>NC_137783.1:52649441-53879441 GCF_963455305.1 Plecotus auritus | reverse complement strand
TCATCTGTTGGTATATGTCATAATAGCTGTTTTCAAATCCCCAATCCTGATTGTACAGTTCAGCCTTGAGCATGAAGTCAGGGCCCCAACAGATGCACGGGCCTCACCTGGGGATCTGGGAACTCAGCCTGCCTTTGGATACAGTCCCAGGGGTTCTGGAGGCACATTCAAGTTTGAGAAGCTCTGGTCTAAAAACTTCCTTAAACATCAAATGAAGAAAAACCTTTACTTTTCTCTCGGTTTTTCATGTGAACAGATTCTGATTCATTATCCTTGGGAGCATCAGAACTCTTTTGTTTTGTGATTTGTTCCATGAAGTCTTGCTCTGTGGTATCCCCTACAGAGATCTGGCTTGAAGGAGTTTGAGGTTAAACAAGTGAACTGCGTTTCTCCTAGTCCTGGAGAGACTTGGTGGTTTTTTTTCAGTTTGCTGCTTTGGCCATCTGTGAGATCACCTGGGTTTCTGGCTTACTTTTCAGCTCCCACTACCTGCCTGTACGGGCTTCCTTTGCTGTCAGGTGCACAGGGGAAGGCCCTGCTCCCTGCATTCTGGAGATGCTCAATGACACCAGCACCTACATGACAGCTGTTGGCCAAGAAGCAAGTTATGCTGTAGAGGCTGCCAGATGGTCTTCCTTCTTCCATTACACCTGCCGTACTTGCACTAGTTTCTCATCTGTGTAAAGGACCAGGTTTTCAGAATGAAGGGATCCCCAAATATCACCTTCCTGCTTTCTTTCTTTCTTTCTTTTTTTCTGGAACCTGAGCTACTCAGAGCCAAACTCTCAGAAAAATTACCTGAAACAAAACAATTCACATAGTACCCTCTGCATACTAACTTAAAATTTGCAGTGCAGTCACCGATGCTAATCTCACAGACAGCCTTGTGAAGTAGGTGTTATTGTTATATATCCTAAATGACTAATTGTGCCTCAGAGAGTTTGTGCCTTAGATGCCGCCCTGAGGGTAACTTTAGTGAAGGATGGAGTGCCATATCAAGATCTCCGTTTGCAGCTCCAGTCCCAGGGCTGGGAAATGAAAGACAGCAAAAGGAGATTTGGCACTTTAGGGCCAGAGTAACACTGGGATCTGCTGAGTTGTGGTCACATCAGATCTCTCTCCAGAATGATAGCCTCCTTGTTCCCTTTGTCTAAAATGGCAGCCCTTAGGACCTGTCCAAGGATCAAGTAACTCACCTTCAGTCATAAAAGTCATAAAAGACTTGTCCCTCTTTACAAATTGAAGCATCGGTTAGCTAATACTTTATTTAGAATTTTTGCATTTATGTTCATATATTCTTTTTTTAACTATCCTTTTTCAGATTTAGAATCTAATTCTATTGTAGTGTTTTTTTTTTAATTTTTATTTTTTCTGTCTCTGCTTCTTCTTGCTCTTGATGGGGAAAAAAAAGAATGAAGCATCTCCTTCAGTCCTTTCCTTGCCCTTCAGCTTTGCTGTTGTGTCCTGTCTCCAACTCGGCAATTTTTTCTTGGGTTCCATAATATGTCATGCCACATAATTTGGTCTGATATCTTATACTTGTCCAGAAGCCACCCTTCAGGGGCAGTGGGTGCCACCAACTGGCTCTGTCGTATCTTACGGGAAGCATTCAGACATGTCTATTTCACATCTCTGCAGCTCAACCACCATCAAATTTTGCATCTGTTTTCAGGTACCGGGTTTGTCTTGCTCTTGGTCTGATCTCTTGTGGTAGCCTGTTTATTACCAAGGGATCTGGCCTCTAATTTGCCTATGGCCTCATCTTCCCTGCTGAGAGCTTGATATCCAAGTTTGTGTCTTGGATCCTAACACTGGCTGTCATTGACAGCTGTCCTCTAGTGAAGTTCCCTTCTCTCTCTGCCTGCCCTGCACTCCGCTGTCCTTCTGGGACACCTCAGTCACTTTGTCTGGATCCCTGATACTAAGGGCAAACCTGTACTGTAATTTATGGATGGAGATCACTTGCATACTGTATTTACCTTGACGATATCTACCCTTCTGTTTTCCCCACCAACTCCCTTATCCCCCACCACTCCATGTTGTGCTCTTTGCAAGAGAGTCTAATTCTAGGTCCCACTCTCTTACTGCCTGTAGTTTTTTAAGCCCTGACTGACTAGCCTCCTTGATAAGAAAGACTACAAGGAGGGAGAAAAATGAGTGTGAAAATATCTAAACAACAAACAGCAAACTTCACTGGGTTTCCCTCCTGTTCAGTGTTGTGTGGTGATGGGTAGTAATATATGATGAAGACTCAGTTACAATGAGTTGTCATTGTCTGTCCGGCCCTTTTCAATCCTCCACAGAAGACAGATGCCTACAAATGTGTCCAGTGGCTCTTTTCTCACTTCCTTTTTCATATTTTTTTACCCTTTCTGTGACACAGTGACCTGAGAGTGGGTAATAGGAGGCATTCTTGTTACTCTAAGGGTGAACAAGAAGATTGAGATTTATTGATTTTTTATGCTATCACTGACTACAAAAATAGCCTACCCAGAAGAAAGCCACATGTGTTAGGCAACTTTCCTTTTCTTTCTTCCTCTCTTCCTTTATTCTTTTCTTTTTCTTCTTTATCCCCCACCTCCTCCATGCCTTTCTTTCTTTTTCTCCCAATAATGTAATTGATAGGAATAAAAATATACCAACAACTTCAAACTAACTTTCAATACAACATCAAACTAACTGTCTATCGTGGGAGGGTATTTTACAAACTGATGATCATCTTTTCACAAAAACATCAAACCCGGGTCTTCTATGATTTTTCTAAATTAGTCAGCTTTTGAGAAATCAGTAAAGAAATCATCCATTTGGAGTCTTAGTTATCATCCATGATTTCATGATACCATTTATATGGGTAGCTCAGGTTTTTCTTTCGAGGGATGCTCTATCTCAGCAGCCCTGCTCTCAACTGTCCACTACAACATCGTCAGCGGTGGTTGCCCTCCAGCATGACCAGGAAGCCCATCCCTGAGCCCTTCCGGAGCTTCCTGCATCATTATGATGCTTTTTTAGGTTAGGAGGCATTCATAAACCACTCTACTGTGTCTGAGTAAAAATGTGTAGCATCCTAGTTCCTCTAAACACTTTCCAACCTTAGTATTGTATTTACAGGCTTCATTTAAGTTCTGTTGGATTAGAAACTGTGGTTTGTGATATGTTTGCTATCCATGAGATCTTCCCAGAGTTGAGATCCAGGACTTTAAGTACAATTACAGTAAGCCTGCACTTACTGTCCTCAACAAGTTCGGTGACTTTAAGCAAAATGAGGTATAACAAAATCTATTTACCATAGGCTAAATGACATAAATAAGAGTTACATTCCTTTGGCACCTTATCAACATCATAATGAAATGACATTATTCCAGGACCTGTGGTACTTCATACTTTATTTCAGTTTATTTTTTGGCCTTTTATAATGTAACTATGTTTTCAACTACAGCAAGAAAGGTGAATGTTATATCATCCACACGTATATAATCCTAAGTGAAGAGATGAGCAATAAAGATATAGTGACACATTTTTTTAAAACCTGCTGTGGATTATAAGGCACCTTCACAGTAAAAACATATATAAATAACAAGTTCACAATCAAGTCCTTATGTAATGACTTGAATGTGGAGAATGACAAGATTCTGTTTTGGAAGCTATGGTAGTATCTTACAGTAGCAAGGTAACATATATCCTCAATTTTACTAAAATGGATAGAAAACTGACATTCTGTGTCTGTTTTACAATACTTTATTTTTGCATGTACATAGTTACATATTTCTTTGTGTATTTGTATATTTTTATTTTTCAATTACAATCTATATTCAATATCATTTTGTATTAGTTTCAGGTGTACAGCATCATGGTTAGACAATCATTTACTTTACAAAGTGGTCCTGTGATATTTCAAGTACCCGCCTGGCACCATGCATAGTAATTACAATATTGTTGACTATATTCCCTATGCTGTACTTTACATTTCCATGACTATTTTATGGCTACCAATTTGTACTTCTTAATCTCTTCACTTTTTTTTTTTTTTACCTAGTCTCCCAACCCCCTCCCCTCTGGCAACCATAAGTTTGTTCTCTTACCTATGAGTCTGTTTCTCTTTTGTTTGTTTATTTTGTTCTTCAGATTCCACATATAAGAGAAATCTTATGGTATTTGTCTTTCTCTGTCTGACTTATTTCATGCTGTTGCAAAATGTGAGATTTCACTAATTTAAAATGGCAAAGGTTAAAGACAAAGAGGTGATCTTAAAAACAGCAAGAGAAAGACTTTACATACAAGGGTACAATGGAATTTTTGTGTACTTTTTATTCCCTATTTCCCATACAAGGATTTGAGAGTTTATGTAGAAAATAAAGTTCTTTTTTGTAGCAGATTTTCATAATGTAGGTCCATGGGCAAATGACCTAGCCATTTTTAGACTCAGCATATTTATTTTTAAAATAGAGGCCACAAGTTATTCTTCTTTGTATTGTTTTGTAAGAACTTAATTTGATTATGAACGATGGTAGTAAAAAACAACAAAAAATGTTATGCAGCTCTCTCTCCTCTTTTCCTTTCTCTCTCTAATTTTTATTGTTATTATTAATTTTGAGAGCAGTTTACCTTCTGAAAAACACAGTATCTGATGTGATGCTCAATGCCTGATGCATTATATAAACTGAATATCCAGGGTGTCCCCTCAAAATGTATATACACTTTAACAACTGATAGCTCAATCTTGAAAATGAAATTATTTTAATAAACACTGCCTTTATTATTATTCAAAGTATGTGTATATACTTTTTGAATATATGCTGAATTAATATTTGGAATCTAGACCAAGGGTGAGATGTAATGTATTAATTGTAAGTATAGTAGTGGTATTTATTAAGCAAGTACTATTTATTTTGATAGAGAGTAGGTACTTTACATTTATTATTATTCAAGCTAACAAAAATCTCTCAAGACTAGGAGTATATTCCCAATTTATCAATGGGGGAATCTAAGCTTCAATTTGAAAATCTCTATATATAAAGAGCCAGGGTCTGTAACGTCCAAAACGAATGAAGGAATGACAATGCCAGGCTGCACTCACAACAGGCTCGTGTTGGCGGGGACTGGCAAGTGGGCTGATGGAGAGAGAGGTGGGGTTGATCAGCAGCCACCCCAGGCTGCTGGGGAGGTCTGGAGAGAGAGAGAGAGGCCTGGCTACTGGCGAGGCCCGGAGAGAGAAGCAGGGTCTGATCCACAGCCTCTGTGGCAGCTGCTGATCAGCCCTTGCCTCTCTCTCTCTCTGAGAGGTCAGCAATTCAGCCCGCTCACCAGCAGCCTGGGGCGACTGCTGATCAGCCCTGCCTTTCTGATCAGGTCTGGAGATAGGCCCGGAGATGCTGACTGGCATAGAAACCGACCAATCAGAACCAAATTTGGGTGAACTGTGAGGAGCCAATGGCTGCTTAGGAGGTAGAGCTTTTGATGCTGACTAGCATAGAAATCGACCAATCAGAACCAAATCTGGGTGAATTGTGAAGGCAGAACCTAAGGTGGGGGCTGAGGATGGGTTTTAAGAGCAACAGCTGTTTTGTGTAAGGTGTAAGAAAGCAGTTTAATTTTTTAATGACCGGTTTGGCAGTATAGTGCATATGACTGGCTATCAGTCCAGATATAGGGATTATGTATTTTTGTCTGCCAAGAGCATCTCCTCTTGCTGAAAAAGGCTCCCCCCCTTCCCATTTAAGCAATCCTATCCTATGTAATCTATCTATACTAATAAAAGGGTAATATGCTAATTAGACCAGGTCGACCAGCCATATTCCAGACACCTGACTTCTTTCTGGACGAAGTCATGGTGGTGGGGACCGAGGCAGGGGCAGTTAGGGGTGACCAAGCAGGCAGAGGCAGTTAGGGGTGATCAAGCTGGCAGGGGAGAGCAGTTAGGGGTGAGGTCAGGCTGGCAGGGGAGGGTAGTTGGGGGCGAGATCAGGCCAGCAGGAAAGGGCAGTTAGGGATGATCAGGCAGGCAGGCAGGTGAGCAGTTAGGAGCCAGTGGTCCCAGATTGCTAGAGGAATGTCCAACTGCTGGTTTAGGCCTGATGTGGGATCGGGCCTAAACCAGCAGTCAGACATAACCCAAGGGTTCCCTGATTGGAGAGAGTGCAGGCTGGGCTGAGGGAACCTTTCTCCTTCCCCCTCTACCCCCCTCCCCCTCCAGTATGTGTATAATTAGCAAATCTCAAAGTTAGAGTTTGAATTGAAGGAATAGCTCAGCAGCTGCTCTAATTCCCATCCTCCCCCACCCCAGGTACTCCATTCTAACTACCATAGGAAAGCAATGTTGGAAAACAGGTGTTGTGACTACTTGAAGAATTTTTTTCAAAATTTCCTTTAATCATCTGATTAATTTTGACAGCAGACTTAACTCAATACATCTGGGAATAAAATTACTTTGATCAACCAAAATCCAATTACCTTGATCATATTTTCACTAGTTTAGATTACATTTAACTCATGCTATTAAAAATATTATTTAAAAAATCTATTCAATGATATTTTAATCATAGTTTATAAATGCCATAATCAATTAAAATTGCTGATATTTATTTTGAAATCTGCCCTTGACTGCAAGAAGATGATTTATTCATTTTCTCCACTGCACTATTCCTGAGTAATTAGGGTCTTGCTTTGAAGCTAAGCTGTTCACTTCTGGGCTTCAGAAATCTTCTTCCTGGTGACAAATGTCAGATAAGGCCCCCAAAGCCCTGTTCATGCTAGTCAAAGGCACTGTCCTCAGCCAAGGGGGAAATCTATGTCAGGACATAGTCTGGTAAGAAGCCCTGGTTGGCAGAAGAAGGGATGGGTAGAGCTTGGTATCTCCCTAAATGGACTCTGGGTAGACCATTGGATAGGGGAGAGACTGAAGATTAACTAGAGAGAGCTGTTTTATAAAAACTCTTGAGATACTAAGAGCAAAAATGCTCACAGAACAGTGGATGTCTTAAAAGGTGAGAGGTACTCTCCCTCATTTCTCATCAGTCCACATCTACATTTCTACAATCACTTCTACATCTCCAGGACACCAGCATACTGGACATTGTGTTACAGTGAGGCCCCATGGGATATGGCAACTGAGTCCAGATGACAGCCCCAAGTTGATATGGCATCCCTAAAAGTGCTCAGGGTGGCAAAGTCTAATAACATAGCAAAATCTGAGGCCAGGGGAGGTAGAGCCTAGGAGAGAAAACATGGGTTTAGAGGAAAAGTAAAGAAATCACAGAATTCCCGGGCAACCAACTAGGCAGCTGATCAGAATTGCTTGAGATTACTGGGTGATGCCCTATCAATAGTCCCTGGTAAGGCTTAGTGGACATATTACAGCTTTCTCTGGGCTTTTGACTTTTATCTATATTATAAAAGGCCTGTGTCACTAACGCCATAATGACACAAACCAGCGTGGGTGTGTGGGGCTGCGAGCGAGGGGAGGTGTGTGCGGGTGGGTGGGGCTGCGCACGTGGGTGGGGCATGTGCGGGTAGGCGGGGCCACACGATTTTACCCTCTGGGCTTCTAGTTAACATATAATGTTACATGGAATCTTAGATTATATTAAATAACTTTTACAATATTTTCACTCAACAGTTAACAATATTATGGCTTTGGGGGTTAAGGGGGTCCTTTTGCTCTAGTTTTTAAATGTAGTCAATATTTCTGAATATGCCCAAGGGCACTGAGCGCATTTACAGTGTATGTTGTAGCCCTAGACTCATTTCCACTGTAGAGTTTATGACTTTATTTCATCTGAAATGCAATTTTAGAAACTGCAAAGTTTTATCAGGTAAAAATGAGCTGGGGGCTGCAAACTCATTTTGTAGCACAGGGTACCATGTCACAGTGAGCTTTCCTGTCCTGCTTGAGTAGGGGGCAGTGGGCTGTATGAGAAGGTCTTGGGACTATGGCTGGATATGCTTCGTGCCCATGAATGGGAAAGTTCATGCCCATGATGTCTGACATCAATACCAAGAAGAAGAATTTGTAACTGGTTATGAAATTCAAATGGGACAAAGGAATCTTGGGGAGCCATGATGTGTGACTATGGATGTGGTCAGAGGAAGAGAATTCTACTGAGTTCAGGTTTTGATTGCAAAATGTCAGTCATCCGTAGCTTCAGTTCAGGGAAATAAGCCAATAGAAAACTTTTGGCAATATGCTTAGGAACAAGAAAGTTAAACAGCATTACTCAAAGTATGTGCTTCAATTTTAATATGCACTTAACTCTTCTTTTCCCTTAAAAAAATTCCATCCTTAGTGTATCTTCCAATTCTGCAAAAGACTCATGGGCTAGTAACTGATTGACAGATACTTTCCCAAAGTAAAGTGGCTTGTAAAGAAAACCTCTAAGCCAAACTTCTTGGTCAGATATACTGAGTATTTTCTGTACAAGTAAACTATGGTGTGTCCAAACAATTTCCTCATGCAGCTTGAAGATGCTGTAAGATAGGAAAGATAGTGGTTTCCAGCCAGATGAATGTATGGTAATAGTAATTGCCTCATGAAGATTAAACTCACTGGAACTGCAGGGCACTTTCTAAGAGGGCGAATAATCCTTACTGTCACTCAGTAACAAGATAAAGGGTAGCCAGAAGCAGGAATGGCTCAGAATCCACTACTACCCTCAAAAATTTCTGGTTCTCCATACTCTTCCTTATTTCATTAGTAGTATCAGCTCCATGGTCTCTAACCCCAAACCCTGCAGTCATCCTTATTTTCTCTATCACCTGTAACTGATCATTATGGGTCTCCAGTCTATATTTAGAGTGTAGAGAGCTGTGGAGTTTTAAATCATTTGGGGAGATGGGTGTTAAGGAGTTGATGAGCCAGAAAACACCCCCCCCCCACACACACACACACAAAAAAAATCATATAAAGAGAAGATGACATAATTTCTGGGACTGGAAGGTCTTAGTGACCTTACTTATGGACTTCAACTTTAAAATTGTTAAAACTCTAACATCTCAAAAATGTGTCTAGTCATATTCATGTTTATGTACCCTATTTCAATCTTCATCATTTATCATCATTTCCCAATGCTGCCAGATTTTTAAAAATCCAAATCTCAGTGATATCATTCTTTAAAAAAAATATCTACTGCCAGCCACTTCCCCACAGGATATATCTTCTTAACTTCAAGCCTGGTCACCATCCTAGGCATAGAAGTTTATATGTAGTTTTTAAAACAAGTAATTAATTTCCATACTTGAATGTCTTGAATCATGCTATTTCAACTCCATGCAGTTTTCTCTCTTTCCTAATCACCCTACACCCCTACCACCTTCATATCTTCTCCCTTTGTCCACCTTCTCCTAGTTCACCTTGAAATGTTCTTCTCAACATTGGAGTAACTCCTGACTCAATTCTTTCCTAACTTCTTCATGCAGAATGAAGTAATTCCATATTTATGACCTGATGAGCATTTTATTTAAATTGCCCATCACCATATGTCATTCATTGTATTATGGTTAACTCTTTGCATACCTGCCTACTCTGCTAGATTGTGAATCTGTGAAATTAAGACCTGCTCATGCCTTTATCCCTTACATCTAGTACAGTATTTGGCAGATAGTGATCAACACATATTTAAATAAATTTAAAGTAAATATTAAGTTAATTTATCCATTTATTTCTTAAGGAATTAACCCACAAATGCATGGTAAGTGCATATTTTGGGTGAATTCCAAATGATATTCAGATACATTTTCTTGTTACCACTCCCTCCAGTGCTGAGAGTTCTGAGCCCTGGTTTAAGTATGGAGGGTTTTTCAAAGAGAAGAGAAAGAATGGAAAAAGAATTGGAATCACCAGACAAACCATTCTTCTTTAAATTTTTGTATTTAGGATTTTAGGAGGGAAACGAAAATGCATACAAGAAAACCTAAATTTCTGCAACTGCCTTCTTACTGATATCCTCGGATAAAGTCATCTTTATCTGTAGAGGCTCACTGTCCAAGATGGTGTTGAGAGGATTTAGCTTTAAGACAGGCAGTAAAGTCCATAAGAAAGGAATGCATTTGTGATGGGCAGATCCAGCTCCAAACCTCTAGAATGTTTATCTTATAAGCACAGAGGACAGCAGAATGTTAAAAGAGGAAGAGGGACTGCTGGGTGAGCTTTGAAACTGATACTAAGCAGGGAAGGGGAAATCAGCCAATTAGGAAAAAACACAAGGGGACATAAAATGAGGAAGGGTCCAATTAGAAAGTGGCATGAACAGACAAAGAAGCTTCCAGCATTTATAAACCCTTAGACAAAGAGACCTCATGGGTTTTCCCATTTGGAAGACCTCTCCCCATGCAGGAGTTTGCATACACTTGCAATAAATTTAATGCTTTTGCTTAAAATCTAGTCCTTGAATTTTATTCTTCAAACTTTGTGAGACAAGAACCCCGAATCCAGCTTGCCGTTCTGGGTAACAGTATCTACTAACCACACCTAGCTATTTGTTTCAATTTAATTAATTAAAATTATATAAAACTACAAATTTAGTTTCTCGGTAGCATTGGCCACATTTCAAATGCTCAATAGTCACCTGTGGTTAGTGGTAAGCATATTAAATAGTATAGGCATAGAACATTTCCATTCATCAGCACAGAAACTTCTACCAGGTAGAAGCCATCCATAAGATTCCCCAAACAAATGAAACAGTCATCTTTGTATGTGAAGCATGTTTACGTCATTCTCATGCCCAAATCCTTTGGTGAGTCAAGATTATGGATAATGTGAATTCAATATATATCCCTGCCCTTCATGAACTCCTTTACGGATGATCCCTCCAGCCTTTTGGCTTTTTATAGTCTCGCAGTCATCCTTTGTTCTAGAGGAATGGGTATCCCGGCACGCTGATAGAGTGACTAAGCTCTAACCACCTACATATAACTTTTATCAGGAATTAGGCTCATGTGCCTAATTCACATGACTTTTCCAGCTCTGTGCTGTCCCTCTCAGGAGCACACAACAATATGAAACTGTCATTGGCTTCCTCCAGCAGTAGTACGTTCATCTGTGTTCCCCCAATTACATGTTCTGATCTCACATCACAAACATGCTGCTTTTCAGCTGTAATTTTCCCTGAGCAGTAGTGCTATGCCCTTCACCTCTAGCACATGGTAAATATGCTTGATAAAGCATAATGACTGATTCTGTGGAATAAATACATCAATGTTAGATTCAATGTTCTCTTACCATCCATCTTTAGCACCCAAAAGGGATGTAATACATATGTGGTGGGTAGTTAGACAGATATAAGCAGAGCAAGGATGATGATCCAGGTATAGAAGGTCACCAGGGTGGAAAACCCCTGGGTGTCTAACAATAGCAAAACAGAAAACAAAAACCTTGCCCCAGGATAATCTTCCCTCCCCTAACATATCACTGGATATGCAATTTAGACCCCCTGACCTTTCATGTTGCTGGCCATGGGGTTCGAACCCTCCCCTGACCTTCTCTCCCCCCGCTCCCCGGGCACGCCACTAGTCACGTGTTAGACCCCTTTGGAGGAGGAACTAGGGTGAAAGAGTGACCTCATAGGACTCCCAAGCAGAGCCTTGCATGGCCACTCCCTTAAGCATTAAGCCCTCGGGGATAACATCTAGGCCTCAGTTGTGTTTCAGCTCCAGGTGCAGAAAAGGAGCAAAACCAGACAAGACATGCCATGGCTGACATCAGAATCAGCCATGTGGCTAAAGACCAATCAGTGGAGACAATAACCTTGAGGGGCACACCCGGAAAGTTGATGAATATTCTATTGGGATCCTCCCCTGAGACCTCCATATAAATACCCTCAAGACAGAGGCCCCAGCTCTGTGCTTCCCTCTCAGGGGCATACCCAAGCCTTTCCTGTCCTCCTCCTCCTCCTCCTCCTCCTCCTCCTCCTCCTCCTCCTCCTGCCCTGCGGCATATTACCTTATCTTTCTCTCTCCTGAGCTCCAGGGCCCTTCTTTGGCCTCTGTAATTTGTTCCCTGAGCCCATTTCTTCTACAGCTCACTTTTTCTACCTCTGTGACTTTCCAATAAACAGTTTGTGTCTTGGCGATAAATTATTTTTTAGCCAGAACTCAAGTACTGAGGCTGTTGAACCTGGGTCTGGTCTCACTCGACCTGTCTAACTCTTGGTGTTGTTTCCACCACCGCCAACACATAATTCATTCCTAAATGTGGCAATCGTTTAAATTACATATTGCTGCTTGATTACATTCTACAGTTATACTATTCTATGATTTACAGATTTATTCTCTAATATCTATAATAATAAAATTGTAATATGCTAATTAGACTGGATGTCTTCTGGATGAAGCCTGGGCTGCAAGGGAAACTCAGGTCCTGGGTGCCAGAGGAAAGCTGGTGCCAACAGCCAGGGGAAGGGAGGCCTACTCTTGTGTTACAGAAGACCAAAGAAATACCAAGCACGCTTCCTAGAGAAAGGGAGGGACCCCGTTTGTTAACACCAGTGGACTCCAGGAATAATTTCCAAATCAGAGTGAAGAAACATGCAGAGGACTTCACTTTTTATAACCTTCTGGGGTCTTTGTCTTGCAGATATGGTTCCGCCCCCTTTCATGGGCTTACAGGAAGGCCCCCAGCCATATCCGATGGTCTGTCCTGGCACCAGCATAACAACCCTCCCCCACCAGGGCAGTGCATTGTTCACAGTTCCATGGCTTCTGCATTTAGATAACAAGTTCTGCAAGACCAGTTTCCTCCTCACTTGCACGAATTTCGTGCATCAGGCCTCTAGTATATTTATAAAAATGAAAATGGAACACCTATTTTTTAGTTATTTAAATTAGTAATCCACATTATTTAATTTGCTTCTTTTAGTAGACTTCTGCCTTGCCCATACCAAGATAATGATTACATATTCAGAGATGCTTTTTGAACACAAATAGCACAAAAAGTTAGAGAAATGTATCATGAGATGCAATATTCAGAGAAATAATAGGAGAATGTATTATTCTGTCAACATTTAGCCATTATATTCAGCTTTAATCATCAAAGCTGCCTTCGAGTCTTTAGTATTTTAACATTAATTTCAAAATAATTTATTCTATTATTACACTGACTTTCATACTAATGTAAATGAACTTAATAAGATGAAACCAAAATGTAATGTTAAAACAGAAACATAATAGAAATTGTAATCCAAATGAGCACACTATAAAGCAACGAGATTTTTGGCTGGCTTCTATGGAGGGACTTTCATTTCCTTTAGTCCTTGTCACAGACTTCTCACATCACCAAAAGGGGTGATAAAAATTCTAATGGAATCTTTTTTGCATTTAAGTAGCTTGTGTTTTGTGTTCATTTGCCTTTGAAATGGGCTGAAAACATGGGCACTGAAGGGTTAAAAGTACAATTGTGAAGCTGATTGCTCACTCCCCTACACAGCCTGCACTCCCCAGAGATTTTTTCTGTCTCTTCATCCTTATTTTTCAATTAGAAAGTAAGTGATCTTTGTTTAGTTTTAATTTTTAGAAACTGTAAGTAGTACTCAATTAGCCTTTATCATTAAGTCTAATCTGCATTAATTACCTGAAAAATAATGAAAAAATTAAGTGTACTTATTTAACTCTTGAATCCTGGGGAATATTGGTTGATGTTGATGTTACTTCATTCTAATTCAAAATGGTGAGAATGTAAAAGTACACCATGAATCCAAAGATATGGTAGTGTGTACATCTATTGTGGGTTAGTTTTGGGGACTTCTTTAGCCTCTGTTGTTCTTCTCCATAAAAATTTCTAACAATTAGTTCATATTTACTGTGGTATAAAAAATATCATGATGTAAAATAAAATGAAAGGATGTGTTGATAACTTGAAAATAGTACCATGATTATTAAATAAATCTGAGATAATATAATGTATTATCTCTCAAGTCAGGCTAATGGAAATACATTTTATTTCTTTAAAAGTCAAATAACCAAACTGAAAGAAAAAGTGAGTGATATAAAACACATGACACAGACGACACAGGCATATTGTATCCCTTTTACTATTTGTGTTCTCTACCTCCTGGTAATGTTAGCTGTGGACTTTCCATCTTATTATTTCATTCTACACACACACACACACACACACACATCCTAACATGGTTGGTTCCATGACAGGACCTAATTACTTCTGTGTTCAAAGTGCCGATGTTCACAGAATCACCCTTATCCTGTCATATTCTTCCCTCCGTGGTATATACATGTCTTTGCTCCTGTCTCTGTAATCACTCCCAAGGCTATGCTTCAGGTGAGTTTCCTGTCATATCTGCTCAATCACAATTCTTTCTGAGGCAGCAGCTCCAAGGCCTACAATAATCTGTGCATATGCCTATGACATCCAGATCACCCCAAACAGAGCTTTAAAAGCACAACTGGCTTCCAGCTACCATTTTCTCTAACTATAACTCTGTAGAAACTTTATTTCTTTAGTATGACCTTTTCTCCTTTCTTTCCTTTTGATTCAAACTGGCCTCCCTAACCCTCCTCCTCCCTTGCATGTCCACTCCCTTAAACATTAAAGACAATGAGGTTCTGATCAGCATTTAATAATCTTAGGAACAAAGCCTCCTCGGATTTGGTGATTCAGAGAGAGAGTTGTGGTCAAACAAGAGATAATAACGAGGTATCAGTTGAGTTTCTGCTCTAAGCCCAGAAAAGCCTGGAAACCAGATGAAAGGAGCCTATGGCTGACATCAGAACCATGCACTGATCAACTGCCTATACCCCACTACTGACCAATCAGTAGAAACCACAACCCTGACCAAGAGCGTAACCCCCTTAGTTATCATGATTAATGATTTTCCCTGTATAACTCATCCCCAGGGAGCCAGGTCTCACCTGTATCTACAGGCTTCCTAAAAATAAACCCTTACATTGCTGCAAGCTCCTGTGCTGTCTTATTGGGCTTTGATGTGCATGTAAGGTTTGAGGCACAGGAAACGGAGTTGGAGACCCAGACAAGTTAAAAAAGGAAGTTTATTCCGCACTAATGAGTGAGATTCATTACGAAAGAGGGTAGAAAAACCAGGATTAGAGGAGAAGGACCCACCCGGGTTGTCTCGCAAGGGGAGAACAGCAACATGTGCAGAGGTGAGCATGCCTTTTGAGGGGAGGAATGGGAAGGGGTGCGGCCCAGGGCACTCGGCACGCGCTGATTGGTGGTTCAATGTCTCAGGAATGTCCCGGCCGCAGACGCAGGTTATGTCATACTCCGCCCACCAATTGGGGGAAGGGAGGATCTATCATTCCAGGCTTTTGGTGATATTAAAAAAAATTGAGAGTCCAGGCAAGGTCAGGGGTGAAGGTCCGTTTTCCGTAGCTACTTCCTTCTGAGAGGGGGTGTCGTCAGGGGCATCTACCCGGGGTCTCAAGGATTCTGTTGATATAGGTGTCTCTAGGTTCTGAATTCAAGGCCAGATAGATTTCTTCCCACCTTCTGGTTGGTGAATGCCTGAATTCTGTTCTGCAAAAAACTGGTGAAACAGCACATGAGACAGGGGCCAAAGAGCAAAATTAAAGGAATAGATACTAGGGGGCCTAATGATGGGAGGAAGCATGGGGTAAGTGAATGGAAAACATGGAGTGTTTTCAGCGCTGGACGAGGGGTGCAGCAGCATGATTTCCCCAAGGGACTGGTTGGTGAAGTCTCAAGAGCGATCCTGTTGAGTCACTTGGGAAGTAAAAGCTGGTCCTGAGGCTGCCACAACATCACTTGCCTGGTTTTGCTGCTTTTCTGGGCCTGGAGCTGAAATACAACCTGGGGGTAAGGTTCTTGAGGAGGACTGAGTCCCCCGGCTGGAGGGCTGGTCCTCAGGAGTCTTGGTAGGCTGGTTCTGGCCTGGGCAGAAACCTGTCAGCATGTTGCCGGAGCAGTTGCCTGAGGAGGCCAGCTGTATGCCTCTGAGACATGTCCAGGGAGGGGCTTCAGAGAAGGAGATCATGTACATATTGGAGAAGAGTGCTGGGTTCTAACGAGCATTGTCGGAGGTCTCTGGATAAGGCCTGGCCAAACAGATGAGGACTGTCTCTGAACCCCTGGGGCAGGACCATCCAGGTGCGTTGGCGGGATACCTGCTTGTCTGGGTCCTCCCAAGTAAATGCAAACAGATGGTGAGAGTCTGGGTCCTTTCACAATTCTTGTCAACAGTTAAGTTTAGAACTTCTTTCTTTCTTTCAACATACCTTCCATTAAATATTTCTCTAGCCGATTGAATTTTAAAACTGCCATTTTTTTCCTAGAGATAAAGATCTAAGTTTCTGATAAGCCTGTGCTGGCAAGAAAGTTGTTATTTAGGAAGGGTGGAGTGGGGGAGGAGGTGTGGAGTGGGGGAGGAGGTGGGGCGAGAAGGCGCTGAGGCCAGAGCAGTTTTCAGAGCATTAAAGGGTGATTTGTTGTCAATACCCATGACTGAGATCGTGGAAGGGAAAAAGGGGCCCTGAAAAAGGAGGGCAGGACAGAGAAGGTGGCCTCCGTATCAACCAGGAAAGAGACCAGCTTACCCGTTACCTTGAGCATTACCCTGGGCTCGGCGAGGATGATGGGGGTCATTGAGTCCGGGCATCTTCAGTCTTCAGCCAGTCCCAACATGGCCAGCGGTGGGTCATGACCTGGAAGGGTGGCCCGTCTACGCTGAGACGCAGAGGGCCCATCACTTTTCCCGGGGCAGTCACTTTTCCAGTGGCTATTTTGACTACACGCCGAGCAGGACTTGGTTGGAGCCTGGGGCCGTGGGCACTGCTTTGTCCAGTGGCCTTCATTTCCGCACTTGAAGTATCCTCCAGGTGGCATTCGTCCTCTCGTTGCACCCCCACCATGCACAGTTCCCTTGGGACCATGCGTGGCTGCCGTCGGCCTCAGAGCTGCAACCAAGGCTTGGGTTTGCAGGTTCACCTTCTGTCAAAGGGGGCTTCCCGATCCGACTCTGCCTGCTCCTCACGGGCATTAAAAACCTTAAAGGCCATAATCTCAGACTGGGGTCTGAGAAGGCGTTAGGGGAGGGGGTGACGGAGCAGGTGGCGGGCTGTGGGCCAGAGGAGGAGGAGCACAGCAGCAGGTGGCCACACCAGGCCGGGCCCGCGGGGGTGGGCTGTGGGAGGTCTCAGTAACTTTATTCAAAGAGAGGGGTTGGACTTTGCTGTTTCAAGATGGCGGCCCCCATGGGAGCAGCAAGCCATGCAGCCAACATGGTGGCTGCTCACAATACACAAGGGAAGAGCAAACCAAAATTTCTACAGACAAACAGAAATCTCACTTAGCTGTTTGGAGCGGCCGGCGGGGCAGCGGGCGGGCGGCTCTTGCATTGCATGGTGGCCTCTGCTAGGCTAGCGGCCTGAGGCAGTGACAGTGGCACCCGCAGTGGCGGCTGCTGGCTGGGAAAGGGGAAGCCGCAGCGAAGAAGGAGGAGGAGGAAGAGAGGGAGCAGAAGGCGGGACCACGGGAGCAGGAGAGGTGGAGATGAAAGATCGGCTGGGTCGAAAGAGTCAGAAGATGGAGAAAGGGGCTGAGGACTGGTTTGAGGGGGTGAAGAAGACTTTGCGAGGAGGATCTGATGAGTGGAACATGAGGAGTAAAGTGAGGGGCAGGAGCGAAGGGCCACTTCCCGGTTTACCGGCAGAAATTATTGAGGTCAATGAGGATGTTAAAATCAAAAGTCCCGTTTTTGGGCCATCTGGACCCATTCCAATTCATACTGAGTCCATGCCACGTTACAGAAGTAAATGAGGCATTTAGGATGAGATCCTGGGACAGACCTAGCTTAGCCAGATTGGTTAGGAGACACCGTAGAGGTGTGCTAGGATCCGGTTTAGATTTTTGATTACCCATACTGAAAACCTGGGGTCAGTAGCCAAGGCTAAGGACCAGCGTCCCAGTCATTGAGCCAAGGCTACGGATGGGGAACCCAAGGGATGGCAGGGGATGTCTCCCCTACCTCCCAGGGTCTGGATGGAGGCCAAAACGCTGGAGAACTGAGGGGAGGCAGGAACATCTCTGTTGCCTCCCAAGGTTCGGAACCCCACCTGGAGGGGCCCGGAAGGCAATCTCTGACGCGGGCTGTGGTTTAAGGAAAGAGACGCTGGAAAAACGACCGCCAGGAATCAGCACCGGCTGGGACTTACCACTGATGCTGCCCAGCTGGGGGGAGAGGCAGGAAGATCCTGAGCCACAAGATGGGAGAGGGGGGTACCCCAGACCGTGAATGGTCAAAAGGAATACTCGCCCCTCCCAGGTCTTCAGCACCAAATGTAGGGTTCCAGGCGCAGGAAATGGAGTCGGAGACCCAGACAAGTTAAAAGAGGAAGTTTATTCTGCACTAACGAGCGAGATTCATTACGAAAGAGGGTAGAAAAACCAGGATTAGAGGAGAAGGACCCACCGGGGCTATCTCGCAAGGGAGAACAGCAACATGTGAAGAGCTGAACACGCCTTTTGAGGGGAGGAACAGGAAGGGGTGGGGCCCAGGGCACTCGGCACGTGCTGATTGGTGGTTCAATGTCTCGGGAATGTCCCAGCTGCAGACGCAGGTTATGTCATACTCCACCCACCAGTTGGGGGAAGGGAGGATCTATCAGTGCACAAGTAAAAGAACCCGTTAGTCAAGTAACGTGACGTGGAGCTTCTGCTCTGCTATTACTTGAATTATCTGTTTTGTCCTCCAAGGTGGACAAAGGCTCTCGACACAGGACAGTTTCTAACAAGAATCTCCACTACCACAATTGTTTCAGACTCAGTCTCCTAATACGTTGCCTGTTCCACAAGTCCCACTCTGACTTTTTCAGTTAGAAACTGTCTAGGTGTGCCATATTAAACTACTTATTTTTGGGGAAAAAAGGAACTGTTCATATTGAGATTGAATTTTGATGTGGACACCACATCTAATTAAGCAGCACTCTTATAGTCTGGCTATTTCTCCTACATGGGCCCTGGGTCACCTTGCCCTAAATGTCTTTAGAATATTTTGCTATAACAGAGTGCAGAGTGTTGACAAATTTTATCTCTGAAGTAAGACTGCTGGATTTGAGTCCTAATGCCACCTCTTCCTAACTATGAGACCGGCATCTCAGTTTCCTGGCTTTTACAGTTTCCATCTGTAACATGGAGGTAATAATAGTGCCTTCTACATACATTTGTGAGGATTAAATGAAATAATTTATAAAAGTGCCTTACACAGAGTTAATTTTCTATAAGTGTTACTTATGGTAATTTCTAAGAGGTGCAAATGAGATTTCTAAATTCAAAGCCTATCTCTGTCATCATGGATTTAGCATACTGATTACATAAGTGGAATTTTGCAAATGTAATTAAGTACTTATGTTCATTTGTATCAAACACATTCTGTTCATCTTTGCATTCCCATTGCACTGTATATAGGAGGCATGGATCAATTATTCTTATCTGAAGGTCAGAGAGATGAATTTGACAGACATAAAAACATTACATGAGCAGCTAGTTGAAATAATAATATAAGTAAGGAAAGTTCCATTGCTTTAAAACATTAATTAATTAATTAATTAATATAAAACTAACCGTTCTTCCTTTAAAATATTGATTACATTGCAATAGAATGAAATGTAGTTGGTCTGAAATCTCTGAACAGCATCGGTCAGACAAGGTCCAGAACCCTCCGGATGTCTACATCAGATAGAAACTGGGTTCTGAAGAAAGGAAGGAAATATGATGTAGAGTAAATGCGTTGTTTATTTAGCATCTCTTCCTTGGAGGAACCACCTCTCTTCTCCAGGGTCCTGGTGAAGTCTGAGTGCCATCCCGACCTCTGGCAGCTTGACACACGGTAGGTGATGATTCATCTGGGCCACAGAGCCCTTCAGAAGACATTTCTGAAAGTGCTGGTGAGAATGACTATCTCCTGCTTTGGGAACATAAAGCTGGCAGGGTGTGAATTTGGGGCTGCCAGAGCCAACTTCCCTGACCACATGGATGAAGCCCATATGTCTTAGGAAAGAATCAGGTCAGAAAGAAATAGATCCAAGTAATTGAGAGAAAGAGAAAAATTTAGGAACTTTATTTGAAACCCTGGAGGAAACTTGGTTTGAAACCACTTCCTACACCTCCTCCAGGAGTTTCCCACTTAACTAAAGCCAATATAGATTCATTTTTACTCAAGTTCATTTGAATTGTAGTTTTGTCACTTTTCTATAGGAAGTATCCTGATTAATTTATCTAGGGAAAACATTGAGCTAAGGTTGCTTTTAATTATTCCCTAGTGTCCAAGAAAAGAAAAGAAAAAATTAAAAGGGAAGCTATTAGCTATAACTAAGATGTTTGGTTCATTCAGTGATCAAACATTTATGAAATATTTGTTGAGCACTTAATATGTGCCAGGTGTTTTTTCCTAGTTGTTTAGAGGAAATCAATATATAACACAGGAAAATATTCTTGCCCTGGTTGAAGTTATATTCTAATGGGGAGAGGCAGAAAATAGAAAAGCTTAATAAATAAATGTATATTTTGCAGAATGAAGAGTATACTGCTGACAGAATGTGACGTTATATGAAAAAGGAAAGTAGGACAGAGTAGGATGTGTATGTATTGGGGGAACTAGGAGACTTGTATAGGGCAGTCAGGGTAAACCCATTTAAAACAATGGGATTTCAGCAAACATTTAATGGATGTGGAAGTAAAGAGTTCTCCAGTTTTAGGGGACAGCCAGTGCACGAGCCCAAGGTGAAAGCATGCCTGAAATATTTGAAGAACAAAAGGTACCCAGGGTGACTCTAACAGAATCAGCACAAAGATGAGTAGGAAAGATGTCAGAGAGGTGATGTAGGAGCATTTCCCAGAAGGCTCTGTAGCCATTTTAATTCTTTCTAAGTCAAATTGAGAATTTTAAATAGAAGAGTGACATTATATGACCTGCAATTTAAAAGTGTATTCTGCTGTCTTTTTGAGACTAGACCTTGGGAGGTGGAGGGGCAAAGACCGAGGGAGGGAGACAGGAAGATATTGCAGTTATCCAAGAGAGAGATACTGGTAACTTGTCCAGACTGGAGATTAGTGGAGCTAGTGTGAGCTCACTAATGAGCATGTATTTGTTTTAATGTAGAGCTTACAGTATTTCCTTACATATTTGTTATTGAAGGTAAGAGAAAGAGATGAGTTAAGAAAGATGTCAAGATTTTTGCTGGGCCCAGACTGTGTAGCTCATTGGTTGAGCATCAGCACATGCACCAAGAGGTCACTGGTTCGATTCCTGGTCAGGGCACATGGCCTACTTGCAGGCTTGATCCGCAGTCGCCACTGCGCTTGCCAGCCGTGAGTCTGGCTTCTGGCTGAGCAGCGCTCCCTCTGTGGGAGCACACTGACCACCAGGGAGCAGCCTCTGCATTGAGTGTCTCCCCCTGGTGGTCAGTGTGTGTCATAGCACCCGGTTGTTCCACCATTCGGTCGATTTGCATATAAGTGTTTTATTATATAGGATAGTAGATTAAATATGTTTCAGGCTAAATAAGCATTTGTGAGCATTTTGGTCAAAACTATTCTTACATCTCTAAACTTTTCATAAATTTGACTAATCAGTATCAGAATGACACTAGGACAAATAGTCAACAAGCGAATTGCCTGAGGAATATGGATAGTGAAATAGGGAAAGAGCCACTTGTCTCTCATCTTGTTTAAGGGCTGACAGGAACAGTACGAGAAGCTACTCCATGAAACCTGGGAAGGTCTGGGGGCTGTGTCCTATCAGAGACATTGCAAGGACAGGAAACCTGTGGTGTCCATTACTAAGAGCCTCATTGACAGACAGACGAGATGCTCCAGTCATAAACTATTGAACTATTACTTAAATGTTTGGTGATAAACTTAAGGAGTTTGTGTAGTATGTACTTATTCATGTGTGAACTGATAATTATCACATATGGTGATGGGTACTAACCTGCATACGTGGGCTGGAAATGTTTGGCAGCTCAACTGAATTATGATTTTAGCATCAAGTATTGATTGGGTTGAGTAATGAAGGCACTGAGAGAAGTGTATAACCAGTTTTATCTTCAGACCACTGAAATGTCCGAGAAGGGAAATGGGTCATTTAGAGCTACAGAGTGTATTTAGATGGAGTGTGGCCTACTGCGAGGCTTGGTCAGCTCCTAATGTATGACCATGGAACCAATCCATTAATCAACTACAACCCTTTAGCAGATTCTTTTGTGCTCACTGTATTTTGGCCAAGAAGTCATAGCAAGGACAGATGTAAAGAGTAAGAAATGTTTAATTAATAAGCATTTGGAGTTGTTTTTATTATTTCTAAATATCTACATAATTTAGTAGTTTTGTGAAACCTACTGGAATTTTCAACCCAGAGGAGAGAGTGGAGATGATATTTGGTATTATTGGTCTATGACATTAAAAAACGCAGCATTTCTTTCACAGTGAAAGGGCAGAGATCCCAGTTGCCCATTTATCCTGCTTTGAGATAGATGAAAATAATTATGACAGATAATGCTAATTACCACTCACTTTCCATCTTCCTTTTTTCTTTGTAATAGAAACCTCAATAAAACATGGCCACTCAACTGAAGACTCCAGTTCCCTCCTTTCCTTGATATGATGTGTGGCTATACAGCTAAGTTTCAACCAATAGAATGTGAGCATAGATAATGAGTAACATTTCTGAGCCAACCTTTACAGAGAATAGGCATAGAATTTCCTCACTCTCTCTCACCTGTTTAGAAAGCATTTATGATTAGAGGATTAAAGCAACTTTAGACCATGAGGCAGAATCCATATGTAAGGACAGTAGACTAAAAAAGCAGAAAGAGCCTGTTCTGCAATATCACCCCTGGATTCCTGGGCTGAGATGTGAGAAAAAAACACATTTCCACTTATTTAAACTGCAACATGTTATTTTGATCTTTGATTCAATAACTGAAAGGTTAACCTGTTTATTATAGAAGCAAATGAATGCTTTCTCAATTATGTTTAAAAGCTGATTTGGTGAGAGCTATGGCTACTCAGAATTAAAAAATCATGATGCTCAGGTTCAGTGTCATGAGACAGTATTTGATGGTTTCAGAAAAACAGACTCACCAATTAAAAGTAGTTTCATATTTAAAAGTGAAGCCATTTGCAGCCTTGTTTTTGAAGTATAGGTGACGGTCCAGGGTGAGGCAGCCAAACTGATACATCAGATTCCCATTCTATCTACTTTTGTTCATTTTCTGGGTGGGGGGGAGGGGGAAGGAGGGGTATGTGAGCAGGACAAGAAGACTAAGACATTATTAATTAGGGGAGCTTCAAGTAGTTAAAAGGCACTTAACTCTTTCCCTTCGAAAAACAGGAGGAGTGGAAAGTCACACGTGACTCTGAAGGGTCTAACTGATGTGGATAGAAGCTGAAATCCACAATACCGATATAAGAAGACCCTATACTGATTTCTATATGCAGCATCTTAATATAGACACATCAAACATTTGAAACTATAGAAACTGGTCAATGCAGGCAGGCTAGTCATTCAACAATCTATCATTCATTCAGTTACCACAATTCTATATTCAATAAAAAATCTAGGCTAATAAATAACAATTCACTTCTTATTACTTCTCTGTACTGGAAGCTGAGTTTAGGACCTGGTGAGTTAAAAAAAATATATGATGCCACTCCACCCCAAGGAGACTGTTTTCTAGAGTTTTCCTCTAGCTGTTTTATTAAATGTTGTATTTCCTTAAATAAAGGGGGATTTTTAGTTTTCACATATTCACTGCTAATGTACTTGGGGATTACCATTTTTTAAAATATTTTTTATTGTTTAAAATATTACATATATTAGTACATATATCTCCTTTTTTTCCCATTGACCTTCCCCCAGCCTCCCCTACCCTCTGTCGCATGCCCTCATCCCCCGCCCGCCGCCACCGCAGTGTCTTGTGTCCATTGGTGTGCTTATATGTATGCATACAAGTCCTTTGGTTGATCTATTTTCCCCCTCCCCAACACCCCCAGCCTTCCCGCTGTAATTTGACAGTCTGTTAGGTGCTTTACTGCCTCTGTATCTATCTTTTTATTCATCATGTTATAATGTTCTTTATTTTCCATAAATGAGTGAGATCATGTGGTATTTTTCTATCATTGTCTGGCTTATTTCACTTAACATAATGCTCCCCAGGTCCATCCATGCTGCTGCAAATGGTAAGAACTCCTTCCTTTTTATAGCAGCGTAGTATTCCATTGTGTAGAGGTACCATAGTTTTCTAATCCACTCATCTGCTGATGGGCATTTAGGCTGTTTTCAAGTCTTAGCTATGGTGAATTGTGCTGCTATGAACATAGGGGTGCATATATCCTTTCTGATTGGTGTTTCTAGTTTCTTGGGATATAATCCTAGAAGTGGGATTATTGGGACAAATGGGAGCTCCATTTTTAGTTTTTTGAGGAAACTCCATACTGTTCTCCACAGTGGCTGCACCAGTCTGCATTCCCACCAGCAGTGCAGGAGGGCTCCTTTTTCTCCACATCCTCGCCAGCACTTGTCTTTTGTTGATGGTTGCCATTCTGACAGGTGTGAGATGGTACCGCATTGTCATTTTGATTTGCATCTCTCAGATAATTAGTGACTTTGAGCATGTTTTCATGTCTCTTGGCCTTCCTTCTGTCTTCTTTTGAAAAGATTCTCTTTAGGTCTGTTGCCCATTTTTTTATTGTATCATTTATCTTCCTTTTATTAAGTTGTATAAGTTCCCTGTAGATGTTGGAGATTAAACCTTTATCAGTGATAACATTTGCAAATATGTTCTCCCATACAGTGGGCTTTCTTGTTGTTCTGTTGATGGTTTCTTTTGCTGTGCAAAAGCTTTTTATTTGGACGTAGTCCCATTTGTTTATTTTTTCTTTTGCTTCCATTGCCCTAGGAGTGGTATCGGTGAAGAAATTGCTTCAGCATATGTCTGAGATTTCTCTGCCTGTGGATTCCTCTAGTATTTTTATGGTTTCCCGTCTTATGTTTAATCCTGTATCCATTTTTAGTTAATTTTTGTGTATGGTGTAAGTTGGTGGTCTAGTTTCATTTTTTTGCATGTATCTGTCCAATTTTCCCAACACCATTTATTGAAGAGACTGTCTTGACGCCATTGTATGTTCATGCCTCCTTTGAGCATAGTGGTTTGGGTCCATATCTGGATTCTCTATTCTATTCCATTGGTCTATATGTCTGTTCTTGTGCCAGTACCAGGCTGTTTTGAGAACAGTGGCTTTGTAGTACAGCTTGAAATCTGGTATTGAGATCACCCCTACTTTGTTATTCTTTCTCAAGATTGCTGTGGCTATTTGGGGTCTTTTTTTTATTCCAGATGAATTTTTGGAGAGTTCTTTCTAGGTCTGTGAAATATGCCGTTGGTATGTTAATGGGGAGTGCACTGAATCTATAGATTGCTTTGGGTAGTATGGACATTTTAATGATGTTGATTCTACCAATCCATGAACATAGTATGTTCTTCCATCTGTTTATGTCTTCCTCTATCTCTTTTTTCAGTGTTGTATAGTTTTCCACATATAGGTCTTTTACCTCCTTAGTTAAGTTTATTCCTAGGTATCTTAATTTTTTTGGTGTGATGGTAAATTGGGATTGCTTTTTTAGTCTCTCTTTCTGTAAGTTCACTATTGGTGTATAGAAATGCCATTGATTTCTTGGCATTAATTTTGTATCCTGCTACATTGCCAAATTCATTTATTAAGTCTATTAGTTTTTTGATGGAGTCTTTCGGGTTTTTTATGTACAATATAATGTTATCTGCAAATAAGGACAGCTTTACTTCTTCTTTTCCAATTTGGATGCCTTTTATTTCTTCTTCTTGTCTAATTGCAATGGCTAATACTTCCAGTACTATGTCAAACAGGAGTGGAGAGACTAGGCATCCCTGTCTTGTTCCTGTTCTTAGGGGAAATGGTTTTAGTTTTTGCCCATTGAATAGGATGTTAGCTGTGGGTTTATCATATATGGCTTTTATTATGTTGAGGTATAATCCTTCTATTCCCACCTTGTTGAGAGTTTTTATCAAGAAAGGGTGTTGGATTTTGTCAAATGCTTTTTCTGCATCAATTGATATGACTATGTGATTTTTATCTCTCAATTTGTTTATGTGATGTATCATGTTTGTTGATTTGCGGATATTGTACCATCCTTGCATTCCTGGGATAAATCCTACTTGGTCATGGTGTATGATCTCTCTGATATACTGCTGGATCCGATTTGCTAGAATTTTGTTGAGGGTTTTGGCATCTATGTTCATGAGGGATATTGGCCTGTAATTCTCTTTCATTGTGTTGTCTTTATCTGGTTTTGGTATTAGGGTGATGCTGGCTTCATAGAAGAAGCTTGGAAGTGTTCCTTCCTCTTGAATTTTCTGGAATAGTCTGAGGAGGATAGGTTTTAGTTCTTCCTTGAATGTTTGGTAAAACTCCCCTGTGAAACCTTCTGGCCCCGGGCTTTTGATTGCCGGAAGCTTTTTAATGACTGCTCCAATTTCTTCCATAGTTATTGGCCTATTGAGATGTTTAGATTCTTCCTGATTGAGTTTTGGAAGGTTATATTTTTCTAGGAATATGTCCATTTCCTCCAGATTGTCCAGTTTGTTGGAATAGAGTTGTTCATAGTATTTTTTAACTATCCTTTGTATTTCGGTGGGGTCTGTTATTTCACCTATTTCATTTCTAATTTTGTTTATTTGGGTCCACTCTCTTTGCTTCTTGGTGAGCCTGGCTAGAGGTTCATCAATCTTGTTTATCCTTTCAAAGAACCAGCTCTTAGTTTAGTTGATCTTTTGTATTGTTTCTTTGGTCTCTACGTCGTTTATCTCCGTTCTGATCTTTATTATTTCCTTCCTTCTGCTTACACTGGAATTTTCTTGTTGCTCTCTTTCTAACTCTTTGAGTTGTAGGGTTAGGTAATTTATTACCATTGTTTCTTGTTTTTTGCAGTAGGCTTGTAGAGCTATGAACTTCCCTCTCAAGACTGCTTTCGCTGTGTCCCATAGATTTGGGATTGTTGTGTTTTCATTGTCATTTGTTGCCATGATGTTTTTTATTTCTTTTTTGATCTCTCTGGTAACCCAGTCATTGTTTAATAGCATGCTGTTTAGTCTCCATGTGTTTGATTTCTTTGGATTGTTTTTGTTGTAGTTGATTTCCAGTTTTATGTCACTGTGAGCTGAGAAGAAGCTTGATATGATTTCTATCTTCTTGAATTTGAAGAGACTTTGCCTATGACCCAACATATGGTCTATCTTTGAAAATGATCCATGTGCACTTGAGAAGAATGTATATTCTGTGGCTTTGGGGTGAAACGTTCTGAAGATGTCAACTAATACCATCTTGTCTAGTGAGTATTTTGGACTGATGTTTCTTTGCTCATTGTTTGTTTAGAGGATTTGTTCAATGGTGATAATGGGGTATTAAAGTCTCCTACTATGATTATATTGCTGTCAATCTCTCCCTTGATATCCTCCAGGAGTTTCTTTATGTATTTGGGTGCTCCTGTATTGGGTGTGTATATGTTTACCAGAGTTATTTCTTCTTGTTGGATTGCTCCCTTTAGTATTATGAAGTGGCCTTCCTTATCTCTTGTTATGTCCTTCACTTTGAGATCTAATTTGTCAGATGTAAGTATTGCAACCCCAGCTTTTTTTTTCATTTCCATTCGCCTGAAAACCCTTTTTCCATCCCTTCACCCTCAGTCTGTGTGCATCTTTTCTTCTGAGGTGGGTTTCTTGTAGACAGCAGATATATGGGTCATGTTTTCTTATCCAATCTGTTACCCTATGTCTTTTGATTGGGGCATTTAATCCATTTACATTTAAAGTTATTATTGATAGGTGCTTATTTGTCGCCATTTTTATTCTTTACCCCTGTGTTCCTTCTTCGCTTCCTATTTCTTTTTTTTACAGCAGACCCTTTAGCATTTCTTGCATTGCTGGTTTGGTGGCAATAAATTCCCTTAGTCCTTTTTTGTCTTTGAAGGTCCTGATTTCACCTTCAATTTTGATTGATAGCCTTGCTGGGTATAGTATTCTTGGATTCAGACCCTTCCTTTGCATGACTTTGTATATTTCATTCCATTCCCTTCTGGCCTGATGAGTTTCTGTTGAGAAATCAGTCGCTAGTCTAATGGGGGATCCTTTGTAGGTAACTTTCTGTCTCTCTCTGGCCGCTTTTAAGATTCTTACTTTGTCGTTGGTGTTTGCCAATTTAATTATAATGTGCCGTGTGTCGGTCTTTTGGGGTTCATTTTACTTTGAGTCTGTGAGCTTCTTGGATTTGTGTGGGTTTTTTCTTCCCTATATCAGGGAAGTTTTCTGTCATTATTTCTTCAAAGAGGTTTTCTAGTCCTTGCTTAGTTTCCTCTCCTTCTGGCACCCCTATTATGCAGATGTTGTTTTGTTTCATGTTGTCCCAAAATTCCCTTAGGCTCTCCTCCTGCTTTTATTTATTTTTTTTTCTAGAAGCTGCTCTACTTGGGTATTTTTTCCTACCTTGTGTTCTAGCTCACTGATGCAGTTCTCTGCTTCGTCTAGTCTACTCTTGATGCTTTCTATTGAGTTCTTTACAGCAGCGGTGTCATTTTTCATTTCTTCTTGGTTCTTCTTCATTTTTTCTTGGTTCTTACACACATTGTCGAATTTGTCTTCCATTCTTTTCAGCCACCTTATGAACATTTCTCTGAATTCTTTTTCTGCAGGTTGCTTGCCTCCATTTCGTTTACTTCCTTTTCTGGTTGTGCCTGCTTTTCTTTCATATGCGGGCTGTTTCTTTGTCTCCCCATGGTCTCTCTTCTCCGGGTGTCTGGTTATGTACTTCTCTGTCTCCTGTGTTGATTTAAAGGCACAAAATACAACACAACCAGGTACAATGCACAAGGCACTGAACAGAAATGTATTCATGATATTAATAACCCCAAATAAAGGTGACCACCAGAGAAAGGTAAATTAGAGGATAGGAGAGAAAGAAGAAGAGAAAATAAAAAGAAAAAAAGGAGTGCAAAAATGACATTAGGAAAAGGAAAAAAAAAGTAAGAGAGAAAAGAAAGAGAATACAAAAGAAGAGGGGAACAAACTATATATATGAGGAGAAAACTCCAATAGAACAGCCACTAATCCAAACAAATGCCAGCAACAAGTACCTGGAGATGAATACAAACTACAAACAACAACTAATATCAAGCGAGGTGAGGAATAACAGAAGCAAAAAACAAACAAAAACAAAACAAAACAAAAATGATAAGCAAAACAATCTCACAAAAAAGCATAAAAAATCGATATAATCAACAATCAAGCAAACAACAACAAAAGGACAAGAGAGAAAAACAATTTTTTGGATAGTGAAGACACAGAAGAGAGAGGTGTGTATGGACTTGGAGCAGGAGATTTGAAATTAGATATATAAGTAGGATGAAATTTTAACAGGGGGTAAACAGAAAGAATAGGGAAAATCTAAAGCAGGAAAATGGTAAGAGAAACAGGACAACAAAAGGGGAAAAGTTAGGAAGAGAGTGATGGCATAAAGGTAAAGTTGAGATAGGGTAAAATGATGCTAAAGGGAAGAGGAAATTTTTTTTTTTTTAAAAAAGGTAAAATAGTAGTAGTAATAATAGTGATTGAAAATAAAAAATGTAATAATTAAAAAAGTAAAATTAAGTGAGGAAAAAAGAAAAAAAATTAGTTTCTTAAGTAAAAGGTGAAAAAAAAATAAGAAAATAAAAATAAAAATGTGCAGTAGTGAAGATCATTCACTTTCTCTACTGTTCTGTTTGGCACACCTGTTCCTAGTCAGGAGAGTATTGCAGTTCCCTGTGTTCCACTGCTCCTCAGTGTTGTAAGCCAGTCCTGATTGTTAAGTAGGCAGTGTGTCTTAATTTCTTGTATTCCTTTATTTGTGTTTATGCAAGAGTCAATTTGTGATTCAACCCCCGAGTGGCAGTGTTTCTGGATTGACCTCTGAGTCTTTAGGTCCTCTCTAGCCAGTGCTTAGATCCTACTTTCTCTGTAGTATTCAATACCTGTTGGTGGGGGTGGGTTGCCCCAGAGCTGGTTCTCTGATGTTTATTCCCCGCTCTGATCCCCAGGTTCCAGAAAAACAACTTTCCCCTGCAGTCTCTTAGGGTGTCCCCAATTGGGTGATCCTATGTATTGTAATCAGAAGCAAGGATTTAAAGGAAAAAGAAAAAACAAAAACAAACAAACAAACAAAAAGAGCCAGCATAAGTGTGCAAACTCCGGGGCTGCGTGCAAGTCTGTGCAGTCTTTTTTCCCCCCTTGGGTCTAAGCAGCTGGCACACTTTTAAAATTTTTAGGCTGTCCTTTTGTGTCAGATCAAAATGGGTTGCTTTTAAGAGTTCCTTTCTGTTAGCAGCTCTGAAGACCCCCTTCCACATTCACGGATCACACCAGCTCCAACAGCCATGGATTTTTCTAGGCACAGACTTCCCCAGGTCCTCCAGCTCCCACAGTGCGCACGTTTCTCTCTCCTGCTGGGAGCGGAGACCTCACCTTATCCCAGGTGAAATCTGACCTTTCCATGGTGGAGTGTAGAGCTCCTCTGAATCCGTGTGTTTGCTCCAATTGGGGACCAGTGTTCTGGGGTTCGCAGCTGTTTCAGTGGGTGCCGTATTTGTTGATTTTCAGGCTTCCGATAACGTTCATTTTCCCCTTCAAGATGGTGCGGTTTCTGTGTCTGAGCTGGTTGCTCCGGGAGGGAACCCAGCAGCAGTGGGGGCTGCCTGGTCAGGGGAGCCCCGTCCAGCAGTCCTCCACCGTCTCCTGGAGTGTAGCTGTCCCTCAACTCACCAACAAACACTCCCCGTGCAACCCTCAGCTGTTCTTTCCATCTGCTCCAGGACAAGGCTCGGGACACATCTGTCTATTCTGCTGCCATTTTTTCCTCCCTCGGCATATTACTCTCGGGATTACCATTTTTTCAAGGTAAATCAAGGACTCTTCTTTTTCTCTGGGAAAAAATAAAGTGAGAATGCTGATATTTTCTGTTTTATTTACTTTATTGAAATACTGCCCATCTTTCCAAAGACAGTTCTGTTAAAGGAATCTACTCTACAATTTGGAACTTTGGCAGAGAATTTATATGCACATTACTATATGCTAAACTAAGAATTTTGACAGTCACTAATGGTACAGTAATAAAATAACAGGTCCAATTTTCTGGTAAAGCAAAGGAAGAAAATTGTTCTACTTCTTGGAAATGTTGAACTAATTGGAAAAATACTAAGGATAATCACAATGGCTTTTTCTGATAAAAAGATAGTTATAGTAATTTTACTTTTTATTTCACATATTGATTATATCTATCTCTATGATGATTAATGAGATCAAATACTCATGTAAGGATTGATTGCATTTTATCCAGGCGTCCTCAAACTACGGCCCGCGGGCCACATGTGGCCCGCCGAGGACATTTATCTGGCCCGCCGGGTGCTGCTGCCTGTCCTGCTTAGCAGCCGACTCGTCCCAGGCCCGCAGTGCGCATAGGAATTTGTTCATAGTTTTTTTTTTTAAACTATAGTCCGGCCCTCCAATGGTCTGAGGGACAGTGAACTGGCCCCCTGTTTAAAAAGTCTGAGGACCCCTGATTTTATCATTTATCAAGAATCTTTACAAGAGCTGATCACAAGAGAGTCTTTTAAACTATTTCAAGTTAACTCTAAACACATTTGGCTATTTAGTTTACATAACATGAAGGAAGCTAATATTATAAATTTTGGATAGGATGTGAATATAATGACATCTAAGGAGTTTAGATAAGCTGATAAGTGACAAATTTGTATCTTTGTGCAAAAGGTTATTATATTTTGAAAGGAACCTGAAATTCATCTAGTTCCTAATTTTACTTGTGCTAAATTTTGCAGAGGGGGAAGTGTACTTAATTTATAAAAAATTTACTTCGCTTGATCACATAATGAAATAAGATTTGATAAGATAGAACTAGATATGTTTTGACCATATGAAAGTATTATAGCAACTTAATCATCCTCAAACTATTCATATTCTTTGATTTGAATTTCTGAGTTGACTAATTCCTCTTGTCTTATATAATTTGGAATATTTTAATTTTTGTTCTGTGTTTTTTAAAATATATTTTTATTGATTAGAGAGAGGAAGAGGGACAGAGAGAGGAACATTGATGAGAGAGAAACATTAGTTGGCTGCCTCTGCACACCCGCTACTGGGGATTGAGCTTGCAACCTCTGGGTGCATGAGGTGATGCTCAACCATCTGAGCCATCTGGGCAAGGCTTGTTCTGTATTTTTAACCACATCTTTAATCTTTTTATGTTGCTGGAAATGGGAAATTTGTCCATTTAGTTATTTCTAATATCGGGTTCATAGAATAACTACTGCATGGCTTTTATATCTGAAAATTTAATATACTTTTATAGATGTGGGAACTATATCACAGAGAGATTAAATAATCTTCCTAAGGTCATAGATAGATGGAACTAGAATTTGGCCATTGGTGTTCTGAATCAAAGGTTTATCTTTTATTGTTACTCTCCTATTCTAGTAGTCAAGAACCTAATATATTTCCAAGGTGGGTTATGACTCATTGTTAATTTTAAGTCATACTTTATATATGTATATAGTGGTTATATTTGAGTTGTGTAGAGACGAGGGAAATTTTCAGCTGTGGTCAAATATTAACATTTTTCGCAAAACTAACCTAAGTCTTTGTTATAAAAAAGTGCACCTGAAGAGGATAAAAGGGCCAAACCTTCCAGATTGGTGTTCTCATTTTAAATTTCTAAACCCAAGAGAAATACCCCCTGGGTTTGTTCTATTTTCTATGTTATTTATTTTTGAAAGATGTTGTCTGATGGGATACAGAGTGAAGTCTGACCCACATTTCTAGGTAGCAGTTATTCCTGGATGTAGTTGCCAGAAAACTACATGCCACTTGGCATGAAGGATCTTACAAGCCATAATTTAGTGACAAAGGTTTAGTAATCAGATAGACGAGGTTCCTGTGCTGCTTTACCATTGATTGCTGTGTGAAACTGGGTAGGTTAATTAACTTCTCTGATTATACAGATTTGAGAATGGTAATATTCTTTTTTAAAAATTTTGTAGATGTTTTTATTGATTTTTAGGGAGAGAGGGGAGGAGAGGGATAGAAAGAGTAATATCGCTGAGAGAGGAACATCATTGATTGGCTGCCTCCTGCATGCCCCCTACTGGGGATCAAGCTCGCAACCTGGGCATGTGCCCTCTGGGAATTGAACCAGGGACCTCTTGGTTCCTGGGTGGATGCTCAACCACGGAGCCACACTGGCCAGGTGAGAATGGTAATATTCTTAACATGTTCCTCTTAAAGGACAGATAAGTGGCCTTCATATGCTTATTTCCTTCTCTAGGACTCAAAGCTAAACATCATTGAAAGACAATGAAGAATCACTTTATCCATTTCCAAAAAATTGTTCTGTGGCTTAGCCTAACTGCACAGCTATTCCGAATCTTGGTAAGGCAGCATCCGGAAGCTCAAGGTCCTTTTCCTGGCTTCGGCCTCTCCCACACCAGTTACTTAACAGCTGAGTCTCTGTTTCCTCAGTTACGAGCTGGAAAATACCTTCTCTCTAGGATTATCCTAAGAATTAACTATGGCTAAATATTATAACAGTTGTAAAAATATGTCTCCAATTATATAGTGCAGTATAAATACACAGGCTATTTTCATACTTTGATTATTACTATTGTTTCCAGTTCCTTTGACTTAGAAAACATATGAAAAGATACTGAACAAATATTTACTAAACATTTATATGTTTTCTATTTTTAGACACTCAAGTTGATAAAATCAATGAAATAGTCTAAGGGTAAAAACAAAAGCAGGACTGAGAAAAGCACTTGCATTTTCTCTGCAATAAATATGCAATTGAAGAATGCATACTGTGTTGTGCAAGCTGCAAATTCTTTTAAAAGGGAAAGACAGCAGGTCAAAACCTACCTTCTTTGCAATTCTATAATCAGCCTTTTCAAATATAAGAAATTGTGACATTCTATTTAAGATAATAAACAGTCTGTAAAGAATTATCCTTTCAAAATTATCACCCTGTTTTCCATAATTCATAGCAAAATCACATCTATTTATGTGGGAGCTGTTTGCTCCAAATGCCTGCTCTTCCTTCTTGATCTCTCACAATCAGAGCATCCCAGCAGTAACCACAGCCAAGAGCTCAGGATGTCTAAACTTGATTAGTTTTTGCAATTTATATTTCATCATTGACATACCAGTCTTTAAATAGATCGAGGACTGGGCATGTTAGAAATAAAATTTACACATTAAACAACTGAAGAAAATCATTCATTTCTTCAAGAAATTAATTCACTCTTAATAATGAAAGGCTTTCTGAATCATATTGTAGTTTAATCTTTTCCATCTCTTACATTGACCCTTCATTTATAGGCCCATACAGAGTGTTATTGTCTATATGCTTAATAATTGATCAAAATCACCACTTCAAATTTTAACTAGGCATTTTATTTTGAAAATTTTATTTCACTAAATTACTAAAATATGGGTATTAGACAAATTATGAGTAAATAAAATTAGCATGGAGTTCATACTCCATAAGTCATTCTTTTGTAATTTCACCTTAGATACCTAGAATAACTTATGAAAGGAACGTACTTTTAACACACACTAAGATTGCCTTTGCAAGATTTGGTAAAAAAAAAAAATAAACTAAAATTTGAAGTAATATAACATACACAATGTTTTGCAGACATACATTTGCCAGATGAACCCTCTTATAGGAGAGTCTTAAGCCCTTTTTATTCCTTGCAGTTCTGAGAGCCCAGGAATTGCACCAACTTGAAAACTGGACATCTGTGTGTTAGCTGCATGTCCATGTGCATGTGTGTTTGTGTATGTGTGTGGTCAAATATAATTCTTGCCTATTGGTTCCACTTCTATCACTTCTCATTTTGCTCAGATTTGGTAACAATAACAAAGCAACCAAAATATAATGGTATAGAAGGCCCTGGAGGTGAGATGGGACCCTATTTATTTCCTGTGATATGGTCAGGAAGAGAAATGATGTTGTTTTATATGGATGGCAGGTTTTATTGTCCATATTTAGGATCACATCATTCAAATTCACTGTTCCTTATTAACAAAATAAAACTAAATTGATCCAGTTATTGCTATGAATTTGTTAAATGTTTCCACCTACAACTCATTTACTCTTTAAATTCATAACTTAAATAATGAATTATTTGATGAAATATTTGAATTTCAAATATATTTAATAACTAGAGGCCCAGTGCATGAAATTCGTGCACAGGTAGGGTCCTTAGGCCTGGCCGGCAATCAGGGCCGATTTAGGCCTTCTGGCTGCTGGCTGGAGCCTTCCTTTGTTCCGCACCGTCCCCTGGTGGTCAGTGCACATCATAGCGAGCAGTGGAACTCCCAGTCAGTAGAACTCCTGAGGGGACAATTTGCATATTAGCCTTTTATTATATAGGATATAATATTGAGTATGCTTTAAGCATGAACTAATAGCCAAGATGTCTTAATCACTTTATATGTATTAAACCAATAGGCAAGGTGTGATCTCTCCATAACAATTATATGAGAAAAATATTACCAGTATTCCTATTTCTAAAATGATGACACTGGAGTATGGGGAGGATACATGTATTGCTCAGCATTGCTATCCTGTGTGTGATAAGCCTGGTTCAAGTGGTGGCCAAATTTGAGCCTAGAACTTCCAGTGCTCTTGCCCACAGTGCTCATTCTCCTCTTCAAGGACATAAAACCTGCCTTTTGTATCTTCACTAGAGGCCCGGTGCATGAAAATTCATGCACTGGAGGGGGGTCCCTCAGTCCAGCCTGCCCCCTCTCATAGTCCAGGAGTCTTCTGGGGCAGGATGGCAATCAGGCAATCAGGGGAAGGCAATGCCCCATCACACCTCTGCTGCCACTGCTGTCAGTGCAAGCCTCGGCCAGCCCTAGTTACCTGTGCCTCAGGCCAGCCCTGGGCAGCTGGGGGCTGAGGGAACTAGGGGACTGAGCGGGGCTGAGGGGACTGGGGGACTGAGCAGGGCTGAGAGGACTGGGGGACTAAGTAGGGCTGAGGGGACTAAGTAGGGCTGAGGGGACTGGGTGCCACCATCTTGTGGCTGTGGGTGCCACCATCTTTGAGGGCGTGACAGTCAATTAGCATATTCCCTCCTTATTGGCTGTGGGCGCCACCATCTTTGAGGACGGGCAGTCAATTAGCATATTCTCTCCTCATTGGCTGTGGGTGACACCATCTTTGAGGGCGGGGCAGTCAATTAACATATTCCCTCCTTACTGGCTGTGGGCACTACCATCTGCAACGGTGTGAGTGTCAATTAGCATATTCCCTCTTTATTAGATAAGATGATCTGTTTTCCACATTTGTCAACTTCTCTGGAATATGTTTTAAGTCTGTACTATTCTTCCATATTGTCAGCTCAACTTAAGCATTTCTTCTGCATACAAATTTAATACTCTGAATTTGAAACAGTTTAAAACCCTGATGGCATTATATTTTCTTTATTTTATTTAACATTTTAATTTTATTTTAAATTATATCCAAGTACCATCCTCCCGAAATTCTGAAGTCCACTGTTCCCAGTGTTTCCATTGATCTATATGCCTATTCTTGTGCCAGAACCATGCTGTTTTGATTACAGTGGCTTTGTAGTATAATTTGACATCTGGTATTGTGATCCCTTTTACTTTGTTCTTCTTTCTCAAGATTGCTGAAGTTATTCAGGGTCTTTTTTTAGTCCCATACAAATTTTTGGAGTATTTGTTCCAGATCTGTGAAATATTTGTTGGTATTTTAATAGGGATTGTGTTGAATCTATAGATTACTTTGGGTAGTATGGGCATTTTTGCCAGGGTTCTTTTTCCCAGCCTTACAAAGGGTTCAGCATTCTGGAGAAAGGGCTGCATGTAGATGATTAAGAAGGAGTCCGTGGACGAAAGATAATTTTGAAAGGCATTGGGGGGGTCAGAGGAGCTTCCAGCTGAAGGAGCTGGAAGGCTCTCCTCCTTAACCAAGAACCAGTGCTTTTATTAAATACAATTTGTCCCAAGGCAAGGTGGAAATATACACTTTAAAGGGTATGGTATCAAAGGGTTTGAGAGATTGTCAGTTTTGGGAATAGCCTACAGCTGTTCAGGTGTTTGGCCAACAGGAGGCAATAAAATGCCCTGAGCTGTCTGGCAGTTAACAATCATCCTATTCAGGTTTGGGGGTAATGCTTTGTAGCTGTTTCCAACAGCTAAACTACATGTGACTCAACCCTGCTGAGCTCCCCAAGCTTCACCAACCTTTTGGTAAAACTCTTGTAATTATTACATGCTGGAATTGGTTCTCAGCACATTTTAATGATGTTAATTCTTCAATCCATGAACACAGTACATTCTTTCATTTTTTTGTATCTTTCTCTGTTTCTTTTTTTCAATGTCCTGTAGTTTTCTGAGTACAGGTCTTTTACCTCCTTGGTTAAGTTTATTCCAATGTATCTTACATTTTTTTTGTTGCAATGATAAGTGGCATTGTGTTTATTTTTTTAGTTTTCTCTTTCTGAGAGTTTATTATTGTTGTATAAAAATGCCATCAATTTCTGTATCTTAATTTTGTATCCTGCTACTTTGCTGAATTCATTTATTAAATCTAGAGGTTTTTTGTTGGAGTCTTTAGGGTTTTCTATGTCCAATATTATTTCATTTGTGAATAATGACAGTTTCACTTCCTCCTTTCCAATTTTGATGTCTTTTATGTTTTCTTTTCTGATCACTGTGGCTAAGACTTTCAGTACTATGATGAATAAGAGTGGTAAAAGCAGACATCCCCATCTTGTTAAGGGAAACACTTTTATTTTTTGCCCATTGTTATGATGTTAGCTGTAGGTTTGTCATATATGGCCTTTATTATATCAAGGTGTGATCTCTCCATTCACACTTTGCTGAGAGTTTTTATCATAAACTAGAGGCCTGTTGCACGAAATTCGTGCACAGGTAGGGTCCCTAGGCCTGGCCAGTGATCAGAGCTGATCTGTGGGGTGACCAGCAGGGCGATCAGGGGGCCCCCACTGGTACCCGCCTTGGCCAGCTTGGTTCCGCCCACTCGCCAGCCCCCACCCCCCACCCCACCGCTGGTAGCCTCCCTCTTTAGGGCGACTGGTGGAGCAATTGGGGGCCCTCTGCTCTCACCCACCTTGGCTAGCCTGGGGCCTGTGGGCTGGGGGCAGCTCCTGCATTGAGCATCAGCCCCCTGGTGGTCAGTGCATGTCATAACGACCAGTAGTTCCACCGGTCATTCCGCCGGCAGCTCAATTTGCATATTAGGCTTTTATTAAATAGGATGGGTGCTGGATTTTGTTGAATGTTTTTTTCTGAATCTATTGATATGATTATATGACTTTTATCTTTCATTTTGTTTATGTAATGTAGCACATTTATTGATTTGCAAATATTGTACCAACTTTGCATACCTGGAATAAATCCTACTTGGTCATGGCGAAAAATATTTTAATATATTGTTGAATCCAATTTGCTAATATTTTTTTGAGGATTTTGACATCTATGTTCATCAGGGATATTGGCCTATAATTTTCTTTTCTTTTTTTTATAGTGTCTTTATCTGGTTTTGGAATTAGGGTAATGCTGGCCTCATAAAGAGAGCTGGGAAGTCTTCCTTCCTCTTGAATTTTTTTGAATAGTTTGAAGAGGATAGGTGTTCTTTGCATGTTTGGTAAAACTCCCCTATGAGCCTGTCCAGTCTTTTCTGGGAGGTTTTTTGTTTGTTTTGCTTTTGTGCTTTAATTTTATTAGTTGTAACTTGTCTATTCAGATTTTCTGATTCTTCCTGATTGAATTTTTGAAGAGTGCATATTTCTAGGAATTCATCTATTTCACCCAGGTTGTCCAATTTATTAGCATACACGTTAGCTGTTAATTATCTTCTTTCATTCTTGATTTTATTCATTTTTTTTCTTGATGATTCTTGTTCAAGTTTCATCAATCTTTCCAAAGAATGAGCTCTTGGTTTCATTGATCTTTTTTATTGTTGTTGGTCTCTGTCTTTATTTACACTCTGATCTTTATTATTTCCTTTCTTCCATGTTCTCTGGACTTTGTTTGTTGTTATTTTTCTAGTTCTTTTAGGTGTAGAGTTATATTGTTTATTTGAGATTATTCTTGCTTCTTGAGGTAGACCTATAATGCTATAAACTACCCTATCAAGACTGTTTTGGCTATGTCTCATAGATTTTGGGTTGCTGTGTGTTCATTTTCATTTTATAGCAGGTAACTTTTGATTTTTTTATCTTATTATTAACCATTCATTTTTTAATAACATGTTATCTAGCGGCCATGTGTTTGAATATTTTCCAGTTTTTTTATTGTAATTGATTTTTAGTTTCATATCATTGTGGTTAGAGAAGATGCTTGATATGATTTCAATCTTCTAGAATTTATTAAGATTATTTTGTGTCCTAACATGTGGTCTATCTTTGGGAATGTTCCATGTGCACTTGAGAAGAATGTATATTCTGCTGCTTTGGTATGAAATATTCTATAAAAATCAATTAAATCCATCTGATCTAGTATGTCATTTAAAGTTCCTTTTGCCTTGTTGTTTTTTTTTGAAAGATGATCTATCCATTGATGTCAGTGGGATGTTAAAATCCCTTGCTATGACTGTATTGTTTTTACCTCTCCCTTAATGTCCCTTCAAATTTTCATTATATATTTAGGTGCTCCTATGTTGTTGCACATATGTTTACCAGGGTTATATCCTCTTGTTGGATTAATCCCTTTAATATTATGTAGTGACTTTCTTTATCTCTTGTTATAGCCTTTGTTTTGTAATCTATTTTGTCTGGTATAAGTATTGCTACCCCAGGTTTTTTTTCATTGCTATTTGCATGGAATATCTTTCCCTCCGATTCCTTCACTTTCGGTTTGTGTGTATATTTTGTTCTGAGGTAGGTCTCTTGTAGACAGTATATATATATATGGGTCATGTTTTATTAGCCAGTCAGCTACCCTATGTCTGTTGATCAGAGCACTTAATTTGTTTACATTTAAAGTTATTATTGATAGGTACTTATTGTTGTTTTATTGTTTATACTTATGTTCATCTCTACATATATTTCTTTTCTTATTCTTTTAAAAAATATAGTATCATCATGTTTTATTAAGATATATACTCTGCATTGTAGATTTGTGAATAACACAGTTAAGGCTCATTTTTTTCTGCCTTTATCTAAATTATGCTGCCTTCAGGTCAAAGGAAGACATGTTAAAGTATGTAATAATAATTCATATTGAATCTTAGAAAGGTAAACTTGCCGGAAGCCAGTTTCAGCATGTCATAATTGCAACAGTTTCATCAAAAGGTTGGTGAAGTTTGTGGGGCTCAACAAGGGCTGAGCCACATATGTAGTTTACCTGTTGGAATGGCTAAAAAGCATCTCCCCCAAACCTGAATAGGATTGTTTCTGCCAGACAGCTCAGGACATCTTAATCTGCATGTTATTGCCTCCTGTTGGCCAAACACCTGAACAGCTGTAGGCTATTCCCCAACCTGACAATGCTTCTGTAAACCCTACCCTTTGAAACCTTACCCTTTGAAGTGTATTATCTCCACCTTGCCTTAGGACAAATTATGTTAATAAATAGCACAGGATCCTGAGTCAAAGGGTAGTCTTTAGCTCCTTTAACTGAAGCTCCTCTCACCCCCAAAGCCTTTCAAAACTATCTTTCATCTTTGGACTCCTTTTTAATCATCTACGCACAGCTCCTTTCTTCAGATTGCTGAACCTTTCGTAATGCTGGGACAAGAACCCCGGCATTAATGGACACCCACCCAGGGACATGAATATAAACTGAGAGGAATTAGACCCTGATTTTTTGTTATCCTGTTTTAAAAGCATAAATACTTAAATGAAAAAATATATCTATTTGGTATTCATATGCATAGCATATAAAATTATTTAGTAAATGCTTCAATATCAGTTTTGAAACACAGATTAAAATAATTTAACATTTTTTCTTTCATGGTTACTCAGAGACTTTGATGGCTATCAATATGCCTCATTTACCTGCCTTATTTGACCACTTTTTTTATACCACAACATCTGCATTTCCCAAAGGGTCACTCAGTAGAGCACTTTTTAGAAATGCGACAAAAAATAATTTTAAAATAAAACAAGCTATAAGTTCTTATATTTCTATAACTTTTTAACTATTATTTAAATTATACTCTTACCTTATGCATAGATTATAGGGATGTTATCACTAAATAAAAACCAACCACTTTTCCTTAACAAACAATTAATAGTTTGGACATGCTTTCCAGATTTTAGGCATACTTAGCAACCAAAAACCTTTCATCTTCTCACACATGGAGTGTCAGGAAAGAGTTCAATGATCATTTTCTTTAAGACCTGAACTAAACTAATATTGAATCAACTTAATTCTGTTATTTTACTATATATCTCTTTTATTTTGTGATTAAAAAAAAACATGAAAGAATGAGTATCTATAATAATAAAAGCATAATATACAAATTGACAGCAAAACAACCTTCCGGATGACCCTGCTATGACACGCACTGGTGCCAGGCCAGCAAAGGCGGGTGCAATGCTATTGGTCGGGGGGCCCTGTCATCGGCCCATGATTGCCCCACAGAGGGAGGCCTAGGCCACCAGCCGGCAGGGTGATTGATGCGGCGGGGAGGGAGGTTTCCACAATCACTCTAAAGAAGGAGGCCCAGGCCACCCTCTGCATGGTGATCAATCATGGAGCCCCGGCTGGGTGGGCAGGGCCTCCCTCTGCGCGGCGATCAATCGCCCCACAGAGGGAGGCCCAGGTCACTGGCCAGCGATGCTGTGGCAGGTGTGCGGGGCCAGCCAGCGATTGCCTGGCAGAGGGAGGCCCAGGCCAGCCAAGCAATGTACCCCCTGCCTGTTGCTCACAGAGGGAGGTGACCAGTGGTGGGGGAGGGGGGGGCAGGCCCGCACAGATGGCAAGCAGTGGCAGCAGTCGGGGCGGGTCCAGCTGCAGGCAGCTGGGGAAAGGAAAGCCCTTATAGGCCCTGATCACTGGCTAGGCCTAGGGACCCTTCCTGAGGGCACCCAGATTGTGAGAGGGCACAGGCCAGGCTGCGGGACACCCCCTCCCCCACCCGTGCATGAATTTTGTGTACCGGGCCTCTAGTATTATTTCATAAGAGCATGAACCCAATTGGCTAGAGGAAGAGCCTTAGGGCATTTAGTGACTGGCTAAAAGTTTTCTTGTTCATCAAGTCTGAGCTATCTTCCTTAATTTAAAAAAAATGTGTTTTTATGGGAGGAAATTGTTCAGAGGAGAAGAAATATTTTTTCCTCTATTCTTCTAGGTTCTTGGCTGAGACTCCTCTGTAAAAAAAAAGACAAAGAAGAAAAAGTTAGTCATGTACATATGGGAGACCTACAAAGATATGAGACTCCAAGCCAGTCAAGCAATTGTGGCTTATATAAGATCCTGAGCTAAGTAAAGGGATAAGGGTCAGGGATTCAAACAGGAGAAAGGCAATTCACAGGAAGGTCAGAAGAACAAAAGTTTGGTAAATAAATGTTTGCCTTGCCATGCAGGTAAATCATTCAGATGAAAAAGTTACCATGGGTAATAAATGTCTTCTTGGTATAGGCCCCTTTCTAATTATTTTTAGGCAGGTAAGGGGGAGGTTAAAAGCTTTCTCTGAGTCCCCTGGGTGTTGATTGACTTCAGCTCAAATAATCCACATGATAGCCTGGCCAGTGTAGCTCAGTAGCTGAGCATCGACCTATGAACCAGGAGGTCACAGTTCGATTCCTGGTCAGGGCACATACCTAGGTTGCACGTTTGATCCTCTGTGTGGGGCATGCAGGAGGCAGCTGATCAATGATTCTCATCATTAATGTTTCTGTTTCTCTCTCCCTCTCTCTTTCTCTCTGAAATCAATAAAAATATATTTTAAAAAATCATCCGTATGCCAAAGTGGCATATTTTGTGGTGGCACATTCTGTTACCCTTGACTTGTATACATTGTCATTTGTGAATGCCTATCTCTTTAACTGTCATTATATTTTTAACTTATCTCAACCTCATTTCCTTCTAAACAAGACAGGGAGAATAAAATATTCTAAAATATTTAGAGTATTTCAAGAAAGAAGAGAAATACAAAAGAAAGACAGATACCACATTAAACAGAAGTAAAATGTTTTCATCACAGACACATACAGAACTCTTTCCAGGCTTATCAATATTTAAGGAGAATGAAGACAACATTAATTAAACTACTCTTTAAATCTCAGTAATTTCAACTCTGACTACCATAATAGAGGGTAAAAGAGAGACAAAGATATTGACTCGTTTGCATTAATATAGGATGTTTTACTTTATAAAGCTCATTTAACAATAATAGCAATTCTGTGAAGTAATTTATCTTATGAAGTGTTTAATAGATATTAAAACTAAATGTCAGAAATGCAAGGGGCATGCAAAATTGGGCAATTAGAAAGGTCTTGAGTCAATATTATCTCTGACAGTTATTCTTGTGGTCATTTCCATATACTGCATTGTGAAAACATTTGACAAGAGAATAAATAATGTTAAAGATCCAATTTATTTTAAGAATATCAAGTCCAAGTGTATGTGCAATAAGAAGGTTGTAATAATATTGAGCCAGAAATGTAGAAAGGTGGAATTTCTACTCCATAAAAGAGTACAAACAGATATAGTCATGTTTTAGGTCTATGTTGGTCTGTCTAGCCAGTCAGGAAGGATCTGGGACCCTAGAGAATAGAAAGTCTCAATTGACATAATATATGTGTCAATTGAGACTTTCTATTAACCATTTATACTAATTAAAAAACAACAACATGTGTCTGGGGCTCAAAAAGACACATTTGAGTCTTAGTACCATTATAAATTTGTTATATATTCATGGAGAGTATATTTAATAATTTGAGCCTAAATTTCTTACTTGGTTTCATAGTAATGATAATACTTAACTGTTAGTATTATTGTGACTAATCTTATGGTGAGATTTACATTACATTAGATTTTATACTTGGCTGTCAATTATGTTTGACTTTATCAATAACTTTAACAGCCTAGAATTCTATAGTTTTATAATCATTCACATTTCAGTATTTTCACGAATATCAATGACCATAAACTTTGGAATTTTATCTACTACCTTCTAGGAGTATTACTTTAATCAAGTGTTCCTCAATTACTGATTCATCACCTCTAAAGAGGATATAATATGTACTTTTAAATTTGATTAAAAGTTAAAATTCCAAATAGGGTGAAGAAAATTGCAAAGGATCATTACTCCCACCCTACCAACAAGAAAAGCCAGCTATTGTACACAATCACAATTTTGAACCCATCAGAGATTTGAGGTTGTAAAACATCCAGGTAAACTGAATCCAAAAGTATAACAAGTTTCTCCAAGGATAAATAGGACAACTTGTTTTATTTTTTACAATTGATTTTATTTTTATTGGAGTGACAGCCATCAAAACTGATAATAACAACAATTGATTTTTTGGGGTAAATTCTTAAAGGTCAAATGAGGCTAGTAACATAGCTCAGAAACCTTGCACATCCCAGTTGGATCTTTTCCATGGCCCTTCATTAAGTGTTCATAAAACAATTCAGTCATCATGTTGCATATTACATCTCCATTATTTATATATCTCATAGCTGGAAGTTTGCACATTTTGATCACCTTCACCCATTTTGTCTATGCCTAACTCTAGTATTTTTAAAAATTCCATATATAAGCCAGATCTTGCAGTATTTTTCTTTCTCTGACTGACTTATCTCACTAAGCATAATGTTCCCAAAGGCCATCCATGTTGCTGCAAATAGTAAGATTAACTTCTTTTTCATGACTGAGTAATATTTCATTGAATATATATACGTACCACATCTTATTTATCCACTCATCCTTCAGAGTATCCTACATTGTTTCCATGTCTTGACTCTCTATAATATAAAAGCCTAAGCAACATTATGACTGGACAACTGGCCAGTAGCTATGATGCCCACTGCCCACCAGGGAGCAGATGCTCAATGTAATAGCTGTCCCCTGGTGGTCAGTGCACTCCCACAGCCAACCTCCTGCAGCCAGCCAACCTCCCACAGTTCCTCCCCCTTGCCAACCAACCTCCCGTGGTCCCTCCCCGCAGCCGGCCAATCTCCAGCAGCTGCCCCCTCCCTGCTGGCTGGCCAGCCCCAATTGGGACTGGGTGAGATGGCCCCTATCGGCCCTGATCACTGGCCAGGCTGAGGGACCCCACCCGTGTATGAATTCATGCACGGGGCCTCTAATAGTCAATAATGCTGCAATGAACACAGAGGTGCAGATATCTTTTCAAGATCCTGGTTTTATTTCTTTCAAATATATACCCAGAGTGAAATTGCTAGTTCATATGGTAGTTATATTTTTAATGTTTTTTGGAAACTTCATAACATTTTCCATAGTGGCTGCACCAAATTACATTCCCACCAACAATGCACAAAAGTTTCCTTTTACAACCTTATTAACTATTTTTTTATAACAGCCATTCTAACAGGTGTGAAGTGAAATTCATTGTGCTTTTGATTTACATTTCTCTGATGATTAGTGATGTTAAGCACCCATTGATCATTTGAATGTCTTCTTTGGAAAAAGAGTCTATTCAGTTCCTCTGGCAATATTTGATGTTTATTTATTTTTTTGCTATTGAGTTGTATGAGTTCTTTATATATTTTGAATATTAGCACCTTATTAGATATATAATTTGGATATATTTTCTTCCATTCTATATGCTAGATTTTCATTTTGTTGATGGTTTTCTTTGCTGTGAAGAAACTTTTAAATTTGATACAATCCCACCATTTATTTTTTCTTTTGTTGCCTTAAATTTTGGTGTCAGGTTTTTAAAAAAAAAAGTGTTTCCAAAACTAATATAAAGGAGCTATTTCCTTGCTTTATTTTAGGAGGTTTATAGTTTTAGACTTCACGTTGAAGACTTTAATCCATTTTGAATTAATTCCTGAGTATGATTTAAGATAGGGGTTTTATTCTTTGGATCTGGCTATCCAGTTTTCCCAATACCATTTATTGAAGAGACTATCCCATTCCCAGTATATATTCTTGGCTCCTTTGTAATAAATTAGCTTATCATATATGTGTGAGTTTATTTCTGGACTCTCTATTATGTTCCATTGATTTATGTGTCTGAAATCTAATATCATATTGTTTTGGTATCTATAGCTTTGTAATATAGTTTGAAATCAGGAAGTGTGATTCCTCCAGCTTTGTTCTTTCTCAAGATAGCTATGGCTATTCACAGTCTTTAATTGTTCATTGCTCTATACAAATTTTAGGATTGTTTATTTCTGTGAAAAATATCATTGAAATTTTGATAGGGATTACATTTAATTTACTTTGGGTTGCATGGACATTTTAATAATATTAATTCTTCCAATCCATGAACACAAAATTTATCTTCATTTATTTGTGTCTTCTTTAATTTGTTTCAACAATGTTTTATAGTTTCTATAGTACAGATATTTCATCTCCTTGATTAAATTTATTTCTAAGTATTTTTCCCTTTTTGACCCAATTGTAAATGGAATTTTTTTCTAATTCTTATTTCTTATAGTTTGCAACTGGTGTATAGAAATGCAGCTAATTTTTGTATATTGATTTTGTATCCTGCAACTTTACCAAATTTATTAGTTCTAACATTTTGATGGAGTCTTTAGAGTTTTCTATATATATAATGGCATCTGAAAATAGAAAGTTACTTCTTCCTTTCATAATTGTTCTTTCTAAGGACTTCCAGTACTGTGTTGAATAAAAATGTTGAGTGTGCCTCCTGGTCTCAGAGGAAAAGCTTTCAGCTTTTTACTGTTGAGTATTATTTTAACTGTGGGCTTGTCTCTTAGAGCCTTTATTATGTTCATTCCTTCTATACCCAGTTTGTTGAGTGTTTTCATCAGGAATAAATATTGAATTATGTCAAATGCTTTTTTTGCATTTATTGAGATAATCATATGATTTTTATCCTTCATTATATTAATGTGGTATATCACATGGCTTGATTTGTAGACATTAAACCATCCTTGTATCCTAGGACTGAATCACACTTGATCATAATGTATGATATATTTAATGAATTGTTGAATTTGGTTTGCTAATATTTCATTAGAGATTTTTGAAGGTCTGTTCATTAGGAATACTGGCCTATAATTTTATTTTCTTATAGTGTTCTTGTCTGCTTTTAGTATCAGGGCAATGCTTCCCTTGTAAATGAGTTTGGAAATATTCCTTTCTCTATTTTTGTTGGTTGTTAAGGAGCAGGTTGTTTAATCTCCACATATTTGTGAAATTTTGAGTTTCCTTCTTGTAATTGATTTCCAGTTTCATATCACTGTGGTCAGAAAATTTGCTTGCTTTAAATTCAATATTTTTAAAGTTGAGACTTGTTTTGTGGCCTAACATATAATCTACCTTGGAAAATGTCCCATGTGCACTGGAGAAGAATGTGCATTCTCCTGCTGCTGGAGCCAGTGCTCTATATGTTAAGTCCAACTAGTCTAATGTGTAGTTTAAGTCCAATGTGTGTTTTTTATTATTGATTTTGTGTTTAGATAATCTACCCACTGATGAAAGCAGAGTATTGAAATCCCCTTCTATTATTGTATTACTATCTTTTCCTCCCTTTAGCTCTGTTACTATTTCATTTATATATTTATGTGTTCCTATGTTAGGTACATTTATATTAATAATTATTATATCCTCTTTTTGAATTGACCTCATTATTATTATTTTATGGTCTTCTTTGTCTCTTACTGCAGTCTTGTTTTAAAGCCTCTTTGTGTGATATCAGTATAGCTACCCCTGCTTTCTTTTGGTTTCTGTTTGTGTAGAATCTTTTTTCATCCTTTTACTTTCCATCTGTGTATGTCCTTAAAGCTGAAATTAGTATTTGTAGGCCGCATATAGTGGGGTCTTGTTTATTCTTCTATTCAATCACTCTACGTCCTTTGATTGGAGAAAATAATCTATTTACATTTAAAGTAACTATTAATATTGGTTTATTCTTATCTTTTAAAAATTCCTTTGGTCCTTTTGTGATGTGATAATTTTCTGTTGTGGCATGCTTCTATTCTTTTATTTTCATGTATCTACTATAGGTTTTAGCTTTCTACTTACAATGAGGCTTACATAAAACATCTTAGAATTGTAGCAGCTTATTTAATGCTGTTAAAAAACTTAACTTTGAATGCATAATAAAGCTCTACATTTTTACTCCCCCCTAACATTTTGTTTTCAATGTCAAATTTACATCTTTTACCTTGTTTATCCATTCACAAATATTGTAGTTAAAATTATAGTCATTTTTAATATTTTCACCTTTCATACTAAACTTATAACAAATTTATCCACCACCATTACAACATTGAGTTATCCTTAATTTAACTATATGCTACTCTGAATTTAACTATCTGACTGGATTACCAGTGAGATTTATACGTTCATATGTTTTCCTGTTATTAATTAGTGTCTTTTTGTTTCAGCTTAAAGAAGCCCCTTTAACATTTCTTGTAAGGTTGGTCTTGTAATGAAGAACTCTGGCTTTTGGTTATATGGGGAACTCTTTATCTCTCCTTATATTCTGAAGGATGGCCTTGCTGGGCAGAATATTCTAGGTTGGCAATTTTCTTTTAGCATTTTGAATTATTGTGCTACTTTAGTCTTGCCTGCAAAGTTTCTGCTAAATAATCTGCTGATAGTCTTATGAGGGTGTCCTTGTAAGTAAAGAAGTTATTTTTTTCTTGCTGCTTTTAAGATTCTCTTATTTTTAAGTTTTGACAATTTAATTATAATGTGCCTCCATGTGAGTCTCTTTCAATTTATCTTATTTGGAACTTTCTGGGCTTCCTGAATCTGGATGTCTGTTTCTTTCTCCAAGCTAGTTAAGTGTTCAGCCATTATTTCTTTAAATAAGCTTTCTGCCTCTTTCTCTCTCTTCTCCTTTTGGGATCTCTATAATGTGACAGTGTCCCAGAAGTCCTTCACTCATCTTCTCTTGTGTTGTTGTTATTGTTTTCCTCCTCCTCCTCCTGCTCCTCCTCCTCCTTCTTTCTCTCCTCCTGCCCCTCCTCCTCCTCCTTCTTCTTTTTGCTTCTCTGATTGGATTACAGCTACAGTCCTATTTCTAGTTCACTGATCCTTTCTTCCACTTATTATTGTTTGTTGTTGAATCCTTCTATTGAATTTTAATTCAATCATTGTATTAATCAGTTCTGTGATTTCTGTTATTTTCTTATATTTTCCATCCATTTGTTGAAATTCTTATTTTGTTCATGCATTATTCACCTGACCTTGGTGAACATCTTTGTGACAATTATTTTAAGCTCTTTATCAGATAAATCACTTATCTGCATTTTATGAAAGTCTGTTTCTGGAGTTTATCTTATTCTTTTGTTTGGAACATATTCCTGTTTTTTTACAATATGTAGTTATTCTTCCAGAACCTTTTGCTTAACTCTGTGATTAATATAGTTTATGATCTGTTTTCTTGGTTTACTCAGTGCTATATGGTATTTCCTGACTAATTTGTTCTTACCTTGGATTTTCCTAAGTATGTCCTGCATGCTTTCTACCAAAAAATGGTTTTAGATTGCAGATTCCACAGTGTCTCATGGACTATCACCTTATCCTAACTAATCAATTGGTTCTCAACTTACTTATTTTCATTGATTTGCCTCAAGAAAATATGGTAAACTCTGGGTCTTCTCTTTGCCAATTGGCACTATATGTTGCTTAGGTTCTCTTGGATTCTTTCCTGACCAAACTATTTCTTCCACCAAGTTTATTCTGAAGAAGCTCTGCTCTGCGTTGGGACAGAGATAAAAACATTTCAACAAGAAGTAAATTAGCAGCCCATCCTGTACTTACCTTTCTTATCAATTTATATGATGTGCATATTCACTCTAAAACTTCAGTTTGGAGATGAGAGAAATGCATACTTCACTACAGTCCTCTAGTCTGCATCACTCTTCTTCTTCACAGCATTATATGGTAGGATATGAAAGAAATTGTGTTTTTCTTCCCTTTCCAGTATATCTAGTTTTGGAGGGTAACCTTGAAGTTCCATACTTTCTCTAGGCTGTATTATTCTTTCTGACACTATCTTCATGTCTTTAACTTAATTATGAGTGGATAGGGGCTTGGAGGAAATATTGACTTAATTACAAAGATGCATAAATATAAAGACATACAAACACTATGCCTTTTTTTACAGATAGAAAATTTAAATTAAATGTTGAAAAGCAGTCACTTGCCCAATTTTAATCCAGAAATTGGGCAATTAGAGTGAATGGTTCCAAGTGAGTCTCACATCATGATATAGACAGAAGTTTATTGAAAGTTTAGCACTCTAAATTCACTTTGATTTATATATAACAATAATAAAGCCAGTTGTGCATATTGTTGTCAATACCAAACACTTTTGTAGGATACAACAAAAATTAACAAGCTTCCTAGCAGTGGTCGGCAAACTCATTAGTCAACAGAGCCAAATATCAACAGAACAACGATTGAAATTTCTTTTGAGAGCCAAATTTTTTAAACTTAAACTTCTTCTAATGCCACTTCTCCAAAATTTACTCGCCCAGGCTGTGGTATTTTGTGGAAGAGCCACACTCAAGTGGCCAAAGAGCCGCATGTGGCTTGCGAGCCGCAGTTTGCCGACCACGGTCCTAGGGGAAATGACTCATATAAATGTGATCCGTTGAAGCCATTTGATCAATCTTATCATAGTTAACCAAGACAACATGACTAAAAAATTGGAGGAAATATTATTAGGTACCCCTTTTAAAACTTTGAAAACATGGCATTTGTAACTGATATTTCATGTATTATACAACCATGAGAGTAATAGTGAGCTAATTTTTACTGTGGCAAGCTAATATAACTTCCACTCTGCCCCAGCCTGATTCTCTTTAGATTCTTCTGATATAGTACTGAAATTTTAGGAGTTATGCCTCATCGAGTTGCCGTGTGTTTGATATTTGCCATTTTTCTCATCTCCAGTTCTTCTATTTTGCCAATGCATAATGTGGCAACTATACCATTAGTACCCATGGAATGTCTCAACACTAATGCCCACAAGAGGCACACATGCTGATGTTTATTTCCCCTGATGTTTGCTCTAAGGCAACCAAATCTCGCTTCTGACAACTCCATGGCTTCTGTTGTATGCCAGACATCTTAATATATAGAGAGCAGATGTCTTAATACTGAGAATGCCTGAAACCTTCGATGTCCCATGAGTTGGAAGATAAACAGCTGTTTGAGTTTTTCTCCAACTGTTTTACTGGGCATGCTCCAATCCCAGGAATCAGGCACGAATTCACAGTACTGTTCCAGAAACCAAGCTCAGTAGAGACAACAGGCTGTGTTGAGAATCACCACTCCCTTCTAACTCTTGTGAATTGCTTCTGAGCAAAAGTTATAGTTCTCAATGGTCTTCTCTTGGAGTTAATTCTTCAGTGGAAATATTTTCAGTCCCTCTTGCTTATCTTAACTCAACCCTTTAGACATTCCTAGGTGCACAAAGAAAAAAAGAAAAGAAAAGAAAAAGATAAAATATATTAACCAAAATGGAGAATGTGGAAAAAGATCAAACTTCAGGTAGGGGAAATCAAGCATTCAGTTTTAGGCATTTAAGTTTAAGCATTTTGTTAATATAATTTATTATGAAGCAATAGTAACTGGAATAGTAAATGGAACAGATAAATGATTCAAATGTCTTCACATCACTTGACACTTAGGAGTGTGTGGCCAAAGATGTAAGGTTGAGCATCATGAGCTATTTCAGCTCAGGGAAGCCATAAGCTCTTGGGTTCTTTCAGGTATTTTGCCTTGTTAATCACATAACAGTAATTTAGGAGTGCATAACTTGCTCCCATCCTCTGATGCATCCACGTCTCCAAATTACAAGTTAATCAGTAGAACTTCCATTGAGTATAAGTGCATGGTTCCATACAGTATCCTTAGTTTAAGTTTCATTTATATTGGCTTCGGTATAGTCTTATTAATTCTTTGAGTTACTATTGTACTTAGGATTCAACAAGGAGTAAAATCCTCAAGTGTCTCTGAAATTAGAGAAACAGAACATAGCAATGATTAAAAACCTGCTATGCACCTACCTCTGTGCTATTTCATATACTTACAGCACTCAGTGCTCATACTACCCTGGAAACAAAGGAGATTATCAGAGGCCAGCAAACAAATAAGATCCAGAAAAATCAGGTAATGTCTGCCAGCATTGACTGCCTAACAAAACATATCAAAAGATACACAGCCGCTGCTTTGTTTAGCTCATGGTTCTATGGGTCAGCTGAGGGACTTTCTTTCTGGATTGTCTTTACTAATCTATATAGGTGGTGGGTCCACTGGCAGCTGAGGGATTTAGGATAGCCTCGCGTATGTGTCTGGTGTTGGGCAGCCTGTCACAGGCCACCACATGGCCTTTCCAGCAGGCTGCCTTGAGTTCATTCCCACGGTAGCCACAGAATTTTAAATCCTAAATGTGTAAACTCTTTTAAACTAGCTGCTTATGCTGTAGCTGGTTTGGTTCAGTGGATAGAGTGTCGGCCTGCGGACTGAAGGGTCCCAGGTTCTATTCCGGTCAAGGGTATGTACCTTGGTTGCGGGCACATCCCCAGTAGGGGGTGTGCAGGAGGCAGCTGATCGATGTTTCTCTCTCATCTATGTTTCTAACTCTCTATCCCTCTTCCTTCCTCTCTGTAAAAAATCAATAAAATATATTTTTAAAAAAACTAGCTGCTTATGACATGTTTGTTAATGTCCTGTTGGCCAAACCTAGTCACAGGCCAGAGTCAATGCAATAGAGGACAATCAAAACAAGTAGAGTGGAGGAGCATTTTAGTCATTTTTGCAAACAATTACCATAAGCAAAAATACTTATAAGATCTTTTTATTGAATCTCTAATTGGGGATGGGGATGGAATTAAGAAAGTCAGATAAGTAATTAGATATTAGACCATTCAATAGCACTCTAAAAGATATGGCACAGCCAAGCATGTTGTCTGTGGAAATAATTGACCACGGGAGTTCTGAAATTATACTGTATATATGCATTGCTTACTGTATATTCCATGCTAATTTTCTGTATTCTGATGTTGGTTATGGGCTTGGTTATATCAAGAACCCAAAACATATTGTTCTCATTTTATGACTTCCATCTAAGATTCTAAATTTACAAATTACATTCACATTAGCAAATAAAATGCAAGTTTTATTTTCCCACCGCAGATTTGGTCTATTTATTTAATCTAACTTGTATCTTTTTTTTTATTCCTTACCCCTTTAATGGGGATTTGTAAATGCTTATTCATCTTTCACAAAGCCTCATCTTCCTTTCTTTGATCAACATAGGTTGATAGAATTAATGTATGAATAATATTGAGTGTCTGACAATTTTTCAAGTTTTGTAAGATGTAAACTGATGTTTTACATTATAGCATAAACATTCAGGAACTACTACATATGCAATTTTTATCACTCCTATTTTTTCCTTTTGTTGATGGAAAAATCATTATTTTTTTTATATATTCAAACCTTTAAGTAACTATCTTTTCAAAATTGTTCCCTTTCTCTCTTTATGGACATTTCTAAAATATTGGTAGTCTTACTGCAAATCTAGTTGAATTCCTCAGGTTGGCACAAACAATCATTAATCATAGTTAAGTACTAAGTTTTACTTTCAGTACACTGTGATGACCTTCTTGTTCCAACTTTTATATTTAAGGTGCTGCATTTTTTGTAGGTCACTTATATTATTTACCACAATAAGGGCAGAGCATCCTATATAATAAAAGGGTAATATGCAAATTGACCGAACAGTGGAAATTCGGTTGCTATGATGTGCACTGACCACCAGGAGGCAGATGCTCAACGCAGGAGCTGCCCCCTGGTGCTCAGTGCGCTCCCATAGGAGGAGTGCTGCTCAGCCAGAAGCCAGGCTAATGGCTGGTGAGCACAGCAGTGGTGGCGGGAGCTTCTCCCACCTCTGCAGCAGTGCTAAGGATGTCGGACATCGCCTGAGGGCTCCTGGACTGTGAAAGGGAGCAGGCCGGGCTGAGGGACCCCCACCCCCACCCCGAGTGCACAAATGTCATGCACCGGGCCTCTAGTTCCAATATATAACCAATCAGGTACCATGTTTAGTGTTTCTGAAGTTCTAATCTAGCCACAGCTCATTATGATGCTGTTGTCTTCACTTATATTTACTTACCATTGAAAGGTTTTTATTGGAGAAAGATAACTTGTCTTGCTCATGGGAAGCAGGGTCAGTCAGATGACATAGTAAGAAATGTGTATTAGGGAGAGAATGTGTATTGTGCACTGTTAGTGGGAGTGCAGATTGGTGCAGCCACTATGGAAAACAGTAAGGAGGTTCTCTTACGTCTCTCTAATGTTAAAATTCCGAAGTCACTATTGACTCTAGCTCTTCCTATCTTTCAAATCCATTCTCTGCCTCGAAGCCAAAAAGTTCTAAAAACAATTCAAAATCTCTCATGTCCTTTTTCATCTTAAAATCCTTCACTGAGCCGAAACCAGTTTGGCTCAGTGGATAACCGTCAGCCTGCGGACTGAAGGGTCCCGGGTTCGATTCCGGTCAAGGGCATGTACCTTGGTTGCGGGCACATCCCCAGTGGGAGGTGTGCAGGAGGCAGCTGATCGATGTTTCTCTCTCATCAATGTTTCTAGCTCTCTATCCCTCTCCCTTCCTCTCTGTAAAATATCAATAAAATATATTTTTTTAAAAATCCTTCACTGGATTCCCACTGCTTTTAGAAATAAAAAAATCTAAAATATTAAAGTAAGTTACACACATCGTCTAAACACATATCCCTGACCTGGACTCTAGTCATATCACTAGCTTTAATTTATAGCACTCAACACCTTACTCTCTGACTTAACCAGAACAAAGCAGTCTTCAGCATCTTCGATGATCTGTTCTGCTACCCACACGAAGCATTTCATGTGCTGTTCTCTCTGGCTGAAAAGGCACTTATCTTTTCTATCATCAAAATAATTCTTTAAATCACATCATAAGCAGTAAATTTTCAGAGAATGTTCCTTCAAGTCTACAGTGTGAATCATCTTTTCGCTAAGCCCTCTTGTTATGCTTTTTTAAAATAGAATTTATTAACATTTTACTTGACTATTTAATATTCCTCCACTCTAGTCCCTTGAAAGAAGGGGCTATGCCCCCCCTCCCCCACAACTCATTGTAGATTTAGTGTTTAACACAGTGTCTTAAATGTGGTGGGTCTTCAACAGTGGTTTGTTTAATAAATACATGAACAATAATAGGTCAGTTCTACATGTTGATATTCTCTACAGGGCACTATCTAAATGAAAGCTTAGGAAATAAAAGTTTCCAATGAAAATAGAATCTTCCAAAACACAAGTCTGCTGAAATACACATTCTATTTAACTTAATAAACAGATACAGTGTTTCACTTTGAAGAATACGACTTCGGTGTTTTATTGCGCTCAGGTCTTCACTGGGAACAAAGAGTCCTTGCTTTGCATTTGCAAAATAAAAGGCTCACTGAAATTTATCTTCCAGAACAAAGGGGCATTCTAATAGAAAGGTGAAATTCAGTTTTAATATGCAAGACAGATATAGGTAGAAAATTTTAAACTGCAACTTTCCCTGCTATTGGCCTTCAATCCTCCTCTGGTTTTCTAGCCACACCCAGGAGGGTCTCATACAGAGTATGTGTACATATGCACAGATATATGTATGTTAACATGTTTATGTGTGGGTCTGTGATCATGTATGTATACACTACTGTGTGTTTTTATGTATGAGTATGTACATGTATGCATGAGCATGGGTATGTATAGATGTATAAAAGTAGATCTGCAGCAATGTTTTGATAGAGATTATCTGTAGGTATTAACAATGTTATTGATTTTTTCTGCTTGAAGTAAATTTTTTCAATATGATCATGTGTTGCTTGTTCTGGGCTGCAAACATTGCACAGCTCCTCCGTTACCTGGGGGCAGGATACAGAGGGAGAGGGAGCAGGTCACCGAACAATGGGTCAGTTGGAGTTTGAAGGGAGGCAGTGGTTCATGCTCCGGCCAAGCGTGCCCAGGCATTGCACCTGTGCCCTGAGTTTCTTGGAAACAGCTGAAATGGCTTTTGTAACCTTTGGGTTGTCATTGTAACTATCCTAACTCCCTCTTGTGGTTCCCGTGTATAAATTTGCTGTAACACCTGTGGACTGCACTGCAGTTCGGCCTTTACCGCGGTGAAGAGCTGCAACTGTAGTCGCTGGCCAGCTTAATAAAGGCTCATAAATTTTGATCTCAGTCTCTGGTGGTCGTCTCTTGCGGGTTGCCCCACAACATTGCTTAGGTAATTAAAATAAAACCATACACTAAAAGTTATTTCAAAATATTAAACAAGTTCACTGGGTTTCATTTTTCATCAACAAGCCAACTGGGATGAGTAACATTTACAAAGCAACGGAACAAATGCTCCCTCCTGATATCCTTCAGCACCTAGCTGCTTCCTGTGGAGCGGGGCCTCTATTACCCACTTTCATTGGGAGAAATGCTGAAATGTGGTAAAACTAGCCACTGAAATCCTTCCTGAAACCAATTTTCTTTCTTGATTTGCCATTCCAAATATTTAAAACCTCTCAGTTTTTGTGCCTGCTCTCTCATAGACTTTTGCATTCTGCTTCTTTAACGAATTAATTAATAGATTAAAACACACTACCTTGGTAAACAGGCAATTTCCGTTTCCATTGGGCAACTCTTAAGTAAATTTATTGGCTATTTATTTCCCCACAGACTGAACATCCCTTGCAAAATCTAACAAAACATTTTTACATTTGCACTTACAGTTTTTTTAGTATCTACTAAAACTGCTTCCAGCCATGGAATTACTGCTACACTCAATCCTCTCTCCCAAGGGAGGCTCCCCCGCCCCGACCCCATCTTTGTTTCAAGAAGTGAGCCTTCCTAAGGAGAACTGGAACACCTCAGGCTTTGGGGTTTGCCCCACTGGGCTCAGTGAGGAGCTACATGCATTCCAGTAGGGTCTTCATTTCAAAGTTTTGTCATTTTCTAGTTTTGGTCCAAGGTCTAGATGAACATTTCTGTTCCAATTAAGAATAGAAAGAGATTTTTTCGCTACTTATTTTTTAAAAGCAGGACAAACTTCTACTTTCTCTATTGTTCAGTTTTCTCTTTCAGAATTTATCAGAATTCATGGAGCAACAAAAGTCTTACAGCAAGTTTCAGATAGAACGAACACATACATCTATGTCCTCTAGAAAACCACCTGACAATGCAGTAAAATTATTTCTTTAAATTCACAAGAATGAGAAAAAAAAAAAAAGAGAGATGAGGTTGAAAGAGTAACACAATTTTGGAAGTTGGGAAACATGTGGACGATTGTATAATAAAGAACTTGGCTGGCATTTGGCCTTGGTTCCGGGGAGAAAAACTCTAAAACCCTTAGAATTTCCCAAGTGAAAGAACTGTCCTTGTTACTTATGAGCCCCTGAGATAGTGACTGTGTTATGCTGATGAGGTGACTCCCAGTGGGCCCCTCAATAGCTTCAGGATAGCAGCTGGTCACCAGAAAGACCACAACGTGATCATAGGGTTGAGATTTTCAGCTAGCCCGACCTCTGGGTGTGGGAGCAAGAGACTGAGTTCAATTATATGGCCAGTGACGTAAGCAATCATGCCTAAGTTATGAAATCCCAATAAAAACTCTAGACCTCAAAACTTTTTTGAGAAAAATATATCAATCAAATGGCATATAACATTGCTAAGAGTAGAGTTTATCTCTCTTAACTTTCTTGATTGCTTTACTATTCTTTCTGGCTGCCATGAGTGTGGCCAATAAATACCTATTGATCTAATAAACAAGACGTAATTTCATCAAATATGCTCCATTAATAAGAATTTCAAATGAATACCTTCTTTCCTAGGTCAGAATACTAGTTTCCATGGAGTACCTATGAAATTGCAGCCTTAGTAAAGAAGGATGTGTTACACTGTTGGGTACGAGCTCCTCTGCTTAGGGACTGGACCTCCTTGGATGCTGGGAACTGGAAAAAGACAGGAGCAGCCACAGGTGTATGGGGCATGCTTTATGGCAAACAAAATAAGCCAGCCACCGGCTGATCAGTAGCACCTTTTATACTAACTCAAACACAAGAGGCTTCATGCCCATTAGTGACATCTGGGTTATCTATAATAATAAAAGGGTAATATGCAATTAGACCGGACATTCTTCCTTCCTGACAAAGCTGCAGCAAGCAGGGGCCAAGGCAGAGGTGGCAGAGGCCCTGGCCGCAGTGGAGGGTGGGGGCCGGGGCCAAGGCCCTTGCACGAATTTCCTGCATAGGGCCTCTAGTATTAACATAAGTGGGTTATATAAGGGTGTGCCTGCACAGTAGGTATAGTGGATACTGCTGAGTCATTGCCTTCGCACATACTTACAGCAAATGGGCCTTTAACATAGTGGTACTGTGGAGTCATTGCCTTTGCACATGCATATGGCAAATGGGCCTTTAAATCCTGAGTACTCTGGTCAGGGCCCCCACACATGGGCTGGTATTTTGTTTTTCTCAAGCCAGACAAATGATCCTCCCAATTTCTTTATTTGTTTTTTGGAAATAAGATTTAACATTTTCAAACGATTATTTATTTAATTCCTCTAAGACCAAAGGAGAGTTTATTTCCCATGCTTTATTAGAAGATACCAACACATCTGGGACAGTAAGCAATATTACTGAGAAATGATATAAGTATAATTTGTTGTGTAACAAAAATAACTCTACTTCGATCATTATTGTGTACCTAGAGCTAATTAAAAAATTAAACATTTACAATCAATAGAAGTATTTGTAACTAAAAGGCAGAGAAGTGGCGCCAGTACTGACTATTCCTTGACAGCCTACCTTGGAAGCATTGGTTTATTTGTGCAGCATGAAATATCTTGGAAGGAAGTCACCTTATTCTTCAAAATAACAAATGATCCAAATGAACAATACCGGGAAAATAAGTCAGGCGAATAAATAGCATATTTTCTTGTTTTTGTTTAAAATAGTCAAACATCTGGCTTTGTAAGAGCAAAAATATTGTACAGTTTGAGAAAAGGTGTATTGTCACTCTGAACAAATGACTTTAGTAACACATTGCTACTGAGTGGAGGTCCTTAGGAAGAGGCCTAGGGAGACTTACTCATGTGGCAGGGCTCCCATCGCAGCGTTACCGGCCAGGGAAACCCACCTGCTGATCATTAGATGTAACAGAAATGAGGCCAAGAAGACATGAATATACGCTAAAATCTCCTAAATGTATGTTTTACCAATTGAAGCTTTTGCAGATACTGTGATAAGTGTGCAAACAGGAAGAAATAAAAAAAGACACTTGGTTTGTAAAGACCTCCTGCCCTGTTTAGCTCTCAAACAGGGATTGGCAGAGCATCTGAGGGCCAGTCTGTAATACAGGTGCTTCTGGTGCGATTCACCTGCACTCCAGGGAATAAACAATGTCATTAAACAAATCTTCTCTTACTACATGATGTCAGAAGCAAATATTTGGCTGTTTGTATATTGCCAAAAAAAAACAAAAACAAAAACAAAAAAAAAACCCAAAGTGTTAGAAACCTTTGTAAACCTTGGTAACAACCATTCATACTTTTTATTTTCCTTATAGACATGTGAATGGCTGTAATCAATATTCCAAATGAAAACAATAAATGTTTTACTTTGTGTATAAAAACTAGTTTTGTATTTTGAGGCATTTCTCAAATAATAGAGGTGATTCAAAGTCAATTATGTTTAGATCTCCTATTTGATATATTTACTCACTGATAAACATTAACTGTATTTTCACTATGAATTTGACTAGGATGCCAAGACTCCTTATGTACCCACTCTGCCTTCTAGGAGACCATAGTCTTACAAGACCATAGGTGCAGCAACCTTATGTAAAACTTTTGTGATAATTGCTATGGAAAATCAAAATGGTACTGAAAACATTCACTAAGATAAGTCTGGGGAAGTTTCATAAAGAAGTTCACATTTGAGCCCTAGCCAGTTTGGCTCAGTGGATAGAGCATCGGCCTGCAGACTGAAGGGTCCCAGGTTCAATTCCAGTCAAGGGCACATGCTCGGGCTGTGAGCTCAGGATCCCCAATGTGGGGCGTGCAGGAGACAGCCAATCAATGATTCTTTCTCATCAATGATGTTTCAATCTCTCCCTCTCTCTCCCTTCCTCTCTGAAATCAATAAAAATATAAAAAAAAGAAGTTTGCATTTGAGATAGGTTTTAAATAATTAGTAAAAATATGTATCTAAGGCTGAGTTGAAGTAACATTTATTGACATGTGTATCTTTGTGCTTTGTTTAAGCTTTTTCTCCTAATTTTCACAACCTAATGGGGAATCCTTATGTTCATTTTATAATTAGAAAACAAAAGTTCAGATGGGATAACTAACAAGAATGTTGATAACCAATGGAAAAGTGATAAATCAGTAACATAAAGTAGATATTCTTATATTAACTAGGTTTCTGAAATTTCCACAATTGAATAAATGGAAGCCTCAATTGTATCTGAGGATCTCTTTAAAATTAAAGAGAATTATACAGGAAATGTTCCAAATATGGAAAGCAAAATGAAACTGGGTTGTGAAATAAAGATGACCATTATATAACTATCTGTTTTGTTTGTATGTTTGAACTATGTTAAAATTAATTGAATACTTCATTAAAAGCATAAAAAGTCTGTGGACTGAGCTTACTGACAAATTCAAAAATAAATACTGACAAATAAAAAATATACTCTTTGAAATATCAGGGTAAGATTCCTCATACAAAGTTCTAAAACCAATTTCCAGAAATAAAACAGAATAAGAGCCACAAGTTCATAGCACACAGATTCAAAAATATTTGATCAGCCAAAATATCACTTGGACTCTTTTTTTTTTTTAATCCTCACATGAGGACACGCTTAGAGAGCAAAAGGGAGAGAGAGACGGAGAAACATAGATGTGAGGAAGAAATATTGATGGGTTGCCTTCCATGCCCCAACCTGGGATTCCCTGTCAGGCAGGTACCCTGATGGGGAATCAAACTGGCAACCCTTTGGTATAGGATGACACTCAACCACTTGAGCCACGCTGGTGGAGCAGGACATTTTTTGAAACATAAAGTGTCAGAGAAGACCACTCATTTATCTGATATCATGATGATGCAGAATGTTTGGACTGGAACCAGGATTTTTTGTCTGCTGGAGTCGAAGAATGAATCCACAGACAGAAGGTGGTATAGCAAAGGTGAAGATTTATTGAAGAACAAGTACAGACTCCACATGACAAGAGGGAAAGAGTCCCACAGAATGGACTCCCACGTGGGGAGGGGGAAAGGGTCCCACTGAGTTTCTTTCCCTATGGCTTATAAAGGCTGCTGATCCTTGTGCCTTGATATCTCCTCTGATTGGTCACTATTACCCTTAGACTGGTTACTATAGTAACTCCTGGGATCAAAGATCAAACCTCACATGGGACATGTGAAGTTCTCCCCCCTCCTTCTTTATTGTTTTCCTATTCCCTTTGGGCTTTCTTCTTCTCCTTCTGGATGAAGGGCTTCCTTCTCTTTATTTTGTAAATATAGACCTTTTGCTGTTTCTAGCTCCTTCATTCTATAGAAATGTACCTGTTGCAGCTTTTCAGCTTCCCTGTTCTATGGAAATATACATTTTGCTGTTCTATAGCCCTGTGCTTCCTCCATGGTCTCCTTAATTTCCAAAATTTATAAAATTTCCTAAAACCTGTGTTTTTCACCCCCCGAAATTCCTGTTTCAATGATCAAGACTCTAGCTAAATGTAGATAGGTGATAATGTGACTGGGAATTTGTGTTTGGTAACAATTTTTCCACAGTAGAGTAGATTGCAAAGAAAATTTTAGTAATAATTTATAACCAAAGTTTTAAATTATCTCTTTGTGAGAATATGCAGGATTCTTAATTGCATTTAGAATTTGTCACTTCAAGTATACAAGAATAAGCAGGTAATCTAAGTAATAACACCAGCTAAGATTTACATAAATCACATAGTTATAGGGAACCATTTAATTCCTACAAAGAGAAATTCACACTTTTTTCTTACTCATGCAATGTTTTACTTTTGAGCTCTATATCTGTTTAGAAAGAAATCTTAATAAATTTTAAATCATATTTATTTTGTTAGCCATAGTCTCTGATTTGTTAAGTAAGATGAATAATAGAAAGGTGACAAAAAATTACATGGAAATAAAGAAATGCTTTACCAGTTGATATAAAGATCAAGGAGAAGACAAAAATAGAAAGTACATGTCTATATCTATCTATATAAAAGGCTAAGTGTCCTTCACTCTATTTGGGTAATGACCTGGCTTTCTCTCCCTAGCGACTAGCCTCCTTGCAGTTTCTGCAGCCCATGAACACCACTTGCTTTATAGCCAGGTGGAAACACTTTACACTGTAACCAGATGTCTGTGAAGCATTTTCCCCTGCCTCATCTCATTTGATCCTCACAGAAGTCCTAGAGTAGGTTGATAGGAGACTTAGTGGAATCCTATTTTCTTTTCATTATCCAGAAAATGGAGATTTAGAAAGCTTAGAAACTCGACTGAAAAGAAGTAAGAAATGGTGGACCTTGAAAATTACTTCAGGTTTTCTCACCGTGCAGAATATAGTCAAACACTGCTGCAGTAAAATATTTTACCCTTTGTTCTCCCTGTGTGATCTACAAAAATAATGTGCTTCATGTTGATATTTACTGCTGTGTTGCTGACAAGTACCTGAAAGAGAAGTTGGGGTGCTTCACTGGGCAGGAAAAAGTTTAGCTAAATCAGAAAGCAGATCTAATTAAGCAAGTTTGTTCTACATCTATAAAAGGCTAAGTTGACTCATGCATGCAGGATACATATAAAGCTCTCCCTGGCACCAATTGCACGTGTGTGTTTTCATCGATCATTGTTGATCATGAATTTGGTTGACACTTCTACTATAGAGAAAAGGCAAATAGCGATATTAAAGTATTTCTTCTAATTAATTTCCTTTTAATGTGCACAAATCTGTGCACCGGGCCACTAGTAATACAATAAAAGGACAAACATTTCATAAGATTGAGCTGTACTCAATTTTTATAATATCATATACTTGAATTCTTTTAGTATTAAAGAAGAATAGATGAAAAGATGAACCAGAAAGTCAACTTAAGGAATTAGAAAAAAAGAGGATAAGTATATAAATTAAGAAAGGAAATCTATAAAGCTTAAAGTTGAAATCTATAGAAATATAAAAGCAAAAGAGTAATAAAAATAAATAAAATTAATAGTCAATTTTCAAAAAAATGGGTCAGTAAAGCAAATAAGGGCAAGGGAAACCTGAGTAATACTTTTTTTAGTGAGCCCTCACAAAACAAAACATTAGAAATGGCACATTTTAACCATAATCATTGAACAGTTCAAAGAACTTGGACTATTGTTTAAAAAAATGGGAGTATGTTAATACTGAGATCATTGTATGATTTTTTAGCAAAATATAGAGTACTGAACTTGATCCAAGAAACAGTAGCAAAGGACAATAATAAAGTTATGTAAATCTTGAAATCCTGATTAAAATTTTATCATTAAAGAAAACAACATAGTTTTGTATAGCAGTTGCTCATCCGTTACCATTCATGATTAGAATTTAATTGTAAGGATTTATCACAACTTACTCATCCTTTCTATTATAAATCAAATCATTATTTGATTTATAATAATTATTGCATGATACTATGATCATTTTATGTGAGCCCCATTTATCAGGCATGTTTTCCATGCTATCTTCCTAAAAAATGTACGTTTCATTTTTAAATTGTCCAAATATTTCTCAGAACCATGGGTAAATTCTTGTTTTCCATGGCCTCATTTACTGTATGTTTCCTTTTCACCAAGTTTGAGAAGGACTTGGGAACTCTGATAATGTATTTTTTTCTCTGACTTCTTGTTACCCTGTTGGTGGTCTGGAATTACATGCAATGTGTACTGTAAACCATTGAGATCCTGGCTCTTAAGTCAGATTTCTTGGTCTTTCTGTGTAAGTATCAGCAGTGAGGAAAGTGGAAGCAGATGGTGTTCCCCCAGCAACTGTGCTTCTAACTCACCAGTTCCACTCAGTACCTACTGGAAGGTTTTAAACTTGTAGCAGTTTAATTCTGTTGATAAACTTGTTGAAGAAACAGCCCAGAGGATCTGTTTGGGAGCAAAAGCTTTCTAAAACTGTCAGCCTTACTACATTTGGATCATTTGGTGGGTTTATGCTTTTATCAGGCGTTCAGAATTTAATCACTTCTGATGCCTCATAAACGGAACATAACTAGCTCTTGTTGTCCATCGGCTGGCGTGCTCAGAGAGGCTGTGCTTAAAGCAATAGGAATATGAATATCAGCTTAGTGAACATGCAAGCTAGGTAGTTATAGTCTGGTGGTAACCAAGAGAAGTGGGAGAGGGTGTCTCAAAATGTGTTGTACTGATCATCATATATGACCACCTTGGAAAACTGTCTGCTACAATTTGGAGAAGCACCCCACCTATGGCAGGTGGTTTCCCTAGGAAGCATATGGAGATGGTGTGCAGGATACTTACTAGGGAGTACTCCAGAGATCAACTCCTGTGGAAAGGAAGGGAAGAAAGAAGGCTGGACAGAGAAAAAATGTGAGCTGTGATCATCAAAAGCCTCATCTCCAACACCACAAGATGCTCTAAAACCTTTATATTTAGCTGCATTGTGGAGAGGGGGCTGGTTTCTCCCCCATGGACAGTCATTGTATGCAGTCTGCTCCAGGAAGCCCTACAACAGGGCAGAATTCTTCAGTCAGGGGCAATTTCCAAAGACCGTTGATAGCTTTCAGCTTCAGATGACAACCTTTCAGTGAAAGGAGTTTTTAGGGATAAAATAGGCAGGTTTAGGGAATTTTAGGAAATAAAGAGAGTCCATGGGGGAGGAAGGCTTGGAGCCCATAGTTGGGGGCTTAGAGCTGCCAAAAGGCATACATTCACAGAGAAGAAAAAAAGAGGTGCCACAGGATAAGGGGAGAGGAAGACATCCATTTACAGAAGATAGGGACAAGCCTCAGGGTATGGGGAGAAAAAGGAAACAAACTTTCACAGGGGATAGAGAAATGGGACAAATGGGATGGGAGAAAGTAAAACAGATTTTCACAGGGGACAGAGAATTCTACCACTGAAGGGGGAGAAAAAGAGGGGGGAACATGTGGATTTTGAACTTTGAAGCTGATATTCTACTAATTGGAAGGCAACATCAAGAAACAAAGAACTGCAGGCTTTATCAACCTTAGAAAGAAGAAGCTTAGTGAGTTACCCCCTTTGGAACCCCCTCCCAACGTGGGAGTCTGTTCTTGTTTCCAATAAATTTCCACCTTTTCATCTATCACCTTTTGTCTGTGGCTTCATTCTTCTTACCCACCTGGACAAGAACCCGGGAAAGTAATCACCCTTGCATCTTGCTCAGAAAAAACTACCCGACTCACCAGGACCTTGGAAAATAAGAAATAAAGCTAAGGAACTCTGAAGGAGGAATCTGTATGGATCATTTAAAGATACACTATCAGTCATTCCAAGTGATGCTAGAGGAATGAAAGGGCCAGACTTCCTAGACAGGAGTGGGAATGAGGCTCTTGCAATATCTTCAGAAAATGAATTTTCTAAGACTGGTAAGGGAGGATGGAATGTGGACCAAGGCTTTATTTGCATAAAGTTACATTTTTCAGGTTCCAAAGTCCTCTGCCCCTTAAGGCAGTCCTGGAAGAGGGGCAGCTGGGAGTTCAGCAGAGTCAGAAGCAAGGGCCAGTGTCCCGAGTTCCCAATCCATGTTGCAGCCTGTGTGGTTCTGTATTCAGTCCAGATTAAAGACCACTAGTCCATGTGTGGAGCCCAACATGGCAGTGAGCCATGTGCATAGGAGAGCGCAGCCCCTGCAGCAGGGGTGACAGGAGGGCCAGTGCCCTGGATCCAAGAGGGGAAAGACAATTCCCTTGGTTTGGAAATGTATATATTTAGATTTCATGTGTTTGCAGTAGCCACGCCCACTGGCCAATTACCTGTTTCCAGGTGTGATTGACAGGCAATTAGCCTCCTATGACACTCAGACCTTACTGAGCATGAATCTAAACTGTCTTTGTCTAGTCCAGGGGTGGGCAAACTTTTTGACTCGAGGGCCACAATGGGTTCTTAAACTGGACCGGAGGGCCGGAACAAAAGCATGGATGGAGTGTTTGTGTGAACTAATATAAATTCAAAGTAAAGGAGCGGAGGGGAGAGCAAGAGAACCCTCCCCTCTTTCGGCTCCGCGGGCCGGATAGAACAGCTGAACGGGCCGGATCCGGCCTGCAGGCCGTAGTTTGCCCACGGCTGGACTCTAGTCCCTTCCGCCATCCATCAGTGGGAGCAGACTTGGAGAGTGTGAAATGCAGCTTTTTGGCAAAGCTGCGTAAATGGCATGTACTATACTAAGTGGTCTCCCCTCCACTCCCTTCCTGTTAAATAACAACCAGGCTGCTGCGGCAGCATCAAGTGGACCTCCTGATGAGCCCACATGACATTTTCTTGCATGACTTTCAGGCCCTTCTCCTTACCACTAGCAGCGGTTGTTTAATCTCTGGAGTCAGCTACGAATGCCTTTTAGTGAAAAAAATGTACCAGTCAGGGTGTGGCTAGCATTCGCAGGTGACACCAGGTGTTAAATGATCCCTTTGTTTTAACGTTCTTAAATTTCAGGTGAATGTGTGGGTCTGGATCCTGACTCTGTTCAGGTATCACCTGCAACTCCTCTTCCCTTGACTTCCTTATTCATTCTGTTATAACCATTTACAGGCCAGGCATTGTTCTGTGCTGAACAATTTTCCTCCTTAAAGCAAGATTTTTATGCACATTGTACTGGCTCCGTCTGAATTTGTCAAAAGTATAATGTTTCAAACCCAGACCGACCTTCTTCTCCCTTAACATGAGGTTGTATGGTGTTCACTCAGTCTGGGGTCTAGTAATACAACAGGCACTCATAGGCGCTGGTCCAACTTAAAAGAATCTTACAGAATTTCCTCCCTGAAATGTGAGGGTCCTAACTATGTTTTATTTGCTGTTTCATCATCTGGGAATGGATGAATTTCAGGAACTGAAAATGCCCTTTTTGTAATGTTGCTTAAAAAATATTCTATGCATTCTTAAATTAATATAAAGCATTGTTATTATCACTATTAATGTTATTATTATGGTTCTTTGGTTTAAATAGTAGGGATTGATGCTGGTTAATGATATTTGTCTCCTGATTCTTTTTATATTCCTGTCTGTGTTTTGTAACCCCATGAATATCAATCTGAGCCCCTAGTTGTCCAAGTTAGAAATCTAGATGTCCTGTACCATTTACATACAGTTATTGCTGTAAGTGTAAATATATCTATAATAATAAAAGCAAAATATGCTAATTAGACCAGACGTCTTTCCGGACGACCTTCTGGATTAAGCTGGGCTATCAGGGAAGCCCAAGTCCTGGATGCCCGCCGGCAGTCGGAAGGAAGCCAGTGTTGGTAGCCAGGGGAAGGAAGGCCTACCCTTGCACGGGCCTCTAGTCTATTATAACGTTTACATATGCTAATCTGCTAACACTCTGCCTTTCTACTTCCACCCTGACTCCTACCCTGTGCACTCATAAGAGACTGCAAACTGTTATGGCAGGGACTATCATATCATGTCTATTTTACTGTACCTACATAATCCGGACACACAAAAACATTTACAATATTATCATTCTTGACCCTAACTACTCAAGAAAGTTGAACACATTTCTAGCCAGAGCTTAATATTTATGCAGGCCGGTAGCTATATATTTTTCAGATAACTAGCACATGCACATGTTAAAAAATACTGAATTATACTAAAAGATTTAATGACAACTGGAGTGGGCTCTTTTCAATGCCACAATTCAACTGTCTGAAAACAAATACTTTCAACTTTTTTTGCTATTTATCTGACATTTTCCTGCATATATGTATAAGGTGCTAATATTAACATTTCTCTGCATATTATATTAAATACTAGAGGCCCAGTGCACAAAAATTTGTGCACTGAGGGGGTCCCTCAGCCCAGCCCTGCGTGGAGCTGGCCTAAGCCGCAGTCTGGCCTCCCTCTGCAGGAGTCTACCAGGCTGATCAGGTGAAGGGGCCGCCCCCATCACCCCACTGCTGCTGCCACTGCCGGCCACCGCAGCCACCAAGGTGTTTTCATCAACATGGAGTCCAGTCCCTTCACCATGAAAAAATGACTAACTTTCTTTAGGAATTTTCAAGATGTCTCTTTCATAGGATATGGCATTTCTTTTTTCTTTCTTCCTTCCTTCCTTTCTTTCTTCTTTCTTTTCTTTTCTTAATTTCTTTCTCTCTCTCTCTCTCTCTCTCTCTCTCTCTCTCTCTCTCTCTCTTTCTTTCTTTCTTTCTTTCTTTCTTTCTTTCTTTCTTTCTTCTCCTCACCTGAGGATATTTTTCCATTGATTTTTAGAGAGCGTGGAAGAGAGAGGGAAAGACAGAGAGAAACATCAATGTGAGAGGGACACTTTGGTTGCCTCCTGCATGAGCCCTGACCTGGGCCCTGGCCAGGGAGGAGCTTGCAACCTAGGTACATGCCCTTGCCCAGAATCTAACCTGGACCCTGTGGTTGGCAGGCCGAGGCTCTATCCACTGAGCAAAATCAGCTAGGGTAGGATATGACATTTCTTAGCCCCTCCAGCAGCAGACCTTTGTTTTTTCCTCCAAGAGTGAGGTGGAAAAACCCTAGATCACCTTCTTAGATTCTTATTACCCAAGTTACCAAGAACACTGCGAGTGGTGTACCAGGAGCTTAGCCAATGAGCAGTCAGAAAAGGTGTTTCCTCTGTAGCTCACATGCAGAGGCGGGACTGCTGGCGCACCACACCTAGCAGGCCCTCTTCTCTCCAGGCCTGTGCCATCCGTGGCTTGCCTCACTGCACACATAGTTCCCTCCTGCCTACCTGGGCCGGTAGGATCGGGCCTAAACGGGTAGTCGGACATCCCTCTCACAATCCAGGACTGCTGGCTCCCAACTGTTCGCCTGCCTTCCTTCCTGATTGCCCCTAACTGCTTCTGCCTGCCAGCCTGATCACCCCCTAACCACTCCCCTGCCAGCCTGATTGATGCCTAACTGCTCCCCTAACTGCTCTCCCCTGCAGGCTGGATCGCCCCCAACTGCCCTCCCCTGCAGGCCTGGTCCCTCCCAACTGCCCTCCCCTGCTGGCCCAATCACCCACAACTGCCCTCCCTTGCAGACCTGGTCCCTCCCAACTCCCCCCGCCCCTGCTGGCCATCTTGTGGCAGCTATCTTGTGTCCACATGGGGGCAGTCATCTTTGACCACATGGGGGCAGCCATCTTGTGTGTTGGAGTGATGGTCAATTTGCATATTATTCTTTTATTAGATAGGATAGAGGGCTCATGCCCGGGTGGAAGCCAGCTGGTTTGCCCTGAAGGGTGTCCCGGATCAGGGTGAGGTTCCCTTGGGGCATGGGGCGGCATGGGCGAGGGGCCTGTGGTGGTTTTCAGGCCGGCTACGCACCCCAGCAACCCAAGTGGAGGCCCTAGTATCAGGGATTTATGTATTTTCTATAATTGAAACTTTGTAGCCTTAAGCAGAGGCCAAGGCAGGCCAGGGCTGTGGAAACTTGGCTTCCTCCATTGCTGGGGGCAGCTCAAGCCTCCTGCTCTCTCCAGCTCCATGGGTTACCACCATTTTTGTTGGGATTTATTCATCTTCTATAATTGAAACTTTGTAGCCTTAAGCGGAGGCCAAGGCAGGCCAGGGCAGGCGGAAAGCTTGGCTTCCTCCATTGCCAGAGAAACCCAAGCCTCCTGCTTTCTCCATGGTCGCAGCCATCTTGGTTGGGTTAATTTTCATAATCGCTCCTGATTGGCTGGTGGGCGTGGCTTGTGGGTATAGTGGAGGTGTGGTCAATTTGCATATCACTCTTTTATTAGATAGGATATATATAGATGGGTTCACACCTTCCTGGTATTTTTCTCTTTCAAAATTCTCTTAATGCAGGTCTGCCCCACTAACATAAATTCCTTTGGTGTTTCCTTTATCTCTCTCTCTCTCTGTTTTTCTGAATCCTCCCTGTTTCTCTCTCTCTCTCTCTCTCTCTCTCTCTCTCTCTCTCTCATATCTCTTTCTGGTTTATTTGTTTGTTTATTTATTTGTTTTAAAGTTGTTCTATTTGGAGGTTTCCCCTAAAAGTTCCATGTTATTCAGTTCTATATCTTTGAGTGAGCTGCTGGTTAGAATGCTGATTGGAAGTTTTGTGTATGTGTATGGCTTGTTGCCAGGATAGGGAGTTATTATTTCTGAGTCCCTTGCTTTCCTCCTGGGATAACAGTAGAACCCCATTTTGGATACTGATAAACTAGCTGCTCCTTTTCTGAGGCAGAAGGCAGAAGGATGCTGAAGGTTCCACATAGAATATTCAGGCATACATTTGATTTCCTTGGTTTTAACAAAATTCCCAATTCTAGTTTCTGCTGTGACTGATGCCCTTAATTTCAAAACTTCTCTGATATGTTTTCCTCTGTAGAAAAAAAAACCCAAAATGCTGAACATTTATTTCTTGCAAAGGGGGTGAGTACATGATTCTGAATATATTAAGGGTGAGAATGTAATATTGTAGAAGACCGGAGAAAAACCAAGCAACACTTTAGAGAAATGGAGTTGCACAGTTTTATTTCACTGGCTGACTCAGCAGAATAATTTGCCAAGTCTGAGCAAAGTAACATGCAGGGAGCTTCTCCTTTATATCTTTCTGGTATCTTTGCCCCCAAATATGGATTATGCTTCCAGTCCTTTCATGGGCTTTGCAAAAAAGGCCCCAGGTGTTGGGGTTCTAAAGACCATATCTAATGGTCTGGCCTGACACCAGCGCTAATAACCCCTCTCGAGGGCTGTGCACCATTCATAGTTTATGGCCTTTGTAAAATGTGAGCATTTAGGTAATAGGTCTTGCAAGACCAGTTTCTGGGAAAAAGGCAGTGACTTAATTATAGGTTATCAAGAATGTACACTGGGCCGAAACCGGTTTGGCTCAGTGGATAGAGCGTCGGCCTGTGGACTAAAGGGTCCCGGGTTCGATTCCGGTCAAGGGCATGTACCTTGGTTGCGGGCACATCCCCAGTAGGAGGTGTGCAGGAGGCAGCTGATCGATGTTTCTCTCTCATCGATGTTTCTAGCTCTCTATCCCTCTCCCTTCCTCTCTGTAAAATATCAATAAAATATATTTAAAAAAATATATGTGTATGCTATTTAAAAGAATGTACACTGGGCTTCCTGGCACAGATTCAGATTGCTAGCCCCCCAAATATCAGGGTTACTTTGGAATTAGCCTTTTAGCCTTCTAAGTAGAAGTCTAATCACCACAGTTATTTATAGTTTTACACAGTCCCTTTATGTCCTACCCATGTCTTACCCACATCTTTTAAGTTGTCTTTTATTATGCCTCAAGTTTCCCAGTCTTTTGGGGTTATTCTAGGGCAAATTAGTTTGCCTATCATCAATGTCTTATTCAAGATGTAACTTTTAACTTTCCATTAATCTTTCAAATTTCAATTGAATATTAAGAATTGCTTAATTATTGTATGATTGAATTATATGAAAAATTAGAGGATCTTAACTAACATAGTTACTTTGCATTCACTGTACTTACCTTTCATTTATTTATTCATTTATTCAACCACAAACATTAGACTAGGCACTATTTGGGTGGTTGGGACATAGTAGTAAGGAAGAGAAATAAAAAATATCTTTTTATGTGAAACTAATTTCTAATCTGACCTAATTTCATATTGAGTAATACAATACATAATACATAATTAATAAAATATGAATATTTTAAATACAGATATGTATTCTTCCCCTAAACCTAGAAGTAGAACATAATAAGACCCAATGTCACCTTCTCAATTATATATCCTCTTTGCTCTCTGCCACAGATACCACTATTTTGATTTTAAGTTATTTATTCCTCTGATTTTCCTTAGAGTTTTTTAAATCTACATATGAAATTATCATATATTTACTCACTTGATGTTATATTTTCTAGATATAAACACATTTTTGTAAGTGTAGTACATTTATCTCCATTGAATTTGTATTACACAATTTATTCTTTTTATTATTAACTAGAGGCCCAGTGCACAAAAATTTGTGCACTTAGGGGGGGGGTCCCTCAGCCTGGCCTGTGCCCTCTCACAGTCCGGAATCCCTCGGGGAATGTCCACCTGCTGGGTTAGGCCCACTAGCAGGCCTAAGCTGTCAATTGGACATCCCTCGAGGTCTCCTGGGCTGCCAGAAGGATGTCTGACTGCGAGTTTAGGCCCAACCCCCTGGGGAGCAGACTTAAGCCAGCAGGTGGACATTCTTAGTACTGCTAAAAAAACAGGAGAGGCTTCCGACACCACCACCTGCTGCTCAGCTTGTGGCTGAGCAGAGCTCCCCTTGTGGGAGTGCACTGTCCACCAGGGGGCAGCTCCTGCCTTGAGGGTCTGTCCCCTGGTGGTCAGTGCATGTCATAGCGACCTGTCATTCTGCTGTTAGGGTCAATTTGCATATTACCCTTTTATTATATACTAGAGGCCCGGTGCACGAAATTTGTGCACGGGGTTGTGTGTCCCTCAGCCCAGCCTGGACCCTCTCCAATCTGGGACCCCTCAAGGGATGTCCAACTGCCCTCTCATAATCCAGGACTGCTGGCTCCCAACTGCTCGCCTGTCTTCCTTCCTGATTGCTCCTAACTGCTTCTGCCTGCCAACCTCATCACCCCCTAAGCACTCCCCTGCCAGCCTTATTGATGCCTAACTGCTCCCCTGCCAGCCTGTTTGCCCCTAACTGCCTTCCCCTGTAGGCCTGGTCACCCATAACTGCCCTCCCCTGCAGGCCTGGTCACCCATAACTGCCCTCCCCTGCAGGCCTGGTACCCCCCAACTGCTCTCCCCTGCAGGCCTGAGTCCCCCCTAACTGCCCTTCCCTGCAGACCCAGTCACCCCCAACTTCCCTCCTCTGCCAGCTGGGTCACCCCTAACTGCCCTCCCCTGTAGGCTTGATCACCCACAACTGCCCTCCCTTGCAGGCCTGGTCCCTCCCAACTGCCCTCCCCTGCTTGCCATCTTGTGGTGGCCATCTTGTGTTCACATGGGGGCAGCCATCTTGTGTGTTGGAGTAATGGTCAATCTGCATATTACTCTTTTATTAGATAGGATAGAGGCCTGGTGCATGGTTGGGGGCCAGCTGGTTTGCCCTGAAGTGTGTCCCAGATCAGGGTGGGGGTTCCCTTGGGGCGTGGGGTGGCCTGGGCGAGGGGCCTGTGGTGGTTTGCAGGCTGGCCACGCCCCCCTGGTGACCCAAGCGGAGGCCCTGGTATCTGGGGTTTATTTATCTTCTATAATTGAAACTTTGTAGCCTGGAGCAGAGCCAAGTCTTCTACTTGCTCCGTGGCAGCAGCCATTTTTTTGGGGATTTATGTATTTTCTATAATTGAAACTTTGTAGTCTTAAGCGAGGCCTGGGCCAGCCAGGGTGTGCGGAAAGCTTGGCTTCCTCCATCGCCGGGGGCAACTCTAGCCTCCTGCTCTTTCCAGCTTCGTGGCTGCCACCATTTCTGTTTGGGTTTATGTACCTTCTATCATTGAAACTTTGTAGCCTTGAGTGGAGGCCTAGGCGGGCAAGGTCAGGTGGAAAGCTTGGCTTCCTCCATTGCCGGGGAAACCCAAGTCTCCTGCTTTCTCCGTGGCTGTAGCCATCTTGGTCGAGTTTATTTGTATATTCGCTCCTGATTGGCTGGTGGGCGTGGCTTGTGGGTGTAGCGGAGTGATGGTTAATTTGTATTTTACTCTTTTATTAGATAGGATGATGTATATCAGGGTGCCTTTCATTTTTGGTTTTGTTTGCTTTCTTGCTACTGCAAACAATAATCGTATAAGTATTCTAGTACATTTGCACTATGTGTAAGAATTTCTTTGGAATTTATACGTAATAATAAAATTGAAGGGTTATATGGTATGCACATATTCAACTTAGGTAGGTGGCTCCAAACTCTTCTCCGCTCTTTTCTAGACTGGCAGTGAAAGGAAATTCTTCTTGTTCTATGTCCTAGTCAACACTTAATATTGGTTTTTAAATTTTTTAATCAGTGTGATTGGTAGAAAGAAAATTTCACTCTAGATTTAGATTGAATTTTCTAATTATCATAAGATTGCATAGCATTTCATGTATATATATATATGCATTGTGGTTCACCTTTGAAAATCCTGTTTATTGTCTTTGTGCATTTTTGGAATAGGTTGGTTACTTTTTCTTATTGATTTGGAAGTCCTCTTAAAATATTTGGGTTAATAATATGTTGAATATTTTGTAAACATTTTTTTCAAGTTTGTGTCTTAGTTTCCATTCTCTTTATTATTATTCTTAAGGAACAGAAATTCTCATGTGTAATGCAGTAGAATTTATCAGTCTTCCTTTTATGGATTGATTTTGTGTCTTATTTAAAAAGTTCTTCCCTCCTCCAAGATTGCAAAGGTATTGCTGCATATTTTAGTTTGAAAGTAGTTTAATTATGCCTATTAGCATGAAAGTATTGTCCTGGTTAATTCCTAGTTATTTATTTATTAATTAACCTTTTATTAAAAGCCATCCTTCTTCTATGACTGGCACATGTCCTTTTATATGTAGGAAAAATCAGAAAACCAAATCCTAAGCCAGCTTCACTCTTGAAAATAGATGAAAACTTCCAAACCAATTATTAACAACTAGTGGCCCGGTGCACAAAATTCATGCATGGGGCGGGGGTGGGGGGTGTGTCCCTCAGCCTGGCTTGCATCCTCTCCAATCTGGGACCCCTGTGGGATTGGGCCTAGACCAGCAGTCAACCCCTTCGCAATCCAGGACTATTGGCTCCTAATGACTCACCTGCCTGCCTGCTTGATCTCCCCTAACCACTCTGCCTGCTGGCCTGCTTGCCTCCAACTGCAACCCCCTGCCAGCCTGATCACCCCCAACTGCCCTCCCCTCCTGGCCTGATCACCCCTAACCACCTCTGCCTCGGCCCCGCCACCATGGCTTTGTCCAGAAGTACATCTGGAAGGTCTCATGGTCTAATTAGCATATTACCCTTTTATTAATATAGATAGGATATGACATATTGCTATAACTATAACATATCTACCAGTATTACTCTATGAGAATACATACTTCATGCGATAGGAAGGCATCTAATATATTACATTGTATATGTTGTAAGTAGTAGGAAATACTGTATTCGTAGCAATAATATACACCGTGTGACTTCCCTTCCTGATTTGGGAATGGTTCCCTAGTTCTTTGAACGTTTCCTGGCCCCTAATGTATTTTTTTTTTTGTCATTCAGTGTAACTTTATTCACTGTTTATTGCACATGATTTGAGGTCTTTAATTTCTAACCACCAAAGATTCAAAGGACTATTTTTTCCATGAAGTTTAACATTAACATTAGTGAATTCGTGTATTCATGTGTTTTTATTGTAAACATCTGAATTATTCACATTGTCATAGATCCTGAACTCATAAGCGTGGACCATACACAGGCTGGCAGCAAGCCAGGAAGCCACTCTGCAAGCAAACTGATACTCTGCATAAGGAGAAAAGTCATAGCATAACAATGTCCAACCTGAGTCACCTCAGAATGTTATATATATTAACTTCTTAATTCATATAGTATTGGGAACTCAACTGCTTGGTTGGTGATGGGGTTGACCTGGTTTCGGGAGGATTATTCCTGAAATAATTAAGGAAAGGGGGGCTCAATTTTTCTTCTTGGTTGCTTGCTCCTCCCCAGCACCTCCATCTTTCTTCTCGTCCTCAGCTTCTTGGGTATCTTCTCCTTCACCTTCACCTCCTTCTTCCTCCTTTGCATCCTCAAATTCTTCCTTGGCACCTTCTTCCTCTACCTCTCCTTCTTCTTCCTCAGCCTCTTCCTTCTCCTTCTCCTCCTCTTCAGCTTCTCTTTCAGAGCGGGGTTCATCCTTAGCTTCCTCCACTTTGGCAGCCTCAATGGTCTCTTCCACCTCGATCTGCTCCTCCTGGACATGGCTGGTGTATTAAGAAGGGAAGGAGTGAGCAGACATCAAGTAGGAGTTGGTCTGTAAACCACCGTAGGCAGATAGACCAAAGACCTGGGAACTCTGGGGGTAGCCGCTGGCTATGCTTCCCATGCTGGTGAAACTGAGCTGGGTCTCCTCACCTTCCAAGAGTTTCCTGTAAGCTGCAATGTCAATGTCCAAAGCCATCTTCACATTGAGGAGGTCCTGTTATTCTTTTAAATATCGTGCCATTTTACTCTTTGTAGTTCTCAACTCATTTTCTAATTTGTTGATTGTGTTCTGCATAGCACTAATGTCGGAGTTCTGCTTATCCTTCAGCTCTTGCAGCTGCTTTCCCAGCACTTCCTTCATGCCCCAGCTTGCTTCTATCTCCAGGGTCTTGGCCTTGAGCAGGCGGTGGCTCTCGAACACCTTGTCCTTGGCAACGTGCACCACGTAGGTGTTCTTAGCAGCGCTCTGGGTCAGCACGGTGAAGTGGATCTTGCACCATTCTTCGGCATTCTGCATGTTCTTAGCAGCCAGCTTCTCTTACTGGGCACGGATGTCCTTGAGCATAAGCAGAGAGGTCGGATCTCCACGGAGATCTGAGCATACTGGATCTGCACCTGCAGCTCGGTGATCTCCTCTTCGTGCACCTTCTTCAGAAAGGCGATTTCATCCATCAGGTTGTCGATGCACTTTTCCAGCTCAGCGCCAGCGAGAGCTGCTTCATCTGCACCTTTGCGGGCCTCCATCAGCCAGCCCTCTGCATCCTCATGGTTCAGCACCTCTCCCTGTAGGTTGCTCCCAGCCACTTCAGAGCCCCTGTGCCTCCTAACTGCCCATTTCTCTCTCCTCACCAGGGAAGGGGCGCAGTGGGGCAGGGCACAGGCATCCCATTTTCATTAAAATGTTCAACCCAGGCCTGCTTCACTGGTGTCCACAGGCAGCCCTGGGGCAGACAGTGATCCCGGAGACCCTGGCCACCCCGCTTGCCCCGTCCCCATCGCTGCCTGGACCCCGCGGGCAGCTTCAGGCGCTGCCTGCTGGAACTGCCAATCCCAATCTCCACCTGGACTCCACGGGGGTGTCAGGCACTGCCCCCCGTGCTTGCCCAGTCCCCGATCGCTGCCTGGACCCCCGGGCAGCGTCAGGCACTGCGTGCTGGAACTGACTGGTCCTGATCGCCGCCTGGACCCCCGGGCAGTGTCAGGCGCTGTCCATGCCACCTGCCCGTTCCGATTGCTGCCTGGACCCCGCGGGAGGCATCAGGCGCTGCCCACCTGGTGTGCCCGGTCCTGATTGCCACCTGGACCCCGAGGGCAACGTCAGGTGCTGTCCATGCCGCCTGCCTGGTCGGATCACCACCTGGACTCCACGGGGGGTGTCAGGCGCTGCCTGCTGGAACTGCTCAGTCCGGATCGCAGCCTGGACTCCCCGGGGGGCATCAGGCACTGCCCGCCTTGCTGCCGCGGGCAGCGTCAGGTGCTGCCCGTCAGGCCAGCCCGGTCCCGATTGCCGCCTGGACTCCACCAGGGACATCAGGCACTGCCCGCCCCGCCTGCCAGGTCCTGATCTCTGCCTGGACTCTGGGGGTGGGGGGGTGTCAGGCACTGCCTGCTGGAACTGCGGGTCCCCATGCAGCCTGAACTCCGTGGGGGCGTCAGGCGCTGCCTGCCTGGCCTGCCAGGTCCCTATCGCCACCTGGATCCCAGGGCAATGTCCATACCGCCTGCCCAGTCCCAATCACAGCCTGGACTCCGCAGGGGGCGTCAGTTGCTGCCTGCTGGACCTGCCTGGTCCGATCTCCGCCTGGACTGGAGGGGGGGGGGGTGGGGGGAGGGGGGTGTCAGGCTCTGCCTGCCGGGCTCCGGGTCCCTATCGCCCCCTGGACCTCTCCGGCAGTGTCAGGCGCTGCCTGCTGGAACTGCCCAGTCCGATCACCGCCTGGACCCCAGGGTGATGTCAAGCGCTGTCCATGCCACCTGCCTGGTCCCGATAGCCACCTGGACTCCGGAGGGCATCAGGCCTGCCTGCCCCACCTGCATATACAAATTTACTGGCCATATTTGTTGCGTTATTTGCATACACTCCTGATTGGCTGTGGGCGTAGCAGAGGTACGGTCAATTAGCATCTTTCTCTTTTATTAGTGTAGATGGGATATGTGATGTCTAAAAAATTATAATATATTGAAGCAGGAATTTTAGGGGAACATAGGCAGGCTTAGGGATTTTTTAGAATTGGGGTCCATGGGAAAAGCGTGGGGCTGCAGACTGGGAAAGGGTACATTTCCATGACACAAGGACGCCAGGTGCAGTTATATTTCCATAAGACAAGGAGGCAGCAACAGGTATATTTACATAAGACAAGGGAACTGGAAGTAGCCAAGAAAGGTCATATTTACAAAATAAAGAGAAGGAAGCCCTTCATTCAGAAGGAGAGGAAGAAAGCCCAGAGGGGAGCAGGGGGTAGAACCTCACATGTCTCATGTGAGATTCAACCTTTGAGCTCAGGAGTTACTATAGTAACCAGTCAAAGGGAATATTGACCAATCAGAGGGGATATCAAGGCACCAGGATCTACAGCCTTTATAAGCTGTAGGAAAGAGGAACCCAGTGGGACTCTTCCCTCTCCCCACGTGGGAGTCTGTACTTGTTCTTCAATAAATCTCCACCTTTGCTATACCACTTTCTGTCCGTGGATTCATTCTTCGATTCCGGCGGACAAAGAATCCGGGTTCCAGTCCAAAAATTCGGTATCAATATTATGGCTGGCTTGTGTTATCCCGTGAATGTAAATTTGGTAATACTGATATTGACTTTATTCTTGCTTCATAAGAATACTTCTGAAAAAATAGGAACATCTAATTATATTACTGTTATTTTTCATTTTAATTTCTGCTGATGAGATTTGTCTCTTTTATTAACTTTTCACTGTACTACCACATAATTTTGTTGATGCTTTTGAGTATTTGTTTTCTGTTTCAAATTGCTGATGTTATACTTATTATTTCCTTTTTGTTGTTGGTAAAGGAACAATTGCATCAAGCTATGTTCCTGTCATGGCATAGACACTCCATCCCCTTTCTTTCCTTATCCCCACTCCCTGCTTTGGAGAGCTTGTTCTTTACCCCCTTCACTACACTGCTACCTGCATGGTCTTATTAGGAAATAGTAGGGATTTTTTTTTCTGTCCCTTCTCTAGATGTAAGCCATGTGATAAATGTGAATGGATAGAAAGAATCTTGTTTATAGAAAGAAATGGAGGCAGGACAAAAGCTGAGGCCAGGTCCACTGAGTAGTAACAGCTGAGTGTAACGGAGCGCGTCCCCCGGAGATAGACCACCGAGACCAATTGGATCAAACAGGGAAAAGTTTATTGCAGATTCGAATCTGGGCCCCGCCGTAGCTGACGCAGCAGCAGGCAAGTGCCGTGGCGAGAGCGCCGTTGAAAGGGGCAGTCCCTTCCTTTATATCCCTTCCCTCTATAACCATTGGCCTGGCATTCCCTGATTGACCCCTTTGAATGACCCGCGAATGTGGGACCCCTTTGTTCTGGACTTTTCCTAATATGGTTCGCTCGCGCAGTGAGGAAGTTCTACACCAGACCTTTCCCTATATGGGTTGTTTGTTACAGAGACAGCTCTGTAATGCCTCTGGCAGGTAGGGGAGTGGTGGTCAGGCAGAAACTATTTCTTTTATTTATGGAACGGGGAGTTCTATAGTGCCTGCGGGGGGTGACCTTTCCAAGTGGTTGTTTTAAATTTTTCTACTCTGACTCTAGACCCCGAGGTCTAGTCCCTTCCTGCCCTCCACACTGAGACATGAGAAGTGGCCGCAATGGCAGGAGAGAGCATCTGCACTGTGTCAGGTGGCGGCTGGAGAAACAGGCTCCCAAGAACATTTCCTCTTGGCTGTAAATTGGAACTAATCTCTGTTCCTAGAGGGTCATAAATAAAGACTCAAGTTTTGTTTTTATTTACTTTTCACCAACTATGGATTGAGTACATGCTTTATGGTAGGCGCGTTCGCATCAAGAATACAGCAGTAACCACACTTTAATCCATGTAGTATACACGAAGTAGAAAAGTAATTTAAAAATGAATAAATAATTAAATATTATCTTAAATTGATATAAATGGAAATATAGCAAAGGAAGGTGATAGTGATGGGGGAAGGGATGTTATTTTATATAGGTAGCTAAGCAAAGCTTCTGTGATTAGCTGATTTTTGAGCAGGGATCTTAATCAAATTTCTGGATTTTGTTTCCATGAATGAGATGTTGAGCTAGGACTGAGCTGCCTGAGGATCCAGGTTCTACTGGGGCTGCATTTATATTAGAGTCCTTTGGGAGGACATATGTACTCATTTAACTAGACTCAGTTTAGTGTTCATACAAGGCTTATAAGGGGTGACCCAAGTCTCAAAGGTGAGGAAAGGAATAGGAAGTCAGAGGAGATTGAAAAGGTGTGCACAGAGAAAACAGTGTGCATGAAGGCATAAAAGAATGATGTACTACTGCAAGTAACTCTATTTGCTCTAGCCTGTGGGGTCAAAATGATAATTAAGTCAAGAGATGCAAGCAGAGGCAAAAACAAAAGTATTTCTCTGACAAACTACATAGTTTGGATATTACTCTGAGGCCATTGGGGAGAAAGTGGTGATTTTAAGCAAGGGTGTAACAAGGTTAATGTAATGTGTTGGAAAGATCATTCCACATGTTGGACTCTGGCCAATTTAAAGAGAGCGAATTGAAAGGAGTAAGACTAGAATCAGAAAAACTAGTAAAACATCTGTATTTACCTAAACTTATTATCTAAACATGAATATATTTGTACCTATTGTCAGGCATCTTTTTTTCTTAAGAACTGGTCATACAGCAGAAAATAAGGCTGGGATAACACAATACAATTTTATTATGGAACAACTAATTATATTACTACTAGGGGCCCAGTGCATGAATTCGTGCACCTTGAAAGGCACTGTGGGCTACGAGGCTGCAGTTGGCACAGCAATGGGTCTCAGCCCATTCTCTGTGCCCCTGCCTAGCCCCTCCCACCACGACCCCTGGTCCCTGTCTGCCGACAGCCCCACTCCTGCCACCACCGCTCCCATGAACTGACGGTGCCAGCCCCGCTCCCACCTGCTGATGGCGGGGAGCTATTGGGGTCGGCGCCAGCAGCAGGTGCGAGTGGGGCTGGCGCCTTCAGTGGGTGCAAGCGGCGGTTGCTGCCCTGATCACCCCTCAGGAGCAGGGGGAGGTGAAGAAGACCTGAGGGGCAATTGGGGCCAGCAGCCACTGCTTGCACCCGCTGATGGAGCCGAGCGATTGGGACCAGCGCTGGGCGCCAGTAGCAAGTGCAAGTGGTGACTCCGGCACCAGCAGCAGGTGCAAGTGGGGCCATCGCTGGCAGCAGGTGTGACTGGCAGCTCTGGCGCTGGCAGCAGGTGCAAGCGCTGGGTGGGACCGTGGCACTCAGGAGCAAAGAACTTTCAGTAACCACCAGAGGCTCGCTCCGATTACAGTGATCAGTGCCCTGCCTTGGTCTGGTGCTACCACTCAACTTCTCCACCATCCCGCTGCAGCCAACATCCACCATGTTCCCCCTCTGCCACCTGCAGCCAACGCCCTCCATGTTCCATGTGTGCCCCCTGGTGGTAAGTGTACGTCATAGCAACCAGTTGTTAGGTTGTTCCTCAGTTCGGTCTATTTGCATATTAGCCTTTTATTATCTAGGATAAGTTTTCATTTTTATTCCTGCTGACCATTGTCATGTTCATATGCTGATCTAACCTCCATGGTGTTTACTGAAAAGTTAGGAGTTGGGCTGTGGTCACACAGAACTGACTCAAGGCTCAGTGTAGTCAAAAAGGTACTTATTCAAGGCACCTGGGTTCAGGTGGACTGAGTTCGAAAAAGAAATCAGTGGCGAAGGGGGAGGGAGCAGGCTTTTTATGTGAGTAGGGAGAGCTTGCAAATGACTTTAGAGTGACACACGTATCAAGACCTTGTCCCCTCTCATAGTTTTATGGCCTTGCCCTTTGTCCTTCTGCTGGCACCAGATGTCCTTCCTCCTGGGGGCTGTGCAGGAATTATGGTCTTCAAGCATTTCTGTAAAGTAACCACTCAAGGGGAGCAAGGCTTAGGCTTGCAGAACAAGCTTTCTTTTGTTAGCCCCTGGTTAATCAAGAGCTGTTTCTTGATTAACCCTTTCATTTACTTTTAGTCTGGACATCTTATTCAACCATGCACATCATCAATAAACATAATGATCATAGCTATTCCCTCTGGTTACAGTTCATACACAGACCTTTATTGTAACTCACAAAATTCACTGGGTTAGTTGCATCCATCTAGTCTTCATTGTATCCATTTTCAAGTAAACTCACTTTAATGTTCAGGAATTAAATGTCCTAGTCTTTAATCAGGTCACTGTTCAATGCTTTTGTAATCTCACAGGTGAGTCTAGGTCAGTGGTCAGCAAACCGCAACTCGCGAGCCACATGCAGCTCTTTGGCCCCTTGAGTGTGGCTCTTCCACAAAATACCATGGCCTGGGAGAGTCTATTTTGAAGAAGTGGCGTTAGAAGAAGTTTAAGTTTAAAAAATTTGGCTCTCAAAAGAAATTTCAATTGTTGTACTGTTGTTATTTGTCTCTGTTGACTAATGAGTTTGCCTACCACTGGTCTAGGTTACAGGTTATCTGAACCATCAACCTTTACAAAGAAAGCTCCCACTTGACTGCCTTTTATTACCTGCTCCAGTACTTCCTCTTTGTCTAAACATTTCCCCTTTGAGGTAAGTCATTAACATTTGCTTTACAAACCACAAGTGCTATTTCCCTTCCCTTTGTGTGTCAATGAATTGAGTTATCTAGGAAAACATTTTAACCACACAGTTCAGTTTCTCACCTCTAAGTATTCCTTAAAGGGTAAAACCTTTATCTTCGGTGCCCTTGTTGTTCTGAACTCTTGATGGTTACTTTATAATGTGACTCAGAGTTAATCCTAAAATGATCATTTTATCTCTCTTAGATGCAGAAGATACCATGGTGGATCCATCCTGCAACAAGTTAGCTCTGAGTACCCTCTTGTTCACTGGCTGAACAGACAAGTTGCTATGTAAGAAATGAAGCTCTACATATTTTGTTCCTTTTGCTTTATACGTATACCTGTAAACAAATAAGTAAGGTACATTTTATGTTCCAGGAGCAGCATCCCTAACTTTATGCTACTGTTTACCCATACCAGTTAACCCAAGCATTCAAGAAAGGAAACTTTTACATATTTCATTAGATGTTCTCAGAAGGAACTAAGATATGGTTAAAAGAACATGGGTTTACTAGTTTTATGGATATGCCTATGGATGAAAAAAAAAGGCCACATACTAACCTGACTAGCTCAGGGAAGGCCTGCATGGTGGTTTTGCAAACTCAACGACCTAAAGTAACCACAAAGGATGGTCTGAAATTAAAACTTTAACTAAAAGTAGTTTATAATGGGTAGTCATGTATCCCCCCTGATAAAGGGCAATCTTTATCTTTACTGAGCCTATTGTCTTTTTGCATCCATCAGGGTAACTTGTAACTTCCCCTTTTCTGGACCCCTCAGGGCACATCCAAATGCACCTGGATGCCAGGACTGAGACCATAAATTCCTTCATTGTTATTGTTATGTTAATTGTTGACTGTTAACTATCTTGCATCCACCTAAGAAAAAGAAGTATGTGTCTATCATTTTAAAGAGGTTTCCCCTCCCCTCTCCCAACCCTCCACTCCCTTCTCCTCCTCCCTCACCCCATGCCCACTTTGCTTTCTTCACCTCCCTAATCTATCACCAGTGGATTTCATGTAACCCACTTATGTCTCCTTCTTTGATTGTAATGTTTAAAACAAGGTTAAGAATTGCCATTCTCTGGAACATTATCTCAATCCATTGAGATTCTGCTTCCCGGCAATTGTCAACAGTTTGGCTCAAATAAATTCACAAAAATTTTTTACAGCAAGCATGTCAAACTCAAAGGCTAACACAGGACAAATAAACAAAGTGTAAGTTTATGTGGGCTGCAAAAAAACAAAAGCTTCAATTTTAATAGAAATGTAGGTATAGTTTGATAGAAACATGCTGAATACAAAGGGCTAAAATAAATGAGTAATTGTTAAAATAATAGAACATTTTAATAAAAATTAATATTTTTTCTTGAACATTAACTTATCAGACACTGAATAACTGCACAAATTAATAAGCATAATGCAAATAAGCCTATTTTTCTTGTTCTTCAAAAGAAAAATCTTTCCTTTTGCACAAACCAAACAAGTCAGTCCAAGAATAATGACATGGCAATTGGCTGCTAAAATATTCGCTGCTAGTATTAGTGGAGAGAAATGGTGCACCTGCACATAAGGTGCATAAGGGAAATTAATGCAACACGATTATAGTAATCAGTAATTAGTGAACATTGTAGTTCGTTATTGATAATTATGTATAACAGGATATTGTAAAAATTAAGTTATGAAATTTTTATTAAAACGTTACTTACATACCATTATATTGGCTGGGCTGCAAAAATATTTGTTGTGGGCCCCATGGGGCCCATGGGCTGCAAGTTTGACGTGCTTGCTTTACAGTTTTGAATGTTTTTATTTCCAAAGTACATGAAATTGGGCAGCTGAACATCTCTGAACAAAACTTTCCACATCTGTAAAATAAGAATTATAATATCATGATTCAGGTTGTGATTTATACTTTTTTCTCTAGGATTTTTTAAAATAATTTCTTATATATTTACTAGAGGCCCAGTGCACCGATTTGTGCACTGGTGGTGTCCCTCGGCTTGGCCTGCGGGGATTGGGCTGAAACCAGCAGTCCAATGCCGCCTGCCACTCCTACCTGCTCATCCTGGCCCCGCTGAGCCTGCTGAGGGCTTGCGCCTAGTCAGTCCCTGTCGGGAGAGGCTTGTGCAGCTGCAGCGGTGCTCGCCAGCCATGAGCCCTGTGTCTGGCACCCATCGGTCAGCTGAGCGGTGCTCCTGCTGTAGGAGCGCACTGACCACCAGGGGGCAGCTTCTGCATTGAGCGTCTGCCCCCTGGTGGTCAGTGTATGTCATAGCGACTGGTTGTTCAGTCGTCCGGTCGTCTAGTTGCTTAGGCTTTTATATAGATATAGATGTCTATATGCATATTATGATGCATTTATGAGATATCAAAAGAATGACCTTGGGTTGGTATTTAGAATTTCATTCTATTTGTAGGTTAATATTTTTCCTTTTATTTTAGGAGTGGGATTTTTTTTTCTACTTATTCAAGATGTTTGTGTCTCTCTCTTCTCAGAATATTTCCTTCACCTTTTATTCTAATTAATTCTGGCAATTCCTATGGATGTTAATGGAGAGGTAGATCTTTCAAATGTTGGTCATTTTGTCCTGTTTTTATTTTCTTATTTTTATTTTTAACAACTAGACACTGAAGGGGTCTATAGGTGAAGTAGGTTTTTATTACTTTGCATTGTCCCATCCATAATATTCCTTTATTCTCCCTAAAAATTATTTTTTTGTGGCAGTTTAAACCAGTCTACCTCTAACTCCCACTTATTTATTTCACATATTAGAAGTAGCTCATACCCTTCATTACTATTCCTGTCATCATTCTTAGGATAGCAGCTTAATTACAAAAACAGTCTCAGATTTCTGTTTATCTCTATTTTCATGAGCTTAGTAAGGTGACTTTGCTGATCTGCCTCAGGAAGTATAGAATCTATTTCTCCACACCTGGAACTTCAGCTAAACTTGTAACTTGCTTTGGATAGTAGAATGCGGTAGAAGTAATATTGTGTTTGCTCTGAGCCTAGGCCTCAAAAGTCTTGCACACCCTGATGTCTTTCAGATCACTCTGAAAACAGAGCCTTCCTGGGTTAGTTTGCTAGAAGATAAGAGACAGAGAGTAGAGCCAAGTAAGTAGCTCAGTGGTCCCAGGTGAAGCCCCAAAATTCTGATGGGACCCAGCCAAGAATATTAAAGCCAACCAGCAACTGAACCATAGCTGAGGACAGATGTGTGGGTAAGCCATGTCAATACCAGCTCAGATTGGCAGAACTGTCAAGATGACCCACAGGTTATGAGCAAAAATAAATGTTTATTAATGTATGAAACTGCAATTTTGTGATTTTTACCCAGTTTTATTGTGATAATAAATAACTTATATAAGAATTGGTTATGAGGAAATAGATATTTCAAAAATATGTAATACAAACAATAATGACTCTAATAAAAGTGTAATTAGAAGCTGAGTCCTCCACAATTGATCTCTCCATTGTGCTACCACATCTCTTATCAGTCAAGAAACACAATTAATTGTAAAGGTCACACAAAAATCCAAACCAAAAACCACATCGTTGCAATCTGCACACCACAATTTCAGAATTCTTTGGTCATTTATCTAAGTCACAGACACATACCTCAAAGTTGAAAAATGTGAAATGAAAGTTGGCTTTTGGAATGGGAACTGAGAAGTGAGAGAGCATCATGAACTGCTGTCAGGATGCCTGGTACACCTGGATGTGTAGCTGTGGGTTTCTGAGCCAGTGCTTCAACTCCTTTCTGAAACTTAACCTTTCCTGGTGAATTTATTTACTTTCTTACCAGTCCCACACACCAGGAATCAAAGTACAGGGTCATCTCCACAGACAACTTCAGAGAAGATTCTAACTGAGTCAGAGAGGTGGCCTTTTCAATTTTTATAATGACTTAACATGTTATCAGTATGCTACCCTCAATTTCAATCCTCAATTACTGAATATTCTTTTTAAGGTTTGCCATCTGGCAATCAAGGTGGAGATCATGAAATACTCCCAGTCTCACAAAAATCTGTTAAAATCTCTCAAAATACTTTTACTTTGGTTATAGTATTGAAATACGTTAGAAATAAAATTTGGCCAATTTGAATTGTTTTGGTTCCCTACTTTACATGAAGGAACTGGAATGACTTTGGCATCAAAGCGTAAGCATGACAAATAAAGATGGATGCACATGGGGAGTAGGCAGGTGCCATCCCATCAGTCACATGCTAATTTGAGCCCACGTGCACATAACCTTGAGATATTCTTCAGTTACAGTTTCTATAGAGTATGAATATGTTTCCTCTTCTAGCAATGAAAAAATAAGGTTAAGAAGCACAAATTATTTTTATTCATTTAAAAGCAATCTGCTAATATAGTTAAAGAGCATGAGCTTTAACCTTACTGAAATAAGTTAAAACTCCAATTTTTCTATTTTTGTCTTGTGATGTTAGGGCAAGTTGCTGAGTGCCTTGGGAAGTTGCCTTTCATGTGAAAGAAAGTTAATATTGATTACCTCAGTGTTTTGGGTATGCTTCTATTTTTGTTTGAGGAATTAAGCCAGTTGCATCACAGTACCTTGGAAAGAATCTGTGCTCAGTTAATTTGTTTCCTCTACTTCAAAAATAATAAATATTTTCTATATCGTTTTAGACAATTTGTATTCTGTTTCTATCAAGGTCATTTTTTTCACCAAGATCTTTATTAATTCTTATCTAATCTATGAACTTTACTCAAATGTTATTGATTGATTATTATTTTAATTCTAACATACATGCTGTCCAATAAAACTTTCAAGCATGGATATTGGCAAATATGTTACTAATTTTGACAATGTTTTTATTATACTCTGAATATTTCATTTTCAAGAAATCTTTCTTCTTAAAATATTTGCAAAAATTTGGAGGAAAGGACAATCTTTAGGTCCTATTATAAATAGGACACACTGTTAACAACAGTACAGAATCCTATATAATAAAAGCCTAATATACTAAGTGTCCGGGCATCCGGTGGGCCATTCAACCAGTCAAAGAATAATATGCTAATGATATGCTAAGGCCGCCCAACTGCTCTCTATGACGTGCACTGACCACCAGGGGACAGATGCTTCGACTGGTAGGTTAGCTTGCTGCTGGGGTCTGGCCAATTGGGTCTGAGTGAGATGGGCCAGACATGCCCTGGAGCCCTCCCGCGGTCCCTCCCAGTTGGAACCTCCCATGTCTCTCCCCACCCTGTTCGTGCCCCGTTGGGGTCCCTCGGCCTGGCCTGTGCCCTCTTGCAATCTGGGAACTCTTGGGGGATGTCGGAGAGCCAGTTTCGGCCCGATCCTGCAGGCCAGGCCGAGGGACCCTACTGGTACATGAATTTGGGCACCAGGCCTCTAATACCCTATCTAATAAAAGAGTAATATGCAAATTGACTGTACTCTGCTACACCCACAAGCCATGCCCACCAGCCAATCAGGAGCAAGTATGCAAATTAACCCAACCAAGATGGCTACAGCCACGGAGAAAGCAGGAGACTTGGGTTTCCCCGGCAATGGAGGAAGCCAAGCTTTCCACCTGCCTAGGCCTGCCTTGGCCTCCGCTTAAGGCTACAAAGTTTCAATTATAGAAGATAAATAAATCCCAACAAAAATGGCTGTGGCCACGGAGCAAGCAGGAGGCTTGGCTCCACTCAAGGCTACAAAGTTTCAATTATAGAAGATAAATAAATCCCAGATACCAGGGCCTCTGCTTGGGTCGCTGGATGCCGTGGCCAGCCTGCAAACAACCACAGGCCCCTCTCCCAGGCCGCCCCATGCCCCAAGGGAACCCCCACCCTGATCTGGGACACCCTTCAGGGCAAACCAGCTGGCCCCCACCCGTGCACCAGGCCTCTGTCCTATCTAATCCTATCTAATAAAAGATATGCAAATTGAAAATTGACCGTCACTCCAACACACAAGATGGCTGCCCCCATGTGGTCAAAGATGACTGCCCCCCATGTGGACACAAGATAGCCGCCACAAGATGGCCAGCAGGGGAGGGCAGTTGGGAGGGAACAGGTGTGCAAGGGAGGGCAGTTGTGGGCTATCAGGCCTGCAGGGGAGAGCAGTTGGGGGTGACCAGGCCTGCAGGGGAGGGAAGTTAAGGGCAAACAAGCTGTCAGGGGAGTGGTTAGGGGGTGATCAGGCTGGCAGGCAGATGCGGTTAGGGGCAATCAGGAAGGCAGGCAGGTGAGCAGTTGGGAGCCAGCAGTCCTGGATTGTGAGAGGGATGTCTGACTGCTCGTTTAGGCCCAATCCTACCTGGATCAGCCCTAAACTGGCAGCCTGACATCCCTCGAGGGGTCCCAGATTGGAGAGAGTGCAGGCTGTGCTGAGGGACACACCCTCCCGCCCCCTAGTAGATATTTGCTAATAGAATCAGTGAATTGAGCCTGAGAATATTCTTTAAAATCTCATTAGAGAAGGTATAGAAATCTGCATAGTCCTGAATCTATTATTGAAATTATATTTGCAGCTAAATTCTTTAAATAATATCAACCATCACATTGACAACAAAAATCTCTATGGGCCCAATAGCATCAATGATAAAATATACTATATATTAGTAGTTAAGGAGCACAAATACCAATTAAAAAAAAAAAAAACTTCAAAAAATAGAACTGATTTTCTAAATAGAAAAAAAATCTACAAAAGGAGATCCTAGAATTATACGTGAATTTAAGAAGATTGTAGAATACATATGTATGCCACAAGCATAATCTTATGTAATAGTGATAGATAATTTGCAACTAAAATTTTAAAATACTTTCAAAAATAATACCAAAAATAAAACATTTAGCTATTATCTGCACAATATCTATGTGGCAAATCACAAAACACTGATTTAAAAAAAATTAAAGAAGGCCCAAGTAAATTAAGAGATATACCCAAGTTCAGAAATTGAAAATATTCAATTTTTTTGAGATGTCATCTCTCACAATCCGATCTCTAGGTCAAATGTAATCTCAATCAAAATCTTACCCATGTTTTTATTAGATATTGACATGCTAATCCTAAAAGTTCTATGGAAAGACAAAATAACTAAAACAGCCAATGCTGAGACTCTGAAATTATGAAAAATAAGAACAAATTCATAGGCCTCACACTACCAAATTCCAAGAATTATTGTGAAGTTTTCAAAATTTTAAAAGATTCTAATAAGTGTGTAGTGGCAGCTCACTAGTTTTAATTTGCATTTTTCAGGTGAGTAATAATATTGACCATCTTTCCATGTGTTTATTTGACACATGTGCAATATACACATATATGTGAATGTCTTCAAATGTTGTGAATATATTTTATTGTGCTGTTGGTTTTCATATTATTGAGTTTGGGATGTTTTATATATTTTTATCCCAAGTAATTGCTCACATAAGTGGTTTACAAACATTTTCCCCATTGATTGTCTTTTCAGTTGCATAGTAGTGTCTCCCAAAGAGCAAATATTTAAAATTTTGATAGAGTTCAATTAACTAATTTTTTTATGGATCATGCTTTTGATTTTTAAAAAGTTTTTAATTTACTCATGGTAAACAGAGTTCTCCTATATTTTCTTCAAGAAGATTTATAGTTTTACATGTTATATTTAGATTTATAATCCATTTTGGGGGCTTGCATATGGTGTAAGGTCTGAAGCAAATTTATTTTTTGAAAAAACTATCTTTTATCAAATTACCTTTATACCTTTATAAAAACCAGTTCAATATATATATATGGATATATTTATAGGTTCTTCATTCTCTTTTACCTATGTGTCTTTCCTTTTGACAATCCCATACTCTCATATTTGGAAAAGCTTTCATGCATTGCTAATGGGAATTTGAAATGAGACAGCTATTTTGGAAGACAATTTGGTAGTTTCTTTTAAAGTTAATATTTTAAGAAACATCATATTTCTCTTTAAAAAGTCATAGCAATCATATAATTCAGCAATCTCACACAGGTATTTACCTAAGGGAATTCTGAAATTTATGTTCACGGAGCTTTATTCATGATCACCCAAAACTGAAAGCAACCCTATGGTGAGCAGAACAATGATTCCCCAGTGATATCTACGTTCTAATCCCTGGAGCCTATGAATATGCTAGTTACATGGCAAAGGCATGTTAGGGTTTCAGATGGAATTAAAGTTGCTAATTTGCTGGCTTTACAATAAATACAGAAGTTATCCTCGGTTATGCAGGTGGGCTGAAGGCAATCACAGAGGTCTTTAAAAGTGGAGGACGAATTGGAATTCAGAGCCAGAGAGATGGTCAATTAGAAGGCTCAGCCTAGCATTGCTGCCTGAGAAGATGGAAGGAGAGGACCGGGGTCACAAGCCCAAGAATGAGGGTGGCTTTTAGAAACTGGAGGGGACAAGGCCATTTCTCCCTCAAAGGCTCCGAGGGAGGGGAGTGCCGCTCTGCTGACACATTCAGTTTAACCCAGTGAGACTCACTTTGGACCTCGGACCTAATTAAGTTACAATAATTACTTTGTTTTATTATAAGCCATTAAGTTAGCAATAATTTATTTCTGAAGCATTAGAAAATTAATATATTCATATGTCTTACAAGACAAGAACAGACAAACTGGCACAGCTGTACCATTAACTACTTCTCCACAATGAAAATGAAACTACCCATGGAATGACATAAATGAAAATTAAAGGCATTTTACTAATTCAAAGTAGCTAAATCCCAATGGCATTTAATGGTGTTCACACAAAAAGAAAATGACAATGATGGAAACAGATAAGTAGTTACCAGGGTTTGGAGCTGTACAAGTGGGTTGATCACAAAAGGGCAACACAAGAGTATATTTGGGGAAATAGAAATATTTTAAATAATACATGACTATATACCAAAGCCCATGGAACTGGATACCACAAAGCAGGAATTTTAACTGTGCACATAAAAAAATCAATCAGGAAGTTAGGGAACCTGCAGGGGGAAATAACCATATGTATCCTATGCCTCTTAGCAGGACACCTGCCCAGGTCTACACTTGACTGTGCAGCAGACAGAACTGTGGGGACCTGCCAACAGTCTATTGCCTCACAGTATTTGCTAGTTAGCTGCTAGATAAATGCACAAATGACTATTTGTAAGTAGCATCTGCCTGCATAATGTAAGGTAGGACATGAAGACAAGTAAGTCTCTATTTCCATTTTTGTGCACTTATTAAAATTGTCCATGTCATACAATGTCCATAAAGTGGTCAGAATTTCCAGTTTCACTTTGTTTACAAATAAAATGTATAAAACCATGCAAGGCTAATCACATTTTCAATTCCAGATAATGAAATCATAATGTCTGTGCAATTTACCTCACCATTTTATTTCCACTAGGTTTATTGGAAGGTTTAAAAATTATTTTTATTGTTATAATGATTATTTCTGTGGAGTCTGGAAATATTTAGTTTCTCTCTCCTTTATCAAAGTTTTCCCATTTTTCTTCCCCATCAGAAAATCCATATCCTATCTAATAAAAGAGTAATATGCAAATTGACTATACCTCCGCTACACCCACAAGCCACACCCACAAGCCAATCAGGAGCGATTATGCAAATAAATCCAAGCAAGATGGCTGTGGCCACAGAGAGCAGGAGGGAGGCTTGGGTTTCCCTGGCAATGGAGGAAGCCAAGCTTTCCCCCTGCCCTTGCCGGCCCAGGCCTCCACTACAGGCTACAAAGTTTCAATTATAGAAGATAAATAAATCCCAACAGAAATGGCTGCTGCCACGGAGGCAGCAGAAGGCTTGGCTCCACTCCAGGCTACAAAGTTTTAATTGTAGAAGATAAATAAATCCCAGATACCAGGGCCTCCGCTTGGGTTGCCGGGGGGTGTGGCCGGCCTGCAAAGCACCACAGGCCCCTCACCCAGACTGCCCCACGCCTCAAGGAAATCCTCACCCTGATCCAGGACACCCTTCAGGGTAAACCAGCTGGCCCCCACCTGTGCACCAGACCTCTATCCGATCTAATAAAAGAGTAATATGCAGATTGACCATCACTCCAACACACAAGATGGCTGCCCCCATGTGGTCAAAGATCCTGCCCCCATGTGGACACAAGATGGCCACCACAAGATGGCCAGCAGGGGAGGGCAGTTGGGAGGGACCAGGCCTGCAAGGGAGGGCAGTTGGGGGCGATCAAGCCTGCAGGGGAGGGCAGTTAGGGGTGACAAGGCTGGCAGAGGAGGGAAGTTGGCGCCGACTGGGCCTGCAGGGAAGGGCAGTTGGGGGGGACCCAGGCCTGCAGGGGAGAGCAGTTGGGGGGTACCAGGCCTGCAGGGGAGGGCAGTTAGGGGTGACCAGGCCTGCAGGGGAGGGCAGTTAGGGGCAAACAAGCTGACAGGGGAGCAGTTAGGAATCAATCAGGCTAGCATGGGAGTGGTTAGGGGGTGATCAGGCTGGCAGGCAGAAGCAATTAGGGGCAATCAGGAAGGCAGGCAGGGGATCAGTTGGGAGCCAGCAGTCCTGGATTGTGATAGGGATGTCCGACTGCCCGTTTAGGCCCGATCCCACCAGAATCGGGCCTAAACAGGCAGTCGGACATCCCTCGAGGGGGTCCCAGATTGGAGAGGGTGCAGGCTGGGCTGAGGGACGAATTTCATGCACCGGGCCTCTAGTAGCTTAAAATAATAGTCATCCAATATGGCTTGTTTCAAGCAAAGCTTTTAATTTATTCTGTCATGAGAAAGCAAAAGTTTACCCTTAGATTAAAATATAGCTACTTTTCTTTAAGTGAATACAATTGTTCAGTGAATCATTCCCTGTGGATGCATTGCACACAAAACGTGCTATAAATTATGAATAAATGCCACAACTGAGATAAAAGTATATCTTGATTATTCATGTTTATATATAATTATTTATACACCTAAATGCTCACACATATGCATGTATTTACATACACAATTATATATACTTATTTCTAAATTTACTATTATTAATGTCCTACTGTCTGGTCAAGCTTTCCATTGTATATACTGACGGTGAAAGAAAATAACAAACAAAAAACCCCAACTGTTGAGTGACTTGTTTACCAAGATCTGAAATCCTCAGTTTGGAATATTCCTTTTGTCTTGGCAGCAGCTCAAATTTAGTTCAGAATATTGGATTTTTCATATGGAATTTTAAAGAAATACTAATTTAGAGGAAAATATCTATAGTATGTTTAAGACCCTGATTCCTTATCTCATGTACCAAAGCTGTGTCTCTGTTTTAACATTGAACCCCCATGTCTCTACATCTAATTGGATTTCACTTCCTGATATTTTTAATGACCCTCTTTATCAGACTTTACTCTTGGCTGTCATTAAAAAAATTTCTTGAATAAGAAGGATGGATGCTATGAACTTTGTCTTCTCAGAGTGAATTCAAGGGCTTTCTCTTAAAATGGATAAGTCAGTGACATCCTGAAATAATCAATTAACCTCTATCAGAAGTCCCTGCTCTGTAACATTCTCTTTAACTGTCTAAGACCTTGGCAGTGACCTTGTCCTCTCTACTTGTCCACTTGAAAGATGTCCACATTCCCTGTAGATGCATTAAACACGGTCAGAAATGCACTTCGGGACCAATAGCATTCCCTTTGCAGCTGCTTCTTTCTTGAAGAACTGCTCATGGGTTTGAGAAATAGTGGCTTCTGAAGCCTGAGACTAGTTCTGAAACACTTGGTTTTATCTGTTCATTTTGTAGGTACATAGCTCTGGCCTTTCTGTACTGCTTTTTCTCTGATTTTTGTCTAGTGTTTTAAATAAAATGGAATATAATATTGAATTTTACAATGTGCAGTCTTATATGTCTTTAGTTACACCATATATAATTCATAGAGTCTCAGACAAGTTAATTAAAATCTTAAAGTCTTGCCTTTTTTGTGTGTGAATAAAATAAGAAATAATTACAGAAACTTCCTCAAAAAGTTTGAAGACTTAATTCTATGTAAAGTACCCATACACTGGCTGGTGCAACCTAACCACTTAATAAAAATATCATCTATTTTGGGTATAGCTTCACATGAATTTATATATTGTGTTAACAAAAATATCTAGGCTATAATAAAAAAATGTTTATTTGAGTAAAGAAGTGGTTGCAGTACAGGACACAGATTCAGGGAGCAACATATATTATGATCCTAAGAGAAAAAAAGAAAATCAGGGCTATAAAGGTAGGGGCTGCAAACACTGTCCTCAGTCCCTAGTCTTTATGTAAATGAAGGAGTCTGGTTAAGTTCATAGGGATTGGATGAGCTCAATATGTAAACAAAGGGTAGCAAAATGGGTTGGCTCCTTTCAAAATAAGAAACTCAGCTGGTCTGGCTGTCATGGTGAGACAATGAAAGCTCAGGCTGAGCTGAAAAATTCAAAAGATCCTGAAGAAGTGCTCTAGGTGGAGTGTATGTAAGACAAACTTCCTCAAGGCCTCCTGGCTCCATTTCCGTTCCCTCAACATAAATGACTCCACCTTGGCAATCTCCATTCACATTTGTTATTTATTAAAAGGGACTTCAAGCATTTGTCCTATATAATAAAACCCTAATATCCAAATCGACCGAATGGCGAAACAAACGGTCTCTATGACACACACTGACCACTAGGGGGCATATGCTCAATACAGGAGCTGCCCCCTAGTGGTCAATGCGCTCCCACAGGGGGAGTGCTGCTCAGCCAGAAGCTGGGCTCACAGCTGGCAAGCACAGTGACAGTGGCGGGAACCTCTCCCACCTCTGCGGCAGCGCTTAAGGACCCCTCAGGGGGGATGTCCGCCTGCCAGCTTAGGGGGAGTGGGCTTAAACTGGCAGGCAGACATCCCCCTTGAGGGGTCCCGGACTGCGAGAGGGTGCAGACTGGTCTGAGGGGACCCCTCCCCCCTCCAGTGCATGATTGTCCTGCACTGGGCCTCTAGTTTATACATAATCTCATTTGAATCATAAACAACTGTGTGATAGAGGAATTGTTTCAAATTTTCCATATGAAATATCTGAACACCAGAGATATTAAAACCTTAAGTTTCCACAGAGTTAATAAAAAAACATACATATGGTGCAGGGCCATTTGATTCCAATCCTGCACACTTCACACTCTGCCATAGCTACCAGGGGGCTGGGAAAGGAGACATCCTACAAGGAGAGGCTGCCAATACACCCACTAAACTTGTCAGCACTGTTTTCAAAGCATCAAAACTCTCACCCCTCAAAATTTGCTATTACTTCCATTCTACCACACTGGTCTAAAGACCATTACTAGTATTTGTCTCTTGGATTATTGCACTGGCTTTCTACCTTATTCCCACCTTGCCAGCTCCCACCCAGCACACAGATTATACAATCAACACATTAGACTACATGATGCTTAATCTTAAATGAGACCATGGGAATACTTTGCTCAAAATATTTCATTGGCATTGCACCTGCCTCATTTGCCAAATGTGTTTTGAAACTTAAATGAATATAAGTGGGTACATTGTTAAGTAGATATGGGCATCTTAAAATGGTGTTTAGCATTTTATATATAAAGTAAATATATATAAAACATTATATATATATATATATATATATATATATATATATATATATATATATCCCTTTAAATATTTGGCAGCTTTCTTTTTACCCATATTCAATGGTCTAATGTTTGTGTCTCCCTAAAATTCCTATTTTGAAATCCTAATCCCCAAGTATGGTGGTATTAGGAGGTGGGGTCTTCAGGAGGTGCTTAAGCAATGGGGGTAGAGCCCTCACAAATGGATTAGTGCCTTATAAAAGAGGTTTCAGAGAGCTCCCTACTCCTTCCACCAGGTGAGGACATAGCAAGAGGAGCCTGCTATGAACAAGAAAAAGGTCCCTCCCTCAACAACGTGGCCCACTGATCTCAAACTTCCGCCCTCCAGAACTGTGAGAAATAAATGTGTGTATATCAGTCACTCACTCTGTGGTATTTAGCTGCAGCAGCCTGAACAGCCTGGGGCACCACGTCCATGGATCTTCCTGTTCCTCTACCAAAGATGATAGCTGCTGTGCTTCCTACCTGCCTCTCTTGCAAAGGTCTTATCCTCGTAAGTTACTCTCTGTCCGCAGCTCTCTGGTGAGTTCAGAATAACTATGTAGAATATCCAGTTGCTTTTGTATTTAGGCTGAGTTACATTTCCTTGCTATTTGTCAAGTCCTAAGGGGAAGCAGAAATCTAACTTTTTGAAATGGGACTTTAGCTCATTGCTTTTCAATCTGTTATCTTGGGTATAACTTCACATGTCAGAAGGCGCCCTTTCATGTAGATTCCTCCTCATGGATGTGGCCCTCTATATTTTATTAGGGCATGACTGATCTAATCCTAAAAGGTTTAGATATTTTCTCTGTGGCAGAAAAATAAGCTGACTCTGATCACAAGAATGTGCACCAGGTCAGATGACTCAATAAAAGATGAAACTTTTTTGCTGAACCAGTGTGGCTCAGTGGCTGAGCATTGACTCATGAAACAAGAGGTCATGGTTCGATTCTCGTCAGGGCACAGGCCTGGGTTGTAGGCTCAGTCCCCAGTGTGGGGCATGCAAGAGGCAGCCGATCAATGATTCTCATCATTGATGTTTCTATTCCTCTTTCTCTCTCCCTTACTCTCTCTGAAGTCAATAAAAACATATTGTTAAAAAGATGAAACTTTTGTTTTGATCCTTCATTTGAAAGCCCTCCAAAACACCTACCCTGTTTCCTTGAAAATAAGACAGTGTCTTATATTAATTTTTGCCCCCAAAGACACGCTAGGTCTTATTTTCAGGGGATGTCTTATTTTTCCATGAAGAAGAATATGGTACACATTTATTGTTAAATGAAAATAAAGGAAATTTATTACCTGTATACGGTACGGTAATACAGTAGTTGTCAACACAAACCAGACAAACTGTGAATCCTACAGTATCAAGAATTTACTCATTTATTCAATGACAATCATGTCATCATCTTCTGGAACATCATCATAACAATCCAATTCCTGAATTTCCTGGTGAATTTCTTGTGACTCCATTTCTTTCAGAATCAGTGGACCAAATCTCTCATGTTTAGCAATAGCACTGTCTTTAAATGAGTACTTCTTGTCAAGGTAGCCTGCTCGCAGTGTATTTGCAATGCAACTGTCAGTGATTTTCTCCCATGAATTCTTCACCCAAGTCACAACTTCTTGCAGTTTAGGTTTCACAAAGTTTCCACGCTGATTTCTCTCCATTCTATTTTCAATGTAGTCATTAATTTCCATGCGCAAATTGTCTTTGAATGGCTTGTTTATTGCAATATCAAGAGTCTGGAGATAGGCCGTCATTCCTGCGGGAATCATTATCTGATCTATTTTCCTTTTGTGAAGAAATGTCTTCATGTCTTTAGCGAGGTGAGTGCTGGCTGCATCCCAGACTAGCAGACCTCTTTGGTTCCCTCGCATAACAAGCGGCAGCATTAAATCGACCCACTTCCTTATATAACTGCTTGTGTGGCCCAGGCTTTTTCAGTTTCAGGAATAAAAACGCCCAAAACACGTTCAATCTTTTCCTTCTTGCCCTTAGAAATGATTAAAGGTGGGATTTTAGTGCCATCCAGATGAATTGCCAAAACACAGGAAACACGTGCACTTTCGTAAGCAGTGGAGGGAATGTACGCTAAGGAGGCACCCCGCTGTTCAATTGTTGTTTGAGATGATTGGCCCATAAACACTGCAGTTTCATCCATAGCAATCATGTTGGAAAGATTGTATTTAGAGAAGTCAGCATCATCAATAAAGGACTTGAATGCAAGTGCTCGCTTAATAACTTGAGTATCTTCCAACCTAAACAATGTTGTAGATCTTCTTAAAGACAGTTCACTTCGCTGAAGGAAATTATCCAGCCAGTGTTGTGATGCTTTGAAGTCTTCGGGGGCTATGTCAAACTGTGGTGCCATTGCAAGGGCAAATTCTTGCATCTGAGCCCTATTCACAACCAAAGCCTTTGCTCTCCTGTCAACAACCCATTCACAGATCAGGTCTTCCAGCTTGGAAAATAATGGTTGCCGACCTGATCCACACTTGCGCTTTTTAGCATTTCCCTTGTCCACTTGTTCAGTGAGGTTACCATATTCTGCTTGCCATTTTCGGACCAATCGGATACTCAACATCTTCTCTTTGCAGAAAGCAGTAAGATTTTGGCCCCAAGAGTCTTCCACGATTCCTTTCTTGTACTCCACGGAGTAGCTTTTTCTTTTTGCGCTCATTTCTAGGGGTAAAAAAAAAAAGGAATTGGGGTATCAAGGTGGGGGGAGAAGGATCACTCAAAATGACACAGGGGGGATCAGAGGGGGGAATCAAAATGGCACAGGAGAATCAGAGGGGGGATTACCATTTTAGTAACCCCTTTTGATCCTCCTGTGTCATTTTGATTGCCCCCTCTGATCCTCCTGTGTCATTTTAAGTGATCCCCCTTGCCCCACCCCTGTGCCACTGAACACCTTCACCAGACATCCCCCCTACTCCTTTATCAGACATTTACTCCCTGGGGCCTGCCTGGGGACTGTCACTGGGCTTGCTGGGGCCTGGATCTGGGCTGGAGCAGGGTCTGCCACTGACTGAGAACCTTCAGTCATCATGAAGGCGGCCGTGAGCATCAGGTAGTGTCACCAGAGACAGACCAGCACTCACCACCTTCGCCGCGTCCTGTCCGCTCTAATCCTCCTGTTCTTCTACACGCATCTGCAAAAGTCTCCTCCTCTCTCCCGCCCTGCGCTCACCGCTCACTCCGACCTCCACTCCACCTCCACACAGCAGTGACGTCAGGATTCCGCGTAATGTCACTGGTTGCTAGACGCCAGTCGGGGCGGCCCTAGCGACCAGTTTGCGGTAAATTAATTTTCATTCTGAGACAGAGCCTGGGGCCTTATTTTCGGGGGATGCCTTATATTTCACTCAGAAGGAAACCTGTAAGTAGGTCTTGTTTTCGGAGGATGTTTTATTTTCGGGGAAACACGGTATCTTTTATCTTTAGCATATATTTTTCACTCTTACTTAGCATCCATTTTCCTCCTGATTGTCATTTGTGCCTCTCCCTACCTAGACTAATTTTGTCTGTCCTGTTATGGGTGACTGTACCAGAAATTTAAATCCCTGCTTAGCCAACATTTTTTTGTGTGACTCAAGTCAGCTAAATCTGACAGCTTTTAAATAACCTTCAAACAATTTTTATTTAAGTGCTAATAGAATAAAAAAAGTTTTAAATACGAGTCACATTAGTCTTTGGGTGTTTTTTTGAGCTCCTCTTATGTATCTATTTTCAATCATGGGCTTTAGACACTGATAAACACATACTTTTTTTCACCACCTTAGAATTTATGGACTAAAAACTGTATATGACTGGGACTATATGGCCCCAGAAGTCATGTTGTTCTTATATGCATCTGTAAGTCTACATAGACATATAAATTCAGTATACATATTCTAGAGAAAGAAGTATGAGAGGAATGGATCATAGGTTCTAATTAATGCATCACTAGTATATGAAAAATGAATGTGAAATCAAATAAATGGGAAGATATTGAATTTTTCCAGCCATCAAAAATATATGTAAAATATAAAGTAAGGTATTAATTTATGATAAAACAAAACTTAATAGAAAAATATAGAGCCTTAGGGAACTTGTTGTAATTTTACATATTTTTGTGTCTACACTGGAATCAGCAGCTGGGAATACAATTTAGCAATACATTTTAATAATTTTAAAGTTTTTCCTTAATATTATTCCTGTAACTATCTAATGGAATAATTTGAAAGAAAATAATGATGTTTGTGAATAAAGATGTTTGTTGCATATTTGTATCTAATAAAGTATAGTATGTTAATGTTATAGATTATTTTTCAATATGCAAAATTATTCTTATACTTTCTCTCTTACATTGTGTTACTAATCCCTTTTGAAAAAGTCAAAACCTTAGCATACTTTGTCCATCTGTAATCATACACAATCAAATCAAATGTCTATCCATAACTTTTCCCCTCAATTGTAAGTGCCAACACTTTTGGTTCCCATTTAGGGACTCATCTGAGTTTCTTCCTACAAAATGAGGCAATGAAAATATTCTCTTCTACAGAAAGTTATAATGAGTGCAGATTTAGTTGAACACAACATTTAGAATAATTAACAGGGAAAGTCTTAAATGGTTTCACTCTGCAAGGGCCCAGCAGTGTGAACTCAAAACCAAAGGGGTATTTTACAAGTTTTATTTTAATCATTATGTTTCATTATTATGATGTCTAACATGCAAAAAAAAAAAAAAAAAAAAGGGGGGGGGAAATAATGAAATTCAATTTTATTCACTCACTCAGAAACAAAATTCATTCCAATTCAGGACATTGGTTGTATATGAGAATGGATGGTGTGTAATGGGATGAATAACTTCTATTTCTTTTGCATTTTATGCCCTGTGTTTTTTCCTCTAAAGATTACAAATAAAGAAAGCTGATTCTACTGTTTTGCTAATAAGCTGCTTCAAGAAAAATTCTAAAATGCAATTTAAAGTCTCTATAGCATTTACAGCAATTTAGCAAGATTGAAACAATTACGTTTTTAATGGGACTTGAAAATAATAGTTCCAGTGCTTACAGCAATGTTTAGTGACAAGCAGCTCCTGTGGACCAAATGACGTTAAAATTTGAGTTAATAAATATGAGACAAAGTTACCTGCATAAAACCTTTACATTAAGTATATCAAATTCCTTGTCAAAATTAAAAAGAATAAGTGATTCACCTTTGTGTACAAAAATTTAGCTCTGCTGTAGTGATTTTAGTGTAGTTTATTAGAAAATCACAATGGTTGTTAAATAAACAGTAGGAAATTAATGTGGCTGAACTCCTTCAGCTTTTTCTTGACTGGGAAGCTCTTTATTTCTCCTTCAAATTTAAATTATTGCATTGCTGGGTAAAGAAGTCTTGGTTGTATGTTCTTGCTTTTCATCACTTTGAGTATTTCATGCCAATACCTTCTGGCCTAAAATGTTTCTGTTGAGAAATCAGTTGACAGTCTCATGGGAGCTCCCTTATCCTATCTAATAAAGAGGGAATATGCTAATTGACCCTCTACCATCACAAAGATGGTGGCACCCACAGCCAATAAGGAGGGGATATGTTAATTGACTGCCATGCTCTCAAAGATAACAGTGCCCACAGCCACGGATGGCAGCGCCCAGTTCCCTCAGCCCCACCGGGGTGGCAGGCGCACAGCAGCTCCGCGTGCCTGCCTCTGGAGTCCCCCAGACCCCTCAACCCCCCAGCTGCCCAGGCCAGTCCGAGGCACAGGCAAGCCTTGTATCATGGCTGCCCAGCTGCCCCGGGCCAGCCTGAGGTGCAGGCAAGCCTCGGATGGCGGCTGCCCAGCTGCCCAGGGCCAGGTAACCAGGGCTAGCTGAGGCTTGCGCTGCCAGCAGTGGCAGCAGCAGAGGTGTGATGGTGTGTTGCCTTTCCTTGATCACCGGGTCACCTCCCGTCCCTGAGGGCTCCCGGACTATGAGAGGGGGCAGGCCGAGCTGAGGGACCCCACCTCCAGTGCATGAATTGTCATGCACCGGGCCTCTAGTAGGTAAATAACTGTCTCTTGCTGCTTTCAAGATTCTCTCTTTGTCTTTTACCATTACCATTTTAATTGTGATGTGTCTTGGTGTGGGACTCTTTGGGTTCACCTTGTTTGGGACTTTCTGTGTTTACTGGACTTGTGTGTCTTTTTCCTTCACCATATTAGGGAAGTTTTCAGTTATTATTTCTTCAACTAAGTTCTCAGTCCCTTCTCTGTTCTTTCTCTGATCTTTCTGGTACTCCTGTGATGTGGATGTTATTATGCTTCATGTTGTCCCAAATGTCCCTTAAACTATATTAATTTATATATATATATATATATATATATATATATATATATATATATATATTTAGTTTTACTTTGCTGCTCTGATTGGGTGTTTTTTGTACCTTGTCTTCCAAAGGGCTGACTCAACCTTGTGCTTCATCCTACTTACTGTTTATTCCTTCTAGTGTATTCTTCATTTCAGATAGTGTATTCTTGATTTCTGATTGGTTCTTTTTTATGGTTTTTATGGAATTTTTATATTTATTGTCTAAGGGTCAAGTTCTCATTGATTCATCCATTCTTTCCCTAAGTTCTTTGCACCCCTGTGTTCATTAATTACATTAGCCAAAATTTGCAATAACATTATTTGTAATAGCCAAGATTTGGAAGTAGCCCAAGTACCCATCAGTAGATGAATGGGTTAAAAAAACTCTGATACATCTACATAATGGAATACTATGCTGCTGTAAAAAAGAAGGAATTCTTATCATTTGCAACAGTATGGATGGACCTGGAGAGCATTATGTTAAGTGAAATAAGCTAGTCAGAGAAAGATAAGTATCACATGATCTCACTCATTTGTGGAATATAATGAACAACATAAACTGATGAACAAAAATAGATCCAGAGACATAGAGGCACTGAACAGACCGTCAAACCTCAGAGGAAAGGCACTGGAGGGTGGGCGGAGGAGTGGGTAAGAGATCAACTAAAGAACTCATATACATATAAGCATAACCAATGGACACAGACAGGGGGGAGAAGGCCTGGATGAGGGGGTGGGGGGGGCAGGGAGAAGTCAATGGGAGGAAAAGGGGGAGATATGTAATACTTTTAACAAAGAATTGAAACAAAAACTTTTTAATGCATAATTAGCTATTTGTTTCCTATGTCTTCTTGATTCAGCTTAAGTAAACTATATGTTTCTAGGTATTTCTTCAGTTCAGTTTATATAAGTTTCAGACTGGAATTGCCATCCCCCTATCTGTGAGTTAGACAGTATCTATGTTACAGATGTTTTTAAAAGTGAATTTTTAAAAATTTATTTATTTATTAAATTTATTGGCCAACATGAATATATAAGTTTCAGGTGTGGGTTTCTCTGTTACAAGACAAAGATGAATATTAACTTAGTTCATATATATATGTATATATATGAACAATTCAGAAAATATTTGCTCCTAATCCTATTAAACAAAACTATATGGGAGATCATTTATCATTGACCATGGTAAAAATATTACCTTGAGGACAAATGTACTAAAAACAAAGAAAATTAACATCATTACCACATATTTTATGTCAATTATTTTTACATAGTTTCTCATTTCACTCCTCTAAGATTCTTAAAAAATAACTATTTTAGAGAAATAGAGATTTTCATTCAAAGTCACATTACCAATAGGTAACCCACATCTGTTGGTTTAAGTGTCCACTACCTATATACAATTTTCAAATTTCTACATCATCCAACATTGTACTTGATCTAAAAGGCTAGACAATTGATGTTAAGTGATCAGTAAGAACAGTATACTTGCCCTGGCTGGTGTGGCTCAGTTGGTTGGAGCATGGACCTGTACACCAAAAGGTGGTGAGGTTGATCCCTCGTTGGAGCATGTGTGAGAAGCAACCGATGGATGTTTTTCTCTCATATCAATGTTTCTTTCTCTTCCTTCCTCTCTCTAAAATACAAAAAGAATAATAGTACAAAATTAAAATTGAGAAAAAAAGAATTGTATACTAAGAAAAAAATATAAAAAGTGGAGAGATTGTTTTTTTTCTCCCACTGTGAAGTCAAGTTACAAAAACAAATGCAAGGTTGGATGCAGAGGAGTTCAGTAACCAGGGATATATTTGAATGATGATGAATAAATAGATTATCTTGTCTGAATGATACGTACTGCATTATATATTATGCCACAGGTAATGAATGGTTATCAGACCTAGAGTGTGGGTTTTTAAAATTTTTCTTTTTTCTTTTAATCTCATACTGTTGGCACAATTTAAAATGGAAAAAGCAATAGCTTGAGTGTTAGAAGACCTGAATGCTGGTTTTTGCCTCCTCCATTTGGCTGGCATAATTGGACAGTCATTTCTGCTCTTTGAGTCACAAGATTTTCATTTATTACTTTAAGGAGCTGACCAAAATGACTTTTAATTCCCCTTTAAGTTCACCATTTTATTCGAACTGTTGATATAATCCAAATCTTCCTATATTTTAATTTTTTTGTCATTAAATAATAATACAAGGTTTCACTGTTGTGAGAGAGTTTCAGCAAATTTCAAGTCCATCAAGTCATTGTTCGAAACATAATTTCATTTAAGTTTACTAGAAATGTAACTTTAAGTCTTTAAAATATTTTGATGTGTAGATGTATGAGTAAATGAAGAGTTTTCCAGTGATGGGATTTTAAACGAAATTAATATAGCCACTTCATTATTTGGGAAAAAAAATCTGTGCTAAAGTCTTTTCTTCTGCTTTATCGATGGAATGAAAAGTTATAATAAATGGAATATTAAGAACTAATATTAACTGAAAGAAATATCTGTTACATGTTTTGTTACTGAAAATGAAAACAATTAGTTTAGTCAGACTTATCAGATAAAAAGATATAAAAATCAACTGTCCTCTTCAAGTTCAGTGAACTTCATTTTTAAATATTTCAGTAACATATCCCTTTTTGTTGTTTTTAAAATCTACTTATTTAAGGATTTGTGATAGGAAAGGAATTAGATATCAATTGGCCATTGATTTATTATCCTCCTATCTTCTGTATTTCGAACAGTCTCTATTTAATGAGTGAAAGCTCATCAGAAAAATTTCTCTATTCTGTTACATTTTTATAGCAATTAATGACTTCATCTAGATTCTTACAAAAATTTATTTATGTGAGTTTCATTTCTCTATATTTGTATCTTCTATTCTTAAAATATTTTTATTGATGGGAGAGAGAAAGATACAGAGAGAAACATTGATTGGTTGTTTCCCTGTATGCACCTCAACCAGTGATTTAACCTGCAACCTGGGCATGTGCCCTGACTGGAATCAAACCCACCACCTTTTGTTGTATGGGATGACTCACCAACCAATGGAACCACACTGGCTAGGACTGTGTCTTCTGTTTTTTATTGATAAGTATTTTAATTGAAAGAAGAGAGAGGTTACAGGAGCTACTGCTGATCAAATATTTAACCATAATATTTCTATATCAGTAGGACTTAATTTTATTTCAATAATCAAACATTAAATAAAGCATTCCATGGCATTATTTTAATGGTGAAATAAAAGTAATCTTAATTGAGGAACAAGAAAAACTCTATTGTATAATACTATTCTAGAAAGTCTAACCTATTAGCTTTGCTAGTGGAATATCTTGGGTATCATATTGACAGAACCAATGGATGTGATCTCTGGGGCTATGGTCTGTATATCTCCATTTTTTAAACATCCAAGGGAAATTTTAGAACTCTTATTCTACAACATAAAAAATGAATGTTTTAAAAAATTATAAATTTTGAAAAGGTAACATTATTAATTATGTAGGAGATATGATAGATGGTAGGAGATTGTTTTCCTGGAGCAATCTTTTGAAACCCTTTTAAAAATTGTTGAAACCCTTTTAAATGTAGGTGTTAAAGTTATATATTTTAGAAAGTCAATAGTTTTTATATAATCTAGTAAAATCACTTGAAATTATTCAGGAAGATGCTTTCATTAAAAGCAAGATCTCTTTATGTCACAAAACTATAAAGTAAATAAAAATACAATAATAAATGTATAGAAAGTTTAAGAAGAAAGTTATTCAAAATAAATTTTTAAAGTCTTGAAAAAAATAGAGTGGCATATACTTAAATCACAACATCACATCAAGCATATCTAAGCATTAGAGAGAAAACAGATAGTATTAAGACAATATTGCTAAATATAACTACTTTAATTTTTTAAAAAATCTACAATTCAAAAATTATCATAGATAAACTTAAAAATGAAAAAGAAAGCAACATGTAAATAAATAAAGCATATCTGACATGATGGACTTTTTATAAAGCACTCTTAAAATTACTAACCAGAAGACAAAAACACAACTAGAATTATTAACAAAGCCCATAATAAGCTATTTACTAAAATAAATGCAAAGGGCAAATGGATATAGGCATAAATATTCAAACTCAGTAGCAATCAAAAATGCAATTTGAGCAAGAATGCAAACCAATTCTTTTAACCACTGATTTTGAAAAGAATTTTAAAACTCGAATTTGCTAGGTGGAAGGTGAGGAGAAATGAGCACTTTCAATCACTGCTGACAGGCATGTTAATTGCTAGAAACTTACTTTACTTCAATTTAGAAATATTTATCAGAAGCTCTGAAAATGTTCATGTAATTTTACTTAGCAATTCCATTTAGAGAAAGTCATCCTGAGGAACTAATCATAAATATGTGCAAAATGTTGGTATAATGACAAATGGTATATAAGATTTTTAAAAAAATTCCTATCTACCAGGAAGAGAAAGATTAAATGATTTATGAGTACAGACACAAAACACCAAAACAAAATGTTATCATAAGAACATACATAAACACAAGAAAACAACATGAGACAATACATAGCTCAACAGTAAAGGAAGACCCAAAGATTGTGAATAATTCATTATCTAATTCTGTGTACCACAAGTAAAATTTTTTTTAGCTTGTGTTATCAATAAAGTCAAGAATGGCCATAACTGGTTTGGCTCAGTGGATGGAGTGTCAGCCTGCGGACTGAAGGGTCCTAGGTTCGATTCCGGTCAGGGGCATGTGCCTTGGTTGCAGGCACATCCCCAGTGGGGAGTGTGCAGGAGGCAGCTGATCGATGTTTCTCTCTCATCGATGTTTCTAACTCTCTATCTCTCTCCCTTCCTCTCTGTAAAAAATCAATAAAATATATTTAAAAAAAATAAAGTCAAGAATGTAGATAACATGAATATTTTTAAATGTACTAAGAACTAGTTTATATTGGAGCATAGTAATGTATTTCATAATAAGAACTAACACTATCTGCAGATATTTAACATGGACTAACTAACTGACTTCCAAGACAGCCCTCTGAAATCATACTGATTATTATCATTTCTGCTGATAAATAAGAAACTTACCTCTTATTATTGATAAAAATGGGATCCAAAACTTGGTAAACTATCTCCTGAATATAACTGTGTTTGAGATAAGGAGAATCCACTATCAAAATAATTTATCTGAATAGAGAAATAAAACACATTCTTTAGAAGTACAAATGCAATCTATACTAATAATAGCCTAGGTGGCATCACACCCTCACGTTGTCACAAGATGGCCGTCACAAGATGGCCATCACAAGATGGCTGCATGCACAACGGAGGTGAGGCCTGGTGGCTGCTCTGCATTGTGAGGCCTGGGGGTCCCGTGGCTTTGTGTGGCGTGGAGGAGGCGGGTCCTAGTGGAGGAGGGGGGGTCGCAGCAGGGGAAGGCAGTTGTGAGCGATCAGGCTGGCAGGGGAGGGCAGTTGGGGGTGATCAGGCTGGCAGGGGAGCAATTAGGCATCAATCAGGCCGGTAGGGGAGCGGTTAGGGGGAGATCAGGCTGACAGGCAAAAGTGGTTAGGGGCAGTCAGGTAGGCAGGCGGGCAGTTAGGAGCCAGCAGTCCTGGATTATGAGAAAGATGTCCAACTGCCAGTTTAGGCCCTATCCAGCAGTTGGACATCCCCCGAGGGGTCCCAGATTGGAGAGGGTGCAGGCCAGGCTGATGAGCACCCCTCCGTACACAAATTTCATGCACCAGGCCTCTAGTAATCACATAATTCTATGACATATTAGCCAACAAAGAATGCCTGAGTAAATTCAAAAGAATTAACATCATGAGACTATGTTCTAAGCCCATAATGGAATGATAAATGTATTTTAAAATTATTTCAGAATTCCATATATTTTCTTTATATTTTTATATTTAAACTAAAACCTAAGCTACCAAATGACATGAAAATAATTAAGAATAAATAATAAATAAAATAATCAGACATAAACAAAAATTATATTTATATATATAAACTATATGTATATATAAAATTTGTAAGAAACACATATTATAAAAGTATGAAATACTTTCATTAAGGAATGTGAAGGTTTGCCCTGGCCAGGTGGCTCAGTTGGGTGGAGTGTTGTTCCAAAAGGATGCAGGGTCAATTCCTAGTCAGGGCACATACCTGAGTTGCAGGTTCAATCCTGGTAGGGGTGTGTAAAGGAGGCAACCAATCAATGCTTCTCTCTCTTATCAATGCTTCTTTCTCTTTCACTTTCTCCCTTCTTCTCTCTAAACATATCCTTGTTTGAGGATTAAAAAAAAAAAAGTGAAGGATTAATTGGAAAGATGAAGTTTACATCTATAACAGGAAGATGTTCCAAAAATTCAAGTAAATTTAAACAAATTGAAAGAAATGAAAAGAACAAATACAAAGTGATATCAAGAAAAAAACAAAATAGAAAAATTTAACTAAGAGCTGTTTTTTGGAAATATTAGTAACTTTAGCAGAAACAATTAAGAAAACAAAACAACAAAACAAAACAAAAAGAAAAGAAAAAGGAAATGAGAATGAAAGAAAAAAGGAAAAGAAAGAGATTATACTATTAAAAACATACTAGTGATAAAGGGATATTAATGACTATAATATATAATTTAAATTTTAAAATTTGAATAAAATTAATATATTTCTAGAAAAACATAAATTTGTTAAATAAATAAATTAACAGGTTATTTTTTTTCATATACATAGTCAAACTTGAAATTTTATTAAAGCAACTGTTTAGCCTAAAGAGAATAGGGATGGGATCACTGATAGTCACATGAACTTAGAAATGTGATTAACACTCTGACCCTATTATTAAAAAAGCAGGGAGGGAGTGGACATTCCCATCTCTATTCTTTCATTTAACAAATACTGAGCACCTATGTGGCCAGACATTCTGTCACGTGATGAGGATAAAATTGGCATCTCGATTTCAGCCCTTAATGACTCTGGATTCCTTGGATACTCAGACATGTGCACAATACAACGAGACACATTCCAGGAAGCCAACACAAGGAGCTATACAAATATAATGTATTCTGTCTTCAGACCACACATTATTTTATCTCATATACTGTGTACTTCCAGAGACATAATACTTAATTACACTTTTTTTGGAATTGCTTTTTTTTATTTTATTGCTTGAGGACAGGCACCTGGTCTATCTTATTTGTTATAGTATCATGAGCATCTTACACAAAAAGTAGAATTAGTCAGTGATTCATAAATATTCATAAAGTTAGCAAGTGCACTAATGGGTACTAGTTAAAATTTCAGAAGTACAATTCTGCTTCGTTAGAATTTATTTCCATTTTCACAGATTTCAACAGAAGAGTCATGGCAGATGATACAGAAAAATGCTGACTTGTCCAATTTTCAGTAAACTTATATTTAATGGCTGTGAAATTACAACTAAATATATAATTTTTATTTTTTACCATTATCCTAGTGTGTGACAATTCTAAGTTTAATAATTGTAATATTTTTGTTTGTATTTTTTGTTAATCCTCACCAAAAGATATTTTTTTCATTGATTTCTAGAGAGCGTGGAAGGGAGGGTAGAAGAGGTGGGAGAGAGAGAGAGAGAGAGACACTGATATGAGAGAGACATCGATTGGTTACCTCCCCCACACAGCACCCCGACTGAGGTCAGGGATCAGACTCACAACTCAAGCACTTGCCCTGGACTAGGAACCAAGCCTGAGACCCTTCAGTCCACAGGCCAAAGTTCAAATCACCAAGCCACACCGCCCAGGGCTAACCATTGTAAATTAATGCTGTTATTCATTACTAAACTACCAATGCAGGGTATGATATTATTTTATAATTTACTTTGAATGCCTTGGAGTCAGTCATGGCATTATTTATGGAGGAACAAGAGATCCATCTACTGTGACATGTACATGAATTCACAGTATTCAGGTATGTGGAAAGTGGAGCAAGAACACAGACAATGGAAGGAAATTTGCTATGAAGATGAAGAAGCCAAGAGCAACCTACAGGAAAGATAATATTTAAGTTAGACTTTAAAAGGTAAGTAGAAGTTTACCATCTGCACAATTATCTATCTATCTATATTAAAGCCTAAGTGACTGAACAACTGAATGACCGAACGACCCGTCTACTGGTTGCTATGATGTGCACTGATCACCAGGGGACAGACACTCAATGTACAGGATCGTGCTCCCTCCTGTCTGGATTGGGCCTGCAGGAATCGGGCTGAAACCAGCTATCTGACATCCCCCAAGGGGTCCCAGATTGCGAGAGGGCACAGGCCAGGTGGAGGGACCCTACTGGTGCACGAAACCATGCACTGGGCTTCTAGTAAAGTATAAATGACTATTTGGAGAATAAAATTAGGGAAAAGAACAGTATATCTCAGAAGCTCGGAGGAATCAGGTGTTCTTGTGGGACAGACTCAGAAAAATCCATATTTACCCACATATATTCTGCTGTAGACATTAAAATTCTCTGTGGGGAAAGGAAATTTATTGCACATATACATGGCAGGGTTAATGAAATAAAAAAGAGTGTGTGAGGCTGTAGACTCAAGGTAAATGGTGTGCAAATCAAGATATTAAAGTACATGTTTCACTGGGCAATGATGAAGTGTTGTACATTTGCTCTCTTCTAATGTATGAGAAATTGATTTGCTAAATTTGAAATTCACAAGGTAACTGACAATCATTTTACATAATTTCTGAAAGGGTGCTTAAAATACATGACAAAAGTCAACCATGATCTTAGCTCAAAAAATAATTTCTTCCTTCCTGTATATTTTACATGTGAGCTGTGAGAATGCAATAATTATGGGAAAGGAGTAAGAACATTTCAAAGGGAATAGCTGTTATAATAATGAATTGCTTATTTTAATTATTTTGCCTATTCTGTTAACATGCATATTATAGGCAATATGGATGTAGAATGCCAGCATTTTTTGGTATCTTGTTATATTACAAGAAAAATATATTGAGGATTGAGTGTGAAGTATCTCTCCCTGTAAGTCTCTTAAGAAATTTTCATGAGTAAGATGTTAACTGTAGAATCAGTCCCACAGAACAATTAACTTGGAGACATTAGTGGAGGGTATCCTTGCTCTCCTAGCAACCGTGCTATAAAGTTTGGGTGTAAATAGGGCATTCACTTACTTACAGTGAGGCAGTTTGAACTCATTTATTTAACTCTGTTTTTTCCCAAGGTTTTTAAGAAATGAATAAAAAATAGGAAATTAATGTGGAGATACATGTACTACTGTTAATGAAGGGTTTCAGACATCAAAAGATAGATTCCAAAATCAGGAATTGCGTGTAAATGGTAACCCACTACATTATATAACACAGTACAAGACCAGGTGGAAAGAAAATAGAGTTCCTGTGGATCTGGATTTAAAGAAACAAACACACACACAAATAAACTGGAAGCAGCATGCCAGAGACCATCGCCGAGCAGCATGGCATGGAAGTGCAAAAAGGAATTTGAAGGCCGTAAACCTTGGGCTTCAGCAGGGCTGACGCCAGCACAGATTGCTCTATCTTTGAGTAAATGTTTACTGACCTTTACTGACTGACCTTTGATACTATGTGCTCTGCCTACGTACTTTGCTAAGGGCAAATGTGTAACCAAGTAGAATAAAAGCAGGCAAGACAAGGACTCGTGGTTCCTCTCTTAAAAGAGGTTCCACCTGGCCCCCATGCTTAAAACTTATTTCCTGTGTAGTGTCTTCATTGTGTGTTCGCCCTCCTACAGGTCCTCCTGAACCCACTGTGCAGGACGCGGCAGCAGCAGGGGCTGAGAATCATGGAAACTTCGGGGTGGTGAACTGAGGTAAGTTGTATAATTTGAATAAGTACCACCTCAACATCAAACCAATTAACCCTGGCATGCACAAAAATCATTCTTTTAGCACATATACATAGCTAAATATTTTCTCAACCAATACAGTGTGATTAGCGAAGCAGTACACTCCCCCGTGTATGTCCCTCCCTCCATGTCCTTCATAGCCATTGAATGACTGCAGACTACCCATTAAAACTACAGGAAATATCAGATTTTCCATTTTCCATTTTCCATTTAAAATCACCAAACATATGATCTAGTTCAGGAGTAGAAGGAGGAAACTTATGAGAAAATTCAGAAGGAAATATCCCAATATGAAATTAGTTTAGTCTAAGAAAAAATAAAACGTGTGAAAAAAACACACCTACTTTGTATTTTTATTAAGATTGAAGAATACTTTGCATTTTTTAAGGTAAAGATGAAAAAATCAGCAAGAAAAAGTTTTGGATGGGAATGTTAAACATTTAAACTTTAAAATTATAAACAGAGAGACACTGAAAGCATACTGAGGGAAATTCCATGCCTCAGTTCCTATGTCCTCACTTCCTTCAGGTGTCAGCTCTAAATCACCTCACCTATGTGGCCTTCCTCAGCTTTCCTTCATACACCTGGAGCCCCTTCCTACACTGTTATTGTTTTCTTCTCATCACTGTACTGTGAAATATTCATCACTGTTTACTTGTTTATTGCTTGTCTTTGCCAAGGGAAGACAGGCCTCCTTTGGTTTGTTCCTGATGCTTTCACCCCATTATCAGAACCATCCATCACACATTGAAGCTGCTCAAAAATTATCTATATATATAAAACCCTAGTATTCAAATAGACCAAATGGCAGAACGACTGAACAACTGAACAACTGGTCACTATGACATGTGCTGACCATCAGGGGGCACGTGTGGAACATGGCGGGCATTGGCCACGGTGGGATGGTGGAGCAGGTGAGTGGGGGCACCAGACCAAGGCAGGGTGCACATTGCTGTCATGAGGGTGAGCCTCTGGTGGTTACTGAAAATTCTTTGGTCCCACATGCCGTGGTCCCACCAGGCACTTGCACCTGCTGCTGGCATCGGAGCCGCTGCTTGCACCCACTGCTGGCACCCAGTGCCCGTCCCGATCACTTGGCACTGTCAGAGGGTGCAAGCAGTGGCTGCCAGCCCCATTTGCCCCTGAGGACTTCTCCACCTCCTTGCTGGCACTGGCCCCAATTGCTCCATGCTGTCAGTGTATGGGAACGGCAGCAGCGGGAGCGGGAGCAGGACTGCTAGCAGACAGGAGATCGGGGGCCGTGGTGGGAGGGGCCGGGTGGGGGTGCAGAGGATGGGCTTAGACCCGCTCCTATGCCCACTGTAGCCTCATGGCCCACAGTGCCTTTCAAGGTGCACGAATTCGTGCACTGAGCCCGTAGTCTGTAAGATAAAGAAATGAGGCATTCCTAACTAAAACCATTGCATCAGCAAAGGGGCAGCCTGTCCTTCCTCGAATAAAATAACCATGTCTATTTAAGGAAGACCACACTGTAAATAGTGCTTATCTCTAATAAGCCAGTTCTTTAGGAAGTATACTTTCATGTTAAATTATTTTGAATCCCTTAAGTAAAATCACATCCTCTTCACTGAGTCTTTAGTACGTAAGTCCTGAACTTCATGTCCCTCCAATGCTTTTATATTTGCTATTATAATCTTTACCATTGATTTGTTATCCTGGGTGCACATCATACTCAATTATGAATATGTCACAAAACTAAAAAGGACCAGGGCCTCCCTACATGAGCTAAAACCAAATTTCAGAGTAGGATCTAGGTATTTATAATATTTAAAAACTCTTTGGGAGATCCTGGTATAAAGTTAATGTTGAAATCTATTGCTTACCACTTTCTCTCTTTCCCTAGAATACCTAATGTTTTTCTGTATTACCCACAAAAGGCAGCTGCTTATTCAAACCCATGACAATCTAACTACACTTTTTTGCTGCTTGTTTTATCAGTTACTACTAGACATATACTAAAATCTACCATGGTTATTACTGATTTATCTATTTCACCATTTAAGTCACTAATTCATTATTTATACCTTTAGAAATTATTTTATTAGGTGCAAAGAAATTCAGAATTTTATAACTTTCTTGTGTATTGATTATTTTTTTATTATGAAATATCCCTCTTTACCTCTGTATTTATATCTGTTAATGATTTTTTGCATTAGATGCTAGGCACTATCTACACTAATAAAAGAGAAAGATGCAAATTGACTGTACCTTCGTGATGCCTACCAGCCAATCAGGAGTGAGTATGCAAATTAACCCAACAAAGATGGTGGGTTAATTTGCATACGCAGCCACCAAGTGGCCGGGGGCAGGTGTTCTGCACCAGCCCAGCCGCTCCAGGCCTCTGGGCAGCGTGGGAAGGCGGAAAGGTGGCTCCAGGCCGGAGCAAAGGTGGTGCTGGCAGCCAGGGGAAGGAAGGCCCATTCTTGCGTGAATCTTCATGCATCAGGCCTCTAGTTTTCATATAATGCCCATATAAATGTTTTTCATTATTTTACTTTCAGTCATTCTCTGTGCTTCTATGTAAAGTTTCTTTTTTAAAACTGCATCAGTTAAATATATTACAAGCAGTCTGACAGTGTCTTGTCATATAATAATTCATTTGCCATATAATACAATATATCATATATAATTACATATAAAATATTTCTAATATATTCAACTGACAATTCTTATCCTTAATTGGAATATTTAGTCTATCTATATTTAATGTAATCAAAATATATTTGCTTTAAAATTTGTTTCATATTTATTTTACACTAGAGGCCCGGTGCATGACATTTGTGCATGGGGGGGGGGTGTCCCTCAGCCCAGCCTGCACCCTCTCCAATCTGGGACCCCTTGAGGGGTGGCTGACCGCCTGTTTAGGCTCAATCCCACCAGGATCAGGCCTAAACGGGCGGTTGGACATCTCTCTCACAATCCAGGATTGCTGGCTCCCAACCACTCATCTACCTGCCTGCCTGATTGCCCCTAACCGCTTCTGCCTGCCAGCCTGATCACCCCCTAACCACTTCCCTGCCAGCCTGATTGATGTCTAACTGCCCTCCCCTGCCAGTCTGGTTGCTCCTAACTGTCCTCCCCTGCTGGCCCAGTCACCCTAACTGCCCTCGCCTGCTGGCCTGGTCCCCCCCAACTGCCCTCCCCTGCAGACCTGGTACCCCCCATCTGCCCTCCACTGTTGGCCTGATCGCCCACAACTGCCCTCCCTTGTAGACCTGGTCTCCCCCCACTGCCCTTCTCTGCTGGCCCAGTCACCCCTAACTGCCCTCCCTGATAGCCCACAACTGCCCTCTCCTGCAGACCTGGTCCCCCCCATCTGCCCTCCACTGTTGGCCTGATCGCCCACAACTGCCCTCTCCTGCAGACCTGGTCTCCTCCAACTGCCCTCCTCTGCCAGCCCGGTAACCCCTAACTGCCCTCCCTGCTGGCCTGATCACCAACAACTGCCCTCTCCTGCAGGCCTGGTCCCCCACAACAGCCCTCCCCTGCCGGCCTGGGTCCATCCCAACTGTCCTCCCCTGCTGGCCTGGTCCCCCCCCAGCTGCCCTCCCCTGCAGGCCTGGGTCCCCCCAACTGTCCTCCCCTGCAAGCCTGGTCATCCCCCAACTTCCCTCCTCTGCTGGCTTGGGTCCCCCCCAACTGTCCTCCCCTGCTGTCCTGGTCCCGCCCCAACTGCCCTCCCCTGCTGGCCCAGGCACCCCTAACTGTTCTCCCTGCTGACCTGATTGCCCACAACTGCCCTGCCCTGCAGGCCTGGTCCCCGCCAACTGCCTTCCCCTGCAGTCCTTGTCCCCCCCATCTGCCCTCCCCTGCAGGTCTGGGTCCCCCCCCAACTGCCCTCCTCTGCCAGCCTGGTCACCCCCAACTGCCCTTCTCTGCTGGCCTGGTCACCCCTAACTGCCCACAACTGCCCTACCCTGCAGGCTATCTTGTGGTGGCCATCTTGTGTCCACATGGGGGCAGCCATCTTTGACCACATGGGGGCGGCCATCTTGTGTCTTGGAGTGACGGTCAATTTGCATATTACTCTTTTATTAGATAGGATGTTTTATGCTTCTTTTTCTTTTTTAAAAAAATCTTAAAATAAATACATATTTATTTTAGAGAGAGAGGAAGAAGAGAAAGAGAAACATTGATTGATTGCCTCCTGTACCCACCCTCCAAATGGAGATCAAACCCACAACTTCACAACCTTTTGGTGTAAGGAAAGAGGCTCCACCCAACTGAGCAACCTGGGCAGGGTTCCTTGTTTCTTGATTTTAGTAACATAATTATTTTCATTTCTCTCCTCTCTTGCTAATTTATAAATTTTCATTACTTAGTTTATTAAGAGTTATATATTTTTATCTTATCTGTTTTCCCCCTCTAACTATAATATGTAGAATGTCAAAGGTGATCCCCTTTTCCCTCTCAGGGTTCCCACACAAAGCGTTTTTTCTTAAGCACACCCATAGCCTTTCTATCAGCCCTATACTTCCTCTTCCTGTGGAAATTGTTATAAGTCCTCATTCTGCCCTAGCTGACTGTTATATGTGGAGGAATAATTTGCCATGTTTTACTCAACTCTCACTGTTCCTTCTGGGAATGGTGTCTTCCCACAAAACCCAAAAGTTATCTTTTCCCCCAGACTTTTATTTATCCAGGAGTCTCTTCTATCATGGATAAAATCTTGTCTCAATCATGGATAAAGTCCCTGGGTGAGTAAAGCTGATTAATATCAAGGACCTGTGTTAAGATATTGACAAGACTTGATGTGACCTTGTCAGCCAGCTTGTTTTATCACTAATAAAGGCCATATTTTTGCCCCAATCTTTATTCCTTTGTTTTACATCTCAAATTGTTTGCCATACCAATTGAAAAGATTAGTTTTTAGAATTCTGAAAGACAGACACCTCTGTAAAGACTACTTACTGTGATCTTATATGAACCATTTGGTCCAGATCTCAGAAGAAGAGCAAAGAATACAGAAGAAAATGGATACAACTTCAAGATTCTGAAGTCTGCTAACAGAGTCTCTTTAACGCATCCTCAGGGAGAACAGGTCCTTGTGGATGTGAGTTTCATTGAAGGTGGTGTCAATTCTACACATTATCATTGCACTTGTTAGATTCAAGCATCTTACATGGAAAGAAAGGCACTTTTTCTGTCAAACAAAAGTGAATAATATAGTAAAAACTTCTTGGGTTATTTTCCCAGAGTGCTTGAGACTCCCATGGAGATGGCTCATTTCAGTCATGTTGCTGCTGTGTAATCCTCCATGGAGACGGTAGCCTTTATCTCCCAATAATTCTGAATGTTGAAAAGACTGAACAACTATTAGTTTTTGAGAGCTGAGTTAAATTAATAAAAACTCTAAAGGGAAAATCCACAAATTCCAAATGTTAGGGATACTTATTCTAATACCACTTCAAGGCTCTTTTCTCCTTTCTTGTATTATAATATTCTTTCTTTTGCATTTCTTTCCCCCTTATATCCTAGATTAACTCAAGTAAACAACCAATTATAAAGAAATATTGGAGAGACCTATTATATACTATGGCATTTTCTAGTTACTATGGAAAGTATGCTATACCAACCACAGTGTGAAATCTCTATATATAAAAGCCTAAGTGACTGAACAACTGAACGACCAGTCGACCAGTCGCTATGACATGCACTGACCATCAGGGGGCAAATGCTCAATGCAGGAGTTGCCCCCTGTGGTCAGTGCACTCCCACAGCCAACCTCCTGTGGCTGACCAACCTCCCACAGCCCCTTCCCCTGCCGGCCAACCTCCTGTGGTCCCTATCAGCCCCAATTGCTGCCCAGGCCGAGGGACCCCACCTGTGCACGAATTTGTGCACCAAGCCTCTGGTATATAATATTGACACAAGAGTAACCTAAGAACATTGTCTACTGGTCTTTAAAACATCTAAATTGACATTCTCCTTGTATTCTAAATTAACACATAGAATTATGAGTTCTCTCCCTATGAAGATGTATGTATGTATGTATGTATGTATGTATGTATGTATATGTTATTTATTTATCTACCATCTACCAAGAGGGGAGGGGGAAGGTATATATTCAAGGATCCTTTGCTATTAGTCTTTGAATTTAATGAATTTTTAATGAGTTAAATTATAATATTTTCCAATCAATGGTTACTCAAATATGTACTTGTCTTTTACTATATAAATGTATATGGTGAAGGTATTTATGTTGTATGTGTAAGTACATATAAGATATATATGATATAACAATGAGTGGGAAATGAGAGAATGTTAAATGAGGAACAGATTTTATATATTAGTTATGTGCATGTGTGTGTACAAGAAGTCACCACGTACATACAGACAGTGCCATTACTAGTAGATGCTAGAATTACGTAAATAATGAGAGTTACTTTTCTAGACCCTGAATATATATTTACACATACTGAAAATAGATGAGGACAAGTAATTAACAGCACTGTGATAGCTTTAATGATGGAAACAGATGTTCACATTTAAGGCATCAAATTTGAGTGGTTGTCATTGAGCTGCTGCTGCCTGTGAGCAATGGTATTATGGCTCTCTTTTTCACAGGAGAGAATATTGTAATGCAGATTGTTGTAATTGTCTGAAAATATCTCCATGGCTGACAATACTTTTTTTTCTTCTTTTTCTACACTCTTCTTTGATAGTTAAGTGGGAACTGCATTTAACAAGCATAATTATGTCCTTTCTTGTTTGTTATGCTGCATTTAAGCATAATTGCTTGAAGAAAGTCTATAGAGGCCTCTTCAAGCTCAAGTTCCTGATTTCCACCAAAACCAAAAAACATGATCTAAATATTTTGTCTCCTTTAACATTTCATAAGTTAAAAATGATATTGGTGATGAACCTATTAAACAAGATTAGGATTAAAGTAGAAAAAAAGCAGAATCTAAGTATTTAACTTAAAAACTCTGACTCAGGCTTTGTTTGACCCCTTTTTTCATAGAAAAATTAAGGATTCACTCTATAACAACCTACTTTTTGGAAAAAATAATTTTGTTAAATATAATCTTATACAGATCAATTTTCAGTGGGTCAGAGTAGTTCTCATGTAAATACTTTTCATTTCTGAATTTATGTTTCCAATCAGAAATCAGTTAAAGCTTTTAAAGATTCAGGAATTTATTATGAGACAGTTTTATTTATTCAGATAAATCTGATATTTTCAGAATCGAAAGTTTTATTAACTTATCTTATCCATAATGTAACAGCCTCAAGAAGGTGTTTTTCATTGGACTGTAGCTTTTTAGAAAACACTTTTAAATCTTCCCACATAGGGACCTTATTTCCCTGTACCAACCTAAGAAATTCCTTAGTACTTTGTTGAAATATTCAAATGAAGAGAGTATGTTCACTAGGCAGGCTCATTAGTAGAAAAATAGTAAAAGGAGCGACTATGACAGATTTTTTTGTTTGTTTGTTTCTCATGACAATGAAATTTTGCCTGAAAAATAGAACCAAGTGACTAATTATGGCAGAAATTGGGCAATTACTCTTCAAATTAGCCAAATGAAGGTGTAATTATTATTTTAATAAGACTAATTTCTCAAGATAATTTGCAAAGGGGAGCATGCATTTGGTGGAGGTGTAAGAACTCCAGCTACTTTACACATGGCAAATATAATGTGATATTAAAAAATAAGAATTGAAGCCCTGGCTGGAGTGGCTCAGTTGGTTGGGCATTGTGCAAGGCACTGTAAGGTTGCTGATTCTATTCTTGATCAGGGCACAAGACTGGATTGTGGGCTTGACCCTCAGTAGGTGGCATGCACAAAGCAGCCAATTGATGTTTGCTCTCACATCAGTGTTTCTCTCTCTCCCTCTCCCTTTCTCTCTCTTTAAAAATCAACAAAAATATTTAAAAATATATTATAAAAAATAAATAAGAAGTGAAAATAATTTATATATCAGAGAGAGAGAGTGAGAGAGAGGGGGGGGGAGAGAAAAATCTTATGAAGGACTTAAGGAAAGATAAAGAGCTAATGTAAAATCATTATATTTTCCTATGAAAATGGTAAAATAGGAAAAAATATTCTAATACCTGAAGTTAAGACAAGTATTTGCTATATGTGAGAATGTAAGCCATTTCTGAAACCAACCACACCTATCACAACTTATTTTTAAAAATCACCTAAAAAATTACCATTTTACTTTCTCATAACTTCTGAACATTTCTAAACCATCATTACATCTCACCTGGATTTCTGAAATAACTTCTTAATTAGTTAAGATTTTTCTCTTCATATTTTTCCCAACAGTAGCCATCATGATCTTTTTAAACTCTACAATAGAGAAGATCACTGACATGCTAACTGTTTTCCAAGGGTATTTTATCACAGTTAGAAAAAAAGTCCAAGAACCTTTCTATGACTCATCCTCAGAACTGAATCAATTCCCCACAACGCAACGCAACACAACACAACACAACACAACACAACACAACACAACACAACACAACACAACACAACACAACACAACACCACTGTAACTCTCTCCTTGACTGATTCCTTTTAACTAAACCAGTCTTTCTCTTCCTCAATCACATTAAGATATTGTCTGCCCCAGGGTCTGGGCAATCACTGTTTGTTTTATAGATAACATGATGATTCCTTTTTATTCAAATGATACCTCTCAGACAATATAATATGATGATCTTATGTAAAATGGAAATGTTACCAGTGGAAATGGAAGATTTGTGTCCCCACCTGTTGCTTGTGGGGGGCGGGGAGGGGAGAGAGTGCATTTCTTGAGAAATAATTTTTGGAGACTCACACTGAAGGATGAGATCATAGAAAGCTTTATTTCTGTAGAATTAAATCTCTGAGTTTCCAAGGTCCCATTTCTCTTCGTCCAGTCATAGAAAAAGTGTAGCTGGGGCTTCAGAAGTGCTAAAATCAGAGTCAATGTCCAAAGTTTCCTTTACATGTCTGCACAGACCAATATAGCATTAGGCTTGCTTAGCTTGTGTTTCTTTTTTATTATTATTATTTATTTTATTTTAAAAATATATTTTATTGATTTTTTTACAGAGAGGAAGGGAGAGGGATAGAGAGTTAGAAACATCAATGAGAGAGAAACATCGATCAGCTGCCTTCTGCGCACCTCTCACTGGAGATGTGCCCACAACCAAGGTACATGCCCTTGACCGGAATCGAACCCAGGACCCTTCAGTCCGCAGGCTGACACTCTATCCACTGAGCCAAACCGGTTTCGGCATTAGCTTGTGTTTCTTGCTGTAGTCTATTAGTCCATTCAGTGTGGGGTCCACATCGTCCTGGGCCATTTGGGTGAATGCAAGAGAGCAGAGCCAAGCGCCAAGAGCAACAAAAGCAACAAGAGTCACAAAAGAGTGAACTCCTTTGTTTAGGGGATTATGTACCCCCAAATTTTCATGGGCTTACATTGCGGCCTGTCCATGGTTCCCCAGGCTTGACTGACAGGTAAGTATCTTCCTTAGTCACCCCAACTTTGCAGTGCATACATTTATCTCCTCTTTGTTTTGTAGAGAATGGGCTGATGGTTCCCTGGGGAGTGCAAAGTTGCAGCTTCCTGGTGAAGCTGTCCAAATGGCCATGGTTATAATGTCTGGCCTCCCTTTTACTCCTTTCCTATTATTAACAACCAGCTAAAGACAACAATATCAGTAATACTTTTATAATATTTAGACCCCTTGTAAATAAATAATTCCTTACTTTTTCTTTATAAGACCTAACAGAATCTATAATGTCCTCTTTATTTATATGCCCATTTATATTTTTATACTTTTGTAGATGAACACTTGAGGGATGAGAGTGGATGTTGTTTTTTTTTTTTAATATATTTTTATTGGTTTCTGAGCGGAAGGGAGAGGGGGAGAGAGAGAGAGATAGAAACATCAATGATGAGAGAGAATCATTGATCAGATACTTCCTGCACACCCACTATTGGGAATTGAGCCCACAACCTGGGCATGTGCCCTTGACAGGAATTGAACCTGGGACCCTTCAGTCCACAGGCCGACGCTCTATCCACTGAGCCAAACCAGCCAGGGCGAGAGTGGATGTTTTGCTGAAATTTTTCATTGCTCTATTTCCTGTAACTATGTCTGGAACATGGTAAGTTTGGAACAAATAGTTATTGAAGAATGAATAAATAAATACATTAAATGTGTCTCAGGTTGGACTCTTTCAAAGTCCTGAAGTTGGAGAAGGGAAAGGTACACTTTTCTGTTGAACAGAACCACAATGCCCAAAGAAGTTGTGTGAAGTCAAATTAAAGAACCCTTTTCAAAGTAGCAGAGTTTGTCAAAGAAAAACCAAGGCCCGACAGTAAGGTGGTAAAAACAGATTTTATTCAGGAACTACTGCAATCAGGAAAAATAGAACTTGGTAAAGAACTGGGCTCCATTTCAAATACAGCATGAAGAAGAGATTTATAGCTAAGGAGAAGGGTCAATTAGATAGAAAATTACTAAAAGGAAACATCAGGTGTAAGGGGGGATTCTGGCTGAATCAATTTGACAAGTTTATTGCTGAAGATAAGCCAGGGTGGTCAGATACCAAGAATGGGGGTGAGGAATGTGATCAGATATCCGTGGTAGGGATTCTTGCTAACCTGACAGTATAAGTTTTGAAGACTCTTTATTCCCTCCAAAGGAAATAAAGGCCCAAGGCAGGGGTTGTAACTGCCTTTCCCAACAGCCTACAACCTTTGGTGCTTCTGAACCTCCTGGTGGTATACTGGAAAATCAGAAGATGGAAAAAAGCACTCATAAGACATATTCAGAGTCTGGGAAATTCTATTAGGAAACTGGCTGGACTTTTATATTGGTTTTCAAGTTCATTGATTTTACTTATATCCAAATATTTTCTCTTACCTTCCAACCTTTCTGCTTTGTACCACCTCTTTGTAAATAATAATATAAATAAAGCCACATTAAAATGGATTCTGAACTCCCATCCTATTAGCACCACTATGCTATCTTATCTGCACCAATAGAAAGGTCTTCTTTCTATTCATGTAACTGTTTCCTTCCCTTTATCATAAATAATCCTTGCCCTTGTCTCCTAGTAAAAACACTATTTGGGTTCAAGTGCTTCTACCATAGCTATTATTTTTTATCTCCAAAAAATGCTTGTTGACTCTCACTTTGGCCTTTTATTTTTAGGTTAACATCTTTTTGTAAGGCCAGCAAGCCAAATGCCCATACATAAGGATTTATTGGAATAACAGTCATGCTCACTTGCTTACATCTCATCTGTGGCTATTTTTGCTTCACAACAGCCAATCGAGTAGCTGCTGCAGAGACTGCATGGCCTACAAAGCCTAAAGCATTTATTATATGGTCTTTAGAGAAAACATTTTATGACCCCTGCCTTATCCTATATAATAAAGAGCTAATATGCTAATTAGACCGAACAGCAGAATGACCGTCCGGACGACCTTCCGGACTAAGCCATGGCTGCGAGAGCCTGCCGAGGCTGCGAGGGGCTATGAGGGCTGGCAAAGGCAGCTGGGGCTGCGAGGGTCAAGCCCCTTGCACGAATTTTGTGCATTGGGCCTCTGATGTAATACATAATATAATTGATGTCAACTTCAGCTGAACAATAACATCACAGGCATGTTGTACATATTTAATATGCATTATTTCACTAAACCTTGATATCAACCCTCTGAAGGAGATACAGCTTTTTTTTTTTTTTTTTTTTTTAATTTAGACATAATGAAACTAAGCTTTGGAAAGATTGAATAGACTGTGGTCTGAGTTGTAGCCCTCATGCCCTTCCCTAAATTAGAATCTAGTTCTGTTTGATCAAAACTTTTAACATTAACACTTAAAATACTTTCTACTGGCCAATATGGGCTTTTCTGGATGTTTATTTAAAAATAATTATAGGTCCACAGGACATTGCAAATAATGTGGTGGCAAGTGCCTTGTACTCTCGCCTAGTCTTCCCCAAAGTAACTGGTAAGTTCAACACGATACTCCCTCTTATACATTTGAGATTCAAAGGTGCCTTGGCTTGAAGGGCCAAGGGAAGCAGTAACTGGGAGGAAGTGAAACAAAAAATGTGGGTGTTTTGAGTCCAAGTTCTTGTCTCCTGAAAAATGAAGTGGCGGAAAAAAATGATTAAGGAGCCAAAGTTTATTGGGAGAAGCCAGTCCTGGAAAAGGTGCAGTTAGGGTTCCAGGAGCAGGCCAGTGTCCAGAGCTTCCTTTCCATGTTACAGTCAGGAATAGTTTAGTACCCAAGCTAATTCAAGTCTAATAGTCCATGTGTGGAGGCCTTTATGTCCATGAGCCACGTGAGCACAAGGGATGCTGTCCCCCACAACAGGAATGTCAGGTATCCACTGTGCCCTGTTCCTGGGGACAGGGGGCAAGGAGGAAGGGCCCATACTTTTTTAATTTAGGGTGTGGAGACAGCCTTGCTAGCTCCTCATTGATTATCTGCGAGCTGCTTTCTTAGCAATATCCATACATTTTAAAGTTCATGACTCTAGCATACCCTACCTTCTCCGCCCATTTGGGGTGCCTTAGTAACACTGCCTAGCTGGGTTTCTGGTTGCACTTCCTCTTCCCATGGTCCTGCCCCTATTTACCTAACTTTTTTTTCTGTCTCAGAAAGGGTGTGGATCTGGATAATGGGAGCTGCAAGAATGAATGTGCAGTACCTGCACACCTGAAGTGCCATGCTGGTCTCCTCCATATCTGCTAAATGAGGGTTGAATGAGAATTATTAGTGTCAGGAGCAGCCCATGTCACCTGGTCTGTCATTACGTCAGGACTATAAATACACCTTGGATGCCACTGAAAGGGTGTGAAGTCCTTGACAGGTTTAGGTGCACCTTAAAACTAAGGATCAAATGCCTGATACTTTCTATAGGAATATTTGTTCATTTGTTTTCTAATTATTTAAAAAATAATTATAGATTCACAGGACATCACAAAAATATATGTAAATATGGAAACCTCACATTACCTTCACTCAGCCTCCCCTATGTTAATATTTGATAATAACCATATACCTATTCAATGATCAAAGCTGATAAAATCACACTGATGTGATTCATTGTGCTGATTCAGATTTTACCGGCTTTTTGGTTCTCATTTGTGTGTTTGTGTGTACAATTCTATCACATGTGTACCACCACCACAATCAAGATACTTAACTGTACATCATCATAGGCTCACCTGTATTACCAATTTATAGCCAAACATATCCCCTCTCACTCCATCCTAACACGGGGCAACCATGATCAATTCTCTTTCTCTATAATGAGGCTATTTCACAAATATTACAAAAATGAAGCCATGTACTTTGCATCATTGTGAGCTTAGCTTCTTTTTTACCTCAGCCTAATTTCCTTGCATTTCCTACACATTGTTAAGCATACAAATAGTGCATTCCCTATTGTGTAATAACTTATTCATTTTATTACTGAGTTCTATTACATGGTATGTATGTATATAACATTGTCAGTTTAATCATTCACCACTCAAAGCCTTTTGGGTAGTTTCAAATTTATGGCTTTTATTAATAAAATTGCTATGAACATTTGTGTACAAGTTCCTGTGTGAAATAGTAATTTCTCTGTAACAAATACACAACAGTGTAACTATTGCATGGTAAGTCCATTTCTAGTTTTAAAAGGAACTATTTTTAAAGTGGGTATACTATTTTACTTTTCCAGCAGCCATGTATGAGTGATTCACTTTCTCAACATCCTCACCAGCATTTGGTGTTATTATTTTTTTTTCCCATTTTGATAGATTTTTAGTGATAGCTCATTTCGATTTTTAATCAAAATGTCTTTGTTGCTGAGGAAGTTGAATATTTTTTATTGTTTACTTGTTATTATATATCCTTTCCAACAATTTGTCTGTGTAAATCTTTTGTCCATTTTTTAATTGGACTGTTTTATTTGTTTTGCTATTGAGTTTTGAGAGTTCTTTATGTATTCTAAATACATCTTTATCCAATATGTGATTTGAAAATATTTCTTTCAGTGTGCAACTTGTCTTTTCATCTTCATGGGGTCTTTCTCAGAGAAAATTTTTAAATTTTGTTGAGTTTCAATTTATCAGGTTTTTTCACTCATGATTTTGCTTTCAGTGTCAAGCCTAAAAATTATGTGCCAAGCTCTATATCCCAAATATTTTTCTATTCTTTCTCCTAGAAGTTTTATAGTTTTACATTTTACATTTAAACTATGATTTATTGTGAGCCAAATTTTTTTATAAATTATGAGGTTTATTTTTTTTTGCTGAGGAAAGTACAATTGCTCCAGTATCATTTATTGAAATTAAAATTGTCTTCACAATGTTTGGTCTTTTGCCTTTCTGTATAAATTTTAGAATATAATAGTAAACATGCTGAAATTTTGTAAAGAATTGGGTTAAACTCCTAGGTTAATTTAGAAAGAATTGACTGCTTTGTTGAATCTTCCAACCCATGAACATAATGTGCATCTCCAAATATTTAGGTCTTTGATTACTTTCATCATCATTTCATATTTTTCATTATGCAGACCCTGTGTATGTTTTATTAGGCTTATTTCAAATATACCTTTTTTGAAAAACTATAAACGGTACAGTGATTTTTGCTTTATTTTCATTTGTTCATTGTTCATATCTAAAAATAGAATTGATTTTTGTTTGTGATCTCATATCCTGCAACATTATTGAACTCACTTCTTAGGCCTAGGTGTTTTTCCTTCTTATAGTTCTTAGGTTTTAGAGACATAGATAATCATATTGTCTGCAAAAGGAGATTGCTTTATTTCTTCCTTCCAAAACTGATTTCATTTATTTTGTCTTATTGTAGTTTCTCGATCTTCCAGTATTGTCAAATAAGAATTTCCCTGATGTTAGAGGACTGAATACACTTCATCTTTCTCTAGGAATTGTGATGTCACCTATAAGTGCGTTTGTTTTTTTAATGGGTGATCTATATGAAGTTGCGTGAGTTCCTCTGCATTCCAGTATAAGGGAAATTTTTCATCACAGGCTGTAGAATTCACTCAAACACAGTCAGGCTCAGGAGTTACAACTTCTCATCCTTATAATGAACCAGTTCCTGGCGAACACTCCTAAGCCCCTTTCTGTGCGCCATACTCTGCCAGCTCTGGGAATTCGGTTTGAGGAATTTATAATCCAGTGAGGAGGAGCAAGGGTAACTGCAAAACACTGGGAAAAAAAGTTTAATAATTGAGTACTTTGTGAAATATCTTTTCTTCTACAGTTGGTATGATTTTTCTACTTTGACTTGTAATAGTGGGTTGTGAAAACCAAAATTAATTTTAGTTTTAATAAAACATAAAAAAGCTGGTTTTTTTTGTTTTTTTTTTGTTTGTTTGTTTGTTTTTTGTTTTTTTTTAGCAAAAGAAGCTACCATCCAGAAGACAAAGATTCAGGTGGCAACCTAAATTGTGCTCCTTTTAGGAGAAAGGTTTTATAAAGTCCCCACCCAAGTTCCCAATTATATGCAAATGAGGTTTCCAAATTGTGTAGGTCTGATTGGTTAAAATTGGGTGGTTCTGATGGGTCAGTGTAGATGCAAATGAGGATATAATTTGTGTAATTCCAAGTAGATGGGCAGATAGGGCAGGGCTTAGTCTATTGGTCAAAGATGAAACCAGGTCTTTTCTGCTGTGGTTAACTCAGCCTTAGCAAGCAGGGCATAGTGTGGGTAGCTGAGAGTATAGTCTGAGCTCTTCCTGGTATATAGAATACGTGAGGAGCACCTGTCAAGAAATGGCCATTGAACTCTTATTATTCACTAGAAGCCCGATGCATGAAGATTCATGCTAGAATGGGTTTTCCTTTCCTTGGCTGCCAGCACTGCCTTTCCACTCCAGCCCAGCCCCTTTTCGCTCAGGCCCCAGAGCTGCCTCTTTCTGCTCCGCCCCGCCTTCCCATGCTGCCCAGAGGCCCTGAGAGACTGGGGATGGGGCAGAACGCCTGCGTCCTGCCCCAGTCACTCGGCACCTGTGTATGCAAATTAACCGCCATCTTTGTTGGGTTAATTTGCATATCACTCCTGATTGGCTGGTGGTGTAGTGGAGGTACGGTCAATTTACATGTTTGTCTATTATTAGGTAAGATAAGTTTGGGGCCCCTGGTTGACTAGTGGAAGTATTTTCAACAGATAAATTCCTTCTCTGGAGTCACATCAGTTGAATCTTTCTTCTCATAGTCCACAATTGCATAATTGAGTTTTGAATATAGAACCATACTTACATACCTAAAAAAAATGATCCAATTGTAGCTATGGTATATTTATTATTCTTACATATTTTTTTAATTCAATTTGCTAAAATTTTGTTAATCTAAGTTCATGAGAGATCTTGGTTGTTTGTTTTTATGTTGACGTTGTGTGGCTTTGGTATTAGAGTAATATTGGCCTCATAAAATGAATTAGGAAGCATTCCCTCTTCCACTTTCTAGAAAAGATTGTGTAAAATTGGTGTTAACTTTTTTAAATGTTTGGTAAAATTATTTACTAAAACCATCTAGTCATGGCGATTTACTTTTCTGAAGCTTTTAAAAAAACTTATTGTTGAAAGTATTACATATATTCCTTCTTGTTCCCCACTGACCACTTCTAGCTCGCCCCTGACCCTTGCCCCAGGCCTTCACCACACTATTGTCTGAAGATTTTAAATTACAAATTCAATTTGTAATTCTTCTTGGCTAATTTTTGAACTTAAATTTTTTTTTCCAGGGAAATCAATTCTTATAAGTTGTTGAATTTTAAAATATCATTTTGCAGTACACCTTTATTACTCTTTTAATTGTTGCAGATGATTGTTTTGTCATTCTGTGATATTCCTCATATTAGTGAACTGTGTGTTCTTTCTTTTATCTTTGTCAATCTGTCAATAATTTATGAAGAGCTCTATCTGATATAAGCAGGCATTTAGTGTGTGGTCAGTTTATCTAAATTAAGTCTTAGTTTAAGGTGGATTTTAGCCTTTTGTAAGACTATTCTGGATAATTCTTTTAACATAATTTATAGACATTAGGTAGATATAGATAGATAGATAGATAGACAGATAGATAGTCTGACATGGATATCTGGAGATATCTGGTATTCTGGTAGCTTGGATAAGATTATTTTTTTTGAAATGTGCTATAGTGTTTGAACGATTTTATAATGAACAAATATTAATTTTACAATAATAAGTTAATGTTTCTCTAAAACAATAAGAATTTTTATTACCTTGAAATGATAAGCAGTCAGAACTTGTAAAATAGAATATTTAAAAATAATGGCTTTAAAAATGTTGACTGCTTTTTATTTTTAAGCTGGCATAGACTTTTCAATTTTAAAAAAAGTCTGACTAACATTGGGACTGATTAGCAATCATGCAGTATGTAATTTGGAAGTGAAATCCTGCTGTATTAAATTCTGATCCTTTTTAATAAGATACTTCTGGATGAGCTCAATGGTACACTGTCAAAAAGGTCAGTATCTGTTACGTAAGCACAATCTCTAATGTGGTGTAAGAAAGCCAAAGGCCAACTTGCCCAAGATTCTATTTCCCAATCAAAAACTTAAATCCCCAGCATTAGAATCCCTCTGAAGACTTAAGCATTTTTCCCCCTGATGAAATGGCTTCAGGCAAAGTATAAATCAGTGATGTGGATTAAATTATGTTATCTAGAGAACACTTATCAATATTATCTAACAAAAATGTAAGGCCTGTTCATTACTGCAAAGGGCATCAGGGAGCTCACAACTGCCCTATCCTTTGACCTTAAATAGTAGGTATTTGCCAAAAATCTCCTGTTTCTAAAAGGCTCCAAAAGATTAAGAGAATGTATATACGTTCAGCCCTCAGCCCTTCAAGACTTCCAAATGGGTCCTCGGCACTGGACTGTCTCTAATGATGTCTGAGGATGTTGTGACTCATCTGTTTCCTAGGTAGCAGATGCTGCCTATTTTTTGTCAAGAATTCTAGTTACTCCAGATAAACTTTAGTATACCACACCAGTCTTGATAATTGAAGATCATGTAAAAAATTCGATTATTTTTAAGTTAACATACAAGAATACTAACTTTTTATCTCTCCTTTTTTTTTGTGAAGAGAGTTACAATTCTCTGAGGTTTAGAGCATTCATAAATTTGTGTAACTGCCACTACAATTATGATAGAACTTTTCCATCACCAAAAATAATCTTTTTTTGAGTATCCTTTGAAATAACTTTTCTAACCTGTGACCTCTGGCAATCACTGATCTGTTTTCATCACTACATTTGTCTCTTTGAAGATGCTATATAAATGAAATCCATACATTATATAACTTTTTGAGAATCGTTCTTTTACTCAACAAAATGCATGTGAGATTCCTCCAAGTTGTTGAATATATCAATATTTCATTTCTTTTTATTGCTTAATACTATTTCACTCTGTGGCTGTACCAAGTTTATTCATCAAACTATTGGAGAACATCTGAGTGGTTTACAGGTTTGACAATTATTAAACAAATTTGAGGGTTATTCCTTGGGAAAAAATAGTGGGTATGATTAACGGTACATGGAACTTATGGAAAGTAATTGGTTGCATTTACTGAGTTTTTTGAGGGAATTACAATGCTAAAGAAACCAAAAACCTTGTCTAACAAACTTTTGACTGAAGAGCATCAGGAACAAAAACATTAAAAAAAAAAAAAAAAGCCAAAAGGGGGGGAAAAAACAGGAAGATTGGCCATTTAAAAGGAAAGTTTACTTAGAAATGGCCCTTAAGATGTGGCCGAGGAAAATAATAGACCAGGAAGAGTTTCCCAGAAGTTGGAATATTAAGAGTAGTAGACAAGACAGAAAGGATCAAGGTCTAATCAAAGAATTTTCCCCTTCTCATTCCTATTCTGTAGGTCAAGCATTGATACTGATTTGTTTCCTAGTCTCCCATTAAAATGGAAAATCTATAATAGTTCATCTGTCTCTGTTATACTACTGTGTATTAGATTGGGAGGGTGGATAGAGCAAGCAATGTCTTTTGAATTCAAAGTTCAATAGGTCATGGAGACATGTTTTTACCTAAAGCAAAATAATGTGTCCTACCTACTTAGAAAACCAAGATCTGAGCTGGATTCGGTTAGTGATGAAAGTTTTGATTATCTCCTTTGTAAAGAGAGTGTGTTCAATATACAGGGGGAAACCCTGGTATTTGGTGAACAAAAGATGAGACTATAGGGGAAAAAAGCTATTTGTCAAATGCTATTTTGTTTTCAGTACATAGGAAGACAACAATTTCAAATTTTCTTGGAGAGTAAATGATGCTATTTGACTGAATTCCAGACAATGGATTGAAGGTATTGATGCATATTAATTCTGAACTTAGCCTTTAACATCCTATCTAATAAAAGAGTAATATGCAAATTAACCATCACTCCGCTACACCCACAAGCCATGCCCACAAGCCACGCCCACCAACCAATCAGGAGCGAATATGCAAATAAACCCAACCAAGATGGCTACGGCCACAGAGAGCAGGAGGGAGGCTTGGGTTTCCCCGGCAATGGAGGAAGCCAAGCTTTCTGCTTGCCCTTGCTGGCCTAGGCCTCCACTCAAGGCTACAAAGTTTCAGTGATAGAAGATACATAAATCCAAACAGATATGGCGGCAGCCACGGAGCTGGAAAGAGCAGGAGGCTAGGGTTGCCCCTGGTGATGGAGGAAACCAAGCTTTCCACACACCCTGGCCGGCCCAGGCCTCGCTTAAGGCTACAAAGTTTCAATTATAGAAGATACATAAATCCAAAAAAAATGGCTGCCACCACGGAGCAAGCAGAAGGCTTGGCTCTGCTCCAGGCTACAAAGTTTCAATTGTAGAAGATAAATAAACCCCAGATACCAGGGCCTCCGCTTGGGTCACCAGGGGGCATGGCCAGCCTGCAAACCACCACAGGCCCCTCGCCTAGGCCACCCCATGCCCCAAGGGAACCCCCACCCTGATCTGGGACACCTTTCAGGGCAAACCAGCTGGCCCCCATCCGTGCACCAGGCCTCTATCCTATCTAATAAAAGAGTAATATGCAGATTGACCATCACTCCAACACACAAGATGGCTGCCCCCATGTGGTCAAAGATCCTGCCCCCATGTGGACACAAGATGGCCACCACAAGATGGCCAGCAAGGGAGGGCAGTTGGGAGGGACCAGGCCTGCAAAGGAGGGCAGTTGTGGGTGATCAAGCCTGCAGGCGAGGGCAGTTAGGGGTGACCAAGCCGGCAGAGGAGGGAAGTTGGGGGCGACCAGGCCTGCAGGGAAAGGCAGTTGTGGGGGACCAGGCCTGCAGGGGAGGGCAGTTAGGGGTGACAAGGCCTGCAGGGGAGGGCATTTGGGGGAACTCAGGCCTTCAGGGGAGAGCAGTTGGGGGTGACCAGTCCTGCAGGGGAGGGTAGTTAGTGGAAAACAGGCTGGCAGGGGAGCAGTTAGGCATCAATCAGGCTGGCAGGGGAGTGGTTAGGGGGTGATCAGGCTGGCAGGCAGAAGTGGTTAGGAGCAATCAGGAAGGCAGGCAGGTGAGCAGTTGGGAGCCAGCAGTCCTGGATTGTGAGAGGGATGTCCGACTGCCCATTTAGTCCTGATCCCACTGCATCGGGCAGTTGGACATCCCTCAAGGGGTCCCAGATTGGAGTGGGTGCAGCCTGGGCTGAGGGAGAGCCCCCCTCCCGTGCACGAATTTCATGCACCGGGCCTCTAGTGTTCCATATAATCCTTCATAATTTCTTTCTCTCATAATATACCAGCTAGCCAAAAAGATCCAGTGGAGGTCTCTGAGATTATTGGGAACAGTATAACCTCTACATCGGTGATTCCCAATTAAGCAATTTAACCACCCCTCCTTCCCCATCTAAAGAAAATTGGGCAATGTCCACAGAAATTTTTGTTTGTCAAAACTGTGATGGTACTACTGAACTTTAGTAGATAGAAGTGAGTGATATTCATAAACATCCTGCAGTGCACAGAACAGCTACCCATAGTAAAGAAATATCTAACCCAAAATGTCACAGTACCAAGGTTAAGAAACCCTCCTCTAGCGAGAGAGAATATTGGTGCTTGTATAACTATATGAGACAGAGTTCCTCTGGCCACCATCACTGGGAGATAAATGTGAGACTCAAACCTTTATTGTGTTAATAAACTGAAATTTGGGGATTGAGTTTGCAATATTTTCTAACATAGAGAGAAGGCTAAATGTTCTAAATGCTTATTAATAGCTACCATGTAGGATTGATGTGAATATTAAGTTATTAGTAAAGCATTTAGAGCAATAAGTGGTACAAGGTAAACTCTCAAAATATACTGTTAAAAAGAGGAATTATTTGTTGCTCTTTCCTGACTTTGTTCTTCATATGGTGTAAATATTATTATTTTACGGTTTCATTTTGCAGATGAGAGAATTAAGACCCAGAGTGGTTAAGTAACTTGACCACAATCACAGAGATAATAAATGATAAATCTGGGATATGAACCTGGATAACCTGGCTCCCAAGTCCATGTTTCCACTACTGTGCTATGACTGCTTCTTATTTGGAAGGAACATGGGGTCCCACAAACATGGAACATTTCACTTAAATTGGAAATCTTTTTTTCTCTGTGTATCACCCGATTATAGAATCAGCTGCCCTGGGAGGCTCAACGTTAATTAGAAGATTATCATACAGAAATTCAGGTGGTTGAAGAAAGTCTCTATTACATACACAGGCTTCCCATAGTAAATGGTGAGTAACCAGAGTAAGCAGAAGATTAGATACTGAAGTCTTATATTTCATGTAGAGACTTTCCTAAATAAAATAAATAACTATGCTGAGATATAGTTCACTTGCTGAGACTGCTCAGATACCAGGCTGCTCCATCGCTGAATGTTTGATTAAAATTTATAGCAAACTCCCCTTTAACTTAAAATCTGAGAAAAATATTTTGACAGATTTTATCTTGAGAGTGAGAAAATAAAAAGAGAATATATTCATTGAGTTTGGGGTAAAATACCCTTGTAATAAATCTCTACTCAAAGTATGAGAATAGGAAATACTGAAGAAATATGACACATGAAGGTAACAGAATTTTTCTGTGAGACTCGGGGGGCAGAGGGTGGTAATATCCCTATAGTGGAAGGTCCTCCACTCACCCACACAATGTGATAAATGGTCTCAGATTGGTTAGGAAATGAGAGAACTGATGCAGGATGTGCCAATCATAGCTCAAAGTAATGAGTGTAGAGAACTGATAGCTGATGCAAAAATGGCCAGTTAGAGTCTTGAAGATGTTAAGAAACAAACACCACTTTCACATGAGGGTTGCTGATTTAGAATCTTTTGACTACAGATGTTAAAGGAAGCCATCTTGCCGGTTATATGGAGAGGCCTGCAGTTATCTATTCATTCATTCATTGATTCATTCATTCAATGAATACTTGTTTGAGTGCCAATTATGTGCCAGACACTCTTCTAGTCCCAGGAGATACTACAATAGATAACAGATAAGTTCATGCCCCTAAGAAGCTAACTTTCTAGTAGAGGAGACAGACAATAAATAAGTACATAATGTGAAGTCAGTTTAAGATAAATGTTTTTTTTTTTTTTTTTAATAACTAAAATAAAGATGAAGAATGTAATACAAATTGGAGGAAGGAGGCTTGGATCCAGGAAACCTTCCCAGAAGAAGGGGCCAATTACTCTCTCACAGTTACAGAAGTGCGAATTAAACTCTGATAATATATCTCATATCAGATTGACAAACGTCATTATATTCTGCTGCCAAAAGTGTGAGGAAGAAAACACGGTCACTAAATCGTGGTGCAAATGCGAATTCTGTAACCCTGCTGGAAGGGAATTTGAAAATACTTATCAAAAGCACATGTGTGCCTTCCTTTTGATCTTTCAATTCCACCTCTAAGAATTTCCTCTGGAGCTAGACATCCAATAGTTATTCATTGCAATGCTCTTTGTAATCGCAAAACAAAGGAAGTAACCTAAACCTTCATACATAGACTAGTGGGAAATAAAACATAGTTAGTCTATACATTAAAATATTATACAGCTTGTCAAAATGAGGAAAATATTTTTTTAATTAATATGCAATTGATATTCAGTTGTTTTTAGGACCTAAGGATGACTCAGCTAATAGTAAGGAAGAAGCAGAGGGCTTCAGTCATATATGCAAGTAAATTATTTCTTACAAAAGCTGGGATGAATTTGGAAGTGGCTTATTGTGCAGATGAGAATGTAGCCTGGACACTGCCTTGATTGCAGCGTCGTGAAACCTGAGTAGAGGAGCCAGCTGAGCCGTGACAATTGCCCCCATCTCCTGGAACTGTGACATAATAATGTGAGTTGTTTAAGCCAATGAATTCGCAATATAAAACCAATTCAGTGTCCATAAGATGGTAAGTTAAGTAAGCAAATGAATGAATGAATAGGGGGAAGAGACAGCTCTCCTTGTAGTGGAATTCTAGAAAATAAATGTGGAAGAAATGATGAAAATAGAAAATAATTAGGCAAATGCCACAGTTATTTGCCTATTATTTCAGACAAAACTCATAAATAAATGCTAAAATTAGTGGGCAAAAATTGATGTGAAAAAGGATATTTACATAGTCTCAAAGAATCTCTCCACAAGACACTTATTAACATAAAAGAAAAAAATCATAACTTTTCAGAGGTCACCACCTTAACCATGTGATCAAAGTTTACATAAACAACAATAATGACACATGAGTATCATATACACCCTGGTATCTTGCACTGAGAAGGGAAAATCATCACCTCCATTACAATATTAACAAAAATGAATAACTTTAATGTGATGAGAAGAAAACTTTGGAAAATTAAAAGACAGTCTACAAAATAACTCTTCAAAATTATTAAGATCCTGAAAGACAAAGCAGGATTAAGGAACTGCCACAGATTAAAGGAGATTAAGGAGACATGACAACAAATGCAATGCGCTATTCCGGGTTGGTTCCTGAACAAAATAAATAGGAGAATTAATAAATTTTAAATAAGGCCTATGAATAATTAATAACATTAATAATTAATAACATTGTATTAATATTGTAATAATTTCCTAGTATTGATAATGGTACTGTAGCTATGTCAGATATTAAGGTTTGTGGCAAAAAGATAATGGGAACTCTTTAGAACATTGCACATCTGTAAATGTATATTTGTTTGAAAATAAAAAGTGAAAAGAAGAGATAGAATATGCTATAACCTTAATAACACCAAGAACTAGAATTAGAGGGATGGCTCTATATATCCACGGAAATAAAGGCAGCCATAACCATAAAAGAAAAACATGTTGATATGAAATAAGAAAACAGTATATAAAGCTTTACAAATTAAAATATGGTTATTATATATTTAAAAACTAGCATATTTGATGAATATTATAATAGACTCAGGTGAAGAGAAAGTTATAGCACTAAAAATGTTTTATATTGAGGAGTCTCACTGATTTATGACCAGATGCATGAGAATTATTTAATGGTAAAAAAAGTTTGTTGACATTTTAGAATTCTAAAGATAAAGAGAAAATTCTAAAATCTCTGCTATAAAAAATTATAATTTATGAAGAAATGAAATCATTTGCATTAGACCTGTTGTCAGTGATATCTTAAAAACTAGAAATAATTCTAAAAGATACTGAAAGAAAAGGAAAAATCCTTAGTAAATTGTAAAGAAAAATTATTTTGGAATTAGTATTTTACACAACTAAGCTAACATTCAAATTAGATATCAAAGTAAAATTTTTTTTGACATTTAAGTACTATTTTTGCATTTAGAAAACCTCTGTTTCTGGTTAGTGAAAAAAAATAGCTGCTTGCAAAATTTTAAAAAGCATTAAGAAATAAAAATAATTGGAGCACAAAGTCAATAGTGAGAAAAAACAACAGCATTGATCTTAGTTGGCTAAATAATTTTTGACAAAGTGTCTAGAAAGAAAATGTAATTATTTCATCATGAAAAAGTAGGACAAACACAAAGCAAAATTAAAATGTTAGAAATAAGTTAAAATACAACATTAATCATAATAACATCCAAAGAAACAGATATAGTGGAGCACACAGAAAATTTATGAAAGCAATGAATAATATGCTCTTGAGAATAAAGAAAGATATTAATTTCACGATGAGTAATGTGCAGAAAGGAGGAATTTAAAATATGCTGAAGTGTTTTGTTTGATTTCTGTTTGGTAGGTGGTCCTGACTGCCCCTATATCCTGAGAAAGTATAAATACAAATTTATAATATTGCAAATATTTATTTTTTAAGATACAAGTGGGAAAAAGGTTCATAGTTGTGAGTACATGAAACACAGAATTAATAAAGCTATTGTAATAATCATAACTTGCATGTCTTTTTCCATATGTACAACTGTAAACCTACTTTTGCCCACCCCTGTATATATACTTTGAGTAAATGTGTGTATGTTTGAAAAATAATCTAAAGGAAAATGCTACACAGTAAAGTTGATTGCCCCCTTAAAGACAGTATCCTATATAATAAAAGCCTAATATGCAAATCAACAGAATGGTGGAATGACCGGTTGCTATTATGTGCACTGACCACCAGGGGGCAGATGTTCAATGGAGGAGCTGCCCCCAGCCAGCAGGCCCCAAGCCAGCCAAGGCAGGTGTCAGTGGGGGCCCCCTGATCGTCCCGCCAGAGGCCCTGCAGAGGGAGGCGATGAGCAGGCGGCACCAGGCTGGCCAAGGCAGGTGCCAGTGGGGACCCCCCTGATTGCCCTGCCGGTCGCCCCACAGATCGGCCCTGATCACCAGCCAGGCCTAAGGACCTTACCCATGCATGAATTTCATGCATTGGGCCTCTAGTAATATTATAATTCAAGGCAATGGGCTATCACCATTGCCAGTAACTCAAACTAGTTCACAAAGCCTGCATCTAGTAGGCTCTTCATTTTTGTCCAAACTTCAAACTTTCTTCCAAGCATCAACATCTCAGGCAGAGTATGTAAGGTCTGGTGGAGGCATAAACTTTTTGACTTACTGACTTTTAACCTTATTTACAGTTGCATTGACTACTCATGTTACCAGAGATTGAACAGTTCTGTACAATCCAAGAGTTTCTTCAATGTGAAATCTCTTTTATTTATAAACTTAAGAACACAATTATGTTATCTCACTTGTGGTTTTTGTTAGTGTGCATATCCTGTATTTTACCTCAGAATTAAAAAAAAATAAACAAGAATTTATTAACATGAATACATATCTACCATCTAATCCTCATACCTCACTCAAGATTTGCTAATTTTCTAATAATTCATTTATAGCAACCATCCTATATAATAAAAGCCTAATATGCAAATTGTCCCCTAAGGCAGTGATTTGACTGGGTGTTCCACTGGGAGTTCAACTGCTCGCTATGACATGTGCTGACCACCAGAGGGAAGCGTGGAACATGGTGGGCATCAGCCAGGCAGCACTGGCAGCGGGTGGCAGTAGAGGCGCTGCTGGCCCTGATAGGCCCTAATCAGAGTGGGACCATGGCTGGATGGTGGAGCAGGTGAGTGGGCGGTGCCAGGCCAAGGAAGGTGTGACCAGGGGCAGGCGACAGGGGGGCGGGGCCGCCACCCAGCTCCCAGGCACTGAGGGAGAAAGGCAAATAGCAACATTAAAATATTTCTTCTAATTATTTCCCTTTCAATGTGCACAAATCCAAGCACCAGGCCACTAGTTTCTTTATAAGTCAGTATAACTCACTTTATTTAGTTCATATGTTTCTTTAGTTCTCTTTAGTCTGACACCATTCCTCTATCTTGTTTGGCTTCCAGATCTCACCACTTTTGGAGATTACACACCAGTTATTTTTCAGAATGCCCCTCAATTTTAGTGTCTAATTATGTGTTATCTATTGATGAGATTCTGTTTATATATCTTTGTCTAAAATTCCACATGTGTGGTGTGCTATTCTCATTCTATTTTATCAGGAAACAAAAGGTTTACATTTGCTCCATTACTGATGGTTTCCACTTGGTAATTTGGGGTTTAACACAATCCTCCACTTTAAAGATATGTTTTTCCACTTTGTAATTAATAGTGATACTATTAAGAGATACTTTAAACTATGTTAATATTTTGTTCTTCATCAAACTTTTAATGTATTCATTTACTTACATATGTATGAACTCATGGATATCTATTTTATTAAATAGGTTATAATCCATTACTATCATGATTTTGTTAAACATATTGCTCAGTGTTTGTCCAACAGGAGGTTATTTAGCTTGGCTTCTGTGTTTTTTTAGACTGTCTCAATCATTCATTGAGTACATTCTTCTTTTCTGACATGAAAGGTATTCTAAGCATATCTGTAGCATTCCTTCCCTTATCTTGGAGTCATAAACTACTCCAGAGCCCTGATTCCTTTCAACAATGAGTGGTATTTGGAAACTAAGCAATGCATGCATATGTGCTCACTGCTATTGTGGTGTCATTGATTTCAGGCCCTCACAAAGACATTTCCTCTGTGTTTATTTCTCCATGTACACATAGAAAACCACAAGTTTCCATTGATAATTTCAATCCTAATCCAACACCTTGGGATATATTTAGTTTTATTTTTAAATTTTGTTTTTTGTATTTGTAATTTGCTTTTCTAACCATTGAAAAACGAAGCCATTATTCTTAAAACTTATTTGTTGAATTTTCCAATATGTAACCATTCTCTTCTATTCCTTTTTGGTCGCTGATTTTCCATACTGGACTACTCCTCAGTGTGGACAATCCCATCACTGTTTTGTGTTGTGACACCCCACACTTGCCAGCCCTTCATGTGAACACTCATTACTTGTTTGGGCTTTCACACCTCACACCAGCTGCTGCCATGTAGAAGCACTCCTAATGCTGATCACTCTGACATCTCAGGCCAGTCTGCTGCCAAGGGCATAGTAATTGAGATCAACCTCTGACAGCAGCCTGACTGCATTGTACTTACCCAATCCCAACTACAACACCTACCTTGATCTCTCCCACATACATAATGGATGTAGGAAGTAAAATGGGAGAACTCTTATTTAATTACTACCGTAGAGGCCTGGTGCATGAAAATTCATGCACTGGAGTGGGGGGTCCCTCAGCCTGGCCTGCCACCTCTCACAGTCCAGGAGCTCTCAGGGGCAGGAGGCAACCAGGCAATCAGGGGAAGGTGATGCCTCCATCACACCTCTGCTGCTGCCACTGCTGGGAGCGCAAGCCTCGGCTGGCCCTGATTTCCTGAGCCTCGGGCCGGCCCTGGGCAGCTGGGCAGCTGACATCCGAGGCTTGCCTGTGCCTCAGGCATTGGCTGGGCAGCTGACATCTGAGGCTTGCCTGCACCTCAGGCCGGCCCTGGGAGAGTGGGGGGCTGAGGGGACTGGGGGACTCCTGAGGCAGGCACGTGGAGTGGCTGGACCCCCCTTGGGGCGGGCCTGGCCATACCGCATGTCTGCCCCCCACAGCAGGGCTGAGTGGACTGGGTGCCGCCATCTTGTGGCTGTGGGTGCTGCCATCTTTGAGGGTGTAATGGTCAATTAGCATATTTCCTCCTTATTGGCTATGGGCACTTCCATCTTTGTGAGGGTGTAATGGTCAATTAGCATATTCCTTCTTTATTAGATAGGATTCTTAGTTATTTTCATGTCATTTGGTAGCTTAGGTTTTAGTTTAAATATAAAAAATATAAAGAAAATATATGGAATTCTGAAATAATTTTAAAATACATTTATCATTCCATTATAGGCTTAGAACATAGTCTCATGATGTTAATTCTTTTGAGTTTACTCAGGCATTCTTTGTTGGCTAATATGTCATAGAATTATGTGATTACTAGAGGCCTGGTGCGTGAAATTCGTGTACGGAGGGGTGCTCCTCAGCCTGGCCTGCACCCTCTCCAATCTGGGACCCCACAGGGGATGTTCAACTGCTGGTTTAGGCCTGATCCCTGTGGGCAGTAGGACTTCCCTCTCACAATATGGAACTTCTGGCTCCTAACTACTCTCCTGTTTGCCTGCCTGATTGCCTCTAACCGCTTCTGCCTGCCAGCCTGATCGCCGCCTACCTGCTCCCTGCCAGCCTGATTGATGCCTAACTGCTCCCCTGCTGGCCCAATTGCTCCCAACTGCCCTCCCCTGCTGGCCCGCTTGCTCCCAACTGCCCTCCCCTGCTGGCCTGATTGCCCCCAACTGCCCTCCCCTGGTGGCCATCTGTGGCAGCCATCTTGTGACAACATGGGATGGCCATCTTGTGACGATGTGGGGGTAGCCATTTTGTGATGACATGGGGCAGCCATCTTGTGATGACGTGGGGGCGGCCATTTTGTGATGACATGGGGGCAGCCATGTTGTGATGACATGAGGGCTCGAGAGTCACCTAGGCTTTTATTAGTATAGATATCAACTATGGCCTCAGTTGATTCTAGTTTTCGGTTCTTGGTTTTGTTTTCATACTTTCAGAACCAGCTTCATAACACCAATACCAGTGCTCTTCCCTTCAAAGTCCCCATCCTTAGAGGTCCTCCACTCAGTGAGCTGCCCTCTTGCACAGCCTGAGGCCCTAGAGGCCTCTGCCGGGCCTCTACCATGACCTCCTGAGGCCCCAGTGTCATCTGAGACACACCTCTGCCCAGACACAAAGGACCCATTTTGGGGGAATCTCCTCCAAACTTCTAGGTTTTAATAACCTAACCTCTTCCACAGCCCTACCCATGTTAGCAACTTTTTGCATTCTATCACTCTGTTATGTCAGAAGTTTTATGTATTTGATTTTGTTCCCTTTTAAATCCTTCATATGTCTAAATAATACCTTATATTAAATGCTAAGTTAATATAAATGATCTGATTTCTATTTTTCTGGCTAAACTCTGACTGATACACAGTACAAATATTCTGGAACTGCTTATTCCTTACTTGGCTGACCATAGACATTTTGGCAATGAAGTAAAAAATATTTCAAATATGAATTATAATATCGAACACTCACCCTGTTCACTTGGCTTCCTATAAAATGCAATTTGGACTTACATGAACCTATGTTCACCTCATACCAGATTACAACTATATTTTTTATGTCAATATGTAAAAGTTCCTTATTCTTTTTATTAAATACCATTAAATTCATTTAACCCTCAAATATCCTATATAATGGTTTTACACTAAATAATGACTATATTGAAGCATTCAATCTATTTAAATATTTAAGACATTTTAAGTAGTTGTGAGTCTTGGTGACTAGAAAGGACATCTGTGCTATGCACCATAACAATGTAAAACTTTTAAACACAGTGTCATTCAAAACTGGGTCTGAGAGGACCATGGTAACCCACAAATCCAGCACCACAGACAATTGTGTCCTACATCTTACTGGAAATCTGGAAATATTACATTTTTATACACTAAAAACTTACTATCATCACTATTCGGGTTTGTTAATGAGAATTTTACTTATCTATCTATGGTATAGGTAACATTTACATTTTTAAAAGTACCATGTTTTGATGTGTAATGCACCAAATAGAGTTTGAGGAGACAAAGATTCAAGTTCAGAAACTGCCAGGAAGAAGGGCCCTGGGCATCATATCAGGGCCTTAGCTGGAAAACCTTAGGACCACAGCCCAGAGTCAAAAGCAAAAGCAAATAGGCAAGTGAAGCCTAGACAACCTCTCCTGAAACCCAGCCTTATAGCAGCAGCTTAGTCTCCGACTGGATTTCAATAATTAACCTATCAAAGGAGAGGTAAACTGAGGTCTGTGAAAAATACAATGTAAACCGGATCAATCATTAATGGACAGTTCCTCAATCCAAATTAATAGAGGAAACAGAACCATGAAAACCAGAAATATCTAACTGGACCCTCCAAACTTTCAACAATTCAGTTTAAAAAGGAGAACATGTGAGGGGGGGTGCGGGCAGAGTGGTGTGAAGGATGGAAGCCAGGGGTTGAGAGTTAAGCCCTCATCCACCACAGCACAGATGCACTGCAGATGGTCTCCCATCTCTGCCTGTAGCTGGCGATAAGAGTGTAGCCTCGTTTTACATCTCTTCCGTTTAATTTCCCTACCTGTTCCACTTGTCTGCAAGACTGTTGTGATAAATATGGTTATGCCTGTAAACTTTTACTTGCAACTGTAAAGTTTCTGATTAGATGATCCATGATTATTGGAAAAAGAAAATGGCCTAAGGCAGAAAATTCTGAGGGCAAAGCTTATCAGTTTCTTGGGTAGCAAGCGTAAAATGTTATAATAGGGTCTGGATTTTGTTACTGATTCAGTATGGTTTTAATCAGATTACTAGTGACACATGCAAGTCTTGATTAGTGACTTACCTCTACATTGTAATATAATTATATTGGAGAATGGGACAGGGTGGTGTGTATATGTTAATACATGTATATTTGTCTATGTTATTGAGATAGTTGGATAAGCCTTTGCCCTCAACTTCCATTACAGAAATCAAGACGTTACTTAGAATTATAATCAGTAAATAGAAAAAGTATGATTTTTAGGTATATGGTAATAAGCGTAGAATTAACCGTTCAAAGAGCTTCAAGTTTTACCTCTAACTAGAACTCAGAGGTGATGGGATACAGAGTAGTGGGCTCATTTTTGGGGTTCTAAATATGCAGTATTGTTTTTGCATTATACATATGCTTTACTTGTTTAAAATAAACATTAAATGTAACAGTTAAAGTTGAATAAATTTTTTAAAAGCCATATACCATGCAAACTCCTTCTTGATACACTTACTAATATACCACTAGCCACTTAGGCCTTCAAGCTTTACTTCAAGGAGCACCTCTCGTGCTGATCTCCCCACTCGATAGTGATCTGCCCTGTGTTGGCATGTCACACTGCTTCCCTCATCAATTACATTATTCTACCTTTAAAGAGAAAAGCTTCGCACATACCTGCCTCGACAATTGGTCACCAATTCTTTGCTGGCATGTATCAGTTGGGGGAATGCCTCCTTTTGTGAGAAGATTTCAACTTTTTTTTCTTACTGAACATTTCATTAAATTAGTTTCTACATTATGTACTCAGTATTAATATTGTTAACCTAAAATTATTGTATTTTACAGGGTCAAAATTAAATTTACACTGGATATTTAGATCAGAGCTAGATGTGTAGATTTTGATGTTAGGTAGTTTTAAGATTTAGATAGAGATAAGCTGTGTCTATCTGTTATAGTATGACCATTCAAACTCATCTCTGCATCTGGTAACATCCACATTATACAAGGTCTTATGTAAGTGTAATTACAATACAAAGCATCAGGGACGTTTTCATGACCCAGAGATAAAAGTGTACTCATTTGATTATTTCTACATGGTTCTGAAGATTTTAATGTTTTTAGATCATATGTAAAGCAGTAAATCAAATTGAAAAAGAGGGGATAAACTCAGCAGTGAATCATTTCATAGTAGACTTGGCATTCATATTAGACTATGCACTCACAAATCTGATTTCAAAATCTATTTTATAGCAAATTTAGCGAGAAGAGTTAGAAAGAGGTTATTAGTTTTATAACCTTCTTCCTACAAGTTCTGTGACCACAGACAACTCATTTAAGTTGTCTATGCCTTGATTTCCTCACTTACCATCAAGATCTGACACCAGACGATTTCCCTTTTATTGTCTATTTCTAATGCCATAGGTACTAATGGCACTAAGTGTGTTCTCCAAATAACACTTGTGATAAAATGACATTAGCTATGCAATTAAGTTATTAAAGTCTGCTTAAAGATATATATTTTTAAAATGACCACAGAGATTTTTACTTCTATGACAAACTTATTCTCAGTGTTAATTCGTTAATTTAATGTCTATACAGTTAAGGAGACAATCAACTGAGCAGAAACTAGTGAGAAATTCACGCTGAGCTAGTTAAATATTCATAATCCATTCACAGGTCCATATAATGATCCTGTTGGCTTCCAGATTTATTATGAGTCTGCATTATGATGGGTACATCCTAAAACACAATGGAAGATTTTGGAATGAGAAGATTTGCAAGTATATGAGATATGTAGGCTGCTTCATGGAAGGCAATTATTTTGCATATAGCCATGTTTGATCAGAAGTAATGTATATTATTTTTTGGATAAATATGTAACTTATAATTTGGATTTTATTATTACATTCAGTCCACTTGGTTGCAATAATTTTTAAAAGCCACATATACTTAAAAGAGAACTATAAGTAGATAATTAATTGAATACCTACTATGTGCAAGGCACCTGTGCATGTAGAGCTTATGAGAAGTAATGTCATTGTTAAAATTCTCCCAGGTCATGATAGAATTCAAGATAAAAAGTGACACTTTTATTAAAGAGTAAACCTCATTTTTGATCACAGAGAAATACTGTTGAAGGTCATCAAAAGGATGTGACTACTTATTGACTCATAAGCTGGACCTGGGCAATCAGAGGCTTCTTACTCCCTCCTTGGCATGTATGTTCTGCCCACCACCCCACAGTGGGAGCTGTTCCTAAGGAGATAGGTGGAGAGGATAATGCGTGTCGAGGCCATCTGAAGAGTCTATGTAACTAACCCCATTAAGGCCTCAATGTAAACTTTTAAGATTCTGACAGGTGAATGCAGAGATCTACTCATCTTTCAGCTGCCCAGGGCAAACCTCATAAATACTCTCCCTTGCATATTACACCTGCCATCTATCAAATCTTTGTGGCTTGCCTCCACAGATACCAACCTGGGGTCAGTTTCAGATTTCACCCGAGGAAGCTTGGGAGGCTGTAAACCAACAAACATGGCTTATGTGATGGGTTTTTTCTTACTTCATTGCCTGTTATAATGTTCTCTCTATCTCTCTCTCTCTCTCTCTCTCTCTCTCTCTCTCTCTCTCTCTCAAATATGTGTAGAGCACCTTTTACCATTTACACACACAGGTGCATGCAGATATATATGTAATGTGTATATATAATATACTGTATTTATGTAGCCATAATTTAAAAAATTATGCCCAGATAATTATTTTTATCCTTTGTAATAGCAAAGTGGAAAGATTAGATTTCAGAAGCAATTTTCTTACAATACCTGATTATGTGGAAATGCATTACTACTAATAGAGAAATAATAAGTATCAGGTTGCCTGACTTCACTTACTTTATTCAAGTACACTTGATTTTAGTCAACATGGAAGAGTTTTCCCCCAAACTTGACATTTATCCCTATCCTTGCCTTAATAGAATGGCTAATTTCTGATTTTCTTCCTTTCCAAATTTTACTTTGCTCTGAGTTCACATAGATATGGTTGTTGATTATATTTGCCCATCAGCTTGTCCATGTATTATTCACCAGTGTAATCAGCTAGTGATGAGCAGAATCATTTAATACCAGTTAGAAGTTAAGACCAAAGCAAGTGTAGATTTAACTATCACATAAAAGAAATTAAATTGAACTGATTTAAGCTAAGTTGTACTTCAGTGCTCTTAAGCAACGTCTTACTGTTGTTGCTAACTTGCTATTGGTCCTGATACCATTGTAATTAGCTAGTTATTAATAGTAGAAAAGGAGCAAAGGGGGGAACCAGACGTTATAAGAATGGCCATTTGGGCAGCTTCACTAGGAAGCTGCAACTTTGCACTCCCCAGGGAACCACTGGCTCATTCCCTGCAGATCACTGGGGAAAGGAGTCTATCAAAGGGGAGATGGGCATATACTCAGTAAAGTCAGGGTGATGCAGGGCGGGTACCTGTCAGTTAAACCTGGGAGCAGAGATGGTTAGCTGGAGGGGGAAGAACTATGCAAACCTGCAAAAAATTGGAGATATCTAATTCCCCCCAAAAAGGAGTTTGCTCTCTTGGCCCATGACTCTCTTGGCTCTCTGCTTCCTTTGGCTTTGCTCCTGCCCATGTTCCCTCCAAGGCATGTGGCCCGAGGGTCTGATAGGGGGACTTAGAATCTGATAGATAGAGCACCTAAATTAATAAATCTTAGAACTCATATACTTATGTGAATAGGGGGTTAAGTTTCCTTTTCAAGGCCTGTGCAAAGCGATTGAGGTGACTCAGCTGTGAATCCAGCAAGTAGAACCAATAAGCAGGGTCAGAGAGACGCACCAGGAGTCAAAACATCATCTCATCACCTGATGATTAAGGATAATAGCTGACGTCTGCAGATCTCCAGGGCTGCACGTAGCTGCATTGCATTCCCAGTCTCACCCTAGCCCCTTCCCCTTTATAATCTTGTCCCCTGCACCTTGCTATTAAGACAGGATTTGAATAATTGTAAGCACCCTGTCTTCTTGGTTGGCTGACCTTCTCAATAAACGCCTTATATGATTTAATTCTGTCTTTGTTATTGGACACAGGGACAGGCAACCCGAGCCCAACCGGGGTTTTCCCAGTAACAGGTCCACTACAGACCCGACATGCAATGGACTGATGGACTGCAGTGGGAGCGCAAGCTAAGCTAGCCTGCAGTGGCTCTGATTCTAGCCCTGCTGAAGCCACAGCTACACTTCTTCCTTACGGGGATGAAAGGAACTGGGACCTTGGAAACTCAGGCATATGATTGCTCAGAAATAAAACTTTCTACACTATCTAATGCCCCCATGAGAGGCTCGGAAAATTCCTTTTTTCAGGATATCGTAAGAAGCCCACTTCCATGAGCAACAGGTAGGGTGAGGATCCCTTCCCACAGATAACAGTCTCTTTGTATGTGAGTGTTTATGTTCATCTCTATAGTTAAATGCCTGCAATTTAGAGGTTCCACTTGTATTATAATGCAAACCTAATGAAGAATGATTGCTAAAAGTATATAAAGTGGTTAATTGCAAACCAACATCAGTATTTTTGCCCCTGTTTGTCAGGAGAGGAAACCAGGTGGCTGTGGTTCTCTGGCAGAACATTGCTATATAAACAATCACGGTTCTTTGAAAATAATACTGTAAGTAAGTCATTTAAGATAATTTCAGTGTTTATACATGTGTCTTCTGAAGCAGTCTGGAGTTTACATTTGCCAACTGATGTTTAACCCTTTCTCACATCAGTTTAATTAGATCATTTAGAATACTTCAAGAATCCGTTTAGCCAGACGGGTACAGGTGATTGAACCAAATGGAAGTCAGAAGACCTGGATTTTAATAACAGCCATTACATCTATCCAGTGCAGGGAATATTGGGAATATTTGCACACCACTGTCACTAGATATTTTGTGATTTTTAAATATATATATTTTCTCTTTTTTTCATTCTTAATTTTCTCTTTTCCTTTCCATCCACATAATAAATTTTCTTCTTCTGAAGAAATGTGATTGAACAAAAACCATCTTGAATTTTGGAAGAATGGAAAGCGGGGTCTATAAGAGCCCTCGTGCTCTGTGCCACTCTGCTATTCTGCCTCTGCCAACAGACCCCTTCTTATCACAACTGTCTGAGAAGCCAGGACCTAGAAGAGCTGCAGAGGAACCGAGCACCTCCTCCCACCAAGAAGCTCTCAGGACAAATCCCACTGCGTCTGACATCTCCAGAGTGTGAGGGGGCCAAGCCTGCCAGGATAGCCTTTCTCTCTGGAAATCTTGGGCCCATTTGGCTCTAACCTGACTCAGCTCTGTCCACTTTGAAGTGCTTGTTGGAAAGGAGTCTGTTTTTCAGAAAACTTCCATGTATCCTCAAACTCTTTTCTGAACATGCTTTGACTTTTTTATTCTCTCAGAAATATGCATGCTCCCTGAAAATACTGTTTTCCTTGTAGTCCTCTTACTATAAGGCTGTTTTCTTTCCACATTCTATTCCATACCTGGTTACTAGCTCACTAACCACAACTACCTCTTGTCATCTTTTTTTGTTATTTTAATATCATATATGTAACTTGGCCACCTCCCTAGCCTCTCTGTCTTAGTCCTCCATACTTGTAATGCCCTAGTCCTCTATTCCAAATACAGCACTATGTTGAACCCTAAAACTTGACATTATCAATTAATGTAGACCTCCAGATTAAAACTTGTCAGTCTCCAGCCACATTCTCTTCTTTTTACTCACTCTCCAGGACCAACAACTTCTCCACCACCAGGACTTTTGTTGACCCTATCATGGTTTTGCTATCTAATACTCACCTTCCTAACACAGGTTGTGTTATATCCACTATTACATTCACTTCATTGTTTTAGCCTTAATTCTTTGCTATTCCTTTATTCCTATTTATTTTCTGGCAAACAATAATCCTGGTTAAATCTATTTTTGCCTCTCCATTCCTGAATGTAGCCCAAGAAAAACAAAGAAACTTGTTAACCAGTATCACCTGAAATCTCTAAGATCTCAAGTTTTAAAGGAACCTACAGAGTCAGGTTCAACTTTAAAAGGGTAATTGGTGTCTATAGGATAGGAAATTGGGGGTGGAGGTGGCAACAGCTGTGTAGATTTAAATTAAGAAGGTAATATCTGAGCTAATACTTGAAGGAGATATGGGAGTGACTCAGATGAATATCTGGGAGGAAAGTAAAGAATAAGTAAAGAGCCAGTGCAAGGTAGTTGGGTGTGTGTGTGGGAGGGTGTCTGGCAAGTTCAAGGTTCTGTAAGAAGACTAGTGAAGGTGGAGTTGAATGAAAGGATAATTGGTCAGGAGTCAGAGGAGAAATGGTCTGCCAGGTAATTGGAAGCTATATGTCAAAAAGGCATTTAAGCAATTGTAAGAGTTTTAGATTTAATCCAAGTGAGTAGAGAAAGTATTGTGGAGTTTAAGACAGAAGAGTGACATCATCTGAATTGCATTTTACAGTGATCACTCTGGCTGCTGTGTTGGGATAAGACTGTGGTAAACAGAGAAGTAGGGTGACACATTCTGAAATTATTGTAATACTCCAAGTGAGAAGTTCTGATGAATTAGACCAGGATGGGAGAGATGGGCCAACACTTCTACCCCAATAAATAGAATTCACTCTTGTCATTCCAAGCAATTTGCTCTGGCAATTACCCCTCTTCTCCTCTTTTCCGGATTATTCCCATCAGCATACAGACAATGAAATAATTTTAAAATTAAAAATAAAGTAAAATACTCCTCACTAGAGAGTGCTCCTATTTCGCTGTCCTTTTATTTTTTGATTGATTTTTTTAGACTGAGAAGAAGGGAGAGGAGAGAGAGAAAGAAATATTGATCTGAGAGCGAGACATTGATCAGCTGCCTCCTGCATGTCCCCTTCTAGGGATGGAGCTGGAAACCTGGACATGTGTCCTGACTAGGAATCCAATCGGCAACCTCTGGTGCATGGAATGACACCCAACCAACTGAGCCACACTGGCCAGGGGCTCTCTGCCCTTCTTTATATAAAAATTCCCCAAAGGACTACCTGTGTTCTCTTCACCTTTTTTTCTGGTGGTTCTTGCTTCAAAATAAATCTGGTTTCTGTTCATATCTTTCCACAGAAATGATTTCTCTTACAGCAACCAACTTTGAAACTTTCTTTGCAGTTGTCATCAAAATGTTATGTATATAATTTTAAAGGTTAATATTTTAAACAAGCTTTCTAACAAAAAGCAGCAGTCACCTTCTCCACCCTGATGATCACTTTAATTTTTCTAGCTGTTTCTTCTATTTTTTTGCCACATGTTTATAAATAACATGCCCTTTGGCTATTTCCTCATTATCTTTGTCACACACACAGGCACAATTCCCCCTTCACTGTCTACTCAATCTAACCAAATTGTTGGTTAATTAATATTCACTAACATTAGTCTGGAATTTAAAATATTAATCACAATTAAGTCACTTATACACATTTTTGGTTTCTCCTGAGTCCTTGATATTCTCTTTCTCTTCTACTCTGCTTATTTGATCAGTTTTTTACATATCCATTATGAATACATTCCTGAAATTCCTGCCAGATTGATAAATCTCCTCTTGACATGATTAAAACACTGGGAAAAAACTGAAACTTCTAATATCTTTTTCCTGGACACTTCCCTCCTAAAACCCTCTTTGCTCCAGTCTGGACTAGATACTCGGGAATATGATGTTGTCCTTGGGCTTTCCTCCACCATCTTCCTATGGGTTGACATCATCTCAGCAATGCGTTGATCCTCTCTGCCCTGAATTATATATTGATGTTGGTTTACACTCTTGTTTGAATGGAATATATTTTCCAGAACTTTCCAGAGATAGGATGCATGGAAAATGATTTTTTTTAAGGCCTGGAATATATCCTTTGTGGTGATTTCTAATTGGGACAGTTTGGCTAAACTGGAACATTGTGCACCAAATTTCTTCCATTTCTATTTCAGGTTAGGTTTGGCCACAAGAGAAATTTGTGCAAGATTTGGGAGTGATGGTGACGCAGCAGCCATTCCACACTGTATGCCAGTGGAGAGCATCAGGTGTCTCTATAGCCCACACACCTTGTCACTCATCTCCTGGCTCCCCTTGTTCAAGTGAAGTAGCAGCCAGGCCTGCAGCTCTCCAGCTATGACCAGATCTGCTCCTCCAGCTTCTCAGAGTCCTGGGCCAGGTGCCTGTGCAGCTGTGAGGTAACAGGTAGCAGCAATCTTTAGCAGGTCACCTGCATCCAGATTGGAGGCAGTGAGAAGCGGTGAGAGTTCCAGCTTCTCCCTTGCTCTCCTCTGCTTTATGTGTGGCTTTTCTTCCTACCTGCCTGTCCTGCTGACCTGCAGTAACTTCAGGGCAGCGAGCAGACACATAAATTTGTCTATCAGCTTTCACAATTGTCTATGATGTGATCCTTACACTGTATCTCTTTATTGCAGATCACTCAAGTGGTTCTACTCCCTTGATCAAACCCTAACTAGTATTTCCACTTACTGAGCAGGTAGTTTAACTGGATTCTAGGTTGGACTTCCTATGAAAAAATTCTAGGGTGACAATCAGTTTATTTTGGATTTTTCAAAGCCTGCTACATTGAGTTTGCTATCCAATGACCTCTTGAGAACTCTGATGTTTTTCTGATTCTCAATTTCTATTTTTGTAAACTTGTCATATTTTCTCTCAATGCCTTAAATTAGCATGATTATTTGATGTGCTTTTTAAAAAATATATTTTTATTGATTTCAGAGAGGAAAGAAGAGCGAGATAGAGATAGAAACATCAATGATGAAAGAGAATCATTGATTGGCTGCCTTCTGCACTGATATCCTACTGGAGATTGAGCCCACAACCCAAGCATGTGCCCTTAGAGTAGAATTGAACCCAGGACCTTTCAGTACACAGGCCAACGCTCTATCCACTGAGCCAAACCAGCTAGGGCTTGATGTGCCTTTTTAGCTTCCATGCAATGCCTTCTCATTCTATAACCAGGGGAGGGGAACCTTTTATTTGGCCAAACATTTAATTAACTCACCCCTAATGCCTTGTCAGGGCCAGACCAAATGATTTCATAGGCCTTATATGGCCCACGGCTGGATGTCCCCTATCCCTTTCATCTATTACCCATTTTCTGCACCAGCCACCCATATTCTCACAGGTGCCTCTTGGCTGTAATTCCTGAGATTGTCTTTAAAATTCTGTGGTGCAGTACAGCCTGCCCCTGGTCTTTTTCACTGTTGGTGTGGGTTTAAGTGTTTCCTGGTATGTTTTGATTTCTCTTCCTCATATACAGGGGTAGGCAAAAGTAGGCCTACAGCTGTTCATATGGAAAATAGTACAATAACTAATCAATAATAGTACAAGAATAAACTGTTTTGCATACTCACAACTGTACACCCACTTTTGCCGGCCCCTGTACCAAGTTGCCTCTCTGCTTTCTAGCTCCTAAAATTTTGTTGCTATTATTTCCTCTGTTATTGTTTCAGTCTTGGAATTTATTTATTTTTCCTGTCTTTGCTCCCATTAAGAAAGAGTTTCTGAAAAAGAATAAGACAATCTCTCCCATAGCTACCCCCAACCTGCACAGTTTTCCAGAAGCACCACGCCCAGCTGATTTCCTCCTTTCATGTGGCCACTCAGCTCCTGTGCTCAGTTCCCTGCTCTTCACGCTTCCTTTTCTCTCTCAGCTCTCCTACAGTGGCTCCCCTGTCCTGTTCATTAAATACCAGCTCTCCAACAATCATTATGAAATTTACATCACCAGTTCTGATCTCCCAGCAAAGCCTCTGACTCATATATTCCAGTCTTCACTTGGATATTTCAAAGGCTTTTCAATCATAATATATACATGGTTGATCTTTTATTTCTTCACCCTAATCTGATCCTCTCAAAATGGCAATTCACCCATCCAGTTGCTTAGGGCATAAATGTAGGCATCTGCCTGTCTCATTCTGTGAGGCACCTCACATCCAAACCATGACAAATCCTACTGGCTCAAGGTATTTGTCCAATACAAATGACAAACCTGAATGCTTTTTACCACCCCAATGGCCCTGAATTTCCAGGGCCCCTTGTCTGGATCTCTGTAACCAGGCTTTAACAGGCCTCACTGTTCCATCATTATTCACCTTGAGTCTGTTCTCTACAAGGAATCAGAGTGATCTTTTAGATACCCAAGGCGATCATGCCACTCCCTTCCTCAAAACCCTCTACCATTTTTCCATTGCATTTTGAAAAATTCAGCTCTTACCATGAATTAAAATAATCTGTCAATTCTCAAATATACCAAGGTCTTTCCCAAACCAGGACCTTTGCACTTGCTAAGGTACATTCCCTCATACAGTCTCATATTTCAGTCACTCATAGTTTTCAAGCCACTATTCAATTGTGGCCTCTTTAGGGACGTCTTCCCTGGTCAACATAGCTAAAATAGCAGCCCTCAACACTTCCTGTCTCATCCTGCACACCATTTTTCTTTAGAACACTTATTACTACCTGATATTATATCATACATCTTGTTTATTTGCTATTGCCTGTCTCCCTCAGTACAACATAAAGTGTTTGAGGTCATGCTAATATTCCCAGCTCTGGAACTGTGCCTGGTACATTGCAGAAATACAATAAATATTTACTTAAAAAACGAATATTGAATGATTAAAGTGCCAGGCACTGTTCCAAGTGGTGGCCAAAAATACCAAACAAGACGATGAGGTCTCTTCTCTCATGGCTCTTGTATCTCAGTAGTCAATCATTCTCATCAGCACATACCATGTTTATAAATTTACCTTTTATATGAGCCTGTGGATTTGGCTTGAAAATGATGTCCTTGAGATCATTTTGCTATCCTGTGCCTGAACCAGTACATGGAAGGTACAATCTCATTACAACATTTTCAGTTATCCTATATATTTCCTTTTATTTACTTTTATTTATAACAGAATATCTAGCTTACTACAAAGTTTACAATTATATTTTAAAATTCCCAGTAAGCAACTGCTATCTCATAAGTCAGGCTTAGGAGTTAAGTAGCAAAATGTTAATATCTCCATTTACAACTAGGAAACCACAAAAGAGTGTTGAAGTAACTTTCCCAAGGTTATCCAATGAATCATTGCCAGAGCTGGAATTAAATCCCATAACTCATTCTTGTTTAGGAAGCACTTTTATTCCTGGGTCTAAGACACACTGGGAGAACACTGTGTATCACCATCATTTTTTACTGGAGAGTTTAGAATAGACAAGGCCTAAACCAACTCCATAACACAGGTCTTTATTTAGTTTGAATTCCAGTAAAATATGATCATGGATCATTAAATGTTACAGATTGTTTTAAGCTGAGATTGGCTTCTGATCATTATTCAGCTAGTGAGTTCTAAATAAATAATTCCACATATTGGAAAAAACGTTGCTAGTGGTCCGAGTTCATTGCACCTACTATGAAAGATGACTTTATTAATTGTGAAAATATTAAAAAAGGAAGCATCTGTATAATGGTGTTACTTTGCATTGACAATTGCTTAGACAGAAGATCAATAATAATAATTAATTTACATGAAGTTACCTCTCTTAGCAACCTGTAATTAGGTTGTGATCCTAAAGTTGAAGGAGATATTGGTAGGAAGCAATAAACATAATTAATATTGTAATGATGATTACTAAACATAGCACCTATATTGGATTTTGCCTTACTGAAATCAGTTAATACTACTTTAATATTAAAAAAACTTTTTATTTTTAAATACATTACATATTTTTTCTATATCATGATAATTATGCCTTATAGATGATAAAATCAGCTTCCTCATCTGGCTGCATGATTCTTCTTTCATCCCTCCTTCAGTGGTCAGAATAAATTTTTATCAACTTAAACCTTATTACATCATTCTTTTGTTTAAAAGAAAAATCTAATAGATATCAAATTTATTTCCAATGAAATCTAAACCTTTTTCATGACCTACAATGCTCTATGTTATTTGGTGCTTGGAATTCACCTCAACTCTATCTCCCACCCTATATGTATGGTTCATTATGGTCCACACCCAATAGGCATGTTTATGAGAATCAAAATTCTCAAGTTTTAAGACAATTGAATTAGTTATTTCCTGTATCTGGAATATTGCTTTGTATTGCTCTCTTCTTGTGGTTCAGGTTTTGTCAAAGACTATGTATCCATAGCATTCTATCTAGAATACCACTTTCTGATTGTCCAATTCTTGTTGTAGGCAGGCCACATGATATTATTGTTTTTATTTTCATACATGTCTTTCCTCAACACCTTCCCCAGAACTTACTATAACATAAATTCTACAAGGATAGGGCCTTGAAGTTTTGCTAACTACTTTGTCCCTTAAGGTTGGAAAAAATGGTGGACTATAGTAGGTACCCATTACATATTTCGTTTGGATTAGTAAAAAATTTCTCTTCAAGCATTACTAGCTTAGCAGATTGAGGTAACAAACTGGACCCCAAGTTTACTTCCTCTCCTTATTATTATATGAATGCAAATCCAGGCCTTGCTATTAAATGAATTATTTTTAATCTTAATTTTTAAAAAGACTTGTTTACATAAACTACCCTAACTGGAGGCTTTTATAATTTCATAATTCAATATGCACAACAAGGCACTGTGAAAACAATGACAGAATTTAATATCCGTACTCGAGTCCTCTTCTAATTTGGTTTAAATTATATCACAGCAAACTAGCATACTTTGAAGTATGTAAATGCAGGTTTTTCCTTCCTTGTATCAGCATAAGTGTTTATTATTTTTGATTTTTTATGGTATTGGGAGTTAGGGTTGGAGAAAATTAGAATACCCACTTATCTCCATCTTTCTTGAAAGTCTGCATATCCTTCAGAAAGCCTTGTTCCAGAATGGAATGTACTGCAATGGCCAGGGGTCCTGTGATGTCTCAGGTGTCTACCGGCCAGGCTCCTTGCTCTGTCATACAGAACCTTCTCTAACTCCTTTCCAGTTCTCTTCTCTTCTGATGAACAACCCTTTTTCATCACAAAGCACGTGAACCACGATTATGAGGCAGAAAACATATATTTGCATTAACATTACAGGTTTTCTTGTAAAATAAATTATAAAACATTTCTAAATTCATCTAATAAGGTAAGTTAAATCTTTCTCTAAAAATGTAGGAATTATTCTAAAAGTACAACAATGCTTATGATTTTTAAAAATCCTATAGAGTATTTAAGGGAAATAATGTCTTTAATTTAGCCAAATCTAAAAATAGACTGTATAAGTTATATCTTTCAAGATAAAAAATAAACATTTCCAGAGGCCCCAGAAAATATAAAAAAGAAACATCAAGAGATTTTTCATTATATAATTTAATAGGAAGGATAATGGGTCATCAAAGATATTACTTAAGTTGGTACTCAATTGCTACTCAAGGTAGTTCATACCAGAGTATCAAAATCTCTGGGCATCTACTTAGAAATGCAAATTCTCAGGCCTTACTCCAGACATGCTGAATTATATATTCTGGATGCAGGTCACAGCAATCAGATATTAACAAGTCCTTTAATCCTTATGCACACCACAGTTTGAGAGCAATAGTCACACATAGGCAAACTCAGGACAATTTGTCAAATTGTTTTCTAGACCTATTAATGCTGAACTATTCTAATTCGAGAAGTTTGTGATAAATGATCATACTAGGTTGCACTTGTTGAAAAGAGATTTCACATCTTCCTTCTAATTTCTGTTTGTGGATACATTTTTTATGACTTTTAACTTAATTATTCTAAATTACTTTCTCCCTGTGCTATAAACTTTTCTCCTACACATTCTAAATTTTCTTATGTTTGCAACCACACAGAATCAGAATACATTGAGTGGGTTAGGATTGTAGAGCCTAGAAGAGTTAACAGGATTTCCCCCTTACCTCCTATAACTTTAAAATTAAAAATGTTGGCCCTAGTTGATTTGGCTCAGTGGATAGAGTGTTGGCCTGCAGACTGAAGAGTCCCAGGTTTAATTCTGGTCAAGGGCACATGTCTGGGTTGCGGCCTCTATCCCCAAGAGGCAGCCAATTAATGATTCTCTCTCATCATTGATGTTTCTATCTCTCCCTCTCCCTTCTTCTCTGAAATCAATAAAAATATATTTAAAAAAATTAAAAATGTTGGACGCCAGTTAAAATTATAATAATTTACCAGAAGAGAACACAACACATACAAATGCCACCACCACAGCTCAAAGTAATCCTATATAATAAAAGCCTAATATGCTAAGTGTCTAGTTGTCTGGTAGGCTGTTCAACCAATCAAAGCGTAATATGCTAATGATATGCTAAGGCCGCTCAACCACTTGCTATGACGTGCACTGACCACCAGGGGGCAGACAGTTGACTGGATGACCAGTTGCTATGACGTGCACTGACCACCAGGGGGCAGACGCTCTGACCAGTAGGTTAGCTTGCTGCTGGGGTCTGGCTGATCGGGACTGAGTGAGATGGGCCGGGCATGCCCTGGAGCCTTCCCATGGTGCCTCCCTGGCTGGCCAATCTCCTGCATCCCTCTCCAGTCCCGATCATACATTGGTGGCATCCTTCGGCCGGTCTGCACCCTCTCGCAATCTGGGACCCCCCCAGGGGATGTCAGAGAGCCAGTTTCGGCCTGATCCCTTAGGCCAGGCTGAGGGACCCCACTGGTGCACAAATTCATGCACTGGGCCTCTAGTATATAATAAAGAACACCAGATTCCAAATACCAAACTCATTCACTATCTTGATTGTTTTCTAACTTGAAGAACTAAATTGTGAGTCCTTATTCTTATCACTTCAAAAGTGGATTTAAAAAACAAACAAACATGGAATCACAAGCATAATTTGAAGGTTTGATGTAAATGAGCTCTATAATAGCTTCTCCAATTTGTGTACTTAAACCCTCTCAGTTATGTGGCAGACTTCTGAAACAGTCAGGGAATTTAAAAAAAAATGTTTTATTGATTTCAGAGAGAAGAATGAAAAGGGAGAGTTAGAAACATCAATGATACCAGACAATCATTGATTGGCTGCCTCCTGCATGCCCCTACTGGGGATCAAGACCTAAACCTGGGCGTGTGCCCTAACCTCATGGTTCATGGGTCAACATTCAACTAGCTGGGCTTAGAGCATGTTTTATACCTGATTTCATGTGTATATGCATGCATACAAGAGAAACACAAGCATGCATATACACACACACATGCACACATATCCACACACACACACACACTCTAACAATTAAACAGTGTTATATTTGCAATATATAAGGTACCAAAATGAGGACCCAATTAGTTTATTTATAAATTAATTTCAATAAAAATGCTGTTATTTAAAAATTGACTTCTGCTAAACAAAAGAATCATATTCAATATGTGAAAGATGAACCTACATTTAAAATACATAAAATTTTTCACAGATTATATCAGAAAAAATAAAGAGATGTCAAAAATGACCATTGTCTTTGTTAGTGACCACAATGAGTAAAACTCCAAATGTGTCATGGAATGACTAGGATGCATCTTATCCTTGGAGGAAGGAAAAGGTTGCTGAATGATCCCAACAAATATAAATTAGCTCTCCTAGCATACTCCATTGCATTGAGGGACAGTAAGTAAAAACTTTCTTCTTAGTCTTCCTCCTTGAACAAACAACATGCCTATATGCTCATCTTCCTAATCTCTATTTCAATTTCTCTTGCTTTCTTATTTTGTTGGGTGACTGCATGGCAACTATGCATTATTTTCCATCCTACTCTTTAAGCTCAGCTCAATTAGTAAGTAGTTCACCTCACCACACAATCAGGCAAGATGGCACCATAAACAAACTCATTTATTACTCAGGCTCACATTTCCCATTTAAGTTACCAGTCAGTCTTGTTAACCATTTCTTCAAAATAAAACTCAAATGTGTTGCCTCTTCTCTACAAACATTGACATTTTTCTTAGTTCAAGCCCTACAACGTGAGTGGTTATGGTACTAGAATCTTCAATGTTAACTAGACCTGTGGCCTTCAGAAGAAAATCTTTATATAACTAATTCTTTGTAGCTTCTGGTGGCCATGTGATGAACTTTGGTCTCCCGGGGAAGCCAATACAAGAAAGAATCTGTAAGGGGAGAGTGCTGTTTTCCTTCTTTTTTCTATACTTGCTTTTTAAAATATGACACACTCATGGCCCATGTGTGACCTTGGGAATGGCAGTCGGTCAAGGTAGATAACAAAAGGGACAAAGCCTCTGACAATATGAGGGGCCATTCAGACCCTCTACTGATAACCTTGGGACCTGTTGAACATGAGACAGAAATATTGTCTTTGTTAGTATGGTTATTTTGTACATTTTTGTATTGAAGCCACACTCAATACTAGAAACTATGCCCTCAACTCTTACTTGAAAAACTGCAATATTTTCCTACTTGATTAGATATTACTCCACTCCTCTAAAACAAACTTTAGATAACTGCCAACTGGAACACCTCAAACCCAGATTAAACCATGATTACCTATCTGGTTATTCCTGCTTACTGCCCATAACATGAAGTGAAAAGTATATAGCCTGGAAAAGGGGGATTCATGATTAGGCCTATACCTTCCTTTATAGATTCAATTCTCACCACTCTCATACTCTCTCTATATTTTCTATATTGATTACACAGATTTTTATTGAGCACTTACTTAGGCTCTGCTCTTTCAAGCACCTCACATCCCTTCTAAGCTCCTTGGACTAGAACTTTCAGCTTCCTCAGCTTGCAAAACCTTCCCTCCTTTGCTGTTCAATAGGGGCTTATATTTTGCCTTACATATGAAGCCATCCCTAGCTCTTCTCCTAATCTGTCATTTCCTATTCTTTCTATTTTATACTGTGCATAGTTTAATTGGTGATTTTCATGCCATATCACTTTCTTTTATATGTTGACTTTACTATTAGGCTGTACGTTTCTTTGTAACATCCTATATAATAAAAGTGTAGTATGCAAATTGTCCCCTCAACTGGGAGGTCATCCAGGAGTTTGACCAGGGGGAGGGGCTGGCCAGGGAAAGGGAGGGAGGCAATGGTTGGCAGCAGTAGCAGCAGCGGCAAGCAGCTGGGGGAAGGGGGGAAGTACCTGGCCAGCAGCCACTAGGGACGCAGTGCACGGATTTTGTGCACTGGGCCTCTAGTAAATATTATAATCACCTCTAAATTGCTAGTATTGGCCAGTGTCAGGAACTTAGTAATGTTGAAAAATATTTGTGAAAATAATATGAACAGAGCGATTTCAGATCTAAACTATACATTGCGTATCATCCTGCCCACCCTCCTTTCACCAGATAAGAAAACAAAACTTCAAAAATGTTTTAAAAATTAAATTCATAGAACTGTGTACTAACAAAATCAAGATTAACTCTGGTGTTGTTTGGCTCACAAATTAATGACAATTTATCCAGTACATGTTAGTTTTATTTTTATATCTGAATTGTTTTGGTAATTAATCTTATTTTTCATTTCCCCTGCCATATCTATTCACCTAATGTTAAAATAATGTTTATTTTCTCAGTCTCCTAATGACTGGCCTTCTACAAATTAGAACACTGTTAGGAGACAAAGACTAAGAGAAAGGTTAATGGGTAGAATTAGCAATCCTCATAAACATTGTACCAAAAAAAAGGTAAAATGCAAGGACCTAAATTTTTTTCATGTACAAAATCCACAATGTCTCATTGTCTTTTCTCCCATAATAATTGAAAGCTATTATGAATTGAGGTGGTAACTACCAGACACAGTTGAAAGTCATATCTGATATATTTCAGTGATATTGAAAATGTTCATAAAGGAAAAAAAGTGTTTTTTTTTTATATTATCATTATAAAAGCTATTCAGGCTTTAGCTTCTGGAAGAAAGTGAAGCACCACAAAGTTGCCATCTTTATCATAGAATAACAGCAGATATCAGTCAATCTTTTGGATCACATGTTTAGGAAGCAGGTCTGAAAAAGCCAGGACTCCTGACAATATACAAAGAATTATGAGAAATATGTCACTGGAACTGCCATTTCTAAGTTCCCCTAAACTAATTGTTCTCCCCCAAGCACCTTCTTTATGTTTGGGCTGGGTTGAACATATTTTAGGAATAAAACAAAGAAAGGAAGAAATTTAGCAATCAAGTTTAGGCAGCTCAATATTGGAGAAAGATACTTATTTTCTTTGGGGGTCTTTATGGAAGACAGACGGGTAATTTGTTTATTTATTTCTTGTTTGAAAAGAGAACCTAGAACTGTCCCTCAAACTTACATTATTCAAATTTTACAAATGCCCTTTTGCTATCCACATTGTACAAACGAGAAAGCTGTGATATAAAGAGGCTATACATCAACAATGGTAACAACAACAAACAGTTCTTGGGCATTTACTGCACCAGACAATCAACTGAACTGTTTATAAGTATGATCTCATTTTCTCTTCATAGAAACCATACAAAATAGATGTTACTATCACTGTTTAACAGATAATATAGAGGCTAAACAATCTTCAAACATTCACATATGTTAAAAGAAGTGACCAAAATTAAGTCCTATGACTTTCCTTTTAATTCCAAAATTATAGCACAACTCTCCTTAGGAGAGAAAAATGATGACTCCTTGTGAGTTGTAGAGTCCTGTCAGTCACAGACCAGCAGGGGTACCCCTGCTGTGCTGGTAAAACAGCGGAGGAAGCCTCCTGGCTTAAGAAAATTGGCAAGAAGTACAAACATTTACAATGCACTAGACAGTGTTTCTTAAAGTCCAGGTCCTGAACCAGAGAAACTTTTTACTAATTCAAATGTCTGGTCTAACCCAGGTGAACTGAATCCAACACTCTGGGGAAGGGGTCCTCAAACTTTTTAAACAGGGGGTCAGTTCACTGTCCCTCAGACTGTTGGAGGGCCGGACTATAGTTTAAAAAAAAAACTATGAACAAATTCCTATGCGCACTGCGGGCCTGGGACGAGTTGGCTGCTAAGCAGGACAGGCAGCGGCACCCGGCGGGCCGGATAAATGTCCTCAACGGGCCGCATGTGGCCCGTGGGCCGTAGTTTGAGGACGCCTGCTCTGGGGTATCCCTTGGTAGCTTCTGCTCTAACAAACACATGGGGCTGATTTTGGTGAAAGCAAGGGAAGCACACAGACCCAACTCAAAGCCACTCAGGCCAGGCCTTAGGACCCTGTCCTACTTCCCTGATTTCCTCACTTGGGACTCTGTAACATTGTGAAGTGGCATTTACCCTTCTGGCAGTAAATCTAATAATCTTAGCTTTGCCCTCAGAAATGTTTTCCTGGTGGTCCCAGAGGAATCAAGTCAATACAGTAAATTGGTAGATAAAATCAATCTGTGGGAACCACACAGGAATAGGGCCAGGGATTAAATATCTCAGTCTTTTTCTTCTCTAGCCCTCTTCTACACTGCCTGTGCCTACCACCACCCAACTCAGTCAGAAGATAAAGGGCCAGGGAAATGTAAAGTTTTCCACAAAAGTCAGTCTCCCAGCTCCCACAATGAGGTAGATATTGGTAGAAAGTGAATATGGAGCAAAAAATGAACAAAATCTAGCAATATTTATTAATATCCCCCTCCATATCCACTAACTTCTTTTGTCCAGAATAAAAACTGGTTTTAGTCAAATAGGGAACAAATAAGGAGCAATCAATTATTACATTGGAAATGGAGCATTATCCATTTAGTCATACTGCTACTTGGAACCTAAAATAGCATAGTCACTTCTAGTGCTCTGCAGGTGAGATACGTGGAATAAAATGAGGAAACCAGAACTGCCAAGGCAGAGCTTCTGTTGTTTTCACTTCTGTATCTAGTCATGAGGCCTAGGCGGAGAGTTGTAGCTTCTTTTTTTTTAGGGGATCCCAGAATCCCCTTACTTTTTCAGTCTTCTGGCTGAATGCTACTTTAGCCAAAACTTTGTATCTGCAGGATCTGAGTATTTTCTGGACCTGTATTTATTGGGTAGTTAAAGTTAACTATTGATCAAGGTCACTGGGCAAGAGAATATTAGAGGTGTGCAGTAAATCCCCTTGGCTCTCCAGTGAATCGTCCTTGCACCCATTGATTTCCTCTGGAAATGAGGGCTAATCATCCTGGCTCCTAGAGTAATCTCGCTTTCATGCTTGCTGAATGAGCAGCGCAAAGGGCCTTCAGTGTCCCAGGAGCACTCCCAGCCCTCAATTATAACCATAACTCTGTTTTCTAGTTGGAAGCATTCTTCTCCTGGGCTCTTGAGGAGTCTGAATCCATTGATCCCAAGGTTGATTGTACAAGAATTAAAAATTATCTCAATGGGTTATTTAGTGTAATAATCACCTCCATTTGGTTAGTGAACTGTGAATCATGACTATAAGGAAATCGATTGGATGCTGGTTTAAAGTATATGCTTCATTGGTCTGGAAAAGTCTCTCCAACATTGCAGGATTTTACCTCCCAAGTAGAGCTATTAGGAAGCTATGTGAATCCAGCTATTTCTTTGTAATTAAATATCTGGCAGCAGCAGTGAACTCACGTGTATGAGCTCATCCTTGCGTGTCACGGAGGCAATGTTGTATAGATTACCATGGCCTTGTGTAAGGCATTCTGTAAATCCATGACAGGGGCTCTGCAGAAGCACTTCGGTCTGAAGGCGTCTTCACACCTGAACTATATCTGTCCTGTGAGGAAACATCACTGCTATCCTCATGATAAAAGGTATTGAATGTCATCAACCTACCAAATGCTTTTCCAAGAAAATGTTCTCATATTAGAGCTGGTGAGGAGATGCTCAGTGTTGGCCTCTGCTTTCATAGATTGGACAATAATTGGGTTTTATAGTCAAATTAACCTTTATGAGGGGAAATCAGTTTTTTTTTTTTATATATTTTATTGATTTTTTACAGAGAGGAAAGGAGAGGGATAGAGAGTTAGAAACATCGATGAGAGAGAAACATCGATCAGCTGCCTCCTGCACACCTCCTACTGGGGATGTGCCCGCAACCAAGTTACATGCCCTTGACCGGAATCGAACCCAGGACCTTTCAGTCCGCAGGCCGACGCTCTATCCACTGAGCCAAACCGGTTTTGGCGGAAATCAGTTTTTTAGAGCCCATCTCATATTTCAGAGTCCCTCCTTTAACCCCACAACTTCTCTTATCTTAGAACTATGGTCGGCAAACTGCGGCTCGCGAGCCACATGCGGCTCTTTGGCCCCTTGAGTGTGGCTCTTCCACAAAATACCATGGCCTGGGCGAGTTTATTTTGAAGAAGTGGCATTAGAAGAAGTTTAAGTTTAAAAAATTTGGCTCTCAAAAGAAATTTCAATCGTTGTACTGTTGATATTTGGCTCTGTTGACTAATGAGTTTGCCGACCACGTTTAAAACGTCTTGGCAAAGTTAAACGCTTAACTTGCAACTCCACAAACTTTATGCTCAAGTTCAGGGTAGATAGATATATTTTCCAATTATTACAGGAAATAAATGACTTCCTTAAAATTTCCAAAACTCAGTTCTAGATTAACAGTCATAGCCATCTATTTCTCCTTCTATGGAATTGCACAGTGTTATAAAAAGACTGCAGTTACTACTGAGCCTAAGTGTCACAGTTTCTTGATTTCCCAAAGAATTCCACATCATATTAACTTACTAGAGGCCCAGTGCATGAATTTGTGCACAGGTGGGGTCCGGCCGGCCTACCCCCATTGAAGCCCATCTGGCTGTGCTGGCTGGGGGAGGGGCCACAGCCAGCTGCGGGGGTGTGAGGCCGGGGGCAGGGCTGTGGGTGATTGGCTGGCGGGCTCTGCCCCTTGGTTGAACTCCCGGTGGAGGGAACAATTTGCATATTAGCCTTGTATTATATAGGATAATAATTTGTATAATCATAAAGCCACCATATGATAGAGCTTATTACTGTGCCATCCCATGCTCTTCTCACACTGTATTAGCTCCTTAAGACTGCCCTAAAAAAAGTACCACCAACTGAGTGGCTTAAAACAACAGAAATTTATTCCTTCACAGTCCTGAAGGGTCCGAATCTAGAATCAAGGTGTCAGCAGAGTCATGCTCCCTCTGTGATCCTGGGTAAGATCCTTCTTTGCCTCTTGCTTCTGATAGTGGCTGTTAATGGCTGGCATCCCCCACTTGAAGCTCATCATGCAATCTCTGCCTGTCACTTCACAGCACTTCCTCCGGGTGTCTCTGTTTTTAGATGGCATATTCCTCTTTTCATAAGCACACAAGTCACATTGGATTAGGGCCCAATCTAATGACCTCATCTTAATTTGATTTAATGTGCAAATACCTTATTTCCTGATAAGGTGACACTCACAGGCACCAGGGGTTAGGATTTCAGCATATCTTTTGGGGTACACAGTTTAATAACACCTTCCACCAAAGAGATTAGTTCCATGTTCTTCAAATATGTATGCAATTTGTAGGAAAGAATTTTTTTTACTCTAATTTGTATAAAGAGGTGATTTGCAAAGGCATGGCAGCATATGGTAACCAAAAACTACAGCTTGAATTTCTTACCATTTCCAGAGCTAGATGGGTAAGAGCAGGGTGCAGTGACTGAAATCCAGAGGAGCATATGGAAACAGTACCCTCACAGTTGCTCTAGTTTTTGACACACAGATTCAGCTAGTCATCCCCTCAGAGTGGGAGATGGCAGAATACACACCTGGTCCATTTGTATTCAAATCTCCTGCCATTGCCTCCTTTGGGTCGAAGCCAACTGTCAGGTACCTAGGGCATAATACATAGAGGAAAAGGGAGCTAAGTTAATTCAGAGGGTCAAAGAAAAAATACCCAGCACAGCTCATGTAATCACAGTTCACAAAAAAAATTTTTTTAAAAAGAGTTTATGCTTTTTAAATTAAAAATTTTAAAATTAAAATCCAATCATTAGCCCATAAATTAGTGAACATCATAAATTGATAAGGCAAATCCATTTGATTCTGTGATTTTGTTTGTAGAAAATTCTTTTCTACATATCTACTGGACATTGTATAAACATTATACAATGATTTCATGAAAGCATTATTTATAACAGAACAAGCCTGACCACTACATGAATATTTATAAAAACAGCTTAGATTAAAATTAGCATATCAATTTAACAGAACTTTAAGAATCCACAAAAAATAAGCTAAAACATTTTATCATGTATATGGTATTGTATACTGTATACATTAACCTTCTCTTTAACCTGAAATAGTAGTAATAACTCAACAGCAATAAAAAAGAATGATATAAAGACAAATAGTGACTTTTATTTCAGAAAGAATAGAGGACCAAATGTTTAACTTTTTTTTCTACATGGATACAATTTATCTATAAATAATTAATTAAATGTTCTAAGCATTTTGGCAGAACCATAAATCCAAAGTATTATTTACCTATTTTGCAGTTAGGTGTGGACCATTTTTGAGTTCAATACTTTAGTCCACTGTGTTTCCTATTTTTGTTTGTTTTGATTTTATCTATTACTAGAGGCCTGGTGCACAAAATTCGTGCACGGGGGCGGGGTGTCCCTCAGCCCAGCCTGCACCCTCTCAAATCTAGGATCCCTGGAGGGATGTCCGACTGCCCGTTTAGGCCCGATCCTGGTGGGATCGGGCCTAAACGGACAGTCGGACATCCCTCTCACAATCCAGGACTGCTGGCTCCCAACTGCTCGCCTGCCTGCCTTCCTGATTGCCCCTAACCTCTTCTGCCTGCCAGCCTGATCACCCCTAACCACTCCCCTGCCAGCGTGATTGATGCCTAATTGCTCCCCTGCCAGCCTGTTTGCCCCTAACTGCCTTCCCCTGCAGGCCTGGTCACCCCTAACTGCCCTCCCCTGTAGGCCTGGTCCCCCCAACTGCTCTCCCCTGCAGGCCTGGGTCCTCCCCCGACTGCCCTCTCCTGCCGGCCTGATCACCCACAACTGCCCTCCCTTGCAGGCCTGGTTCCTCCCAAATGCCTTCCCCTGCTGGCCATCTTGTGGTGGCCATCTGTGTCCACATAGAGGCAGGATCTTTGACCACATGGGGGCAGCCATCTTGTGTGTTAGAGTGATGGTCAATCTGCATATCACTCTTCTATTAGATAGGATAGAGGCCTGGTGCGTGGTTGGGGGCCAGCTGGTTTGCCCTGAATGGTGTCCCGGATCAGGGTGGGGGTTCCCTTGAGGTGTGGGGCAGCCTGGGCGAGGGGCCTGTGGTGGTTTGCAGGCTGGCCACGCCCCCCCAGCGACCCAAGCAGAGGCCCTGGGATCTGGGATTTATTTATCTCCTATAATTGAAACTTTGTAGCATTGAGTGGCGGCCTGGGCCGGAAGGGCAGGCAGAAAGCTTGGCTTCCTCCATTGCCAGGGAAACCCAAGCCTCCCTCCTGCTCTCTGTTGCTGCAGCCATCTTGGTTGGGTTTATTTGCATATTCCCTCCTGATTGGCTGGTAGGCATGGCTGGTGGGCATGGCTTGTGGGTGTAGCGGAGGTCAATTTGCATATTACTCTGTTATTAGATAGGATTTTCTCCAAGAAAATATATACTGCAAATATTTTCTCCCAATCTATATTTTTCCTGTTCATTTTCTTAACAGTATATTTGAAGAGCAGGTTTTTAAAGTTGAATGAAGCCAGATTTATCTTTTTGTTTTATTTTATGCTTAGTGATAGTTGTGTCTTACGTATGAAGCCTGAGAATCAAAGGTCTTGAAGAAATTCTCCCATGTTACCTTTCAGAACTTTAGCTTAGGTTATAGATTTGACTATGGTCCATTACTAGTTTGTGTCTGTGGTATAAGTAAGGGGTCAAAGCTTACTTATCCCATTGTGTTAAGTGCCATTTGTGAGACTTTCTTTCCCCTCATTGAACTTTCTCAATGACTTTATGGAATAAAAACCACATTTCTCAGCATCCCTGTCATTAGTTATGGCTGATGGGAAAAAAGAATCTAAAAGAGTTATTTTAAAAAATATATTTTTATTGATTCAGAGAGGGAGGGAGAGGGAGAGAGAGATAGAAACATCAATGATGAGAGAGAATCATTGATTGGCTGCCTCCTGCATGCCCCTACTGGGGATCCAGCCCCCAACCAGGAAAATGCCCTTGACTGAAATCAAACCCAGGACCCTTCAGTCCACAGGCTGACGCTTGATCCACTGAGCCAAACCAGCTAGGGCACTAGAAAGAGTTCTTTATTCTTTGCTACTTCTTGCTACCAAAATGTAACCAAGAGGTTTCCATTTTGGGACATGAGAATGCAGTCACATATTATCATCATTATGTCTTCAAGATGGGCACAGTTTCCCTCCTGATAAACACGAAGTTCACACCCAACCAGCTCTGGCTACTTTCCACAGGATTTTGTTACATTGAAGAAAAGTGCCTTTGTATTTGTAAAAAAATCAATGAAGTGATAAAATGAAAAAAAAAAAAAAAACAAACACAAAACACACACACACACACACACACACAATAAACAAAACACACTGCCACCAACAAAAAACCCCACAACAACAATATTTTATTTGTTCCCAATTTTCTGATCTTTCATGTGAATGAATGTCTTTTGCATCCTTCTTACCTAAGTAGACCCTGGAATCCATTAGTTTATTTTAAATTTTCAAAATTTGTTTTCATTTGTAAAATGATTTTACCTTACATTAGCTTGCTTATTTTTGATAGTCTGTAGTTTTTTATCCACTATGTGATTCCATATTCTATGTTGTAAACATTTAATATGTACTTATATTATCTCTATCTGATGAATATAATATCTCATTTTCTTGGGGAGGTCTGAAACTCCCCCCCCCCCCCACAACTAGCTGTTGGTAATGGTGGATTATTTGCTTGTGTGTTTTTCATTGTGAGCTCATGTTTAATCTTTTTTTTTCTTTATTGATTAAGGTATTATATATATGTCCTTATCCCCCCATTGACCTCCCACCCCCCACTCATGCCCTCACCCCCCTGGTGTCTGTGTCCATTGGTTAGGCTTATGCATGCATACAAGTCCTTCGGTTGATCTGTCCCCCTTACCGCCCCCTCCCCTACCTTCCCTCTGAGGTTTGATGGTCTGATTCATGCTTCTCTGTCTCTGGATCTGTTTTTGTTCATTGGTTTATGTTGTTCTTTATATTCCACAAGTGAGTAAGATCATGTGATATTTATCTTTCTCTGACTGGCTTATTTCACTTAGCATAATGCTCTCCAGTTCCATCCATGCTGTTGCAAATGGTAAGCGTTCCTTTTTTATAGCAGCATAGTATTCCATTATGCAGATGAACCACTGTTTTTCATGTTTAATCTTAATAGCTAGAAATAACTCAGACCTTAACTGAAGAATTATTATTCTGAGAGCATCTTAATTTGTTTATATCTGGAACCAGAGAGCTCCAATAAACTAGCATTCATATCAGTCTCTTAAATGTCCAGAAATAACCCTGAATCTCACAGTCATGGGCATGCCATTGGAGAAATTTCTCTTGTAATGAACCAGCTCTGTTATCAGTTCAATTGCTTCACCCTTTGAAAATCCACTCCCTTCTTGTCTAATAATATTTTATAAAATTTTAATTATTTTTTCACTAAAAGGCTTTTCAAATTTTCTACATCATCAAATAGACAAAAATATGTGAGAAAATAATTTTCAAAATAAAATATTCAATATCCAACCAGTCTTTAGTTTGTTCTTTAAGCAGGCAAGATAAAGTTTATCTAAAATTTTTTCATAGATATTATTTAATGTAAAAACATTTAGCAAAATATAAGAAATATCATATCCAGAAAAATGTGCATTTATCTGTGTAGTTAAGGAAAGGTCTTTAACTAGAAATAGCTATTCTTAGAGAACAAGCTAAGAGAACAGGCTGTTCAAATTGATCTGGGCAGACAGAATGGAAAGGAGTACATTTTTCATAAATAAGGGGAATTAATGGAACATACTGAATAAACCCTGGAAGACATTTGAGGTATAGAAAGTATATATATATTAAGGCACTTGGTGTATGGTAAAAGAGGATTATAAGTTCATACCTGAATTTAGGAATATTCTCCCTTTAATACCCAGAAATCATGACATGGATTCTCAAAAAATTATACTATAAGTATTCATCTTGGTTTTGCAGTAAATATATTTTACAGAGGAATAAACAACATTCTTTATTGGTTTCAAATTTTAGGAGATGCACACAGTAAGACAATTATGACTACAGAGTAGAAGGTAAATTTTAAAATCTTAATATAAGAGAGAAAAGAAATGGGGAAGGAAAGAAAGCTAGAAAAAAAGAACAAATGAACTAAAAATCAGTTTAAATAACATTTTCCTTATGATTGCTATTTTTATACATGCTGTTAAAGGTAGAAGCGTTGACCAGTAAGAATAAATAGAATAATACTTAACTAAATCAGAAGGATGAGAGACTATGTGTTGAAAATGATCTAAGTATATTAAATCTTATCATCATAATAATAGAATAACAAAAGTAGCTGAAATAAATAAGTAAATATTAATAAAATATATCATTAGAAATAGAAATGTTATATTAGTTTCCTATATCTGTGTAAACAATTTACTACAAATTTAGTGGCACGAAACAGCAACTACTTATTCTCTTACTGTTCTGGAGATCAGAAGTCTGATTGATTCATCTGGGTTCTGTGCTCAGGATTTCACAACAACCAAGGTTGTTGGTAGAATCCCCTTGCGTGTAATTGCAGAACTGGAGCCTGACTCTCATGCTGCTGTTGCTCTCTGCTCTTAGAGACCTCTTGTATTCTTTCTCACATGGTCATTCCCATCTTCACCAGCATGACACTCTAAGCTCATCTCGCTCTGACTTCCTCTTCTGTCTTCCCTTTCTGCCTTCCTCTTCACCATCTTCTTCTGCCATTAATAAGAGAGAGTTCTATGATTTTAAAGAGTTTGTATGATTAAATTAGGTCCACTGTTTTAAGATCAACTGTGGAATACCACATAACATAATCACAGGGAGTGATATTACCTGAAATTCACAGGTTCTAAGGGTTATTGGTTATGGAATCTTGGGGCTATTTCTACAAATTCTGCTTACTACAGAATTCACTTCTAGAGACTCCAAAGAAATGGCTAATGATATTTTTTTCTATGCAGAATATGGTTAAAGCTCAGATGTTCCAAAATATGCTAGGGCTTTAATTTTTTATTTTAAAAATGGCAAAAAATTAATTCTATGGTAAAATAATACATTATTTGATCAATTTTTGGATTAATTTTATATATATTTGGCAAAAGTACATTTAGCTTTATTTATGTCACAAAAATAAGAATGAATATATTAAATGAAGATAAAAATTATTTTTAATATGTAAGTTGACTAGGACATATTTTTCTTTATAAAATCTTAATATTTTAAACAGCTACCATAAATAAATTAAAATAGTCCAAAGCTAACCAGGATAAAGCTCAAAACTTACAAAAAATAATTAATATACAGAATATTTTACAATAACAAAAACATAAATATGTATTAAAATTTACATAGCTTATTAGAATAATGGGCCAAAAACATGATCAGACAATTTATAATGAAAAATAGAAGTGGCTTAAATTTATGAAAGTAAGTTAGCCTTATTGTTTACCAAGAAAATGAGAATTAAAAATAAAATAAAATATTGTTTTACTTATCTGAATAGCAATTTAAAAATGTATACAATATACAATTTCAGGGATTCCTTAACTATTCTCTATGACTGGGTCTATTTCTCCTAATTTGTACCTTAATGGAATCTTAGATAGTCATGTTGTACTATTATTGAAGTTGCAACTTTATATTTATCAGAAATACTGTAATTAATATGCCTCCCCACTAGTTAATTCACAAGGCTTACCATTATGTCTGAACTAAGGGAAATATTCACTAAATATATGCTTGAATGCATAAACCTTGTAAAATACTTAACATGTTTGAATGGATACACTATTTATGAGAATATGGATATTTTCACATATTTTTTTCCAGTAGGAAAAATGTCTATAATCTTATTTTAAAATAATTTGGAAATACTTGTTTAAATTATAATGAACAAACACTTGACCAACCTATTTTACTTCTTTAATATGTATTCTTTACAAATGTTATTATAGAGACACTAAGATGTAGAATTTCAAATGTAAATTACAATTACATTTGCAATATTTAAATTAGAAAAAAACAGAATTAATATAGTGTCCATTGATACAACATTGGTTAAATAAATTATAGTATTTCCAAAATAATGATTACTTTTTAGCAGTTATAAATAATGTAGTAAATATATATATTTTGATATGGAAAACTCTGCAAGACTCACTGTTAATTATGAAAAAAATAAAAAAGCAAGAGCAGAAGAAAATAAATAATATAGTCACATGTGTATGAAAATCAATGCAAAACAAAGTTAATTATTTCTCTATTTATGTACAAATAAATGTGCCAAAAAGAAAAAGTAACGTGTAGGTGAATTAGTCCAAAATGGCAGAATGATCACATACTGTTACCTCCTTCGCCATTCTCAACTCTTCAGAAACAGGAGAAAAATGTTTAATAACCTAGTTCCAAATCATACTAAAATATAAAATAAGCATTTTCATTGGATGAAAAATTATTAGTAATTTCCAAAACTCAAGAAGCATACACCAAAATACTGTAGAAGCAATTCACAGAAAAATCTGCAGAAAATTTAAAACAAAGATGGAAGTGGAATACTGACAATTGACAGAGGGTGTGCTGGAATTAAACCAGGCACGTCAAAGCCCTTCTGATGACTCACACATTGTGCAAGTGAAATGCCAGGCACGACTCCGCTCACAAGTATGCAAGTAGGGGATGTCTGGCTGTGCTCTTGTCAGAGAAGCGGAGCAGTGGTCCAGGTAGGAGGCTCCAGGTCCAGAGCCCCAGCACTGAGCAGGCAGGATCTTGCATCGCCCCCAGTCACTGGAGATGGGGTTAGTGCTCATAAAGGCTTAGTTATAAACTCAAAGAGAAATACGTAACTCAAGAGACTTATTTGGAGAAATTGACTAGCAGATCCTAAAATTTATAGGAAAATGCAAAGAACCCAGAATAGCCAAAATAAATTTTCAAGACAATAAATTGAAGGACTTATTTCCTGATATCAAAGTTAACTAAAAAGATAACATAATCAGAAAGTATAAAAGTATGATTTTGATATAAAGATATTTATATAGATTAATGAAACAGAATACAGAATTCAGTTTGGGCTCAAACAAGTTTTTTGAATTATTTTCTAATAAGTGTGCCAAAGCAATCCAGTGGGAAAAGAGTAATCTTCTCAACAAAAGGTACTGGAAAAATTGGGTATCCATGCATAAATATTAACTCAAAAGAGAGGATAGATCTAAATGAAAAGTGCAAAATTATAATATTTCTAGAATACTTCCAGGAAAAATCTTTGTGCCTTCAGGCAACTCAGATGTATACCAGGAGAAAATATAAATTTGACTTTAAAAGAATTAAGATTATATGTATTAAAAAAGGTATACTAAAGATAATTGGGAGAAAATATTTTTAAATAATATATCTAAAAAAAGACATTTTCAGAATATGTTAAAAGGAACATTTTCAAAAATCAATAATAATAAAACAAGCAATCCACTTTTTAAAAATGACATCTGAAACCATGGATAGTAGTGGATCCTATATATACTCTTTTCTACATACGTGTCTATGATAAATTTTACTTTATTAATTAGGCACAGTAAGAGATTAACAGTAACTAATAATAGAATAGAACAATAATAACAATACTAGAGGCCCGATGCACAAAATTCATGCAAGAGTAGGCTTTCCTTCCCCCGGCTGCTGGCACCGGCTTCCCTCTGGCAACAGGGACCCTGGCTTCCCTCCAGCCCTGGCTTCGTCCAGAATGACGTCCAGTCTAATTAGCATATTACCCTTTTATTATTATGGATACTGTAATAAAAGTTATGTGAATGTGGCCTTTCTCTCTCTCTGTCTCTCTTTCTCTCTGTCTCTCTTTCTCTCTGTCTCTATCTCTCTGTCACACACACACACACACACACACACAAACACACACACACACACAGCAGTGGATATCCATCTGATAACCAAGAAGGCTAGTAGGTGACTGAGGGGTATACAGACATACAGCATGGACATGCTGGACAAAGGGATGATTCACATTCTGGATGGGACAAAGAATGATATAACATTTCATAATGCTACTCAGAAGAGCACACAATTTAAAACTTAAACATTGTTTATTTATGGAATTTTCCATTTAATACCGCGTTTTCCTGAAAATAAAACATCCTTCGAAAATAAGACCTACTCACAGGTTTCCTTCTGAGTGAAATATAAGGCATCCCCCGAAAATAAGGGCCCCAGGCTCTGTCTCAGAATGAAAATTAATTTACCGTAAACTGGTCGCTAGGGCCGCCTCGACTGGCGTCTAGCAACCAGTGACGTTAAGCGGAGTCCTGACGTCACTGCTGTGTGGAGGCGGAGCGGAGGTCGGAGTGAGCGGTGAGCGCGGGGAGGGAGAGAAGAGGAGACTTTCGCAGATGCGTGTAGAAGAACAGGAGGATTAGAGCAGATGGGATGTGGTGAAGGTGGTGAGTGCTGGTCTGTCTCTGGTGACACTACCTGATGCTTGCGGCTGCGTTCATGATGGCTGAAGGTTCTCAGTCAGTGGCAGACCCTGCTCCAGCCCAGATCCAGGTCCCAGCAAGCCCAGTGACAGTCCCCAGGCAGGCCCCAGGGGGTAAATGTCTGATAAAGGGGTAGGGGGGATGTCTGGTGAAGGTGTTCAGTGGCACAGGGGTAGGGTGAGGGGGATCACTTAAAATGACACAGGAGGATCAGAGGGGGCAGTCAAAATGACACAGGAGGATCAAAAGGGGTTACTAAAATGGTAATCCCCCCTCTGATTCTCCTGTGTCATTTTGAGTGATCCCCCTCCCCCCACCTTGATACCCCAATTCCTTTTTTTTTAATCCCTAGAAATGAGCGCAAAAAGAAAAAGCTACTCCGTGGAGTACAAGAAAGGAATCGTGGAAGACTCTTGGGGGCCAAAATCTTACTGCTTTCTGCAAAGAGAAGATGTTGAGTATCCGATTGGTCCAAAAATGGCGAGCAGAGTATGGTAACCTCATTGAACAAGTGGACAAGGGAAATGCTAAAAAGTGCAAGTGTGGATCAGGTCGGCAACCATTATTTTCTGAGCTGGAAGACCTGATCTGTGAATGGGTTGTTGACAGGAGAGCAAAGGCTTTGGTTGTAAATAGGGCTCAGATTCAAGAATTTGCCCTTGCAATGGCACCACAGTTTGACATAGCCCCCGAAGACTTCAAAGCATCACAACACTGGCTGGATAATTTCCTTCAGCGAAGTGAACTGTCTTTAAGAAGATCTACAACATTGTTTAGGTTGGAAGATACTCAAGTTATTAAGCGAGCACTTGCATTCAAGTCCTTTATTGATGATGCTGACTTCTCTAAATACAATCTTTCCAACATGATTGCTATGGATGAAACTGCAGTGTTTATGGGCCAATCATCTCAAACAACAATTGAACAGCGGGGTGCCTCCTTAGCGTACATTCCCTCCACTGCTTACGAAAGTGCACGTGTTTCCTGTGTTTTGGCAATTCGTCTGGATGGCACTAAAATCCCACCTTTAATCATTTCTAAGGGCAAGAAGGAAAAGATTGAACGTGTTTTGGGAGTTTTTATTCTTGAAACTGAAAAAGCCTGGGCCACACAAGCAGTTATAAGGATGTGGGTCGATTTAATGCTGCCGCTTGTTATGCGAGGGACTCAAAGAGGTCTGCTAGTCTGGGATGCAGCCAGCACTCACCACGCTAAAGACATGAAGACATTTCTTCACGAAAGAAAAATAGATCAGATAATGATTCCCACAGGAATGACAGCCTATCTCCAGACTCTTGATATTGCAATAAACAAGCCATTCAAAGACAATTTGCTCATGGAAATTAATGACTACATTGAAAATAGAATGGAGAGAAACCAGCGTGGAAACTTTGTGAAACCTAAACTGCAAGAAGTTGTGACTTGGGTGAAGAATTCATGGGAGAAAATCACTGACAGTTGCATTGCAAATGCACTGCGAGCAGGCTACCTTAACAAGAAGTACTCATTTGAAGACAGTGCTATTGCTAAACATGAGAGATTTGGTCCACTGATTCTGAAAGAAATGGAGTCACAAGAAATTCACCAGGAAATTCAGGAATTGGATTGTTATGATGATGTTCCAGAAGATGTTGACATGATTGTCATTGAATAAATGAGTAAATTCTTGATACTGTAGGATTCACAGTTTGTCTGGTTTGTGTTGACAACTACCGTACTACCGTACCGTATACAGGTAATAAATTTCCTTTATTTTCATTTAACAATAAATGTGTACCATATTCTTCTTCATGGAAAAATAAGACATCCCCTGAAAATAAGACCTAGCGTGTCTTTGGGGGCAAAAATTAATATAAGACACTGTCTTATTTTCGGGGAAACACAGCAGTTTTGGACCATGGTTGACAATAGGTAACTAAATTTGAGAAAAGTGAAACTACAGATGAGGACTGGGGGAATTACTGTAGTTAATACAAAGTTAAAAATAATGATTTACTTATTGAAAGGAAGGGCCAAAGAATAAATTGCTCAATTATTTAAAACATTTTATGTTTTAAATTTTTTAAATACTCAGCATTTTATGCAATGACTTCTCATTCAGTTATTCTCACTTTACGGTGTTCTTAACTTTATCAAACTTATGAACTGAACAATGAAAAATATTTCCCACATTGAAAGAGGCCGGTCATCCTTTTTATGGAATTTTCACAAGTGATTCATCAAAATTCAATTGTGTTCAATATCCTTCTAAATGTGTTCAGTATGGAAATACTGTCCCTGCAGTAAAGGGTGACATTCAATAGCTGTTTACAATCATCTTTACAGTAGGCTTTCAGAGCTTCTTAAAGTGTATTGCATACCAGCGGTGCCCAATGAACAATACCGGCTGATGATAAGTACCGGGGCACTTAGGACTGGGACGTTATTTTACTGCAGCATTTTTACACATTTTTTTAAAATTGAACTTGCACCACTTTTTCTACCACATTCCTTTAAAGACATAATATTTATGTTTTAAATATAAAAACAAATATAACAGGAAATACTCTCTAACAGGGAATAGATTTAAAGATATATACTCACCAATAAAAGAGAGATTTCTTTGGAAGGCAAATGAAAACAGCTGGTGATAGAACCTTAGAATCTATACAAACTGTATTTTGATTCAGACTGGTGGTACTTACTGAAGATGGCAGCTATAAATACAGGGTAGTCTTTGTAAAACGATTCTACCTAACTTTTGAATAATACTATTATTAGCTGAAAAACAATCAGTATAGTAAAATAGGCAAAGTGAAAGACTATACCAAAATGAGTATGTCATAAATCTTTCTTTAAAAAAAAATCAGTATTTAACCATACTCTCCTCCATGCCAATCACTATGATTTAAAAGAACCAATAGTTATAAAAAGTAAAATATGTATCAAATATTAGAAGCTAAAGAAGGCTGATTTCAGATGGCAGAAGAGTTCTGTCAGATGCATAGAAGATGGCAACAAAGAGAAGAAAAACTACCAAATAATGAAGTACTCCAGCGAATTTGTAACTAATCTAGCCAATAATAATTTTCACTTTAAAAGTTTCCAGCACAATGTATAACTTTATTCGCAGCATTTGGGAATGCAGAGGAGGGTGTTACTCTATCCAGACCTACTGAATTAGGCACTCTGTCAGTAGAACCCAACAATCCGTGGCCTATTAAAACCTCCTGGGGTTTTGGGTGCATGTTCAAGTTTGAGAAACATTGCATTAGACAAATGTTTTCACTAATATTGTAATAAATGAAAAAACTCAGCATCTTAACTAAGGTCTTATGCTCTTCATTGAATAGAATCAAGTAGAGTTTAATAAAAGCATATAGAGAGAAGGAATTTAGAATGGTTACAAGTCATCCTTCAGTTCTAAGGGAAACAAAAAGACATAGAGCTGGTGACCTGGTGACTTTGTTCTGGATGAATAAAGATTGGAAGCTGCTGAAGGAGCAGTTGCTATTAATTCACACTAGAGTAGAGATGACCAAGGTCTAAGTTAGAGCAGGTGCAATGACAATGGGGTAAGGACAAAATGCTGTAATAGTACGTATGGCACATATTTGGTAAGATAATTGATTGAGTGTAAGATATGAACATATAGAGTGATTGAAGAATGATTATTATTTTTAAAATATTTTTATTGATTTTAAAAAGAGAAAAAGGGAGAGGGACAGAAACATTGATTGGCTGCCTCCTGCATGGCCCCTACTGGGGATCGGCCCCGCAACCAGGCGATGTGCCCTGACCAGGAATCAAACCAGTGACCTTTTGGTGCATGGGACAATGCTCAATCACCTGAGCCACACTAGCCAGGGCTGAACAATGTTTATTTATTGTCTCTTTGGATCATTGGATATAGGGACAAAGTCTGAGAACAAAGTAGATGCTTGATAAATGCTAAGTTACAGCCAATTTTTTGGGGATAAAAATTGGAAAGATGTTGTGTATGTATCTCTTCTGTAAATGTACACCTGGCCAGTAATGATTGGCCTCATGGCATAGCTGATTCCAGCTTTTGCAACAATTGTGAAATTGCTTTATTTTTTACTATTTATACCTTTTCATCATTCTTTCTCCCTTTTCTAAATGAAGAAGCTAAATGCCATTATTACAGTATCTATTATAATCGTGGAGCCATAAATAGAGTACTTTAAGTCAGAGTTTTAAAAAAGATTCTTTTGACAAAATCTTGAAAAGTTACAAAGAATTGTCACCATGGTATAAGATAATTAAGTCTGATTGCAAAACTTTTTGTTGTTTTCCCACCAACTTTATTTGTCTTCATGTAACCAGTGCCCTCAGGTAACCAAAGGATGGGAACTGGTTGCCAGGAGACCAAACCAAGTGTTTAGAGGGCTGGAACTTTCTATCCCATCCCTTACCTCCTAGAAGGGGAGAATTTCTGGAGGTTGAAACAATTTTCAATGGCCATTGATTTAATCAATTATGACTACTCACTGAAGCCTCCATAAACACCTCAAAAGATGGGGTTCAGAGAGCTCTCAGGCTGATGAACACATGAAAATGTGGGGTGCCTAGTGCACCTGAGGGGGCAGGTAAACTGCATTTCCTTTCCCATATATCATGCCCTATGCATCTTCCCATCTGGCTATTCCTGAGTTATATCATTTTACAATAACCCAGTTGTAATAGAATAAAATAATGTCTTGCTAGAGTCTGCCCATTCTCATAACATGTTGGTTAGTAACTTCTGCTCAGCCCTGCACATAGCTATGCTAATCATTACAGGAATCTAACTTATTACCTATAAATTACTGAAATAACCTCCCTGCTTAAAACTAACTCTTCAAGGAGATAAAGAAGGCACGTATAAAAGTAATGATTGTTTATCAAAAGATTTATGGGAACATTGTGACTTTGACAGCAACTGGAGGTTGTTGATCAAAAGTGAAGCTTCATCACCCCCATCAGACACTTGCTGACGTCCAGATATCTGTGGTCATCAACTATCTCCTGACCTCAAACCCCTCCTGTTTTCCCCTCCCCCCTGACATAAAAGAAGCCTGAATTCTGTACTTTCTCAAGATGGTTTGTAGCCATGCTAGTCCACCATCTTCTCAGCTTGCTGGCTTTCTGAATAAAGTAACTTTCCTTGCCCCAACTTCCTGCCACTGAACATATTGGCTGTTAAGCACCTAGCATTTTGAGCATTCATTAGATTACACAGTGATCTAGTTAAGCAACACGTTTCTCTGAGTTCTATGAGCCACTCTAGCAAATTAATCAAAACCATGGAGAGGGTCGTGGGACCCTCTGATGAATAACCAGAGGGTCAGAAAACAATCTGGACTTGAGATAAGCATTCTGAGTTGGACGGGGGTGGGGGGGGGGGGTGTCTTTGGAACCTCTGATCTGTAGCCAATCCCTCGGAAGTACAGGTAGCCTGGGCTTCTGGCTGGAGTCTTAAGTGTGTTTGGAGAGGGAAGGCTATCTTGTAGAACTGAACCCTTAACTTGCGGAATCTAATGCTGTTTCTGGGTATAGTGTCAGAATTGAGTTGAATTCCCGGATACTCTGCTGGTGTACTGAGAATTACTTTTTTTGTGTGTGGGGGGGACCCCCTCTACCCCAAGGTAAATTTTTTTTTTTAAATATATTTTATTGATTTTTTTTTTACAGAGAGGAAGGGAGAGGGATAGAGAGTTAGAAACATCGATGAGAGAGAAACATCGATCAGCTGCCTCCTGCACACCCCCTACTGGGGACATGCCCGCAACCAAGGTACATGCCCTTGACCGGAATCGAACCTGGGACCTTTCAGTCCGCAGGCCGACGCTCTATCCACTGAGCCAAACCGGTTTCGGCTAAAATTGGTTTTGGTAACCCAATTTAACCCAATGTAATTGCAGAGGCCAATTTAAGGGCAAAAGCACTAGTATTAGTAATTAATATTTTAATTATTAATACTAATAATTAAGTGCAGTAGCACTAATATTAATAATAACAGCAGAATTTCAAAGAGCAATGGGAGTGATAATAACAGTAATAGTAGCAAAAATTGTGGAGGTATTCTCAAGAACGCAATAGGTATCACAAACTAGAAGCTTGAAAGTCAAACCTACAACAAATATTACCCGAATCAACAGAAAGTTTAAATATTTTAGTTAATCAATAATTTTAATGCTTTTATTTATTTTATTTTAAAAATATGTTTCTATTGATTTTTTTTTAGAGAGAGAGAAAAGGAGAAGAAAGTGAGAGAGAAACATCAATGTGAAAGAACTATCCATCGGCTGCCTCCATCACGCACCCGGACCAGGGATTGAGCCACAACCTGGTCATGTACCCTGACTGGGAATCAGACTGGCAGGACCTCTTGGTCCATGGGACAGTGCTCAACCAACTGAGCCATGCTAGCCAGGGCATGAATAACTCTAATGCTTTAGACAACAGATATTGTCTCCATTTTTCTATGCTGTGCATTTCTACTAAGATAATTATTAGATTTCTAGAGCAGCGATTTTCAACCTTTTTCATCTCATGATACACATAAACTAATTATTAAAATTCTTGGCTCAGTGGATAGAGTGTTGGCTGGCGGACTGAAAAGTCTCAGGTTCAATTCCGGTCAAGGGCATGTACCTTGGTTGCGGGCACATCCCCAGTAGGAGGCAGCTGATCGATGTTTCTCTCTCATCAATGTTTCTAACTCTTTATCCTTCTCCCCTCCTCTCTGTAAAAAAATCAATAAAAATATTAAAAAATAATAAAATAAAATTATGTGGCACACCAAAAAATATAGTTTTTGCTGATCTGACTAAAAATGGCATAATTTTTTAAAAATATATTTTTATTGATTTCAGAAAGGAAGGGAGAGGGAAAGAGACCCTCACGCCCCACACTAGGGATCAAGCCCGCAACCCAGGCATGTGCCTTGACCAGGAATTGAACCATGACCTCCGGATTCATAGGTCAATGCTCAACCACTGAGCCACACACCAGCCAGGTATAATTTTGATTCATTCACACCAGAGGACTATTGTGCTGGTGGTTGCCATATTTTATTTGACAATTTAAGGAAAAAGAGGTCAGTGCCCCTGACTAAATGCTAGTAGGCAGGTATTACATGTTTTAAAAATTCCTATGGCACACCAGGTGCCTCTTGTGGCACACGTTTTGACAATTGTTGTTCTAGAGCCATTTGATATTGATGTATATACTCTCACCTCCTAAGTCTGAAATGTAACTTATTATTCTTTGAGCTATTTCGTTAACTTTTATAACCTAGTATTTTTAACATTCTGTTGTTTAATGGATTTTTGGACTAAACTAACTCTTCCCTTCCTTTGTTTATTAAGTAAAATTAGTTAATGCCTATTCTATATATCCTATATACTATCTCATTGTATTTCCTTTATCACGTCTATCATTTTACCATGCCTTTCCCAAGTTCACTGCAGTCTGTTTTGAGCTCTTTGATAGTTTTGTGATGTAGTTAAGTCCATGTATATAGTTGTAGTGAAGTGAAGAGGAAAAATAAACCAGCACCAGTGAATTAACAAAATAAACAACTCTGTCTCCCTGTCTACCTTTTCTATACTAGACAGAAAATAACCAAATGAATATGTTTATATTTCAGAATGTCAGCTGATGATAAGTGCATAAAGAAAGATACAACAGTAGGAAAATGCAGCTTATTAAAGAGTGCTATTTTAGATAACTTTATTAGGTATTTCTTTCATGGAGGTGACCTTTAAACCAAGACAAACAAAAGAAAAAATATTATGTAAAGAACATTCCACACAGAGGCATTCATAAAAGCAACTGCTCTGAAATGGGCTGTATTTAACATGCTGAGAAATAGGAAGAGAGCTTAGGTGTAGCTGAATGAGTGAGGAGAAGATAGATTTGGAGATGAAGTGGAAATCTAAACAGACTTAAATTACATAGGGCTCTGAGAGCCACTCAGGGATTCTGTTTTATGTTAAATAGGATGAGAATCCATTCAGAATTAACTCTCATAAATTATGGAAAACACATTCTTTAATGACTTAAACACTAAAACTGTTTGAAAACCAAAGTGGGAAAACACGAAGAACCAGAAATTGTGAGAGTTTCCTAAAAACAAGGTGGTAGATGTGTCAAATAGATGGTAATAATGTCACCAAAATGCATGTGCAGTGGACTGTTGCAAAATATGGGAGCAAAACCAAAGATGCTTCATACCAGGAAGCTGTAAACAGGAAGAAGGTGCTGAGGAACAGCCCATAGCTATAAATTGGGATAATTCAGCCCAAGGAGCCAAGTGTGAATATCACTTCTAATGTCACCAAAAAGGTGTAATGATCATTAGCATATATGCACTGAACATAAGAATTGCAAAATATATGAAGCAAACATTGACAAAACTAAAAGAATAAATAGACAGCTTGAAGTAATAGTAGGAGACTTAAATATCTCGCTTTAAATAGTAGATAGAACAATTAGAGAGAAGATGAATAAAGTAATAGAGAACTTGAATAATGTTACAGACCAGTTAGACCTGACATCTATAGAAATTCTATTCAACAACAGCAGAATACAATTTTTCCTCCCAAGAACATTCTTCAGGATAATTAGATGTTAGACCACAAAGCAAGTCTTAGTAAATTAAAAAGATGGAAATTATTCAAGTATCTTTTCATACCAAAATTAGAAATCAATAGCAGAAAGAAAACTAGAAAATTCACAAAGATGTGAAAATGAAATAATACACTCTTACCCAATGGTTCACAACACACGTATTGCTGGGTGTATCATATTCAAACTGAAGAAAACAAAGGTAAAAACAAATTTCTCTTTTAGACTTATTATTTTTAATTGAAGTATAATTGATATACACATTATATTACTTTCAGGTGTAAAGCATAGTGATTTGATACTTGTATATATTATAAAATTATTAGAGGCCTGGTGCATGGAGGAGGGGGGAACCTCAGCCCAGCCTGCACCCTTTCGAAATCTGGGACCCCTCAGGGGATGTCCGACTGCCAGTTTAGGCCTGATCCCACTGTGGGCCTAAATCGGCAGTCGGACATTCCTCTCACAATCTGGGACTGCTGGCCCCTAACTGCTCGCCTGCCTGCCTAATCACCCCTAACCACCTCTGCCTGCCTGCCTGTTGCCCCTAACCACTCAATGGGGGGTGGCCAGCCGGGGAGAGGGGCTGTGGTCATTCTGGTCTCTGGTCGTTCTGGTCATTCCACCATTTTAGTTGCTGGGCTTTTATTATGTAGGATTACCATAATAAATCTAGTTAATATCCATTAAAACAGTTGTGGAATTGTTTTCCTTGTGAAGAGAACTTTTAAGATTTACTCTACTAGCAACTTTTATATATGCAATACAGTATTATTCGCTATTTCACATGCTGTGCATTTTATCCCCAGGATTTATTTATTTTATAACTGGAAGTTTGTATCTTTTGACTCCCTTATACCCACCACCTCAAATAACCACCAATCTTTTCTCTGTATCTATGGACTTGTTTTTGTTGTTGTTGTTTTGTTTTGTTTTAAGATTCTACATACAAGCAAGACCATAAGGCTTTTGTCTTTCTCTAACTCTTTTCACTTATCATAATGCCCTCAAGGTCCATCCATGTTGTCACAAATGGCAGAATCTCCTTTAATGGATGAAAACCACACACACACATATATATAGAAAAAAGAAGAAATGTTATATATATATATATATATATATATATATATATATATATATATTATTTTCTTTACCCATTTATTCATTAATGGACACTTAGGCTATTTCTATGTCTTGGATATTATTCACTAATACTGCAATGAACACGGGGTCAGATATTTCTTTAAGACAGTTTTTTCATTTCTTTCAGGTATACATTTAGAAATCAGATTGCTGGATCATATGGTAGATCTATTTTTTTAAATTCTCACTTGAAAGCATGTTTAGAAAGAGGAAAGGGGAGAGGGAGAGGAAAGGGGAAAAGGAGAAGGAGAGGGAGACAGAGGGGGAGAGGGAGAGAGAGAGAGAGAGGGAAAGGGAGACAGAGAGGGGGAGGGGAGGGAGAGGGAGAGGGAGAGGGAAAGGGAGGGAGAGGGAGAGGGGGAAGGGGAGGGGGAGGTGAGGGGGAGGGAGAGGAAGAGATCAATGTGACTGGTGATCAAACCTTTAACCTAGGCATGTGTCTTAACCAGAAATGGAACAGGCCTCAACCTGAAAAAGAGCAACTAAGAAAAACCCACAGCTAACATCACTTTTTTTTTTTTTTAAATATGAAACACTTGACGAACTTGCATGTCATCTCTAACATAACATTGCACTAGAAGTACTAGCCATGGCAAGCAGGCAAGAAATGAAATAAAAGGTATCCAAATTGGAAAGGAAGAAATAAGATTATGTCTATTTTCTGAAGATTTAGTCTTGCATATAGAAAATCCTAAGGAACCAACAAAAATATACTTAGCACTAATAAATGAGTTCAATAAGGTTGCAGTGTATAAGATTGATACTTTAAAATAAGCAGTATTTCTATATACTAGCAATAAACAATTTGAAATGAATTTAAGAAAACAATTTTATTTAAAACAAAATCAAGACAATAAAATAGGAGGAATAAATTTAACAAAGGAAGTGAAAAACTATACTCTGAAAACTACAAAACATTGCTGAAAGAAATTAAAGAAGACATAAATAAGTGGAAAAAAACATCTGTTCCCAGTCCAAAGTCCCTGTGAAGGACGCTTTGGGCAGTCAAACTCAAAAGGTCATAGTTTGGAATAAGGAAAGGTTTATTGATTGAAAAGACACCAACTGAGAAAATGGAAAACTTAGTCCTCAATTCAATCTTAAAGTACAGGATATAGTGTTCTTTTATGCCAAGGGAAGGGGATATGGAAGGAACTGTTTCTGTAAAACTCAAGCTGAAAGCAGAAGTCCTCCAATGATTAGCATGTTTATAGCCAAGACTAGGCAGAAGTTATTGGCCTGAGGTCCTGGGAACAAGGCAGGCTTCCATCAGATGGAGTCAGAGAGACCAAGCATCTCATTCTGTTAAAATCTGATGTTCACAGGTCAAGAAACTTAGTATTTTAAAGATGGAAGTACTCCCCCAAATGTTTCTACAGAAACAACATAATCCCTATAAAAACCCAAGCTATATATATATTTAAAATTGACAAAGTAATAATAAAATTCATATAGAAATTCAAGTGTCACAGATTAGCCAAAACAAATTTAGAAAAGGACATAGTTAGAAGTCTCTAACTTAAAAAATTACTACTAGGCTAGTGTAGTGTAGAGAGCATGATACAGGCATACAAATAGTCATATAAATCCATGGAATAGGATACAGAATACAGAAATAAACCCAAAAATCCAAGGTCATGTGATTTTCTACAAGTATTCCTAGAACATTCAATGAGGAATAGTCATCTCAACACAGTGCTGGGACCCTGGGTATCTACATTTAAAAAAGTGAAATTTGACCCCACCCTTATGCCAGTCACAAAAATTAACACCAAATGGAGCATAGACTTAAGTGTAATACCTAAAATTATTAACTCTTAAAATAAAACATTGGAGTAAACCTTCATAGTCTTCTGTTAAGCAAAACTTTTTTAGATGGGACACAAAATACAAATAAAACAAGAAAGTATAGTATATAGCTTCATCAAAATTAAAATATTTATCCTTAAAAAGACACTTCCAGGAAAGTGGAAAGATAATATACCTAATGTAAGCAAATATTTGCAAATGACATGAGACTCTCCAGAATACGTAAAGAGCTATTTTAATAGAATAACCAAAAGACAACCCAACTGGCCAGTGTGGCTCAGTAGTTAAGCATTGACCTATGAACCAGGGGTTTGTGCTTAGGTTCCTGGCTGGGGCACACCCCAGGGGTTGCAGGCTCCATCACCAGTGGAGAGCCCGTGGGAGGCAGCTGATTGATGTTTCTCTCTCATTGATATTTCTATCTCACTCTCCCTCCCTCTCTTTGAAAATCAATAAAAACATACTAAAAAAGAAAAAAAAAAAAGAAAAAAGGAAAAGAAAAAAGACAACCCAATTTGAAAATGGGGGAAATGTCTAAATAAACTTTCCTCAAAAAATATACTAATGGCCAAAGCACATAAAAAGATGCTCAACATCATTAGTTATTAATGAAATTAAAACAATGAGATAACACTTCACACCCACTAGGATATCCTATCTAATAAAAGAGTAATATGCAAATTAACCCTCACTCTGCTACACCCACAAGCCACGCCCACCAGCCACGCCCACCAGCCAATCAGGAGAGAATATGCAAATAAACCCAACCAAGATGGCTACGGCCACAGAGAGCAGGAGGGAGGCTTGGGTTTCCCTGGCAATGGAGGAAGCTAAGCTTTCCGCTTGCCCTTGCCAGCCTAGGCCTCCACTCAAGGCTACAAAGTTTCAATGATAGAAGATACATAAACCCAAACAGAAATGGCGGCAGCCACGGAGCTGGAAAGAGCAGGAGGCTAGGGTTGCCCCCGGCGATGGAGGAAGCCAAGCTTTCCACACACCCTGGCCAGCCCAGGCCTTGCTTAAGGCTACAAAGTTTCAATTATAGAAGATACATAAATCCCCCAAAAAATGGCTGCCACCCCGGAGCAAGCAGAAGGCTTGGCTCCGCTTCAGGCTACAAAGTTTCAATTGTAGAAGATAAATAAGCCCCAGATACCAGGGCCTCTGCTTGGGTCACCAGGGGGCGTGGCCAGCCTGCAAACCACCACAGGCCCCTCACCCAGGCCACTCCACGCCCTAAGGGAACCCCCACCCTGATCCGAGACACCCTTCAGGGCAAACCAGGTGGCCCCCACCTGTGCACCAGGCCTCTATCCTATCTAATAAAAGAGTAATATGCAGATTGACCATCACTCCAACACACAAGATGGCTGCCCCCATGTGGTCAAAGATCCTGCCCCCCTGTGGACACAAGATGGCCACCACAAGATGGCCAGCAAGGGATGGCAGTTGGGAGGGACCCAGGCCTGCAGGGGAGGGCAGTTAGGGGTGAACAGGCCTGCAGGGGAGGGCAGTTAAGGGAAAACAGGCTGGCAGGGGAGCAGTTAGGCATCAGTCAGGCTGGCAGGGGAGTGGTTAGGGGTGATCAGGCTGGCAGGCAGAAGCAGTTAGAGACAATCAGGAAGGCAGGCAGGCGAGCAGTTGGGAGCCAGCAGTCCTGGATTGTGAGAGGGATGTCCGACTGCCCGTTTAGGCCCGATCCCAGTAGGATCGGGCCTAAACGGGCAGTCGGACATCCCTCCACGGATCCCAGATTGGAGAGGGTGCAGGCTGGGCTGAGGGACACACACATCCCTGTGCATGAATTTCGTGCACTAGGCCTCTAGTCTATAATAAAAAAGATAAATTTTGGTGAGAGTGTTGAGAAATTGAAACTCTCATGCATGGATGGTAGAACTGTAAAATGGTGCAGCTATTTTCTAAAACAGTGTGCCAATTCTTCAAAATGTCAAAGACAGAGTTACTCATTATTTCCACTCATAGGTATATAGTCAAGAGAATAAAAACTTATGTCGACACACACACACACAAAACAAATACTGGTACACAACACTCCTTGCAAATTATTCATACCTCAAACTAACTATGATCCAATTGTCCATCAATGTTTACATGAATAATATATGGTATATCCATACAGTGGAAGATAATTAGGTAACAAAAGAATAAAGTAATGAGTTAACTTTAATAATAAAAGTGTAATATGCTAATTAGACCGGATGTCCTTCCAGACATCCTTCCTTCCCGAAAAAGCCGTAGCAGGTGGGGGCTGAGGCAGAGGCAGCTGCCACCAGGGTGGGGGCCACAGCCCTTGCACGAATTTCGTGCATTGGGCTTCTAGTGTTACAATAATGGATGACCCTTGAAAAATATACCTTTATGAAAAGAATCTAGTCACAAGGGATCACATATTGTATGATTCCATGTACCTTATGTGTAATGTTCAGACTAGGTAGATTTATAGGGACAGAAAAATTAATGGTTGTGTGTCTGGAAGACTGAGAAAAATGGGAAGTAACTATTACTGGATAAAAATTCCTTTTCAAATTGACTCAGGGTTATGGCTACACAGCTCTGTGAACATACTAAAACGATTGAATTGAACACTTTAAATGGATGAATTGTAAAAAGTACATATTACATCTCAGCAAAGCTAATACACAAAAGCACAGGTTTTTTTTTTTGTTTGTTTTAAATACAAAATGGAATATTTGTTCAATTTTTCAGACTGTTTTGCTAATTGGTCTTTTTTTTTCTCCCAATTGCTAAGAAACTTTTCAGAAGATAGACCACTTAGTTGACATTTTGTATTTCACAATAAAAGGAGGGTATTTATATGTTCCTACATATATGTGAATCCATCCTCTTTGTAATACTAAGTGTACAATTTATGTATGTAATCAGATCCCCTAAAATGGCTAATTCTTCCCATAGTTTTACTCAGCTAAAGTCTTAGAGCTGAAATAAATGGGTGAAAAATGCTTACACAATTTAAGGGGAACATTAGGTATCTAATGTACTAACATAAAAAAGTTTTAAGACTTCCATCCCTTATTCATCTCTCTCTTACTAAAAGAATTCTAGAGGCTCAGGGATGAGAGAACAGTCTCATTCAGCTCACTGAAAATTTGAATTTTCCTCTGTTCAGTTGAATACATTCACGCTTACAATTTCTTTTTAATATATTTTAAGAACATTTTAATTTTATTCTGTTTTGTATTTTTGACCACTTAAGACTTAACTGATATAAATAAGGACAGGGTTTTTTCCTCTATTGATAATATGAAAAGTGCAATTTCAACTAGGCAATCTTTCCTAATTCAGTTTGTTACTGTTGAAAATACATTCTAAGTAAAGGGACAAGTACATTTCATTCAGGAATATGGAGGGAGCAGTAGTCAGTAATCCCTAAAGCCTTTTCCATATTATTACTCTATTGCATATTTATTCTCAAAGCATTTACTTCAGGCGCATTTTACTTTTATTGTTTATTTTATCATATCTTGGGAATTAGTATTGAAAAAATATTAATCTTTCACATATGCTCAGTTTTATATTATATAAATCAAAATCCCAAATAGGAAGAATTAAGGCACAAGCAAGTAGGATTTGAGAATAGTGTATTTACCAGGAGGTTCGTTATAAAAGTACGGTGGGTATAGGGAAACCTCAGGATTAACTGAGGAACTTGGGGCTGCTCGCAGCCGGGTTGTCACCACTCCACCAGTAAGCCTGAAGGGACAATAACAAGGGAGGTTATAGGAATGGTGTCCTAACACAAAATATGTGTATCCTCGAAAACTTTTTATTGATCCTCCTATCATAATTCTTTCCAACATAATAGTTTGAGTGGAATTTAAAAATTAATTCCCTGTGGTCACAGGCAGTCAATTTGCTTTCCATGTTAGTGTAGGATGAGAACAATAAAAACTACTTCTAGAATGGTACAGAGTTCAGTGACAATTCCATTCCCATTTTTCCTCTTTTAGAATTTTCACAGTGAGAATATTTGCACACATGATTAGATTTGGATGACATTTGACAAAATAATGTTACTTGGTTCTCTAAACTTCTGAGTTATACTAATATATCACATATTGCATAGTAATATGTCATCAAAGAGAATTTAACAATCAGCTCATAACTTAGGTGTTCTCATGAATACTTGGTTTTCTGAAAGTAAAGTATTACATATGAAAAGTCCGGCAGACATGTTTGTGACATACAGTAATTTTTTCTCAGTTTCTAAAAATTAATTCAATATCACTTAGGCAAGACTTACCAAAGGAATATATGTTTTCACTTAGAGATACCTTATAAATAGAGTTGAAATTAGGTAAAGCTGGGGTCAAAATAAACACATTAAACTGGAAATATCATAGTTTCCAATTTTAAACAGATGTAAAAAATAGTTTAACATATGATAATTACATATAAGTAATTTTAATTCATGGTTAAGAATCATTAAGTATATATTTGACAAAATTGGAGAGCATGTCTAAAACTGAGAGAAAATACTTAATCCTAAATAACTGCAGCTGTTTTCTACAGTTCCAGACAATATGTTTTAGATGGAATGTTGGAAACATTCTGACATCATATATAAGAATATGTTCTGCTTCTTTTGATGGAAACTCACTTTGTGAGAATTAATAGTAAAAGCAGATATGGCAGGTCACTAATAAATGTGGAGCTAACTAAAGGTATACTAATGTTAAATGTATTATTGATAGCAATATCATCAAAATATTCCCATTCATCTAGAAAGTTCATTGGAGGAATAAAAAAAAGAGACATTATTAAGGTTTAAAGGGGATAGGAGACTTGCATCCAAGTAATGCATGAACATGAGTATGACTATGCCTCCAGGACAGCACACCACAGTACATACTGGATACACTTGGCCTTTGTTTTGTATACTGGCAAATACGTGATGGGAAAAAGGGGGAAAAACAGAGAACCAACCTGAGAACATTTTGGGACAGACCAATGAAAAAAATAGATAAAGGAGTTGAATCTTTGAAAATTGATAGTATTAACACATACTAGTATGTGCTTCTTATAATGTCTCTGTGTTTCCCTGATATCTTACAGACCCCGTGTTTAAAGATAACTTTTGAAAATACATCCTTATTCAGCAGAGGAGGTATGCGTGAGTTGCATTTAACACTGCGAATAGACATATGTACTGATGCTAGCCCATGAGACATTAATTGTGCAAAAATCCATAGGACCTAAAAGATGATATATTGTCTTTGTCTCATGTCTTCCTTTTGTATAATTAGGTAAATATTTCTATATTTTATCACATGTATTTATACACTAAATTTATGTAATCTATAATAATAAAAGCATAATATGCTAATTAGATCAGACGACCTTCCGGACAAAGCCCTGGTGGCAGGGGCCAAGGCAGAGGCAGCTGCCGGGCTGCGGGGGCCAAGCCCCTTGCAGGAATTTCGTGCTTCGGGCCTCTAGTTTATATATAAATAAATGTGAAGAATGATCTTGTCTATTTTTCACTGGTTCTTTCTTAGCCTCACATGCACCCATCTCTGCTACATTCTGTCTGCACCGCTGGGTCTGGTGGTCTACAAAGCACATTGCCCAGGCTTGCACAATAGCTGTTCCACTCGGCCCATAGGAAGCTGCCGTGGTAGACAGAAAAGTAGGAAGAGTGTAGGCGACCCTTTTCCTTTCTCTGGTTGCTTCTTGAGGCACCTTTGAAAGTAGTTTCTTCTCTTCTGTGTTGCCATATTCAACCACTGCTTCTTTTGGGGTAGATATGTAGGGAGCTCCACTGTGATTGGAACCTAGCAAGGTGGGGTTTCTTTCCCAGTTGTAGGGCTGGTTGAGCAGGACCCCCTGTAGTGCGGAACCCAAGGTCCAGGACCCTGCAAGCACCTGTACTTCCTTCACTTCTTCCTCTGTTCTAGGAATGGCAGTGGCTTCTGCCGTTATGTGTCTCTACTTATCTAGCAGCTTTTAAAATTTTATTTTGTTTATTTATTTTCCTCCAACACCCTTCTTCTTTTCCTTCCCACATCTTTTTATATTTGGGTAACCAATTCCCTTTATTTAATTAGAGGGAACTATAATTTTTGAAAATTAAATTTTAAAAATCTGGGAGTTTTGTTTTATTGTTTCCCTAATTGGCTTCTGATAAGGTCATTGATATAAAACTGAATAGCAAACACAAATCTAACAAAGTAAGGAAAGAGGTAAGCTGAATAGAGTCCCTGGGTCATGGTTTATTTTCAGCTTCACTGCTAAAGGAAAACTTCCATCCTGGTCAGGATGATGCACTACATCATGAGTGAGCAGGCAAAACCTAGGCCCCCATTCACCGGACAGCTGGTTTCTGACACACTCCCTCCTTGAAAGGTGCTAAGGTCTGATTAAATGGACTCTCTTTAAAACTATTTTTGAAAATTAAACTTTCTATCTTTAGGTTATTGTAGATTCCCAGGCAGTTGTAAGACATAATACAGAGGTCTTATGTACACTTCATCTACTTTCCTCTAATGGTAATATCTTGCAAAACTACATCATACCATATCGCCCCTAGGATATTGACATTGGCCTCTTTCAGATTTTCTAAGTGTTACTCATGAGGTTTACTTGTGGTTGTTTAGTTCTATAAAATTTACCAAGGGTCAGTGTATGGATCTGAAGCAACAATTGCAACGTAGAATATCCACATCCCACAAGGACCCTTCATCTTGTCCTTTGGTAACTACAGCCACTTCCCTTGGGCCCATCCCTTCCTTAAACACAGCAGCCACCAATGTCTTCTCCATTTTTAAAGGTTTGTCATTTCAAAAATGTTATAATGGAAAAATACAGCATGTAAACTTTTGGAAATGGCTTTCCCCCCTGTCAGACTCTTTCTCTGAAGCTTCATCTAAGTGGCTATGTGTATCAAGTTCATTCTTTATTGCTGAGTAGTGTGCCAGGGACTGGATGTACAGTTTGTTTATCATTTACCTGCAGAAGGGCATATGGACTGTTTCTGGGTTTGGGCTCTGTTCACATTTGTGTGCAGGTTTTTATGTGAACAAATATGTCCATTTCTCTGGGTTAAATGCCTGCGAGCGCAATTGCTGTGTATAGGGTGATCACATTTCACTTTATAAGAAAGTGCCAAACTGCAACCTATTTGAATGGCTTAAATTAAAAATGTTGAAAAAGGGAGGGGGGTGAGGGGGGTAGAGATGGGCAAAGAGGGGGGAAAACAGGGACACCTGTAATAATATTAACATTTTAAATAAATGTTACATTTATTGAAAACATTTTTAATAAATAAAACAAGGAAACAAACAAAAAATGCTGAAAACACCAACATGTTGAAGAGGAAGCAAAGAAACTGAGCACTCATACATAGCTGGTGGGCATGTAAAATGGCACAGCAACTCTGAAAAACTGGTGGCAGGGTGTTGCTGTTCTTTAATTTTTGAAAACTAATAGAAGCTAACTTTACATTGAGGCTGACTGTGACCCCTCTCATATCATGGACCTCACAGTGCTGTCACTCTGCTCTCCACAGTCTAGAGGAGGGAGTGTGACCTGCTAGCCAACGTCTAACGCATGTTTCCAACAATACTGACATGATAGAGGGGAAATTGCTTGCAACGTGCATATGCATTAACAAAGCAGTTTTTTGCAGATGTCTTTGAGGAATCTTTAAAAATTACAGTGGCCATTGTAAATACACAACAGAAGAAAATGCTAAACCTTGTAAAACATGCGCTATTCATTATAAGATGCTTTTGTGGCATAATGTTAGTGTGTATTTGAAAATGTTTTTAAGTCACAAAAGGAAAATGCTTTGCATCTGATGAAACAGAAGGGGTTATTAATGGAGAATGAAGAATACAGAAAACAGCTGCTTCAGGAAAATTACTGCAAAATGCTTTAATTTTATCTGCATCCTGCAAGTTGAACCAAGTTGAACCCTTCAAGTAAAAATTTATTTTGCTTAATGAAACCACTCAATAAATATTTTGAAAATATAACCTATAAAAAACAGTCAAAATCTTATCATCTGATATAAATATATTTATTAATTTCTGTAAGCAGTTCCACTACTATATCTATTATTATTATTCTTGCAATTCACATTTTATCAAAAGACAGGTAAACTAAATCATTTATCCTAATAACATATGTGAAGATAATTGTCATAAAAAGGCAAAATAGACACACAAGTAAAAGCATGTCACAAAAGGCAAATATTAACCCAATCTGACATATAACATGAGAGCCATTGGAAAGCCTGAGATTTAAGGTTGGGGGACATTGACATACGCACACATCATTTCCTTTTTTTATTTCTAAGGAAATATTCTTTCTAGAAAATTTGATTTTGGATATAAGCAAAAGTCTAATAACAATTCAGACAGAAATATTAAGAATTTAAAAGTTTTGTCACATGCTTTTAACATCATAGCTTGGAGACCCTAATATTTTCCTAAGTCAATTTATGGAACAATATTTTGAACAGCTACATAATATTACATTAATGGAATATATTCTAAAATAAATAAGCCCTTGGGGGTTATATTTTTAGATTATTTAAAATATTACAGTATTAGAAAAACATTGCAGTGGCCATGCTATACCCCCCCCACACACACACAATCTTTGGACACTTGCCTAATTATTGAAAAAAGTTGCTAGCAGAGGTAAAAGGGCAATGCCAGTTTTTTCATAATTAAGTTTTGAGACACTGACTAATTCCTTTAAAGAAAAGAATTGTAATTTGCATTCCAACTGGTAGTGTATATTCCTTAGTTAATTCCCATATAAACAATCATTGGATATCTTTATTAATCTGATAAAAAATCTATTATTTTTAATTCTCATTTCTTTATTATTAAAATTTAAAATTTTTTCCTGCCCTGGCCAGGTAGCTCAATTGCTTAGAGCAGTGGTCGGCAAACTCATTAGTCAACAGAGCCAAATATCAACAGTACAACGATTGAAATTTCTTTTGAGAGCCAAATTTTTTAAACTTAAACTTCTTCTAACGCCACTTCTTCAAAATAGACTCGCCCAGGCTGTGGTATTTTGTGGAAGAGCCACACTCAAGGGGCCAAAGAGCCGCATGTGGCTCGCGAGCCGCAGTTTGCTGACCAGGGGCTTAGAGCTTCATCCCCAACCATACGCTAAGATTGCAGGTTAAATCTCTGGTCAGGGCACATATAAGAATCAACCAATGAATGCATAAATGGGTGGAACAAGAAGTTGATATTTCTCTCTCTCTCTCTCTGAAATCAATGAAGAAATACTTTTTCCAATGCTAATTGGCCATTTTATTTCTCTCTTTATAAAATTTATCTAAATATAATTTATTCAAAATGCCTTCATTGATACATTAATATTTTCTAATTAATTTATAAAGGTTTTTACAAATACCAATTCACATATTTTGCAAATATTTTCCCAGTTTTTCATTGTCCTTAAGGTTATTTCAGGCATAGGAATTTTTAATCTTCTTATAGCAAAAGTTTATCATTTAACTTTTTATGTTTTGTCCTAGGAGTTGTTTCTAGAAGGCTATCTCAAAAGAAACAGGAAAGGAATATCTGCAGTTATTTCTCTTTTTACTCTTTGGTGTCATAATTTATAAGTAGAACATTTCCTTTTCAATTATTATTGGGAATGTTGTAAAGACTTTTTTTTTCAGATTCTGTTAAGTTAAACAAAATGTATTATTAGCAATGTGTTCTTGAACGTCATTTGATATTTTGATGTGTATATTGATTTATTTGATGGTGTTCTATAAATCACATAAAATCTTTCTCACTTTTTTTGTTCTTTATTATTTCTGTTCCTCTGGCTGGTAATTTCAAATAAGCTATCTTTGAGCTCACAGATTATTTCTTCTACTTGATCTAGTCTGCTGTAGAAGCTTTCTTTTGAATTTTTAAATTCAGTCATTATATTCTTCAGTTCCAGAATTTCTTTGTGGTTGTTTTTTATGGCTTCTGTCACGTTGTTGAATTTCTTTTTTTGTTCATGTTTTGTTTATTTACATATCTGTCTTCTCCTGTAGCTCATTGAGATTCTTTAGGATGAATATTTTTATTTGCTTTTCAGACCATTCATAGATCTCAATTTTCACAGGATTATTAAACCATATATATACATATATCTATATCTATCTATATATCTATATCATCTACATCTATATCATCTATCTATATCTATATCTATATCTATATCTATATCCATATCATCTATATCTATATCTTATCTATGTGTCTGTCTCTGTCTCTGTCTCTATCTCTGTCTATGTCTATGTCTATGTCTATGTCTATGTCTATGTCTATGTCTATGTCTATGTCTATCTATATCTATATCTATATCTATATCTATATCTATATCTATATCTATATAGATAGATACAGAGACTTTTTTTGCCTTTTCTGGTATCATGTTTCCATAGTCCTGCATTGGTATCTACATATTTGAAAAAGTAGACTTTACAGACTGACTTTGGCTGGGAAAGCCAATGTATTTTGGTCTGTGAATGGATGTCAATTTGGTGTTTCTGTGTGGGCATAAATGCTGTGTCCTTCTATGGTGATATCATGCTGATGTCACTCCCACCAAAATTATTAAGCACCCATATAATACCAAGCATTAGTAAAGCAACTTTCTCCATTAATGGGTTTAAGATTAAATATTTAAAGTGGCATGGGTGGAGAGGAGGAATGAAAGGTCGTAAGTATGCTAATTAATTCCCTAATCAATATGGTAGCTCATGAACTCAAGGTAATTAGAGGCATGACAAAAATAAATGCACAATATGTTGAAATTGCCAGGGATATAGGTAGCTTTAGCAAGGGTGGGGAAAAACTCCTTCAGTAAGGCTCAACTTTCACCAAGTTCTGAGAGAAATGATACTAAAGTCTGAGCAACATCAGTCCACCTGGAGGGATGACGTAGTGAAAAGACAATAAGAAATTTCTAAGTGATAGAAATAAGAAAAACTTGACTGGAAGAAAATGAGCATATTTAGAAGGTATCCTATTGAAAATCAATTACAACAGTAATAAATGACTAGAGATACTTTTGCAGAGGAGCATAAAATACAAAATAAAAATAAAAGGGAAGATATAATAGAAGAGAATATTCTTCAAAAAAGAGTCGACTCTAATCTAAGAATATTATTTATTATAAAATCATGACTTATAGACAAGAAAAATATATTCTAGTTAAGTTACTGAATTGTAACTATTAAAGTAATAGTCAATGAATGAGGAGGGAAATAGTCATTTATCTGGAGAAAAAGTCTAATTGGCATTAGAGTTCTCCACAAGCATTCAATCCCAGAGACAACTATAAATTATAAAATATCCATGAAATTTGTAAGCAAAGAAGAGTGACTTAAATAATAATTTCCAGCAAACCTGCCTTTTGCATTTATTTTATAAAAAATTAGGATTGAGGAAATTGTGTCTCAATGTGACATACTCTTTTATCTATTTATCTGTATAGAGATAGGTCTGAAATAATTTCTCTTAATAATATTGATGGTTATTTCTGGTCATATAATTGGGGTTAATAGGATGTTTTCACTTTAATATCATTTTAAATAATACTAAATATGTATTGTTTAAAAGTTACCAGACCAAGTTTCATTTTCTCATTTTAAATCAAACTATCAAATTCTTTATTTTTGGCTTGCTTCTGGCTGTATTGCCCTGATTAGGACTGCCAGATAGGTTAGCAACCAATTTCCTCAGGTTCATTCTTCCTAGAGTAAGAATGCCAGCAATCATTTAAAGGCTAGGTAGAAGTAGCAAGAAGTCTTTTTAGTAACATCTCCACACATCCATCAGAACTATTGATGTGCTGATGTGTTCCAGGGAATCTCATTGCTCTTCTGTGATAACAAGGATGTGTTGAACAGATCCTGTTATGAAAACTGTTTCCAATATTGTCATAGCGAAGTAGAGGTTGTAGCTTTACCATAATAAGCATGCTATAGTTTGTCCCACTAACAGCATTTTGTGAGGCAGAGTATGTTGCTAAGTGGAATTAATTTTTGTGTGGGTACCAAACCCCATCTTCTCTATTCTGCCTGGCATTCCTTTGATTATAATGGATAGATGAACATTTACTAGTTTCATGAACCAAGGAGCTGATGATGGAAATGTCAGCCGTGTGGATTAGTGATGTAATTCACAACTTGGATTTGTATAGTGTATCTTGGGCCAAGAACAAGGAGTTTTTGTCACATATGTTCTGTAAACACTCAAAGCAATAGCTTAGAGACATGGTAGGACAAGGAAGCATGGCATTGTAGATTTTGAATTTCTTCACTTTGAATCCTGTGTCTTTCACTTACTTTGTAATCTTGAACAAGTTTTTAATGTTTCTGAAAGTCAATCCTAATATTTTGAAAAATGTAAATAAAATAAGTAAAAATGCCGAACTGTGATAGGTTTTTTTTCACACAATTTTTGTTTAAATGGTGCTGTTTAAACATTGAGTTCTGATTTCATTAAAAACATCATGGTGTAACTGTAAGCATTTTAATTAGAGGTAGGAGTATGTGATAGTGCTTTTTATGTTGAATTTTAATATCCACCTGGAAACAGCCATTTCTGTTATTAGAAAGTGAATAAGAAATTAAGAGATCAGAAGCTTTAATGCACAATCCTGTTGTAACCTATTTTTAAAAAAAAAACAAATGAATGATTTTTAAAAATTTTTTCTGATGATCAGTGCATAAAGATATATTATCAGCATACTGTATTATTTTAAGCCACTAAATATTTACTTACATTTCAATATAGCAAATATTCCCTGTCTACCTTCAAATAAAAGCCCCAGGATTACTAGGCAAGATGCCAAAATGACCACAATACTTACTAAAATATTTGGAGTTACAAGGATGGATATGGGGGCCCATTTGTGAGCAAGGAGGATGTGCCAGGTACAAAATGGGAAAGCACAGTTACAAACCCCTTTGTCTGGGCTGGATGTACAACAGTGGCAGAGGCTGGGGGATCATCTGCAACCAGGAATTCCGAAGTTTGCCTTTTCCGCACTTTTCCTTAGCTCCAAACTGCTGGCTGGGAAGGGGCAGCAGTACCTAATATGTAAACCCTAATGTTGCAGATGCAGAACAGCTGACTCAGAGAGTGATTTTTTTCTCAAGTTTGGACCTTCATTTTCCAAGCTAGCGGCAAACTGCTCTGCCCTGGGGGTTGTTGTTCAGTCTGAGGGTGTCCCCTGGTCCAGCAGAGTGCAATGCACCTCAGCACCTCAGAGTTTACACTCAGCAATATGCACACTCCCTTTAATCCTGGAGCAGAATTGTACTAAAACTCCTCGCTGAGTATCAGTCCTTCAAACACAGGTAACTGAATACCTGTAGCATTTGGGTTCTTTGGTGATCTCAGAACACCTCTAACAGGAACACCATATGACCAACAGTTTTGTTTTTGTTATTGTTGTTTTAATTCTCACCCAAGGATATGTTTATTAATTTTAGAGAGAGAGGAAGGGAGAGGGGGAGAGAGAAACATCTACATGAGAAACGTTGATTGGTTGCTTCCCACAGGCTCCTACACCTGTCCCCACTGAGAATCAAACCCACAAGCTGGTGTACAGTATGATGCTTCAACTAACAGACACCTGGCCAGGTCTGATCAATGATTTTAAAGAAAATAACCCATCAAACCATCTTTCAGCCTTGTGTAAAATCCTCATGATATTGAGTAATATTATAGAGACTGAGTCAGAAGGGAAAAGCTGAAGTCCTGCCTTGCATAAGCTTCAAAATCCTAAAATCCTTGCACTCCGGAGTCCTCCAGTCCCCTCAGCCCCCCAGCCCCCCAAGCCACCCAGGGCCGGCCCGAGGCACAGGCAAGCCTTGGATGGTGGCTGCCCAGCCACCTAGGGCCGCCTGAGGCTTAGGTAACCAGGGCTGTCTGAGGCTTGCGCTGCCAGCAGTGGCAGCAGCAGAGGTGTGATGGGACGTTGCCTTCCCCTGATTGCTGGGTCGGCTCCCACCCCTGAGGGCTCCCAGACTGTGAGAGGGGGCAGGCCGGGCTGAGGGACACCCCCCCCCCCCAGTGCATGAATTTTCATGCACTGGGCCTCTAGTTTAATAATAAAAATCATATAATCTATCAATTAACTTTTCACTAGAACTGAAGATATTTAGAGTAGATATAATGGTGGTTATTCCTAAGAATGTCAAGGCAGCTAAAAGAATTGTACAGTAAAGATTGTGTGCCTAGCATAAAGTAAGCCATTCTTGCAGTTGTTTAGGTCAAATCTTGGTATATGCCTTGACTCCTCTTTTTTCTCACATGCATAACATCAGAATATCTTGTTCGCTGGCAATACCTTCACAGTACATCCAGGCTCCAATCACTTCTAGCCACTCTCAGTATTCCACCTCAATCTATGCTCCATCATCTCTTGCCAGGATTATTATTATAGCTGGGCTTCTTGCTTCTACCTCCCACTGCCCCCCTAGAGTGTAACATTAACACAGTAGTCAGAGCTTCCTTTTAAAACAAATTGTGCTACTTATCAAAATTCTCCAGTAATTTCCAACCTTACTCTGAATAAAAGCTAAAATCTTTGACCTAACAGCACCTTATTATTTAACCCTGTTCTTCTACTCTGACTTCAACTCCTGCCACTCCCTCTTTCAAACACCCTGCTTCAGCCGCACTGGACTCCAAGAATTCCTTAATCTCTAGACATTCCCAGTCATATTTTCCTTGCCTGGACCATTCTTCTAGACATCATTGTGATTTGTCACTCATCTGCTCTCAGGTTCTCTGTGTTCAGATGTCACTTTATAGACAAGTGGCCAAGAAGGAGTGGGTGCTTTCTATAATGACCTCATAGGAAATATCTACTTTCTACCATCTTTGTCAATATATGTCCTCATGACTATCTTATCTTTTTCTTTATAGCTCGTGTTGTCATCATATAGTATTTTCATAATATATTTTGTCAATCTTTTCTCTACAGGATGAAAGAACAATGATTTTCTGTTGGTTTTATTCATAGGTGTATTTCCAGTGCCTATACAGTGTCTAACTTGGAGGAGATCTACTGAATGAATGAACCCAGTTTATCTCTCTAACCTCGATTAAACAAGAGGGACTAGATAATGCATCCACTCATCAGCTAGCCAGAGTTCTCCCTGTCATAGACCCCTTCTCACTCTGAGAGTCTGCAAGAAAAAAGCCACTCTCGTATCAACACCACAGCCTCCAGTCATTTTATAGCAGAATTCTTACTTTACACCGATTACCCATTTATTATTGTAAACCATACTGTCACCTAACTCTGATAAGTTCTTTATTCTTCTCTTCATCATTTATGTCCAGTGCAAACTTCTACATTCTTCACCCCAACCAGAGCCTCTGTCAGTATTTTTCTTTCATGATGAACAAACTACTCTGTGTTCTCAGCCTGTTCACTGAGGACCCTTTATCACCTCAAGGTTTCCCCTGATCACACCATTTCTCTCCAGTCCCCTCAAATGTGTCCTGCGTGTTTTCTCATACTTTATCAAACACTAAGGAATTTTACCTTTCCTTTCCTTGTCCTATGGCCTGACATTGCCACAAGGAATTATATTTTTAATCATGTCCAGTTTAATAAATAACACAATTTTACTTTTTGTATTACATCAGTACTTTTCCCCCCTGGTTTATATAAAAAATATAATTATTTTGTTCATTTTTGTTTAATTGTAATATTTATCCCTCGATGTACATGACATATTGTATGATTATAATAATAATTGGTTTAATGGAAAATGACCTTACTTTTATAAGATTACCTTTGTATTCCTATGAGGTTAATATTGTGAAGCTGCACTATAATATTGTGATATTATTATTTATACAAAATATATATTTGGTCATTTAGAAGGCCAAAATATATTTCTCATATATATTTGACCTTCATTCATGTTTCCTGGTGCATGGCTCATAAAATCTTTGGAATTTCTGGAGCTATGAATCATGGGAGCATCTTTTGTTATAATTTGGTTTCTTGGCCTCAGTTCCTAAAATTGCTTCAGAGCCCTTAAGGCGGAAGTGTATCTTGTTAATTACAGCAACTGGGTTTATATTAAAGAGGTGACTTTTGGAAAGCACTTAAGAATGGGGGCTGGTTGCCAGGATAAACAACCATGCAAAGTCCCACCTCCTGATTTCTAGGGAAAAGACTGGGTGGAGGATGAATCAATCACCAGTGGTCAATGAGTTAATCAGTGATGCCTATGTAATAAAGCTCATAAAACCCAAAGGGCAGCGTGTGGAGAGCTTCCAGGGGGAAACACGGAGATTTAGGGAGAGTGGTACACGCAGAGAAAGCAGGAAAGCTCTGTGCCCGTTCCCTATACCTTGCCCTCTGTATCTCTTTCACCTGCTGTTCCTCAGTTATATCCTCTTTCAAAAAAACCACCAACCTAGCAGGAAACCATTTCTGAGTTCTGTGAGACACTCTAGCAATTATTTGAGACAAACAAGACGGTCAGTGGAAGCACAGGTGACAACTAGGGCTTGTGGTTGGCTTCTGAAGTTGGTTAAGGGGGTGGAGGAAGTCCTGTAAGTCTGAGCCCTTAACCTGTGGAATCTGATGTTATCTCCAGGTAGACAGTGCAGAATTTAGTTAAAATGTAGGATGTCTAGCTGGGTTTGAGAACAGATTGATGGCAAGAGGAAACCCACCTCCACACACTGGAATTGGTGACCAGAATCTTTATCTTTTAACTGCCTTTGTATTATTTCTCAACTATGTGTTCCAACTCCATTATGCCATGTAAGGTCAAGCTCCATTTAAAAAACTCCAATTACATTTTCAAATCTTTATTATTTCTACTTCAGACTTAATTTTCTCCTTTTATTCCTCATTTCAGACTTCTTTGTCCTAACTTTTAGCACTCCACTTCTACCACCTAAATCTCTATACACACCCTAGATTTTTAAATTGTATAATTATTTTTATTGAATTTATCAGGGTGGCATTGGTTAATAACATTATATAGGTTTCAAGTGTACTGTTTTATAATAAATCATCTGTATATTGCATTGTGTGTTCACCACTCCAAGTCACCTCTCCTTTCATCACCATTTATTCCTCCTATATACTCTTCCACGCTCACCCCCACACCCCTTTTCCTCTGGTAATCACCCTCGTGTTGTCTGTGTCAATACGCTGTTGTTTTTTTTCTCTTTTGCTTATTCCCTTCACCTTTTTCTCTTAGCCCCACAAACCCTCTCCTCTCTGACAGCTGTCAGTCTGTTCTCTATCTATGAGTCTGTCTCTATTTTGTTTGCTAGTTTATTTTGTTCATTAGATTCCACATATGAGTAAGATCATGTGGTACTTGTCTTTCTCTGACTGGGTTATTTCACTTAGCATAATGCTCTCCAGGTCTATCCATGCTGTCACAAAGGGTAAGATCTCCTTTATATGGCTGAGTAGTATTCAATTGTGTAAATGTACCACTGCTTTTTAAAAATTTTCATCCACTAAAACATTTGTACATTTAAACAATATGATCTAACTGCAACATAGCATTTCAATTATGCCAATGCCACATCTTCTTCCACCTCATTGGTATCATATGCTTATTGACTCTGTTACTTTCTCACTAATAACCATATTGTCTCCAATTCTTTTCCTCTACAGATTAGATTCTCTGGAAAATTAGTTCAACCATTTCTTTACAAATTCCTAAACTCCTTTGTTTCATTGTCTTTCCCTGGGACAGATACAGCCACTGTTCGTCCCAACCACAGTGGAGCATTTGAGCACTATTGGAGACCATAGATGAAATAGGAGTGCTAGCAAACATCTCTGATCAAACCCTCAGGAGCTCCCTCCACATCTTCCAGAAACCTATGTATGTTTCTAAATTAATTCACTTGCCCTTTATTTACAAGGGCTGTTTCCAAGCTTTACTTTTAGCTAAAGCTTATTTATTTTTTAAATTTTATTTTTCTACTACAGTTTGCATTGAACACGTTATTGTATTAGTTTCAGGTGTACAGCGATCAGATAGACATTCATGTAGGTTACCAGGTGTTCCCTCCAATAATTCCATTCCCACCTGGCAGCCTAGATAGTTATTACAGGATTGTTGACTATATTTACTATGCTTTACCTTACATCCTCTTGACTATTTTGTAACTACCAATTAGTATTTCTTTATCCCATCACCTTTTTTTACACTGTCCCCCAAAACTTCACGCATCTGGCCTCCATCAGTTTGTTCTCTGTATCTGTAAGTCTATTTCTATTTTGTTTGTTTATTTTGTTATTTAGGTTCCACATTGTCTCAAATGGTGATATTTCCTTCTTTTTTACAGCTGAGTGGTATTCCATTTTGTAAATGTACCACAGCTTTTCCCCCCACTTACCTACTGATGGACATTTGGACTGCTTCCAGTTTGACTATTGTAAATAGTGCTGTAAAGAAGGGGAACATATATTCTTTTGAAAGTTTTTCAAGGTTTTTTAGATATATTCCTAGGAGTGGAATTGTTGGGTTATAAGGAAGTTCTATTTTTACTTTTTTGGGGGGAAACTCCATACTGTTTTCACAGTGACCACACAAATCTGCATTTATGGGTTCCCTTTTCTCCACATTCTCACCAACACTTGTTTTTTGTTGATTTATTAATGATAGCTTTTCTGACAGGTATGTAGTGCTATCTTATTGTGGTTTTGTTTGCATTTCTCTAATGGTTAGTGATGATGAGCAACTTTTCATATGTCTGACATTTGTATGTCCTCTTTGGAGAAGTGTCTATTCAGGTTTTCTGCCCACTTTCTAATTGGGTTGTTGGTTTTTGTAGTGTTGACTTGTTTGAGTCCTTCATAAGTTTTAGATATTAACCCTTCATTAAATGTATCATTGGAAAATATATTTGTTTTACATTTTGTTGAAAATTTTCTTTGCTGTACAAAAACATTTTGGTTTGATGTAGTCTCAATACTCATTTGCTTTTCAGCTTGAGAGTTCAATCATCACTTGCTTCAGACAGACCTTACTGATAACCAAGACTGGATTAAATTCCCTTGTCATATATTCTCATAGCACCTTTTATTTTTCTTTGTATAACTTGGCAACTTATAATTTGTTCAAATGTTACTTTTCTATAAAAATTAAATTTCTATGAAGAGTGATTATTATATGTTCCTATTTTTTTTTAAGTTGTAACCTCGACCCCAATACAGCTTCTACTACATAGAATTTTTTTTTTAATATTGTCTGGCTGGTGTAGCCCACTTGATTACAATCCTGTGCACCAGGAAGGAGGTCACGAGTTGGATTCCTGGTCAGCACACATGCCCAGGTTGTGGGCTCGATCTCCAGTATGGGACGTGCAAGAGGCAGCTGATGGGTATCTCTCATCTCATGGATGTTTCTCTCCCTCTCCCTTCCTTTCTCTGAAGTCATCTAAAACTATTTTTCAATGAAATCAAAGACAATTTTCCATCACAACAAAAATAAGAAAAGACAAGAATGGCATATCTCTTATCTCAATCAAATTCTCTTTTTAACTCTCAAAATCCATTTTCTTAACTTTATCAGTGAGGATGGTTTGCTCAAAATAGCCTACATTGATTGACTCTACTGTGATGTTAACACAGGCCTGAAAAGAACTAAATATACAAGCCCCTCTGCTTATTTTCTATGTTTACAACAATACCTCACAGAAATATACAGATGGAAAGATGCCAGGCAAACACTAAGCCAAATGCAATTAAGTGGTGTGTAGGTTCATTAATGTTAGACAAAAAACAATTTAAGGCAAAAGCACATAAAGATTTAAAAGACACTATGTATTAATGAAGGAATTAATAAATTAAAGTGATAGAAAAGTCATACATGTAGCGATTAACACTGTGGTATACTATACAAAGCAAATTTTCAGAATTGTCAAATTTAAGAAATCCACAATTATATAGAGTTTGGACTATAATAGCTACCAAACATAGGATATAAAGACAAAAAAATAGTATAATTATAAGAATGATTACATATGTATTTGTGTGCTCATCTGTATATATATTTATACATGTATTTATGTACATATATGCAATGTATATGCATATACAAACACAAAACAGATCATTTTCATTAATTTCATGATCAAATGTGAATTTAAAAATTTGTCAAGTTAATATGACACAATGGAATAAATATTCAAGAATTTATATCATAAAACTATCACTGGATGAGCCCTGGCCAGGCAGTTCAGTTGGTTATATCATTGTCCCAATATACCAAGGTTGAGAGTTCAATCCCTGGTCAGGGCACAAACAAGAATCAACCACTGAATGCATAAATAAGTGGAATAACAAAATCAATGTTTCTCGGTCTCTCTCTTTGTCTGTTTCTCCACACCTTCCTCTTTCTCTCTCTTAAATCAATAAATTAAAAACATTAAATTTTAATAATAAAAGTATAACAAAAATAAGTATATATAGTGCTATCACTGGATAAATGCAATAGTACATAATTTATCCAAAAATGTAATACACTGTACATGTAGAATTAAAAAATATAAAAGACAATAAAAACTATTATTCATAAGTTACTCATAATTATGAGTAGTGTACAATGCAATCTACAAATTAAATTATTAAATAGTAGCAAATGATAACATATGAAGCCTTAAGGGCTTCAGCTAAAGTAGTATTTAGAAAAAAGTTATTTTAAAAAATATCTATATATAGAAAAGGCTAATATGCTAAGTGTCTGACTGTCCAAGTGGTTGCTATGACGTGCACTGACTACCAGGGGCAGATGCTCAATGCAGGAGCTGCCATGATGTGCACTGGCTACTTACAGAGAAACGGCACTGCGGACCTGGTGCCCACAAAGCAACACTCAGCTTCCCCCAAGTAGGACACAGGCCCCACCACCAGCCTGGAGCGACACCCCATTAAATCACAGCTGACACTGCCGAGACCCCATGGTGGAAAATGCGCCCACAGACCAGCCCAGCCTGGAAATGGGTCATGGTGGGTGCCGGGTAATGATGTCATGTAGCAACGCCCAGCTTTCTCTGCCTAGCGACTAGCCTCCTTGCAGTTTCTTCAGCCCAGGAACTGACTTGCTTTACAGGCAGGTGGAAACATTTTACACTTTAACCAAATGTCTGTGAAGCATTTTTCCCATGCCTCATCTCATTTGATCCTCACAGAAGTCCTAGAGTAAGTAGATAGGAGACTCGGTGGAATCCTATTTTCTTTTCATTAGCCAGAAAATGGAGATTTAGAAAACTTAGAAACTTGACTGACTGAAAAGAAGTAAGAAATGGTGGACCTTGAAAATGACTTCAGGTTTTTCTCACTGTGCAGAATGTAGTCAAACACTGCTGCAGTAAAATATTTTACCCTTTCTTCTCCCTAGGTGATCTACAATAATAATCTGCTTCATATTGATATTTACTGCTGTGTTGCTGACAATTACCTGAAAGAGAAGTTGGGGTGCTTCATTAGGTTGGAAAAAGTTTAGCTAAATCAGAAAGCAGGTCTAATTAAGCAAGTTTATTCCATATCTATAAAAGGCTAAGTTGACTCTTGATGTGCGGTACATATAAAGCTCTCACTGGCACCAATTGCATGCATGTGTTTCCATCTGTCATTGCTGATCATGAATGTGGTTGACACTTCTATTATAGAGAAAGGGCGAATAGCAGTATTAAAATATTTCTTCTAATTAATTTCCTTTCAATGTGCACAAATTCATGCACCGGGCCACTAGTATATTAATAACACATTTATTAAAAAGAAATAATGGAACAAACCTAAGAAAGGTAGAATGGAGGATATAAAAATAAGTGCAAAATTAAAAACAAATTAAAAAGAACTAAAGAATAAAAAGGGTGAACAAAACTTATTCTTTAAGTCCAATCCCAGCTCTTCAACTCACCCCAAGAAATTAAAATTTAAGAGACTAATTAAAAAAAAAATCACAGATCTTTGATTAGTTGAAACAAATTCAAAGGACATAAATACAGACAAAAGTAAATATATTTAAAATTGTAAGAAGCTAATAAAAATAAAAGAATGCAATTTATTTAAGTATATATTTTATTAAAATGAATTCAAGAAAAGATAAAAATCCTGAATGAATATAAAAAATTTACATTAAATTTATAATAAAAATTATCCCTTCTAAAAGGCCACTAGATGGCTTTATACACAAGTTTGAGCAAATTTTCAAAGAACAAATAAACCTTGTGTTATGCAAACTCAGAGTGTAATGAAACAAAATTCTAATTAAAATATTTATGAGCTTAATATAAACTGGATACTTTATTGAAAAAGTCAAACTAAAAAATAATAATTTATCTCACCTATAAAATACACTATATTAAAGCAAATTCAATAATGTGGAAAAATGCATATGCAGGGAAAGAAGACATTTAAACATCAGACAATCTATTGTACCAAACACCAAATCAATAGTTAAAAGGTTGATAATCTATGAAAACCTCTAAATCTATCATTTATCTATCATCTATCTATCTATCTACTTATCTATCTATTGAATATTACCTAACATATATGTCATATTATATAATAAGTACTGTAATTATATAATTATTATATAACATTCAGTACTTTGTGATCAATATTTTCTCTAGAAATTAGAAACAAGTCTCACAGCTAATAGCAAGGGATAGTAGAAACATTCTTAAAGTAAGAATGAGATAGGGCTGTTTCATATCACTGCTCATATAAGCTTGGAAATAAAATGAGAAGCTTAAAGTGTTGAAATAAAAAGAGAAAACAAAAAGTATCAAAATTTACAAAAGGATATTCATGTACAAATAATCCAAAAGTCCTGCCAAACAATTAGAATAGAGTTCAAAGAGTGTGCTGAATAAATATTAACAAGTAAATGATATTACATTTCTTATTCCTATTAATAAAAGAATATGAGTATGTTTGTACTCATCATGTATCATAAAACTTTAATAATAGACTGTATCTCTTTGTGCACCCTATTATGATGCACACCAACCTTCTTTCCTAATAGACTCAAACACTTATTTTGGAAGAGGACTATCATAGCACACATTGTTTAAGATTTTAGTATATATATATTTCATTTAATCAATATATGTTATTTTGAATGTTTCAATCTTAATAAATAGAATATTGTTGTGCACCAACATGCATTTCTTTTCTTAGTCTTATCTTTAAATATGCATCCATATTGTCATAATGTGTATTATAAGGGCATATTGCAATATATTCATACTAGAGACCCAGGGCACGAATTCATGCACCAGTGGAGTCCCTCGGCCTGGCCTGCAAGATTAGGCTGAAATCAGCTCTCCGACATCCCCTGAGGGGTTCCAGATTGCGAGAGGATGCAGGCCAGGCTGAGGGACCCCACTGGTGCACAATTAGGAGGTTGGCCAGCTGGAAAGGGACCACGGGAGGCTCCAGGGCGCATCTGGCCCATCTTGCTCAGTCCCGATCTGCTGGAACCCAGCAGCAAGCTAACCTACTGGTCAGAACATCTGCCCCCTGGTGGTCAGTGCACATCATAGTGAGCAGTTGAGCGGCCTTAGTATGTCATTAGTATATTATGTTTTGATTGGTTGAACAGACAACCTGATGACTGGACACTTAGCATATTAGGCTTTTATTATATAAGATATTTCCATCTTGGACATTTTCTTTGGTTTCAATGGTTTTGTGGTTAAAATATTACTTCTATGTACATTTCATATACAGATCACATTATACATTTGTGAAATGGTTACTATAGAGTTTACACATAGAATAGAATTGGTGAGTCATATGCTATGTGCATCTTCATTGCCAAATTCTCTAAAATGTGGATAAAAATTTACATTCAAATCGCAGAGTGAAATGATAATCCTAATCATTAGTATTGACAGGTGTGTTTTTTGAGCTTTTCTCAATCTGAAGACAATTGGGGTATTAATTTTGCTTCCTTTCTAGTAGGAAGATTAAATATCTTTTCACATACTTATTGGTCACTGTTTTTTTTTTTTCTGCTAAGATTTATTTCTTAGTAGTGTGTGTAGGAGGAGGGGCATGAGGGTACATATGGACACTTAAGAATTATCTTGCCCACCATGCATTTCAAATTCTTTCTAGTATGCAAAAGCTAGGAAGTCAAAATCAGCAATGTGAAGATTCCCTGGACATGAGGGCTTCCCTTTGTCTTGAAGGCTCTGACAGTTAGATGCACTCATACTGCACTTTGATGTGATAATGAGTCGCCCTGGGCGAGAGGCAGTGTGGGGTGCATCATTTGCTTATGTCGATTCTGTGGAGGCACTGAAGTTCTGAGGTCAGGCAGCAAAGACTTCTAATTTTCTCCATAAATCGCTTGGATCCTTTTAAACGAATGCCCTAGGTATTGTGTGGTTATTTTCCTATTGATTTAACTATCAACCTCTTCCACTATTTATCCATATCCACATACTTTAATGTAGCTTCTCAGATGGCAGAGTCAGCTGGGCTCCCTTATATAGATATGTATCTGTATAAGACTATTTCAAGCTGTTTTAAGTATTACATTTTTTTGGCTACATTTTCTAATATTTGTTGCTAGTGTACTAGAATTACTTATTATTTTATTGCTCAACTTCACTGTAAAATAAACCACAAAATTCAGTCGCATGTAAGAATGAGCATTTATCCGTATGCTCAGAGCTCTGCCATTCAGTTGAGGTGACTTCATTTCAGGTTGTGTGTCTATGGGTCACCGGGGCCTCTCTGCTTCCTGCATGTTCATTCCGGAGCCCAGACGAAAGCAGCAGCAGCAGCAGCAGCAGCAGCCTCCCACTGGCTACTGCCTCCATATCTTTGATCTACTTTGCAGCAAAGTTCTTTAAAACAATGCTCTAGAACAGGAGATGGCAAATCACACACACACACACACACACACACACACACAGCACAAAACACCAATAAAGATAATTATGCAATTATAAAGGACAGTATAAATGTATGTTTCTTATTTTTTATAGTAACTGACTTGAAAATTATATAAAGCAATATGTATGTAATTTTATTGTCATGGCTCTAACATACAGGAATGTAAAATATTTGCAAATAACCCAGAGGTGTGGATAGGAGCAAAGTTGTATTAGACTAAAGAAATTAAGCCAGATGGTAACTCAATACCACAGGGACAAATGGAAAGAATCAGAAATGGTAAACAAGAAGGTAAATATAACAAGCTCTGTAAATGTATACTTGTTCTCATTTTCTTTGAGGTTCTTTAATTAACACAAATAATATAAAGTTATTTATAAAATTATTACAATGTTTTGCTGGCTTTGTAGTATACATAAATGTAATAAGCATAACAATAATAGCACCAAAAGGAGAAAGAAGAAATAGATCTCTATTGAGTAACATTTTTATATCCCAGTGGATAAAGTTAATGCAAATCTGAAGTTGATTCTGATAGTTGCTCTAGGGTTTACCATATACATCTGAATTAATTAGAAAATATAGTAAAAAATACTTCATTAAAGGAATTAAAATGTTACACTAAAAAATCCATTTAATACAAAAGAAGTAGTAAAGGAGGAACAGAGGATTATAAAGCCACTAGAGGCCTGGTGCATGAAATTTGTGCAGGGGGGTGTGTCCCTCAGCTCAGCCTGCACCCTCTCCAATCTGGGACCCCTTGAGGGATGTCCAACTGCCCGTTTAGGCCCGATCCTACTGAGATCGGGCCCAGTAGTTAGGCCTACTGGGATCAGGCCTAAACAGGCAGTTAGACATCCCACTCACAATCCAGGACTGCTGGCTCCTAACTGCTGGCCTGCCTGCCTTCCTGATTGCCCCTAACTGCTTCTGCCTGCCAGCCTGATCACCCCCTAATCACTCCCCTGCCAGCCTGATTGATGCCTAACTGCTCCCCTGCCAGCCTGTTTGCCCCTACCTGCCCTCCCCTGCAGGGCTGGTCACCCCTAACTGCCCTCCCCTGCAGGACTTGGTCCCCTCCAACTGCCCTTCCCTGCAGGCTTGATCACCCCCAACTGACCTCCCCTGCTGGCCATCTTGTGGCGGCCATCTTGTGTCCACATGGGGGCAGGATCTTTGACCACATGGGGGCAGCCATCTTGTGTGTTAGAGTGATGGTCAATTTGCATATTACTCTTTTATTAGATAGGATGGGATATAGAAAACAAAAAGTAAAAAGGCAGATGTAAGTCTAACTTTATCAATAATAACATTAAATGTGAGTTGACTAAGTAATTCAATCAAAGGCAAAGGGGAAAAACACAAACCCACTCTATGCTGGCTACAAAGGACACATTTTAGAGTCAAAACCACAAATAGGTTAAAAGTAAAATGATTGAAAAGATATACAGTAGTTAGCAAAAAAGATCGGGAGTGGCTATATCAGAAAAAAATAGACTTTAAGCAAATGTTCATAGCGTCATTATTCATGATATCCACAAATGGAAACGATTCAAATATCCATAAATTGATTAATGGATGAGCAAAATGTGGCATAACAAAGTCTTATTTGGCAATGAAAGGAATGAACAAATAGCAACAACACCAAACTCTGTGGAGGGAGAATCTGATTTCTAGGTTTGCCAAATTACATTATTTAAAATGTCCAGTTTTCTATTCCTTTAAAATAATTTCTATCTCTTTATTGTACTATATTTGGCAAAATAGTGTAATTGTACTTTTCTTTGGTTCTTTAGACATTGCTTCCTATAGTTCCTTTTTTTAAAATTTCTTTATTGATTAAAGTGTTACATATGTGTCCTTATTCCCCCATTACCTCCCCCATCCCCCCCACTCATGCCCTCACCCCCTGTTGTCTGTGTCCATTGGTTAGGCCAATATGCATGCATACAAGTCTTTTGGTTGATCTCTCCCCCTGACCCCCACCCTCCCCTATCTTACCTCTGAGGTTTGATGGTCTGATCGATGAAATAGCTGATTTAAAGCCTCTTAATTACCATTCCAATTAGCTAGATATTAATAATAGAAAGAAGGCAGAGGGAGGCCAGATATTATAAGTGTGGCCATCTGGGCAGCTTCACCAGGAAGCTCTCCACAGGGGAATACCGTCCGTTCCCTGCAAATCACTGCTGGGAAGAGTCCAACCAAGAGTGATGGACGCGTGGGCAGTAACGTCCGGGTGAGGTAGGGAAAGTCCAGTCTAACCTGGATCACTGGCCAAAGGGGGTGAGTCCACTGCAATCCCGTGAAAACTCGGAAATACATAATCAATACAATACAAATACAAAGGAGTCTGTGTTCTTGGCTCTCTGGTGGCTCTCTGGTTTCTCTGGTTTCGCTCCTGCTTTCTTACATGCACCCGAGTTCCCCCGATAGCCATGTGGCCCTAGCCTAGAGGACCCACGTGCAATGGGCCGATGGGCTGCAGCGGAAAACACAAACTAAGCTAGCTTATTGCTGGATCGGACTGTGCAGCAATGTGGAACAGAAACCCTGGGCCTCGGCTTCAATCCTAGCTCTGCTGAAAGCAAAGTGGGGCTTTTACCTTGGTGGGCGGAGGGGAATGGGACCCTGGAAACTTAGGTATCTACTCCGATGCAAATAAATGTCACTTATTCTCCTTTGCAAGTCTCAGAAAGTCCCTTTTCTCATGATATCACAAGAATCCTGCTTCCACTGGCAATGCGGGGGGACACGGAGAGCTACCCACCGATAACCGTTTCTTTAACTTTTAAATATTGGTTTTCAGTAACTACATTGAACTTGATTTTTGGAGGCTGCCTGTGAAACAGCCATTCCTTATGTCAGATCTAATTAGTTGGTTCCTAACTATTAATCTACTTTCTAAAATTTTCTATTTATTGTGGATTTATACTTTAAAAAAGACTTTTCTGCCATCTCAGTGAGTGTTTGAGAATGAATTTACAATTGGTCATCCATAAATAAATTTAATATTTTATTTTTAAGAACATGAACAAAATACAAAAAGGAATTAATATTTTTTTAAAGCTAGGCAGTTGGTATGGACGCATTCATAACCTAATTCTTTAGATCAAAAAAAGGTTATTATATTTAATAATTTAAAAGGGGGTTGGTGGTAACTGGAACTGAAGTTGACTGGTTTATTGATCAGGTCACACCTTTTTTTTAATATAATCAGTGATTTTTTTTTTTTAACTGAACTGGCCTATGAATTCATTTATTCTACTTAAATTCCATTTCATAATGTAGTTCAAAGACTTTGTCATTTTATGTGGGGATTATTATTACATATCTACTTTTGACTAACTTTTCCTCATTTTTTAAAATAATTATTTATTCCAAAGCAGTTATTTTGTAAACTTATCATGATCAGAATCACAAAACCTAGATTTAAATTTTTTTTCTCATTAAACTTTATAATTTTAATGGGTCTCAAAATTCTGTGACAGATTTTTGGTCATGTTGTTTCCATTAAAAAGTACTGATTTTAAGAACTAAGAACTTAAAAACTGCCACACACACAAAAGAACCAAATGGTCCACAAAACATTCTCCTTTCCTTCTGAAGGTTTTACGATGCATTGTAATCATTAACCAGTCTTTTACTATTAAACTTAAATGGCCAATTGAGATAAACAGTTCTGAGACTGTTCTTCCACCACTAAGACTGGGGTGGCAGGTGTTGGGAATAATATTCACTTAGCCTTCTGAGCTTTCTGGGCAGACTTGGTGACTTTGCCAGCTCCAGCTGCCTTCTTGTCCACTGCTTTGATGACACCCACAGCAACTGTCTGTCTCATGTCATGAACAGCGAAACCACCCAGAGGAGGGTAGTCAGAGAAGCTCTCAACACACATGGGCTTTCCAGGAATCACATCACCGATAGCAGCTTCACCAGATTTCAAAAACTTGGGGCCATCTTCCAGCTTTTTCCCAGAACGACGATCAATCTTCTCCTTCAGCTCAGCAAATTTGCAAGCAATGTGAGCTGTGTGACAATCCAGCACAGGTGCACATCCAGCACTCATCTGGCCTGGGTGGTTCAGGATAATTACCTGAGCTGTGAAGCCAGCTGCTTCCATTGGTGGATCATTTTTGCTGTCACCAGCCACATTGCCACGGCGAACATCTTTGACAGACACATTCTTGATGTTGAAGCCCACATTGTCCCCAGGAAGAGCTTCACTCAAAGCTTCATGGTGCATTTCAACAGACTTTACTTCAGTTGTAACATTGACTGAGCAAAGGTGACCACCATGCCGGGCTTGAGAACACCAGTCTCCACTCTGCCCACAGGGACAGTTCCAATACCACCAATTTTGTAGACATCCTGGAGGGGCAGACGCAGGGGCTTGTCAGTTGGACAAGTTGGTGGCAGGATGCAATCCAGAGCTTTAAGCAGTGTGGTTCCACTGGCATTGCCATCTTTACGGGTGACCTTCCATCCCTTGAACCAAGGCATATTAGCACTTGGCTCCAGCATGTGGTCACCATTCCAACCAGAAATTGGCACAAATGCTACTGTGTCAGGGTTGTAGCCAATTTTCTTAATGTAGGTGCTGACTTCTTTAACAATTTCCTCGTATCTTTTCTGGCTGTAGGGTGGCTCAGTGGAATCCATTTTGTTAACACCAACAATCAGCTGTTTCCCACCCAGTGTGTAGGCCAGAAGGGCATGCTCACGGGTCTGTCCATTCTTGGAGATGCCTGCTTCAAATTCACCAACACCAGCAGCAACAATCAGGACAGCACAGTCAGCCTGAGATGTGCCCGTAATCATGTTTTTGATGAAGTCTCTGTGCCCTGGAGCATCAATGATGGTCACATAATACTTGCTGGTCTCGAATTTCCACAGGAAGATATCAATGGTGATACCTCGCTCCCATTCGGCTTTCTGTTTATCCAAGACCCAGGCATACTTGAAGGAGCCCTTCCCCATCTCAGCAGCCTCCTTCTCAAATGTCTCGATGGTTCTTTGGTCGATCCCACCACATTTGTAAATCAGATGGCCAGTAGTGGTAGACTTGCCAGAATCTACGTGTCCAATGACGACGATGTTGATGTGAGTCTTTTCCTTTCCCATCTTGGGTTTGAGTTAATGGTGGTTTTCACGACACTGTGTTCTGGCACAAACCCATTGCGAAAAAGCCTAGATTTAATTTTGAGTGTTAATAATACATTGTTTTTCCTTTATTCTAGGACTCAATAATCTGTTCACAGTCTACGTGCATAAACATGATATTTCATATTCTCTCTGGCATTACAGAAGTTTGAGTATTTCTCTGGATATATTTTTTATTTATGTGCTTTTAAAATACTGTATGCCTGGCCCTGGCTGGGTAACTCAGTTGGTTAGAGCACCGTCCAGATATGCCAAGGTTGTGATTTGGATCTCAGGTCAGGGTACATAAAAGAAGCAATGAAGCAACCAATGAATGCATAAATAAGTGGAAAAACAAATCAACGTTTCTCTTTCTCTCTCTCTCTCTCTTCTCCCTTCCTCTCTTTCTCTAAAAATCAATCGATAAAATAAAGTAAAATACTTCATAACTAAAATGCTTTCCTACCATCTCAGAAAACTTCAACAAGTTTTTAAAATCCAGATATTGTACCCTGGCACACTTCAGAAAGTCTACCTTGATGTCTCTCATCTTCGTTAAACTTGCTAAGCATATGTATTTAAAAAATTTAACTGTTAAACTTTACTCTGTGCTAGTTACTGACATCCATAATCTTGACAATTCATTATTTTCATCTTTTATTCCTAAGACATCAAAATAATGTAACAAATAAATATTTTGTAATTTTTCAGGGTAGCCAGCTTAGTGCTGAGCTCTGGAATTAAATATTGGTTGGATGGTTCTTCCATTATTTGGATAGATGAATCATGTTATTGTTAATTGATAAAATTCAATATTACTTGATACTTTCATTCTTTATGTATATTGATTGGACAATTATTCAGTATTATGACCATAGATGAGTTTAGCAAGTCACTGCTAACTTAACTATAACTTAGCTGTATTAAGGTACTCAAAAGGATAGGGGCACATATCACTGAAAAGTATTCCAGATTATATATTCTGCAAGAAGAAGTATAAAATAACACGAAGATCTATGATTTTAAGAATTTAGAATATGTCTGATTATAGGTGCAGGGTAACAAGCTTTGATTCCAAGTCTTTCCAGAAGGTTGGTCTTTGATAATCAATATAGCAAATGTGTTCAGTGACTCTGGGTCGCCAGGTGTTTTAAGGCAGTTCTGAAAATACCTATTATTGTCATGTGAAGTAAAGAAAATTAGCTACTAGGCCTTTTGAAAAACAGCTGTATGCTATTGACCTGATTGGAAATTGTTTTAACCATTTTGTTGGAAACAGTTGAAAGACTTCATTGTATCATCTGCAACATCTGCTGTTGTAAGAAGTAGCATCTGGCTGCAAATTCACTGGTCTGCCATAATTACATAAAGTGACAATTTTCTTTTTCATTTAGTATTGATGAATTGTGATGTTGAAGATTTAACATTTAAAAATCTGTGTTTTAACAGATATATGAGTACAAAACCACCTATGCATGTTTAAAATTAAATTGTTATTGTTGAAAGTATTGCCTATGCATTTTAAATTTTATTTTAGTCTTGCTTTTCATTGGGACTTAGAATGAACAATATTTTAAAAGAGAACAATTTGTTTTTCTCTCTGTATGGAGTAGGTAACAAAGGAACTTCCTGAAAATTTTCAGATATTTTCTCCTACTTCCCAATTGGCAATTTCAGATTTCCCAAATTCTTACCTTTGTAATTTGTGTCATTTCTGTAATGTAGTTATCTACTTCAAGACTTTGAAATCTTACCTATCTGCATACATTTTTTGATTGATTGATTTTTATGAGGTATAGTTGAGATATATATCACATTAATTTTAGGCATACAACATAATGATTTAATATTTTATACATTGAAAAATTATTACCAAAATAAGTCTAGTTAACATTTGTCACCATGCATAGCTACAGTTTTTTTCTTGTGAAGAGGATTTTAGATATACTCTCTTAGCAACTTTCAAATATGTAATGCAGTGTTATTAACTATAGTCACCATGCTATACATTACATCCCTAGTATTTCATTATTTTAAAGCTAACAGTTTGTACCTTTTAACCCACTTCACCTATTTCTTCCACCTTCCACTCCCCACATTGGATATTCACCAATCTCTTCTCTATTTTTGAGTTTGTTTTTATGCTGGAGTCATTGTTATTGCTTTAAATCTGACATAAAAATGAGAGCTTGCAGTATTTGTCTTTCTCTATCTGATTTATTTTACTTAGCATAATGCCCTCAAGGTTTATTTACGTTGTCATAAGTGACAAGATTTTGGGTTTTTGTTGCTGTTTTTCATGGCAGAATAGCATTCCATTTTATATATACATATATATCACATCTTCTTTATCCATTCATTTACTGATAAACACTTAGGTTGTTTCCATATCATAAATAATATTGCAATGAACATGAGGGTGCATATATCTTTTTGAGTTAGTGTCCTTGTTTTCTTTGGATAAATACCCAGACGTGGAAATGTCGGACCAGATAGTAGTTTCGCTTTTTTTTTTTTTTTAAGAATCCCCATGCTGTTTTCTATACTGGTTACAACAATTTACATTCCCACCAACAGTGCACAAGACTTTAATTTCTCTAGATTCATGCCAACATATTTTGTCTTTATTATAATAGCCATTCTAATGGGTGTGAGTTGATATCTCATTGTGGTTTTAATTTGTACTTCCCTGATGATTAGTGATGTTGAGCATCTTTTTATGTATGTAACTAGAGGCCCAGTGCACGAAATTCATGCACGGGTAGGGTCCCTAGGCCAGCGATTGGGCTGATCGGGGCCTTCCGGCTGCCAGCCAGGGCCTACCCGGCTGCCAGCTGAGGCCTTCCTTTGTTCCGCCTCACTCCCTGGTGGTCACCGTACGTCATAGCGAGTGATAGAACTCCCAGTCTCCCAGTTGAACTCCTGTGGGGACACTTTGCATATTAGCCTTTTATATATATAGTTGTCTGTATATCTCTGGGAAAATGTCTATTCAGATACTTCACCCATTTTTTATCAAAATTTTATTTACTTGCAATTGAGTTATATGACTATCTATAGAGATTTAGTACAACTATTCATCTCTCTTTCATAGTTCCTTCCATATGTCATACCAATTTTTATCTAAAATGTATCATGGAAAGAAATAGATAAATTCTTAGAAACATGACTGAATCAAGAAGAAACAGAAAATCTAAAATACTGATTTGCTACCAAATAAATCAATTACTAATCCCCAAACTCCCAACAAACAAATGTCCTGGACCAAATAGCTTTACAGGTGAATGTTACCAAATATTCTAAGAAGAATTAACACTTGTCGTTCTCAAACTATTAAATATATATATATATATATATATATATATATATACACACACACACACACACACACACACACACACACACACACATATATATATCCAAAAGGAGGAAAGGCTCCCCAATACTCATCTCATGAGACCACCTTTATACTGATTCCAAAACCAAAGATATTACAAAAAAAAAGAAATTATAAGCCAATATCCCTGAGAAACATAGATGTAAACATTCTTAAAAATATTAGCAAACTGAATTCAGCAATACATTTAATGGATCATACACCTGATCAAGTGGAATTTATTCCTTGAGATGCAAGCTTGCTTCAATACCTGCAAATTAATGTGATACACCACATAAACAAAATGAAGGATAAAAATAGTATAGTTAATATCTGGAAACAGCCCAAGTTCCCATCAGTAGATGAGTGGACAAAAGAGCTATGGTATATTTATACCATGGGATATTATGCAGTTGTAAAAAAAAAAAAAAGGGATCTCTTGCTCTTTGCAGTTGTAAAAAAAAGGGATCTCTTGCCCTTTGTGACAGCATGGAGGGACATGGAAAGTATTATGCTGAGCAAAATAAGCCAGTAAGAGAAAGACAAGTATCACATGATCTCACTCATATGTGGAATCCAATGAACAAAACATAACCAGAGACATAGAATCATGGAACAGACTGATGAATCTCAGGGGGAAAATGGGGGTGGGTGGATGGATGGGGAAGAATTAACCAAAGAACTTATATGCATTACTTGTATAACCCATGATAAAGACAGTAGTATGGTGAAGGCCTGGGGGTGGGGGTTGGAGATGGAGGGGTCAATGGAGAAAAATGGGGACATCTGTAATACTTTCAACAATAAAGATAGGATTAAAAATATTATGATCTTATCAATGGATGCAGAAAAAGCATTTGGTAAAATCCAGCATTCATTCATGATAAAAATAACTCTCAGCAAAGTGGAAATACAAGGAATATACTCAACATAATAAAGGTCATATATGACAGACCCACAGCCAACATCATGCTCTATGGGGAAAAGCTAAAAGCATTTTCCTTAAGATCATAAGCACCCCCCCAAACAATCCAATTAAAAAATGGGCAGAACACCTGAATAAGTACTCCTCCAAAGAAGACATAGAGATAGCCAATAGAGATATGAAAATATTCTTAACATCACTAATCATAAGAGAAATGCAAATTAAAATCACAATGAGATATTATTTCACATTTGTTAGAATGCCTATCACCAATAAGTCAACAAACAAGTGTTGGCAGAGATGTTGAAAAAATGGAACCATCATGCATGTTGGTGGGATTGCAAATTGGTGCAGCCACTATGGAAAATGGTATGGAGATTCCTCAAAAAATTAAAATACAACTATACTATGACTCAGCAATTCCATTTCTGGTATATATGTGAAGAAATCCCAAATATGAATTGAAAGGATACATGCACCCCTTTGTTAATTGCAACATTATTTATAATAGTCAAGATATGAAAGCAATACAGATTCCAATCAATAGATGAATGGATACAGAAGTAGTACGTATACACAATGGAATATTACTCCACCATAAAAAAATGAATGAAATCTTTTGAAACAACATGGATGACCTAGAGGTTATTATGCTAAGTGAAATAAATCAGTCAGAGAGAAACACATACCATACGATTTCATGTATGTGTGGAATCTAAAGAACAAAACAAAGAAACAAACAAAAACCAGAAGCAGATTCAAAGATACAGAGAATAGGCTGTGGGTTGCCAGAGGGGAGATGTATATGGGGCTGGGTGAAAAAGATGAAGGGATTAAGAAGTACAAATTGGTGGTTGCAAAACAGTTATGGGGATGGAAAATACAGGCTAGGGAATATGGTCAATAATATTGTAATAACTATGTGTGGAGTTAGGTGAGTACTAAAATTATTGGGGGGAATCACTTCATAAATTATATATTTGCCTAATCATTATGCTGTACACCTGAAGCTAATATAAAATAATATTGACTATCAATTATAATTGAAAATAAAGCTTAAGTAACTAGTTAGTTAATTATATCATGAATCTATCTTCATTTTCCATGCCCTACCATAAATCTAAAACTCTGAATCTATTTTTTTTCAATAATCACATCAAGTATCAGTTCATTTGGAACAACAAATTCCAGATGGAATCCTTCTCTTGCCTTTGGTATCAGCCAGACTATTTGGTAATAGGAAATTCTAAACAATTCTCAAGTGATTAGGAGATTATCTTGTAAGATGTCTAGAGGCAGGGCATCTCCAGAGTTGGTTATTTCAGAAGCTTTATAGACTATCCCTTCATTTATTAATTCACTCAACAAATATGTACTAAACACCTATTATCTATAAGGCTTCATTCAAAATACTTGATTTACATCAGTGAATAAAACAGTAGGAGATGACTGCCTTGTGGAAATTACATTCCCATTGTGGAAGCACATTTATCATATACACTATACACATTAAATAGCAAATAGTTTAGTATGTTAGAAGATAATAGAAGCTCTGGGAAGAAAGGAAGAGGGAAACAAAGATTAAGGGCACTGATAGTGCATTTTAAAGTAGGATGAGCAACCTTTGAGAGGTGGCATAAGTGCTGAGTCTTCAGGAAGATGTCTGGGGCAAAAATCTGATTAAAGGAAAGAGCTAATACAAAAATCACAAGGGGAAATTGTGACTGTTAATTTAGAAGAACTCTGAAGGTGCCAGAGTGGCTGTAACCAAGTGAGGCATGATAGAGTAGGAGAACTGCATCCAGAGGAAAGTCAGGGCTTTTTAGATAATTTTAATTGCATTGACTTTTGTACAGTTTAAAATGTTAAGCAGTTGTCAGTTTTTAATGAAAGGGATGGCATAAAATGATTTACTATTTTAAATATTCAGCATACAATAGGCACTGGAGACTGTTGGAGCAAGTTAGAAGCAGTGCTACAATAACCCAGTAAAAACAATAGAAGCCCACCACAGAGGGTGATCATGGAGTAGTCCATGGAATCTGGGTATAATTTGAGGGTAGAGGCAACATCTTCTTAAACAGATTTAAAAATCGTTTGAGAAAGAGAAATCAAGAATAACTCCAGAGTCTTGTATTTCTATTATTAATGACTTTGATTAGTAATGATCATAATAATAACAGTCCTTAAAAAATACTTTGATTAAATAATGTATACTCCATTACTCTGTTTTTCATAAAATACTTTTCACCTAACCAAGTAAATATTATTCTTAATTCAAAACATAAATCAACCCTTCAGGGATCATCAACTAGACTAGATGATATAGAGTTGTTAATTATTTATAAACCCCACACATTTAGAATGTAAATACATGAGTACATTAGATGAAAATAAAAACTACACTTGGCAAAACTATCCAGACCCTTACTTGGTGTTACCAAAATCAGGTGTGGTTACCCAAAATAATTCTTTTTAGCATTTTATGTCTTCTCATCATTTTTTAATATTTTAAATACAGATATTTTTTAGAAAACCATGGCACAAAAACTTTATAAAAACACAAAGTAATTTTCTTATAATGTATATAAGTTGACAATGTTGTTTTTAGACCTGTAATTTTGCTTTCATTTTATATTTCATATTTATGCAGCTTTTCCAAGGATCCAGATTTTATTAGGAGTTAAAATTTGATCTTTTTTTCCCCTATCTTAATTTAATTGCAATTTTATTTATTGCTTTCAAGATTAAATAGAATAAATATTTCCTCATTTTTCATCCAATAATTCTCTTCACATAAATTGACATAGAATTTTATGTTTTTCTTAAGTTAATGAATTACTGCATCATTACATATTTGTGTGTATTTTTATGGAGAATATATCTTTAAGGAAAAATTACAAATTGTCTATTTTGGATTCCTAAGAATCTTCTTTTCTGGATTTCTACCTCTCATTTGTTTTCAATTTCACTTGCTACCCCAATCCAAGTTATTTATGCCTGCCACTGTGGCCCATCTTAAACACATGTGTAATCATGTTAATACCATGTTTGAAATATCAAAGATGAATATTTATCACCACTACAACATATATTTTCCTTTTGGGGGGGATGTCAATCATGGATTCTTAAAATTGCTTTTGTTAACTTTTTCAGCCCCATTCCATTGCATGTCCCTGGCCACTCCGTTTGGTTATCCTTACCTCACTACATAATTCACTGCAGAAAGTGGCAGTAGAAAACCATCCATTTGAGGAAAAGGGAAAGACATAGACACTGAGGATTACTAATCATCCTCCAAGACAAATTATGATTAGCTGACCAAAAATGACACACAATATAGTGGGAAATAGGTATGCATTGACATAGAATTTTATGTTTTTCTTAAGTTAATGAATTACTGCATCATTACATATTTGTGTGTAGTTAGCATTCACTACAGCTGAAAGGTTGGACTCGTTTAGTTTCTTTAATTGACATTTTCCCTTTAATGGTTTAAAGCTATTTTTATCACTACCTACTCATTCAGTGGTTGTCCTGCCTTCATTTCTTTTAAAGCCCTCAGTTTTCCTAATTACTTAGAACATGGTCTAGCAAAGCCAGTGCCTTACCATCATGACATTTTAGCTGAAATAATTTCTATTTTTGTAGTAAATTAATGTTTGGTATAATAGATATTTAGTCAGGGAAAGAAACTCCATAGGGGACTATAAAATCAACTCCTTGGCATCCATATGAATAAATAACATGCTTTACTTTGGGGGAAATACTCATTTATTTCTTCACAGTTTGTAATATTTATCTTCTGTTTTGCCATCATTAGCTTTTTCATAGATCAAAGCTGAACTTGGGCTTCTCTTATTTTTTTTCTATTGCAGGAAAGGAGTGGAAGAAGGGGGAGAAGTATGACAACGGTGACATCTTGATAAAGGAGATTTCAGTATTTAACAAATTTGCATGTCATCATAAATGCATTAGCACTTGAGCAGCTGGCTTCTTAAGCAAACATGTCGGTGAGCAGATGGTTCTGACGGAGTGACCATTTTAAACACTTAGCTCCATTTAAACTTGAACAATTTGCTTGAGACAGGCTTCTCTGATGCATCAATTTGATGACATCTTCAAGAAGAGCCCAGCTACTCACTACTGGAATTATTTCCAAGATGTTAAAAATCAAATTTAAAGGATGCCCATATATTTTAAATTCCACCATTTATGTGTTCCTTATTTTTGTGTGTATGGTATATGTGGTGCAAATTCTTCAAAATAATGCATATCATCTCATCTTTCCTGCCTACCTTAACTAACTCTTATGCCTCCCCTTGGCATTTCCATGCTTTTCATCGTGTTTTTTGTCTATGCAATTCCATCTACCTCTCCTTCCAGGCTAATTTTATCATTTCATTTACTGATATTTCATGGATGCTTCCCCAGCCCAAAGGCCATTCTCCTTCTACATTTTCTACCATTTCTTTGATAGTGGCTGCACGGAATTACAATGCAGAATTATAAGGGAGGGAATTGCCTTCACCTGCCCATTGCTGATATAAGCCAGGAATGCCTTTGAAAATGGAAAGCCGAGGTGTTCTAGTTATGTTTATTTTTTACTACTATGTTGCTGCTTTTTAAAATGAGATTCATTCAAACTAATACTTGACTTTGAGCATAAGTTCAGAGAAGAGCACTGAAGTAAGGATTAGAAATACAGCTTCTTATTTGTGTGAAGAGCAATTTATTTACCAGAAGAACAAATGTAACTTCCAAGTCAGAGATGTCTACTATAATTTCCTTCTTATTTGCAAGAGCGTGTGTAAACCTACATTTTTGTGCTCAGCCCACTGCCTGAATATTGGAGGCATAAAAAGTGTAGAGCTAATATCAGGATGAGTAACATTGGTGCTATAAAATGCATTATGCATTAAGAATAAGCCATTTTTGAATAAATATAAATAGGAATTCCAGCAATATGGGCAAATGGATTAATCTCCCCAGCAAGGAAGAAACAAAATATCACGTTTTATAATACCTTTTTTTACTCTTTTTAAGTGGTTATTTAGCTGGATTCTTCCTCAGAAGTGAAGCAAGTCACCTGGATTCTCAGAAATTTTAAGTATTTAGAGCAGAGCAATTTTTTCAAGGGAAAAAACGAGTAAACACTGGGGCTCCAGGCCACCCCAGTTCTAAGTATTGTATTAACAGCTACCATTTATTGAATAATTCCTCTGGGCCAGGTACTGTGCTAGGGGTACTTTATATTTACTATTCCATTAATTCTTGAAATAACCCTATAAGGCTACAGATAAGAAAACACAGATAGAGAAAATGTAGGTTTTGGGTTGAGGACCAAACAGCCTTGAAATATTTTAATCAGGATACATACTCATGTCTGAGTGAGTCCAGAGTTTAGAGTTCCACTGAATCCTGCCTATGTCAAGAAGACAATGAGAATGAGTACTAATGTTTTAGAGGATGTTGTCAATTACATTCCCAGAAATTTATCGGTAACCTACATGCTTGCCAACTGTGTTTGAGGGGCTTGACTCCCCACTTCCTGGTCTAGAGAAGGCATTTTCATATTATATTTGTACCTTTAGTTTATGAAACAGTTAAATGCCTTTTAAATGCTGACAAATGTAATGACAAAAATGATTGTGAGAATGCCACTCACACACATTTAGTTGACATTACAAAATGAAAGATGGATGTGGTTATAAGTTTGAAATGGTAAAGGCACAACATAAAAACATGAAAGTATTCCTCTCCTTCCATGTCTGAGTTCCACTTTTTAAGAATTTTGTGTAAATTGTTTTCTGGAAAATAATAGTATAATTATTTAAACACATATTTCTAGAAAAATTTTAAATAAATTCAACTATCTTTTGTAAACTTTATTAATTGCAGATAATATTTATTTTACATTTGTTCAGCACATGTGGTTCTATCTCTTTGTTTTTAACTACTTTATTTTTTAGTAAGTGTAACTTAACTGATTACTGTCTAATAAATCAGTTTTGGCTGGGTCCATGATTTGCTGCTAAATTAGTACTGTAATGAATATCTTTGTGTATTTCCATTGGCTCATTATACGAATAAATTCTCGAGATAAAATCCTAGTTATGAGATTAACAGGTCAAAGAGTACAGATATTGTAAACATGGAAGAATTGTCCAATATTCCTATGAAAGTATTTTACTACAAGCTGTTGCTCAAAATGTGTGAGAACACTTGCTTCTGCATAGCTCTGCCAGCCTTGGATCACCAAAGAATTTTGTATTTGCCAAATTCATGTGGCTTTGACTTTTCCTGAAGCATAAGTATTTGGCATTATTTCATAATTAATTTTGGATATTTATAATTAGTTATTTAATGTAAACTACTTTTTGTATTCTGGTGTGTGTGTGTGTGTGTGTGTGTGTGTGTGGTGGGGGGTGCTTCTCTGTACAAATTAATAATATTGAGTTTCTCCTGTCACTTCAAGAGTCAAACTTGTTTCCTCCCTTTTATACATACTACATGACCAGTCAACCAATTCCAAGGGCCCAACTTGCAAATATATGGAGAATCAAACCATTTATCATGACCTTAGGTCATCATGTCTCATCTGAACAATTGTGACATCCCCTCTTTTCATTGTCAAAAGAATAGCTAGTAGGAAATTTTTTAAACATTGTCTAATCATGTCATTACTCTGTTCAAAATCTCATTCTGTGAAAAAGCTAAAATCCTTAGAATGTGTTAAAGGCATGAAGTCATCTGGTCCTTGACTGTCCTTCTGACTTTATGTCCCACCCTCTTCCACTAGCTGGCCTCCTTCTTGTGCCACAACCTGTCAGGTATGCTTTCACTTCATGCTCTTTGCATTGTTGGTTTCCTTGGCCACCAGTGCACTCAGATATCAGTCCCTCCCTTCCTTCAGCCTTCTCTGAGCAGCATCCTATATAGAAAAACAGCCCCCCAAGAACACACTTTATTTGCCTTGCTGTGCTATTTTTTATTATTTGCATCATAACTTATAACCCCGGAAATATTGTTTCCTTTTTTAGATAAATCAATTTCAATGTAAAATATAGAATCATAAGAGTACTAAAAAATATACTAGAAAGGATACATGAATAGCATGTGTGAATTATTTATAATCATTGAGAGACTAAGGTATTTCTAAGCAGAGAGAATGGAATTCTGATTTATTAATATAGTTCCCATCACTGGTTATTGAATGATATCTCTTTTCCCCACTGACCTGAAAATACCACTTTCATTTCCTACATCTATAGAAAACTATTTTTAGACCACTTTATTTTAAACTAAATTGCCATGTATATTTTGATTGATTTGGAGGGATTACTTTGCTCATTGTCAAATTTCCCTTCAGAAAGATTGTACCAACTTACAACTCCAAAACTATATAAGCAGGTCTGTTTGCCCATATCATTTCCCAATAATCAATAATCAATTTATTCTAAAAGGTTTTATTTTCATATGAGATCTTCAATAAGACAGGGGATATGTTGATATATATACATACATATTGCATGTACATATATGTATACATATATAGAAAATATATATGAAAATTTCAAATATACATATGTATATTGTATTTTAAGTATGTATGAGATGGTTTATTCTAGATACAATATACTTTTATTGATTGAATTTTGCTTTTAAACTATATAATGGGTTTCATTTTAATATCAACTTTTAGTTTTTAATTAGATTTATAGATTTAGGGGAATTAAAAATAATTTACATTATTATAAAATGCTAATTTAAGTATTATATTATTAAAGGTTACCATATCATTATTTAATTTACTACTTTGTGATATCGTTTTTTCATGGTCCTGGAGAAGTATTACTGCATTGTGGTCAGCTCCTCCAGCTCTAGATTTAGTCTGACTCAGACCTGAATCCTGCCTCTTTGGACATGCATGGCTTTATGACGCTGCTTTACCTCCTTCAGCTTCCTTAGTCTCATCTTCATGATAGGGTTACTTCATGATAGGTGGCTTAGTTGGTTGGAGCATTGCCCGGTACACCAAAATATTATGGGTTCCATTCCCAGGAAAGGCACATATCTAGGTTATGGGTTCTATCCCCGGCTGCAGCACATACAGGAGGCAGCCGATTGATGTTTCCCTTTCACAAGGATGTCTCTCTCTCTCCCCCCCCCCCCACCCCCGCTTCCTCTCTTAATCAATTCAAGTATTTTTAAAAAAGAAATAAGATATCAACCTATTTTGGTTTTAGATATATAGCTTTTGGGATATTTATTTTCCTCTGTGGAAATTTCAAACTCTCACCATTATTTTTCTGGGTGTATCTTTTCATTCATTTCTCTCTGTAAGTGACCATATCTTTTGATCCTGTTCCACAGCTTCTTCTCATAACCCTTCAATTAGTGCCTGTCAGGAGGCTCTGAATTTATCTCCTTCAGGATCCCATGGCATCTCAGTAACTCAGAGCTCTCATATCACATTCGTCATGCTTATGTCTTTGCCTTAAATGCATATTTTGGGAATGTTTTTAGTAAATTTAAAATTGATTTCTTTAGTTCCTGTTCTTAATGGCTTTTAATAGTATAAATTATTTTATAAAATTACTTTTATTTAAGTTTTAATTTGATATAAAGTAATCACTTTATATAATTGAAACCTTTTCTTTACTATCTTACAGAATACATAAAATATATTTAAGTTTGCTACTGTTTCTGGGAGTGAGCCTGCTTTATTGAAGGTTGTTACCATTGAATTTTCAGAAATGTCCTTTTAGGTTAATGAACCTTATTATATAGTTATTGATGAATTTATAAATTGCTTTTCAGATTGATGACGTTTCCTATTCATGTGTTTTAGTCTAAATCAAGAGACTATACTGGAGTTCAGTTGTCTAGGAGGCAGTGCAGTGGGTGGCCAAACAAGCCAGTTGCAGGGAAGTTGGTTCCAGAGTGGTTGCCGTGCATGCTAGTTGTAGAAAGCTAGCCATGGGGGGACCATCTCACCTCCTCTGACTTTCACAGCAGTTCTCATGGAACCCTCCGCTGCCGTGTCTCCCCTTGCACAGCCACTTCCTTTTGCACTGCATTTGGGCTGACAAGTTGCCCAGCTACTTCACAATGATACTGCAAACAACAAACAAATATAAAGCAACCAAGCTCAGAACAGAAGGTGCCAATTTGGGGTTGGCACCTTCTGTTCTGAGCTTGGTTGCTTTATATTTGTTTGTTGTTTGTTTCTGTTTGGTTTAGTTTTGTCTTTTTTCCCCAAGATATTCTGTCCACACAATCTCCAGGCAGGTTTTCCTTTACACATTTCATATTATCAGCTTCTCAGTACTTCTTTCAAAGGAATCTTATTTGAATTTACTGTCTATTGATGACATTCATTTTCATCTTCCATTTTTTGATAGAGAGGACAGACATTTTCATTTTTAAAGTACATTTGTTATTTGTAAAGGACTTTGTGAATAAAGTTAGACATTTAAATTTGAATGAACACCTTTATGCATCTACATTTTTTAAAAAAATATATATATTTTTATTGATTTCAGAGAGGAAGGAAGAGGGAGAGAGAAAGAGAAGCATCAATGATAAGAGAGAATCATGTATCGGCTGCCTCCTGCATGACCCCTACTGGGGATCAAGCCAGCAACCTGGGTATGTGCCCTTGATTGGAATTGAACCCTGGATCTGTCAGTCCACAGGCCGATGCTCTATCCACTGAACCAAACCAGGTAGAGCCTTAAATCTGAAATAGACCTTAAAAGTGGTATCCCATCACAATTTAAACCAAAATACTCTGATGTATGCCATCACCTTCATTAAAATAATGAATAAGAAGTTATTAATTGTTCTCATTATTTTGCATTTGCACATGGAACTTGTATTAAATGCAGTCAGGACATTTTTGTGTATCACATCTGGGAAAAGGTACAACTGAGCAGGTACCTTTTCTAAACTGTCAGTTAAATTAATCATTATGCCAGTAACTAAAACCTTTCAAGGACTTTCCATCATCTTCCCCCAGACTCCCTTCCCATGATGTATTTTAAGAAATAGGGAGTCCGGCCTGGCCAGTGTGGCTTAGTGGTTGAGCATCGACCCAGGAACTAAGAGGTCACTGGTTCAATTCCTGGTCAGGGCATCGATGTTTCTATCTCTCTCTTTCCTCTCTCCCTAAAAATCAATAAAAACATATTTTAAAAAAATATGTGTAGGGTTCAGTGTGGAACATGATTTTTCTAGTTTGGAAACAGGATGATGGAGTAGCAAAATCTCTAAAGAACTCTGAATTTTCTGTGCACCATTTTCATGTTTGTATTATTGAGAAATTTATTAAACTTCTCATATATTTTTATTTATAAAATGGTGAAATTAATAACCTTGAAGAATTTTGGAAAATTATATTGCATAAATTGTTTAAAGCACTTCCAAGACACTTTGTTAGTCAATGATAAATGTCAATATTCTCCTTGGTGGAAGTTTTAAGTTAACAGAATTGTGACTGATTGCTAATTCCTCTTACATTTCTTTCTACCTCTTTTTTTCCCCTTGTCCTTCCTGTCTCCTCCTAAGAGTGAACATTCAAAAATTGAAAATGATGTAATTGCATTGTTAAAATTTTTTATATGAGAATATGTGACACAGATAAAAGTACATTATTATAACTGGAAATGTGCAATGACAATGGCAAAAGAAGTGCAGGGAATTGGAAGAATGATTTTCTGAGTCACTAAGGTTGGGATTTTCTTCTTTACAGCAAATTTAAGAAGTAGGAATGAATGAGTTGTTTGAAAGAGCAGTTCAGCTGTCAATGTCACATTTCATTATACATAAAGCCAACAGTTCCTCCCTATTAATGAGATTTTCTCTTCGACTGACAAAATGATTAAACTACACATGGCTGTGATGTCACACATCTGGTTGAAAACAGTCTTGATGTCTAACAGATGAGTGTTCTAATCTGACACAAAATACGGCCACCTTAGAGAATCAACCACTGCAGCCTAGCTTTTCCAGAATGCTGCCACTTCCCTCATTCTTTCCTAAGATGAAACCAGCAACTTCAATGAAAGTGTCTGTTACTATGTGCTTTGGAAAGGCTAATTATGCATCTTTCCATGTTAGGGAATATGCAGTAAAGAAAGAACACCCCCTCAAATATATCTATGAATCTCAGCACCTTAAATACGTTACATATCAGAGTTAGCAATTTCTTTGGATTATTTTATAGAAGTAGAAATCATTAGTGTGTAAGAGGCCCAAAATTTGTTTGATGTCCTTTGCAAAACTCAATATGATTTGCAATTTATTAATCATCCAGATATTCTGGTCTATATCCTTAATACTGTATTAGTTCCTCTGAAAATTACAACTATAGGTAAATTATGGTATAAGAAATTATATGCAATCAGAATATCAATAGACTATCCAAAGAAATTTTAATACCACAGTCTGTGATGGATAAAAATAGATGAAATAAATGCCATGCAATTAATAAATGGATAAACTTTCTGATTGAATTATAGTAGAATAAATTTGGAGTGAAGTGGTATTTGACATGAGCTTCAAAGAGTAAGAATTCTGCATGGAACATTAGAGAAATTGTAAGCTTAAGAAGAGACTTAGTTAATAGCATAAGAGAAACCTATTAGCTGAAAGAAACATTATGCTTAGCTAGTTTAATACAAATAAACATATTATATTAAAATTAAGATATTTACCATATATTGATTAGAAAAGTTAACATGGAACAAAGCTTCAAGATCATATACATTTTAAAATGCTTAATTGTTATGAGAAATATATGCATCATCAATTATCTGTATAAGGGAATTGACTAAAATGCAAAAGATAATAAAGAAAAATATTAGGAATAATTGGTTTATCTGATGACATAACATTTGAAAGATAAGATAATGGCATTTAGATAAATTTAAATGTTCTGAAATTCTTCAATAAATACAATCCATTTGTGTTTTATTTTATTCTAAAAATTTACACCATTTATTTACTTCTTCCTTTGAATAGTTACATGCTATTTGAATCTGTGATTTTGGGTAGGGTTCTAGAAGCTTGTGAAACCACAAAATAAAACACAATGCGCTCTAAATTCAGGTGAGTGATTTCGTAAGCATGAAGTTTAGTCTATTGGTGAAAACTATAGCAAACTAGGTCAAAAGAAACAAAATGCTGACAGATAAGACAGTGTAATAAGAAAAAAGTTTTTTGAATATATCAAACGTAAAAGAAATGCGGAATATAATGTTCCAAGTCTATCAATAAATAAAGAGCCTATGAAATCTCTAAGAACATCAAAATTGCCATGCTGTTGACCTGCATTTATGCCAGATACTTAACAAGAGCTGTTTTTTTAAAGGATGCAGCAATCAGTATTGTCATTTGAATGTACAAGCTGCACAGTGATGAAGGTAAAGGTGATATAAATGCTTGAAACAGTTAAGGTTACAAAAATCACTATCTAGGTGAAACACATTTCGGGGTACTGAAAATTAGACAATAAACAGCATTGATACAATTCTGTAAAACCATGAAGAAACTTCAATGAATTATAGTAGAATAATTCTACTAATATATATATATATAAAAGGCTAAGTGACCATCTGACTATCTGACCGTCTGACCAGAAGCTATGATGTGCAATGACCACCAGGGGGCAGATGCTTAACACAGGAGTTGCTGAGCGACAGCAACTTTGCAGAGTGCCCTTTCGCACTCTGGGACCCCTTGGGGGATGTCAGACTGCCAGTTTCTGGCCCAATCCCTGCAGGTCAGGCCAAGAGACCCCACCTGCCAGAGGGACCCTGCTCACTCTGCAGATGCCCTTCGAGCCCCTGCGCCACCCCAGGTGCAGCTGGCTGGGGAGGGACTACGAGAGGTTGGCTCTAGGGCGTGTCTGGCCCACATGGCCCAGTCGAATTAATTTTCTTTCAATGTGCATGAATCCATACACTACATGGGGCCTCTAGTATTATGTAAGCATGCAGAACAATGATTAACAAATTGTAAGACACTAAATTTTTAAGTGTGATTTAAAAATGGGGAAGAATGTAAAAATATTTTTAGAACACATTGGTGTAAAAAGTTTAGTCATTTATATTTAAGAGAAACTGAAATGATTTTTGTTAGAATCAGAAATAACATTTTCATTAGCAAATATAAATACATGAAAATCAGAGTTAAATGTAGGTAAAGTCACCAAACCAATCATTGCTTTTCTATTCATTGTCGTAAGTTGTTTTTTCCTTAAATCCTGGAACATGTTTATAACTATTGAGAAGATAGTGCTTAGAATAAATTATTCCATTATTATAATTCAACTTGTAAATCATATGTTTTGGAATTTTATGAATATCTAAGAAAATTTTATTTGTTTGTTTTATGTACAAGCATAGTTCAACCCATCGTAGTCCCATTCAGTGTAGACACTTTCATAAAAAACCACTGTGGACTGTTAGATATGTGCCATTGTTCACCAAGAAATATAGGAAAAGGAAAACAATTCCAAGCTAAAAAATAAGTACAGAAAACAGTTGTTCTGATAAAGAAAAGTGTCCATTATATTATTATTAAATAGCAAAAATATATAACATAAAATGTTTGATAGCTTCTAGCACTTAAAAATACAGTTAACATAAAAAATATAATAATTGATAACATAGGGGAATTATTAAAAAATAGTATTGATGGTAAAAATCTACATTATAGGAATAAAATTATAGATTAAAAAGTAATAAGTCAGATAAAGAAAATAAGTTAAAATCAAAAGATGTTTGTGAAATGGTATTTATACAAGGAATAATAGAGTTAAATTTATTCTTCTTTATCTGAAATCTATTTGCTGTTCTTTCCTTATACTTTTTTAATTGTTTAAAGTATTACATGTCTCCTTTTTTCCTGATTGACACCCCCCCACTGCCACTCCAACTTCCAAGGACAAGCCCCCACCACCCCAGTGTCTGTGTCCATTGGTCATGCTAATATGCATGCATACATGTCCTTTGGTTGATCTCTAACTCCTTCCCGCTCCTGCCTTTTCCCCAAGGTTGCACAGTCTGCTCAGGGCCACCTTGTCTCTGGATCCATTTTTGTTCATCAGTTTATGTTGATCATTATATCCCACAAATGAGTGAGATCGTGTGACATATATCTTTCTCCGACTGGCTTATTTCGCTTAGCATAAGCTCTCCAGGTCCATTCATGCTTTTGCAAATGGTAGGAGTTCCTTCATTTTTATAGCAGCATAGTATTCCATTGTGTAGATGTACCACAGTTTTCTAAACCACTCATCTGCTGATGGGCACTTAGGCTGTTTCCAAATCTTAGCTATTATAAATTGTGCTGCTATGAACATAGGGGTGCACATATCCTTTCTGACTCTGGTTTCTTGGGATATAGTCCTAGAAGTGGGATTACTGGGTCAAATGGGAGTTCCATTTTTAATCTTTTTAGGAAACTCCATACTGTTTTCCACAGTGGCTGCACCAGTCTGTATTCCCACCAGCAGTGCAAGAGGGTTGGTTCCTTTTTCTCTGCATCCTCATCAGCACTTGTCCTTTGTTGATGATAGCCATTCTGACAGGTGTGAGATGGTACCTCATTGTCATTTTGATTTGAATCTCTGGGATGATTAGTAACTTTGAGCACATTTTCATATGTCTCTTGGCCTTCTGTATGTCCTCTTTCTAAAAGTGTCTATTTAGGTCCTTTTCCCATTTTTTTATTAGATTGTTTATCTTCCTTTTGTTAAGTTGTAGGATTTCCTGTAAATTTTGGAGATTAAACACTTATCTGAAATAGCATTGGCAAATATGTTCTCCCATGCAGTGGGCTTTCTTGTTGTTTTGTTGATGGTTTCTTTTGCTGTGCAGAAGCTTTTTATTTTGATGTAGTCCCATTTGTTTATTTTCTCCTTAGTTTCCATTGCCCTAGGAGATGTATCGGTAAAGATATTGCTACAACATATGTCTCATATTTTGCTGCCTATGGATTCTTCTTAGATTTTTATAGTTTCCCATCTTACATTTAAGTCCTTTAACCATTTTTAGTTTGTTTTTGTGTATGATGTAAGTTAGTGATCTAGTTTACTCTTTTTTGCATATATTTGTCCAAATTTCCCAGCACCATTTATTGAAGAGTCCGTCTTGACTCCATTGTATGCTCTTGCCTCCTTTGTCAAATATTAATTGAGCATAATGGTTTGGGTCTATTTCTGGGTTCTCTATTCTGTTCCATGGATATATATGTCTGTTCTTGTGCCAGTACCAGGCAGTTTTGAGAACCATGGCTTTGTAATATAGCTTGATATCTGGTATTGTGATCCTTCCAACTTTAGTCTTCTTTCTCAGGATTGCTATGGCATTTGGGGTCTTTTTTTATTCCAGATAAATTTTTGGAGAGTTTGTTCTAGGTCTATGAAATATGCTGTTGGTATTTTAATGGGGAATGCATTAAATCTATAAATTGCTTTGGGTAGTATGGACATTTTAATGATGTTGTTTCTACCAATCCTTGAACACGGTATGTTCTTCCATTTGTTTACATCTTTCTCTATCTCTTTTTTCAATGTCCTGTAGTTTTCTGAGTACAGGTCTTTTACTTCCTCAGTTACATTTGTTCCTAGGTATCTTAATTTTTGTGGTGCAACGGTAAATGCGACTTTTTTTTTAGTTTCTTTTTCTGTGAATTCATTGTTGGTGTATAAAAAAAGCCATAGATTTCTGGGTGTTAATTTCGTATCCTGTTACATTGCCAAATTCATTTATTAAGTCTAGTAGTTTTTTTATGGAGTCTTCGGGATTTCCTATGTACAGTATCATGTTATCTGCAAATAATGACAGTTTTACTTCTTCTTTTCCAATTTGGATGCCTTTTATATCTTCCTCTTGTCTGATCACTATGGCTCCTTATATCTTTTAAAATTATGTTGTTGATTAAAATAGTTAATTTTTAACATGAAGATTATGACAAGAGGACTTGAAACTTCACAATGAAATGTAATGCTCAGTTCCCTATAAGAATAGAACTTACATGCATATATGCATAACCCATGGACACAGGCAATAGTGTGGAAGGCCAGGCTAGGGGGTAGGAGCCAGGTGGAGGGGACCAATGAGAGGAGCCGGGAAGGGGCGGGGGAGGGAAGAGAACATCTGTAATACTTTCAACAGTAAAGATTTAAAAAAAAAAAGAAAGAAAGAAAATAAAAGAAAGAAAAAAAGGAAAAGGGACATGCCAAAAGGTAACAATGTAGGAATTGGCCCTAGCCGGTTTGGCTCAATGGATAGAGCATCAGCCTGAGGATTGAAGGATCTCGGGTTCAATTCCAGTCAAGGGCACATACCCAGGTTGTGGGCTTGATCCCTACTGTGGGGTGTGCAGGAGGCAGCAGATCAATGATTCTCTCTCATCGTTGATATTTCTATCTTTCTCTCCCTCTCCCTCTCTGAAAACAATAAAAATAAAAAATAAATTCTTTAAATGTGGGAATTGGCAGAGATCACATTTGAACTCAGGAATCAACAAGGTAACTAAACATGATCAAACAATAGGAAAACAATCAGGTCAAATCACAAGGATTTATATAGCACAATTAGATATACTATAAACCTTAATTAAATATTGCAGTCTGGGAGCAGAATCTAAACCTCTGTCTTTTAATTACATCATGCTACTCCCCTGCTCAAAATAAAAAGCCAAGCTTTTCATGATGCTGTCCACTGGCTGATTTGACCACTCATCAACTACCGTACCCAGCCCACTTGGCTTTAGCCATTCTAGCCTCTGTGAAAGTTCCAGCAACTCAGGAAGCATCTGAGCCTTTATACTTGCTTCCCTATTCCTGAATACTTTTCTGCATCTGTGCATGGCTTGCTCCCAAACTTCATTCAAATCTCTGTTCAAATGTGATGTCCTCTCTGAGAGGCCTTAGGGCCTTACCTGATCATTCAGAGCCCCACCGCTCCTCTCTGCTCCCTTACCCTGCCTTGTTTTTCTTCCCAGCAGGTATCCCTCTCTCACACCAGGGGTGTCGCCTGGTTCCTGGCCTCCCGCAGTAGAATGTAAGCTACCAGAGAGGGATTTATTCCTCTGTCCTCCTGTCACCTAGAACACAGCCAGGTGCAGAGGGAATACTCAGGGACATTTTCAGAAAAGAAGGAATATGTGATTCCTCAGCCAATGTTTGCTAGTTTATTTATTAATATTATTTTTTCTAAAAAAAAGAATATGCATATGGGTGCCCAAATGTAAAATTATGTTAATTTGACAGTTTTAAAACATGATAAAAACATTCCTATTTTTTCTAAATGAAAAACACGGAAATATGTGAAAATTACAAAACATACATTTGTCTAAACTCTGTTAAGGTATATCTTCTTTGAAAAATATTTTTATTAATTTCAGAGAGGAAGGAAGAGGGAGAGAAAGATATAAACATCAATGATGAGAGAGAATCATTGATTGGCTGCCTCCTGCATGCCCCACACTGGGGATCAAGCCCACAACCCGGGCACATGCCTTGACCGGGAACTGAACCGTGACCTCCTGGTTCATAGGTCAATGCTCAACCACTGAGCCATGCCAGCCGGGCTATTAAGATATTTTATGTGTCCTTTTATATATTCACTAGAGGCCGGGTGCATGAAATTCGTGCACAGGGGGTGTGTCCCTCAGCCCAGCCTGCACCCTCTCCAATCTGGGACCTCTCTCACAATCCAGGACTGCTGGCTCCCAACTGCTCACCTGCCTGCCTTCCTGAAGGCCCCTAACTGCTTCTGCCTGCCAGCCTGATCACCCCTAACCACTCCCCTGCCAACCTGATTGATGCCTAACTGCTCTCCTGCCAGCTTGGTCAACCCTAACTGCCCTCCCCTGCAGGCCTGTTCACCCCTAACTGCCCTCCTCTGCAGGCCTGGTACCCCCCAACTGCTCTCCCCTGCAGGCCTGAGTCCCCCCCAACTGCTCTCCCCTGCAGGCCTGAGTCCCCCCCAACTGCCATCCCTTGCAGGTCTGGTTCCTCCCAACCGCTCTCTCCTGCTGGCCTGATTGCCCACAACTGCCCTCCCTTGCAGACCTGGTCCCTTCCAACTGCCCTCCTCTGCTGGCCATCTAGTGGTGGCCATCTTGTGTCCACATGGGGGCAGCCATCTTTGACCACATGGGGGCAGCCATCTTGTGTGTTGGAGGGATGGTCAATTTGAATATCACTCTTTTATTAGATAGGATAGAGGCCTGGTGCATGGGTGGGGGCCAGCTGTTTTGTCCTGAAGGGTTCCTGGATCAGGGTGGGGGTTCCCTTGGGGGGTGGGGTGGCCTGGGAGAGGGGCCTGTAGTGGTTTGCAGGCCCGCCATGTCCCCCGGTGACCCAAGTGGAGGCCCTGGTATCTGGGATTTATTTATCTTCTATAATTGAAACTTTGTAGCTTTGAGCAGAGCCAAGCCTCCTGCTTGCTCTGTGGTCGCAGCCATTTTTGTTGGGATTTATTTATCTTCTATAATTGAAACTTTGTAGCCTTGAGTGGAGGCCTAGGCCCGCCAGGGTGTGCGGAAAGGTTGGCTTCCTCCATTGCTGGGAAAACCCAAGCCTCCTGCTCGCTCAGGGGCTGCAGCCATCTTGGTTGGGTTAATTTACATACTCTCTCCTGATGGGCTGGTGGGTGTGGCTTGTGGGTGTAGTGGAGTGATGGTTAATTTGCATATTACTCTTTTATTAGATAGGATATCAAATGCATACATGTTGACTACTTAAAGTATGTGGAGTTTTAACCCCTCATTTTATTAAACTAATATAAATGTAAATGCATTTATAGTATATTGTATATTATATATTTCATAGGCACTATATATTTTTAAACGATTGGATGATAATTTCAGCACTGTACTTAACCACATCATTAACCTGTAATTAAATTAACTAAAGAGCATCAAAGTATATGAAACAACTAGCAAAACTGAAGGAAAATCCTAAAACATAGTTGGAGCTGCTAACACTCCTCGATAACGCACAGAAAAATACAGGTAATATGACATTAAGTATATGCAATATTTGATTAAAAGTATCAATTATTTTCACCTAAGTGACTTTTTAACAGCTTTATTGAGATATGATTTACATACCACACTCTTCATTCATTCAATATGTACAATTCAATGTTCTTAACTGCATTCAGAGTTGTGTAAAAATCTCACTGCAGAACATTTTTGTCATCTCAGAGAGAAGCTCCAAGTCATTTTCAGTCAATTTCCATTCCTTAAACCCACCCCACTAGGCAACTGCCAATCTACTTTCTGTCTCTGCAAATTTGCTTATTTTGGACATTTCATTTAAATAAAATTGTACAGTCCATGCCATTTTTTGACTGGCTTCTCTCACTTAGAATAATGTTTCCAAGGTTCATGCATGTTGTAGAACGCATCAGTATTTTCTTCTTTTGTTAAATTTTTGAATGCTCTCTTACTGTATGTATGGGTCATCTTTAATTTATCCATCATCAATCGATGGGAATATGGGTTTTCACCTTTTGGCTATAAGGAGCACAGCTGCTATGAGTATTTATGCATATACTTTTGTGTGAGATGTGTTTGCATTTTTCTGTAACTGACTTTTATAGAACACACACCCAAGAGCTACAGAACACACATTTTTATGAAGTGCATATGGTACATTTGCCTTGTCAAGATCAACCATACATTGTGTCATAAAGTTTAAACATATTTTTAATAACTGAAATCTTATAGACTACATTATCTGACCATATGGAATTAAATTAGAAGAAAATAATGTATTGCTAAGAATTTCTATATTCTTAATGTTCAGTTCATTGTTTGAAATCTATTTTGACTTGCATATGTATATTATTTCACTTCTGTATCATAATATCATTTTATCCTTTTTTATATTGTTAACTTTCACTTCTCTTCAGTTTGTCTTTATTGCTTTTTTTAGAATATTTTGTGTTCTATTGGGGGAATTTCTGCTAAAATGTTTAAAGTGACCTCACTCTCTCTACATATTTGTTCCTTGATTTAATCTGTTGTAGATTTCCTTATGAGAGATAAGTTTGCTATGTATTTTCTTCAGAGAGAAAATCTGTACTTGCATCTTTTGGGAGTTCAAATGGTCTCCCTCATACTTCAAATGTTGTCCTTTCTTTTCATAGTTTTCAAGATTCTCCTCACTGTTAAAGAGTATTCCTTTTTTGTTTGCTAGGAAAGCCAGCAAGTAGAATTGTTATTTTAAAAATAAATAAATAAAATTGTTCATGTTTGTGTGCCAAGTATAAGATGGAAGGATACATAGGTAGATATATAGAGATATAGATGATCCTATATAATAAAAGAGAAACATGTAAATTGACCGTACCTCCACTACGCTCACCAGCCAATCAGGAGTGAGTATGCAAATTAACCCAACAAAGATGGTGGGTTGATTTGCATACACAGGTGCTGGGCAGAGAGCAGGGCAGGAGAGCCAGCAGAGAGTGGAGCGGCTTGGGGAACTTGCCTCCCCAAGCCACCAGACAGAGAGCAGAGAGGGAGAGCTGGTGGCTTGGAGGACTTGGCAGAGCAGGAGGCCGTGGGACAGAGACAGAGCAGGAAGGGAAAACCAAGAACGTGGGGAGCACTAGCAATTCTGGGAATAGTAGTTCTGGTGGCAGCCCCAGGACCAGAAGCGGAAGCCCAGAGCATGGGGAGCACCAGGAATGCTGGGAATCATAGTTCTAGTGGCAGACAGATCTCCTAGACCAGCCGTGGGCAAACTACGGCCCGCGGGCTGGATCCGGCCTGTTCGGCTGTTTTATCCGGCCCGCGGAGCCGAAGGAGCGGAGGGTTCTCTTGCTCTCCCCTCCGCTCCTTTACTTTGAATTTATATTAGTTCACACAAACACTCCATCCATGCTTTTGTTCCGGCCCTCCGGTCCAGTTTAAGAATCCATTGTGGACCTCGAGTCAAAAAGTTTGCCCACCCCTGTCCTAGACACTAGAGCAGTATTCGGCAAACCACAGCTCATGAGCCACATGTGGCTCGTGAGCCGTGGTTTGCTGCTCTGTTGACTAATGAGTTTGCCAACCACTGTACTAGAGCAAAGTGAGCCTGGAGCAAGTTACTGTTGCGGTGGAGGATGGAGGGAAAGCAAAGGTGAGAGACATAAGTAGAATCAGAGTGTCTAGGAAAAATTAAAGGTAAGATATCCTAAAACTTCCAGGAAATCTCCACCAATGAAGCAAAGAAAATAAAAACCTCTATTATTCTGTGAGCAACAAACCAAACTGGGTTGGGGTCTCAGACAATTTGCTCATATGATTGCAAAGACAGACAGAAACTCCCAGATTGGAGAGGGCTCCCTGAGGGCTCCCAAATGGAGAGGGTGCAAGTCGGCCTGAGGGACCCACCCCTGTGCATGAATCTTCATGCACCGGGCCCCTAGTATAGATATAGATATAGATGTAGATATAGGTATAGATATAGATATAGATATAGATATAGATATAGATATAGATATAGATATAGATAGATCATCACCCAAGAATATATTTTTCCATTTATTTTTAGAGAAAATGGAGGGAGAGAGAGAGAGAAAAACATTGCTTGGTTGCCTCCCGCACAGACCCTGGTGTAATCTGGAACCCAGATAGTGCCCTCAATTGGGAATTGAACCCATGACCCTTAGGTGGGCGGACCAACACTCTAATCTTTGAGGCACACAGGCTAGGGCAGAAAGAATATAGTTTATTACCTAAGGTACTTTTCAAAAATATTCATGCAATCCTAACATTTACCTGACGGTCCCACATCTGACCTATTCAGTCACAGCAAAAGTTCCTGTGTTTTTATGAGATTCTCTTCTACTTAAAACATCATTAGATCTTTACATAAGGTAAGTGACTAAATGTATTAACTTTTCCTTCAATCTGACAATATCTTTATATTAAAGCAGCAGAAGTTTATAGGACTTGTGGGTCCTCCTTTGCTTATTGCTGGCAGTAATATAGTTTTCCGTTTTTATTTTCATGCTATATAAGGTATTCCCAGATTAATATACAAGGAGGGAATTTGTCTGCTGTTGCTTAATTTTCCATATTATCTGGAATTACCTTTGCATTTCCACGTTAAAAGGAAACTACTTACATGATCTATCCTATAATAATTTATTCTATCAAAACTCTTTTATATGTGTGGATTGATACCTCTAACTACCCTTCAGAGTAATGTACAGATATAAAACAAAATGTCTGGAGTTTTTATGTGAAAGGTTGGTGAAATGTATCACTTTGTTCATATAATAAATGCTTTACCTGCAGGATGGCAGAGGTTTCATTTTTGCGTCAAGGGTCCTAACTGTGACTCAATTTTTTTCTGAGTCCTAAATGATGTGATGAGACCAATCAATAACAATAAAATGTCTTTAATATTTCTTACCAAGCGTGAATCATTTGTTTCCAAATATGTGCTTATAGGTGTCCACATCCCTTCAGGGTGTGAATATAGACTTAATTAGCAGAAAGAAATGACTTCCCATTCTATGAACTGAGGTGCTTCCAAACACAAAGTTCCTTCTCTGAGGAAAATAACCTTTCTTCATGAATTTTTATTTCTGGATAAGTAGTATAGGTGTTGAAGACAGTGACACTTACAATCCAATCCCAGTTTTTATAATTACATGTGTGAGGTCAGGCATTTGATAACTTCACTAGCATCAGCCTTCCCTTGGTAAACTTGAGAATGATGCCTGTCATGTGAGGAGGAACAGAACAGAGGACTCACTCAAAAATGCAGAACTTTTATTAATCATTGATATTTGATTCAAAATTTCTTTCAGATTCCCACACTGATTAAAGCAATTAGCATTGAAAGAAAGTTATTTTATCCTTTATGCTAACCCTTAGAGAGAGGATATATTTTTAAAGTTTGTGCTATCTCATCCTAGGTTACTCCCGAGGAGTTTGTAGGCCTGCAACAGGTCAGCACTTCCTTGGACTGGGCACCAACCACAGCAGCAGCAAAAGAACAAAGAGATTAATGCTTCTGAAGGAGAAAAGAGAATCTAAGACTCAATAGTCCTGAGTGTAAATAAATAATTCTGTTCTTGAACTATCTCATACATTCTCCTGAGGATGAAGCAAGTATGTGAATTACCACAGCTATTAGAAGTTGCATTAACAAATGCATCACTTTTACTGAATTGGTCTGAAAATTCCCCAAACTTTGTAATGCTAAACAAACTAACCAGCAAGTAACAAGCAAACAACAACAAAAACAAAAAATGCAAATACTTTTTTATGCTAAAATGTGTTTTTACCCTCTAATTAGAGCTTTAATGTATTACCCTTATTTATATATGAATTTACTAATCTATACTAATAAAAGCCTAGGTGGCCCTCGTGCCCTCATGTGATGCCCTTGCGTCATCACAAGATGGTCACCCCCACATCATCACAAGATGGCTGCCACAAGATTGCCATCACAAGATGGCTGCCACAAGATGGCCAGCAGGGGAGGGCAGTTGGGGGCAATTGGGCTGGCAGGGGAGCAGTTAGGCATCAATCATGCCGGCAGGGGAGCGGTTAGGGGCAATCAGGCAGGCAAGCAGGCGAGTGGTTAGGAGCCAGCAGTCCCAGATTGTGAGAGGGATGTCAGATTGCCAGTTTTGGCCTGATCCCTGCAGGCCAGGCCAAGGGACCCCACTGGTGCATGAATCCATGCACTGGGCCTCTAGTATATTTATAATATTGAATCTTCCTATATATGAGCATATTTATTTTTGAATTTTATCCATAGAGATCTTTTTGTAGATATGAAAGAGTCTTTGTTAGGTCCCATGTAATAGACATTATATAAGATCAATTTTCTTTTATATTGAATCAGTTGTATCACTGTATGTTGGGTGTTCTAATTTTCCAGATTATCATGAAGCATATCTTGCCCATAATAAATTTTAGCTGTAAATATCTCAGTATGTATACCTAAATGTTAGGAACCTGCTCAACATAATAACAGTACCATTATCTCAAATGTTGAAATTGACAAAAAGTTTCTTAAACCAGTTGTTTTGTTCAGATGTTTTTCTTTTATTGATTTTTAGAGAGAGAGAAAAGGAGGGAGGAGGGGGGGATAGAGAGAAACATCAACCATGTGAGTGATACACATCAATTGGTTGCCTCCCACCTGCACCCCTAACTAGGGCTGGCAGTCAAACCTGCAATGAAGGTAGGAGACCTTCAGCTGGAATCAAACCCAAGACTTTTTGGTCCATTGGACAATGCTCTAACCATTTAGCCAAACTGGCAACAGTGAGATTTTTAATATTATTTCATAATTTATTGTTATCTTTATTTTACAGTTTGTCTTTCTTTACCCCCTTAAAAAATATTGTCTCTTTTCTTCCTTTTTGAGATGATGCTGAATATTCCAGTTCTAGGTGGCACCAACATAATTGGAATTTTCTTTGTGCCATAACACATCTACAACAGTATCAGAGTAACAATATTTACAATAACAACACAAATAATATTTTTACTGTAAATAGTGTGAATTTCTTATAGGTTTTAAAATTATTATTTTAGAACATACTTTACTATGGTTATCCAGCAAATTTCAGAGATTACAATGGCATTTAAAGTGCTTATGCTTTTGATTAAATCAAAGGTAGGTTCATTTGTTTTTTCTTTATTTTGTATTTTAGGGGTGGCTTATTAAAATTAATTGTGTTCTGTAGTTATTTAAAATATTGATGCGGTTCCAAAATGTAGTCTCTCTCATTGATGTTTGGTATATTTAATTCTAAGTTGTGCTTATCCTGAGTGTGTAATGATAATGTTCATTATTTTATTGGAAGAAAAATTATAATGAACCTTTTATTTATTAAGCATATATTGATATTAAAGCATTAGAATTAATAGGTGAAGTTTAGAATATACCTGGTAAGGAGAAATAAACTATTAGAATCCTGTTGGATGGAAGGGGATATAGTAGGATATTTAACATACTTTCTCTTGTTTAATTGTCACAGCAACTTTCTGATTATTTTTTTAAAATACTATAACTGAAGAATAAATTAAGGGTGATGTAGGTTAGTTAGTCTTAACAATTCATGGGGGTAATGAGTGCAAAATTTGCATTTAAATCCAGATATAATCTTAACCAGTCTCTTTGTAATGTATCCTATCACATTAAAGTAGGTAATTCCTTACAGAATTATTTTATACCTTATTGGACCTTCAAAATAATGCTGGGGGAACATTTTTATACATGTTTTACTCTAAATCAGTGGTTCTCAACCTTTCTAATGCCGGGACCCTTTAATACAGTTCCTCATGTTGTGGTGACCCCCAACCATAAAATTATTTTTGTTGCTACTTCATAACTGTAATTTTGCTACTGTTATGAATCATAATGTAAATGTCTGTGTTTTCTGATGGTCTTAGGCTCTACAGCAGTGGTTCTCAACCTGTGGGTTGTGACCCACAGGTTGAGAACCGCTAGCAGGGTCACCTAAGACCATCGGAAAACACAGATATTTACATTACGATTCATAACAGTAGCAAAATTACAGTTATGAAGTAGCAACGAGAATAATTTTATGGTTGGGGGTCACCACAACATGAGGAGCTGTATTAAAGGGTCGCAGCATTAGAAAGGTTGAGAACCACTGCGTCTAAATGTTGACTCTAAATTCCATTTTTGTGTGTGATACACTTATGTTTGTTTTCTAGCAACATACTGCCTGGTAGCATACTGGGTTGGGCCTAAGTTTGTAAATAAATCATGTAACAAGCAACTGAGTGAGATGAGAGAATGACTTATTTTTATATATAAAAGCAGAATGATATATTTCATTTACTAAGTGTCCAGAAATATTTCAGTATGTTTCCATAAATATTCTAAATTGTTAGAGTTCCCAACATACACATTCTTTCACATGTTCCACTCTAAATTCTGTTAGTTTTTATCCTATACACTTTAAGTAAAATCACAGATTTTTCTGCTTCCCATTAACAAGCACATTTCATTACAAATGCAGTTTTCCTTTAAAAACAAGCAACATCTTAATGACATTGAGAGCAGAAATACAACAGATAAGGAGGTTCAATAAGGTATGTGCATTTGTTTTATCTGTTGGGACTGCAGAAGGAACGTGCATTGGAAGCTGCTACTAATGTCAATTAGCCAAGTCTAAAGGAAGGCTGATTATCTATTCTAACAGAAAATCTCCCCAAGACTTTGATTTAAAAGCACGCAATTTTTTATTTTTGTTAATCCTCACCTGAGGATATGTTTCCACTGATTTTTAGAGAGAGTGGAAAAAAGAGGGAGAGACACACAGAGAAAAACATTGATGTGAGATAGACACTTTCAATTGGTTGCCTCCCACATGCACCCAGACCAGGGCCAGGGATCGAGCCTGCAACCGAGGTACCTGCCCTTGACCAGAATTGAACCCAGGACCCTTCAGTCCATAGGCTGATGCTCTATCCACTGAGCAAAACTGGTTAGGGCAAGCATGAAATTTTTAAAAAAATCCTCAACTGATTATGTGTTTTTATTAATTTTAGAGAGAAAGGAAGGGAGAGACAGAGGTAGGTAGAGAGGAACATTTACTAGTATGTAAGAAAGAAACATCAATCGGTTGCCTCCTGCATACACCCTAACTTGGGATTGAACTGCAACCTGGGTATGTGCCCTGACCAGAAATTGAACCCATGACTCTTCATTGCTGAGGACAGCGCTATAGCTAACTAAGCCACACCTGACAGGTCGAGCGTGCAAACTGTTACTAGCTCTAAAACTTGGCACAGCAATTTTGCAAACAACCGTATCTTTATTCTTACAGAGATTGTTCTGTTTACAACTGGTGAAAATGCTCAACTCCTGGCAGTTCCACAGGCTTTATTTGGGTAGAATGATTCCACCTTACCTAAAATGGTTTTCTGAAATCATCACACAGAGTTAATGTTGGACTTGTTTCACCTTTATCAACCCTGAGCACAAAACAGGTTGGACACTGAACATAAGCTATTGATAGAGATGTATGTTTTTATAAAATCCCAGTTTTCACATTAAAAAAAAGTGTTCTCAGTATTTTTAATATAAAACAAGTGAAAAATGAAAACAAAATCTTACCATAAAAAGGCAGGGGTGGGTTAAGAGACATCTAGGCTCTGCTTCTGATTTATGGGACTGGCCATCATGAGTGGGTCTGAGTCACTCACATGGCCCCCTTTCCCTTGTCTTTGCAGGAGATAAGTTTCCCTAACATCTCAGGCCACCAAACTGAATCAGCACATGTGGCCAATTTTTGCCAAATCTTTGGCACACAATTCAGGAAGATTAGCATCCACCCTGCTCTCTCACTGTCGTGGCCACAGTGAATGGCACACCCTAGCACTCCACCATCACAGGGCTCACCAGACTTCCCTCCATAGGGTGCCAGGCCCCAGGGAACCTGCACAGCTCAGTGAATGGTTGACGGATGTATTGCAGCTACCATCACCTATTTGGGGATTTTAACTGCAACATAAATTGAGGTTAAACGGGGGCACAATTGCCTTACCAGGATTTTATTGGGGAGCAGTGGTTACTTCCATTACATTCAATATAATAATCACAATTACTTTCTGCAATATCTAGGTTATTCTCCTTCTATAAATGAGTTAAAGAACTTTCCCACGTTCGGATTTCTAGCAAGCGGCAGAGGTAGACAGGCCTTGGAGGAAAGTCTCTGTGTTTCTTGGCTCAGACTCTTTTCTGTGTCATTTCACTGCATCCACTTACAATAGTTCTGTACTCGGCATTGATGAACCCAAGAAATCAAAAGGCCATTGGCACTGTCACCTAAATAAAATGAAAGCCACCACTGACAAGGGGAAATTATAAAGGAAGAGAAGTGGAAGGACCTTCAAATACAGACTTAAAGTGTGGCCAGACCTCAGCAAATCTAGTGAATAACTTCTAGTATGTTGTCAATATACTCCTTGTTATACATAAATGGCAAAGAGAATTATGGTTTATTATAGTCATTATACACTGCATAATAAAGTGCTTTCAATGCCCATTATGTCATGTTTATTTTCAATAATTTTGCAGAATAGGCACTATTATTATTATCATTATAAATGAAGAACCCAGCACTCAGAAAGGTGAAGTGATGCCCTCGTGTTTACACAGTGAGCAAGTAACGGGTCATTATTGGAGCTCAGGTCTCTGACTCCGAATAGAGAATACACTGCTTTCTTGTCTCCTCCTATAGTAAAGGCCCTTCTCTCCAGAGCGGAGCCTAACGTTTTCTTCAGTTATAAAGTGTAGTGAAAGATAACAGACCAATGCTTGCAGCCCACTTTGCACAAATAAACCTATATAAGTTTACTCTGCTAGGGCGAATCACTGGCTGGCCAGGCGTTAATATCAATAATCAATTTTGGGTTAAATGCTTATTTTTAAACGCACTAGCAGAAAATTACATTGGAAATATTTAGGTTAATTTGGCTTTGCATTTTGGAGCAGTTTTTCAAGAACTTCTTTAATGATGGAATAATCTACATGATGGAAAAGCCTGGAATAACACATCAAATTAAAAAGATCTTGGTTTCTAGTCTGACTAGTGTCCCGACAAGATTATAGGGATTATCAAATTAGATTATTAAGAATGATATAAGTGACTATCTAAGATTACACATCGTACTTTTAAATTAATGAACCCTGATTTTATAAAGATTAAAGAACTGAACATACTGATATTAAAATGAATCTAAGAAGATTTAATCTTTGCTCTTTTTAAGACACAGTATTTGGGTTTAAAAGTTAGAAGAAATAGATAATACTAACATGCCTGAAGTTCCAATTATCTTTTAAAAACATTTAGTAATGGGATAATTCACTTTTTTACCTTATCCATCTTTTCTAGCTTTTAGCCTAAATAGTAATTATCCTATATAATAAAGAGGTAATATGCAAATTGACCCTCACACCCTCGCACAAGATGGCCACCCCTGTGTGGTCAAATATGGCTGCCACAAGATGGCCAGCAGGGGAGGGCAGTTAGGGGCGACCAGGCCAGTAGGGGAAGGCAGTTGGGAGCAACTGGGTTGGCAGGGGAGGGCAGTTGGGGGTGATCGGGCTGGCAAAGGAGTGGTTAGGGGGTCATCAGGCTGGCAGGCAGGCGAGCGGTTGGGAGCCAGCAGTCCTGGATAGCGAGAGGGATGTCCGACTGCTGGTTTAGGCCCGATTCCCCAGTTAGGGACGACCAGGCCAGCAGGAGAGGACAGTTAGGGGTGACCAGGCCATCAGGGTAAGGGCAGTTAGGGGCAATTGGGCTGACAGGGGAGTGGTTAGGGGGTGATCAGGTTGGCAGACAGAAGTGATTAGGGGCAATCAGGCAGGCAGGCAGGCAAGTGGTTGGGAGCCAGCAGTCCTGGATTGTGAGAGAGATGTTTGACTGCCCATTTCGGCCCAATCCTAGTGGGATCGGGCCTAAATGGGCAGTCGGACATCCCCTGAGGGGTCCCAGATTGGAGAGGGTACAGCCTGGGCTAAGGGACTCCCCCCAGTGCACAAATTTTGTGCACCAGGCCTCTAGTATTAAATAAAGAAGGAATCTTTTAGAAATGAAACAAAACAATGTGTCCAAAACTTATATGGTATTATTAAAATACTCATTATTGACCTCATAAAAACTGTTACAATGATGCTAAGCTGAAAAAAACAAGACCACTGCCTGCTCAAAAGGCCCTTTATCTTCCTTGAGAGATGATGGTAATCATATGAACTTGGCTGAAACACGCTTGAATGAAACCTGGTCAATTCAGATGGAAGTTCTTTTTTCACTAAGCTTTTATAATAAAGCATTTTAATTATACACATGAAGTTGCAATAAAATGTAATAACAGCACTTAAAAGATCCCATTTAGAATGGTACAAGAAAGATTGAAATGTATTAATTATAAATTCTAGTCATGCTGTTAGAAAAATGAAAGAGAAGGTAAGATTCTTCTCAAATATGACTTTTTTCTCCATCAATGGTTTTTATATAGAAAAATATTTTTAAATAAAACTAGACAGAAACATATGGTTTGTTAAAATATTTGGTTGTAATAATAGAATATTAGATCTAAACAAATGACATGACTGAGGATGTGGACAGCAATTTCTGAGAAAAGCAATTTAAATTGTGATGATTAAATGTCATTGCTAGCAGTAGTTTAGAAGTAATTCTATACTTCTGCTCAGAGATAGTGCACTTCTAGAGGGATTATATGTGAGGGTAAAAATTATTTTGGTTAAACTAGATATGTAAATTCTTACTAACACCACAGGCCAGTGTCTTTATTTAAGCCTGTGTACATTTGTGTTCAATGGATTTCCAAATAATTGTCAAGCAAACTTGCAATATTGATTTCTTGTGGAGCAATGATCAGGTCGGCAGACAGATGTAAATCACAACTCAAACTTTTAGTGCCATTATCATTAGATAGCAATAAAGTGGTTCTGATTCAAATTTATTGGTTTGTAGTCAAAGAAACTTAACTATTTCTTAAGCATTAGGATGCTAATTTTAAGAACTAAAAATTGATCATTTTTCCATCACCTTTAAGGTATAGCTTACATCAGCCTTTTTTAGTACTATTTCTCCAACAAGCATTTAATTTAATTTTTAATGTCAGTATTTTTCAAAATACTGACATGAATTCATGCATGGGTGGGGTCCCTCAGCCTGGCCAGCAATTGGACCAATAGGGGCCATCTTGCCCAGTCCTGATCAGCGCCAGGATGGTGGCAGGTTGGCTGGCCATGGGAGGTTGACTGTGGGAGCACAATGACCACCAGGGGGCAGCTCCTGCATTAAGTGTCTGCCCCCTGGTGGTCAGTGCACATCATAGCTACTGACCGGTCATCCAGTCGTCAGGTCCTCCGGTCATAACAGTCACTTAGGCTTTTATATATATAGACTAGAGGCCTGGTGCACGAAATTCATGTGTGGGTATGGTCCCTAGGCCTCTGTGTGTGGGGCAACCTGCAGGGCAGGGGCCTTGTCCTGGCACTGACCACATCCTCCACCACCCACCCCTGATTCCCCGTTTGCCATCAGGCGATCGGAGCCTACTGGCTGGGGAAAGGGACCGAGAGGGGGTCAGTGCTCCTCATAGTGACTGGTCTAACAGTTGTTCTGGTTGTTCTGCCACTAGGGTCAATTTGCATATTACCCTTTTATTAGTATATAGGATAGAGGCTTGGTGCACAGGTGAGGGCCAGCTGGCCTGCCCTGATGGGGGCCCCAGATTGGGGTAGGAGTCCCCACTGGAGGGCGGAGCTGGCCGAGGTGAGGGGCCATGGGCAATTTACAGGCCAGACACCCCCCCGATTGGGGTGGGGGTTTCTGCTAGGGGGTAGGGCCAGCCAGGGCAAGGGGCTGCCTGTGGTTTGCAGGCCAGCCCCACCCCTGATCGGGGTGGGAATCCCCACTGGGGTGCAGGGCCAGCCTGAGCAAGGGGCCACAGTCGTTCTGGTCTCTGGTCATTCTGCCATTTTGGTCGCTGGGCTTTTATTATATAGGATGCTTTAAGAAACATATAAGTGTTTTCCTTATTAATGTGCATTTGGTCAATGGAATTCATTAGACAATGGATGAATTAAAACCCAATATAAAAAGCTTGTTATAATCTCAAAAACTTTTAGAAATTTATATCTTCATTTAAAACTTCAACTACAGCCCTGGCCGGTGTTGCTCAGTTGGTTGTAGCATCATCCCATACAACAAAAGGTGGCCAGTGAGGTTACATAGCCAGGTTGGAAGTTCAATGTCCAGGTGGAGAGCATGCCGGAGGCAGCCTGTCAATGTTTTTCTCTCACGTCAATGTTTTTCTCTATCTCTCTCTCCCTTCCTCTCTCTAAAATCAATTTAAAAAACTTCAACTACAAGCATAGATTTACTAAGATAGGGTTTTGTTAATATGTGTCTAATTATCTGTGTCCTTAAAGCTCTATTGTTCCCCGAAAATAATTCTGCTCAGTTGTCTACCAAAAATAATACTGTAGTAAATTCCCACACTTTCTCTCCCCACCAAAACAGTGATTACATTAGCAAAAGCTATCTGGATCACCTTCTGTGGAGCCCTACAATCTAATAAAAAATTACAACTACCAGAGGAATGCTTAATGAGGAAGGACACTTTTACATTGGCAAAGAATAGACAGATACATCAATGAAAGATAATTGAGAACCCACACAAATAGTGTTGACTGATATTTGACAGAGGTGTAAAGACAATTCAATGGAACAAAGATAGTCTTCAGGACTAGTGCTGGAACAACTGGACAACCACATGCCAAAAGTAATCTAGATATAAACATTACTACCCCTTCACAAAAATTAACTCAAAGTGGACCATACACATAAATATAAAACACGAAACTATAACAATTCTAGTGGATACTAGAGAAAAAAATCTATTTGACCTTGGATTTTGCAATGTGTTTTTAGATACAACACCAAAAGCAAATCCATGAAAAAGATAAGCTAGACTACATTAAAGTTAAACATACCTTTTTCTTGAAAGACACTGTTAAGAAAATGAAAAAACAAAAAAAAAAAACAAGCCACAGACTTGGTAAAAATAATTGCAAAATACATACACTGAGTGGCCAGATTATTATGATCTCTGAACGCATAATAATCTGGCCACTCAGTGTATTTGTATCTCAAATGAGTACCAAAATTATTCTAGACTTTTGCTGGAGATCAACCACCTATTTTCCCTGAGCTTTCTATCAGCCAGTGCAAAGGGGAAAACTGATCAGGTGCATGATTTATAGTATCTTTGATATCAAATAAATGAGGTACTCAAGAGAAGTACACTGAGTGGGCCAGATTATTATGCATTCAGAGATCATAATAATCTGGCCACACAGTGTATATAATAAAGGAATTATATCTAAAATATACAAAGACCTTCAAAAATTTATCATCATGAAGATGACTAAGCCAAATAAAAACATTATCAAAAGATCTGAACGGACACCTTACCAAAGATAACATATAGACGGCAAACGAGGATATGTAAAGATGTCATTTGGGAGTTGCAAACTAAAACAATGATGAGATACTTCTACATACCTATTAGAATGGCTGAATTTTTTTTAAGTTACAATACAAGTGCTGATGAAAATGTGAAACAAGAGGGGCTCTCATTCATTACTGGTAGAATGCAAAGTGATACTTAGGAAAACATTCAGGCAGTTGCCTGCAAATTAATCATAGCTTTACCATGTGATCCAGCAATTATACAACTAGGTATTTCCCTCAAATAAATTGAAAATTTACATGCACACAAATCCCTGAATATGTATGTTTTGGAATCTGTAGTCACGATAGCCCCAAATTGAAGCAACCAAGATGTCCTTCAATAGAGACAGGTAAACACAGATAAATAATCTGTGGTATAACTTTACAATGAAATATTATTCAGTAGTAAAAATAAATGAGCTTTAAAGCCATAAAAACACATGGAGGAACATTGAATGCATATTTCTAAGTAAAGGAAACTGTTCTGAAAAGGTTACAAACTATGTGATTCCAATGATATGATATTCTGGAAAAGGCAAACTATAGAGGCAGTAAAAAGAGCAGTTGCCAGAGGTAAACTGCAGGGGTAGGAGAAGAAGAGATGAATAGCTGAGGAACAGGATATTTAAGGTGGTGCCTATCCTATATAATAAAACCCTAATATGCAAATCGACCAAACAGAGGAATGACCAGTTGCTGTAATGCGCACTGACCACCAGGGGATAGATGCTAAATACAGGAGCTGCCCCCTGGTGGTCAGTGCACTTTCACAGGGGGAGTACTGCTCAGCCAGAAGTTGGGCTCACGGCTGGCGAGTGCAGTGGTGGTGGTGGGAGCCTCTCCCGGCTCCAAGGCAGTGCTAAGGACCTCGGCAGGCGGACATCCCCCAAGGGCTTCTGGACTGCAAGAGGGCACAGGCTGGCCTAGGAATGTGCCCCCCCCCCCCCCAGTGCACGAATGTCATGCACCAGGCCTCTAATGTGTAACAAAATGGTAATTTTGGATGTATGACACTACACATTTGTCAAAATTTACAGAACTATGCATCACAAAGAGTGAAACCCAATGTAAACTGTGGTCATTAGTTAATAATAATGTATCAATATACTACACTTATGTAAAATGTTAAATATAGGGAAAAATGAATGGGGAAGAGGGAGTATATAAGAATTATTTCTATTAACTGCTCTATAAAGTCTACTATTTAAAAGTTAATAATACACAAAAAGAGATGTTAATGAGGAATTGAGAAATAAAAAACATGTGATATATACCGTGTCTCCCCTAAAATAAGACATCCTCCGAAAATAAGACCTACTTACAGGTTTCCTTCTGAATGAAATACAAGGCATCCCCCGAAAATAAGGCCCCCAGGCTCTGTCTCAGAATGAAAATTAATTTACCGTAAACTGGTCGCTAGGGCCGCCCTGACTGGCGTCTAGCAACCAGTGACGTTACGCGGAGTCCTGACGTCACTGCTGTGTGGAGGCGGAGAGGAGGTCGGAATGAGCGGTGAGCGCGGGGCAGGAGAGAGGAGGAGACTTTCGCAGATGCGTGTAGAAGAACAGGAGGATTAGAGCGGACGGGACGCGGCGAAGGTGGTGAGTGCTGGTCTGTCTTTGGTGACACTACCTGATGCTCGTGGCCGCCTTCATAATGACTGAAGGTTCTCAGTCAGTGGCAGAACCTGCTCCAGCCCAGATCCAGGCCCCAGCAAGCCCAGTGACAGTCCCCAGGCAGGCCCCAGGGGGTAAATGTCTGATAAAGGGGTAGGGGGGATGTCTGGTGAAGGTGTTCAGTGGCACAGGGGTGGGGCGAGGGGGATCACTTAAAATGACACAGGAAGATCAGAGGGGGCAATCAAAATGACACAGGAGGATCAAAAGGGGTTACTAAAATGGTAATCCCCCCTCTGATTCTCCTGTGCCATTTTGATTCCCCCCTCTGATCCCCCCTGTGTCATTTTGAGTGATCCCCTTCTTCCCACCTTGATACCCCAATTCCTTTTTTTTTTTACCCCTAGAAATGAGTGCAAAAAGAAAAAGCTACTCCGTGGAGTACAAGAAAGGAATCGTGGAAGACTCTTGGGGCCAAAATCTTACTGCTTTCTGCAAAGAGAAGATGTTGAGTATCCGATTGGTCCGAAAATGGCGAGCAGAATATGGTAACCTCACTGAACAAGTGGACAAGGGAAATGCTAAAAAGCACAAGTGTGGATCAGGTCGGCAACCATTATTTTCCGAGCTGGAAGACCTGATCTGTGAATGGGTTGTTGACAGGAGAGCAAAGGCTTTGGTTGTGAATAGGGCTCAGATTCAAGAATTTGCCCTTGCAATGGCACCACAGTTTGACATAGCCCCCGAAGACTTCAAAGCATCACAACACTGGCTGGATAATTTCCTTCAGCGAAGTGAACTGTCTTTAAGAAGATCTACAACATTGTTTAGGTTGGAAGATACTCAAGTTATTAAGCGAGCACTTGCATTCAAGTCCTTTATTGATGATGCTGACTTCTCTAAATACAATCTTTCCAACATGATTGCTATGGATGAAACTGCAGTGTTTATGGGCCAATCATCTCAAACAACAATTGAACAGCGGGGTGCCTCCTTAGCGTACATTCCCTCCACTGCTTACGAAAGTGCACGTGTTTCCTGTATTTTGGCAATTCGTCTGGATGGTACTAAAATCCCACCTTTAATCATTTCTAAGGGCAAGAAGGAAAAGATTGAACATGTTTTGGGCATTTTTATTCTTGAAACTGAAAAAGCCTGGGCCACACAAGCAGTTATAAGGAAGTGGGTCGATTTAATGCTGCCGCTTGTTATGCGAGGGAACCAAAGAGGTCTGCTAGTCTGGGATGCAGCCAGCACTCACCGCGCTAAAGACAGGAAGACATTTCTTCACAAAAGAAAAATAGATCAGATAATGATTCCCGCAGGAATGACGGCCTATCTCCAGACTCTTGATATTGCAATAAACAAGCCATTCAAAGACAATTTGTGCATGGAAATTAATGACTGCATTGAAAATAGAATGGAGAGAAACCAGCGTGGAAACTTTGTGAAACCTAAACTGCAAGAAGTTGTGACTTGGGTGAAGAATTCATGGGAGAAAATCACTGACAGTTGCATTGCAAATGCACTGCGAGCAGGCTACCTTGACAAGAAGTACTCATTTAAAGACAGTGCTATTGCTAAACATGAGATTTGGTCCACTGATTCTGAAAGAAATGGAGTCACAAGAAATTCACCAGGAAATTCAGGAATTGGATTGTTATGATGATGTTCCAGAAGATGATGACATGATTGTCATGAAATAAATGAGTAAATTCTTGATACTGTAGGATTCACAGTTTGTCTGGTTTGTGTTGACAACTACCATACTACTGTACCGTATACAGCTAATAAATTTCCTTTATTTTCATTTAACAATAAATGTGTACCGTATTCTTCTTCATGGAAAAATAAGATATCCCCTAAAAATAAGACCTAGCCTGTCTTTGGGGGCAAAAATTAATATAAGACACTGTCTTATTTTCGGGGAAACACAGTAGAAACAAATAGCAAAATGGAAGGAGTGTTTTATTTATAATTAATTTAAATATATTAAATTCTCTAATTAAAAACAGTGACTGAAATATTTGATTTTTTGAAATGATATAACAATATGATGTCTATGAGATTCACTATAAACCTAAAGATTACAATAAACTGAAAGTGAAAGAATGTTCAAGTATATACCATACAAATAGTGATGAAAAGAGAGCTCGGGTGGCCATACTATTTCAAGCAAAATACACTAAATTTTTAAAAACGTGTTTTAATTGATTTTAGAGAGAGAAGGAAGAGGGATAGATAGCTAGAAATATCTATGAGAGAGAAACATTAATTGCCTGCCTCCTGCACGCCCCCTACTGGGGATCAAGTCTGCAACCTGAACATAAGTGTTGACATGGAAATTGAACTGGTTACCTCCTGGTTCATGGATTGACACTCAACTACTGAAGGACATTGGCAGGGCAACACTTTATTTTTAAGAATAACAACTTTATTTCCTACACTTAAAAAGATGATTAAAAACCATTATGAATTCTATTAAAGAAAATACAACATCTCTTGCCCAGCCTGTGTGGCTCAGTGGTTGAGTATTGACCCATGAACCAAGAGGTCACAATTTCAATTCCCAGTCAGGGCATAGGCCTGGGATTGCAGACTCAATATCCAGTAGGGGGCATGGAGGAGGTAGCCAGTTGATGTTTCTCTCTCATTGAAGTTTCTGTCGCTCTACCCTTCTCCTTTCCTCTTTCCTCTTTCTCTAAAAGAAAAAAAATCAATAAAAGTATTTTTAAAAGAAAATATAACATCTCAATTATCTCAATTAAAAACTATGGTAACTACATTTATTCATTAAATATCATTATATGTTTTCTGAAACACAATTTGAAAACATCTGCATGCATGTTTAATCTCAGTACAATGGATTCAAGATCAAGTTTGCAGGTTACATGCATCAAGGCTAAATTACAAATTATTATAGTCGTCATCATCATCATCAACTTCATGTTTTCTTTCAATCCATTTGATGACTCATTGGCAGTATTTTGTGATGACACCATGTTAGTGGTAGTAAGAATTTTTTTGGACCCAATTAGTGAATTGTTTAGAACATTCTGAACTGCTAATGTTGGAGGAATTGATGCTTTTACATCAGGGGACTGTGAAGTGGGCATCTGTATTGTAAACCTTTGTCTTATGAGGGACATTGGAGTCCCTACTTCAGTTGAAACTGACATGGTTTGTGCAGTTGTTGTGCCAAGTGTGGGGGCACTTAGTCTTCATACTGGATTGCCAATTGCACATCATCTGCATCAACTGTAGCTTTCTTAGCATGGCTTAAATAAATTTTTGCATCATTTAGAATTGTGATCACATATCAGAAGGCAAACTTCAACATCTGATTATTTTTTATTAAATTTCTTGGGGTGACATTGGTCAGTGTGATCATATAGGTTTCAGGTGGCGGTTTCTATGTTACAAGATCCATATGTTGCACTGTGAGTGCACCACACATAGTCAAATCTTCTCCTGTCACCTTCCCTCTGGCAACTACCACACTGCTGTTTGTGTTTATGAGTTTCAGTTTTATGCCCTACATATGGGAGATGTGATATGGTTCTTAGTTGTTGTTTTTTTAGTGACTTACTTCACTTAGCATAATAGTCTCAAGGTCCATCCATGTTGTTGTAAATGGCAGTATTTCATCCTTTCTTAAGGCTCAGTAGTATTCCATTGTGTATATGTACCACATCTTTATCTAGTCCTCTATTGCAAGACACTTTCATTGTTTCCATGTCTTGGCTACAGTAAATAACTCATAAAACTAACACCCAACAAAAAACCCAATCAAAAAGAGGGCAGAGGACCTGAAAATACACATCTCCCAAGAAGACATAAGAACAGCCAATAGATATATGAAAAGAAGTTCAACCTTACTAGCAATTAGGGAAATGCGAATTAAAACTACAATGAGATACCACCTTACACCTGTTAGAGTGGCCATTATCAACAAGACAAGCAATAACAGGTGTTGGAGAGGTTGTGGAAAAAGGGAACTCTCATTCACTGCTGATGGGAAGTAGACTGGAAAGCAATCTGGTGATTCCTCAAAAAATTAAAAATAGAGCTACCATATGACCCAGCAATCCCTCTCCTGGGTATATAACTGAAAAACTCAAAATCATGTATTAGCAAAGATCTATGCACCTCTATATTCATTCCAACATCTGATTTATAACTCTTGACACATATTCTGTAATCCCCATATCCCTCAGGATTTGTGCCATCATCTGTGCATCTTTCCGCATGCTCTTGGGAGAAGCCATCCTGCCAGACTCCATGACATCCAGTGATCAAACTTCTCCAGTTGAATCACCCACATTCATGTATTTCAGTCCTAATCTTGATTCAAGTTCTTTACCTAGCGTGGTTTTTCCATGTGTACTTTTACCTGGTGTGCCCGTGAGCAGGCTGTTCGGAAGCCACAAAATGGACTTTTAAACAATCAATGGGTCAAAGAAGAAATCACAAGGTAAGTTAGTGATTAGAACAGATACATATTTTGGGGGAGAAAGACTTGGGGTGCGAGGCAATTTTTGAGATATGCAAATAAATATGAGACCAGCCAGGGACCATTTAGTGCTACCTAAAGGATTAAAATAAAAAGGAGCTATAGAAATACCTCAGGAGGAAAACACGTAGAAGGCAAGTAGGCATGAAATTAATAATTATTTTTAAATGCTAACGTGTTGAATTCATTTCAAAATCTTGCTTTATAAGAAAAGTAGGGAAGAACATTTTGCACAATTAGGTAATAATGGAGAATTTGTAAAATATCTATTAATAAAACACAGCAAAATGAATATTTTTAAATGAGCATTAAAATCCATTAGGTTTAGATAAAGTTATTCTAATAGTATGAGGAAATTATCTCACTAATTTGACAAAAAGAATTTATTTTGGAACGGCAAAGTAAGGTATAAAAGGAATGCAATTAGGAAGAGTACACGCAGTTCAGTTCTTTCATCATATGCAGCAGGCAATTCTGCAAATTATTTCTATTCACAGAAAGATTTTAAAAATGAACTGCAGTATTAGAGCAGGAGAAGATATTGATCCCTATCAGTGACTAGAATGTATGAGTTCGATTGAAAGATTACTTTCCTGCCACACAAATCAGGTCTTATTCCTGCCCAGTCCTCTCTATAGGTCCTGCATAGAACTTCCGTTTTTCAATACATGGTGCCCTCACATGTCATGGGTCTTCTCTAGATGTTCTGGCTTTACAAATAAGGACACACTATACCTCCACAGCAGCCAGAGAAATTGTTCGATTTTTTTAAGTCCTCTGTTCAAAATCCTATTAAGATTTTTCTTAGAATAAAATTTGAAGTCCCAATTATTACTCATTTCAAGCTATCTCTTCAGCATCTTCTCCTAATTATCTCTCCCCTCCCCCACATCCCCCCTCCCCAATTCAATCTAGCAATTGGAGTCTCCTTGCTGTTCTTGAAGAATGTTACCTGCAGAGCATACACAAGGTTACATTCCTTCCACCTGATGCATTGTTCTCCCAGAGATTCTCACTGCCCTTCAATCATTATGTCCTTGATCAAAAGGCATTTCTTCAGAAAAGCTTTCTCTAACGAAGCTATCTAAAACAGCACTCTAACCTACTGTGCTTTACTTTTTCTTGTAAAAATTATCACTAAATCATTTTTCTTAATATAGATGTTTATCACTATAAATTTTCCTCCATGAAATAAGTGTCATATTGTTCCATTTTTGTTTTTGTCAAGATATTATTTTGATGTCTTTTGATTTATTCTTTGACACATTGATTGTTCAGGATCGTGTTGTTTAATCTCTACATATTTGTAAATTTTCCAGCTTTCTTGCTGTTAACAATTCTAATGTTATACCATTGTTGTCAGTGTTCTTAAATTTGTAAGACTTGTTGTGTGAGCCATATTATGATCTATCCTGGAGGATGTTCTGTGTGCACTTGAGAAGAATGTGTATTCTGCTGATGTTGCATGGAAAGTTCTATATGTATCTGTTAGGTTTTTTTTTTTTTGTCTAAAGTTTAGTTCAAGTTCAGCATTTCATTTGTGATTTATTTGTCTGGATAATTTATTCTTTTGGAAGTGGAGTATTAAAGTCTCCTACTATTATTGCTTTGTTGTCTATTTTTCCTTTCCGATTTGTTACTATGTGTTTATTATATTTAGGTGCTCTAATTTGGTGTGCATATACATTAAAAAGTGTTTTATCTTTTTTATGAATTGACTTCTTTATCATTATACAATGTCCATCTTTATGGCCTATTATCATATTTGGCTTAAAATATCTACTTGGTCTGATAAAAATATAGCTTCTGCAGCTCTCCTTTGGTTTGTGCTCACATGAACTATCTTTCTTCATCACTCATTGCGAGCCTGCTAGAGTGAGCTATTTGTAGGCAGCATATATTGGAATCTTGTTTTTTTTTTTTATCTATCTGGACACGCTATGCCTTCTGATTGGGGAATTCTATTTATTTATACTTAGAGTAGTTGTTGAAATGTAAGAACTTATTAGTGTTGTCCTGTTGTTTTCTGGCTGTTTTGTAGTTCACTTGTTCCCTGCTTCCTCTCCTCCTGTTGGCTTTCTTTGTGTATTTCTATAGTGGTATGCTTCAATTTCCTGCTCTATTATTTGCGAATCTGCTGTACGTTTGTGCTTTGTGGTTACTTCAAGGCTTACTTAAACATCATATATATTAGTCTATTTTATGCTGATAAAAAGTTACCTTCAGTCTCAAACAAAAGCTCTACCCCCCTTTTACTCTCCCATATTTTATGTTTTAGATGTCACAATTAGCATCTTTTTATATTGTGCATTGAGTGGGGGGAGGGAGTGGGGAGGAACTCAGGCAGTTGGTCTTATACTACTCAGCTCAGAGGCCCAGGCTGGCTGCCAGTTGTTTCCTGGGCTCCCCTGTGGCTTAGCATTGGGGTAGGTAGAGGGAGTTTGGGGAGACTCAGGTGGCTGGCATTAGTGAACTCAAATACCTGTGGGGCACAAGCTTGCAGGACCTGCAGGGGCCTAGGGTGACGGTGTTTGCTGTTGGCCTTCTCAGTGGTAAAATCTGTTTAGTTAGTCCGCAAAACAAGTCTTGGTGAACTGTCACTTCTCCAGGTGTGTAACCACTAATTATAGCTCCTTGGTGTTTCATTTGTTTGTTTGTTTTGCCTAGTTCCTAGCCAGCTCTATAGGTCTCGTCTTTGCTGGTCAGGATCTTTGACAGTGCCCCCAAAACCTGGAGAAGGTGGGCACTCACCCCACTCTTCCTTTCCTGGCAAGAAGAACTCTTTCCAGCTGGGAAGTTCCTTCTACTAACAATGACCTTTTGGGGCATGGGATGATGCAGACAAAGTGAAGCTGTCCACCTTCATTTTTTGTGCAATTATTCTCAGGCTTTCTGATTCGCTGTGTTGCTAAAACTCCCTATGTGGACTCTACAGATCTCCCAGCTTTTGTTCATAGAGAGCTGTCCAATGATTGGTCATTGTGAGCGGACATGGAGGCTGAATTATCCTATGTCATTATTTTGGTCTCAAATTATTTCCCATTCTCAAATCTCTGTCCCTGTCTTTGTCACTTGGTAGAACTCCACACCTCCACCTGCACTATGCCTTTGTTCTTGCAACTGCCTGGTGCTAGAGTGAAATATATCACCATGCTGACTGAGTGAACTCTAAATTTATGAAGTGGGTCCTTAATGTTGCCAGGGAATTAGATAACAACTTCTAGTTGAGTCAGCCTCGTCACTTTCTTTTGTCTTTTCTCCTCAATATCCATATCTCTTTTTCTGGCACAGACACTGATACTAAAGAACATTCCTTCTGTTAAAAATACAATCAGAAGTAAATTTCCACAATCACCTAAGACCACATCTACCTATCTGTATATGTACCCACATATTTATAATATTTTTACTTATATCAAATGAAATATTTGTCTTGTCATTTTGCCTTATCTCTTCTCTCCAAGAATTTTGATCTAATCATTTTTGAGAGCCTCTCCTACAAAATCAGTTTACCCACTCAGTTGAATCATTGATGTCGTTGGTCATTCATATCAGCTGAAGCATGATATTAACCATAATGCTTCTAAAATACATTCTCCTGACCCCTGAACAAGAAATTTCCTTTCTAAATATAAAGTAAACTAAAATGTGACATTACATTTTGAACAATACTTGGTGAGAATGAAATTTGGAAGGTATCATTTAAAGCAGTGGTTCTCAACCTGTGGGTTGTGACCCCTTTGGGGGTCGAACGACCCTTTCACAGGGGTTGCCTAAGACCATCGGAAAACACATATTTCCTATGATCTTAGGAACCAAGGCACCGCTCCTCTATCCGTCTCTAGGCGGGTCTGCCCACATGCAGATACACCCACATACGAGTACCCGGCTTGATGACATCATCACGCCAACCCCATCACATACACCCGGTACAAATACAGGTGTATGTGACAGGGTTGGCACCATCATGTACTTATGTGGACCAGTCACACATGTGTAGAGAGCAGCTACTGTGTTGAAAGCAGCTACTCTGTTAAAAGCAGCTACTGTGTTGAAAGCAGCAGTATTGGAGGTAAAACAACACTTCAAGAATTATAATTACTGGGTAAATGTAAAATCATGTACTGTAAAATCATCAACTACTGCAAACAAAAAAATTTGTACCATGGGAACTTAATCTGGATGCTGATCGGTCTTTTTATATTCAGCTGTGGTTGATGTGAATACTGCCCCCTTGTGACAGTAACAGGTATGTAAAAAAAACAACACAGAGAATGGTAAATCATAGGAAACTTTAATGAACTGTATTGACTGAACTATGCCATGTATCATCTTTTGTATTATTAAAGCTATTGTTATATATTATTTTCATTAGCAAACCATCCCATGACAGTGGATCGTGTAGAGAAGAATGTTAAGAAAATATAGTGAGGATTTTTTACAGTATGGTTTTACCTCAATAATTACAGCAGGGATTGAGAAACTGCAATGTGTTATTTGTTGTGAAGTTCTATCAGCCGAATCTACGAAACTGAACAAACTAAAATGCCATTTTGATAGCAAGCATCCCAGCTTTGCCAGCGAGGATACCAACTATTTTATTTTATTTATTTTATTTTTTTAAATATATTTTATTGATTTTTTTACAGAGAGGAAGGGAGACGGATAGAGAGTTAGAAACATCAATGAGAGAGAAACATCGATCAGGTGCCTCCGGCACACCCCTCACTGGGGATGTGCCTGCAACCAAGGTACATGCCCTTGGCTGGAATCGAACCTGGGACCCTTTAGTCCGCAGACTGATGCTCTATCCACTGAGCCACACTGGTTAGGGTGGATACCAACTATTTTAGAAGCAAAGCTGATGGACTCAAGAAAGCCAAACTTGACACTGGTGGCAAGTACCACAAACAAAACGTAGCAGCCATTGAAGCTTCATATTTGGTGGCACTCAGAATCGCCAGAGCTATGAAACCTCACACCATTGCTGATGATTTACTGTTGCCAGCCGCCAAAGACATTGTTCGAGTTATGATCAGAGACGAATTTGTTATGAAATTGAGTGCAATTTCCTTATCTAACAACACTGTCCACAGAAAAATAGATGACATATAGATGACATGCCTGCTGATATTCTTGATCAGGTAATCCAGGAAATTAAATCTGCTCCACTTCCAATATTTAGTATCCAGCTTGATGAATCCACAGACGTTGCAAACTGTTCACAGTTACTGGTTTACGTGAGGTATATTAATGATGGCGACTTTAAAGATGAGTTTCTTTTTTGGAAACCTCTTGAAACGACAACTACTGCATGTGATGTATTTGACACAGTTGGTTCATTTCTGAAAGAGCACAAGATCTCTTGGGAAAAGGTTTGTGGTGTTTGCACAGATGGTGCTCCAGCTATGCTAGGATGTCGATCTGGATTTCAACATTTGGTACTGAATGAGTCATCAAAAGTCATCGGAACTCACTGTATGATTCATTGGCAAATATTAGCAACGAAGACGCTGCCACAAGCATTACAAGAAGTAATGAAAAGCATCATAAGTTCTGTCAATTTTGTAAAGGCGAGCACTTAAACAGTTGACTGTTTTTGCAACTGTGCAATGAGTTGGATGCGCTGAACAATGCTCTGCTATTTCACACTGAAGTGAGATGGTTGTCAAGAGGAAATGTTTTAAAACGTGTTTTTGAGCTTCATGATGAACTCAAAACGTTTTTTAATCAGAAAGCAAGACTGAAGTTTGAAGCTCTTTTCAGCAATAAAAGTGAACTGCAGAAAATAGCTTACTTGGTTGACATCTTTGCCATCTTGAATGAGTTAAATTTATCACTGCGAGGACCAAATGCAACATGCCTCGATTTGTCTGAAAAGATCCGATCATTGTAAATGAAACTTCAGCTTTGGCAAAAAAAAAATTGGATGAAAATAAAATGTACATGTTGCCTACCTTATCTGCTTTCTTTGAGGAACATGACATTGAATCAGACAAAAGGATTATGATGATAACTTCTGTGAAAGAACACTTGCACATGCTTGCCGACGAAATTTCATCGTACTTTCCAAATCTACCTGACACCCCATTTGCACTTGCCAGAAGCCCATTCACAGTCAAAGTTGAAGATGTTCCTGAGACAGCACAAGAGGAGTTCATTGAACTTATTAACAGCGATGCAGCAAGAACTGATTTCTCTACAATACCAGTTACAAAATTCTGGATCAAGTGTTTGCAGTCATATCCTGTTCTGTCTGAGACTGTGTTGTGCCTTCTTCTTCCATTTCCAACAACATATCTTTGTGAAACAGGGTTTTCCAGTTGTTGGTTATCAAGTCTAAATACAGAAGTAGACTTGTTGTGGAAGATGATCTTCATTGTGCTCTTGCAAAGACTGCCCCGAGAATTTCTGATCTGGTGAGAAAGAAGCAATCTCAACCTTCACACTGACGTTGGCTTTTTACGCATACTGTCGCAAAATGTAGCAATGTGGTTTACTGTTGTTATATTAAGACTGTTACCCATGCTACACCATGCTTCAAGACAAAGTTTCATTTATTTGTAATTAGAAATAAATATTTCACAATATATAATTACATATTGTTTTGTGATTAATCACTATGCTTTAATTATGTTCAATTTGTAACAATGAAAATACATCCTGCATATCAGATATTTACATTACAATTCATAACAGTAGCAAAATTACAGATATGAAGTAGCAATGAAAATAATTTTATGGTTGGGGGTCACCACAACATGAGGAACTATATTAAAGGGCCATGGCATTAGGAAGGTTGAGAACCACTGATTTAAAGTGATAGTAAAATTCCTATAAAGCCAAAGGAAGCTAAACTAGAGGGATGCTAAGGTTGTTGCTATGATCCTATTTTTAGCACCCTATTGAGTGATACCTCAGAAACACCTAATCTACACTAATAAAAGAGAAACATGCAAATTGACCATACCTCTGCTAAGCCCACAAGCCACACCCACCAGCCAATCAGGAGCCAGTATGTAAATTAGGCCAGTTTGAAATTTAATAGCTATGGCCTAGAGCAAAGAATATCCTTTCATGATATTATTCTACAATGTTATTAAAATTTTAGATATTTTACAGCAGCATATTGTACAATTATCCCAAATAAACTTACAAACTAATTCTTGAAATGTTTGGCAGCAATTTAAAAAAAAAAAAAAAAAAAAAGGACATGAAAGGATATAATCCCTTTCAGAAGGAATTAAGGCATTGGGAAGGCACTTGAGCATTCTATATTGGCCCCTCTTGCCTTTTGTGCCAAGAGGGACCCTCTTCTCACAATCCAATTGCCCTCAGCTGTTGCCTGAGCTTTCTGTTCATGCTGAGCATGAAGCCTCGTGGTGGCTGGTACCATGGATCTGTCTCTCGCCCAATCGTGTGAGCTGGGCCCTCCCTGGAGAAGAAACCTGAGTTCCCTGAGATATATGATCAGTGCTGAGGCCCCGCCAGCAGGCCAGGGGATTCCCAAGGCAGGTACTGGGCGTGGAGGCCACGGGGGCATAGGCTACCAAGGAGACAGAACTGAACCTCACATCACCCTGCTTGGCCCCGGAGGATGACTGGTTAGCCAGAGACGGGTAAGATTCCTCAGGGAAGGAACAACCTAAGACAGGCACAGTCACAGAGGGGCCATCAGGAGAGAACTTGGGGATCAACAGAGGTGGGGCACAGACCCTCACCCCCACAACCTTGCAGGGGCCTGAACCCTCACTCCGTCTGAGGGAGGTCTCCTGCCCCCATGGCTGCTTTGCTTCCCATGCCCAGCTCAGTTCTAGACACAGGTAACAGACAGAGACTTGGCCGACAGCAGCTGCCCTATATCTAAATCCAGCCTAGTACCAGGAATGCTCAGGGCCTACTCAAGAATGCAAATAATCCTTTCCACTAATATTTACAGGGTAAACTAAGATTGTTGGTAGAGTATTAAATTTGACAGTAAAATAATAATCAAGTTTTCAGATTAATTTAAATAGGCTAACTGAAATAAGTGAATATTCAAGAAAATTTAATTGTACTGGACAAAAAGCTGTTCCTAATGTGGTAACTAAAATTTCTATTGGTAGTTCATCTCATGGTAAAATTCCTGAACATGCAATGAAACTAAAGCAGTCATATTTTTGTCAAAAAAATTAAAATTTAAAGTCATCAAGACTGCATTATAAAAGTTACAAAAGCCTCCATTAATCAAAAAAGGGGGGATAGAAGGGTAATATCATGTAAGGAAAAATATCCTATAAGTAAATTACATCTAGAAAATTTTTACTTTACAAAATTAGTTTTCATTTGTAATGCTAACAGCAAGACACCCATGAAAAACACACATGGTGTCTAAATAAGACAAAGGAAAATCATTTGGGCAAAAATAAAAAGGATCCCAAATCAATTATATAGAAAAGATTCCTTTATTAACTTTTGGTCGAGAATATGTTTGTATATTTTCAGAAAACAACTCCAAGACCATGTGGATTCCTGCAACAGAGAGGAATTGACAGGTCTGCTCCAACCACGAAGACAAGAGGAGAAACAGTCCAGAGATGGGAGACGTTGACGATGCCTTGCCACGCTAGCAGTCAGAAGCTGTGCGACGCAGCAGCTTGTCTAGGACCAAACCAGAGAGGGTTGGACCTGCATTGCCACCATGTGCCCACCATCCAGATATCATTGCTGACATGTACACATAAGGAAATGTTTGACATTGAAATGGGGACTCAGAACTGTTGGACATGGAAATTGGGACTCAAACATTTTTTGTTATTATATGTTTATTTCTAGCCTGCAGAGGCAAGATTTTTTAAAGGAATGAAATGGGGAAAAAATAGATACAGAGGCAAAGAAGCATTGAACAGACTGTCAAACTACAGTGGGAAGGCAGAGGAGGTTGCGGGGGTGGGGGGGGGGACTGTAAGAGATCAACCGAAAGACTTGTACGCATGCATATAAGCATAACCAATGGATAAAAAACACTGGGGGGAGGGGGCAGGTAAAGGCATGTACTGGGGGGAAGGGGAGGCCGGGGGAAGGTCAATGGGGAAGGAAAAAAAAAAAGGAGACATATGTACTACTATTTGTAATACTTCAAACAATTAAAAAAAAAAAAAAAGAAGAAGAAGAAGAAGAAGACCAAGAGCCCAGCTGCAATGGTTGTTCAGATGAGCTCTTGGAAAAAATATTGCTTTTATAAAATAAATAAATAAATAAATAAATAAAATAAAAAATAAAAAGAGAAACATGCAAATTGACCATACCTCTGCTAAGCCCACAAGCCACACCCACCAGCCAATCAGGAGCGAGTATGTAAATTAACCCAACCAATATGGCGGTGGCCACAGAGCTGGAGAGAGCAGGAGACTTGGGTTGCCCCGGCGATGGAAGAAGCCAAGCTTTCCGCCTGCCCTGGCTGGCCCTGGCCTCCGCTCAAGGCTACAAATTTCAATTATAGAAGATAAATAAATCCCAACAAAAATGGCAGTGGCCACAGAGCTGGAGTGAGCAGGAGGCTTGGGTTTCCCCTGGCGATGGAGGAAGCCAAGCTTTCCGCCTGCCCTGGCTGGCCCTGGCCTCTACTCAAGGCTACAAGTTTCAATTATAGAAGATAAATAAATCCCAGATACTTGCTTCCAGCCAGCCCTGGCCTCTGCTCAAGGAAGCGCCAGAAAAAAAAAAAAAAGAAAAGAAAAGCAAAAAAGGGGGGACTGGGAGCTTGGGTTGCAGGGGGGTGATCAGGCCAGGATGGGACGGCAGTTGTGGGTGATCAGGCTGGTGGGGGGCAGGGCCGTTGGGGGTAAGTAGACCAGCAGGGGGGGGGGGTGGGGGTGAGCAGGCCATCAGTGGGGGTTAGTTGGAGGTGATCAGGACAGTAGGGGGGGCAGTTTGGAGTGAGCAGGACAGCAGGGGGGAAGCTGGGGGCAAGCAGACCAGTGGGGAGAGAAGGTGGGGGCAAGCAGGCCAGCAGGGGGGGGAAGTTGGGGGTGAGCAGGCTGGCACAGGGGGCAGTTGGGGGTGATCAGGCTGGCGGGGGGGGGGGCATTTGGGGGAGAGCAGGCCAGCGGCAGGGGGCAGTTGAGGGCAAGCAGGCTGGCAGGCAGAGTGGCTAGGGGCAATCAGGCAGGCAGGCAGGTGAGTGGCTGGAGCCAGCAGTCCTGGATTGTGAGAGGGATGTCCGACTGCTGGTTTAGGCCTGATCCCTGTAAACCAGGAGTAGGACATCCTTCAAGGGGTCCCAGATTGGAGAGGGTTCAGGCTGGGCTGAGGAACATGCCCCCCCCCATGCATGAATTTCATGCACTGGGCCACTAGTACAGTAATAATGATAAACACATTGTATTTTTACCATGAGTGTAAGTCTAATTAAAAAAAATACACTGCTTCCCAAATAACATAAAATTTCTGCTCTCTACAAATATTTCCTAAAAGTTCATCATCAAATTCATCATTTTTCTTCTTTAATTACATTGATTTTCTTTTCTTCCATGTCTCAGGATTTCTTTTTATTATTTATTTGTTTATTTATCTTTATTGTTGAAAGTATTCCCGATGTCCCCATTTCCCCTCATTGACCCCCCCTGCAACCAGGCCTACCACACTATTATATGCCTGTGTCCCTGGATTATGCTTATATGAATATGAGTTATTTAGTTAATCTCTTCCTGCATTGTCTCAGGATTTCTAATCCTGACAATAGTTTGTGGCTGAAAGCTTTCCATAGAATATAATGGAAAGAGAAATGCAAAACCACGGAATTACCATTCAGATATCTACCACTTTTACTGTGAGTAAATAGAAGAGGTTTTTCTGTACCTGTTTATTTCCTACATTAAAAAATCCTCAACTGATCAGCTTTTTAGAGCAAGTCCAATTCTTCGTGTATCACTTAATCCATATTCAGTATTAATTACTAATTGATATCTGGTAGTATCCATAAAGAACACAACTTTCTCCTAAGAGCAGCAAGCAGCATTCAGAGATTTCAAGGGATTTTTAAAAATTGCTATAATAAATTCTATTAAAAAGTCAATCAGTCTTTTTCATAATTCCCTTATGCAAATTGTAAATATATATATATATTTTTCCTTTTCAGCGTAATGGTTACTGACCATTAGAATTCCAAATATATGACACTTATTTAAATATAACTTATTGCTAGACAGGATATCTAGCAAACTTCACAGTAGGAAATTAAGTAGATAAAAAATACAATCTGAGAGAAGAACAGAATATCTGGCATCCAAAATGGCTCAGTAGGATACAAATAAGTAAAACACGGGATGAAATGAATTGGAACTGAACCTATTTGCATTAGGGATTGAACATGATGTGCTCAGTAGGAAAGTTTGAAACATTTCACTGAACAATAGAAAAATAAATTGAATATTTTAGCAATGTCTCAGTATTCCTCAAATGAGCTTTTGTTCCTCATCCTGATTCAGCCATTTTCTCCCCAAAGTAATGGTTTCTTAATATGTCTTTTAAAAAAAAATCTATGTTTTGCCCTTAAATGCAGTCAAAATTTTCTGTGAGCAACAACTTGATGGTTTTTAGGGTTCTTTGGTTGATGTGGTATGGCTAGTTTTGACTTGACCTAAGCTGAGTTTCCTTTGCTCGTATCAATCTATTCCTTTCAAAGCGACTCCTAATGGGGAATTTATAATGTGGAACAAGTTTATGATCCTTGAAGACCTAATGGTGTCCTGCTCCTTAGCAAACTTAATTAAGTGGCAGTGGTTTGGGCTACTTGTTTGTTTGTTTTAGCTAGCAGTCTTTATACAAACCCATCTGTATTAGTTTGCCAGGCGGCCATCGCAAAGTACCACAGACTGGGTGCTGAGACAGCAGAAATGTATTGCCTCACAGTTCCGGAGCCCAGGAGTCCAAGATCAAGGTGTCAGCAGGGTTGGTTCCTCCTGAATCTTCTCTCCTTGGCTGCAGATGTCCTCCTTCTCTCTGTGGCCCCATGTGACCTTTTCTCTGTAGATATGCCTCCCTGATTCCCTTTTTGAATGACCAAATTCCTCTTTTTATTATGAAACCAGTCAGATTGTATTAGGGCCCATTCATAAGCCCTCCTTTAACCTTAATTACCTCTTTAAAGTCCCTATCTCCAAATAAAGCCATGTTCTGAGCAGTGAAGTCAGGGTATGTATTTTGGGAGGACCAACTTTAGATCACAACACCATCTAGAATGAATTTGTCATGACATATAAATTTTAAAATTAGAGATGTACAGAAATTATCCTAGAAAATAACTGAGACCATTATTTATGTTATCCTACAAGATTCTGCATGAGATCCAACATGAGTGTATTTCAGCACTTTATGTATGACTAAGCATTCAAAATTTGATATTAAAAAATAATAACTAGTCTCTTAATAAATTTAACTTTGAAGCATTTTGTAGAGAGATGGGACAAAAAAAGTTACTACTTATAAGACATAACAACACATTCTCAGTGCAAAGAACACCAGGAAATTAACAATAATGAAACTCTGCCTTTTTAATAAAAAATCTACACTGAATTTGGTTGATGAATAAATGAGTGAATTAAAAAGCATTTTAACAGTGTACCATTGAGACATTTTGGTTATTTAAATGCTTGTCTTCCAATAATCTTCATAAGAGAATGAAATAAAATATTTTACAAAGTGATTATAATGCAGTTGCAGATAATTTTGCATTTGTTTTGCATAAGCAAAGAAATAAACATTAAACTAACTGTGGCATAGAAAATGCTTCTAGGCTTTAGCCTTCCACAGAAATCTCACTCCTATCATGACCCCATTTTACTGTTTTCAAAATCCAATATACTTTTGCAGGCAATATATTTCTCTTCTTCCCAGCCCAGGGTCCACCTCACCCAATTAGATATTCATGGTGTTGCCTTCTTTTCTACATCGAGTCAGTTCAAGCAACAAATCTAGTTTGAAGCATTTCCATATTTCAGCCCACCAGGTAGAACTAACCGTTCCATCCCTTTGCCTCTACTGTATGTGGTAAATAAACTTTGTATATAAGTATGAATATACACCAGGCAATCAGTGCAGAGGGTATGTTGAAACATTGTGTGCAGGAACACCTATGTAATTCTTAATCTACTGGTATAATCACTCTTATCTAATCCTTTTATTTTTATAAAGCCTGGACTCTAAAATCAAATTAAGAAAATGCCAAAAATTAGCTAGATTTGGAGAACATTATCAGCAACTGTATGCACCATCATGGTGCCAAAGAGGGCTCAGTAAGTAAAGAGATGCTCTCAATGCTTGGGGCCCACTCAACCCTTGTTTCTCCTTAATAGAGTGAGTTGTGTTGTACATAAGTCTATAAAATGAATTTTAACAATACTGTACAATAAAAAAAATCACATAGGGTTTGCATTTAATCTCTATTTTTATCATGATATTTTCCTGAAAATATACTGCAAAATCTGCACTGCAGTAAAAAAAGCAATAGAAAAACACAGAAAAAAACTAACGAAAATAACTGTTCATTATTTCTCCATTTTCTACACCCTCTCTGCCCATTGATAGGCATATGCATTTACATAATTATCTATGTTCATGCCAACCTATAAACCCACAAATTAACTTTTTTGCACACTTACCCATATTTCTATCCCAGCCGTTATCAGCAGTAAGGCTGCTATTTTTATCTTCAACTGCCTGGTTTATTTTTTTCTCAAAAACTTCAAGACTCAAACGGGGAAAAAAGAAGTTTTCTTTATGACTCCACTGAAAAGTAAGGACTAACTTATCCAAGACTGATTTGTCACAGACTGGCCTCTGAAAACCTCTACTGAAATCAGCTACAGCTGAGAGGTTAGCACAAACCAACTTATGGTAGAAACCTGAAGTGGCAGTTAGTTGGACTGGTGCTCCCCCAACCAAGAATATGGACATAGCAGACCTGGGCGGGACCAGGCCTGCAGGGGAGGGCAGTTGTGGGCGATCAAGCAGCAGGGGAGGGCAGTTAGGGGTGACCAGGCCTGCAGGGGAGGGCAGTTAGGGGCAATCAGGCTGGCAGGGGAGCAGTTAGGCATCAATTAGGCTGGCAAGGGAGTGTTTAGAGGGTGATCAGACTGGCAGGCAGAAGCAGTTAGGGGCAATCAGGAAGGCAGGCAGGCGAGCAGTTGGGAGCCAGCAGTCCTGGATTGTGAGAGGGATGTCCGACTGCCAGGGATCGGGCCTAAACAGGCAGCTGGACATCCCTCGAAGGGTCCCAGATTGGAGAGGGTGCAGGCTGAACTCAGGGACACACCCCCCATGCACAAATTTCGTGCACCAGGCCTCTAGTATATATATATCAGATGGCTGTAAAATAGTTTTTATTTAACAAATTATTTCTAAAAAGTAAATTTTGCATAAAATTGGTATTTTAGAACAATATGTCTATTTAGAGAAAAACTATTTGAGCAATGATGATTTAGATGACATTTCTAAGACATGACTCCCTTTAGTTTTCTAAAAATATACATTGATGTAGACATACTCAGATTGTATCATATTTCTCCTTTTGTTCCTCACAAATCCCAGTTTTCTCTGCTATACACAGCATGCACACACACACACACACAATGAAAGTATGTTTTCTATTTGTCTGTTATAAACAAATGCCTTTCTGCTAAACAGAGAAACAAAATCCTAATATTTCAGTTTCATCCATCATCCTTCACTCCCTCACTCTGTCCTTCCTTCACTCCTTTCCTCAGGGAAGTTCTCACAATCCCCAGCTCAAAGTGAGTCTGAGTCAAACATGGTCACCTCCTTTCCCTTACCAGCTGCACAATGTAATCTCGGTTACCTAGCCACCTTCCTGTGAATAGCGTGGTCCTTATATTACTGCCTCCCAACCAAGCAGTTCTGTGGTGGTTGTTATGAATAATATTCTCTAAATTCAAGCAGTACATAAGCCATAATAAACTAAAAGTTAAGTCTGGTGCAAAAATATTGCCAACAAGTTGAAAGTTAATTCAATCATGGATGTTACTCGCCGTTGAAGACATTTAAAACTGTAATATTCAAACAAAGAAGGATACAGGCTGACTCCTTAGAAACCATACAAAAAAGGAAAGGTTCCCACAGTAAGTCTCAAACTTGTTTAATCATTTTGCACAATAATTCTCTCCCCGGGAAACTGATTTTTAGAGCTTGTTAATGTTTTTTCCTTTATAATAATTCATTATTCAATTAGTAGAGGTTTATCTTCAGAAAAAATAAAAGGAAATTTGGATAAGTATAAAGCCTAATACCCAGAGATGATCACCATTAATATTTTAGAGTGCCTGCCTTTAGATCCTTTCATATGGAAATATATATATACTAGAGGCCCGGTGCACGAAATTCGTGCATGGGTCAGGGGGTTGTCCCTCAGCCCAGCCTGCACCCTCTCCAATCTGGGACCCCTTGAGGGATGTCCGACTGCCCGTTTAGGCCCTCTCACAATCCAGGACTGCTGGCTCCCAACTGCTCGCCTGCCTGCCTTCCTGATTGCCCCTAACTGCTTCTGCCTGCCAGACTGATCACCTCCTAACCACTCCCCTGCCAGCCTGATTGATGCCTAACTGCTCCCCTGCCAGCCCGTTTTCCCCTAACTGCCCTCCCCTGCAGGCCTGGTCACCCCTAACTGCCCTCCCCTGCAGGCCTGGTCCCGCCCAACTGCTCTCCCCTGCAGGCCTGGGTCCCCCCAACTGCCCTCCCCTGCAGGCCTGGGTACCCCCAACTTCCCTCCCCTGCAGGCCTGGTCCCCCCCAACTTCCCTCCCCTGCAGGCCTGGTCACCCCCAACTGCCCTCCATTGCAGGCCTGGTCCCTCCCAACTGCTCTCCCCTGCTGGCCTGATTGCCCACAACTGCCCTCCCTTGCAGGCCTGGTCCCTCCCAACTGCCCTCCCTTGCTGGCCATCTTGTGGTGGCCATCTTGTGTCCACATGGGGGCAGGATCTTTGACCACATGGGGGCAGCCATCTTGTGTGTTGGAGTGATGGTCAATCTGCATATTACTCTTTTATTAGATAGGATAGAGGCCTGGTGCACAGGTGGGGGCCAGCTGGTTTGCTCTGAAGGGTGTCCCAGATCAGGGTGGGGGTTCCCTTGGGGCGTGGGGTGGCCTGGGCGAGGGGCCTGTGGTGGTTTGCAGGCCAGCCATGCCCCCTGGTGACCCAAGTGGAGGCCCTGGTATCTGGGGTTTATTTATCTTCTACAATTGAAACTTTGTAGCCTGGAGCGGAGCCAAGCCTTCTGCTCGCTCCTTGGCAGCAGCCATTTCTGTTGGGATTTATGTATCTTTTATAATTGAAACTTTGTAGTCTTAAGCGGAGGCCTGGGTCGGCCAGGGTGTGTGGACAGCTTGGCTTCCTCCATCGCCCGCCGGGGGCAACCCTAGCCTCCTGCTCTTTCCAGCTCCGTGGCTGCCGCCATTTCTGTTTGGATTTATGTATCTTCTGTCATTGAAACTTTGTAGCCTTGAGTGGAGGCCTAGGCCAGCAAGGGCAGGTGGAAAGCTTGGCTTCCTCCATTGCTGGGGAAACCCAAGCCTCCCTCCTGCTCTCTGTGGCCGTAGCCATCTTGGTTGGGTTTATTTGCATATTTGCTCCTGATTGGCTGGTGGGTGTGGCTTGTGGGCGTGGCTTGTGGGTATAGCAGAGTGATGGTTAATTTGCATATTACTCTTTTATTAGATAGGATATATATGTGTGTGTGTGTGTGTGTGTGTGTGTAGACAGATGTTTGTTCCATATAAACAGCGCCATAAGTTTCTGACTTAAAATTACTTTCATATCAAAAACTCTTTTATAGACTCGTTTGTAAGAGCTGAACCTTCCATTGTATCAGTGTTTAACTTGTTTACCATTATAACCAATTTTTAAATATTTATATTCCCCTTTCTCAACAATAGTGTTCTATCTTAACGGTACCTTGGTATACATTTCTAGACATGCACTTGCTGAATCCAAAGAAATATGCATTAAAAATTGCCATCCAAAATCAGTACACCAATATCAACTATATCAATAACGTAAACAAAAGGCATTACAAAAATGCAGGTTACAGACCAACCAGCCATTGATGAAAGAAGTCTGGATTTATTTGTATTCTGCTTTTTTGGGGGCGTGTTACATAACTTTCTCTTTCTTGTTGAGAAACTGTTGTTAAACTTCTTGTTTTTTATCATGGCAGTCACAGAAAGACAAAACTCATAGACAGAGAGCAGGCTGACTGCTGTCAGGCTGGAGGGGCAGGGAATTGAGCAAAAAAGAAAAATAAGGAGAAAGAACTCAGATTTCAACAACAGTAACTGCGGGGGAGCAGAGGAAATGGGGGGAAGTGCAGGGATGTATAGGGCGGATAAATGGTGATGGGCAGAGACTTGACTTGAGGTGATGAACGCATAATATGTGGTATAGATGAGATGTTGTAGAATTGTACACCTGAAATCTGTATAATTTTGTTAACCAGTGTCACCCCAATAGATTCTATTTTTTTAAAAAAAAGGATTTTGTGGAAGTAGTGGTAATTGCTAAAGTATATCAGAAAAGAAATTTAAGTCATAAATAAAAGGTCCTGCAGAGCTGTGCATTCCAGGGGTCCATAAGAGGAAGAGACTTTTAAGGGGAACCTATGAAAGTTCACTTGTCCCATTTGTCCTAAAACCGTTTAAACAGCCTTCATGCATGATAAAGTTTTTCTGGTAACAATAGAAAAGAATATTAAAAATGTTGCTAATTTGAAATAGATTGGGGCTAAATAAAATCTTGCAAATATTTGCACCTTTAACTGTTGCTGTGAGACTGATATAGACAAACTTTTTCACATCTAAAAGCCAGATAGTCCAGCTGGTGTGACTCAGTGTTGAGCATCAATCACCCCAGGAACTAAGAGGTCACCAATTCAATTCCCAGTCAGGGCACATGCCAGGGTTTCAGGCTCAATCCCCAGCAGGGGGCATGCAAGAGGCAGCCAATTGAAGTTTCTTTCTCATCATTGATGTTTCTCTCTCTCTCCCCTTTCCTCTCTCTGAAATAAATAAGTAAGTAAGTAAGTAAGTAAGTAAGTAAGTAAATAAATAAATAAATAAATAATAGTAATAATAAAGCCAGATAGATTCCTATCTTCACTGACTTAACTAGAGAACTTACAGGGACCTGATTTATTGGTATGGAAAGAGAGTGGGATGGGAGTATTCTATATATGACAGAACTCAAAATTCCATTTGGGACCAGATGTCTGTCAAATATAGCAATGAATATTTATCTGCTGCATTGCATTATGAGATCCCACAAATATTCTTTCCTATACATGGTGAGGAGATTCTATGACTATGGGGAATTTTGATCTTAGTTACTGACTGCAGTGGGCCTGGACATGTGATAGGGGTTATCATGTGAACTTCCAAGTAAAGCACTGACATCATTTGTCACTGTGTTCAATAGGTCACTTTCTTCTACTTTTTCCAGGCAAAACATCAGTTAAATGGTACTCCTACAGACATAACCATTATGTACAAACTAGCAGACCCTAAAGTATTGCATATTATTCATAAATTCTATAACATTGAGAAAAAAGTAAAAGTACTTCAAAAGGTCTCTCATCTGGATTTGGGTTTCTGGAGTCATTTAACATATATTTTATATTGCATTTATATATTTCAATAGGTTGTGCACAAATCTGTAATTTTTTTAGGGCCATCACATTACCTAGTACTGCGATAGTGTAATTGAATGGCCAGGATAGCCATTAACATGAAGTGACTGTGCCTTCTGGATTGTACTAAAATGACTGATTGCCTAATAGTTTTCTATGTTCTCTTAGTAAAACCACTATGTTTGTCAAACAAACAAAAATAAAGTATCATGACCTCTATGATTTTATTTATTGACCTTATACATAGCTTTGTTTGGGCTTCAGATCCCAACAAAAATGATATTGAAGCAAGGATCTACAGCGTCAAATCACCACAATAATCATCATTCAGTTCAAGAAAGAGATTATTGATAACCCCCCAAAGCACTTTGAGACACCTCCTTAGTCATTAGCTTCCTCTTTTCCCAAGAGATATCCATTTTCATGTCTTTTGTGATAACTCATTCATTGTTATTCTTTAGAATTTTACCACAAGGCATGCATTTTTAAGCACTGGAGTGTGTTGTTCTTTTTTAATGCTACATAACTTTTTTAATGCTACATAGCAAAGTTAGTATTTTGTGACTGCTTTATAATATAGTATGATTGGAAGTAGTTATATTAATTTATTTTATTGCTGTGTAGAATTCCATTGTATGTGTACACCACAGTATATTTGTACACTAGACATAATCATTTTTTGGGGTTGCTTTTGGCACTTATCTAATAAAAATAATGATATGGTAAACATTTTATAAAATTCTCTTGGTGTACATGGATGTGCATTTCAGGGATATATACTAATGAGTGGAATTGTTGGGCATAGTGTAGATGATAACACATTTTTTAAGTGCTCCACCACTTCCACTCTCACAGCAGTGAATGCGAGTTATGGGCAAGTCACATCAGGTGATTATCAGCAGTTGGCATTGGCAGCCATTTCAATTTTAGCGCTTCTAATGGTTGAATTATGAATTTGTTACTTCCCTGATTACTAATAAAATAAACACTTCTCATATGCTGGATATCTTCTTTTGTGAAAAGCATGTTCATGTTTCTTGTACATTTTTCTATTAAGATTTTTTTCTATTATTTGTATAAGTTCTTCATATATTCTTGACACATTTTTTATACAGTTTTATGTATTGCAAGTACATTTTCCTACTCTGACTTAACTGTCACTTGATTATTGATGTCTTTTTGATGAAGAGAATTTCTTATAGTTAATGTAGTCTAAATTATCAATGTTTTCTCTTCATAATTAGGAAAGATTTTTCCAAATCCAAGTCCATGAATATATTCTCCTATGTTCTTTTCTGAAACATTATTTTCTTGCCCTTATAATTTAGATCTAAAATCAGTTAGGAATTGATTTTTAATGTGGGGTAGAGTAATTTTCATTTTCTAAATTGCATATTTAATTGACCTACTACTATTATTTGAAAAGATTGCTGTAGAGTTCTACACTGTGATATATAGTGTGTCTAAATGTGAATCAATATAATTACGGACTCTATTTTATTTCATAGATCTGTTTGTCTATTCTTATGTCAATACTACACAGTCTTAGTAGCTTTATTTAGAGTTTCATAACTAGGAAAACAAGTCATTTTCAAAAGAGATTTTACCACTTGTGGTTATTTATATTTCTATATAAACTTACTAATCAGCATGAAAAGTTGCAAACACACACAACTATTGAGATTTTTATTGGATTATGTTGAATGTTTTTGCAATATTGAGTCTTCTAACTATGAATACTTTATGTTCCTACAGTTATTTAATTATATAATCTCCCTCAATATGATTCATAATTTTTTTGTGAAAAGGATTTTATTTGTTTGATGGTATTAGAAAAGTTAATTTTTACATGTCTGCTTTGGTACATAAATATGCAATTGATAATTCTTTGATGGCCTTTTATCCCACACTAGAGGCCCAGTGCACAAAATTCATGCATGGGTAGGGTCCCTAGTGGCTGCCAACTGCTGGCCAGGGCTTTCCTTCATTCTGCACTGCCCCCTGGTGGTCAGCGCATGTCACAGCAATTGAATTCCCAGTTGGTTGAACTCCCAAGAGGACACTTTGCATATTAGACTTTTATATATATAGATGCTTGCTGAGTTTACTTATTATTTCTAACTAGAGGCCCTGTGCACGGATTCATGCTCCAGTGGGCTCCCTCAGACTGGCCTGCACCCTCTCGCAATCCAGGTTCCCTCAGGGGATGTCAGAGAGCCAGTTTCCACCTGATCCCTGAAGGCCAGGCCGAGGGACCCCACTGGTGCACGAATCCATGCACTGGGCCTCTAGTATGCATATAAGATCTTTGGTTAATCTCTTCCCGCCCTCCCTAATTCCCCTTCCCTCTGAGATTCATCAGTCTGTTCCATGTTTCAATGCCTGTGTGTTGATCACCTGCCCCCTGGTGGTCATTGCATGTCATAGCTATCAGACAGTTGGATGGTCGGCTGATCAGATGGTTGTTTAGGCTTTTATATATAGAGATAATTTTTCTACAGATTGGAATATTCTACAGAAATATATGTGAAAATAGCAGTTTTATATGTTCCTCCTTGATTCCATTTCTTTTATTTCTATTTGCCTTATCACATTGATTACAGCTTCCAATACAATGTAAAAGAAAGCAATGAGAGTCCAGCTGGTGTTGCTCAGTGGTTAAGCCTTGACCCGTGCACCAAAAGGTCACAGGTTTGATTCCGGTCAGGGCACATGCCCAGGTTGGGGCCTCAATCCCCAGCAGAGCACATGCAGGAGGTAACTGATTAATATTTCTCATGGATATTTCTCTCTCTTCCTCTCCCTTCCTCTCTAAAATAAAATAAAACATATTTTTTAAAAAACTAATGAGAGTAATCATTCTTTTCTCTTACCTAACCTAGAAGAGAAGACTTTTGACATTTAACCACTTAATAGAATGTTTGCTGTAAAATTTTCATTTTCTTTTTTTTTTGAGATATGCTTCATCACATAGTGGTAGAGTTATCCTCTAATCTCAATTTTCTGAAAGTTTATTTATTTGAAATACTTCAACTATATGCATATATATGTGTGTATATATAATTTCTTATATATATTATTTTTGCACACATATATATATATATGCACACACACATATGCAGTTTCCTTTTACTTCAATACAGGATTCAGTCTTTGATCAGCTATAGTATTTACTCATTACAATACTTTAGTCTCCTTTAATTTGAAACATTTCCAAAATCTGACTTTGGCTTTTATGATATTGATATTTTAAAGAAAACAATTATTTTCTCCCCCTTTTAAAATAGAATCTTTCCCATTTTTGGTTTGTCTAATGTTTCCTTGTAGTTATATTCAGATAACATATAGTATATACCAGGTCAGAACACTGCATAAGTGATATTGTGTACTTCTTAGGACATCACATGTATAGGGAGCAATGTCCATCTGCTCCTCATTGGCTAATTAAGGGTGTATCTAATTTCTGTGCTTGGAATTAGTAAGCAATCTGTGGGTAGATACTTTAAGGACATGAAATACCTTGATAGCTATTTAAATGTATTCCTACATCTAGCACCCATTGATTATTACTTCTTGGACCTTGCAAGACTATCATGCTTGCAAAATGCTGGTGTTCCAACTCTTCATTTCCTCCAAATTTGCCAGTTGCATTAGGTATTTTGTAAGCAAGAATCTTCCCTTATCTTTACTTACTTGCTTATTGACTGACTTATTTACATAATTATTAATTATTGTGTTCTCTCACACCTCTCATGGATTTTTAATTTTTTTCCTCCAAAGCAGTTTATAATATATCACTTTTCTTAACTATTTGTGTCTAAAATTGCCCCATATATTGCCAATGGAAATTCCTGTGTCCTTGTGTCATACTCAATCTCTCTCTCTCTCTCTCTCTCTCTCTCTCTCTCTCTCTCTCTCTCTCTCTCATGCATTCTTACTTTCTTGGGTAACAAGATCTTCCAGATTAAGCTTATGCCTACATTGCCACCCACAAATTGTTTTATAGCAACAGTTATAATTTTATTCATTGTTCCATAACTATCCTGATGTTCTACTTTTTGCATCAATTTTGAACATATTATTTTTTGAAGTGTTTTCAATGCATAAAATTTTAGTAGTAGTACATCTTCATTGTGAATTTACATTTCAAAATTATGAATTGACCTGCTTTATATAGGCATATAAATGTATATATATAGTTCTTGTATCCTGCAACTTTAATTAATTCATCTGCAAATACTGACAGTTACTTATTCCTTTCCGAATTGGATACCTTAAATTTCTTTTGCTTAATTGCTGGGGCTAGGTCTTCCAATAATACATTAAATAAAAGTGATGAGAGTGAACATGAGTTCCTTTCAGTATGTCACTGTTGAGTACAGTGCTTGCTGTGGGTTTGTCAAATATGCTCTTTATTATGTTGAGGTACTTTACCTTTATGCTTATGTTTTTTAATGTTTTTATCACAAAGAGATGTTGAATTTTATCAAATAATTTTTCTGCATCTATTGAGATGATCATATGATTTTATCAATTAATTTGTTAATGCAGTGTATTATATTGATTAATTTGTGGGTGTTATATCATCCTTGCAACCATATACTAAATCCCGTTTGATCATGGTGTGTGATCCTTTCAAGGTATCATTGAACTTGATTTGCTAATATTTTGTTGAGGGTTTTTGCATCTATGTTCATGAAAAATATTTGATGGTAATTTTCTTTTTTGTGGTGTCTGTGTCTGGTTTTGGTATTAGGGTAATATTGGCCTGCTCTTCAATTTTATTAAAGAGTTTAAGAATGATAGATATTAAAATGTTTTGAATGTTTTCTAGAATTAGCCAATGAAGCTGTCTAGTCCTGGATTTTTGTTTGTTGGGAACTTTTTGATTAGTGATTCAATTTCTTTACTAAGAATCTGTCTATTCAGGTTTTCTATGCCTTCATGATTCATTCTTGGAAGATTGTATGTTTCTAGGAATTTATCTGTTTTTTCTAGGTTGTCCAATTTATTGGTGTATAATTGTTCATAGTAGTCTCATATAATCCTCTGTGACATCAGCTGTAACTTTTCCTCTTCTGTTTCTGATTTTATCTATTTGAGCCTTTTATACTTCTTGATTAGTCTAGCTAAAAGTTTGTCAATTTTATATTTTTGAAGAACCAGCTCTTAGTTTTATTTTATCTTTTCTATTATCTCTTTAGTCTGTGTTTTATTTACTTCTGCCATATCTTTATTATTTCCTTCCTTCTACTAACATTGGGCTTTGGTTTTCTTTCTTTTTTTTTTTCTTCCTTGTGTTATTTTTGTTGTTGTTTTTCTTCTTTTAATTGCTATTGTTGTAAAGTTACATTGCTTACTTGAATTTTGTTTGTTTGTTTCTTGAGTTAGGGCTTGGAATCAAGATCAAAAGACTATGGGGAAAGTACCACACCTTCTTTTCTCATGATATTTTTAAAAATTAGACATTTATATTAAAGACTCTGTTGTTAATTCTGCATAATTTTATTTTAACATGGTTGGGTATGAAAGAATTTAGACCAATTTATCCTATATTCTTTATTTTCAGTTCTATTAAGCTTGAGAACTGTCAGGAACAAAATCACTAGCTTATTGGTCCTCTAGAGAACCAGGAAGGATGTGAAGCATTTCTTTCTGCAGAGTAAAGTAGATGAAAGCAACAACTTAACAGTGAGCAGGAATTCAGTGGTAGCAAAACCAGTGGGGGATAAAATAAGCCTAGGGATATATTTTTTATTGTTGACACTATTACACATGTCCCACATCTTCCCTCTTTTTGCCCCCCTCCCACTCAGCACTCACCATCCCACCCAGGCCTTCACCACATTATTGTCTCTGTCCATGGCCTAGGCCAGTGGTCCGCAAACTCATTAGTCAACAGAGCCAAATATCAACAGTACAACTATTGAAATTTCTTTTGAGAGCCAAATTTTTAAACTTAAACTTCTTCTAATACCACTTCTTCAAAATAGACTCGTCCAGGCCGTGGTATTTTGTGGAAGAGCCACACCCAAGGGGCCAAAGAGCCACATGTGGCTCGCAAGCCACGGTTTGCCGACCACTGGCCTAGGCATATGTTTTTTGGTTAATAATTGCACAAACTATTTGAAGTCACTAAATTGATGTTCTCTGTCTTACCAATCTGCTGATTGGTGTGTAATAGGACAGATTTCAATTTTATGCATAGAGGCTAAATGCAATCATGACTAAAAATCTTCAGCCTTCGCAAAGAAGTGCTTTGCTTACTAAATAAGTGGAAGACTTAAACACCAAAGAATAAAGAATGCTTTAAAATGAATTAAGCATTGGACCAGCTAAAAGAAATGCACTCAGTTTAAAGAATTAAATACCTATTTATCTGAAGGCCATAGTCCAGTCAACATCTATGAAAAGTATTCAAGTACAGAATAATGCTGCAACTCTGATTGGTTGTCCAATCTCAACTATAGGCAACACTCTAACTAGCCATCTCAACATGAGACAACATAGTGCTATTTAATTAATAGGAAATATTCTTTTGCATGAAAGAGCAAGCAGAGGAATTTATTTCCATGCTATGTAAATACTATGAAGTTAGTACTAATTAAAATATGAATGTATGATTGATTGTAAGTATAATAACTATTATCATAGTTAATGTGACAATTATGTTGTGATAGTGCATTAATAAGGAAAAGACAGAAGCTCTAAGTGTGCTGGGGATTGGGAATGTAGATAAAGGACCATAAGAGAAAGCCAATAGGAAAACCAGATTAAAGTCATATTTGAGGACATTCTCTAAAGAGTGCTTGCTAAAATTTTTCTATTAGAAACCCTGAGATTTACAAAAAGCCAATTTATCATGCAAAGGAGAGTAATTAAATCTGTACACGCATCTTATCGCAAAACTGAGGTACATGTTTGAAGAAAATGAAATACAAAAGAAAATTTTATGTATCAATTTTACATGCATCAATCATGCATTATGTCATCTGTTAGGCATTCTGATATTTTAAAAATACCGTTTAATATTAGAAATATAAAAATATCATGAGAAAGTAATTAATATTCTACAGAAAAAATTGCAATTCTTATTCTAAAAGTAATATTTTAATTATCAAATTTAGAATATGCAGAACCACTGAGTGTACTGTATTTCTTCCATATATATGTGCAGTTATAATTACACACACATTGTGATTACTTTATTATTGTGTTGAAGAAGATAGGCAGATTTTGTTTCTTAAAATAAAATGGTATCATATCTAAATATTACACCTAAATAAATATAAAATACAAAACAAAGGTAAAAAGGCAAAAATTAAAACAGAAAATTAATAACAAATAACATTGAAACTAAGAGTAAATCTAGTATGAAGATCTGGGAGGCATCACCTTGAACTTTCAGCTGCATTAACTAGATTGAGTAAAAGCTACTAAAAATCATGTCATGAGATAAACATTGTATATGGGACCATGTAAAGATAATACTCTCTCCCTTAGCTTAGAATATCTGATCTTTTGTCAACTAGAAAGATAAGCAGTGTCAGTGGGAAGTCAGAATTTATTAAGATACGAAAAGATGTGAAGGTAGAAAAAAACACAGCAACAGGTTTAAAGGACATATAAGTTGCACCACAATAAAGCACTGATAAAATATGAAGTCTGAAATATGACTACACAATATGGAGAAACTGTACTACATTGAAGAATGTCATAAATATAAAAGTTTTATGTTTAAGTCGATAGAGCAGGAAATAAGAAATTTTGCATAGTTATACCTTGGTATTTTTTTTTAAAGAAATGACTTTACTGAAGTATGATGGACATACAAAAACTTGTACATATTTATTGTATATAACTTCAGTTTTGAGATCAGTGAGCACCCAAAACCATCACTACAGTCAATACCATAAACCTACCACAAAAGTTTCCTTTGGCCTTATTGGTGTGTGTGTGTGTGTGTGTGTGTGTGTGTGTGTGTGTGTGTGTGTGTTTGACAAGGACACTTAACATAAGATCTAACTTAGCAACTTTCTAAGAACACAGTGCAGTATTGTGAATGATAGGCACTATGCTGTGCAATAGATCTGCAGTGATTATCTCTTATAACTGAAACTTTGGACCCTTTGACCAGCACCTCACCATTTTCCCCTGACACCAGCCCCTGGTAATCACCACTTTGTGATTCTATGAGCTTTACTATTTTAGATTCCTTATATGAAGGGGATTATGTAGTATTTGTTCTTCTGTCTAGCTTTTTTACTGTAACCTATACTTCAGGTTTATCCATGTTGTTACAAATGGCAGGATTTCTTTTCTTTTTTTTTTTAAGACTGAATAATATGATACTAAAAGGTGATATATAAACTATATACATATTTTTTCTTCTTTATCTTTTATCCATTAGTGAAAATTTAGATTTCAATGACTTGGCTATTGTGAATAATGTTGCAATAAACATGGGAATGCAGATATCTATGCGATTCTTATTTAATTCCTTTGGATATATACTCAGAAATGAGATTGCTGGATCATGTGATAATTCTATTTTAATTTTTTAAGGAACCATAATACTGTTTTCCATAGTGATTACAGCAATTTAGATTCCCAGTAATAGTGTACAAGGGTTCTCTTTCTTTCATATTCTCACTAATACTTATCTATTATTTTTATATTGTTCATTCTAGCATGAATGAAGTGATATCTCATTGCATTTGTGTGATGGTTAATGATGCTGATCGACTTTTCATGTGCCTTTAAGAATTTCTATGTTTTCTTTGGACAAATACCTATTCAGATTTGTTGCCCATTTTTCATTAGGTTATTTGTTTGTTTGCTATTGAGTTGTAGGAGTTCCTTATATATTTTGGATAATACCTCTTTATCAAAATATATTGGTTAGTAAATATTTTCTCCCATTCTATAGATTGTCTTTCACTCAGTTGTTTTCTTGTCTGTCAGAAGCTGTTTAGTTTGATGCAATCCCATTAGGCATTTTTGCTTTTCTTTCCTATGCTTTTGATGCCATATCCAAGAAATTATTGCTAAGACCAGTGTCAAGAAGTTTTTTTTTTTTGCTACGTTTTTTTCTTTTAGGTGTACTATAGCTTCAGGTCTTAATCTTTAATCCATCTTGAGTTGATTTTTGTAGATGTTATAAGATAAGGGTACAGCCGAAACCGGTTTGGCTCAGTGGATAGAGCGTTGGCCTGTGGACTGAAGGGTCATGTACCTTGGTTGCGGGCACATCCCCAGTGGGGGGTGTGCAGGAGGCAGCTGATCGATGTTTCTCTCTCATCGATGTTTCTAGCTCTCTATCCCTCTCCCTTCCTCTCTGTAAAATATCAATAAAATATATTTTAAAAAAAAGATAAGGGTACAGTTTCCCCCCTTCTTTTACATATGGATATCCAGTTTCCCCAACACTAGTTAAGAACTATTATTTATTGTATATTCTTGGCTCCCTTATCAAAAATCCATTGACTACATGCAAATGGGTTTCTTCCTAGGCTCTCTATTCCCTTCCATTGGTCTATATACCTGATTCTATGCCAGTACCAAATTGTCTTGATTACTATAGCTTTGTGATACATTTTGAAATCAGGAAGTGTGGCTTCTTTCATTTAGTTCTTGCTCAAAACTGCTTTGGATATTTGGGGTAATTTTATAGTTACATATGAATCTAAAGATTGTCTTAGCCAGAAAATGCTGTTGGGATTTTAGTAGAGATTGCATTAAATCTGTTACTTTAGATAGTTTGGACATTTTAACAATATTAATTCTTCCCATCAATGAACCAATATATGCATTATGAGAGTCAAAGAAGAAGAAGAGAAAGAAAAGGGGGGCAGAAAGCTTATTTAAAGACATAATGGCTGAAAACAAATGCTAATGTATATCTACCTACTGGTATATATATAAATGCCTAAGCGACTGAACAACCAAATGACAAACGACCAGTCGACCAGTCACTATGATGCACACTGACCACCAGTGGGCAGACGCTCAATGCAGGAGCTGCCCCCTGGTGGTCAGTGCGCTCCCACAGCAGGAGCGTTGCTTAGCTGACTGACAGGTGCCAGACACCGTGCTCACAGCTGGTGAGTGCAGCTGCAGTGGAGTGAGCCTCTGGGCGGCAGGGCTGGGATGAGCAGGAGTGGTGCGCCTCCCTCAGGCTGGGGCTCCTCCCTGGCCACCTATTGCTTCACGCACTACTACATCCCCTGAGGGGTCCTGGATTGCAAGAGGGCTCAGGCCTAGTTTTTGTGGGCTAAAGCAAACTTTCAGAAAGCAAGGAATACCTGTACCTTTAAAAACTCCCTATTTCCCTGAGCTCTGGTCTCTGGAAGCCACCATTCTATTTTCTGTTTCTATGTGGTTGGCTATTCTAGATACTTCATATAAGTGAACTCATATACTATTTATCTTTTTATGACTGACTTATTTTACTTAGCATAGTGTCCTCTAGGTTCATCTATGCTGTAACATGTGTCGAAATTTTCTTCCTTTTTAAAGGATAAATAAATTTCCATTGTCTGCATTTTATCCATTCATTCATTCAGACACTTGGGTTGCTTCTACCTCTTGACTATTGACTATAGTTTTGCTATGTACACAGGTGTGAAAATATCTCCTCAGGATCTTGCTTTCAATTCTTTTGGATATATACCCAGAAGCAGAGCCTATACATTTTACTTTTGTTCATGTTGCTTGTGAGATAGTATAGTTTTTTAATTGTACTTTCAAAAAAGTTCATAGACAGAGAGAACTGATTAATGCTTACAAGAGGTGGAGAGGAGTAAGTGAAATGGGTGAAGGGAGTAAAAAAGTACAAATTTCCAGTTATAAAAGAAATGAGTCATGGGGATTTTATATATAACATGGCACTATACTGCATATTTAGAAGTAGCTAAGAGAGTAGATCTTAAAAGTTCTCATTACTAGAAAAAGAAATTATGTATGGTGATGGATATTAACTAGACTTATTATGGCGATAATTTCACAATACATGCAAATATTAAATCATTATGTTGTATGCCTGAAACTAATATAATGTCTGTCAATTACATTTCAATAACAATTTTTTTAACTATGCTTTTTTTTCAGGGCACAAATGTTTGTTTGCCTACAATTGCCTAACGAGTCAATATAGGAGAGCTCTACAACATAAGTAACTACTATAATGCCTTTCAGGTTGAATTTTTCAAAAAGCATGTGTTTAATTCTCTCATCAATTAAAATCATAAGGTTATACCCTTTGAAAAAATTTATAATCTTTAGTAAATTTAAGTTTTCTTTAAATTTCATACCAGATAATTTTTATAAACATTCCAAACTAGCACTTATTGTTATTGAACTAGAGGCCTGGTGCACAAAATTCGTGCACTGGGAGGCGGTCCCTCAGCCCAGCCTGCCCCCTCTCACAGACTGGGAGCCCTCAGGAGTGGACCTAAGTTGCAGTCTGGACTCCCTCTGTGGGAAGCGACCGGGCTGATCAGGGGAAAGCACCAACTCCATCACCCCACTGCTGCTGCCACTGCTGGCCACCACAGTCGCCAAGGTGTTTGCATCAACACAGACTCCAGTCCCTTCACCAAGAAAAAATGACAACTTTCTTTAGGCATTTTCAAAATGTCTCTTTCATAAACTATGACATTTCTTTCTTTTTTTTTTAATCCTCACCTGAGGCTATGTTTCCATTGATTTTTAGAGAGCTTGGAAGAGAGAGGGAAAGACAGAGAGAAACATCAAAGTGAGAGGAACACTTTGATTGGTTGCCTCCTGCATGAGCCCTGACCTGGGCTCTGGCCATGGAGGAGCCTGCAATCTAGGTACATGCCCTTGATCAGAATTGAACCCAGACCCTGCGGTCGGCAGGCCGATGCTCTATCCACTGAGCCAAACTGGCTAGGGCAGGATATGACATTTCTTAGCCCCTCCAGCAACAGACCTTAGTTTTTTCATCCAGGAGTGTAGTGGAAAAACCCTAGATCACCTTCTTGGATTCTTATTACCCAAGTTACCAAGAACACTGTGAGTGACAGCGTACAGGGAGCTTAGCCAATGAGCGGTCAGAAAAGGTGTTTCCTCTGCAGCTCACGTGGAAACACCTTTTCTCTGTGCTGTGTCCGCTGGGCTGGGGCCATGCTGCCTGCCCAGATGCCCTCCCTCCCTCCACGGCCGGGGTACGGTACACTGGCCTCATCACCAGGGCGACAACGCCAGTGTCCTGCCCCTGCCACTATGGGCTCCGCCATTCTTGTGAAGGAGTGATGGTTAATTTGCATATTACCCTTTATTAGATTAGATGGTACTATATTTCCCCAACATGTAATTTATTCAAAACATAAAAGTGCCCAAGTACTATTATATGGTAACTTTCTATTACATAATTAATAATTTTGTGTTCAAATTGTTCTAAAATTACTACATCCATATGGGTTTACTTAGAGGTTTTTGCATCATCTTCTGTGCATTGAAAGAAGCAAGATGTAGAGAATTACATATAACATCTGTACTTTGGGGTTTTTTTTTAAACAAAAAAAATATAGAGCTAAGAGGAAAAATCATATGCTAAATGTTCTTAACACACACTCAAAAAAATAATGATAATAATAATTAAGGGGATGACAGGAAACTTTGGAAGATGATGGATATGTTTATGACCTTAATGGTGAAGATGTTTCATAGGTGTGTACTTATCCCCAAATTAATTTAGTTGTATACATTAAATATATACAGCTTTTTACAAGTCGATCATACCTCAATAAAATGGTTAACAACAACAAAAACTCTAAAATGATTCCATGCTGCTTTAAAAACTAACCAAATAAATAAAATAAATTTGTTAGAGTGAAAAAGATATTTAGAAAGTATTTAGAAGAAATTAAAGCCTTATCTTTAATTTATTTCTTTACATTTGTTTTGTTTCCTTTCTTCCACCCTTTTCCTCAAAACTGTACTCTATTTCTTTGGTTTCAATTAACTCTGTTCCTAGAAAAATAATCACCAGAGTCAGAAGGGGCTAAAGGATCAGTCTTTGGTAGGAAAAATGAGGATCAAGTCAAAATTATCATTATTTCAGAGAACCTAGTAAAATCTAATAGGAATTTATTTAATTATTACTTAATAAGTACATTCTCTGGGGGATCAAATATTTTAAATATGAGATTTATAGGAGCACAGGTATAAAAAGACAATTTAGAAGTGAAAATAACGTAGTTTAACTATATGATTTGTATAAATAAGGTGAGAGTGTCCTAGGAAAAGGATGCTTCTTGTGCATTACTATATTATTTACAAACTAGAGACCCAGTGCACAAGATTCATGCACTGGAGGGGGGCATCCCTCAGCCCGGCCTGTGCCCTCTCACAGTCCGGGACCCCTCGGAGGATGTCCAACTGATGGCTTAGGCCTGCTGCAGAGGCGGGAGAGGCTCCAGCCACCGCTGCTGCATTTGCTACAGCTTCTGGCTGAGTGGCACTCCCCCTGTGGGAGCAGACTGACCACCACGGGGCAGCTCCTGTGTTGAGCATCTGCACCCTGGTGGTCAGTGGGCATCATAGCGACCAGTCGTTCCGCAGTTTGATTGATTTGCCTACTAGTCTTTTATTAGATAGGATTTTGAATTAGAGCCCAAATCTTCCAATGTCAAGTCCGTTTGCTTATTTGTGTCTTATCATCTGTATTTCCCTATTAAGGTATTCTATACTACTAAAGAAGTAACTAAAATATTTTGGAAATTTTTTTGTCACTATCTTTATTACCTTTCTAGTTACAAGGTATAGACACACTATTCAGACTAGCTTTCAAGGGTTGAAATTAATCTTTATATATAGGGTTGTTTAGATGGGATTATATATCTTTCACAAAGGGACCAGCCAACCATAGACTGTTCTGAGATGAATGAGAAAATCTGTGGTTGTTTTATCTATGGATCACAGTATACAAGGCAGTGTATTTTAATGAGGGAGGGAGTGCTCTACATGCACCGTTGAATGCTTTTAATACATCTCTCTCAAACAATACATCTTTCTCAAAGGAAAATAAGAAAAAAAAATCTATCAAAACTACTTGATAACCAAGCAATTGATGTGCTATATTTGTTAAATTAGGATGCTGTGGCTAGTCCATTCATAATAATCCATTTTGCACACACACACACACACAATTTCCCAACTTTCCTTTTACCTTGACTATTGGCCGGGGCACTTTATGTGCAGCCAAGGAGAGCCCTACTGCTGAGGAGAGCTAATCAGAAAACAGTTTTCTGAAGATGCAGAGCTCTGAGCTTGCCATGTCTGATTAAGGTTAATGGTAATCATGCATATCAGTGTCATGTTATTTGTTCTTCTAGAGGCCTGATATTATTTGAATAAATAGCACTATCTAAAGGTTATAACCCACAGTTTGCATTTAAAGTAAGGTAGCTTTTTTCAACAAGTGAAAAAAAATGTGGGAGTATCTACCTCATGGAAAAGCATTTTATTCATGTTTGTAATTTTTTCCAAACAGCTCTTTGTCTCAAATCTGCCTCTATTTTGGTCAATGACATATTTTTATTTCCTATTTTCTTGGATCTCATGGCAAGGTGACAGGGAAAGAGAGGGATAAAGGAGGTAGGATTTATTTTGAAAATCCTGTGCTAGGTGCCATAATACGTATTTTAAAGATAATGGCTCATTTATTCTTCATAACGACTGTAACGTAAGCGTTGTTGCCTTCACCTTGCAGAATTGGCTACAAGAACTTTGAGAGCTTAATTATTTAACAACATTTTCACAGCAACAAAGTGTTAGATCCAAGAGGAAAGCGAAGTTCTGTGTAATCTACACCTGTCAGTGTTTGTTTCTGCGCCGGACCCTTTGTTTTAATCAGAACAGAGGCTGTGGGGATATCTTACTAGTTGTATGCTATTGGAAAAGTCACCGACATTCTTTGAGCCTTAGGTAGCTCAGGTTTAATGTAGTGATACTGAATAATCTATTTTCTTATCTTTGTGTCATTGAGACAATTCAAAAATATCTCTGTGCTTTAGTTTTTTTTCTCTATAAAGTAAGACTTCTCATATAGCCCCCACCTCCCACATACATAGCCTCCCCCATTATCCAAATCCTCTTGATTATGCCTTCGGTGTTATATCTAAAAAGTCATCATACCACCCAAGATTATCTTGGTTTTCTTCTAAATTATCTCCTAGGAATTTTATAGATTTGTGTGTTTTATTTAGGTTAATGATCCACATATTTCCATTTCACATATGTTACACCCTTTATTTAAAAATAAATCTTTATTGTTGAAAGTATATGTCCCTTTTTCCCCCCATTGCCCTTTCCTACTCACTTCTCCACCCCAACTCTTCACCACCCTATTGTCTGTGTCTATGAGCTATGCATATACGCATATGAGTTCACCAGATGAACTCTTCCCCCCTCTCCCCTCCTCTGCCTTTCCTCTGAGGTTTGACAGTCTGGTCAGTGTTCCATGTCTCTGGGTCCACTTTTGTTCATCAGTTTACGTTGTTCATTAGATTCCACATATGAGTCAGATTATGAGTGATCCCACTTCTAGGAATCTATCACAAGAATTCAGAAACACTCATCAGAAAGAATATATGCACCCTTATGTTCATAGCAGTGCAATTTATAATAGCTAATATTTATAAACAGCCTAAGTGCCCATCAGCAGATGAATGGATTAAAAAGCTGTGGTACATCTACACAATGAATACTATGCAGCTGTAAAAAAGAGAGAACTCTTACCATTTGCAACAGCCTGGATGGACCTAGAGAGCATTATGCTGACCAAAATAAGCCAGTCAGAGAAAGATATACTACACTTTTTATAGTTTTTCCCCCACAGTCCTTGGATATTCTGTTCTATTTTTCTCCAGTCTTTGTTCTCTTCGCTTTTTGGTTTTGGAGGATAGTATATCCATCTATTCTTGAATCATATTAATCATAGTCATTTCAAATTCCTAGTGTGATAATTCCAACATATCTGCCAGGTGTGGTTCTGATGCTTGCTCTCTCTTCAAATTGTGTTTTGTTGTTGTTGTTGTTGTTGTTGTTTTTTGACTTTTGGTCTGCTCTACAATTTTTTTCTTGATAGTCAAACATGATGTACTAGGTGAGAATGATGCTATAAATAGTCCGTTATTGATGTGGTGGTGTTGGATAGGTAGAGGGGAAGCGTTTTGTATACCTATGATTAGATCTTAGACTTTACTGCGCCTGTGTCTCTGGACAGTAAATTTTACCAGCATTTGTCAGTTGCTTTTTCTCCCCTTAGGTGGTACAGAATAGCTAGAGTGGCCGGAGTGGCCAGGAGTGGGGTATTGCCCTCCCCTCCCAGGTCAATTAGGCTCTGACTATAACCCAGCAGGTTTAGGCGCTTGATAACTAGTTTCCCCTGAGAGCAGGTTTTGTAAAGAGCAGAGGGTTCTTGCGTATTCTGTAATGGTTCCTTTTCACCTGCAGGAAACAAGAGGGAATTTTTCTCCAATATTAACTGTCAGAACCTGGCTGATCTCCTTGAGGTAATTCACACAATATTGCAGGAAACCATCTATGCGTAGGGCCCCTGGAGTTTAAATCTCAGGCTCTTACACACTGAGCCTCCAGCAATTTGTCAACTGCAGCTCAGGTTTTCCCATCCAACACCAGTTCCTCCGAAAGTTTAACTTGTGAGTTTTGACTCTGGCAAGTCATGACTCTCTGTATTTGCCTGTCTGACTCTTTAGTCTTGGAGGCAATGTTTTGTCCTGTGTCCTCCCCTCATATCAATCTAAGAAAAGTTTAATTTTTCAGTCTTTTCAGATTTTTTATTTGTTGTTAGAATGGAGTGTAAAACTTCCAAGCTCCTTACACATGGAACCAGATATGAGAAGTGGTTGTTTTTTTTTACTGCTATGTTATTTTTATGGTAAAATTTTATTTAAAAATAATGTGAACTATAAAGGAAATGTAGCTACAGTACAAAGCAAGATTGGGAAAAGTGCATTACAAGGTAAAACTTTTGTTCAGTAGGAGATTTAGAAAGCAGTATGGTTACTGTTGAAACTTGATGTACCACAGATAAAAAAGTAAAAACCAAAAGAACACAATGACTATCACAAAAGCAAGCATAAAATACTAGAAGTCCGATGCATGAAGATTCGTGCTAGAATGGGCTTTCCTTTCCCTGGCTGCCAGCACCGCCTTTCCACTCTGGCCCAGCCCCTTTCCGCTCAGGCCCCGGAGCCACCTCTTTCTGCTCTGGGAGCCACCTCTTTCCACTCCAGGAGACACCTCTTTCTACTCCAGCCCCACCTTCCCACACTGCCCAGAGGCCCTGAGAGATGGGGGTGGGGCAGAACACCTGAGTCCTTGCCATGGTGATGACACAAGCATCCCGCCCGCCCCCGTCACTAGGCACCTGTGTATGCAAATTAACTTCCATCTTTGTTGGGTTAATTTGCATATCACTCCTGATTGGCTGGTGGCGTAGCGGAGGTACAGTCAATTTACATGTTTGTCTATTATTAGGTAAGATAAGTGATTTGGAGGTCTGATGTAGGCAATTGGAGGAGTCGCAATTTTTGCAGAGATGCAATATTTAAAGAAGTAGCACCAGAAAAATGTCCTGAAATGAAGATGTAAATAAGGTAACCATTTAACTTACTGTCCAAGTCAGACTGCTTTAAATGTACAAGGGGCAAATAACTGGATGGAACACGAATCATAGGCTGGTCCCAAAACTAGGACCTACTCAAATATAATATTAACCAAGTTTATTATGAAGAAAATTACTTCAATATAAAAGCTTAGGAGTCATCACTTACATAATGCTATAATTTTCTATATGTATTATTCAAATATATAACATATATGATATATATGATATATCCTATATAATAAAAGGGTAATATGTAAATCGACCAAACAGCAGAACGACCAGTCACTATGATGTGCACCGACCACCAGGGGCAGACGCTCAATGCAGGAGCTTCCATCTGGTGGTCAGTGTGCTCCCATAGGGGGAGTGCTGCTCAGCAACAAGCCAGCTGACGGCTGGCTAGCACAGTGGAGGTGGCAGGAGCCTCTCATGCCTCCTCAGCAATACTAAGGATGTCCAACTGGGGCTTAGCCCCGCTCCCCTTGGGGAGCAGGCCTGAAGAGTCAGTCAGACATCCCCCAAGGTCTCCCGGACTGCTCAAGGGTGCAGTTCGGGCTGAGGGACCCCTACTCCCCACCCCTGAGTGCACAAATGTCGTGCACCAGGCCTCTAGTATAATATATATGATCTATGATATAAGATATCTTACCTAATTATAGAGAAACATGTAAATTGACCGTACCTTTGCTATGCCCACAGCCAATCAGAGTGAGTATGCAAATTAACCCAACAAAGATGGAGGTTAATTTGCATACATACCTGGGTCCCAGGAACCTCCTTGGCACCCAGGTCACTCCCAGCCGACCATTGGAGAGGCCGAGCCTGGGATAAGAGGGGCAGGGGGCCGTGCCCCCTTCCCAAGCCTAAAGCCTCGGGCGGAGGCTTTAGGCTTGGGAAGAAGCCGAGCCTGCAATCGGAGGTGCCGGGGGGAACCCCTTCCCAAGCCTAAAGCCTGGGGCAGAGGCTTTAGGCCAGGGGTGGGCAAACTTTTTGACTCGAGGGCCACAATGGGTTCTTAAACAGGACCGGAGGGCCGGAACAAAAGCATGGATGGGGTGTTTGTGTGAACTAATATAAATTCAAAGTAAAGGAGCGGAGGGGAGAGCAAGAGAACCCTCCGCTCTTTCGGCTCCGCGGGCCGGATAGAACAGCTGAACGGGCCAGATCCGGCCTGCGGGCCGTAGTTTGCCCACCGCTGCTTTAGGCTTAGGCAGGGCCCGAGCCTGGGATCGGAGGGAAGGGGGAAAAAACCATGGAAACATATCCTCAGGTGAGGATAAAAAGAAAAATAAAGGAAGACATGTCATATCCTATGAAAGACACATCTTGAAAATGCTTAAAGAAAGTTGTCATTTTTTCATGGTGAAGGGACTGGAGTCCGTGTTGATGAAAATACCTTGGCGGCTATGGTGACTCGCAGTGGCTGCAGCAGTGGGGTGATGGGGCTGGAGCCTTCCCCCGATCTGTCTGGTCGCCTCCCACAAAGGGAGGTCAGACTGGGGCTTAGTTCCGTTCCCAACGGGGAGCGGGCCTAAGCCATCAGTAGGACATCCCCTGAGGACTCCCAGTATGTGAGAGGGGGCAGGCTGGGCTGAGGGACTCCTCCCCAGTGCACGAATTTCGTGCACCAGGCCCCTAGTAATGTATAATATACAACATATGATATTATAATATTATTGACTATGTTTCCTAGCCTGTACTTTACATCCCCATGATATATGATATATGATATAATGTGTAATATATAATATATAACATGTGACATATAATGTATGGTATATGTGATATATGATATATGATATATATGTGTGTTCATATAATATACATGTGTTCATTTAAACTTTTAAAGAAAAAAGTTACACAATCCAAAAATTTTCCATATGATTAAGATATTATTCATTATTTTGGACAAAAGTCTTCTTGGGACATTCTAGAATTCATATTAAACCTACATGTTCCAATGTTTCATGTCTGAAATAAATATTAGAGGACAAAATGAGCAGAGATATCAAAATTGTGAAGGAAAATCTCTTCCTTTGGCTTTAGGTTCTCATATGAAGGGGATTCCATTAAGGAAAAAACTCTTGGTCAGAATTTATTTATTCTACTTCACAGTGGAGGATTGTACTAACTTGCTGGTGAGAGAAATATGTAAGTCTATGATTTTGTATTGTATTTCATTTACTAGTTTATTTCAACTTATCATATATATATATTTGAATATTACTCTAATGTACTTTTTTTCATTTTTTCATTTTTATTTATTTTTTCAATTACAGGTGACAGTATAATGGCTAGACCAGCCGTGGGCAAACTACGGCCAGCGGGCCGGATCCAGCCCGTTTGGCTGTTCTATCCGGCCCGTGGAGCTGAAAGAGCGGAGGGTTCTCTTGCTCTCCCCTCCGCTCCTTTACTTTGAATTTATATTAGTTCACACAAACACTCCATCCATGCTTTTGTTCCAGCCCTCCGGTCCAGTTTAAGAACCCATTGTGGCCCTTGAGTCAAAAAGTTTGCCCACCCCTGGGCTAGACATTTATATAACTTCCTAGAGGCCCAGTGCATGAAAATTCATGCACTGGAGGGGGGTCCCTCAGCCTGGCCTGCCCCCCTCACAGTCCAAGAGCCCTCAGGGGTCTGAGGTGACCTGGTGATCAGGGGAAGGCAATGCCTCCATCACACCTCTGCTGCTGCCACTGCCGGCAGCACAAGCCTTGGCCGGCCCTGATTACCTGAGCCTTGGGCGGCCCTAGGTGGCTGGACAGCTGCCATCTGAGATTTGCCTGTGCCTCAAGGCAGCCCTGGGCAGCTGGGGGGCTGAGGGGACTGGGCGCCGCCATCTTGTGGCTGTGGGCACCGCCATCTTTGAGGGCGTGGCAGTCAATTAGCATATTCCCTCTTTATTAGCTAGGATGAAGTCTAGTACCCACCTTATACCATACATATTTATTACAATATTATTGACTATGTTTCCTAGCCTGTACTTTACATCCCCATGATTATTTACAATTGTCAATTTGTACTTCTTAATTCTTTCACCATTTCCCCCAGCCCTCCAAACCCCTCACATCTGGCAACCATCAGTTTGTTCTCTGTATCTGAGCCAGTTTCTGTTTTGCTTGTTCATTTATTTTGTTCTTTAGATTCCACATATAAGAGGAATTATATGGTGTTTGTCTTTCTCTGTCTGACTTATTTCACTTAGTGTAATATCCTCTAGGATCCTACATGTGGGCGCGAATGGTAAGATTTCATTCTTTTTTTATTTTATTGTACTACTTCTTCTTCGTTCAGTTGTCTATTGATGAACATTTAGGTTGATTCCTTATCTTGGCTATGGTAGATAACGATTCAGTGAACATAGGAATGCATATATCTTTTTGAACTCATATTTTAAATTTCTTCAGATAAATACACAGAAGTGGAATTGTCTAGTCATAGGTAGTTCTATTTTTACCTTTTGAAGGAATCTTCATACTATTTCCCATAATGGCTGGACTAAATCCCAACAATGCATGATGGTTTTCTTCACATCTTCACCAAAATTTGTTGTTTGTTTATCAGTCTTGTTTATCTTTTCAGAGAACAAGCTCTTGGTTGCAGTGATTTTTGTATTGTTTTTAGACTCCACCTGGTAGGAGCTACAAAGTGATCTGCTACTGGTAGCTCCCTGTGCTGGGCAGGGTGACACTTGTGAGAGGCCACCATGCTATCTGAGGCTGGCTGCCACAGCATTGGGCCTGGGTCTGCTCAGCAAATGGTACAGTGTACCCAGAGATCAATTGTCTCCTGAAGGCTGCCCCTAAGGCATAGCTACTGAAAGAGCCTTGGGCAGCAAGCTAATTGGGTGGGGCAGAGTCTCAGGGAGTTCACCAGATTAATGCAGACTCAGTTTTGGAGTCTATGTACACATACAGGCCATGTGGAAGGAGGGTTCAACACAGGAATAATGGCACTAGCCCTCCAGCCTTCCCCCATGAAGCCACACAATTCAGTTTCTCCCTGTATATCTCTGGCACCTTTGGAGCTTCTGTCCCTTTGCTAGAGCTTAGGGTGAGTGCCTGTGAGTGAGTGAGTGGGTTCCTAGCAGCCCTGTCTCACCTGGACAGATGGAATCACCATTTATTTTCACATCCAGATGTTGTGGGGGCTCTTCCCAGCACTGGTGACCTCTGCAGCTGAGATCACCTTCCTAATTTGCAATCACCCTTTGTGGGTGTGAGATCAACTCATTTCATCCTCTCCTACCAGTCTGGCATGGCTTCTTCTTTATATCCTTAGTGATAGAACTTCTGTTCAGCTAGCCTTCAAATGGTTCTCCCGGTTGATTGTTCTATAACTTAATTTTAATTTTATTTTAATGTGGCCATGAAAGGAGGCGAGCACAGCATTTACCTATTATGCCATCTTGACTGGAATCTTGTTTCAAAGGTAATTTTCTAGTTTAATTTCTTGATTCATCCATTAATAGCTATTGAGCATTAAACATTTATTTCTTTTTAATTCCTTGGGTCAAATGAGGCAGAAAATCTGAGAAAATTTTTCTGCTTTGCAGACCTCAATATTCTTTTGAGTAAATATCTAAAGGTCCAGATTAAGTATAGACTGTCAAAAAGTACATAAACACCCACTTACAATTATGCATTAAAAGACTATATGTGTATGTACATGTATATATTTATAATTTTAAGTAACACTTTTTGAGCTTTTCTTTTCTTTCTTTTTTCCCCAATTTTCTGTATATTTTTAGATTGTCTAAAGTAAATCTTAACTATTTGTATAATATTTATTTTAATATAATCTGACAGTATTTGTACGTATCTAGGTGATTTTAATGTGTTTCTACTTGCTGTGAGTCCTCGCATATTTGAAAATATTTTGCTCCCTCATTTTGTGCTTCTAATTGCTGTGCTTACTCTATGCTTTTATCCCTCATATTCTGCCTCTGTTGGGTTCACCCATTCATTTTTTGGTACTACTTTTGAAGTTATATATTTCATTATTTTTTATGGTAAGCTGTACATTTTAATGCTTAATTTCAAACATATTTCCTACCATAGTATAAAATAAATAATAATATATAAAGTCCTAAAAATACAAGAAAATCAATCTACTTTTATTTCAATTTATATGCCTCCCACTACCCACTGTAATGTTTTGCTATGTAAATTTTATTTTGGCAATTATAGAAAAAGCATTTAAATATCACAAATCTATATTGCTATCCACTACTGAGAACAGATGGGAAGTTTCTCTTGCCTACTTTAATCAGGATCAGTTATGTCATCTAGAGATTTTTTTTTTTAGTTTTTTTTTTTTTTTTTTTTTATCTCAGGTATTTAAACTCCATTAGATTTTTTTTTTATCATGTCTGACTTTAGAGTCAACATTTAATTTTCTTTCTTTTTACAAGTTTCCAGACTTAGATTCAGAGTAACATTTTGCTTATATTGTCACTGGGCCAACAACTCAAAATACTTCATAAATCATATAGAATCCTCCAAAGTAAGAACAGAAAAAATGTTTATGTTCATCAGATTATAATGATGAATTTTTATAAATAATTTTTTTATGAATTAGTTGGAATGGTGTAACCGGGCATATAAAAATCATGACAAAAAGTAAAATTGCTCTAGAAAAATAAATTTAAAAGAGGTGCCTGGCCAGTGTTGCTCAGTGATTGAGCATCAACCTATGAACCATGCCACATGCCTGGGTTGCGGGCTTGATCCCCAGCAGGGGGCATGCAGGAGGCAGCTGATCAATGACTCTACTTTATCATTGATGTTTCTATCTCTTCCTCTCCCTTCCTCTCTGACATCAATAACAGATATATTAAAAACAAACAAACAAACAAACAACAACAACAAGAAGACATGATTCCTATCAAAAAGTACAATGTAGTCCTAGCCAGTTTGGTTAAGTGGTCAGACTGAAGGGTCATGGGTTCCATTCCAGTCAAGGATATACACCTTGGTTTCAGGCTTGATCCCCGGCCCCAGTTGGGGTGCATGCAGGAAGCAACCAATCGATGTGTCTCTCTCACATTGATGTTTCTCTTCCTCTCTCTCTCTCTCTTTCTCTCCCTCCTTCCTTTCCACTCTCTCTAAAATTCAAAGTAAAAAATATCTTCAGGTGAGGATTAACAACAACAAAAAGTACAATGTAATCAGATTTAAATATGCACGCAGGAATTATTTTACTTTTCATATGAAAATCATTTCTAATGACTTCATTATCATCTTCAGAGAAATTAACAATTATTGAATGAATTTAGTAAAATGATTTTAGTAAAAATTTCCAAATACTGCATTCCATATTTGTCTTAGATATATTTAATTGATAAGTACAAATATAGTGATCTGTGCTAGATGTTACAGTTTTTAAGACAAATATGCAAACTCTCAATTCTACCATTTCGTATTGCCCTGTGTTTCTTGCCACTGCAGCTGGGAAATATAGAAGAGCAATTATATGTCTACAGTAAGAAAAAGGAAAAGGAGGAAGAATTTAAGTTTTTCATAGTCACTTATTTAAACTCCATGAAACAATTATGATTATTCTTATTTTACAGATGAAGAAATCAAGGAGTAAACCAGTGTTGATAACAAGGTAATATATTAGTTGTCTGCTAAAATCTTTACCTAGATACTTTACCACACATCGTAAGCTCAACCTGCTACAAATAATTTATCTAATTCCTAAAATCTAGCCCTATCCTTGGATAGTAACTTAGCCATGAATATTGACTTTTCTGTTTTTTATTTCACTCTCAGCATCACCATGTCCTATTGATTCTATTAACTGAACACTGCTCACATATACCACTTCATTTTTTATCATTATCATTCTTTGCTCAATTTCAGTCCATCACCATCTCATGCCAGAATTATTGGGATAGTCCTTATGATAATTTTTTCTTCTGTATCTCTAGTTATATACCTCTTAAATCCAATCCTATCTAATAAAGAGGGAATATGCTAATTTACCATCACATCCTCACAAAGATGGCGGTGCCCACAGACACAAGATGGCGGCACCCAGTCCCTTCAGCCCCGCCTCATCCAACTGGAGTCCCCCTGTACCCTCAGCCCCCCAGCCACCCAGGGCTGTTTCGAGGCACAGGAAAGCCTTGGATGTCAGCTGCCCAGCCTCCTAGGGCCGGCCTGAGGTGCAGGCAAGCCTCGTATGGCAGCTGCCCAGCTGCCAGGGCCTCCTGAGACTCAGGTAACCAGGGCCGTCTGAGGCTTGTGCTGCCAGCAGTGGCAGCAGCAGAGGTGTGATGGGGCATCGCCTTCTCCTGATCACCGGGTCGCCTCCTGCCCCTGAGGGCTCCCAGACTGTGACAGGGGGCAGGCCAGGCTGAGGGACCACCCCCCTCCAGAGCATGAATTTTCATGCATCGGGCCTCTAGTCTATATATAATGTTTTTAAAACAATTTCTCTTTATAGAAAATCTGAAAATCCATTATATTTATTTAATATAAAAATATTGTTAGAAAATAATGTAAACTGCACAATTTAATGTGTCCTAAAAGGAGACTTGAAAAATGGAAATGCAACCATGTTCCTGAATAAGAAGAGCTACTATGACGATTTTGCTAGTTTGCTAGTAATACATAACATACAAGTTCAGCTAAATTAATAAAGGAAATTACAGGGACTCCTCACACATAAAAACATGTCCAAACAATTATAAATCTGATCTTGAAGAATAAATTCACCAAATAAAATTTTGAGAAAAAAAAAGGCGATGTCTCACTCTCTTACATATAAAACATATGATAACATAATAATTAGCAAATATGATAAGCATATTTGATTTAATAGATAGGCATTGGTCTGTGTGGCTCAGTTGGTTGAGCATCATCCCACGTGCACTAAAAATTTGCCAGTTCAATTCCCAGTCAGGACACCAAAAAAAAAAGAAAAAAAAAAGGATTAAAAGAACAATACCACAACAAAATATATAAATACCAAGTCCACAGATTTTCAATTATTACATATCACTGATCATGGGGGGAAAGCAATGGAGTTACAATAAGTACCCTCTTGACTTATTGCAAATCAAGGAACTGCCTTGTGCATGCCACAGACCACAGCTGAGACAGGCCAGTAAGCCAGGACAAGTGGAATAGGGAAACTGATACATTTAGCTGAACAAACTGCAGAGCAATTTACAGCAGATACAGAAGTTCACCTCCCTAGCGATAACATCTAAGCCTCAGATGAATTTCAGTTCCAGACCCAGAAAAGCAGCCAAACCAGGTAGGGACACCAGGACCAGTAGCAATAACTAATGACCCCCTGCCCTGAAGGAGCACACCTAGGAAACTCATGAATATTCTGCTGTGACCTTTCCTAATATTCCAGCCTTCAAGAAAGAGATAAAAGCCTCAGGACAAAGGACGCAGCTCCTGCTCTTCCTCTGGGGAGCAGCCAGCACCATGCCCTTCCTCCTCTTATTCCCTCTTCTTCCTCACAGGCATGCATCTCCTAAGCTCTAAAGGACCCCAAGCAACTTGCAACCAGGGGAGCAAGGGGCGGAGGCAGTCCTCCCAGGCTAATCCCCTGCACCTGCCCCAAGGCCTCCTTTTGCTGACTTCCCAGAGAGCTAAGGCAGCCCAGCCTTGGCTCCTCTGTTGCTTCTTCTATGCTGAGCCCTTTCTTGTTTGATTGTCCCCAGCTTTAATCAGTTCCCTCATAGTCACCTGGACTCATGTGAAATTTTTTTCTGCACGAAGTCAAGAACCCACACTCTACTGGCTGGCCCTGGTAACAGTGAGAGCATTTCTGATCGCATAACAGTTGCATCAGAGGAAAAGAAAATTTAAAAATCACTGCTAATATGTAATCAAGTGGCGTTTCCTTTGAGTAGGCAAAAGAAAGATAATCTAATAAATGATGCTGGGATATTTAATTATGAACAGTATTCACAGAGCTAAATTTAAGAATGAAAACATAGAAACCACCAAAATTAGAATATGACAATAAAATTTTATCAAAATTTGGTGTGGCAAATAGCTTTTGTAAAATTAAAAAAGAAGATAATAAAATTAAGTTAGAAAATAAAACTTTAAGAAAATATACATAAGTAGTCTAGATATAAACTTCTGTTATAAATAAGTTATTTTTTTAAAACAAAGCCATACATTTTATTGTTGAAAAGTATATGACTCAGGAATATAAGGAGAAAAAAATAAAACGATCCATTAGATCACTGCTCCCATCTTTATAGAATTCTCAAAACTTTTCTGTACCTTTGCATCATTAGTTGCACATGAAAAAGAATTGGAAACCATGTTTTTCTAAAACATCTTTTTCATTTTATTTCCATATATTCTTTACATGAGTTTTAAACACTGAAAATCTTATGTACATATTCACATTTGTATATATTTTCACAAACATATATAACATTATGTATACATAGTTTATGCATATCCATCTTCTTTTCTGTGTCCAAACTTTCCCCATGGAAAGTGGCACTGTTGGAACTTCTGGTGGGACCACAGCTGGGTGAGAAAGCATTTCTCATTCTCTGCCTAGAGATTATCCTGTTGATGTGAGAACATCCAAACCAACAGAGAATTTTTACAAAACTTCGTTTGTGCCAAACAGGGGATAGTACTGGAAACAAGATCTCAACAGACTGAAATAAATGCTTCCAATAAATGAAAATTTGCATCTTCTTTTACGCATTTGGAATTGAGGAGGGAATGTAAGGAAGAGTACAGGAAGGTAAGAGAAATAAAGGTGGGTATCAGATTACAGGATAGTTAACAGGATTAACAGACTCTCTTGAGGGTGGTCACCTTTTAGAAGGAGGGGTCTTAGAAGAGGCATTTCAAAGGTGTATTAAATTAGGTGCACAGAAACAATGGACTGAGCTAGCTTAATACAAAAATAAGACTTATTAAAGAAGTTATAGGTCTGAGGCATGACTACCCACCATGACCTGCCCAGTTAGGAATTTACAATCAGATCACTGTTATTTTCCTTAGAACCCCCTTTTCACCTATAATACAAAAAGAAAAAGTAAACTGAAACCCTGAAAATACCATTTTTACTGAAACTGAAAGATCGTATCCACAGATTTCCAAATATCCGTACGGCCTGCCAAGAGTAACTAGATTGGAAAAATCTTTTGGCAGATAAGTAAGGATAAGAAATAGAGATTAAAGGATCAAAGTGAAGGCAGATCTAAGCGCCAGCATTTATGTGCTATGCAGTGTTGGGATGCAAGGGCATTTCTTTTGGGCAACATTGGTATGAGGTCTATGGTGATCAGTTTGGTGTCAGAAGTCCTCCTGTACCTACTCTGATTGAAGGAAGCAGAGAGGGAAGAGGAAAAAGTGTGTTTGATGCTTAGGTGTGAACATACGCTCTTCTAGAAGATTCCTTGGCCATTATGTTTCCCTCCCCTCCACTATTTATATAAATGGCAAATCCAAGAAATTCAAGTCTTTCCACGATCTGTGATAAAATAGGTATTGGCACAGCATCAATACAAACAACATATAAAATAATGAGACTTTTTAAAAGGTTAATAACAGTAGACTTTTCATTAAAAAGTATATCATAGAGAAAATATAATTCTGCACAAATAACATCACCAAGAATATACAAAAAGTGTGTGACACGATTGCCTTTAAGAAGAAAAGTTGAAAAAGCAAGATCTTAGGGAAGAGATGGTGGGAGAACTAGAGATGAAACATGGACTGGCAAAACTTAGGACTAAAACCATCCCAAAAATGAGGGGAGGAAATCACAAGAAATATAAGGGCAAGTACACACTGTGGAAAACATCATGAAACATATGGGATAGAAATTTTAAAAGATATGCAAAAATATATTAAAAGTACATGCAAAATATGAAAAAGAGTTGGAAAGTATGAGGGAGTTAATGACAGATAAAGAGGACAGATATGGGAGAACCAGCACACAGGATAATCTTTCCTAAGAAGAAAACCAAAATAATAGAAGATTATTGATCTATGAATTTAGTGCTAGGCAAACAGATTTAGAGCAATTTATTCTTGACATACCCTAATAAATACCCAGACCTTAAGAAATAAAGAAATAATAATTTGGACAGCTAAGAGAAAAGACCATGCAGACTTGAAAGTTTTGCAGTTTGTTTTCTTCATTAACTTCTAAAAGATAGTGGTGGAATATCTTCAAGATCTTCATGAAAATAAAGTTGACCCAAGTATTTTATAGACAACCAAACTCTTCTGAATATAAAGGCTATACATTTATTTTAACATATAAGAACTTGGAGAGTATCTTTACTCTAAATCCAACTTGAAATAACTAGTAGACCAGTGATTTTAATTAGTGTGCCTCAAGAGGCACATTGGTGTGAAACAAGCATTTTTAAAACATACAATACCTAACTATTTAGTTCAGGGCACTGACCTCTTTCCTTCAGTTTGTCAAATAAGAGAATGATAATAACCAACACAACAACAGTCATCAGTGTAGAGGAATCAAAATTATACCTGTTTTTTATTAAATTTATTGGGGTGACATAGGTTAATAGGGTCATATAGGTTTCAAGTGTACATTTCTATAATAGATGATCTGTATATTGCATTGCATGCCCACCACCCAAGTCAAGTTTTCTTTCATCACCATATATTTGGCCCCCTTTACCCTCTACTCCCCCCTTACCCCTTTCCCTCTGGTAACCACTATACTGTTTTCTATCTCTATGAGTTTCAGTTTTATATCCCAAAAATAGTGAAATCATATGGTTCTTAGTTTTTTCTTATTTATTTCACTTAGCATAATATTCTTAAGGTCCATCCATGTTGTCACAAATGGCAGTATTTCATCTTTTCTTCTGCCTGAGTAGCATTCCATAGTATGTGTGGACCATATCTGCTTTATCCAATCCTCTATGAAAGGACACTTTGGTTGTCATCATATCTTGGCCATTGTGAATGATGCTTCAATGAACAGAGAGTTGCATAAATCTTTGTGAATAAATGTGTTTTTTTTTAGTTTTGCTGGTAGATTTTTTTTTTGTCAGATTGGCAAGAATTATAATATATTTTTGATGTGCCACAGGATTTTAGTAATTAGTTTATGTATGCCATGAGAAAGAAAAGATTGAAAATTGCTGTACTAGACCATTAAGTTAAGCTAACAAAGACGTGCTTGAGAAAAATATGGCAAAGAGACTAGCTGTGACATTTGGTTAATTATACCAATGGGATAACACTACAACTAGTCAAAGCACTGTCATCTAATAAGCATCATACACAGATGGGACTTTTCAATATTTTGTCATGAATGTCATAGGTATTTCTCATTAAAAATTAAGGTATGGTGATTTTGTCCTTATTATATAATTCATAGTACAGCAATGCTGTGGAAATTTAACAAATGATTTTTAAAATATTGAAATTCTGTTGATAAAAGTAGTAAATTTAGAAGACAAAATAGTAGTGTATTTAGTGCTTTGAACAAATGGTTTAGATGAAATATTAATGTCTCTACTCAATTTTAGATAAAATGTGTGAAACATTCAGACTGATAAATGTGATGAAATTCATGGGTTTGAAAGCCTTGGAAGCAACTTCTTTATGATCTAAATCAATATTCTATTTTTACTGGGTCCTCAATAAAAGTAATTTATTAAGGCCGGGAAGCAGAGGACAGAGACTGAAACTCGCCCGCTTCTGTTTTAATGTTACAGAGACAGAAGGGCTATTTTCTCCTGAGCTAAGAATACTCCCAAAGAACAATGCTTTTGAAATATTTATTTATGTTTCTATGCTACCCCCCCCCCAACAAGGGAAATTGTCAGATTTTATGAAGAAAAGATAAATGCAGGGTTTAGCATTTCCTGATGAGAAAAAAACTTCCTGAGTCCTGGGAGAAAGATAGAAAGGAGTTGCATGTTTAAGGCATACGAGCTGGGAGGGAATGGAGTTCTGGAGGAGAAGCAAATTTCCCTTGTTGCCACATGAATATTTACCAAGGAACAAATAGAGCACGTTTTATTTTTGTACTGTTCAATGATGAAGTTCAGGGCTATTTGTAGTTACTCTATGCTCCTGGCACCCATCCAATTGCATTCCAGCAAATAAACCAGGAGGTAGCCATTGTTTAGGGAAGGGAATTCACAGTAGCAAATAGTAGTGATTTTCAGGCGCTCAGTCCCTAAGAGAACTCACAAGAAAAAAAAATCTGATGAATACGAGGTAGGATTTCTACAAGTTTGGCTAAAATCCTCAGAATGGTGTGAGGGGGAGGGAATATAAAGGAGAACACACACTGGGTAGACTCTGCATGTCCTCCCTACTGTGGCTTTTCCAGAAACCCAGATCAATTTCATGCTCCATTTCCCATAGAGGTTCTATAAGGAGGCAAGGCCCCAGGAGATTATCTCATTTTGTCTCTTGTCATAGAGGAGCTGAGACAAACTGCAGTCCCCCACTCCATACTCTGGTACAGGGAAAGTAGAACGCTCTCTATGTACCCCATGTTGGGTATAGATGGCTCCATGATTTTTCCTGCAGTCACTACAGCGTAAGGCCCAAAGAATAATAGGGGTTCTTTGAGCAGGGAATTGGACTTAGCAGAGAGGACCAGAACAAATGGCCTTTCAATCAAGAATGAGAGTGACTCAATCATGTCCTAAGTGAGTAGACTACAAGCTCAAGATCTGTCCACTTCAATGGCTGCTGGGAAGGCCAGCTGGGAACAAGGTGGGCAAAAGAAAGCCTCCTTCCCTTGAGCCTTGGAGTATGTCAGCTCCTATAATAATAAGCACAGGAAGAGGGCTCCAAATTTCCCTGTCAGATTCCTTCCATCGTTCACACAGGCACTCATAATAGCATGTGTGCTGAATGTTTAATTGTCATGTCTGTAGGTTAATAACAATCAAATATTGGCAATTGCACAGGCTTTCACCTAATAATTAAGGTCTGTTACAGAAAAACTAAGTTGCATATATTCTTAGAGAAAGCACTAGCAACTTATATTTTGAAATAATTATATCCAGAGAGTTGCCAAAAGAATATGGTCTCAAGAATGCTTTACCCAGCTTCACCCAGTTACATAACTGTACGACACAGTCAAAACCAAGAGATTGATGTTGGTGCAGTGCAATTAACCAGGCTGCATATCGTTTTCAATATTTCAAATATGCTATTTATTTTAGAACTACTTCAGACAAACAGAAAAGTTGCAAAGATAGTACAGAGTTTCCACATCCAGTCTCCCCTATTTTTAACATTACACCTTAGGGATAGTACATTTGTCACAATGAATTGGATCAATACTGATGCATTTTTAACTGAAGTCCATACTTTATTCAGATTTCCTTCATTTTTGTCAAATATCCTTTGTCTATTCCGGGATTGCACCCAGGATACCATATTACTTTAGGCATCATGTCTCCTTAGGCTCCTTAAGCTGTGACAGTATCTCAGACTTTCCTTGCTGTTGATGACCTTGGCAGTTTGAGGAGCCTTGGTCAAATATTTGGTGGAAAGTCCCTCAATTTTGTTATGACCTGTGGTTTTATCATGATTATTTTGGGGTTATGAATTTTTGGAAGAAAGACCACAGAAGTAAAGTGTCATTCTCATCAGAAGTGCATGCTGTGGACAAGGCATATCACTGATGATGTTGGCCCTGATCACCTGGCCTCGTCAATATTTGCCAGGTGTCTGCACTGTAAAATTTCTTGTTCCACTTTTATAAAATGTACTAGTTGAAGGGAAGTTACTATGCACAGCCCACTTAAAGGGGAATAATGCCCATCTACTTGAGACTGAGAGTGTACTCAAGTAATTTGGAATTCCTCTGCACAAAAGATGGAAGATTTGTTTATTCCATATTATTTATTTATTTATTTATTTATTTATTTATTTATTTATTTATTAGTAATTCATTCAATATATTTATATTAATATATATTTATAGATTTTTTTTTTACACTTTTGGTTCCTGTGTCCTTTGAAAAGCCTGTCATTGTGGAATTTTAAAGCACTTCCTTTTTTAACTTTCTGGCACAACAAGATGGTCTAGGGTGGCTCAACTTGTCTACTTCCTGCCCTAGCCCTAGAATCAGCGAATTCTCCAAGGAAGCCTGGTTCCTTCTGTTGAAGAACAGCATTAGAAACCAAGACCTGGGTGCTGAGTTTGCTCACTGCTGCCAAGGTGTCATTGCTTCTAGGTCCTTGCAGTTAATAGAGTAAGAGTCTATATGTGCTCTGGTTGCCTCCTATTCACCCCACAAGTGAGAGAAAGAGATCTCCTCTCCACCATAAATAATATGAGATATTAAATACATGACGGACAGCAATTGATTCATCATACATACCCACAGTTTGGGGGAAGAGGACAGCACATACCATTCAGGCACACAGGGGTTGTGTTTAAGGGCAGAGTGAACAAGCAGAGCCTGGGAGACAGGCTTTGTAGCAACAAGAGAATGGGTTGCTCCCTCTTTCCATCAGAGGATGGGGTTGGTTTAATTCCACAGGCAGGCAAGAAAATAAAACCTGGTAGGTGGAGAACAGATAGGGTGCAGTTGGTCTGGCCAATGAGGGAACTAGCTGAGTGGAGAATATTACCCATAGGGTAGAAGTCATAATTTGGGAAATTCATAATTATGTGTTTGGGGTCCTGTGAGACTCCAAAGTATCAAGGCAACACTTGAATTTTAGGCCTTGAATACATATCTATACTAACCAGTGTATATACACATACCTGCAAATATTTCTTTATGTATATGAAATTGCATCTCTTATTAAAAAAAAGCAATATACATTATTGAAAATAAAACTATCTTCAAATATATAAATATGTCTTAATAAATTCATAAATATGGAATTCTGGGGTCAATAGAATGTATACTATAAATAATTTTATTTTAATGCCAAATATCTCTATGGAAAATTTATACACATTCACTTTCTTTCTAGGATATGTGAGATTATAGATTTCACTATACCCTTGGCAACACAGCCCATTTTATTGAAAAATATATTTTTTAACTTTATAATTTAGATTTCCATTTCACAAATATTGCATTTCCACTTTTTACAGAACACTGTGTACTTTTGAACAATTTTTACATAATTTTCTCATACAATAATTCTCTCTGGTAGGTTTTCTATTATTTCTTTAGATGTGGAAAAATAAAGATTAGGTTATGTAGCTATTAAGTGTTGAACTTGCAAAGATAATTTAAATATGTTTTTCACTTTATTAAATTCTACAAGCACCAAGTTAATATAATATAATTAGTGGCCTGGTGCATGGATTTGTGCACATTGAAAAGAAATTAATTAGAAGAAATATTTTAATATCGCTATTCGCCCTTTCTCAAAATAGAAGTGTCAACCAAATTCATGATCGACAATGACAGATTGAAACACATGTGTGCGATTGGTGCCAGCGAGAGCTTTATATGTATGGCACATGCACGAGTCAACTTAGCCTTTTATATATATAGATACTTCCTGACTAACTTCTTGGTAGAAAAGTGTCTGAATAGACACAGATCTGTCTAAATCTAAGTTTTTTTTCTTTAGTAAATGTCATTGTTATTTTATTTTTCTGAATTGCAAGAAGGATTTATGTAGTGAAGATTTTAATTTCTCTTTCTCAGTTTTTAGTGCCTTTTTATGTTTTTTATAATCATATGGAGCATGATATATTATTTTATTGATTAATATAAAATATTTACATTACGAGGATATAGAATTTGTGTCATAATGCTTGCCATCTAGGAGTATAACTTTTGCTTTTTTGTTTTTTTGTGTGTACATGCTTTCCATGTCTGCTATCCTTCCTCACATGCTTTATTTGTTTGTTTCCTCGTTTAGAAATATTTTTAAGCTTTTGCTTTGAAAGCATAGTTCCACATTCCCAAAAGTATATTCTCTGAGGTGTTAACAATGACTCATTGACATAAAGACAATGTTTTATGGTGTTAGACTCTGGGAATGCTGACTTAACTTCAACAGATTTCTCTTCCATTATTTGTCAGATTCTTTCATGTGCTGCTTATATTGCAAACTTGCAGGAGTTTGGCTTTCCTAAAATGTATCTGAACACAAAAGTAATTTTTTATGGGTCATATCAGGAATCTTTTCTTAATGAGAAGCAACTGGGACTGCTACCTTGGTTACATGTGGGGTTACTTTTCTTAATCCAAACATACATTCTTTTGAAATTTTTTTTGGTAAAGATTCACTGGTGCTAAATTCTGTTTTGTTTCTCAGGAATTATTTTTTCATGTTCATTCTTTTGAGCACAGCAATTATTTTTAACTTTCTTGGTAGGTAACTTCACAGTCAGTTCAACTTTCTCTGGTCCTAACTTTGTAATGAGTGTTCCCTGTTAGATACGTCCACTGGGTTGGGTCCTGTAGCTTCCCCTGCTCCTTGCGCCCTGACAAGCAGTGGAAAGTAAAGCTGAAGATCAGTCGGATATGGAAACTTTCTTCAGGGCACAAGCCAGCTTTAATAAAGCTTCTGCCTTTAAGTTCAGTCCAAGACATGTGATGTCATTTTAGCTGAAATCCCATGAGACACTAATTCAAGTTTCATTTCTTGAATGACAAGCACAGATCCAGCCCATGGCTTCAAGCAAAGAGGCTGGCTCACATGGAAACTTTTTGGTGTAATTGTCCATCAGGTACGTCTTTTTCCCTGGAACCTGCATCCGGAAGGCCCCTACATTCTGCCGTTTCCAAGAACAACTTCTTGTTCTATTTTCTCTTCATGGCTATTAATATGTTTATCTTCTGTTTATTGAGGCTACACACACACACACCATGTACTTATACATCCATATATACACATACATATGTATATATTGTATTACATATTTTAAATTTCCTATTCTTATAGTTTTCCTGTTCTCTATTTATTTTGATTAAAATTTTAAAAGGTTACTTCATAACATAAAGCTACAGAGCCATATTGACAAAAAATCTCTGTTCTCTCTGTCCACTATTTTGAAAATGAGATCATAAAAAGATTCACAATTGCCCACTAATCCATGATAATGAAAGACCAGAATAGTCCAGTACACATTTAAAATAATATTTATGTAACTTAGTCTCCTGGCTGAAACTCTGAAATTTGTGACCTAATTTAAAAAAAAAATATGTAGAAGCCAGGAATAAAAAATTAATAAGAAAAAAAAAAGAAATCCAACAACCACAAAAACAACTAATCTCTATACAAAGTTATTTCAAACAATATCAATCATGTTTTCATTCGTTTCAATAATAAAAGGCCCAGTTGAGCAGTGTAGGGAAACTCGAAGACAACAGCCAGGCTGAATAGAAGTGTACACTTTTTTGAATACACAAGAGGCTTTCCCTTGTGGTCCCTGAGAAATGGATTTAAGGGATATGTGCTGAGAAGAGATTCAGTCTCCTCAGAAGAACTTTAGTTGAGATGGGATAGTATAGGAGATGCGGTATCATAGCACATTGACAAATCCTGGGACTATGTCAGAACAAATATAATTTGCTAATTTGTTATACTGCAATAAACTGAATCAGAAAACGTTCCTACATCCTCTCTACCAGATAGGAACTGCTCTTCTCAGTTCCTCTTCCCAACACCAAATCCCCATAAACACATGAAGGAAGTGCCTCATAAATGTATTTATTTGCTTTCCCATAGAGAAAAAAGGAGACAGATAACAATATGAAACAAAGGTCACGATGCAGGCAGATTTGCTAGGCTGAGTTACGTAGGGGGATTACAAAAGTTTCTCTATAGAACCAGAGTGTTCAATATTCTCTACCTTTGATAAAACACTGCCTTCATGTTCCCTTTAAAAAGACATGGGTCTTTATTCTGATTACCTGAATAACATGCATCCCACTGATTCCAATCAAATGGTTGGCAGGTGCTGAGCATAAGCAAAAGAGGAAGCAAAAGGCCTCATGCATAGTGTATTGCTTGTCTCCTTTAGGTTCCTTAAATAATCATCCATAATTCTGACATCCTGATTAATAGGAAAAGCCACTGGAAATGGCTTGGTGGGCCCTCAAATTCAGTGGGGCAGGTTCTCTGGGAATCACCAGGGCCAGAGGAACAGTGATAGCCAGGGAGATGGAAACTCGGGTATGGTTCCTGCCTGTCTGCTCTTGTGGGGAAGCTCAGCAATGGAACCATGGCCTCTCCTCCAGCTCTCATCCTGTAAGTCCTCCCTGTAAATCCCTGGTGCCTTTCAAGTGAGTCAGAGTTAAGTCCTTGCAGGAGTTTTTGAGAGGACCACCTGGACTCCAGAAGCCCTCAGTCTTGCTCAGCCACAATCCACACTGGTTTTCAGAGCCTGAACTTATGAGTATTACTGGGCCAGTTCTGCACATGAGGTAAGTAGAAGTGGAGAGGGACTGGCCTTGGCTGGCATGGTCCATGGTCCAGGATCTTTCCCATTTCAGGCGACTTCCAGGTTCTTGAGATGTGCAGGAATAATGTCAAGACTCAATCAAGTCCAGGTGAAAGTGAGAGTAAGTTTATTAAAGCTGGGGACAGGGATGCAAAGGAAGGGTCCCTGGAGCCAGTATGAGGGCTGAACACAGACAAGCCGCTGCTGCCTGTTGCTCCCCTGGGTGCAGGTCTAGTCCAGATCCTTAGAGCTTAGGATAGATGAAACAGAGTATATGCCTGAGGAAAGAGGCACGTGGGCATGCTCAGAGAAAACACATGGCACCTTTGTCCTGAGGGTTTTACCTATTTCATATAGGTGGGAATTTTAGGAGAGGCCCCAGGAGAGGATCTCAACAGAATATTCATTAGATTTCCAGGTGTGTCATTTAATATGCTAATGTATATTTAAAAAAGCATATAGTGGGGTCAGGGGTCAATCTCTGGTTAGTTTCACCTCTAACTTCAAGTAGTCTGGCTCTAATTGTTGTTGTTTTTGTTGTTGTTATTGTTATCTATCTCCCTGACTAAGATGATTTAAACCCCCTGCTCTCACGTATCTTCGGTTAGGGAGGACAGAGTCCTGTGATTTATCAGCTGGCTGTTAATTACTTGGCCATTTGTTCAGCCTTTTGTCTAAGTTTTCTCATTCCACTTGCCAGGAAATTTTCCTAGTTTCTTACTAACCTGCCTCATGGAGACATCTCTTCCTGGAACTGGAACCCTTGGCTGTGGGGCCTGGTGTTGGGCTTGGACCACTGGCTCCTCAGGGGGGACCTCTGGAGCTGAGATATACCTCCCAATTTTTAAGTTTACAAACAGTATTAGAAACTTTATTTTTTACAGCAACATGCACAACCGTATGTTAATTGGGCTCTAACAGAAGGAAGCCTCTTTTCATAATTCTACCACTCCAACTATCCTAGTCTTAGCCCAGGTTCTATTTATTTATTTATTTATTTATTTATTTATTTATTTATTTATTTATTGTCTAAAGTTGTATATATGTCTCCTTTTTCTTGATGCCTCCCAATTTTTAATGGCCACACATAGGTGTGGGGCCAGCTCATTCAGTATTTCAGTCCCTCCAACCAGTCTCAATGTGGCTTCTTTATATCCTTAGTTGTAGGATGTCTGTCAAGCTAAATTTCAGGTGGTTCTCAATGATGGTTGTTTTATAGTTTTGTTGTGATTTTGATGTAGATTTGGGAGGTTCAGAGTACCATGATTACCTATGCTGCCATCTTACCTGGAAGCCACCTTTCCAAGAATTTTATAAATAGTAAATAATTTAGTTCAGTAGATTCACACACACACACACACACACACACACACACACACACACAATGATTACCTATGTTTAGAACTGGTGAAATTGAAATTTTGCTACTAAATTTTTTTATTAAGAAAAAGAAGCTGACAAGCCGGCCTGGAGTGACTCAGATGGTTGAGCATCATCTTGTGCACCGAATGGTTGCCGGTTTGATTCCCAGTCAGGGTACATACCTGGGTTATGGGTTTGATCCCCAGCCAGGGAGCATACAAAGGCAACCATGGAAGTTTCTCTCTCACATCGATGTTTCTCTCTCTTCCTCTCTCTAAGCATGTCCTTGGCTGAGGCTTAAAAATAAATAAATAAATGAATAGCTAAGAAATAACTAAATTATAAGTTGGCCTATATAATTATGAAAAACTTTATAATAAAATAGAACTAGAAAATAACTTAAGGAATAAATGATAATCACAGATAAGATTTGATTATACTAGTATATGGTTATTTATCCCCCAAATTGTGACCTCTATCCATTCATATATGAAATAGGAATTATTATACATCTGTAAACATAGCAATGAAAGAAATAGAAATAAAAAGTCTGATTTCATGGAAAAGAGAGGAACAGGATAAGAAAAAATGTTGTCAGGTAAAGAAATATAAACTATGTCAGATCACAATTATTTCCCTCTGAGCTTCTCATGTAGAAATTAACCACAAAATCTTCCATTCTATTCATCCCATTTGATTGCTAGAATTATAGTGAATGTAATGATCTCTTTTCAAAATTTTTAAATTACTGCTTCATTCTCTTAACCAATCTTTCTCTGGTTTTCCTCCATCAATCTGTTGATTAATCCACATTTCAGGTTAATAATCAATCAGATACAGTTCCTATAAAGTGTTTGGCACAGCAAGACAGAAGCTTTCTGAGCTTGTCACGACAGCCTTTCTATTATCATCTCTAACTCATTTCTCCCTGTTGTACTCATGTATGAGTGTTAATAAATACTAATTAATTAACAAAATAAACAAATGCTACCACAATTCATTCGTTTTCTGAAAGCAAATAGGGATAATGATTAGATGATCACATAAGTATTATATGGAATTCCTGAGTCTGTTTTGCATGAACGAAAGGTCAAGTTTCTATTGGCAATATTGTGGCTTAATAATCCATAGTTATAAAGCTTATGTAGAAGTGGAATATCTGATAAAATTATCAATTTAAAGCAGAGAATATTTGAATGACTTACCTGTCACTGAAACCTAATAAAAAACCTTTGTAGAGAAAAAAATATTTTTGATAACATTTCTCTTGCCACAACCCTCCAACCTCAGAAAATATTTCTGCCAAATGAAATCAGGATTCAGTGATTTTATCAAATGCCAGACATTCACTTAATGACCCCAAAATATTGTCCAAAATATGTCAACTTTTGACAGTCTGACAATATTATTTGGCTATACATATATTATATATATATATATATATATATATATATATATATATACACACACACACACACACACACACACACACACACACACATACACACACACACACATTCATGTGTGTGTATGTATATATGGAGTTGAGTTTCTGACTACTTATTATTTAGATAACTAGGGCCCAGAGGCCCAGTGCACAAAATTTGTGCATGGGGAGGGGGTCCCTCAGCCCAGCCTGCACCCTCTCCAATCCAGGACCCCTTGGGGGATGTCCAACTGCCAGTTTAGGCCCGATCCCTCTAGCAATCCAGGACCACTGGCTCCTAACTGCTTGCCTGCCTGCCTGCTTGTTTGCCCCTAACTGCCTCTGCCTGTGGGTCTGATCGCCTCTAACTGCATTTGCCTGCCAGCCTGATCACCCCCTAAATGCTCCCCTGCCAACCTGATTGCTTCTAACTGCCCTCCCCTGACAACCTGATTGCCCCCTAACTGCTCCCCTCTGCTGGCCTGATCACCCCTAACTGCTCCCCACTGCCAGCCTGATCACCTGTAACTGCCTCTGCCTGGGCCCCTGCCACTGTGGCTTCGTCTGGAAGGACATCCAGAAGATGTCTGGTCTAATTAGCATATTACCCTTTTATTGGTATAGATGTTGCTTGTGATATCAACTTCACAAAGTCATTAGGACAGACAACTGTAAAATTATTTAGTTGAAAGAAAATCTTATTTGAGGCAGCTTGAGCATGATGCTCAAAACAATAATATTTAATAAAAAGAGTGTCTATCTAACATTTCTAAATTCAAATTTGGAATAATTGTTCTACCTTACAGATTCTATATATAATTACATGTGACTATAAGGAAGGGTGAAGACAAATTAAGTATTAATATTGTTCAGACAATTGTTATGAGAAGGTCAGAAAGCAAACCTATAGGTAACCTGACATTTTCTTAATTATCAACTGCAGATGGAATAGTATGCTTTTATAACTTTGACATTCTTTGGAAATAAAATGGGTATGGAAAATTTTTACCTAAAATTTCTTTCTTTTTGTGTGTCCTTTTCAGTAATTCCATATTTATTTTGGAGTTCTGGCTGCCTCTTGCTTCTTAAAATCTAATTTTTGTACAGAAGTTGTGTGGATTTTGTATAATCACTTTTTGTTTACTGTTAGTTTTCAATGTGACTTTCAAAGACTGATCCTACAAACAAACTAAGCCCAAGATTAGCAGATAAACAGAGGGCTTGAGCAGCATTGTAAAGCAGCTAGACTTAGGCACTTGCACAATACTCCACTCAACAAAAGCAGACTACACATTCTTCTCAAGTGCACATGGAATATTCTCCAAAACAGATCAACTGCAGAAACTGTATAGCACATTAATAAGAAATAAGAGTTAAAATTCTTATTAAAAAAACAAGTCTTCAAATCCTCATTTCAGTTTCTTTACAGAAATTACAAAATATTTACTATTTATTGATGCAAAATATTCCATCAGATTTATGCCCATAGTTTATTTAACAACTACCTTTGCAGGTCATCAGGTTAGCCTATAATTTTTCACACTCATAAATAATACCTCACTGATTTCAGTGCAACCTACATGAATCTATATATATAAAAGCCTAAGCAACCATTACGACCAGTCAACCAAATGACCGGTTGACCACCAGGGGGCAGACACTCAACGCAGGAGCTGCTCCCTGGTGGTCAGTGCATTCCCACAGCCAACCTCCCGCAGCCGGCCAACCTCCTGTAGTCCCTCCCCCACAGCCAGATGGCCCTGATCGGCCCCAATCGGGACTGGGTGAGATGGCCCCGATGGGCCCCGATTGCTGGCCAGGCTGAGGGCCCCCACCTGGGCACAAATTTGTGCACCAGGCCTCTAGTAAAGTATAATTTTGAATCTTATAAATATGCTTCTATTGGGAAAAGAGCACACATTATTCTTCCTTTATTATGAGTCTTATTAAATCAGGGTGTGCTAGAAATGATGGATGGACCATCTTGCTGCACCTCAGAAAAGCTCTTAGAATACTGAGGACGATATAGCAAAATATAAACTATTCATCTGTACTTCATTTTGTCAAATTTAGTTGGTTTCTATGCATCTGAAATGTAGCAATACATATATGCACCTCCAATATAATATCTCTCATATTTACTTAGTGATTTTTAGCCCCCTGAAAATTGAGCCTACTATTGTAGAAAATGTCGTGCAAAGTAGTTCGGTAGAAATAACCCAAATTGCATTCACAGACACAGTCAAAGCTTATCACTATCTGACCAAGTGTGTGGCTTAGGAAAACCCCCATTTTGTTTTCCTTTCTTGGCTGTGACTTCTCAACCTGCATAAGAAAGTGATACATGCAACCCTCCATACAATTCCATGATTCAGTGAAAAGACCTGAGTCAGATGACTCTCCAAGAGCATAGGTAACCATATATTTACTAGGACAGGAATTTGAAACTTTTTAAAGGTGTAATATTGATATTTTAATTTTTATTTAATATGATTCTTATTTTAAAGAACAGTTTTGAGTAGATAAAAGTATGATATATTGCTAGTTATATTTAAATATAAAGAAATTTGTGCACAAATATGAACAAATTTTAGCATAAGTGATTACCCTCCCTACTATTTTTTAAATATTTTTATTGATTTCAGAGAGGAAGGGGGATGGAGAGAGAGATAGAAACATCAATGATGAGAGAGATTCATTGATCGGCTGCCATCTGCATGCCCCACATTGGAAATTGAGCCCACAACCCAGTCATGTACTCTGACCAGGAATTGAACCATGACCTCCTGGTTCATAGATTGACACCTCAACCACTGAGCCACACTGGCTGAGCCCTACTATTTTTAAATATATTTTTATTGATTTCTAGAGAGAGGGAGAGGGAGAGGGAGAGAGAAATATTGATGAGAGAGAAATATCGATTGGCTGCCTCCTGCATGCCTCCCATCGGGGACCAAGTCCACAAACTGGGCATATTCCTTGACCAGAAATCAAACCAGTGACCACCCCTCGGTTCTTGGGATGACATTCAATCAACTGAGCCATGGTGGGTGGCATAGGGCAGGCAAAAAATTGAGAGAGGGTATAGGTGAAACATGATTGGTGACTGTTGATAGTATTTAAATCTGTGGAATAAGTACCAGTGGACATATTACATTTAAATATTTTCATAATTAAAATGGTTTGTTTCTTGAAAAACTGTTACCCAGTTTCACTGGTCTTTATTTCTTATAACAAGATCTGCCTCTTTCTAAAATAAATCTGCATAATGTATGTAAGCACAGGTTCTGGAGTCAGACCACCACGTGTCTTTTTGTTTTAAATCTTTATTGTTGAAAGTATTACATAGGTCCTCCTCTTTGCCCCATAATTCTCTTCCAGCCCACTCCTGCCCTCCCTGCAACCATGGCCTCACCACCCCATTGTCTGTGTCTATGGGTGATGCATATATGCATACCAGTTGATTCTGTTTCCACCACTGTCCAGTTGGAGAACTTGAGAAAGTTACTGAAATGTTTACTTCTCATATTTAAGAGGAGGATACTAAAAATATTCCTATCTTATGGTTTTGTCATAATTAAATCAATCTTTTGTCATAATTAAATCAATCTTTTGTCACATTTAAATCAATCTCTAATTAATTAATCGATATAAAATGATTTGCATGTTATAGTGTATGTAGTAAACTCTAAACAAATGTTAAAAATCAAATTGAACAATAAAATAAACATTATTGTTGTTAAAGTCCAAGCCATTCTATCCTAGATAACATATGCGATGCATCCAACCCCACAGTGCCAGAAAATCTCTCTAAATCCCGCTCATCTCCCTTTCATGATTGATCTTCCAGTAGGATATAAAAATTATGCCTGCTCATCCTTCCTGAAAATTTCAGATTTCTCAGTTCTTGAGTTCTTGTGAGTCACGCTCTGAACCAGAACACACTTATATTCACATAGATGAGAAATAGATACAGGTCAGGTACAAATTAAATGCTGCTTACAGAAGCAATGTTTCTCCAAATTAAAGACAGTGACAAGAGGTTCATGATGGTCCACAACATTTCTCACTGCTTCTCAGTTTCATTGCAGGTACAGGTTTTACCTCATTTTTATCTAAATAAATGTACCATTCAGGTGTTTTTTAAAGAGTGATTAAGTAGCCTGCATATTAAAGGGATGAAGTGACAGTTTATGTTTTCTGCAGCTCTTATTCTACTTCAAGTTCACAGGGTCATATTTTAGCCAACCTTGTGGCTCTGCTATCTTTTGCTTTCTCAGTAACACACGAAAGCTTCTTTTAAAAGACACTAATAGAAATCTGCCTCAGAGATCATGGTATGAGATATATTTTTCTTGAACCTTGCTTTGTCCACCTTTTGATATTCTCCAGGAATCTGTTCTTTCCTGGGCATTGTTCTTCATAAATATAGATATAGTTGTAATTGCGGTAGAGGCATAAATATAGGTATAAGTAAACTTGTAAGGTATAGTCAATAAAGGATGTGTATTTTCAGAACTGAAAAATTGTTAAGCACACATCACTTACTTGTTTATGAATTCTAAAGTTAATTTTTCTCTGTCACCATTCATTAAATTAACACTACAATGCACAAACATTCTAAATTCCTAAAAAGATGCAAATAATTATCTTGGCACTTTCTTGAATACTTGTGGATTTAATGTCTCAATTTTTTAAAGCTGTCATCTATCTAAAGAATGCACTATACATTGGCAGAGAAGAAATTATTTCATGACACAAAAATGAGTTAAAATTAGATGGTATTAAGTTACTTCAAATTATCTTTTAAATTTTTCTATAAATGTATTCACAATTACCAGTGTAAAAATAAAATAGTTTTATGCCTGGATTGTTGCAATTCTCAGGCAGTAGTCTGTGACTTGTGTGAAAACACATGCTATAACTTGGCTGAAAATACAAGTGAATTATTTGCAACCCTAGTATATACTTCATAGCAGATCAACTGTGGCTCTTTATTTAGCCCATAGTTTTAAAAAATTACTAACAAGAAACATATTTTGAGGTATAGTGCAGAAAACATAAGATTTCAGAAAAATCTCAGAAACATAACTCAATTTTGTGTATGTATTTATACCTAATCACCTTTTCAAAGCTGTGCTAAAGCACATGAAGACTTATAGAATAATTTAGAAGCCAAATATAACTGTTTTGAGAGAATAACCATTCACAAGTGACTAAGAATTGGAAAGGAAGAATAGGGAAGGGGGATTTGTCCCATCAGAAGATAGAACATATTAAAGAACCATAACTTCACTCCTGCTCCAAAAAAATGTGACACTGTCACTTAAAGGTGCATAAAATATATCAATGGAATACTAGAAACAGATATACACCTAGATAGCCCAGAAACACACAAATGTACACTAAATACAAGATATATGATAGAAGTAGCATCATAAGTCACTAGGAAAATGCTAGATGTTTTTAATGATTTTTAAAACTTGAATAACAGTATATGATAAAGTTAGATTCCTCATACTATGTACAAAAAAGATCTACACTTACAAAGGTAATAGAAGAAAAATTAGGAATATGCCTTTATAATTAGAGGGAAAAAATAATTTTTATATGAGGAGAAATAATGAATTTGATCACATAAAATTTGAAGTGTTTAATTGACCAAGAAAAACCATAAACAAAGTTAAGTATGGGACTTAAAGAAGATAATTGTAATCCTATATAATAAAGAGGTAATATGCAAATTGACCCTCATGCCCTTGCACAAGATGGCTGCCCCCATGTGGTCAAAGATGGCCACCACAAGATGGCCGGCAGGGGAGGGTAGTTGTGGGTGACCAGGCCTGCAGGGGAGGGCAGTTAGGAGTGACCAGGCTGGAAGGGGAGGGGAGTTAGGGGTGACCGGGCCAACAGGGGAGGGCAGTTGGGGAGGACCAGGCCTGCAGGGGAGGGCAGTTAGAGGCAACCAGGCCGGCAGGGGAGGGCAGTTAAGGGCGACCAGGCCGGCAGGGGAGGGCAGTTGGGAGTGACCAGGCTGGCAGGGGAGGGCAGTTGGGGTGACTGGGCCAGTGGGGAAGGGAAGTTGGGGGCAATCGGGCTGGCAGAGAAACAGTTAGATGTCTATCAGGCTGGCAGGGGAGTGTGTAGGGGGTGATCAGGCTGGCAGGCAGGTGAGCAGTTGGGAGCCAGCAGTCCCAGATTGTGAGAGGGATGTCCCAGATTGGAGAGGGTGCAGGCTGGGCTGAAGGCCTCTAGTTAAAACATAAAATAAAAATTTTAAGCTATTCAATGACTTGTAATAAAACAGGTAAAGATAGTAAGTTATATGAAAACTTGAGGCCCAGTGCATGAAACTCGTGCATGGATACGGTCCCTAGGCCTGGCCTGTGATTAGGGCCATCTTCCCTAGCTGCCAGCAGCTGCTGCCATCCACCCCCAGTTCCCTGTTTGCCTTCGAGGAATCGGAGCCTGCTGGCCAGGGGGGAGGAACCGAGAGGTGGTCAGTGCACCTCATAGTGACTGATAGAGCGGTTGTTCTGATTGTTCCGCTGTTCTGTCAATTTGCATATTACACTTTTATATATATAGATAAAAAAAAAGAATAAAAACAGAAATTGAAGGCAGAAAAAATTTAAAGACTAACAATTATACAAGTAAATACTCATCTTTGCTAATATTCTGAGATATATAGACTGAAAAAAAGAATGAGAATTTACAAACTTGATAGTGACAAAAATTAAAAATATAACATGATATAAAATAAAATCATGTACAATTTAACTGCTAGCCAAAATGCGAGGAAACAGGACTCCACATGCACTTGTAGTAGGAGTATGATCTGACACAGAGGAGAGCAATCATATTTACTACCCACTTAGCTATGCCAATCTCACTCTCAGAATTTTTTAGGCCTGAAACCGTCTCCCAAAGATCTATAAAGGGAAATATGCATGGAGATGAATTTGCAACAAGGAGTTACCTAAAATGTGGCATATTAACAAACAAAAGAAAATATATTTAAAAAATTACTATTTACAAAATATAAAACATATGGATACATATAAAAAAATATATTTAAAAAACATTACTATTTACAAAATATAAAACATATGGATACATATAAAAAATACTAAAAAGAGCAAACTAAAACCCAAAGCAAACTGAAAGAAGGAAATAATAAACATTAGAGCTGAAACAAATGAAATAAAACATTAATCACCAAGGCAAAAAAGGGGGAGTCAAAAATAAAATAAGGTTGGACTTCTACATCACACATATACAAAAATTAATTCAAAAATGGAAATTGGTTAAATATCTAAAAGGGAGAGAGCTAACACCATTGAACTCTTAGAGGAAACAAGATGTAAATCTTTGTGACCTTGAATTAAGTAAGCAATGATTTCCTACACCTAAATCACAAGCAAAATGGGTAAAGGATTGGAATAGATGTGTCTTCAAAGAAGATATATAAATAGCAAATAAACATTTGGAAATGATACTCAACATAATTAGTCATTAGGAAATAGCAAATCACTTATATGTGGAATCTAATGAACAAAATAAACTGATGAACAAAATAGAAACAGACATGATTACATGGAGCAGACTGATAGCTGTCAGAGGGGTGAGGGCAGGGGCGACTGGATGAAACAAGGTGAAGAGATTAGCCAAAGAACACATGCGTGTAACCCACAGACACAGACAACAGTGTGGTGATGACCAGAGGGAAAAGGTGTGGCAACAGGGGTGAAAATGCTGCAATAGTGTCAACAATAAAAACGTTTAAAAATATAGCTTTAATGCTTTTTGGAATTAACTCTTACTATAAATAAGTCAATGATTATTATCTTTGCATTACAATAAAAGGAAATTGTGTGTGAAAAAAACAACACAACATAATGAGATATCACTTCACACCCACTAGAATGGCTGTAATCAGAAAGACAGAAAATAACAAGTGTTGCCAAGGTGTGTAAATTAGGACCCTCATAAACTGCTAGTGGGAATGTAAAAGTATACAGTCACTTTGAAATCACCTGGCAGTTCCTCATAAAGTGAAATTACACAATTCCCACATTACCTAGCAATTCCACTTCTGGCACATATTTAAGAAAACTGAAAACATACATCCACACAAAAACATGTACATGGATGTTTAGAACAGCAGTATCTAATAGTAGCCCAAATTTGGAAACAACCTGTGTCCATCAATTAATGAATGGATGGACAAAGGATAGCATATCCATTCAATGGAATATTATTCAGACCTAAAAAGGAATAAAAACCTGATATATGCTACACTATGGATAAACCTTAAAACAATTTGCTAAGTAAAAGAAATAAGATGTAAAAGGCTACTATATGTAATTTCATATACATGGAATATTCAGAATAACAAAATCCAAATAGAAAGTCTGAACTCAGATATATCTTCTTACTTTTACAAAATGTTAATGAAAAATTAAGCATTTAAACACAAGTCTGTATAAGGGATGGAAATCTTTGGTTAGCAGCATACAAAGGGAACTTAATATGACATTTGCTGACTTACCATCAATAATTTCCAAGGGAAAGACTATGCTTGGCAAAAAGAGAGAGCCAAGAGTGAATACCACCAGTAGACAGACATGAGTCAGAACTAGAAAGTCATTATGCAGGAAGGAGGAGATTTGGAAGGCAAGAGTGAGTGACTAAGATTTTAATTTTTGTTCATTTAGTTAATTTAAATGGAAATATTTAAACAGGTTATCATATAGGGCAGCACAAATGTAGCTTGTGCAGGATCAGAAAGCAGTTCCCTCAAAGAAAAAAGAATTGTGTATTATTCACTTTTTGTTTGTTTTTTAGAGAGAGAGGAAGGAAGCGGGGAGAAACATCGATGTGAGGGAGAAACATAGATCAGTTGCCTTGAACCTGCAACCCACATATGTGCCTACTGGGAATTGAACCCACACCCTTTGGTATGTGGGACAACGCTCCAACCAACTGAGCCACACCAGCCAAGCCACTATTCTTTATGTATGTTCTCACTCGGTGAGATTCTCTACACTGCAGTTTTCTAAGGATACACTGAAAGTCTCAAACAACACTGGAAGCTGAAAATAACATGAAAGCTGAATGTATGTAGCCCGGGCACTAAACTAAATTAGGCTCAATTCCCAGTGAAGTTCAGCATGCTCCTGGTCTTTACCGTGTAGGTATTTATAAACACTGAATGGCTTTACGCAGGATGTCATGATCATATTTTTATCTAAGATATCATATTGCTTTCTGTGTGGAGAGACAGGAGAGTCTTTGTTTAAAATGTCTAGCTTTCGACAGCTCAGCATTGACCCCTCTCCAATCTGTCAAGAGGCACCGCTCTCTGATACACCGTCAGACAATTGACTGTCAGTGTTTGGTTTGGCTGTACCCAAGTGAGAGTCCCTGTATGTGTCATTGTGACTGTGGCCTGTGACACTGACTCACCACTGAAGGGCTACACTTCTCAAAGAAATTCATTCTCTCATACTGAATGAGCCAGGTACACTGCATTCGCTTTCTTCTGTCGCTAGAACTATTCGGATAGCCAGAAAAAATGATGCTATCTCTACCTATAACTAAATGAGTACTTCAGGGTGAAATCGCAGCATGCCTGAAAGAAATAATTCAGTCAGGAAATAACTTTCAAACTGACTGCCACCAAGAGAACCTGGATTTATCCTGTAGAATTTAAATAAGGACTCAGAAAAAGAACCTTAAATAGCTTGAATTCCATACAAAAGAAGATGTGTATTGATTTATGATTACAAAAGGACAAAAATGTTTGTTCACATGAGGCTAGTGATACCTACTGCAGTCTCTCCAACCTTTCCAAACTAATTATGTCATGGGAGATTCTTCAAACAGGGTATTCATGAATACAGAGGCCAAAATTACCTCGTATGTGAGTAATTGTGGAATCTCCACTGAGTCAGATTGACAAACACTTTTGTAGATCCACCTTCTGGTATGACTAGGTTTCACCTTAGGAAACAAACAACTCTCCCAAAAGGTAATACAGTGAGTCCTCCATTTTGCAGACCTTGATTTAATGGACTTCAGATTTAACAGACAACATTTCCGGTCCATATGTCATGAGGGAAAACTAACACCCTGTTAATTTTAAAATGCTTTTAACCAAGATGTGCTTATAATTAACAGGTTAGTTTTTTTGTTATTAGTTCACTGTTATTTTGAACAAATTTTAGCAAAAGGCCATATGTTGGAAACAACACTGTAGTAATTTTACCGACATAAGTAAATATTACATATGTACAAGTATAGTCAACATATTTAAATTCAAGTGTCACGGCTCCTAAGCAACCTTCGGGGAATGATTAGCACGTGATTACATCACATCCCTTGAGGTAATTGGTTCCATTGTGGAGTGGGTGACTTTCTGCAGCAGTTTTAACACCTGCCAGTTGCTGTTGTGTGCTAAACCACGCCCCAGCCCTGTGCTTTTATTCACTCTCGGTGACTGGTGAGAGCACGCTTTACTAGAGCTATTCAGTATAGACGTAAAATTACAGTAATCCATATAGAAAACTTTTCTGTGAAATTAAACTTTTCATACATACTTAATTTTAATTACACAAACATGTCTATATAAGTAAAAACAGGCAAACTAACTGATTTGTCAATTTTTTAACATACATATTTGGAAAACCTACCTTATTATATAATGGACTTTCAGCTTTAATGAACACCCCTCACCTGAATTAGTCTGTTATATCAAGGTTTTACTGGATAGCACTTTGCATATCTCTACATGTCTGTCTTTCACTTTTGGACAGGCAGACGGAATATAGCCACTAGAACTTGGGGACCTCTCCCCTAACTCTCCTGGGCATCCTTTCAGGTGGCTCTGCCACCCTGATGTGCTTTACCATGGATTTAGAAGCAGCAACAACCAGAGCACAACTCTTCAAAACAAAGTGATCATCTCATAGTATTAAAGGAAGTATAAAATAGATGAATCTTTGCCAATAGTAATGCTGACATTGAAAAGACCACACTACAGTTTAGAATATTTTTTAATCAGTTAATATTTTATCTTTTCTACTGCTTTATTTCTAAGTTCCAATTCAACCACATCTACTGCCAGGGCTGCTGGCGGACCCTAAACGACGGATGAATGATTACTCTGACACATGTTTCTGTGAAAGAGAAGCTAAGGGGCTAGTTGACATAAGGACCCAAAAAAGCCTCAATTGCCTTGCCTCCTTAGGTTTTTATTGTCATAACAGCTGGAACTAAAATTAACCTCTAGATACAATCAGCAGGTAAGCATCCTTGAGAAAGCACATGCATCCTTTAAGCATGGACATGTCTAAGTAAACACCCGGGGGCTCAGATTTGTTTGGAAAAGTCAAGGTAGGGGCTGCCACCTTTGGCAAGGTCCCCCAGAGGCCCCTGACCTTTTGGAGAATCCTCCTTACAGACATTCCAACCAAGTCCCGTGCTTCCCCACAATCTACATTTATTTTTAGTAATTTATTTCTCTTGTTTTTATTAGTTTTTAGAAAGTCAATTACATCTCCTAATTCTCCAGTTTAAATTTAGGTTATTTATATTAATGTATTTTGATTTATTAATGAAAGAATTTAACGCTATTACTTTTCCTCAGAGCACACTTGAGCCTCACTTAATAATCATCTAAAGGGGCCATTCTGATAATTATCTAAGTATTCATTAATTCAATTGTGTTAGTCTTCCTGACATGAGTATTATTTTCTAGTTCCACTATAATTGATGCAATTTTTTATGTTTTTGCTTTACTTTCTTTGTAGCACCATAGTCAGATAATATAGCCTATAAATTATAATTATTTCTCTGTGTTTCCCCTGGTGGCTGAGTTTTTAGAAATCTCTAAAAATCCTCTATAAAACATATTTATTAGACTACCAACTCAATATACACCTATTAAATAAACCTTTATTATTCAGATACTCTTTATTCCTAATTTATGTTCTTGTGTTTGGTTTGTCAAACCCGATTCCGACATTATGAGTATATTTAAATCAAATTTTCCATGTTTTTATTTCTTTCCAAAATATTTTTCCTGATTGCCAAAAAATAAATAAGTTACTTTTCTTTTTCTTGTCAACAGAATGTGGACCTATTCCCTGCTCTCTGTTCACTTGTGCAATGGATAGATCCTCCTTTAAGTCTGGATCAGAGGTCCAGCTCCCAGTTGAATCTTCGTTTCCAGCAGATTTGTCCAGGTGTCACTTTGCTACTCAGTGTCGCATTGTCCCTTGACCCACTGCATGGACCTCTTGGACACTCAGCTGTTCAGACTCAAACAAACAGTTCAAGCATACTTCATAATTTTATTGCTCTATTCACCTTTACAAATTGGGGCGAAAATGATTTTGTTAATTATCTCTAAATGTATTTCTCTAAATGTGATGGCTAGGTACCAAACCAGATTTGTCCCCTCTCTTTCACTACACCCTGCTGGGCACAATAATGATTTCATTAACAAGCAGAAGCACTATTACAGAAATAATGAATTGGAAACACAAGTCCAGCATTCTATTTTTTAAGGAGTTGAAATGTATTAATCCTTGTATGCATTTTCAGTGCCAAAATCAAATGTGCCATATATGGGGTAAACAGCAGTGAAGATGGAGAAAAGATGTTAGCAGAACCCACAGCCCACTTTTTTCCTCCCCAGTAAAATCCACGTCGAATTTTCTGTTCATTTGAGCCTCCATCACTAATCAACCCTGCCTCATTAAAATGATGGGTAGCCAAAGATTTGAAGGTGAGGAGAGAGGCTGTAAGATGACAGCTACTAAACCAATGAGCTTGCTGACTAAGCTTACAAAAATGCTTTCAAATAAAACATGCAAATTGAAGTACCTTAATTTTAGAGACCCACTCAGACGCACATCAGTGTGCCTGTCCACGCGCATTAAGCTAAGTGCAAGGACTGACAGAATGGTAAAAGCTTACATTGATTCCATTTATTCTGTATTTAAGCAAGTGCAAATGATTAATCACAATCTTCACCCAGCATATTCTAGACTTCACGTTGCTCACTTTTAATTTGGAAGAAAGTAGTTAATCTAAAACTTTTCTCCGTTGGGAAAACAAAGCTTGTAAGGAGAGTAGAAGAAATATTTTTCAAATGGATAGTATGATATAAAAACGTCAAACACTGCTTTTATTTGCTCATAAATTTGCTTATTGACCATTTTTAAAATGTCTCTTCTGCCCATGATGATGAAGTGAACCCTCTTACCAGAGCTAACTGCTGTGTTAATTCCATCCCCTCCTATCATCTCTGGAATATTCCTTAGCATTCTCCCCCCAGCATACAATAACCCTAACTTTATTAGATCTTTTAAACATGGCAAGATTTTCTCTGTGTATACATTCTGATCATCTCTCCTGGAAAATTAAATACTGTAAAGCAAGCATGCTTTGTTCAAGAAATTCATATAAACCCCAGTGAAAGGAAATATGTCAATATAATTTATTACATCAAAATGCTAAAGTAAGAAAAAGCATATGATCAGGACTATAAATGCTGTTATGAGATCTGTTAAGAGTCATGCAGCCACTGTGGAAAACAGTGTGGCGGTTCCTCAAAAAATTAAAAGTGGAACTGCTGTTTGACCCAGAGATCCCACTTTTGGGAATATATCTTAAGAATCCCAAAAACACCAATTCAAAAGAATATATGCACTCGTATGTTCCTAGCACTGTAATTTAAAATAGCTAAGATATGGAAACAGCCCAAGTGTCCATCAGTAGATGAGTGGATAGAAAAGCTGTGGAGCATTTACACAACGGAATACTACAAGGCAGTAAAAAAGAAGGAACTCTTATCTTTTGCAACAGCATGGATGGACCTGGAGGTTATTATGCTAAGCGAAATAAGCCAGAGAAAGAAAAGTGTCAGATGATCTCACTTATATGTAGAATCTAGTGAACAAAATAAACTGACCAACAAAATAGAACCAGAGTCATGGATGCATGGAAGAGACTGACAGCTGTCAGAGGGGATTGGGGAGGAGGGGACTGGATGAAAGAAGGTGAAGGGATTAGCCAAAGAATATATATGTGTAACCCATAGACACAGGCGACAGTGTGAAGTTGGCCAGAGAGAAAAGGGTGGGGGACATGAGAGGGCAGGGTGGACATGGGCAAAGGAGGAGGAGAGGTAATGGGAACATCTGTAATAGAGTCAACAATAAAAATAAAGTTAAAAAATTCAGCATTTTTTAAATGCTAAAATTCACATTCCTTATTGATTTATAAATCATGTTAAAACAAAAAGCTGTTAGAAAACTATGTAAGAACTCTTCCTTAGAGAGAGGGTGATATAGCTGTATATAGCCAACAACCAATGTTTATGTTTAAGGAGATCATGGCTACAACCACCACCATTACCTAAAATTATTGTGGAAGATCTAGTCAATAGATAAAGATAAGAAAAAAAATCTGAGAATTGCAAATTTGGTAAACATATGGTACAATGTTCAATTTTTGAAGATGACATAATTATATACAAAAAATGCCAAAATCATAAACTTGTAAAATATGAGATTGCTTCTTCCTCTACATTTTCTCTGCTCATTTTAGAATTTGTAACATTTGAATTTAGAGATTCTTATATAGAGACTAGAGGCCTGGTACATGAAATCCGTGCACTCAGTGGGGTCCCTGAGCGCGGCCTGTGCCCTCTCGCAGTCTGGGAGCCCTTGAGGGATGTCCAACTGCCAACTTAGGCCCATTCCCTAAGCTGGCAGTCAGACATCATTAGCGATGCCGCGGAGGTGGGAGAGGCTCCTGCCATCGCTGCTGTGCTCACCAGCCGTGAGCCAGGCTTCTGGCTGAGTGACACTCCTGCTGTGGGAGTGCACCAACTACCAGGAGACAGCTCCTGCGTTGAATATCTGCCCACTGGTGGTCAGTGCATGTCATGGCGACCGGTTATTCTGGTCATTCCGGTCATTCTGGTCTTTCCATTGTAATGGTTGCTTAGGCTTTTATATATAGATAGATTATTTGAAATATCTAACTTTATTTCACAGCCCTATTTTGAATTTTTGGTAATCATATTATTAATTGTATAATGTTCACTTTTTCAAAATCTCTTCTCTTTGAGATCAATTTGTACATCAGTTTTTATTCTCTGACTCCACCTTCTGGAACTCTTGATTTTCTACAAATACCTCATGATTCTCACTTGTCTGTTGAAAAACCAAAAACTAGGTTCAATAAGTGCCTCATGGTTTTCAATTAAAAAAACTTTTTTTGCCTTTTCATAAATAAGTAGATCTCTTTGTTACAGCAGGCCTTTTTCTATTGAGAAGGTGGACTGGAATCTTTATGTAGATAGATGAATTGCTTTAATTTTCAGGCCTTTCTTTTTTTAATATTTTTATTGAATTCAGAGAGGAAGCGGGAGGAATAGAGAAATAGAAATATCAATGATGAGAGAGAATCATTGATCAGCTGCCTCCTACATGCCCCTCACTGGGGATTGAGCTTGCAACCCAGGCACGCACCTTGACCGAGAATTGAACCATGACCTCCTGGTTCATAGGTCGATGCTCAACCACTGAGCTGTGTTCAGTCCTTTCCTTAAAATTCATGGTTGAGCAGTAGGCAGGTGAGGAATATCCACATTCTCATCTTCCAATGTGCGTGCGTGTATACACACACACAAACAAATACACTATATATACCTTATATTCCCTATAATTCTTTTTTAAATAATCCAGAGGATATGTTTTATAGAGAAAAGGGAGAGAGAGAGTAAAAAAAAAAATCAATGTGGGAGAGAAACATCAATCAGTTGCCCCTCGTACACAATATGACCAAGAATGGAACCTACAACCTAGGTATGTGCCCTAATGGAACCCACAACCTTTTGTGGTACACGGGATGATGATCCAATCAACTGAGACCCCAAGCCAGCATCCCTATAATTCTTGATCCTCATTAGGCACTCAATTATTGACTTTTTGACAGTGCTTTCCTTTCATCATAATTTTACCAGCCATGTAGCCATACCTAAATGATGCAGTTAGTATTGCCTGGTTTGAACACTGTCTGAATAAAATATTCTCTATGGGTTTCTTTGTTACTTGTTGTTTTGATCAACATTAAATTTTATAGATACATACTTGTTTTGTGACTTTTTATTTATTTTACTTGTTTATAGAATTCCATATGCAACCATTTATTTACACATTTTAATATTTAGGATACTTGAATTTTTTCTAGGTTGGAATTAAGACAAGTGCTGCTATGAAAATTCTTGAACATATTTCCTGGTGAAAATGTACACAAATTTCTTTGAGTATCTGAGACAACCATATTTGCTGAGCCTAGAATATGAGTAGTTTCTAAATCACTCGATAATACCAAATGGTTTTATGGTATAGAAAGTTACACTCCAATAACACTGTGTGAGAATTTCTATATCCCCACATATTTACCACCACTTGATATTGTCAGAATTATAATTTTGCAAATATGATATGTGTGGAAACATGATTGCAATGTCAAGTACCTGATTATTAATGAAGATGATCACTTTCATATATATATTTAGATTTCCTTTTATAAAGAGACTTCAAATTTTTACCTTATGCTCCTATTGAGTTATCTCTCTTTTTTTCAATTTATCAAACTTCTATAGTGGGATAGCTTACAGTGATTCGGCATTAAGTTTTATATTTGCTCTCTGTTTTATTGTACTGATCACATTAAAAGGCCTTTTTAAATTTAATCCTCATAAATTCCAAATTTTACTGTAGTATTTATTATAAAAGGATGTTAAAAACTATCAACTATGTTTTCTACATCCATTCAGATACTCATGTATTTATACTGTATTTTCTAGGAGCTGTTAATGTATTGACTGGTGTTAATTCATTTCCAACATTAAACAAAACTTGCATTCTAGGTATAAACATCTTATAAAACCTATTAACTACTTTATATACTGATAGAGTAGAGCATTGTTAGTATTTTGTCTAGGAATATTTATATCTATAACATTTTGTATAATTTTGGGTTTAGGGATAAGATTTTGACAGCTTCATAAACTGAGTTTTGGAATGTTTCCTCCTGTTTTATTTTTTTAAAAAACTTGTTTAATATTAGAAATAGTTAATCTTTTAAAAATTGGTAAATTTACTCATGAAGCCAACTGGGACCTGAGTTTTTATTAAGGGAATGTAATTCACTACTTTCTCAATGTATTTAATGATAATATGACTATTTAGTTTTTCTGTTTCTTCTTGAGTTAATATTGATTAAGAGTATATATGTATAATTATATAAATATTTATTTTAATACTAGAGGCCCAGTGCATGAAATTCATGCATGGGAGGGAGGGTGGTCCCTCAGCCCATCCTACACCCTCTTGCAAATCCGGGACTGCTGGTTCTTAATCACTCACCTACCTGCCTGCCTGATCACCCCTAACCACTCTGCCTGCCTGCCTGATGCCCCTAACTGCTAGCCTGCCTGCTTAATTGCCCCTAACCGCTTCTGCCTTGGCCCCCTCACCTGGGACCCAGGCTTCCCTCCTCTGGTCGGCCGCAGGCAACCAGGACCCGGCTTCCCTCCCTCTGGCCAGCTGCAGGCACCTGGGACCCAGGCTTCCCTCCCTCTAACCAGCTACAGGAACCCGGGACGTAGGCCTACCTCAATCAGGCCAGCCGCAGGCACCTGGGACCCAGGCCGGCTTCGCCCGGGCTGGCACCGGGACCCTGGGCGGCTTCGCCTGGGCTGGCACAGGCACCCAGGACCCTGGGCAGCGCCACCTGGGACCTGGGCGATGCCGCCTGGGCCCCGGCTTTGTCAGGAAGAACGTCCGGAATGATGTCTGGAAGATGTCCTGTCTATCTGGTCTAATTAGCATATTACCCTTTCATTAGTATAGATTATTGACATAGTTAATAATCTATACTAATGAAAGGGTAATATGCTAATTAGACCAGATGTCCTCCTGGAATCCTTGCAGATGACGTTCCTGATGAAGCCGGGGCTGCAAGGGAAGCCTGGGTTCTGGGTGCCAGAGGAAAGCTGGTGCCGGCAGCTGGGGGAAGGAAGGCTTATTCTTGCACAATTTTTGTGCATTGGGCCTCTAGTATCTTTATAATATTATCTTCTTAATACCTGAAGTATCTGCAGTGATGCCTCTTTTTTTATTACAAATATCTGTGCTCTTTCTATTTTTCTTTATCACTTTCACCAGAGACTTACCAAATTTCTTTATCTTCATAAAGAAAAAATATTTGTTATGTTTATCCTATCTGTTACAAGTTAGCTTACTATTACATTAATTTCTAATATTATTGTAATTATTTTCTTTCTTCTAGTTTTTATTTATTTATTTTTTAACTTATTGAGATAGATGTGTAGCTCATTTAACTTCAGGTTTTTTTTTTCCTAATATGAATTTAAGGCTATAGATTTTCCACTAATCATGGCATTATTTAAATTTTATATTGTTATGTGTATTAATTTTTACAATAAATTAATTTTAAATATACTGATTTCCATTATGATTTCTCCTTAGACACATAGATAGAAATATATTTCATAAATTCAAAGCACATGGGAGTTTTGTAGTTTGGTTTCATTATTGTTGTCTAGAATACCAACACTGTAGTCAAAGAACATAAATTTGTATTATTTTTTTCCTTCTAAATTCTTGCAATTGCTTTATGAGCAGGCATATTGCCATTTTGTTTGGCATATAACCCATATGTTATTTGAAAGTATTTTTTTCTGTGGTTTTGGGATATAATTTTATGTAGGTCAATTAAATAAAGTTTCTTCATTGGATAGATCAAATCTCATAAATGCTTACTAATTTTTTTGGTTTGTATGTGCTATATAAACTAATATAATTGCATTAAATCTCTCTTATGATTTTTGGATTTATAAATTTTATTTTCAATTAGCTCTATAAATATAAAGCTATCATATTGGGTACATTTATTGGATATATTTACTATACACTTTAGTTACCCTATCTTCTCTTTACTCATTATTTTTTTTCTAGTTGTTTGTATATGTCATGTGGAGCCCAGCAGTACTTTGTTTAGCTACATGATGTATCTCTTCATTTCTGCTAAAGAGCTTCTCTTTTGCCATCAAGTGGCTCATCTGTATAGACAAATCATTTTGCTGCCAAGGCAAACATGGTAGCACAAAACAGTTTACATCTCTGCTGTTGACAAAAGATCAAAAATGTAACTTCAACATAGCAAAGTCTATTACTATTTAGTATTTTACTTTTTCCTAAACAAAGCAATGATTTTTAGAATAGTTTAATTTTGTTGACCCAATCACAATTTAAATACAATTTCTTAGGCATTTTAATTATATATGCATATGTATTATACATATGTTAATTTCCTTCAAATTTAAGTATATTTTTATTGATTTTAGAGAGGGATATAGAGATAGACACATCAATGATGAGAGAGAATCATTTATCAGCTGCCTCCAGTATGCTTCACACTGGGGATTGAGTCTGCAACCCAGGCATGTACCCTGACTAGGAATCAAACTGTGACCTCCTAGTCCATAGGTAGATGCTCAAACACTGAGCCATGCCTGCTGAGCCCTTCAAATTTATATTTATATTTTTATATAGATATGCATGATGTGTAGATATAAAGCAATCCCACTAAAAATTTAAAACATTTTATAGAACTTGACAAGCTGATTGGAATTTTAGTTGCAAGTGTAAGGTGTCAAATATAGTCTCAGAAAAGCACATGTTGGATAACTCAAACTGTAGGAACTAAAGTAGTATGTTATGAATGCAAAATAGATATCAACCAAACTGATGAAGATAATGAAGAACCGTGCATAGTAGCAAGCAGAGTTTATACTATAGGTCAGCAGATCACTCAGGGTAGTACGTAGGGAAGGGGTCAACAGTCTTTAATAAATGGTAATGGATCATTGGTAATTCATTTTTAAAAGATGAAAAAAAATTGCATTTCTTCTTACACACACACACACACACACACACACTATCTTCATGTGTACTAAAAATTAAATATACAGCTTTTAGATAAATATCTGGAAGTGTATGGTCATACTAGCTGTGAGTAGTCACCCTAAGCCCTTGATCACTGGCTGCTCCTCTAAAAAGAAATAGTCTGTAGGTTAACTATCATTTTTATTATTTTTAAAAATGTTATTCTGAAATGAAGTGAGTTTGGAGAAGTTCCCTTCAATAACAGAAATCAGTAATTTTGTATATGGAGAGAGAATAATAAGAAGTGCTTTTTTCTGCTGAGTCACGTAGGGCAAAAATTTCCTGTGGTATTTATGGGATGGGGCCATAAAGTCCAATACATACTAGTAAAATGTTCAATATCTCCATAACCTGAAAATCCATAAACTGACTATTTTTACTTGTACCCTTAGGGATGTTGAAGCTGTAGTAAGTGTACGTCCACTGAGGAGCATGTCACCATCATCAGAGCTGGAGTGTATTCCCCCGAGAAGAATAAATCTCACACAAAGGACCCTTGAGTAATTCTTAGAAATACAGAATGTGGAAATAGATCAGATGAATTTAGCAGCACTGACTACTAAAGAGCTATTTTTTTTTTCAAAAAAAAAAATTTTGCAACACTAATATATATGTTTCTCATTTGAGGAATTAGATGGTATTTCTTACATCAATTAGCAATGCTTACTATGTTAATAGTAACTGTTTCAAAGACTCTGTGGTCATTTATTAAATAACTTTTTTAAGTTGGGCAGTTATTTGCTTTGAGAAGAGAGTTTTAATAAATTCTAATTTAAAAAGAGCATTCATAAAAGAAAAACAACTGAAATGTTCAGGAATTTTAAAATTCTAAAATTGCTTTTTAAATTACAGGAATGTAGTCAGTCCTGAATTAGAATCTTAGCTTCATCTCCAATAAGTTTATGAGTTCAAGCTAACTTAACTTTTGGAAGGATCAATTTTTCCCAAAGGTAAAACAAAATAAATAAAAAAGAATATATATGTTAACTAAAGGACAGGAGAGCTTTGGTCCATTGACAGTGTCATACAATACGACAAAGGAATCAATTGGCAGTCTGGTTCACACCTCACTGTCTGTGACCTTGGTTAGTGTGAGTCTACTGATAAGAGAGCAACCATTTTGGGTGCTAATGAGTCAGGTTTCCCAGAAAAGTGCCCTGTTATCATAGTTCCTCAATTGAATAAAGATTTGTCAAATGCCTACTAAATTTACATATGTATGTATACATTTATATGTGTATATATATATGTATCTGTATATACATGTACATATATGTATGAGTTTATCTAAGAATTAAACAAAGCATAATATATGTAAAGAAATTCCTATAATGGCTGGGTCAAGGTAAAAGTTTTTAGTAAATGTAAAATGCTTCATAAAGTTTCCCTTCATTTTGGCAATGCACAAAATTGATTACCAGAGCACAATAAAACGTTCAGGTCTAGGATATTTGGCAAAACAGCTGTAACTAAAAAGGACTACAAGGACTGTTACAGAGATAATAAGACCAACCCTCAGTGGATGTGTGGGTTAGAACCAACAGAGACCAACCTGATCCAGGTTGGTGGACAGGAAGTTGGGAGGCAAAAACCCCAGGTTACTCACCCTTGATTGTAATAATTCAAGGGTATAGTCTACACTTTGTCCCACAGTCATGAGGAGCCGCAAGGGTGCACAGCTGTAACTTGTGGGTGATCTATCCTTTAATGGCTTCCTTCCCTATCTCACTTTACCCTGTCATTTCCTGACACTACCTCACAAATCAACTATTTGCACTGAAATCTTAGTCTTCAGTTCTGCTTTTGAAAGTATATAAACCTAGAGGACAATATACATAGGAGTGGGATTTGGGGGTTGAAGGGTATGCATATTTTGCTTAAATGTAAAGTCAAGTTGTATGTATGTATACAGTCTTGTCAAGTTGATTTCCAAAGTGATTGTACTAACTAATTAGGATTTTTATTGAATGAATGAGAATTTTCTTTCACCACCTGATATGATCAGATTTCCTCTTAATTTTTACCCATTATATGAGTGGGAAATAGAATCTTGTTATTTTTAATTCTTCATTATCAGTGAATCTCTTCTTTCCTATGGAATGAGTTTATGCATACATGTTGAGTTAACTAGGCAGAAGGTCTAGCCTCAAAATTCCTTATTTTTAATTAATGATATTTCTCTCTTAACCTTCCCCCCTGAAAGTCATGAAGAAATCACCAATTTTCTAATTTACTGATTTAGTTTTCTCACAAAGTCAGTATTCTACCCACTGGGATTTATTGCATTTGCTCTTTAAATGCTGAACCTATCTTCCTAAAATAATTTTCTCCTAAAGATACAAAGTGCATTATTTGTTTCTTTTCTCTTCTCGCTTCATTTATTTATTTATTTATTTATTTATTTATTTATTTATTTATTTATTGCTGCATCATACAGCATGTTTGTGATATATCATACATCACATACTTTGGTAATGTGAGGGAAGCTTGCAAATTTACCCATAAGATATATCATTGCTTGGATTATTACATCTTTTGGTATATTAAACAAATAAGTTTTCTTAGCACTTTAAAGGAAGTCCTGTATGTGCATGCAAAGATTAGAGAGACATTCTTTTATATTAGATGGGTCATTGTCTAAAACTTTTATATGAGCACAAGAGGAAAACAATAATATTTTTTCTCTAATTTTAAGGCCACAGTTGGGAGTTTATGATATGGTTTTTAATCCTACTAACAATGGGATAGGAATCCCGGTGATAGCAGCTGTGTGACAGATTGCCCACGTAGAAGGTGGTTTCTTCCCATGTTGGTGATGGTATAGTTTGTCCTGAGGTAGGCACAGTCCCCTTCCCATTGTTCAATGGGAAGTTTGGAAACAGAAGTATAAATGCATGGGTTCAGAAAGCTACCTTTCAATAAATGTCTGTGCATCTTAAAGCAAAATTTCTACAACAGTAAAACAATGCTAAATGCATTCAAACTTTTCTGAGAAAAAAGGTACTGGGTAGATTTATTTCATTATTCTGCAATGTTCTCCTATTCTAGAAAAAAATGATTAGCTTTGAATTCAACTGTAATCTATTTCAATTATACCTAAAATTCTAACAATTTTCTATAAAGCTTTAAAAATTATGCCTTTATGACATTGCCAGTATTAGCCTCTTTTAAAAATCCATTTTCCCTTCTGTTTGACGTCGTCTTATTTCAGACCAGTTATAAACAATGCAGCTTCAGGAAGTGTTTAAAAGCTCTAACGTAATATGAAATGATGCAGAACCAAAATTAAAATTCATGTATTAATTTTATTTATTCCCATAACTATTTCTACTCAGTATGCTACTAAGACCTTAATATGAATAACTTAAAAATATTTTTCTCTAATAACTCTTTGTTTTCTATTTATGACTTTTTGTTATGTAGGTGAAGTAATATCAAAAGTCAAATGTTTATTGTAGGTTATAATATTTCTATATGACAGTCTGTCACATTCAATCTTTATGGTAAATTTAATGAACTCCCTTCCTTGACCACTCAGGAGTGGTCATAACAGCCAAAGGGAAAACAAAACAAAACAAAACACAACTGAGCTATTGTGTGAGGAAAAGTTGCTGTACTAAAAGAAAAGTAAATTTTTTCCCAGAGCCCCATGGAATACCATCTTTGGAGGCCATTCTTTGGGTTTTGATGTGTAGGGCTGCCTCTCTGGTGTTCTTTCCCTTCACACAGCTGGTGTTCTAGCAGAATGATAGGATCCCCACTTGGAAGAAACATCATGCTCTCCACCTGCCCCATTACCTTCCTCATAAGGCTAATTAGTGATTTCTAATGAATTTATATGAAAAAATTACACTAATTTTCCATATGAGAATTCCCTTTGACCATTATGTTGATCCTACCAAGAGGACCAGACAATGTGGAGTCATAATGTAGTTTATTAAATTATGTTAAATTTTATTAAAGAAATAAGAAAACTTCCTTTTCCTCTCCTGCTGTGGATGTTTGTTTCTTTCCTGGGAAAGACTCTTCTGCCTTCTCTAGTGAGAGTTCTCCTCTCTCCTGGGGGAGAACCGTGCTGTGCAGTTTAGGAGGGACTAACCTCCCTTCCTGCCATCTACACAGAAGTAGGAATGTGACCTTGATCTCATGTGGGGGACCCTAATCATGGTAATGTGGTAATCAGAGTGCCCAAATCCCCGGGGTAAGAAATAGTTAAGGAATAGAAATGCCATCAAAAGGGGAGAAATGTGCCCAGCTGATGTTGCTCAGTGACTGTGCATTGACCTATGAACCAGAAGGTCATGGTTCAATTCCCTGTCAGGGCACATGCCCGGGTTGTGGGCTCGATCCCCAGTGTGGGATGTGCAGGAGGCAGCCGATCAATGATTCTCTCTCATCATTGATGTTTCTATCTCTCTCTACCTCTCCCTTCCTCTCTGAAATCAATAAAAGTATATTTTTAAAGGAGGCAAATGGGAATTCTCCCCACCCATGATACTCCTTGTTTTAAGATTAAAATCATACTATGATCAGAGTCTCAGGCTGCCAGGAGCCCTCTTGCATGTCACATAGAGAAAGCTTGTCTGAGAGATGGAGGTACAGAATTCTAATAATATATTTTTAATGTTATTTTAACCTGCAGAATTTATTTCTTATTTTTTATTAAATTTTTGAGGTGACATTGGTTAATAAAATTATATAGGTTTCAAGTGTATGATTCCATAATACATCATCTCCTAAAATAATTTTCTCCTAAAAATACAAAGTGCATTATTAACTTTGTTTCTTTTCTCTTCTCGCTTCATTTATTTATTTATTTATTTATTTATTTATTTATTTATTTATTTAAGGCATTGTGTGTTTACCCCCAAAGCCAAATCTCCTTCCTTTTAAACCCCTTGTATCAAGTCAAAACTGAAGCTCACAAATGTTGAAAGTTTTGTTTGTTTGGGGCCAAAAAATTGTTATCCTTTAAAATGAAACCAGCTTAAATTACCTAACTCTCTTATTTAAAGTAGAAAAGTCCTAAGGCATGAGCTCCGACCTTGGCTTTGAGGGGTATGGAGAAATCCAAAGTAAAGTACCAGGGTTCTACAATTGACCATCTTCAGTTTTTCCTTTAGCAGACAGGGTGACCTTTCAAAACTGGAGTTCCATTCATGTTAGTTCCCCTCATAAAACTTGCAGATTTTTTTTCATTGCCATTAAAATAAAATCCTATCTTCTTCCAACTCTTGTCTACCTCTGCTACCTTATTCCACGCCATTAACCCCTTTCTCTCCTCATAGCCTTTTCTCTGTGTCCATTCATTCTCACCTCAGGGCCAGAGGATGGCTTTCAATTATTTATATGCTCCCTCTCACTTGAAGAGTTCAGCTCAACTGTCACTTAACCATTAAGTTTATCTTTGGCAATCTTATCTAAAATTAAAAAAAAAAAACAACTGCATTTTCTGACTCCTTACTTTATTTCTACATATCATTTTTACATTATTGTTATCCTTTTTTTCAAAATTATGTCCTTCACTTATTTAATTCTATTTGCCCCTGTATGAATGTGAGTTTCATGAAAGCAGAGATCCTTTTAATTTTTCTCATTGCTTGTCCTTGGAGTTTATAACAGTGCCTAGTACAAAGGCATACTAAATTTAAAATTGTTAAATTTATAAATGTTTAAATACCATTTCCCTATTTCTGCTCAGGAGTATTCTGTCATTCTAACTTCATTCCTTTGTAGGTGCTTCTCCCTCCTTTCTATCTGGCTCCTTTCAGGATCTTCTTTCATCTATCTATCTATGTATCTATCTATGTATCATCTATCTATCAATGTATCTATCATGTATCATCTATCTATCAATGTATCTATCTATGTATCATCTATCTATCAATGTACCTATCATGTATCATCTATCTACATGTTCATAACCATTTACTCAGTCATAAGTACATTTTGGGTTATGCAACTTGGGCTAAAGTTTCACCACTTTGGAAAAAGATTGAAGCTATTAATTCTCTAAGTAAAGCTTCTTTTCCATTTCAATTTTATCTTTATGTTTCTGTGCTATTCTTCCATAGTTCTTATATCTTTGTATTTCTTTGCTGCATTCTGGATAAATTTTGTATATGTGAAACATAATACATATATATTGGAGATATAGCTCTATCTATATAGCTATCCCAATTCATGGCATGTGTCTTTCTTCACTTGTACCTAATCTGCTGTTTAACTCAGATTCTCTTGAATTAGATATTGTTTTCACTACTTATACTGATTACCTTTAGAACTTCCATTTTATTTGCTGAAGTGTATTTTTCTGATGATTTTTTGTTTCTTTTGTAATTTTATTTTCTTAAGAAGTCTATACCCATATATTTCATATATTAATTGTGAAAATTCTCTATCTTCAGTCCTTGGAGGTTTAACTCGGTTAGTGCATGTTTCTGTTGCTTGCAACTTAATAGAAGTTTGCCTCCTCTTGTGTTTGTTATTCTTTTTTTAAAATATATTTTATTGATTTTTTACAGAGAGGAAGGGAGAGGGATAGAGAGTTAGAAACATCGATGAGAGAGAAACATTGATCAGCTGCCTCCTGCACATACTGGGGATGTGCCCACAACCAAGGTAGATGCCCTTGACCGGAATCGAACCTGGGACCCTTCAGTCCTGAGGCCGACGCTCTATCCACTGAGCCAAACCAGTTAGGGCGTGTTTGGTATTCTTATGCAGTCATACTTAAATCATCTGAGGCAACCCTCTTGGCTCTAAATGGAGTCTTTCCACGGAGAAGCTACCCTCATAGTGATTTCCCTCTGCTTCTTATCATAAAATAGATTATGCTGCAATGATAAGCAACCCAAAATTCTCAGTCATTTAATTTTTTGAAAGTGTTTTCTTACTCAGACTGTAAGTCTGTTGCAGGTTTTCTGGGCCATCTGCTCTATCCTCACAGAGGGACCCAGACTAATAGAACAGTGCCTTTTGGGAATATTGCTGGTTGTTGTAGACCGTGTGAAAGAAGACTCTTGAGGTCCTCACGCTGGCATATAAAAGCTCTTGCAAAGAAGTGACACCCACCATTTCCACACAAATCATTACCCAGGACCAGAAACATGTTCCCCAGGTTCTAAAACACAGAAAAAGCCAAAAACAGTGGTCTCACTAATGACCAAAACTGGGGGTGGGAGGGACAACTCCAAGACCAGAAACATTTAGACCCTCAAGTTTCAGTGACTTGTCCTTTTGTTGATCCAGAAATTTCTGTTCTGTCTGCTTCTGAAGTTCCCAGGAGCTCCAAGCTCTGGATCCCTGACTTTTCCAGGTCTTAGGTATTCCCACCTGACCCGGGTCTTCCCTGTTAGGTTCATCTGCACGGAACCCCTGAATCCTGTTACCCCAATCTCAGCTCTCTCCTCTCCAGGGCTTAACTTCATTTGTGGGTTTCTTTGTTTATGTGCGCCCCAGAAAACTCCTCTACTTCTTGTGAAAACAACTTCACAGGGCACCGAGGTTTAGAGAAGTTGGGTCAGACAGAATAAGAAGCTCATGCAAACATCTGATTGGCATCCCAAAGATCTCCTGCATCTGAATAAAGAATCTGAGAACTGAACCAAGGTGTTTTATTTGTTTGCTTTTTTTTTGTTTGTTTGTTTTATTTTTAATTCTAAACTTACTATTTTTTATTATACTAATGCTGATACAATATTTTATGCTTCCTTCAGGTATAATGTGTTTTTGGTTTGCTTCTTCAAGTGTCAAAAATATTTCAACAAGTGCTTTAAGTAATCACATTGTCTGACATCTCAAATTACTTCTTGATATTTATGTCACTTTTTCTTATTAATTTTTAATGTCCCTTAATATTATAAATGTTTCCTTGCCTTGGATAAGGGATAAATGCTTTTATTTTTTTCCTCCTGTATCATCAGAAAGAGCTGAAGAAATATCTTCAAGAATTAGGTTATAGACTCTTATTATCTGGGCCCCTCCATTTAAATATCTACTTTTTATTCTTATAAAATTAAAGACATTAGCCAAACTCCAAATTTTGCTTTCCTTAGTGGGCTATGTAATCAGAAGTCTCTTTTCCCCTCAGCGTGCTATACCCTCCATAATACTGAAGACAAGGTCGCTCAGGATCTACTGTGGTGACATAAGATATAATTTTGCCGAGGAACATAGCACTTAAAGTCATTCTTATCTATATTTGACCTAATATAGAAGTTCTGTCATTGTTCCTCTAATAAAAAGATTGAGAAACTGATCTAAGATTTGAAGAGCTGCAGGAGTCTCAGTAAAAATAATTTAAATCTTCATCAAACAAAAACATTGAAAAATTGAAATATAAGCATTTTACAAAATAAATCCTATAAAAATGAGAGAAAAATAAAGGATGCACACCATCATATCCCCAGTACATTTTATATGCATCCTATGTATTTTATGAAATGACCTCAGCTTCAAATAAGAGGCTACAGCAGCTCAAATGGCTGGACAGGAGGAGGAAGAGTTAAATGTTTTCTCTAAGTTGTAAGGGCAGCAGCATCTCCCAGGCTGGTTTAGTCACCGATTCCAAGAAGGCACTTGTCTGCTTCTACTGGCAATCTTAGACCTGTTGGCTTGTTCTCCTCAGTTTCTAGCATAACTTGCAAACACAAAAGTAGCAAATAAAAAAGAGGAATTATTTCATTCTTTTAAGAACAAAAAAACATGTTCCAGAACCCTCCAGCAAATGCTCCTTTATTTCATTTGTCAGAATTGAGTCACATATCAACTCCTAAAGAAATCCTTAGGAAGGGAAATGAGATGATACTGCATAAGTTAGTGAAGCATGTGGCTATGTGGTTGGATGGTGAATTTCCTGGAAGAAAAAATTAGGGCTTTGGCAGAAAGAAGAAAGGAGTGATGGCATAGATACTGTCATTCTCTCTGATACATCTTTCTAGGTTTCCTACATATGAACAAAACTCTGCTCTGTATCCTTCTTCTAAGTCTTCTTTCTTACTATGCCATTCATAAGCATTTCTCCATGCTTATGTAACAGCTACATAAATTAGATTGAGGTTCTGAAATTTATTGAATAATGTCCTATATTTTGAATTGATGTCCTATTGATAAGCATTTAGATTACTTCCTTCCATGTCAACTGTGATACACACAGACAAAAGCAGAGTGAATGCTGAATAGATACATAGATGATAGATAAATGATAGATAGATAGATAGAATTATAGAAATATTAGAACTTTCCTTCCAGAACACCTATGGATAGAAATTAAGTGAATTCTTATTTACTTATTTTCTTCCAAGTTCAGCTAGCTGTAGCCTGTACATTCTGCTATGTGTTGTTGTCATTTTCTCTAATTAGTAAAGAGCCCTTAATTGCAGTTTTGATTTCCTCTTTGACACATGGTATTTAGAAGATTTTTAAATTGCCATCTTATTGCTTTTAAATGTTAGTTAAACATTTTTTGGTTTATTTAAAATTTTATTACTAGAAGTATAGAGGCAGAGAAAATGGCCCATATAATTTAAGCTTTGAAGATTTTATTGACATCTTCTATGTGGCCTAACATATGCTAATTTTGAAATTATCAATTGACATGGGAAAAATGTGCATTTTTTTCTACTGTGCAAAAAGTTTAATTAAATATATCTTTAATTTGTATGGAAATTGTATCTTTTATATTTTTGAAACTTGATTTGAAAAATTAAAAAGAGAAAATGTCCTGCGTTATGTATTTTAGTGGTATTTTTTAAAACAAATAGAGACCCTTAATAGTTATAGCTGCATTGTCACTGGTATTCTGCAGTAAATGAAATGATTGTCCTGCTTAATGCTTCTAGCTTTGGATTCCACACCGGCTGTTTTCATGGAGGTTTAGAAGAGGTCTTGACAGGAGATGGAGTGTACTTCTCTTTCTTTGACTCTGGATGGACTTCCCTCTGCTTCTACCAATAGCGTTTGATAAAAATGAAACTGTGTGACTTCTGAGCTAGATCATAAAAAGCCATGCAGCTTCAGCCTATTAAAATGCTTGCTTTTCAGATGCTCCCTCTCAGAACCCAGCACCCTTCTGGGAGAAGCCTAAGCCATGTGGAGAAACCAGGTGTAGGTGCACCAGTGTCAGTCCCAACCACATCTAGTCTCTGTTGACCCAGTCTATGCGGTGTACATGGGGGAGCCTCCAGGTAATGTCTACCCCCAGGCTCGTGAGTAACATCCAGCCATGCAGGGCTTCCCAGCTGAGGCCCAGACATCATGGAGCATAGATATGTGATTCCTAGGATTACTGACCCCAGAATCTTCAAAAGCATCAAAATGGTGGATGCTTATGCCACTAAGGTCAACAGGAACAGGCATAAACTCCAATCTTAAAAAGCCTACTTTATTATTGTTGACAGTGCTTTATAAACTTATTTTTTCTTTTATAGCTAACATGTTATCATTTTAAACATGTGTTTTGAGAATATCATATAGCTTCTATCTTTTTTAAATTATAAATTCTTCCTTTTGGGTTCTATAGGTAGAAATTTTGGAGGTCTTACTGTTTCTTACATCTATTTAATTTTGTCTTAGTCCAAAGCCCTTTGAAATATGTCCTATTCACTTTTGTTTTATTCAGAATTTTGGTAATATGAGGGAGTTAATACGTATTTGTCTCCCTCGTTGTCAGGTTGTCTTTATTCTCCACCTAATAATGGGATCTGCTCTTCCCATATCGTGACCGTAGCTTCTCTCTCACTTTGATGTGGTGCTGTAGGTGCTGCTGGAGACACAGGTGGACATTCACCATTTTTGAGTCCCAGAAAGGCTATAATTGGCATGGCTAAAAATACTTTTAAACCCAGAAATTGTAAAATATCATGGGAATTATTTGTTACTCAAAGGTTATAGAATATTGTTTTAAAGCTATTGTGGACAAAATTTTTTATATGTTTTTATTGATTTCAGAGAGAGGAAAGGAGAGGGAAAGAGAGAGAGATAGAAACATCAATGATGAAAGAGAACCATCAATTGGCCGCCTCTTATATGCCCCTTACTGGGGATCCAGCCCAAAACCTGGGCATGTGACCTCCTGGTTTATGGGTCAATACTCAACCACTGAGCCACACTGGTTGGACTGGACTGAATTTTTATCAATATTTCTGATTTTTAAATTTTATTTTATGGTTTAGAGTATATATTAGTTTTACTTCTCTTTTTTAGTTAATGACAATTTATATGTTCTTGCAATGCTATTCATTTCATCAAGACATTAAAATGTAATTATTTTAGAAATTTACATAATATTCTCTTGAGAATTACAATTATTTTCTCATTTTGGATATTTTTAATTAAACATTTCTCTATTTTATTGGTTATTTAAAGAACAATTCTATTATGTACTCATCAATTCTGTTCCTTGTGTTGTTTTCTAATTAATTTCTTTCTCCTCTTTTGATTTCTTGGTATTATTTTACTCTGCTTTATAATAACACTAGTAGCCCTGCACATGAATCAGTGTGCCAGTAGCTCGCCAGTAGCTCACTGCTGCCCTCCAGTAGCTCTCCGCCCGCTGCTCCGCCCTCCGGTAGCTCCCTCCACCCCCCACCCCCCGCTATAGCTTGCTGTCCTGCCCCCTCCTGTAGCTCTCTGCCACCCGCTTGTAGCTCACTGCCCCACACTCCTGCTGATCCGTGATCTGGTCATTACACAGTCAGTCATTATGCTTCACGGCATAATGACCATTTGCATATTACATCTTTATTATATAGGACTAGAGGCCCGGTGCATGAAATTCGTGCATGGGAAAGGGGAGAAGGTACCTTCAGCCCAGCTTGTACCCTCTCCAATCTGGGACCCCTTGGGTGATGTCCAACTACCGGTTTAGGCCCACCCCCAACTGCCCCCCCCCCCCACTGGCCTGTTGCCCTCAACTTCCCCCCCCATCAGCCTGGTTGCCCGTCATGCCCCCCCCCCACACCAGCCTGGTCGCCCCATGCAACCTGCTGTTCAGTCATTTGGTTGTCCCTCACTAACCCCCCTGCCGGCCTGCGGTCACCCCACCAGCCTGCTTGTTCAGTCGTTTAGTCATCCCTCTCACAATCCTGGACCACTGGCTCCTAATCACTCGCCTGCCTGCCTGGTTGCCCCTAACTGCCCCCTGGCCTAGTCTCCCCTCACTGCTTCCCCTGCCAGCCTAATCACCCCTAACTGCCCCCCTCTGCCAGCCTGATCGCCCCTAACTGCCATTCCCCCGACCCCCCGCACCGGCCTGGTTGCCTCTTACTGGCGGCCTGGTCACCCCCAACTGCCCCCCCCACTGGCCTGTTGCCCTCAACTGCCCCCCACCAGCCTGGTTGCCCCTCATGCCCCCCCCCCCCACCAGCCTGGTCGCCCCACGCAACCTGCTGTTCAGTCATTTGGTTGTCCCTCACTAACCCCCCTGCTGGCCTGCAATCACCCCACCAGCCTGCTTGTTCAGTCGTTTGGTCGTCCCTCACTAACCCCCCTGCCAGCCTGGTCATAGGCAGCCATCTTGTGAGGGCGTGAGGGTTAATTTGCATATTACCTCTTTATTATATAGGATACTTTTTTCATTGTCTTACCCCCCAAATAAAACAATTTTTGTACATGACTCTTCCTCACTATAAATTGTTTTTGTTGAAGATGATTTTTCATATTTTTGCTTAAACTTCCTCTTTATTTTACATCAGACTTACTAGGCTTATGTGAATGTATGGGGGAAATTTCTGAGCTTTATCTCTGATGCCTCATCTGCTCCCCAGGCTGAATTCAGAAGTTTTTATCTGGCTTGCTATATTTAGGGCTCCTGGATGACCTGCTGGGAATGTGTAAGCCAGTGGTCACGTATTGGAAATTAGACTTCCTGATATGGAGCTGTTTGACCGAGGGTGCACACAACCTTGGGGAACACCGAGCCACATATCTGAAACTGTTCCCCATTCAGGAACTGCTGGGCTGCTCTTGGTAATGCCTGTAGCGCACATGCCTTCTGAGGAGGCCTCCTTCAGTGGCAGTTCTTGGAGGGACTTCTTACAGCTGGAGGCAGTGTCCTGCTTAAACCTGATGTTTTCATCTCTCCTTCAAGAAATTCTTAAATAATGTCTGCCTATCCAGCCCCATTATGCTCTGGAGATGCAAGTGGAGATCCAGAAGGAATACTTAATTCTGTATTAAATACAGACGGGCTCTCTCAGGAGACGTTTACACAGCTGTGCAGTAGAAGGTATTGTCCTCCAAAAATAGTTTAAGATGAGACTGGAAGATAAGACTGTTTCTTTAATTACTCTCTGGGGAGTGTTCAGAAAAGCAAGACCAGTTCACCAAACAAACAGCATCCCAGGGGTAACAATCTAGCTGTTGCAGAATCTATTGAAAACAAGAGAAGTCTGGGGACAGCATTGTCCTAACAGAGGGGGTCTGAGGACAACCTCCAGGAGGCAGTAGAGAGGTAGCCAACATGTCAAGGTCTGAACCAGTAAGTACATGAAACCACGTAGCTGGAGCCAGAGACAACATAGATGCAGACTTTAGAGACTAATAACCCAGGAAGGTACACTGAACAGAGGTAGGCAGAGTCGATTAAGCATCCTGGAACACAGGAAGCCAGTTAGCCACTGGATGGAAAGAACATATCATTAATCCAGGTCACACTGGGCTCAATCTATGGTTTGGAGGTAAAATGGCTATCAAAGGTCAAGGGCAAGGACAAAGCTCTACTTGCCACAGACTCCATATCTTTAGCAGAACTTCCTTTCCTCTGGAGCCATGCTGTCTAATCCTCACTAGCCATTTTGGCTCTTTAAATTTTAAAGGAAATGTAAAATTCAGTTTCTCTAGAGGCATTTTAAAAGTTCAGTCTGGCCCTAGCCTGTTTGGCTCAGTGAATAGAGCCTGCAGACAGAAGGGTCCCGAGTTCAATTCCGGTTAAGGGCACATGCCAGGGTTTTGGGCTCGATACCCAGTATGGCGACATGCAGGAGGCAGCCGATCAATGATTCTTTCTCATCATGGATGCATCTATCTCTCTCTCCCTCTCCCTTCCTCTCTGAAATCAATAAAGGTATATTTTTAAAAAATAAAATAAAATAAAGGCTCACATTCCCAGCATCCCTGGAAGTTCGGCTGGATGGTGCTGCTCTCAGCCATGTGCAGAGACACAATCCTCACTGGGTTTGCACTGGAACTGCCATTCACCTAAGCTTTTTATTTTTACTTTTGTGTATATTTCACGATGCCCACAATATAGTAGTACATAATATATGTAAATAATTAAAAATGATGCTTATATTTAACTTCATGGATTTACCTTTTCTCCTTAGCACTTGCCATAATTTAATTGTACTCTCCTCATTTACCTTTTTTATTATTATTTATGATTTGTATAAAATCTAAGCTCCGTAAAGAAAAGAATGTGGTCTTTTTCTATTCACTGGAAATTTCATAGCACATAGATGTTCAATAAATAAATAGATGTTGACTATTCACAGCCAGCCCTTTGGATCGTTTAGGCATGTACATTAGTGGCACGGGAGGTCAGTATATTTATTTCAGTAAGCAGATGACAAAAGAGTGAATGGTTCTCTCATGACCACTTTATTGAAACAAAGTTCTGACAAAGAAGTAAACTCAAGGAGAGGCACCTCTTCTTAATTTGCACAAAAGATAAATAAAGGCCAGCTAGTGTTGAAAGTGCACATGCAATAGATTTTTTTGGAATGAGTACGCCCTAGACAAATTTGGATTCTCCATTCTAGAGGATAGGAATCTAACTGGATTTCAGACCTTTTCTCAGAAGAGCAAGGTGGGGATGTCAGTATAAGAAAGCCTGTGGAGTAAGATTTCACGTTGTGTAGTAGTAATCAAGGTCTTAAATTTGGGCTTAGGATGGGGAGTTATCAGCACATCTCAGGGGATAAAAACAGGTTATTCCGATCCAGTCAGGCATCAGAAAGGCAGATGAGCCTGCCATTCAGCCAGCAGGTAACAAGTAATACCTGTTGGCTCAAACTCATCACTCGGATGTGCATTTGATTGCCAGTGTGATCAGCTGTTCTGAAACACACTGGGGGATCGATCTAAAAGTAGTCACTTGTCAACAGACAGAGGTTTGGGTGTGATTTAAAGCTTATCCGTGTGACAGGATAAAATGAAATTGGAGTAAAAAAGAACAGGTTTATCATCTGAATTCTTTCTCATTAAAACAAGAACATGGCTATATATTAGCCTCTTGCTGTCAGTTTCCATATTTATAAAATGGTATTAATTGCATGAAATTATCCATCTCTCATAGGGCTGTGGAGGAGTCTCTAGAACAGTCTCTGGCACCTAGTAGAGGCTCCATGAATGAGAATTTCCTTCCCCTTTCTCATTTTAAAAATTCCAACTTGAACCTAAATTCCCTCTTTTAAGTCTTCATCTCCTTTCTGAAACTATGAGAATGATACAAAGCATAGCAATTTATATGAACCGAGCTGTCACCAGGTAAGAGGCCCATGCTGAGTGCTTTACACGGTTTTTGAACTGAAAGAGCATCATCACATTCCAATCATTTGACTCCTCGATCCCCAACCCTGCTGCCCCCTCTTGACACCAAAAACCCCTCCCTCCTGATGGACCCAGCAGCCTTGAGAGCACTCGCAGGAAAGAGCTTAAACGTCTCCATCTGTATGAGAGTTTTCATTGCCTTGTCCACATCCAGTTCTTAGTATTACCCTCAACCTAACTCTAATCTCTTTAAAGGATTTTTACATGGATTTCCTGCATACAGAAGTGGCAAGCTTAGGGGTTTGGGGGTAAGGAATGTGTGTCCAAGAACAAGGATCTGCCCTCAGCCGGGCACCAAAGGTCTAGTGAGAAGGCCTCCATGAGGAAGTTTACGTTTTTACATTTTGAAAGACACACTTTGCTGCCTTGATCATTTGTTGTGAGCCAGCTCTGAATTTCCCATGTTTCCCTGACATGTTGACATGACCTAAATTTAGACTGCATCTCAGGAATGATAATTTCTCCCTATTTATAGAAGAAAAAGAAAGAAATTTCAAAATATCACAAAGCAATATTGGCAGAGCATATGGGATGCAAGTGACCTGGAACTCCAAGAACAAAAATCACTCCTTCCTTATTCTCTGCGGCACAAATAGAAGGCCAGCTATAAATGCTCAGAAGTGTTCTTCTTTTCAAGAATCACATCTCCGTCTGACTCTGCTTTTTGTCTCTTGCTCTGGGGCTGCCTTTGTGCAAAGAATGCACCAAGAAAAAGAAAACCCTGATAAATAAAAATCCAAAGATGTCTAAAGTTGAAAGAAGTAATCTTTTCCAATCCAGAAAATCACAGTTTGAATTGTATTTCCTGTGTGCGAATCTCAGAGAGTTTAAAACTTATTTCCACACCTAAGGCTCCCTCTGTTGTGATGTTGGGCTGTACGAAAAACAAGTATATTGTCACACATTTTGTCTGACAGCTAGGAAATATTCCTATCACATGCATGACAAAATGTTCCTGAGTGTACACCATGTTCTACGTGAACTCTGCACAGTTAAGGAGCAGCAAGAAGGTTTTGGCGGCAGCATGGTCATTGTCAGGCAGCTCTCTCAAGAGCATGGTGGGCTGCGCCTGGCAGGGGGGTGAGCTTGGCTGATGAGGTTAGACTAAGTGAAACTCTGTTTCCTGCCCTGAAAGAGCAATGTGATCCCTAACCAGTTTGGCTGAGTGGATAGAGCGTCGGCCTGGGGACTGCAGGGCCCCAGGCTTGATTCTGGTCAAGGGCATGTAGCTCGGTTGCTGTTGCAGGCACATCCCTAGTAGGGGTGTGCAGGAGGCAGCTGATGGATGTCTCTCTCTTATCGATGTTTCTAACTCTCTATCCCTCTCCCTTCCTCTCTGTAAAAAAATCAATAAAATATATGAAAGAAAGAAAGAAAGAAAGAAAGAAAGAAAGAAAGAAAGAAAGAAAGAAAGGAAGGAAGGAAGAAAGAAAGAAAAGGACAATCTGACGTTTGGATTTTGCAATAGATTTTTTTTTTAATGGCCCTCAGAGTAATTTCACTGGTCCTGGGGGTGGGGAAGAGGGAGTGGAAGAGGGAAAATTATCCATATCTATTTTTTTAAAAACATTAAACAGCAATTTCTAACTTGATCACTCATTATTTCCCCAAATTTGGTGCTGAATCACTCATCACTAAGGGCAAATGTTAAATCTGTTGTGCAAAATGGTAATGTACCAATATTTAAGGGCATTCAAAACAACCAAGAGTGAGACTTTGAATATAGTTCCCTAGTAATTAAACAATAATTACATTGCTGGTGACACAGTGAGTTCTTACTGAGTTGTTTCTATGTCTATTATGATAAGCCTAGAGATATTAGACTTTTCTTTTGAGGCTTTAACAATCAAATATGTATTAGCCTGTTTGAACTCCAGGCTAGGGAGAACCTACTGAGATGACCCAGAGCCAGAGATTAGAGCTCAAAGTCCTAGAGGTGAGTACAAGGGCAGGTGTCTTGCCCAGGGCCACTAAAAGCAGGAAGATCTAGGGGGTTTGTCCTGGACAAACTGATAACTTCCAAAGGCATAAACTGAGATAAATTTAGGAGATAGTTCCAAATGTCAGAATTTCGGCAAATTTGGGACAGAAAAGAAGCTGAGTCAGGCATGAATTAGAACTGGTCCAGAGTTATAGCTGATTCCATTAAAATAGCCACAGCTTGCCTGGCCAGCATGGCTCAGCGGTTGAGTATCGACCTAGGAACCACAAGGTCATGGTTCGATTCCTGGTCAGGGCACACGTCCAGGTTGTGGGCTCAATCTCCAGGGTGGGGCATGCAGGAGGCTGCCGAACAATGATTTTCATCATTGAAGTTTCTATCTCCCCCTCAACCTTCCTCTCTGAAATCAAAAAGAACATATTTTTAAAGTAGCCACAGCTTCCTTTTCTTTGTATAAAGGGTTTAGGATCAGGATATACATTTTTCTTCCAAGGTGTTGGTTTCTCTATTGTGAAAATGGAAATAAGACATAACAAGATTCAGATAACATATATTTTAGGACATTTGTAAACATAAAATTACATGTGAGAACACTCCATGTAAGAATATCTCAGCCTTTACTCAATACCAAAAGTGCAACAACAGAAGCAAAAATAAACAAGTGGAACAAAACAAACTGAAAATCTTCTGCACAACAGAAAAAAATCAGCAAAATAAAAAAGGCAACCTACAGAATGAGATAAAATGTTTGTTAATCACCTATTTGACAAGATGTTAATTTCCAAAATATATAAGAAATTTATACAATCAGAGGCAAAAAAGCCAAACAATCCAACTTTAAAAAGGGCGATGAACTTGAAAAGACATTTCTCCAAAGAGGACACACAGATGGCCAATAGACATATGAAAATATGCTCAAAGTCACTAATGATAAGAGAAATGTAAATCAAAAGCCACAATGAGATATCACTTCACACATGTTAAGTTGGCTATCATCAAAAAGACAAGGGCTAAAAAGTGTTGGTGTGGATGTGGAGAAAGGAGAATCATTGTGCACTGTTCGTGGGAATGTAAATTGGTACAGTCACTTGGAAAAATAGTATGGAGATTCCTCAAAATATGAAAAAAAGAACTACCATATCATCCAGTAATCTCACTTACAGATATACCTGAAGGAAATGAAAACTCTGAAAGTAATAGGTGAATCGATGTTTATTGTGGCATTATTCACAATAGCCAAGGCATGGAAACAACTTGTGTTCATCAAGGGATTGTGGATAAAGAAAACATAACATTATTCATCCATAAAAGGAGATTCTGCCATTTGTTACAACATGGATGGACCTTGAGGGCATGTGCTAAGTTAAATGAATCACAGAGAGAAAGACAAATACAGTATGTTCTCACTTATATGCAGAAGGGTCAAAAGTGGGACTCAGAACGGAGAGTAGAAAAGTGGTTGCCAGGGCCTGGGGGTGAAGGCAATGGGGAGATGTTGGTCAAAGGGTACAAATTCCCCAGGTGCAAGTTAAATAAAGTCTGAGGATCTAATGCATAGCAGGTGACTATAATGAGTTGCACTGTGTTATACACTGGAAAGCTGTTGAGAGATTTTAAATATTATAATACATGCAGAAAAAATGGTAATTATTGGAGGGGATGGAGACTAACTAACCTTATTGTGGTCATCATTTTGCAATATACATATGTGTTTAATAATCATATTGCACAACTTGAACTTATATGATATATATCAATAATATCTCAATAAGATGGATTTATTTGGATATACTTGGATTCAGTCATTTCTCTAATATTTTAACACACACACACACTCTCAGACACAGACATGCACAGGCTGCCTAGCTTTATTTCTTAGAGGACAAAAAAGCTTGAAATGTTTATAATTTTAAACCATTTTGTTGACACAAACATTTTCATGTAACAGTAATAGAATGCCATGTTTAGCTAATACTGTCAGGTCAGCTGTAGCTCCTTTGGATTTTCTCTACCTTCACTAGCCCCAACCATATTTATCATAATGATTAATTTAGGAGATTTCTGACAAGTTTTCTTACATTTAATATTACACTCTCAAAATTGACTCTTAAGCAGAATGGCTTAAATTATTTTTTAGGTTGTTCTAATCTCTAGTTTACCTTTCTCCCCAAGCATTTAGAGATACTGTTGTACTTAGCTAGTTGTTAATAACTAGAGGCCTGGTGCATGAATTCGTGCACGGGTGGGGTCTAGCTGGCCCTGATTGGGGTGGGGGGGGGCAATGGGGGCCAGGGCTGGCTGTGGGGAGGGGCTGTGGGAGGTTGGCCAGCCGGCCCTGCTCCCAATCAGGATGGAGGGGCCAATCTGGGCAGAACTGGCTAGTGGGGGGGCTGATTGGGGGAGAGGGGGCTGGCCAGAGGGAGGGGCCATTGGCAGTTGGCCGGCCAGTCCCGCACTAGATGGGGGGGGGGGGAGTGATCAGGGGCAGTGCCATCTGGGGAGAGGGGCTGCCGGAGGTTGGGGGAGGACGATCAGGGCCCCAATCAGGCCAGTTGGCCGCCACAGTGCACATCATAGCAACTGGTCGTTCCAGTTGTTCTACTTGTTCCATTGTTCTGGTCGCTTGGCTTTTATATATAGAGAAAGGAAAGGAGTAAAGGGAAGGCCACACACTATAAGTATGACCATTTGGGCAGCTTCACCAAGAAGTTGCAACTTTTCACTCCCTAGAGAACCACAGGCCCATTCCCCACAGATCATTGGGGAAAAGGGTCCAACAAAGGGAGATAGGTGCATTCACAGTAAAGTTGGGGTGATGGTGACATAAGGAAGGTACTTGCTAATCAATCTAGTATGGGGAACCATCAATTGGCTGGGGGGGTGAGGCCAATGCAAGTCCAGAAAAATTTGGTAATACATAATCCCCCAGTCAAAGGAATTCTCTCTCTTGGCTCTTGGCTTTTTTGTTCCTCGGCTCTGCTCCTGCCCATGTTCCCTCAGTAGCCACATGGCCCATAGCCATGCAGGCCCCACATGCAATGGACTGATAGACTGCAGCTGGGAGCACAAACTAAGCTAGCCTGATGCTGGACTGGAGTGTGCATATATGGAGGGGAAACTCTGGACACTGGCTTTGATCTTAGCCCTGCTGAAAATGAAATGGGACCTTTTCTTGGTAGGATGAAGGGAAATGGAACCTTGGAAACTCAGGGGTTTGATTCCACATAAATAAAGCTTTCTATCATATCTCATCCTCCTGTGCAAGTCTAAGAGAATTCTTTTTCTCGTGACATTGCAAGAAGCCCACATCCCCTAGCAACAGCTGGGGGTAAGGAGAACTCCTCACCGATAACATTAGCACTTAACTCTACACACTCCATATTTCTTGCTCCATATATTTTTAGGGTCCTTTTAAATGTCACATCTGTAAGAAAATTTTTCTAGCCATCTGGTGTGGCTCAGTGGTTGACCTATGAACCAGCAGGTCATGGTTCAATTCCAAGTCAGGGCACATGCCTGAGTTGCAGGCTGGATCTCCAGTGTGGGGCGTGCAAGAGGAAGCCAATGATTCTCTCTCATCACTGATGTTTCTATTGCTCTCTCCCTCTCCCTTACTCTCTGAAAGCAATAAAAATATACTTTTAAAAAAGAATACTTAATAAAAAAGAAAAATTTTCTAACCACTCTATCCCAATCATACCCACACATTATTATTTTTTTTATCAGAATATTATGTTTATTTGCTTTCTGGCTCTTACTAAAACATAAAAATGTATTAAAAAAAATTTTTTTTTTGATAATAGAATATGGCAATAAAGCATAGGTATTTTTATTTTTTTTTCAAATTTTTATTAAGGTATTATATGTGTACATATCTTACCATTGCCCCCCACCCCCACCCCACTCCCATACATGCCCTCACCCCCCAATGTTTTGCATCCGTTGGTTACTCTTATATACATGCATATAAGTCCTTCAGTTGATCTCTTATTTCCCCCACCTCTCCCTAACCTTACCACTGTAATTTGACAGTCTGTTTGATGCTTTACTGCCTCTGTAACTATCTTTTTGTTCATCAGTTTATAATATTTTTCATTATCCCCAAATGAGTGGGATCATGTGGTATTTTTCTTTCATTGACTGGCTTATTTCACTTAGCATAATGTTCTCTAATTCCATCCAAGTGCCTACAAATGGTAGTAATTCCTTCTTTTTTACGGCAGCATGGTATTCCATTGTGTAGATGTACCATAGTTTTCTGATCCAGTCATCTGCTGATGGGCACCTAGGCTGTTTCCAAATCTTAGCTATTGTAAATTGTGCTGCTATGAACATAGGGGTGCATATATCCTTTCTGATTGGTGTTTCTGGTTTCTTAGGATATATTCCTAGGAGTGGGATTACTGGGTCAAATGGGAGTTCCATTTTCAGTTTTTTGAGGAAACTCCATACTGTTCTCCACAGTGGCTGCACCAGTCTGCATTCCCACCAGCAGTGCACGAGGGTTCCTTTTTCTCCGCATCCTCGCCAACACTTGTCGTTTGTTGATTTGTTGATGATAGCCATTCTGACAGGTGTGAGATGGTATCGCATTGTTGTTTTGATTTGCATCTCTCGGATAATTAGTGACTTTGAGCATGTTTTCATGTGTCTCTTGGCCTTCCTTCTGTCTTCTTTCGAAAAGCTTCTATTTAGATCCGTTGCCCATTTTTTTATTGGATCATTTATCTTCCTTTTATTAAGTTGTATAAGCTGCCTGTAGATGTTGGAAATTAAACCTTTATCAGTGATACCATTTGCAAATATGTTCTCCCATACAGTGGGGTTTCTTGTTGTTTTGTTGATGGTTTCTTTTGCTGTGCAAAAGCTTTTTATTTTGATGTAGTCCCATTTGTTTATTTTCTGTTTGGCTTCCATTGCCCTAGGGGCAGTATTACTGAAAAAGTTCTTTTGGCATATGTCTGAGATTTTGCTGCCTGTGGATTCCTCTAGTATTTTTATGGTTTCCCGTCTTATATTTAAGTCCTGTACCCATTTTGAGTTTATCTTTGTGTATGGCGTAAGTTGGTGATCTAGTTTCATTTTTTTGCATGTATCTGTCCAATTTTCCCAACACCATTTATTAAAGAGACTGTCTTGACTCCATTGTATGCTCATGCCTCCTTTGTCAAATATTAAATGCGCATATTGGTTTGGGTCGATATCTGGATTCTCTATTCTGTTCCATTGATCTATATGTCTGTTCTTGTGCCAGTACCAGGCTGTTTTGATGACAGTGGCTTTGTAATACAGCTTGAAATCTGGTATTGAGATCCCTCCTACTTTATTCTTCTTTCTCAGGATTGCTGTGGCTATTCGGGGTCTTTTTTTATTCCAGATGAATTTTTGGAGAGTTCTTTCTAGGTCTGTGAAATACGCCGTTGGTATTTTAATGGGGAGTGCATTGAATCTATAGATTGCTTTGGGTAGTATGGACATTTTAATGATGTTGATTCTGCCAATCCATGAACATGGTATGTTCTTCCATCTGTTTACATCTTCCTCTATCTCTTTTTTCAGTGTCCTGTAGTTTTCCGCATATAGGTCTTTTACCTCCTTGGTTAGGTTTATTCCTAAGTATCTTAATTTTTTTGGTGCGATGGAAAATGGGATTGCTTTTTTAGTCTCTCTTTCTGTAAGTTCATTGTTGGTGTATAGAAATGCCATAGATTTCTTAGTGTTAATTTTGTATCCTGCTACATTGCCGAATTCATTTATTAAGTCTGTTAGTTTTTTGATGGAGTCTTTCGGGTTTTTTATGTACAATATCATGTCATCTGCAAATAAGGACAGCTTTACTTCTTCTTTTCCAATTTGGATGCCTTTTATTTCTTCTTCTTGTCTAATTGCAGTGGCTAATACTTCCAGTACTATGTCAAACAGGAGTGGTGAGAGTGGGCATCCCTGTCTTGTTCCTGTTCTTAGGGGAAATGGTTTTAGTTTTTGCCCATTGAGTATGATGTTAGCTGTGGGTTTATCATATATAGCTTTTATGATGTTGAGGTATGATCCTTCTATTCCCACCTTGTTGAGAGTTTTTATCAAGAAAGGGTGTTGGATTTTGTCAAATGCTTTTTCTGCATCAATTGATATGACTATGTGATTTTTATCTCTCAATTTGTTTATGTGATGTATCACATTTATTGATTTGCGGATATTGAACCATCCTTGCATTCCTGGGATAAACCCTACTTGGTCATGGTGTATGATCTTTCTGATGTACTTCTGGATCCGATTTGCTAGAATTTTGTTGAGGATTTTGGCATCTACATTCATGAGGGATATTGGCCTGTAATTCTCTTTCATTGTGTTGTCTTTATCTGGTTTTGGTATTAGGGTGATGCTGGCTTCATAGAAGGAGCTTGGAAGTGTTCCTTCCTCTTGAATTTTTTGGAATAGTCTGAGGAGGATAGGTTTTAGTTCTTCCTTGAATGTTTGGTAGAACTCTCCTGTGAAGCCGTCTGGCCCCGGGCTTTTGTTTGCCGGAAGCTCTTTGATGACTGCTTCAATTTCTTCCATAGTTACTGGCATGTTGAGCTGTTTAGATTCTTCCTGATTGAGTTTTGGAAGGTTATATTTTTCTAGGAATATGTCCATTTCCTCCAGGTTGTCCAGTTTGTTGGAATAGAGTTGTTCGTAGTATTTTTTAACAATCCTTTGTATTTCGGCGGGATCTGTTGTTATTTCACCTCTTTCATTTCTGATCTTGTTTATTTGGGTCCTCTCCCTTTGCTTCTTGGTGAGCCTGGCTAGAGGTTCATCAATCTTGTTTATCCTTTCAAAGAACCAGCTCTTGGTTTTGTTGATCTTTTGTATTGTTTCTTTGGTCTCTATGTCGTTTATCTGTGCTCTGATCTTTATTATTTCCTTCCTTCTGCTTACACTGGGCTTTTCTTGTTGCTCTTTTTCTAACTCTTTGAGTTGTTGGGTTAGGTAATTTATTACCCCTGTTTCTTGTTTTTTGCAGTAGGCTTGTAGAGCTATGAACTTCCCTCTCAAGACTGCTTTCGCTGTGTCCCATAGATTTTGGATTGTAGTGTTTTCATTGTCATTTGTTGTCATGATGTTTTTTATTTCTTCTTTGATCTCTCTGGTAACCCAGTCATGGTTTAATAGCATGCTGTTTAGTCTCCATGTGTTTGATTTCTTTGGGTTGTTTTTATTGTAGTTGATTTCCAGTTTTATGCCACTGTGGTCTGAGAAGATGCTTGATATGATTTCTATCTTCTTGAATTTGAAGATACTTTGCCTATGTCCCAACATATGGTCTATCTTTGAAAATGACCCATGTGCGCTTGAGAAGAATGTATATTCTGTGGCTTTGGGGTGAAATGTTCTGAAGATGTCAATTAATTCCATCTGGTCTAGTGAGTCATTTAGGATTGATGTTTCTTTGCTGATGTTTTGTTTAGAGGATTTGTCCAATGGTGATAGTGGGGTATTAAAGTCTCCTACTATGATTGTATTGCTGTCAATGTCTCCCTTGATATCCTCCAGGAGTTTTTTTATGTATTTGGGTGCTCCTGTATTGGGTGCATATATGTTTACCAGAGTTATTTCTTCTTGTTGGATTGCTCCCTTTAGTATTATGAAATGGCCTTCCTTATCTCTTGTTATGTCCTTCAGTTTGAGATCTAATTTGTCAGAAATAAGTATTGCTACCCCAGCTTTTTTTTCAGTTCCATTTGCCTGGAAAACCTTTTTCCATCCCTTCACCCTCAGTCTGTGTGCGTCTTTTTTTCTGAGGTGGGTTTCTTGTAGACAGCAGATATATGGGTCGTGTTTTCTTATCCAATCTGTTACCCTATGTCTTTTGATTGGGGCATTTAATCCATTTACATTTAAAGTTATTATTGATAGGTACTTATTTGTCGCCATTCCTATTCTTTACCCCTGTGTTACTTCTTCGCTTCCTGTTTCTTTCTTTCTTTCTTTCTTTTTTTTTTTTTTTTACAGTAGACCCTTTAGCATTTCTTGCATTGCTGGTTTGGTGGTAATAAATTCCCTTAGTCCTTTTTTGTCTGTGAAGCTCCTGATTTCACCTTCAATTTTGATTGACAGCCTTGCTGGGTACAGTATTCTTGGATTCAGCCCCTTCCTTTGCATGACTTTGTATATTTCATTCCATTCCCTTCTGGCCTGATGAGTTTCTGTTGAGAAATCAGTTGCTAGTCTGATGGGGGTTCCTTTGTATGTAACTTTCTGTCTCTCTCTTGCTGCTTTTAAGATTCTTACTTTGTCGTTGGTGTTTGCCAATTTAATTATAATGTGCCTTGGCGTCGGTCTTTTGGGGTTCATTTTGCTTGGGACTCTGTGAGCTTCTTGGATTTGTGTGGGTTTTTTCTTCCCTATATCTGGGAAATTTTCTGTCATTATTTCTTCAAAGAGGTTTTCTATTCCTTGCTCAGCTTCCTTTCCTTCTGGAACCCCTATTATGCGGATGTTGTTTTGTTTCGTGTTGTCCCAAAGTTCCCTTAGACTCTCCTCCTGCCTTTTAATTTTTTTTTCTAGAAGTTGCTTTTCTTGGGTATTTTTTTCCATCTTGTCTTCTAGCTCACTGATGCGGTCCTCTGCTTCTTCTAGTCTACTCTTGATGCTTTCTATTGAGTTCTTTACAGCAGCGATGTCATTTTTCATTTCTTCTTGGTTCTTCTTCATTTCCTCTTGGTTCTTGCTCATATTGTCGAATTTGTCTTCCATTCTTTTCAGCCACCTTATGACCATTTCTCTGAATTCTTTTTCTGGAAGGTTGCTTGCCTCCATTTCGTTTACTTCCTTTTCTGGTGATGCCTGCTTTTCTTTCATATGCGGGCTGCTTCTTTGTCTCCCCATGGTCTCTCTTCTCTGGGTGTCTGGTTATGTAGTTCTCTCTCTCCTGGGTTGATTTAAAGGCACAAAATACAGCACTACCAGGTACAACTCACAAGGCACTGAACAGGAATGTATTCACGATATTAATAACCTCCAATAAAGGTGACCACCAGAGAAAGGCAAATTAGGTGATAGGAGAGAAAGAAGAAGAGGAAAAAAGAAAGAAAGAAAGAAAAAAAGAAAAAAGGAGTGTGAAAATGAAATTGGGAAAAGAGAAAGTAAAGAGAAAAAAAAAAAAGTAAGAGAGACAAGAAATTGACTAAGAGAGAAAGGGGAACAGACTATATATATTGGGGATAAAACTCCAATAGAACAATCACTAATCCCAGCAAATGCCAGCAACAAGTGCCTGGGGATTAGTACAAACTACAACAACAACTAATATGGAGTGAGGCAAGGGAAAGCTGAAGCACAAAACAAACAAAAAAATACACAAAAGAAGAATAAGCAAAACAGTCTCACAAAAAAAGCATAAAAATTGGATATAATCTACATTCAAGCAAACAACAACAAAAGGACAGAGATAAGGACAAGTTTATGGATAACTCAGACAGCAAAGGGAGAGGTGTATGTGGACTTGGAGCAGGGGATTGGAGATTAGATATGTAAGTAGGGTGAAATTTTAACAAGGGGTAAACAGAAAGAATAGGGAAAATCTAAAGCAGTAAAAGGGTAAGACAAACAGGACACTGAAAAGGGGGAGGTTAGGAAGAGAGTGATGGCCTAAAGGTAGAGTTGAGATAGAGTAAAACGATGCTAAAGGAAAGATAAAAAATAGAATGTAGAACCCTAATCCCAAAATAAAATGAAGAGAAAATAAAATGACACTTTAAAAAAAAAAAAAAAAAAAAAAAAAAAAAAAAAAAAAAAGATAAAATAGCAGTAGTAATAATACGGATTGAAAATAAAAATGTAATCATTAAAAAGGTAAAATCAAGTGATGAAAAAAGAAAAAAAAGTTTCTTGATTAAAAGATGCAAAAAATGAAAATTAAAAAAAAATAAAAAAATAAAAAAAATAAAAGGTAAAAATAAAATGTGGAGTAGTGAAGGTCATTCACTTCCTCTGTTTTTCTGTTTGGCACGCCTGTTTCTCAGTCCAGACAGTATTGCAGTTCCCTGCGATCCACTGCTCTTCGGTGTTGTAAGCCAGTCCTGATTTTAAGCAGGCGGTGTGTCTTAATTTCTCGTATTCCTTTATTTTTGATTACACAAGAGTCAATTTGTGATTCAGCCCCTGGGTGGCAGTGTTTCTGGATTGACTTCCGGGTCTATCTATGGCCTCTCTAGGCAGTGTTAGAGCCTTCTTTCCCTGTGGCACTCGCCACGGGCCTGTGGGAGTGGTCTGCCTCAGAGCTGACTCTCTGATGGTCACTCCCCGCTCCGATCCCCAGGTTCCAGAAAAACAACCTTCCCCTGCAGTCTCCCAGGGTGTCCCCAACTGGGTGATCCTATGTATTGGGCTTAGTAATCAGAAGCAAGGATTTGAAGAGGAAAAAGCCCAAGTGTGCGAACTCCGGGACTGCGAGTAAGCCCAGGCACCCAGGGAGCGCACGGGCTGCGCGTAAGTCTGGACTGCCTGAAATTCTTAGGGTGTCCCTGCACTTCAGATCAAAATGGGTTGCTTTTTAGAGTGCCCTTCTCTTAGCAGCTCTGAGGACCCCTTTCCACAGTCACAGATCACGCCAGCCCCTACAGCCACGGATTTTTCTAGGCACAGACTTCCCTGGTCCTCCAGCTCCCGCAAAACGCGCGTTCCTCTCTCCCGCCGGGACCAGAGACCTCACCTTATCCCAGGCGAAATCTGACCTTTCCGTGGTGGAGTGTAGAGCTTCTCTGAACCCGTGTGCTTGCGCCAGTTGGGGAGCGTTGTTCTGGGGCTCGCAGATGTTCCTGGGGTGCCGCAGTTGTGGATTCTCAGGCTTCAGATAAGCTCCACTTTCCGGATCAAGATGGCGCAGACTCCGCGTCCAAGCCTGCAGCTCCGGGAGGGGACCCAGCCGCAGTTCGTGCTGCCAGGTCAGGGGAACCCCGTTCAGCAGTCCCCCACCTCCTTCTGGAATTCAGCTGTCTCCCAACCAGCCAACAAACACTCCTTGCGCGACCCTCAGCTGTTCTTTCTTTCTGCTCCGGGACAAGGCTCGGAACACGTCTGTCTATTCCGCCGCCATTATATCTCCCTAAAGCCAAAATGTATTAAATTTGATGCCTAATTATTTATAGTTGTTTTTCCACTGGACTTTATGTTTCTTGCATTAAGGGGCATGTCACTCCTGTTATTCAGCACTAGAGGCTCTGTGCACAAAATCTGTGCATGTGTGGGGGGGTGTCCCTCAGCCCAGCCTGCACCCTCCCAATCTGGGACCCCTCGAGGGATGTCCGACTGCCCGTTTAGGCCTGATCCCAGTAGGACTGGGCCTAAACAGGCAGTCGGACATCCCTCACACAATCCAGGACTGCTGGCTCCCAACTGCTCGCCTGCCTGCCTTCCTGATTGCCCCTAACCACTTCTGTCTGCCAGCCTGATCACCCCCTAACCACTCCCCTCCCAGTCTAATTGATGCCTAACTGCTCCCCTGCCAGCCTGATTGCCCCTAACTGCCCTCCCCTGCAGGCGTGTTCATCCCCAACTGCTCTCCCCTGCAGGCCTGGGTCCCCCCAAACGTCCCTCCTCTGCTGGCCTGGTCACCCCTAACTGCCCTCCCCTGTAGGCTTGATTGCCCCTAACTGCCCTCCCTTGTAGGCCTGGTCCCTCCCAACGTCCCTCCCCTGCTGGCCTGATTGCCCACAACTTCCCTCCCTTGCAGGCCTGGTCCCTCCCAACTGCCCTCCCCTCTGGCCATCTTGTGGCGGCCATCTTGTGTCCACATGGGGGCAGCCATCTTTGACCACATGGGGGCAACCATCTTGTGTGTTGGAGTGATGGTCAATTTGCATATTACCTTTTATTAGATAGGATTATCACTACTTAAACATAGAAGACAATATTCATTAATATCCATGAAAAGAATGCATGGGTGAATATTTTACTTTACAAAAATGTTTTCAAAGAAGGATGAGTGGATGCTAAAAACAATGGGTAAAGGTTTTCATAAACCAGATATTTCTTAAGTCTCAAAGGTACAGAATATTTATTAATTACAAAAGAGAAAATGCACGCATAAAAGGGAGTTCTATAGGTCACCAGTTTAGCAAAGTGATTAGACTTGACATTCCTGATTATAGAATAATCTGATATTATTTATGCCCTTCTTTCTTTAAAAAATAAGTATATAACATCACCTATGTAACATTTTCAAAATGGAGTTTATTTACCCAGATCTAATCACATGAAAACAGTCAGAATGTGCAACATGTTACAATGCTCTGGAAACTTCCAAAAATTCAATTAACATGAAAAAATTTAAAAGATGGAGGGAAGACTATTCTATATTAAATAATATTTTCTAAATAACAAATAAGTATATAATCTTTTATAGGTCCAGTCTATAAAATGTTCTTAGGACAAATGGAGAAATTTGAACATGAAATATATATTAGATATTAATGATTTAAAGTTATTTTTAGGGATAATAATGACATTTTGTTTAGGTAGGAATCTAGTCTTATTTATAGGAGATTTTACTGCAGTATTCATGGGTGAAGTGTCAAAATATGTACATCATGCTGAAATTGTTCATCAAAAAGCAACTGGGTGTGTTTTTTGATGGGCATAAATAATATCAGATTATTCTATAATCTATAAAAGGGCAACATTTTTATGTTTTAGTAAGAGCCAAAAAACAAATAAACATAATATTCTGATAGAAAATAATGATGTGTGGGTATGATTGAGATAGTGGTTAGAACATTTTTCTTTTTTATTAAGTACTCTTTTTTAAAAGTATATATCCTATCTAATAAAAGAGCAATATGCAAATTAACCACCACTCCATTACACCCACAAGCCACGCCCACCAGACAATCAGGAGCTAGTATGCAAATTAACCCAACCAAGATGGCTGCGGCCACGAAGAGAGCCGGTGGGAGGCTTGGGTTTCCCTGGAGATGGAGGGAACCAAGCTTTTCACACACCCTGGTTGGCCCAGGCCTCCACTCCAGGCTATAAAGTTTCAATTATAGAAGATAAATAAATCCCAACAGAAATGGCTGCCACCACAGAGCGAGCAGAAAGCTTGGCTCCGCTCCAGGCTGAAAAGTTTCAATTGTAGAAGATAAATAAGTCCCAGATACCAGGGCCTCTGCTTGGGTTGCCAGGGGGCGTGGCTGGCCTGCAAACCACCACAGGCCCCTCGCCCAGGCCGCCCCATGCCCCAAGAGAACCCCCACCCTGATCCGGGACACCATTCAGGGCAAAGCAGCTGGCCCCCACCCATGCACCAGGCCTCTATCCTATCTAATAAAAGAGTAATATGCAAATTGACCATCACTCCAACACACAAGATGGCTGCCCCCATGTGGTCAAAGATCCTGCCCCCATGTGGACACAAGATGGCCACCACAAGATGGCCAGCAGGGGAGGGCAGTTGGGATCAGGCCTGCAAGGGAGGGCAGTTGGGGGCAATCAAGCCTGCAGGGGAGGGCAGTTAGGGGTGACCAGGCTGGCAGAGGAGGGAACTTGGGGGTGACCAGGCCTGCAAGAGAGGGTAGTTAGGGGAGACCAGGCCTGCAGGGGAGGGCAGTTAGGGGCAAACAGGCTGGCAAGGGAGCAGTTAGGCATCAATCAGGCTGGCAGGGGAGTGGTTAGGGGGTGATCAGGCTGGCAGGCAGAAGCAGTTAGGGGCAATCAGGAAGGCAGGCAGGTGAGCAGTTGGGAGCCAGCAGTCCTGGATTGTGAGAGGGATGTCCAATTGCCTGTTTAGGCCCGATCCCACCGGGCAGTCGGACATCCCTCAAGGGGTCCCAGATTGGAAAGAGTGCAGGCTGGGCTGAGGGACACCCCCCCTGCACGAATTTCGTGCACCGGGCCTCTAGTATATATATAACATATAAATATAAATTAATAGTATACTATGTCTATAGGTATAAATAATATATATGTGTGTACAAAGAAAGAGAGAGAACATCACATAATGTTAATGACAGAAATTTAAGTGAGGATTCATCTAGGTGTTTATTAAATTATTCCTACAACTTTTTTATAGGACTTATACACTATGCAGCAATCTGAGATAACATATTTCTTTCTGAACACCATAGATAAGACAACTCTAAAAAGAGTGACTTTCATGCATATTTTGTGAGAAAGAATTATGTTACACCATAAGGGTATTTATGAATTAAAGGCAAGATGATTCATTTTGATATAATTAGGGAAAGTTAAACAGTTTTAGATGTGCTTTGATTACTACTTTAGTAACCAATATACTATAGCATGAGGCTGACTGTTGTCTTAAATGCTAGTTATAACATGTATTCTAATAAAGACAAAAAGTAGAAAGTAATTTTTAAAAAATGGATGCTAATTTTAATTGTTGCAATCAATTTGACCTTCCAGTGTTACAAAATAAGGCTTAGTGGGCATATTTGCCATGTGCTAGTGAACAAAGCACCCCAGATTCTGGATCTGCCATCTTGTGGACACTTTCATAACTTCACATTATGAAACTGACCACATTTACCATAGCCAGGCTGTGCATTCAAATAGAAAAGGCAGCTACTATTTTGCCTTAGAAATAGATTGTTGTGTCTCAACTCTTCATCCTAGATTGTGGGTTTTTATAATCCCAATGATATTTTTAAGATAAAGATATTAATAACATAAAAACTAATAATGTGCATTTAACACCTATCAAAGTATTCAATATGATTTATTCATTATTTTAATGTAAAATTTAAGTGTCCTTCTGTATCATGTGTGTATGTACTAATTATGTTTACATCAGCTTTGGAACCAGAAAGAAAATCTCATGAGTTTATAATTATTTTTCTAAAAATGTTTGGAAAGAACTTGAACCTTGTTAACATTTAATTTATAGATTAATGTTACTATATGCATAAACTTGTTAAATATCTATATAATTTTGAGGCATTTGCTCAGAGTTTCACTAATAAATATGTGCAATCAAAATTGTCTGGAATTTACTGGTTGACCATATTTGAACCATATATAGTAAGCAAGTCCACAGCTATATAAAATGCCAACTGGGACAATATAGGCAATAACTACATATGTATTTATAGATATACATGGTCTAACATCTATGCATAATGACTGAGTTCAGCAGACATAAATGTTAGACTAAAAGTTTAATGTACTATAGAAATTGTTTTTAAATTTTAAATCTATAAAAATGGGTAATATATAATAGCTAAAACTGATCATTGAAAAACCTTTCAATCTCTTAATTTGTTATAAAAATCAACTCTTACTAATGTGTTATTGGGAATTATTAGAGCAATAAAAAAAATGTCTTATTAGTGGCCAAACAGCACCAAAATTTTACCAGCATTTGAGCCTCGGTTCAGCAACCACAGTACTTAAGCTCTGGCTAAGAAAGAATTCAGTCAAGGCTCAAATACAGCCAAAGTTTATTTAGAAAGTCACAGAAGTATAAAAGGTGAACCAGCAGGGCTGCGTGAGCTCAGGAAATGAGTTACAGAGGCAAAAGAAGGGCCCTTGGAGCTTAGGAGAAGGAAAAGCCAAGAAAATATACCCGAGGAAGAGAGGGGGAAAGGCATGAGCGCATTTCAGAGAGAGCACACCTGGGGGAAAAAGGGGGTGGGGAAAGATGTAGGTGTGCTCAGGAGAGAGAGAAAAGAGAGCACTCTTTCCTCCTAAGGGCTGTTAAAGGCAGGAGTTTTAGGGGAGATCTCAGGGGAGGATCTCAATAAAATATTCATTAGCTTTCCAGGTGTGTCCTTTCAGGTTCCTGGTCTCCCCTGATTGGTCAATGCCAGGGCAAGGTTCATTAGTTCCTGCCACTGGTCTTGATGCCTGCCATGGCATGGCCCCACCTGGCCTTACTGCCTTCCTGGGTCTGGAGCTGAAACACAACTGAGGCCTAGATGTTATCTCTAGTTTTACCAAAATTATGACTCTGTGCTCAACAACTAGAGGCTTTGTTCCTAAGATTACTTGATGTGGGTCAGAACCTCATTGTCTTGAGGGCTTCAAGTTTAAGGGAGTATTCATGTAAGGACTTGTATGGGAGTCATATGTGGCTATTCTCTGCCCCCCATAGTTCCTTCCCAAGGGGGTCTAACACATGACTAGAAACATGCCAGGGGAGGAAAAGTCAGGGGAGAGTTTGAACTGCAAGCCCATAAAAAGTCAGAGGCTCTCTACACCACACGCTCACTAATATGCTAGGGGAGGAAAGGGTCACCCAGGTCCTTTCCCACTGCTAGGCACCCGGGGATTTCTGTCCTGGAGACATTCTATACCTGACCTATCTTTCCAACTCTGTTCATGCCTGTCTAACTGCCTACTACAGTCTCACACATTCAAATACTCAAAAAACATAGCAGGTGTTCCCACCACTTAAAAGAAAGAAATTTTTTACTACATATTCTAAGCATCAAAGAAAGATTGAAATGATGAGATAAATCACAGGGAAGTCACAGAAATTATTTTGAAATGAATTCAAACCACTTAAAAGTAGAGATAATTCTAATTCTTGCAAATGTGGTTATAAAACAAACAAAAAATGAGCTAAAGTAGTCTTCTTTAAAGGTACATAAGTCAAACACAATTATGTATTAATTTATAGAAATAAAATCCAGATTATATTAAGAAACATTTGAAGTAAAGATAAAAGAGATAATGTGTTCTGGATTTCAAATTTCAAGTGGGTGACTACAGAGATAGTCTTGAGGTAAATACTGTTTAAAATAATTATAGTATCCTCATAAAACATTTAAGAAATCTGATTCACATTGAGTGGATTGCATCAATGTTAAGTTTCTCCTTGTGATATCATACTATAGTTTTGTACCCAGTTAGGGGAAACTGGTTGAGGGGTACATGGGATATCTCTGAATTATTTCTTACAACTGTGTGTGAATCTTCAATTATCTCAAAATAAACTGTTTAATTAACAAAAAGAATATATGTGTTTTCTTGGAAATAACACCTTCCTAATTGCTAGATGAAATGCTGCTGGATTCATGAATTGCTTATAAAGCCCAGTGGATCTTCAAAAGTATTGTGTTGAATTTTGGTTTTTAACTTGGGTAAACCACCCCTCCTCAAGGTTCTACACCTCTGAGTTCCTTTCTGCCACGCTGTTTATACAGACTGTAATGTAAGTGCCTGACATTAAGCTTTTGATTGCTGAGGTGTCCATTGAAAAAGACGTCTATTTTGAATAAGCATTGCTAGCTCTACGACACAGCTACTAGTCAAATAACTAAATAAGGAACTAGTTCCCCCACACCCATGAAGTTCCCCTTTCAGAAAACCCTGAGTGACTTAGATAACTGACACCTGGAGTGATCTTATTGTGCGGCCCTTAGGCATGCAGTATACCCTCCAGGACCTGGGAGTAATAGATCTTGTACCTCAAAGTTCCCTGATGGTTTTTTGCTGAAGTGAATCCTGTGATGATAATAATAAGAACCATAAGGGTCCCCAGACACAATGTTGGCCCTGGGCAGGGAAATGTCTGTGGGGCTCCTTCAAGTAATAAGGCAGGATGCATGTCTCAGGCATTCCTAGTAAGAACATCATGATTAATCTGGAAGGGACACACATGAAAAAAGTAAAGAGACCGTAACATTTTCTAAATGGTTCTAGAGGAGTGTTAGTTATTTCATAAACATGAAAGATTGTATAACAAATAGATAGGCAATTGCCCCAGTAGTACAAAACAATAGAACTGAAGATATTAGCAAAAAATTAAATCTAATAACATTTACATTAAATGTTCAGTGTTTTAGTTTCCATTACTTTTTATAAAGAGGCAGTAATAACAAACATAAAAAATTACCTTTATAATATACTAGAGGCCCGGTGCACCAAATTCGTGCACTGGTGGGAGCGGGAGTGTCCCTCAGCCCAGTCTGCACCCTTTCCAATCTGGAACCCCTCGGGGGATATCCAACTGCCGGTTTAGGCCCGATCCTTTCTCTTGCAATCCGAGACTGCTGGCTCCCAAACACTCACCTGCCTGCCAGCCTAATAACCCCCTAATCACTCCCCTGCCAGCCTGATTGACACCTAACTGCTCCCCTACCGACCCAATCGCCCCAAACTGGCCTCCCCTGCTGGCCCGGTCACCCCCAACTGGCCTCCCGTGTCGGCCCGGTCTCCCCCAACTACCCTCCCCTGCTGGTCCAGTCACCCCTAATTGCCCTTTCCTGCCAGCCTGGTCACCCTCAACTGCCCTCCCCTGCCAGCCCGGTCGTCCCTAACTGCCCTCCCCTGCAGGCCATCTTGTGGCGGCCATCTTTGACCACATGGGGGCGGCCATCCGTACAAGGGCGTGAGGGTCAATTTGCATATTACCTCTTTATTGTATAGGATTTTTAAAAATATGTATTTTATTGATTTTTTTACAGAGAGGAAGGGAGAGGGATAGAGAGTTAGAAACATCGATGAGAAAGAAGCATGAATCAGCTGCCTCCTGCACACCCCCTACTGGGGATGTGCCTGCAACCAAGGTACATGCCCTTGACCAGAATTGAAGCTTGAGACCCTTGAGTCCGCAGGCCAATGCTCTATCCACTAAGCCAAACCGGTTAGGACTATTATATAGGATTTTAAAAGACTAATTGAAATTTGAAAATTGCTTTTGAAAACTAATTATATCATTTTTAATGAGCATGTCAATGAGTCCATGGAACTGGACCAGAAAGGCGTTGTATTTCCACAACACTCTGAAATTCCCAAAGCTCTTTTGCATGTTTATTCTCCCAATGACTCATGAATTAAAGCTTATAAGCACTTGATTGCAGTAGGAAACTGATAGGCTTGAGTTATCATTCCTTCCCCTTGCATGCAGACTAAAACTCCAATCCAGATCTTCAGATTGCCACGGAAATGTTCTTTCCACTAGGTTGGACTATCCAATCTCTGAAGTAATTGGAAAGTCTTTTACAAAGTACTGCTAAGCAATGAAAATAAATTGAAGCCACAGGCATAGTCCTTCTTCAGGAAATCTAAATACAAATACTTCAATTTACATATATAAAACCTAAGATACAGGTTTCAAAACAACCTAAAAACAGATATATGGTGCCTTGTCTGTTTGTTATTGGATGAACTTTGAATGTCTAGAGTTACAAAAATTGTACCTGGGAATTCTGGGATGCTCAAGGCTCACCCAGACCCTTGGAGGATCAAACATGGAGGATTCAGATATACTGTATTTGACTTTAAGCAATTCATGGATAATTATGATGTGAGCTCTGGTTCAAAGTTATTGAACTGAATGAATTAACACTCCTGGAAGCTGTCAAAACCTCTGACTTGCATATGGACTTTCTTACAACTTCATTTCCAGAGGAGCTTCTGAAGGACAGCAGAATATGCCACCCCAAAACATGCCTCGTTGACACAATGATTATTTTAAGCTGAAGGCAACTGAGAAGAGACAAGTACAAGAAAAGCTCTCTGCCCTCACCCTACTTGCCTAAAAGCAGGATATGAATTTATAAAGGTGTTTTTCTTTCCCTTTCTAACAGGAAGTGCAAAAGTTAATCACTGGGACAACTTTAGACCATATGAACCTGGAGACAGCACCAGCAAAATTCAGGTAACAAACTTTACTAAGGAGCCTTTTCACACTGTGTTAGTTTGCTAAGGCTGCCCTAGGGATGCACCACAAACTGGGTGAATTAAACAACAGAACTTTATTTTGTTTAAATTGTTTTGTTTAAGTTCTGGAGTCTACAGGTTCAAGATCAAGGTGTTGACAGAGTCAGGTTCTTCTCAGGCCATGAAGGAAGGATGTGCTCCAGGCCTCTCTCCTCAGCTTGTAGATGAACACCTTCTCCCCGGGTCCTCACATCATCTTCACTCTACACCTGTTTGTGTCTATATTTCCTTTTCTTTAAAGACACCAGTCATATTGTATTAGAGCCAATGTTAATGACGTAATTTTAACTTCTCCAAATGCAGTCACATTCTGAGGGTTAGCAATGGGAGTTAGGTCTTAACATGAATTTTGTCAGGGGAGGAACTCAATTCTGCCAATAACAGACAACTTTTTCAAGAACATCTTTCTCTGATCATTTTGGTTAGTGGTCAAATTGTCTGATGATACTTGTGATCTGAACAGGTAAATCATTTGGGAATGAGAAGTTGCAATGAGCACAATGTAAGAATCTAATATTTAAACTTTAACACAATAGAATTTCAGCATTACTTTTGATATTTTGCATCACCATTTCTAGAGCACATATGATGGATAGATAGGAAGCTTAGCAGTGAAAGCTAAAGATTCATAGATTTGGAGACAGGTGTCTTGGAAAATGCCCCAGTTCCAACTCTGGGAGGGTTTTGGTAGAGTCTCTCATTAGTGAATTATAAAAAATATAAACTCAAGACTATTGAAAGAATTTAATAAGTTGATTATTTGAAAGTGTTTTATGAAGTATAATAGAAATTACTTGTAAAAATATGGTTTTTGGAGTTGAAAGCTCTAGTCCAAGTCTATCATGGCTACATATTTGTTGATTCTTGGGCAATTCACTTAGCTTCCCTGAGCCTCCGTTCCTTGTCTCCATAAAAATCTCTAAGACATATGTCTCTATTAGAGAAATAGGAATACATTAGCAAGTGTCATGTTGTTAAGCATATTAAATTCTTGTGCAACTAAAATTGTTCCTTTTATGAGATCTGAGACCTTCTGTATGCAAGAGCCAAAGAAGCAGTCCTCCCCAACCATCATGCCTAAGGTAAAGTTTTGCTCCTTTTGGTTATAGACCATAGCTCTCAACTTTATGATACTCTCCTTTGAGCTAAACCATTTTTGTACTATTCAACAAATAAAGGATAGCTGCTGTTATGACTTCCCATAAAAGCAGCAACAGCTGTGCGTGCGTGCGTGTGTGTGTGTGTGTGTGTGTGTGTGTGTGGTGTTTAATTGCTGGGGTTGGGGAGTGGGGTAGGTCCCAGAGTTCCTTCTGCTATGGAGTCTATCATTCTGTCAAGACACATACCTGAAGGGACAAAACGTACTAAAGGTGAGGAAAATAAAAATGGAAAATCAACCTGGCTGGTATGGCTCAGTGGTTGAGCATCAATCCAAGAACCAGGACATCACCAGTTTGATTCCGGGTCAGGGGGTGCAGGAGGCAGCTGATCAATTATGTTCCTCTCTCATTGATGTTTCTATCTCTCTATCCATCTCCCTTCCTCTCTCTGTAAAAATCAATAAAAATATATTTTTAAAAAAGGAAAATCAGAATTAAAGAAATAATTTGGAAAATATTTTAAACTGATGAAGCATAAAGCAAGAGATACTAAGAAAGTGAGATTGGAAACATTTGACCAAAGCTGAGATTTGGTTCACATGCACAGAAGGCAGATTCAGGAATGTACTCTTGAGTAAAGTCAGCCTGACATAGTGTCCCTACAATAACCAGTTTAGGATGGTTCAGTATGTTTCTCAAAACTAACATAGGGGGAAGTTATCATAATGGTCATCCTAAAAATTGCTCCTGAAGAAAAAAACAACAACAAAGCAAAACAAAACAGGAATGGATCATATTACAATACTGGAATTGGAACAATTTCAAAGTTAATGGAGACACTCAATTCCTGTAAATTCCCTTGGTGAACATGTATTGACTAACATGGAGGGGCGAGAAACCAGACAAAAATGATGGGTAAGGTACAACCCACCCTGGAGGATCTCGCAGGCCTTAGGGGAGATGACCACATAAGCAGAGTATTACTGTCTGTGTGCCACACACTCTAAATGAAGTTGGAAAAAGAGGTCGAAGGGATCTTTCTCAAACCATCTTGAGTGTGGAAAGCCAGAGTTTGATTATGCACCTCAGATCCATGCTCCCACTCGGGGGAGGTGCTGACTAGAACAGAGTTCGGGCCCTATTTTAAGTCTCTCCCCATACTTAACTTTTATCTCTTTCTTAACTTTTATCTCCTAAACCTGCTTTTTAATTCAGAGGAGGAAGAGACTCTTTCTCTAAAATGATACATTTTGCACATTTACTTGGCTCTACTCCTTCCAAATGTTCCAATTCCAGTACTATAATATGATCCATTCCTGGTTTTTGTTTTGTTGTGTTTTTATATAATGTCCATGAAAAAGACCAAAGTACTAAACAAATAGGAAACATCTAAGATTATAAAGAACTTCTTACAAAATATCTATAAAAACACTAACATAAATAGGAAACATCTGACATTATAATAAAGACTAGAGGCCCGTTGCACGATATTCGTGCAAGAATAGGCCTTTTTTTCCCCTGGCTTCACTCCCAGCCATCCAGGAGCTGGCATGTCCCTGCTCCCGGCCCACCCGGGAGCCGGCAAGTCCCAGCTACCCGGCCACCCGGGAGCTGGCAGGTCCCTGCTCTCCGGGCCACCAGGGAGCCGGCATGTCCCCGCTCCTTGGCTGCCAGGGAGATGGCATGTCCCCGTTCCCGGCCTGGCCGGAGCCAGCAATTCCGGGGGAGTCAGCAAGTCCTCGCTCTGTCCAGAGCACGGCTGCAGTAGTTCCCTCCACTGCCCCCTTCCCCTCATACCAGGCATCATGCCCTTCCTGGCTGCTCCGCGCCTGCATATGCAAATTAACCTCCATCTTTGTTGGGTTAATTTGCATAATCACTCTGATTGGCTGTGGGCATAGCGGAGTGATGGTTAATTTGCATGTTTCTCTTTTATTAAGTAAGATTATATAAAGTACCCTAAATACAGGACAATATCAGAAAAAATGGAGGTAAGGTCTTTCATATGAAGAAAAAAGCCTTCTTGGGAGGAAATAGGAGAATAATCCAAGAATAATCCTTAAATAAATCAGGTTTAAAGGAGTCCAGGCTGTGACAAGAAACATACTATTGAGCTCCTAGAGTAAGGAATTGGCGAATTGAATTCTGGGGAAAGTTGACTATAAACTTGAAGGAGAGTCAGGTGAGAAAAGGTGAGCACTCTCACACTGTATAAGACCCTTTGAGAAGTATCTGTGAATGTAGTCAATGTTCTGAAACCCCACAGTAGCAAACTGGAGAAGTTGGAGGGTGGACTTTACAATATGAAGCGGGAGACCATAATCACACAACAGGTGAGAGTGGGTCGTTCAACTGGGGGAAGCAGGTTGAGCCACAACCATCAATATTTTACAATAACCTGTTTACTAGCATTTTAAAAAGATGCATCAATAAGAAAGGAATTGGTTATTGGGAAATGTTTACGAGAATGTCTGTATCAGGGAACACATCCAAACTGCTTCTGGATTCTACTGTTTCATTCAAATAACCATCACCACTGTCAGGATGCTCCAAGACGGGCTTTACTGTCAATCTTTGCAATAGACTTGCTTTTGCTTATGATTCTCTTCTTACTGTTTTTCCTCACTTTCTCCATACTGTAGTTAATTTGTTGTTTTGTTTTTTTTTGATGAACAATTCTAGATGCAAATGCATGTGGGAAATTTTACATCCTCTGCATGAGGGGATATGTAAATTAAAAGCACGAGGCTGCTGTTGCCCAGTGCAACTTAACTGTAAGGAAACAATATACTAATAGATTCCATTTACTAATGCATCCTACAGTGCAGGCAATATCCTTAACATTTGCTATTATTTCACTTATGAAATAAGTGAACAACCATATGCATTCTATAACTTCAAGTTTTTTAGATAAAGAAAAAGAAACATAAAAGTTAACCTGCCTCAATCCCATAGCTCAGGGACAGCTAGTATCATATTCAAGCCAGTCCTTTTGACTTCAAAACCCATGTTCTGTCCTCTACTGTGTGATGTTTCTGAAAGGACATTTTAAATTACAGGAACCAATAAATATCTCTCTATCCAAACTGTTTTGACTTTTTAGCTTCTGGAAACTTGATCATAAGGGAAATTAAAGAAATAAATCAATTTCTCAGCTTAAAATGCTATCTAAAATGGTCCGAGACCTTTCTGTTTGTGAAATATTGATTGTTTTTTTTCTTCTATTTATTACATATCTTAAATCAAAAGATCCAATTTTGTTTACTTTCATGTTTATACATTAGAATTATTAATACACTGGGATTATTAGTCACAGTGTTAATAGTCATAGATAAGCTTGAAAGGAGAGAGTTGTTTGTTTACCAACCAATCCAACAATAACTAAACAATAACACTGAAAAACACAATATCTGCTTGAAGAAAAATAATATTTCAAATATCTCATCATTCATTATCTATTCAAATGTTTTATGAGATGCTGCTCTGTGGCAATTATTTGTTCAGGACTGGAGTGATTCAAAGGTGAAAATATTTGTATGCTTTCAAGGACTTGCAGTACAGTGGAAAATACAATCCCTTTAAAAACAGAAATGATAAGGGCTACCATAACTTTTATTCCAGGTTTGTTTGCTTGGCCCCAAAGAGAATGTTACTTACAATTTCAGCTAGTATTTGACTTCTTTCTATTTCCGACTCACAGAGTGAAATTTTAGTAGCAGGTGGAAAGTCATAGGACAAAAATATAAATGACATAAAAGCACAAGTTACAAAACAAGTATAGAGAAAAGAAACTAATATGAGACTATATCTCTTGTGAAATATACAGTTCATGTTAAAAAATATATATCCATTATTACAGTAAAAACTAAATGAGATGCTATGTGAAACTGAGCCATCAGAGAGCTATCAGTGGGGAGTTCTCTGTGTCCCCACCTGTCACTGGTAGAAGTGGGCTTCTTGGGGTGCCACAGGAATAAGAACCTCCTGAGGTCCGCCTGGGAGGATGAGTTATCATGGAAAGCTTTATTTCTATGGAATTAAACCCCTGTGTTTCTGAGGTCCCATCTCCTTCCATCCTGCCATGGAAAAAGTCCCACTGGCCTTCAGCAGAGCTGGGATTAAAGCCAGTGTCCAGAGTTTCCACTTCACATTTGCACAGTCCAGTCCGGCATCTGGGTAGGTTAGCTTGTGTTCTCAGCTCCAGTCCATTGCATATTGGGTCTGCATGGCTGTGGGCTATTGGCTTCTAGGGCCACATAGCTATGGAGGGAGCATGAGTGAAGCAAAGGGAAGAGAGAGCAAATTCCTTTGTCTTGGGATTATGTATTCTCAAATTATCCCGGGCTTGCATTGGGGTCCACCCCTCTGGCCAATTGTCTTTGCTTCCAGGTTAGACTAACAGGTAAGCACCTTTCCTACATCACCCTGACTTCACTGAGAATGCGTCCATCTTCCCCATTGTTGGACCCCCCCCCAGCCCCCCAGTGGTCTACAGGTAATGGGCCAGTGTTTCCCTAGGGAGTGCAATGCTGCAGCTTCCTGGTGAAGCTGCCCAGATGACCATGTTTACAATGTCTGGCTCCCCCTTTGCTAGCTAGCTACAATGGTAATAAGAGTAGCACAATTTTCTTTGGAAACTGAAATAGTTTAGTTATAATGAGAACCCAGGATGTGGTCTCGAAATTCAAACTGGGTGGTATGAGTATTGGTTTAGAAATGGAAAAACAAAGAAATAAACAAGCAAACAAACAAAATGGTGAGAGGATGTTTCTTAATGGTAGAGGGGAGTCTCTTGATTTGTTGTTCCCAGAGTCAATCATTTCATGAGTATGCTTCCAAATCCTGAAATTGTTTGTAAAACTTCATGTATATGTCCATTTTTTTTCCTAGGGTGAAGGGTCCAAAGCTTTCATTAGATTCTTTCAATTTTCTCTCAAAATATTATGAATCATAAAACAAGAGGAAGACACAGCAAAGCACAACACCTATTCAAAGGAGAGTGATTTATATTTTTAAGATTGTTTTCATGTGAGTAAACAAACACTTTCTCATCATATATATACACAGAAGAAATAAAAATTTTTCAAATATAAATGTTGAATGAATAGCATTAAAAAGAAATAGAGGTAATTTTATCAAACAGGAAACCTCAAAATGATGAAAGATAAGCATTAGCAAATTAGTGTTCAGCCCAAAATAACAATGGTATTTACTCTGCATGATTTTAGCCTCTTATCCTTTCTGCAAATTATCTGGGCACAAGTAATAAAGTAAACACCTTCAGATTTGAGAGGATGCACTAGTGATTGGATAAGATCAAGGAGATAAATTAGTCACAAAATATAGCTGAGGGTCTGGTTTTTGGGGGAGAGGAATAAAAATTACTAGACTGGGGCTTTATCCACCATCTCATACTTTTATGTTGCTTTTTCAATCTATAATTCTAAAATAAATTAAAACATGACTTTCATGCAAATGTACCAAAGATAATTTAACCTGTTATTAATACCATAACCAGAGGGTTATACAGCTGATAAGAGCATTTAAGGACAAAGATATATATAAAGAAGTGAAAGTGGGATAGTGCAACTTAATTTTGCTAAGTTAGGAACAGAGCTAGTAAGTATTCTAGAGGGCAATACATTTGTGGATCTTTGGAATGATAGTTTACTATCTGAAAGAAATATTTTTAATCTCTGCTGATCAGAAATTACTTACAACTTACCAATCCCTAAAAGTTTATATGTAATTTTATATTGTGTGGACGCCAATCCTATCTAATAAAAGAGTAATATGCAAATTAACCATCACTCCGCTACAAAAATGGCGGTGCCCATAGCCACAAGATGGTGGCGCCCAGTCCTCTTAGGCCCGCCGGAGTCCCCCAGTCCACCAGCAGCGGCAGCCTGGGGTGTCTGGCTGGGAGGCACCAGTGCCCAGCACGATCCTGGCCACAGCCTGGGCTGGGTTCTCAGGCCGGCAGGGCCTCACATCCAAGCCGCGCGATCCCCTGGCCATGGCAGCAGTCTGGGCTGGGGTCTCAGGCCCACAGGGCCATGCACCCCCACCACGAGATCTTCTGGCCAGCGGCGGCAGCCTGGGCTGCGGTCTCAGCCTGGCCGGGGTGCACCCCCTGCAGCGCGATCCCTGGCCAGAAGCCGCAGTCCAGGATGTCCGGCTGCAAGGCACCCGCCCCCCACGCAGCGATCCCCGCCCAGCGGTGGCAGCCCGGGGTGTCCCGCTGGGAGGCTCCAGTGCCCGGCACGATCCGCGGCCATAGCCTGGGCTGGGGTCTCAGCCTGGCCTGGGCGTGCACCCCCTGCAGTGCCATCCCTGGCCAGTCTGAGGAGGCAGCCTGGGCTGGGGTCTCAGCCTGGCCGGGGAGCAAACCCCTGTGGCACCATCCCCGGCCAGGGGCGGCAGCCTGGGCTGAGGTCTCAGCCTGGTCGGGCTGCCATCCCCAGCCAGGCGTGGCAGCCTGGGGTCTCAACCACTGAGTCACACCAGCCAGGCAGATATGGAGGAATCTTAAATGTTTCTTTTTTAAAAATATGTATTTTATTGATTTTTTACAGAGAGGAAGGGAAAGGGATAGAGAGCTAGAAACATCTATGAGAGAGAAATATCAATCAGCTGCCTCCTGCACACTCCCCACTGGGTATGTGCCCCCAACCAAGGTACATGCCCTTGACCGGAATCGAACCTGGGACCCTTGAGTCTGCAGGCCGATGCTCCATCCACTGAGCCAAACCAGTTAGGGCTATCCAATATGCTAAAGAAAAAACCCTATCTAATAAAGAGGGAATATGCAGGGGAGGGCATTTGAGGGTGACCGGGTTGTCAGGGGAGGGCAGTTGGGGATGATCAGGCTGGCAGGGGAGCAGTTAGGCATCTATCAGACTGGCAGGCGAGTGGTTAGAGGGTGATCAGGCTGGCAGGCAGAAGTGGTTAGGGGCAATCAGGCAGGTAGGCGAGCAGTTGGGAGCCAGCAGTCCTAGATTGTGAAAGGGATGTCCGACTGCCTGGATTGGGCCTAAACAGGCAGTCAGACAGCTTCCGAGGGGTCCCAGATTGGAGAGGGTGCAGGTTGGGCTGAGGGACACCCCGGCACACACACACCCGTGCACAGTGCATGAATTTCGGGCACGGGGCCTCTAGTCAATAATAAGTGAAAATCCAGGTAAGGTTCATTCTTCTTGAGAATTGAATAATTCTTAGGCAGCCCTAAGAGACAATGTTCTAGGGTAAGATTGAAGCTTATGTAGTTATTCTTCGGCTTTATTTTCAAGTTTTGCATAATTGTTCTTAACAGGTGTCAAGATGATTCCACCATTGATAAGAGGGAGGTCCTTCTCCCTGAAATGCCATCTGTAAACTTTTCATCTGACTGTGAATTCATGCTTACATTGTTATAGGTAACATTGCCGACAGGTCAGACAGAAATTTGCTAAATTGGTTCAAGAACAAAAATAAGAATTTTCATGTGAAAGTTAGAGTTGGAAAAATGAGAGAGAATAACCAAGAATATTTTACTTATGTAATACAAAGACCCATAGTGCTGAATGGCCCCTTCAAGCGTGCCTTGCTTTTCCCCTGTCCTGGAAGGGTGTAGAATATGTGAGCATGGAACTGGGTGTGTTCCATGTTGAAGGCTGCTCCTCTGGGGGTTGGTGCACAGATGTGCTTTCTGATAAAGCAGTCTTTCTCACTCTTACTGCCCAAAGCCACTCTCTGGATACCTCAGAACTACTCTTCCACTTGCTGCTTATTGTATTCCAAACACGGTTCCAGTAACTGACTCATATCTAACAGTTGCCATCTCTCACCTTACCATCTTCTATCAGTGGTCAGCAAACTCATTCATCAACAGAGCCAAATATCAATAGTACAACGATTGAAATTTCTTTTGAGAGCCAAAATTTTTAAACTTAAACTTCTTCTAATGCCACTTCTTCAAAATAGACTTGCCCAGGCTGTGGTATTTTGTGGAAGAGCCACACTCAAGGGGCCAAAGAGCCGCATGTGGCTCCCAAGCCGCAGTTTACCGACCACGGTTCTAGATTATGGATTTCAGACTTGTGGTGATTATGACTACCTTTCTAGACTTCAGACAGAATGTATAGGCTTCTAAGAATGTCAAGATGTTGGGCCTGAAGAAAGAGCCTTTCCATCACTTATAATACTGAAGAAGATATGGTCTTGACAATAAGTGGCTGCCCTTAAAGTCTATGTTCTAATTGCAGGACACACAAGGGCTCATGACTTGGCCCTAAGCTTGTGTCTTCATACACTCTCCTTCTCTGCCACAAATAAATCCTGGTCCCATAGCCCAAATTAAGCTATGGTAGCCCATTCATCAGCTAATCTCTCTGCCATACGTGAAAGTACCACCATTGTGATATCCAGGCACCTACACTGGGTCCTAAATCTGAGGCACCTGTAACACTGAAATAATCCTTCTTTCTTATGCCTGGCCTGCACAGCCATGGTTTGGAGTTAGTAGTTAAATAGTAAAATTTGCTCATAAGTTTAACAATGAAACAAGAGTGGGAAATATTCATCCACAGAAATTTAACTCAGCATTGTGTTTCTCTTCTCAGTCAGTTAATCTAATACAGGTGGATCTGATGTAGATGCCACATAAGCACTATTCCAGCCACACAACTGAGCTCCAATCTCATTCAGAAATGATTTTCTGTAAAGGGAAAAAAATCCTTGCCACAAGATTTTACAGAACATTCAAATGTTTCTTGATTCATTGTACATACTGAGGATAGGGATGGCTGAGGCTCAAGTGGAGGTATCACATCACTCACAAAACAATATTCAGGATATTTACAAAGCCCCCTACTCATCACCCATTTCCAAATTTTCTCTGTTTGTTGAAAATTCAAAGTGTTTAAGTCTTTATACTAGTCTATTCAACAAGAGGTTGAGCTTCTACCCTTAGCACACTCATCAAATAATTGACCCAATAAGTTGAGTTCTACTCTAAGAAAAATGGCCTTTTTAGTTGAAAAAGAATACAATGCTACTGATCTTATTATACATGCATAAAATTTTGGGATAATAAAGTATTCTGACACCAATTTCCTATCCAATAGCCATGTGATTATAGCCAGGAGCAATAATTCTACATTTTAACCGAAAGAGAAGTCTGGTAGGGTATATAGAAAGGTTAAATAATTTGGCCACAGTCATAGGCCTGAGAGCTGGTGATCTGGGACTCCAGAGTTCCCCACAAGTAACTTCTCCAAGTGGCAAAGAACAATGCAATATAACTCCTATCAGCCTCTCTTGTGCCTTTCTCAAGAAAAAAAGGAGCCAAAAGGTTAAGAATGGCATGCCTGTCAGTCAGCATGGACTTTAAGTAAATTTTTAAAATTATGCAGTAGATGTAATTAAATCTAGTGTATATGTTGTGTCAGTGGGGGAATGGAGCTTCCCAAGAATTTGAAAATCAGAAGTATCATTTTGGTCCCTTGGAAATTATGCTATAAATGCATCCTGACTGGATCAATAAAGGGATATGAGAAGTCAAACTAAAGATACAAAATGACCCCCTGAAGGGTTGATGAGTCCTGATTGGTAAGGCATCCAAATATGGTGTTGTGGAAGCACGTGGAAGTGGTGGAAGCACATGACCAACATGTTAAGAATTACAAATTATTCTTGTGTTCTATTTTCTGTTATCTCTGTTCATTGTTGTCTATTTTTATTTACTCTGTAACTTTCCATACTTGGAGGCAAAAATACACTGAGCAGGCCCCTCCAACATTTTTATCCATCTGGTAGCTATTTCTTCATTGGGATTCTTATTTGGAAGTGGTGGAATGGAGAGCGGGAGCAACGTACATCCCAGGGGCTGAAGATCCAGTATGTTTGCTGAACTGATGGAGATAAATCTACCGAAAGTCCACATCCATAAGGAATGGAGGAACCTTCACACCAAAAATAAAGAAATGTCAGGCAAACAAGCTTGGTCCTATGTTTCAGAGAAAGAACATTGTTATTTGTCACAAAAATCTGTCTCCTGGCCCAGGTCTTCAGTACTCACATGTGGGTCATATAGGAAAGGTTGGTGCCTATAACTAAAAACATTACCATCTGGCTTCCCAAGCAAAGTGGCAAGAAGGCGATGTCAAACCTGAAGGAAGATGGTGATATCACTATAGCATAAATGTATGGCAGATGCAATGACACTACTGGCTCTGCAGGATTAAGTATGAAAGTTGGAGTTAACTAGGAGTTGGTCTTATATAATGGAAGCTGGAAAGGACATAATGAACAGCACGGTACCCATCAGAAGCAGCTGTGGATTATAGCAGTGGTGGATGGACATGGGCTGTGTGCAGAAAAAGACAGCAGTGACCACAGTTTACTACTGTGTACAGTATATGAGACTGTCAGAGGAAGGCCTGAGCAAGAGGGACAGGAAAAGAATGAGAATGAGAATGAGAATGAGAATGAATGAGAATGAATGAGAATGAGAATGAGAATGAGAATGAGAATGAGAATGAGGATGAAAATGAAAATGAAAATGAGAATGTGGAGGAAAAGAAAGGCAAGAGGAGAAGGAGAAAAAAATTTTTGGAAGGAACATGTTATGACTACTTTTATTAATACCCCCATTAGGATTCTAAGGGCTGCTTATGGAGAGACAGAAAAATTTTAAAGATAGAGAATGTTGAATAACTATATACAGTATAAGTACATTAGGAAATCTCTATAATATTTGGATATATACAAAAGGATAAAATTGATTCAAGAAAAAATTTGAAAAAGAGTAACTACTAAAGCATATTGACAGGCTGACAGAAGTTTGTCTCCATGAAATTCCTGTGCACAGAGACCTTTATAGGTAGTTTTACTATTTTTCAAGTAAAGGTTATCACAATATTAATATGTTCTAGAAAATACAGAAGGGAAAAAATTAAGAAATCACTTTTTAGGCTAATGAAATTAATTTCAAAAACAAGATAAAGAATGCAAGACCAGAGAATTATAGGTTCATTTACATATTTTCTATCTAAAATATTAGATAGCTAATAACTACTACTAAATGACTACTAGTTTATTTTAAGAAACACATCACTATTAAAAACACATTAGTAGTGCAGCATAATTCCAGTGTGATTCATCTTGTTAATAGATTAAAATAAAAAAATCATATGACTATCACTAGAGGTATAAAAGTAATTTTATAAAATCCAAACATTTATAATAATAAAATACCCATAAAATTAGAAAGCAAAAGAACCTTTGCTATTTGGTTTTTAAAAAACCACCAAAAATAAAAACATTTTACCTAATAAAGAAGCCTTGATATAGTGTTTCCTTAGAGGCTTGGAACAAGACAAGGATGCCTACTAACAGCAACTGTGGAACATAAAACTGGACATGAGAGCCAACATAATAATAGTAGTAGGACAATAAATAACAGTTAAAAAGATAGGAAGGAAAGGGATAAAACTCTGATTCTTACAGATAGCATAAGTTTTCTACATGGACAATCAAAACATAGGAGAAATCAGCAGAATTGCAGGACACAAAACAACTTGTAGAAATAAGTAGCAGTGAAGCCAGAGGGAAGGTGATGGAGTAGGAAGCACCAGGAACTTTCTCCCATCTAGATAACAATTGCACTGGCAGAATCTGCCAGAGGTAACTGTTTTGGAATTCAGATGTCTACTGAAGCCTTGCAACCTCCAACAAAAGTCTTGGACTATAGTAACTTTGGTCAATTTTAGGTAAGTTAACTGTGAAAATGAAGAACTTGTCCTGCAAGATTAAAAGACATTACAGCATCATAGAAGGTATATTATACAGTACAGGTGATAGAAATAATGAGGTAATGGCACAAGAATAGATAAATAAACCAACAGAGAAAAGGAGAGCTTATAAAAGCAGTCTCCCATCTATATGAAAACTTATATAATACAGTTGGCCCCCTCAATTAAAGAGAAAGACCTGTTTAGTAAAAATAGGTCTTGTAAAAAATGTCTCACTAACTAGAGAAAACTATTAATGAATCTTTACCTTCTATAATACACAAGAGTAGATTCCAGATGAATTAGAGACCTACACGCAGATGATAATAATAATAAAAGTGTAATATGCAAATTGACTGAATGACCAAACAGCAGAACGACTGTCCGGACCACGCTATGACATACACTGGCTCCAGTCCAGCCAAGGCAGGTGCAATGTGATTGGTCAGGGAGGGGGCCTGCCATTGCCTTACGATTGCCCCACAGAGGGAGGCCCAGGTGATCAATGAGGGGGAGCCCCACGATCACCCCAAAGAGGGAGCCCCAGGCCACCCTCTGCCCAGCGATCCATCGCAGAGCCCTGGTCAGGTGGGCGGTGCCTCCCTCTGCTGGGCGATTGATCGCAGATCCCCACTATAGATAGCCCCAAAGAGGGAGGCCCAGGCTACCCAGTTGGTGGCACTGTGGCAGGTGGGCAGGGCCTCCCTCTGCAGGGCAATGGATCTGGGGGCCCTGTCACTGATTGCCTCACAGAGGGAGGCTCAGGCCAGCCAAGTGATAATACCCCATGTCTGTCTCCCACAGAGGGAGGAGACTGGTGGCAGGGGAGGAAGGGGCAGCACCACACAGATGTCAATCAGTGGCAGCAATGGGGGTGGGGCCAGCAGCTGGCAGCCGGGTGAAGGAAAGCCCTGATAGGCCCTGATCACTGGCCAGGCCTAGGGACCCTACCTGAGGAGTCCCAGATTGCAAGAGGGAGCAGGTTGGGCTGAGGGACACCCCCTATGCATGAATTTCATGCACTGGGCCTCTAGTAAACACATGAAGATAACAGGTATTATGCAGGATATTATCCTTTTGAACTAGTGGAGGAAACTGACTTCTTAAATGAAACTCAAATTGTTTAATGTAAAAAGATTGACTTTATAAAAATTAATGATTTTCAGAGTTCCCTTAAACTATTCTCATTTTAAAAATTATTTTAAGTGAAATAAGCAAGTCAGAGACAGCCAAGTACCATATGATTTTACTCATATGTGGACTCTAATGAACAAAATGAATCAAAATGAACTATCAAGCAAAACAGAGACGGACTCACAGATAGAGAGCAAGCTGACAGCTCTCTGGAGCAGGGTGGGGGGTTGCTGAGGCTGTGAAGGTGTGTGTGGAGGGATTGAGCAAAAAATGAAATAAAAAAGAGAAAGAACTCATGGACATGGACAAGTGTGGTGATTGGCAGTGGGAGGGTTGAAGAGGGCATAAGGGGAATAAAGAGTGATAGACTAGAGACTTGACTTGGGGTGATGAACACACAATACAATGTACAGATAATGTGTTACAGAATTTTTCACCTGAAACCTATATAATTTTGTTAACCAATGTCACCTAAATAAATTTAATAATAAAAAATTAATGATTTCCTTTCAATCATGAACACCTTAGATAAAATTACAGATAAATTATATTATGAGAAAATACATTTTCCCTGTCAAGCATTATACCTACAAAACACAAAAAACTAAAAAATCAATCAGAGAAAAGGGAGGAACTTCAATAGAAAAATAGGAAAATTATATGAACACAGTTAAATAAGAAACTCAAAACACGTTAATAATTAGAGGCATAAAATGAAATGAGGATGTACCTCTTCATACTCTTTAGATTTGAATAAACATAGAGTGTTGGATAGTGTTGGTGCTGGTGGGTGAAGTCATAGGAACCCCTTGCCCTGTGGGATTGTGCACTAGGGCTGCCATGCCAGTGAATCACCTGGCACTATGGAATTCGTACAGGAGCACACCGCTGAGGTTCATGTACCTGTTGCCAACATTCTGAGATGCTCCTATTCTAATCAGTTAATAGTGTCTTCCTCTCAATCCCCTAAATTGCCTCTGCTACCACAAATTACCTGGACTTTTCTCTAGGAACCTCTAGGTTATTCCATGGTCCATGACCTTAACTAGAGATACCTGATAGAGCTGGGGTCCTCCAGGACCTTGCTCCAGCACCACAGGCGCTATGGCAGAAACATTACTCTAGAAAATGTGTGCGGCATGTATAACCCAGCAATTCTCTAGATTCTGTGTCCCAAAGAAGTCTCATACAGATCCAGAGGGGACGTGTATAGGAATCTTCATTATAGTGCCTCAGAGCAGAGAGTGAACCCTGATGTAAGTGGCAATACTTTGGACAAGTTAAATATGACAGATATACTCTGAAGTTCTATGTAACAGAAGCAACAGATTATATGCACAAACATGGTTTCCTAGTAATAACTTGGTAACACATAAAATAAATAAGAGAATGAGATGTATATGAATGAACAAAATAACATATTAATTCAACACCCCCCCCAAAAAAAAGAAATAAAAACACATTAATTAAATTAGAAAATGTCCCCATAAAGGGAGAAAAGAGAATATAAAATAAAGAAAACAAAGTTGTTGTTTTTTTTAAATCAAGAAAGGTCTTGAGCAGAGTAATTACCAGTGTGCCATTCATGACATGAGAAATGTGCCTAATCTGACAGTTTCCAGAAATAGGGAAGGGAGGCGGGGGAGGGAGGGAGAGGGAAGAAGGGAATGAGGGAAGAGAAGGAGAATAGGAGGAAATCACATGGTATATTTTACGATCTGCTTTAACATAAGCCAGAATCCAAGAGACCAAAACACAAAATTCTGGGGTCACTGAAAGTCTGTGTCCTAGGCCTGAAACGCTGACAGTCAACTGGTAGACCAGGTGAAGGTCCCTGGTGGAAGGTTGACTAGGTGGTCAGTCACCCTTCCCTGGGCAGTTCCTCTCCCTCAACCTTAATGAAACTTTTCTTCACTAAGCTGCCACTGACATGAATATATTTTAAAATAGTCTAGTTTGCATTTAAAAATAAGTAATTTGTCAGAGATTAGCTCAATTTCTTCAAGAAGAGGTATATTTTAGCTGAAGCAGTTTATATTGCATAAAATTTATCTAAGTGAAAAGAAAAATGGAGGCCAGCATTCTGGGAACCAGGATTCCCTATAAAGTTTTATAATAACACTTTCAAAAGGCCTAAGGCCATATTTCATGTAGATACTATAAAACACAAAAGTAGAATATGATCATTCTTTTTAATTTTTTTTTTTTTTTTTTTTTTTTTTGCTAAAGGCTGATGGAGAAATGAGGATTTCACCAGGGCAGACAGCCAATCCACTTCAGAGCAGGCTCTTACAGAATTTTACAAGCCCAGTGGGGCTGGCCAACCCAGCAGAGGTTGGCCAGAAATCCTGCCTTCTAAGCTAAAGGTGACCCCCGACCGTGAGGAATCACTGCTGTGGTTGTAAAAAAAAAAAAAAAAAAAAAAGTCTAAACTTGTAGAAGATCTTTATAAGAGTTTATTTAAGACAGAACTGACAATTGCGGAGAAGCAAGCTATCAAATACTCTGGAGAATGACAACTAAGTATTTTCTTTTTTGCATTTGAAATTAAGGGGGGACATAAGGGAGATTGATGAAGGTGGGAGAAAGCATGGTGGAGATTAGGTTCCAGGACAGTTAACAAGATTATATGCTCTCTTGGGGGTGGTCATGCTTTAGAAGGAGGGGTCTGGAAGGGGGCAGGATTGCCTGAAGGATTGTTTCTTTTACTGAAGAAGTTATGTGCCTGGGGTGTGACTACCCACTATGACGTGCTCAGTTAAGAATTTATGATCAGACCACCCTGTGAGGTTACTTTACATAGAACCCCTTTTTCATCACCACTCCACACTCAAAACTTCCAATGAACTTTATTTAACTCCCTTTGGAAATGAGCACTCTTTTACATTATGTGTATTTGTCTACTCTCCCCTAGAGACAAAGAATTTCTTTGATAAGAAAACTTGTATTTCATTCAGCCTTGTTCTTGACACATGGTCTAGCACAGACAATAAAACTCCTGTTTGGTGGAGTTGATTGGGTGTAGATCTCTGAGGGAAAATATACAGTTTATTATTTTTTTCTAATATGTTTCTGTATACCAACAGAGGTCCATGGTAAAATTTATCAATCAACAAATTATTTACTACTAAAGGTTTTTATATCTCAGAATCTATAAATTTAATATAAAAATATAAAGAAAAAGTGATTTATATATCAATTTCCCAAACTCTGCTCCAAGGAATTCTAGTTCTCAGTGTTCTGGAGAGTCATAATATATATTATAAACCAAGAGATTTTATACATGGTGCATTTTTAAGCTTTTTTTTTTAACTTATGTTTCTATAAATTTTTTTGTATCATTGAAACTTCCTGTCATCTCACACCTACTAGTTTCCCTATGGAATTAACATTCTTGAGAACACATTTTTGGAAATGTTGACCTGACATGGAATTTCATGAGGTAATAAAGGAAATATTTTTTTCTTCAATTCTTTCAGATTACACTGATCCTCAGTTTACTTTGGGTTATGTCACAATAATTATATTTATGTAAGTAAATTAATAAATATAACAATAAAGTTACATATAAATAATTTTCTCAGTATACTTTTGGGAGTTACTTAACAGGAGAAAAATTATCATTTGCCTATGTCTATGACAAGTCGGATTAAATTAAATGTAAATTAAATGTAGATTAAATTATGTTTCAGCAATTATTTGTACAATTCCCCAAGCAAATTTCCTAGAGATTAGGGTTTGCTGGAGGTGGCTTGCTATTGATTAACAGGCAGTAGGCAGAAGTGACTGTAAGCCTATTTTGAGTCTAATCTTAAGAAATATTACATATTTCTCCACCAGGAAGTCCCAGTCTCCCTAAACAGGGACCGAGCCTCCGGTGATCACTTCCACACCATTGCCTTTTCCAGAAAGGAGTATGTGGTCCAGAGTGACTCCAGGCAACTTGTTGACCTGTATCCTGAAATTAAACTGCCCCAGCTGACCCACAAATGTACAAGTTAGAAATAAATGCTTATTATTGCTTTACTGAGATTTAGTAGTTTGTTAAACAGCAAAAGGTGAGACAACTTATGTAATGGGTAACTCTTCTAAGAAACTTGTTCGTGATACCTAAAGTCCTCCAGTTCTCCATTCAGGCAATAGGGTTCCTGTTATGCCGCTATTGAAATGTACATCAGTACCAGCCTATATGTTGCCAAACCCAAAGAACACCTCTCTCATCTTACTCCTCATTAAACACACTTGACCTCTCACCGCCTCTGTGATCACTACTTTCCTCTCTTCACTTCCATGTCATCCACAGTACTGATGGTTTTGTTTGTTTTCTTGACTTATACTGAGCATTCTATCTTAGTCATCTTTTTTAGATCATACATTCCTGCTTGACCTATTGGAATATTTAAGTTTTCATCTTGCAACCTCATTTTTAGCTTTATCTACATTTCCTTTCTAAATAATCGCACCCAGTTCCAAAATTTTGAATACTGTATTTGCAATACAAATGCTAAATTTATATCCCATGGTCCAAAGTCTAAACTTATGTATATAATTGTCCACTCAGCATACCCATCAATATTTTAATAGGCATTTCTATTGCTCAGGGTTACTCTGTAGCTACTTCAGCAGGAATGCATAAGGATATACCGTATCTTAAGAATCTTTTTGAGAGCTACAGGATCAGGCATGAGAGATGCAAAGCCAGGAATCAAAACCATACTCACAGCTAGCCTACTCAGCCATCACCATTACTGGGCAGCAGCACTCTGGGGCCCACCAATAGCCTGGACACTGCTTCATGGACTGAAGCCAATGCTGCCTCTTGTCACCAATGGATATTGAGCAGACTCTCCCTCTTCACATGATTCTCTTTCAGATCTAAGTATGCAGATGCATTTGATTGGTGATACTAAGTCACACACTGTGCTCCTACTACAAGTGAAGCTGGGAAAGAGGGTTATGACTTCTGGCTTGGAAAGTCAGGACTCATATAGATGGACATTCTCTAAACATGGTATATACTGACCAAGTAGCCTTGTACTGTGGTAACAACAAAAATCTCAAAAACAAGTGCAGAGGGCATGCTTCTGGGACATTCTGGAATTTAGGTTGAGGGAGGCTCCAATCTCAACATATAATCTCCAAAGCAGATAAAAGGGGCATGGTAAATTGTGAAAGCGCTCTTAAAATGTCCACCTTGAAGTAATACACATTACCTCTGCTTGCAATTTACTTGCCAAATTAAATCCTATGGCCATGCTTACTTAACATTACAGAAGGTAGGAGGCGCAGTCCTACCTTGTTCCCAAAAATGAGGGAGCTTGAGTTTTGTTTTGTTTTTTGTATCTCCTACAGTCTTTTTTTAATTCTTTATTGTTTAAAGTATTACATATGTCTTCTTTTTCCCCCATTGACCTCTCCCCAGCCATTCCCACCCCCCAGCACATGCCCTCACACCCCTACTGTCAGTATCCATGGGTTATGCTTATATGCAAGCATACAAGTCCTTTGGTTGATCTCTTACCACCCCCACCCCTGCCTCCCTCTGAGGTTGGTCAGTCTGTTCGATGCTTCTATGTCTCTGGATCTATTTTTATTCATCAGTGTATGTTCATTATATTCCACAAATGAGTGAGATCATGTGATATTTATCTTTCCCCGACTGACTTATTTTGCTAAGCATAATGCTCCCCAGGTTTATCTATGCTGTTGCAAATGGTAAGAGTTCCTTCTTTTTAGCACAGCTTGGTATTCCATTGTGTAGATGTACCACTGTTTTTAAATCCACTCATCTGCTGATGGGCACTTGGGCTGTTTCCAAATCTTAGCTATGGTGAATTGTGCTGCCATGAACATAGGGGTTCATATACCCTTTCTGATTGGTGTTTCTGACTTCTTGGGATATATTCCTAGAAGTGGGATTACTGGGTCAAATAGGAGTTCCATTTTTAACTTTTTGAGGAAACTCCATACTGTTCTTCACAGTGGCTGCACCAGTCTGCATTCCCACCAGCAGTGAAGGAGGGTTCCTTTTTCTCCGAATCCTGGCCAGCCTTGTCTTTTGTTGATTTGTTGATGATAGCCATTCTGACAGGTGTGAGATGGTACCTCATTGTCATTTTGATTTGCATCTCTCAGATGATTAGTGACTTTGAACCTCATCATTACAACATAAAAGGTAAAACATCCTGAGTAACTGAGATGTGACAAACTTTGCCAAATCACCACAAATGCAAAATTACATCCAATCTTGATTTTTGTCTTTAAACATCTTTTCCCCCTCAATTTTCCCATTTCCAGTCCTGTCAGCTGTTCTTTAAAAAATGGTTTGAACCCACTCACTTCTTTCTTTTTCCATCACTGTTATTTTTATCCAAGGCACCATCATCTCACGTAAGGATAGCTGAAATCACTTTCCAATGGGGTCTTGTTTCTGTGTGCCCTCCTAACAACAATCCATTGGTTACAAAGAAACCAGAGCGATCCTTTAAAATGTAGGTCACACAGTGAAACTTTTACCACTTGAAATCTTCCTGTGGCCCAGCATCACTGTGTACAAAACTCAGACCCAGCCTCATCTCATGACAAGCTCTTTGATCACGAGGCTCCAGCCACTCTGGGCTTCCCAGGTTCACTGAATCTGCCTAGTGCGCTCTCACTTGGAGCCTTTGAATTTGCTCTTTCTTTGCTTATGTCTTCCTCCCACAAGTTACCCACTTTACTCTTCCTCATCACTCAGTTCTCAGGTTACAATTTACCGTACTTTCTACTACGTAAAATTGATGTTCTTCTTTATAGCACTTTTCACCAAGTTAAATAATCCTTATTAATTTACTTAGCTGTGCCTAGTAGAACACCTGTCAGATTGTCGATGCTTGTCTATATTTGTCTAATGTGTGAGTGACAAAATGAAGAAAAAACAAAACGCTTTATTCACTATACCACACTACCTCTGAATATTTGGACTGAGGACATTAAGTTACGATAAGCAAATACTCTTTCAAATTTATGACTGTTAGAATTTTGACACAAAACATTGACTCTGATTTTATTAGTCACTTTCTAAAAGCCAGTCCAGATCCATAGCATAACATCGAAGAGAACTTTGTAAATCAGGAACCAACATAGCTCTCCAGGTTAAATTCTATGCACACTAAAAATTCATCAAAACAGACAGTGAACCATTTCTTTAACCTCAGACAGAACATATAATCCATCTGAAGGAAATCCTTCAATGTCCTGGAATCAAGCCTAGAAATACTTATATTTTGCTATTACAAAGAGAGAGCTTGCTTCTTCTCTGAGTATAGTCTCTCCTTACTTGCTCTACATCCATCTCCTCTTGTCTCCTCAAATTTCTCCACATCTTTATCTATTTCTTCTTTTTTAAATAATAGTTTTATTGAGTTGTAATTGGCATGATATGAACTGCACTGATTTAAAGCATACAATTTGGCAAGTATGACTACAGCATGCTTTCATACCCCTGGGGAATCTTCAGCACCATCTAGGCCTCCTCTTCTGCTGCTCCCTGCAGCTCCTCCACTCGCTACACGCAACACTGAAATGCTTTCAGTCATTGTTGTTAGCTTATATTTTCCAGAATTTTAGATAAATGGAATCATATGGTATGCAATCCTGTGTATTTCTTTTTTTATACTCATCATAATTATTTTGAGATTCATTCATGTTGATTCATGTTATTGTTGATTACCATTCCTTTGGATGAATATGTCACAGTTTGTATATCCATTCACCTGTTGATAAGCATTTGAGTTGTTTTCAATTTGAGTTGTTGACAATTAAAAATAAAGGTGCTATGAATAATCATGGATAAGTATTTGTATGAGCATAAGTTTCATTTCTTTAGTGTAACTATCTAAAATTGGAATGATTGAACTATATGGTAGCTGTACATTTAACTTTTTACAAAACTGCCAAACTGTTTTCCAAAGCGGTTGTACCATTTTACATTCCCACAGCAGCATGTGAAAATTTCAATTCTACACTCTCATCAACACTCAGGATAGTCAGTATTTTTAAAAGGTTAACTAACTGTTACATTTGGCAGGAAGTAGTATCTCATGTTTTTAATTTCAATTTCTCTAATTAATAACTGTGAGCATTTTATATGCTTATTTACCACCCTTATAGTCTCTTTGGTAATGTGTCTATCCAAGTGTTTTGCCTACATTTTTAATTGAGCTGTTTGTTTTCTTATTAATGTGTTAAATTGAATTACCAAATCCCAATTTAAGAAATCCCAGTGGGGCTGGAGGTTCCCCACACCAACAATCAATTATCAGACATCAGCAGGGTGTTGGAGAATTCAATGGAATTCTGACACGATGTACCTTGGGACAGCATCAGACTGCAAAGTTTATGAGTTTAATTCTACAAGACTGCCCCCCCCCCACACACACACACACGCACACACTTAAGACACCAGCCAGAAGCCCAGGTTATCTGCACTTCTTACCAACCTGCCACAGATTGGAGGTTCTAAACACCACCTCCAACTCAGAATGACAGTCACAAGTCCAGGTTGTCACCTGTACTTCTGACCAACTAGCTATACCTCAGAGGTTCCCACAACTCCCTCCTCAGGTTTGATAAATTGTCCAGAGTGTCTCATAGAACTCAGAGAAATATGTTACTTACTAGAACTAGATCACTAGTTTATTGTAAAAGAATATGATTCAGGAACAGTCAGATGGAAGAGAAAAGAGATGCATAGGGCAAGGAGCATGGCATGGTGTGCTTCCATGCCCTCTCCAGGGTGCCATTCTCCCCATAACACCAATGTTCACCAACCCAGAAGCTCTCTGAACCCTATCTTATTAGGTTTGTAAGGAGGCTTCACTACACAGGCACTGGCCATAGGTAACTGAGTCCATTTCTAGCCCATCTCACGTCCCTGGAGGTCAGGGGCTGGGACTGAAAGTTCCATCCCTCTAATTACATGATTGGGTCTCCTGGCAACCAACCCCCATCCTTAGGTGCTCCCCAAAAGTCACTTCATTACTGTAATAAAAGACACCATCATCACTCTCAACTCTTAGGAAGTTCCAACGCTTTCAGGAGCTGTGAGCCAGGAACTGTGGGAAAAAAACAAATATATGTGAGAATATATTTTGGTCCTCTGAATGACCAAATATGTATTTCTTAGAAATCCCAATATTGCATGTGTTTTAAGAGTTCTTTTTATATTATAGCTACAAATCTTTTATCTTATCAGACATATGATTTGAAAAAAATTTTATTCCATCTGGATGTTTCAAAAGCATTTCAACTTATTTAAGAACAAAATGTAATAACCTATTCCTAAACCTGTCCTAACTCTAGTGTTCCCTTTCTCAGCAATTTCATCTATTTTCCCAAAACAGAGTAATAGGATTGTCTTTGACTTCTTTTTCTTCTTTATTTTTCCTCCTTCCAAACACTGTCATTTACCCAGTCGTGTCTATTTGACGCTAAATGCAGCATTCCTTCTGCCCCCACACCCCACTCTCACCCCTCAGCTGCAACATCACTCCCCTCACTGCTCTTTATGCCTACAGTTTTCTCCTCTCCAATCCAGTCCCTTCTCAGCAGCTAGCATCTGGCATGCTCTGATCACACACATCTTTTACATGGTCCCTTTCAGTAACTTACCATTACTCTGCCAGTAAATGGGTTTTTTTTTAAACTTCATCTTGACCTATAAGACCCATCATCTTCTCTCTTGACTAAATCTCCAGCTCCATTACATTCCATGCAAATGACCAACTTCTGGGCCTTCAAAATTATTACCCTTGTCCTATCCTTTGGGCTCTTGTGCATGCTTTCCCTTCTACCTGGAACCAATGGGAGCATGTTGTTGCTGTTGTTGGACTACCTCCTACCTATCTTATTTTCCCCACTGAAATGTAGGCCCCATAGGGTCTTAGATTTTAGCCTGCTCATCCCTGGACTCCTCCCACTTAGGTAGTGCTGAACATGCAAGCACATACATCTTTAAAGACCAGAAAAAAAGGTGTACTTCTGTGGAGCCAAAAGTAAGTTCCCAGGCAAAATTAGTTTCTTCTTTATCTGTTCTCCTGATATGTGCATCCTACCACATCAGCAGATGCTTGCTTTTTCCTGCTGAAAGATGAACTTGGCTAAAATAAATACAATGGTTTACTTGATCAATGAACTACAATGTCTAAAAGTCCCAAGCATACTACCTTCATGAACGTTATTTCCTTTCATCTTCCTATGATTTCTTTCTTTCTATACTCATCATAAACACAATGATTATTACACTAATGCCATCAGTCAATTAGAAAGTGATGAAATTTTACATCAAATAACCAGTAATTAAAAAAATAACCAGTAATTATTTAAATTCATAAAACATATATACCTTTGGTGTATATTTCTGCATACCACAAATAGATGAGGGGCTCTATGTTTCTATTACTACATTTTCAACAAAAGTACATTATAAGTGTAAATCTGTCATGTATATAACATGTGAACACAGGTAGACACTTTTGAATAAATAGTGGGTACATGTTATATTTCTAACCTATACATTTAATGTTTTGGGAGGGTGTATATTATTTCTGTACTAGAGGTCCAGTGCACGAAATTCATGCACAGGGGGAGGTGTCCCTCAGCCCAGCCTGCACCCTCTTCAATCTGGGACCCCTCAAGGAATGTCCAACTGCCAGTAGGATTGGACCTAAATGGGCAGTTGGACATTCCTCTCACAATTCAGGACTGCTGGCTCCCAACTGCTCACCTGCCTGCCTTCCTGATTGCCCCTAACCGCTTCTGCCTGCCAGCCTGATCACCCCCTAACCACTCCCCTGCCAGCCTGATTGATGCCTAACTGCTCCCCAGACAGCCTGATTGCCCCTAACTGCCCTTTCCGACAGGCCTGGTCACCCCTGACTGCCCTCCCCTGCTGGCCTGATTGCCCACAACTGCCCTCCCTTGCAGGCCTGGTCCCTCCCAACTGCCTTCCCCTGCTGGCCATCTTGTGGCAGCCATCTTGTGTCCACATGGGGGCAACCATCTTTGACCACATGGGGGCAGCCATCTTGTGTGTTGGAGTGACAGTCAATTTGCATATTACTTTTTTATTAGGTAGGATATGTATAACTATATATAGACATCCATATAATATTACATTTATATAGCAGCTTGTGAAAGCTTTCAGATATAACATGTTACACCATAAAAATGGAAAATTTTAAAAATACAATCCACACCTTTCCACTGGGCAAAAATGATTTCAGGAACATGTTGCGACAAGCTGAGGTTTTTCTTGTATAGTTAAAGGACTTCTGGGTGGTTGATTTGAGGTTGTATTTCTCAAAGTATAGCCCAAGGACCAACTACAGCAGAGTCCTCCTGTGTGTGCCAAACATTCAGTTTGCAGGACACTACCCCAAACCCACCACATCAGAACATCTGAGGATTGGGCCCACGAATCAGGATGACTAACAAGCTTGACATATGATTCTGTTGCACACTGCATCCTGAGAATCACTGATCTAAGGCAGCCTGCCTGGGGCAAACAGGCTTTGCTAAAGAATGAGAAGCACGACGGAGAGCAGCTGTGAGTGGGAAGTTAGATATTCTGTGTGAAGCACAGAAGGCTGGCTGCATGGTGGGTGCTGGAATGCACAGAACACTGGATTCAACAGGGAGTGCGAGATTACAGAACAAGCATCGTTTTAACGAGGACCTTATGTTCCCCTTCAAGGTTAAGGAAGCAAAACTCTCGGATGTCTGTTTTTCTCTTCCTAGCTGTCCTGTCACTCTCCTCCTGTTCTTTGACCTTGTCATCAACATATTTTCCATCAGAAACATGCCCTGAACCTTGGCCAGGGTCTGAGATGCCTCCTTCTATTGTCTCTTTCATCATCTTGCCATAGTAGGTCCACACTCTGGTTATGGATGAGGACATAGAATGGTGGCCACAATCCAGCTTCTTAGAAAAAGTCACTTCTGGAATTGAGTAACTACTGATCTGCAAGCTTAGAGACTATCAGGGATAAGAGACACTTTAGAGATCATCTAACACTATCCTTCAGTTTAAGTTAAGAAAACATCTTTAGCAAACAGTTAAACTATAAGGCCACAAAGCAATTTAGCAGCCAAGCTGATCTGATACCCAGGTCTTCCCTCTCCTGATTGATCTTCTACCAGAAATCCATTGCAATAATCTTTAATGGAACTATTGTCTATTATCTTCTGTAAAGACCCACAAATAATTTTAATGTATTAATAAAACATTGGGTGATTAATTGATTAACTGAATGATGAATGAACATATTGATGAAAAGAGATCATTAAGAATGACTTTTAGTATTAGATAGACAGTCTATTTTAGGAAACCATTTTATCATCTGTAATTTATTATTTTATATTTCATAATAACATATATATGACACTCGACCTCACAAAACACTTCCCATATGTAATTCCATTTGACCCCTTTGAAAGGTTGACAAATATTCATAAATTTTTCAATAAGATTTTTTAAAAACCTGAGGTTTTAAGATGTTAAGAAATTTGACATTTCATGAAGTTAGCTACAAGCAAAATTAGAACACAAAGCCAGAGCTGTAAAATTATTATATATTGACAATGAAGGAGAAAGATTTCATACACAGAGACCTTTTCAGAATATGTTTTTTAAGATTTTAACCACAGTTTCAGGTGTACAACAATAGTGATTAGATATTTATATACCTTACAAAGTGATCCCCCCAACAATTCTAATACCCATCTGGTACCATACATAGTCATTACAATATAACTGAACATATTCCTTGTGCTGTACTTGACATTCTTGGGCTATTTTTATACTTCTTAATCTCTGCCACTTTTTCAGGAGACTCAGATAGTTTCACTCCTTGATTATTAAAACAAATATGTAGAAATGCTTCCTATTTTACATGTAAATAAAATAAATTAGCTATATATTTTTTAAAAGAGCCACAGTACATGGGTCTAAAATTTAAGAAGAAATGAGTAAAGATAGAGATAGAAAGAAATGAGTAGAGATAGAGATAGAATATATGATGATTAGGTGGACTTTACTATGACCAAGCATCTGGCTCTACACCAACTCACACATCTCTTCCACTCTTGCAAATATAATTCTTAATTCTGGCCACACTAGGCTCCTCACAGTCCATCGGAAAAATATAATGGAGGCATCCTTCAGTGTTCATAGTCAGTTTTTTTTTACTTAATAATATTAACTATTATTTTACCAAAAGGTAGTATATAATAAAATAAAATATTATAAAATAAAATAAAATATTTTATGTATTTTTTAAATATACAAAAATAATATATTTACTACTGTTTTACCTGTAAATGATACTTCAGAATTATATATCACAATTTTTGTCCTGAATGTAAAATGCTATGATTTTTTACTTAAAATGACTTCTTGAAAAATATTTTTATTCATGGCATGGTATTTCATCATTAATATAATCAATTCCCAATTAAAGTTGCAGGTTGTTGCACAATTGAGCATTTTTATACATAACTATTGTATCTATATTTTTAACTATTTTCACAGGTTATATTTCTAAAAAGTAGAAATCTTGAGCATGCAAACTCCCTGTTCCCTTCATAGCAGGCTGAACTTATTAATATGAATACATTGACCAAGCATTCTTTTTCAATGTGCTAGCTGAAGAGCCTAAGATTGGTAATAATGTTTTTCTTTTGTTTGACTAAACTTAGATTTACCTTTGGCTCATAATTTTTATTTTTTTTTAATATATTTTATTGATTTTTATACAGAGAGGAAGGGAGAGGGATAGAGAGTTAGAAACATCGATGAGAGAGAGACATTGATCAGCTGCCTCCTGCACGCCCCCCACTGGGGATGTGCCCGCAACCAAGGTACATGCCCTTGACCGGAATCGAACCTCGGACCCTTGAGTCCGCAGGCCGACGCTCTATCCACCGAGCCAAACCGGTTTCAGCATGGCTCATAATTTTTAAAGGTTAATATGTTTTTAATAAAATTATTGATTTAATACACAGAAGAAATACAAAACTTAAAGAGATAAAAAATATTAGAGTAGATTTAGCATTTAGAATCTACTCACTAAATATAATTCCAATAGTATATAGATGGCACTTTCTTTGCCAAACATTAAAAAAAAATCATTGGTAAAGGCAGATCAAGATTCATGACCATGACTTAATGCTATTCTTTGCATGCAAGGTAAGCTGGTGGAAGATGATGCTTTTAAAAAAGGCTTCTTTATCTCACTGAAGATTGGAGAGTCATTGCCATCGAAGGGAATATCAGAATGTAACTCAGATTCAATGTGAGTGTGGGGACCACATTAGGCAGCAGAAAAAAGCTGGAGGTGAAAATGGACTAACCCACAAAGGTCTTTGATAAAGGTTGATTGATCTGTGACCACTAAAGTCCTACTTGATTTGAATAAATGAAAAACACTCCAAATGAAGTAACCAAACTCTGGTTTATGCCAATCTAATACAACATGATAGATTACAGATCCTCAACCAACAAGAAGGTGGAAGAAGTAGTGGAGAAGGAGGAGGAGAGAAGAGACAGAAAAATGAGAAATACCCTGATATTTTAGGAATTATTCAACATTGGCTCTGAGCTAACACTAATATTTGCAGATCCAGAATTTCATGATACTAGCCTGGTAAGACCGGAGGCTTATTGAGGTTAGATGATAAATGAAGTTTCAACTGAGTACATGCCACGGTAGGTCTATTGGGATACATAAAAGATATGGCTAAAAGGGTCAAGTAAATCTCTCTAGAATTCCTTTGCCTTAAAAAATAATAAATTAAAACAATATCATGTCTTTGGAGAAAATTCAGAGACTAGTCCCTACTGAAGTGCCTTAGAAGATGGAAGATACAGGGTGACAGCTTTGCTGTTATAACACCACTTAGCTCTACAGTTTGACTCAAGAAAGATGAATTGAGCAAAGCCCTATTGATAACAATTATGAACCCTAGGAACACATTTCTAAAACAACAGCAATGGTATGAAGACACAGCAAATTGACTAAAAGCATCCATAAACTAGAGAGAAAATGGCCATTGGAGCAAATTAGGTGAGATTGACATTTAACCTCTATTGCTCTGTGGGATCCAGTTTGGATGGTGCACAGAGCATAGAGGTCAAACAGAATTTAAGGATTTTGTTAGGCTAAAGAGTTAAGTTAGAAAGTCTAGGACTTCCCAAGTGTGAAAGCTGAGAAGGGAACTATGAAGAAGAAAGATGCCGTAGAGGGAGCCACAAAGTCTGCGGACACATTTCCCCATGTCCTTGGTAGCAACTATGTTACACATGTCATAAGGCAACACTCGAAGAGCAAACAAACTACCAAGGCAAAGCAAAAGCTAGATGAATGATAGAAGTAAGCAGAGCTTTAGCAGCTACTCAACACCTGCAACAAGAGAGACTTTTTAAACAACTCGGACTTTCCAGGGGAAACTGAAAGGTCAAGTTTTAGGAGTGAGAACCTACTACAACAAAGTCTAAAGCCAAGACGCCACAGAATCAAGTCAAACTTAACTGCCTCCCCAAATAAAATGCAATCCTCTTCAAAGTTTAAAAAAACAAAATCCAGTCTCTAAAATATATTATTTAAAACTCGTAGCCCTGCACACGAATCCGTGCGCCAATAGCTCTCTTCAGGGCCTGGCCACTTCGCACCCACTGCCTAGAGGCTCTCCGCGGCCCAGAGGCCCATCTGTGGCTGCCCACCCCCTGACCCCGGGACTGGGGGACTCTGGTGGGGCTGAGAGGATTAAGCACCGCCATCTTGTGGCTATGGGTGCAGCCATATTTGTGACAGAGTGATGGTTAATTTGCATATTACCCTTTTATTATATAGGATACCTTAGCTAGAAGAGGTCAATGGGGGGAAGGGGAGACATATGCAATACTCTTAAGAGTAAAGATTTTTTTAAAATAATAAAATGCCTTTGGATACATTAAGAAATTACTAGTCTTGAGAAGCAGGAGAAAGTGAACCATAATCCAGAGAAAATAGCCAATAGAAACAGATTCATATATGACCCAGATGTTAGAATTATGAGGCAGTTTAAAATAACTTTCATAACTATTTTTTAAAATGCCAAGAAAAGATAGATAAAGAAATGAAAAATAACATGACAGATTGTGGCAACATTTAAAAGAAACAAAATGATAGAAGAGAAGATTATAATTTGAAGTAAAAAGTTAACTAAATAAGCTTAACAGGTTGAACACTACAATAGGAAATCTTCATAAACCTGAAGTCAATAGAAATCATACAAATTAAAATGAATTTATGCACACTGAAATAAAAGATTTAAAATGATCACAGTCACAATTACGTGTTGGACAAGAGAAATCAGGCTAATGTATGAAATCTAAGCCTGAAAAGAATATGAGAGAGAGAATGAAGCATAAAAATATTTAAAGAAAACTGCTGAAATTTTAACAAATTTGGTTAAAAACATCAATCCACTTATCTAAAAATCTGTGAATGCAAAGGAAACCACACATGGCTATATACTAATCAAACTTCTACATATTAAACATAAAATAAAATCTTAGGAGAATTTCAAGTTAAAAAAAAAAAGCACATTGCATAAAGGCAATGAGAATAATGGATGATACCTCATTAGAAGCAAAAGAGACCAAAGATAGTGGAGTTGTATATCTTTTTTTTTATTATTATTATTGTCTAAAGTTTTACAGGAGTTATATCTCTTTAAAAAAAAAAAAAGCTCTGTCTATCTGAATTCTATATTCAGCAAGAAAATCCTTCAGAAATAAAGATTAAATATTTTCAGATAAATGAAGTGAAAATTTTATTAGCAGTATAACACACTACAACAAAATGCCAAAGAAAGTTATTTAGGCTAAAGAAAAAGTAATAATAGGATACAAATTTGGATCTACAGAAAGGGGTAAACATCTTGCCAAATCATAAATTGTGTGTGTGTGTGGGGGGGGGAGGGGGTAATATAAACTACTATTTTTTTCTTTTCATGGGTTCTTTAAATTTTAACTAAGTGTTCAAAGCAAATGTAATAATGCATATGAGCTTTTTCAATGATGTAGAACTAATGCATGTGAAAATAAAACAAAAATGGATAAAGAAACTTCCAGTTTTACAACTAAACCACAGACAACCATCACTGAGAACCATCTGAAGTCTAGCTGATCAGAAATCCAATAAGTAAAAATATAAAGAAAAAAAGGCCTGGTGATGGCCAGAGGGAAAGTTGTGGGGGCTAGTGGAGGTGGGCAAATGGGGACCATTGTAATGGTGTCTACAATAAAAATAAAGAAAAATAGCCACGTGGAGACTGGTAAAGGGCAGAGATCCAAAATGAACTGATCCACACTCAAGTCAAAAATACAGAGGTATATCTCAGCTTCAGAGCCAGGGGTCCAGCCCCACACCAGGCCACCCAGCCAAGGGTTCCAGTGCTGGGAAGAGAAGTCCCCATTACTTCTGGCTGTGAAAATCAGCGGGGAGTGTGGCTGAGTGAGAAAGAGGGCTGCTAGGGTTTGCTGTGCTCCTCTTAAAGGGCCCATGCATGGACTCACTTTCCTTCAGGTAACCACCATTCTGTTGTCTTTATTTATGAGTTGGGGGGAGGGGGTATTTGCTTGTTTTTATGGTTTATTTGTTGCTTTTTGTTTTATATCCCACATATGGCTGGAATCATATGGTTCTGATCCTTTTCTGCCTGACTTATTTCACTTAGCAGAATATTCTCGAGATCTACCCAGGTTTTCACAAATTGCAATATTTCATCTTTTTTATGGCTCAGTAGCATTCCATTGTACATATGGACCACATCTTTATCCAATCACTTATTGAAGAACACAGGTTGCTTCCATGTCTAGCCTATTGTAAATAATGCTACAATGAACATAGAGGTGCAAATATCTTAATAAGTTCTTAAAAGGTATGTAATTATTAGAAGAGCTAAAAGAGGTTTTTAAGGGGCCTCTAAACATGAAATGCAGAAAGTAGCCACTATACCAGACGGAGGGAGAGTGAACAATGAAAGAACTTGGAATCTTGGGGAGCCACCACCACCACCTCCCCACACACATACACTTATGGCACAGATTCAGACTTTTTAAAAGAGGGAGTGGTTGACACAGCAACACACAGTTTTGAATAATTTGCCAGAGCATGTGGAATGTAGTTAAACCAGGGGTCCTCAAACTACGGCCCACGGGCCACATGCAGCCCGCCGAGGACATTTATCCGGCCCGCCGGGTGCCGCTGCCTGTCCTGCTTAGCAGCCGACTCATCCCGGGCCCGCAGTGCGCATAGGAATTTGTTCATAGTTGTTTTGTTTTTTTTAACTATAGTCCGGCCCTTCAATGGTCTGAGGGACAGTGAACTGGCCCCCTGTTTAAAAAGTCTGAGGACCCCTGATTAAACTGAGTATATTGCTAGATGGCAAACAAAGATGCCAGGCATGAAGCCACAGCTGAAGAGTGAAGGCTGCTGCTGGTGGTGGAGGAACTTGCAAGATGATGCAGGGCAAGGACAAGCCCTTAACAGGTCCCCTGAGTTCTGATCCCATCAGAAGAAGTAAGTACAGTCTCTTCCTCACCCTGGCTGTAAATTATCTCTCCAGAAAGCTCTCCTGGCAAAGCCTAACATTGTGCCAGCTAACAAAACAGAAATTACTAGAGGGTCCAGCTCTGGTATCACAAAGCAGACCCTAGAAGTACAGATTTGGAGCTAGAGCCACAATGCAGCAACCTATTAGCCCTGTAATTTCAATCCTATATTTTACCCTGGAGAAATATAACAATATGTCCACATAAAACTTATACAAAACCTTCATGAGTACTTTTTTTATAAGAATTAAAGATTGGAAATAGCTCAAATGTCCATTAAAAGGTGAATTAATTAGCCAGTTGTAATATATTCATACAATAAATGCTTCTCAGTATTAAAAATAACAAACGACTGTGAAATGCAACATCATGGAAGAATCTCACATGCATTATGCTGAGCAAAATAAGTTGAATACAAATGACAATGTATCTGTATTCATATAAAACTCAAAAACTGGCAAAACTAATTTATGATGATAGAAATCAGAACATTGGTAACCTCTAGTGGGCATGGGCTAACTGAAAAGATGCACAAAGGAATTGCTAGAATTGTAGAATTATTCTATATTTTGATAGAAGTAGTTATTAAAAGTGTATTCATTTCTCAAACTCATCAATTTGACTAATTTTTAATAAGGTCAATTTATTTTATAAATTATACTTCAACTAGAGGCCCAGTGCATGAAATTCGTGTATGGGGGGGGTGTCCCTCAGCCCAGCCTGCACCCTCTCCAATATGGGACCCCTCGAGGGATGTCCGACTGCCTGTTTAGGCCCAATCCCAATAGGACCAGGCCTAAACGGGCAGTTGGACATGCCTCTCACAATCCAGGACTGCTGGCTCCCAACTGCTCGCCTGCCTGCCTTCCTGATTATCCCTAACCACTTCTGCCTGCCAGCCTGATCACCTCCTAACCACTCCCCTGCCAGCCTGATTGATGCCTAACTGCTCCCCTGCCAGCCTGATTGCCCCTAACTGCCTTCCCCTGCAGGACTGGTCCCCCCCAACTGCTCTCTCCTGCAAGCCTGGGCCCCCCCACCACTGTCCTTCCCTGCAGGCCCGGTCGCCCCAACTTCCCTCCTCTGCCGGACAGGTCACCCCTAACTGCCCTCCCCTGCAGGCTTGATCGCCCCCAACTACCCTCCCTTGCAGGCCTGGTCCCTCCCAACTGCCCTTCCCTGCTGGCCATCTTGTGGTGGCCATCTTGTGTCCACATGGGGGCAGCCATCTTTGACCACATAGGGGCAGCCATCTTGTGTGTTGGAGTAATGGTCAATTTGCATATTATTCTTTTATTAGATAGGATAGAGGCCTGCTGCACAAGTGGGGGCCAGATGGTTTGCCCTGAAGGGTGTCCTGGATCAGGGTGGGGGTTCCCTTGAGGCATGGGTTTGGCCTGGGCGAGGGTCCTGTGGTGGTTTGCAGGCTGGCCATACCCCCCGGTGACCCAAGCGGAGGCCCTGGTATCTGGGATTTATTTATCTTCTTTAATTGAAACTTTGTAGCCTTGAGCAGAGCCAAGCCTCCTGCTTGCTCCGTGGCCGCAGCCATTTTTGTTGGGATTTATTTATCTTCTATAATTGAAACTTTGTTGCCTTGAGTGAAGGCCTAGGCTGGCCAGGATGTGCGGAAAGCTTGGCTTCCTCCATTACCGGGGAAACCCAAGCCTCCTGCTCGTTCCATGGTTGCAGCCATCTTGGTTGGGTTAATTTGCATACTCTCTCCTGATTGGCTGGTGGGCATGGCTTGTGGGTGTAGCGGAGTGATGGTTAATTTTCATATTACTCTTTTATTAGATAGGATAATATGAGTATTAGGTAAAAGTTTTATATATATATATATATATATATATATATATATATATATATACCCCCCCACACATGTAATTTTTTTATAGCACAAGCGAATGGATTTTGAGAAAATAACAATGGTTGATCATAATCTTAATCACTTGAGAGAACAAATGCAGCTACTGTTCCTGGTGAACAATATTTACTGGAATAAACAACATGACTTCCTGCACCTGAAATACAGCAACTAGCCTAGATGATTTTTTTCTCCTACTCCTACAATTTTCAATCTTTTTCATCTCATGGCACACATAAACTAATAACCAAAATTCTGCAACACATCAAAAAAGTATATTATATTTTTTGCTGATCTAACAAAAAAAAAAGGTGTAATTTTGATTTATTCACACCAGACAGCTATTGTTGTATTTGGCTGTTGACATTTTTTTATTTGACAGTCTAAGGGAAAAGAGGTCAGTTCCCCTTACTAAGTAGTCAGGTATGGAATGTTTTAGAAATTCTTGTGACACCCTATTGTGCCATGGGACATGGGTTGAAAATTGCTGCCCTACCCCAATAAACATTAAAAACACACACACCCAGAATCATTTGCAAATGCCTGAGTCAGCAGGACTTCATCATCTGGCAATGAGATTATGTCAATTCTTGGCTAGATGCCACTGTTGAAATTGCAAGCATTTCACATTTCAACCACATTTCAATCTTGAAAAATATCATATTTATCTACCATGCTAATGAAAGAATATAAATAAGAACTGCAGAGTAGGAAGCAACAGGTTCCATAGATACTATGGCAAGATGCATATTTCTGGAACATAAGAAATAGTATTATGAAAGTGAAAAGAGGTTTTGTTACCTCAATGATATTCCAGTGGGTCTAGTGCTCTGGGTATGTGGAGCTATCCCTACAAATCAAGGTAAACTGCTCCTCCATGCACTTCTTTCTAATGAGAAAGAAAAAGACTACTCTGGTGTGTCTGGATTTCAGAAGTAAAATACAACAAATTTGGATTCTTCCTCCAATTAACTGGGCAAATGACCTAAAATATTTTTGTCTTCGATTTGGTGTATTACTTATCTTCTGCTGCCTAACAAATTAGCCCCAACTTTAGCAGCCTAAAGCAATAACACTTTATTATATTACTAGAGGCCCGGTGAACGAAATTCGTGCACGGGGGGAGAGGGGACGGTGTGTGTCCCTCAGCCCAGCATGCACCCTCTCTAATCTGGGACTGGGCCTAAATGGGCAGTCGGACATCCCTCTCATGATCCAGGACTGCTGGCTCCCAACCACTCGCATGCCTGCATGCCTGCCTAATTGCCCCTAATTGCTTCTGCCTGCCAGCCTGATCACCCCCTAACCACTCCCCTGCCAGTCTGATCGACGCCTAACTGCTCCCCTGCTGGCCTGATTGCCCCTAACTGCCCTTCCCTGCCGGCCTGGTCACCCCTAATTGCCCTCCGCTGCTGGCCTGGCTGTCCCTAACTGTCCTCCCCTACAGGCCTGGTCACCCCCAACTGCCCTCTCCTGCAGGCCTGGTTGCCCCCAACTGCCCTGCCCTGCTGGCCCGGTCACCCCCAACTGCCCTCCCCTGCAGGCCTAGTCCCCCCCAACTGCCCTCTCCTGCAGGCCTGGTTACCCCAACTTCCCTCCCTTGCAGGCCTGGTCCCTCCCAAATGCCCTCCCCTGCTGGCCATCTTGTGGCAGCCATCTTGTGTCCACATGAGGGCAGCCATCTTTGACCACATGAGGGTGGCCATCTTGTGTGTTGGAGTGATGGTCAATTTGTATATTACCTCTTTATTATATAGTATTGTTCCTGTGGGTCAGGAATCTGGTAGTGTCTTATCTGAGTCTTCTCCCTCAGAGTTTCTCATAAAGGGTCAATCAAGATATTTGGTTGAATTACAAAATTCAACTTGAGGAAGGTTTGCTTATAAACCCACTCATAAGCCTGTTGGCAAGCTTCAAGGAGATTAGCATCCAAACTCACTGGCTATTGACCAGAAACATCAGTTCCTGGACATATGTGCATTTCCACAGAGCTACTCACAGCATGGAAGCTTGCTTCCCCCAGAATGAGGGATTCAAGAGAAAAAGGTTGTGAGAGAGGAAAGTTATAGTCTTTTTCCAACCTTGGAAGTGACAACCCACCAGTTTTGCTGAAAAAAAGTCTTTTTCTTTTTGCTAGAAGTGAGAACCTAGATCTAGCTCACAATCCAAAGGAAGGCACTACATAAGGAAGGGAGGGAATCCTGGAAATTAGATATCAGAGGCCACTTTAGAGGCACTCAGAGCAGAAGAAAGCTTCCCAGTTAGTTCAGCCTGAAGAGCAAGGAGTCTGTCCCTCAACCCTCAGGACCTCATTGATCTAAGACTACGCTGCATGCCTGGGCAAGATCAGGACGCTGCATGAAGCTTGCAGCAAACCTCAATAACAATAAGGGAGCCAGAGTCAAATTAGCCAAGATCTAGGAACAAAGTTATGCCCTTTTTCATAATTGACTAGTTTCCTTTTCTTGCGCAGCTCTTAGTATTTGATTGGGTCTTGGTGGAGATAGAACACATGATCTTGGAAGATCAGGGATCATGCAATCCAATTGCTCATCATGAGTTGGAAATTGATTCATAAAAATAAAGTGAGGAATAACAAGCAGCTCTCTCATCAAGTAGAAATAAATTGTATATTGAGAACTGTGAGCCAGTCAGCCGTGACATTAATTAGGTTGATGGGCTTTTTTGCTTATGATCTTGGAGCTGCTGTTGCAGCCACACTGCCAGTTCTCATCCATATACAATTAAGTTTAAAAGAAAAGTTCCCTTTGATCAGTTTACTTACGTTAAAAAAAAAAAAATGAACCTGCTTTAAAATGGCTCTCATACAAGGGGTCAGCAAACATTTTCTGTAAAGAACCAGAGAGTAAATATTTTAGGCTCTGCAGGCTACATATAGTCTCTGTCACACAATTTGTTTTTGTTTTCTTTTACAAAACTTTGAATATAAAAATCATTCTTGGATCACAGGTCATTTTTTAAAATATGTTTTTATTGATTTTTAAAGAGAGAGGGGGAGAGAGAGAAAAAGGGAGAAGGAGAGAGAGGGAGAGAGAGAGAGAGAGAGAGAGAGAGAGAGAGAGAGAGAGAGAGAGAAACATCAATTGGCTGCCTCCTACTGGAGATGGAGCCGCAACCCAGGTACGTGCCCTGAGCCACACTGGCCAGGCTGCTCACAAGTCTTATAAAAACAGGCCAGAGGCCTGACTCCGTGGTTGAACGTTGACCTATAAACCAAGAGGTCATGATTCGATTTTGGGATCAATCCCCAGGGTGGGACATGCAGAAGGCAGCTGATCAATGACTCTTTCTCATCATTGATGTTTCTATCTCTTTCTCCCTCTCCCTCCTCTCTGAAATCAATAAAAATATATCTTAAAAAAAATAGCCAGAGGCTGGTTTGGTTCATGGCTAATGGATTTGCAACGCCTGCTCACACAATATGCTGGTCCCATTGCTGTGTCACTACAGCTTCACTCATGGGTAGCTCTAAGGGGCAATGAGTACAGTAAAAATACCCGACAGGAAGAATCTGGTGGTACGTTCTCTTTTCCCTGTTCCTGGAAGGAGAGTTAACTTGAGATAAGAATACATTCATGAGAAATAGTGGTTTGTCCAAAGTCATGGAAAGATCAAACTGGGAATGACTGGAAAAGAGGGATGAAGGTGAATCTCTTAGAATAATTCTAAGGAGTAAGAACATATGTGCTGTGACATGCCCAGTATGGCGGTGTGCTCTATGAATGGCAGGCAGTCTTCTCCCAGCCATCCCAGTGGTTCCTCAACAGGCTCATGAAGAAATGCCTGTGCCTGGGTGCAGCAGCAGGTACCATCTCTCCTCAGGCTTCTGCGCCTGGAGCCCCCGCTGACTGCTAACTGTTCTCAGTGCAAAAGGAGACAGTGAGCTCCACATCTGTTTCCTATGGCGGCTGTAAGTTACCACAAACTTGGGGGCATAAAGCAGCAGGAATATATTCTCTCACAGCCCTGGAGGTCACAAGTTCAAAATCAGTTTCATTCAATTGAAATTGAGATGTTGGCAGTGCCACACTCCCTCCAGAGGCTCTAGCAGAGACTCCGTCCCTTGCCATTTCCACCTTCTGGTGGCTGCTGGTGCTCCTTGGCTTGTGATTGGGTAACTAATCTGTGCCTCCAAGGTCACATCACCGTATTCTCTGCTGTGTGTCAAATCCCCTCCGTGTCTCTCTTATAAGGACATTTGTGATTCCATCAAGACAATCTCCTCATCTCGAGTCTTTCTTAAGCTAATCATATCTGCAATGAACATTTTTCCCAATAAGGCAACATTCACAGGTTGTAGCTACTAAGACTAGATATCTTTGGAGGCCATTGTTCAGCCTATTAAAAGCCTCCATATATGCAGCACTCAGCTATCTAGTGGCAGGATTATTTTTTGGAATTATTCCATCATTGGAATAGATTCTGATCCACATTTTAAATTTTCTTCCTGTCATTCCAGGCTGAGTTTTGCACCCCCATCCATAACTTATACAGCTGACATATTTGTTCTGGATCTCTACACAAGTATGATCCTGGAGTCTGGGAAGTGAAAGAGCTAAGTTTATGATATTTGTGAAAAGCAGAACCAGAGGGAAATATATATATACACACAATAGAGGCGCAGTGCACAAAATTCGTCCATGGGGGGTGTGTCCTTCAGCCCAGCTTGCACCCTCTCCAATATGGGACCCCTCGAGGGATGTCCGACTGCCCGTTTAGGCCCAATCCAGGTAGGATCGGGCCTAAATGGGCAGTCGGACATACCTCTTACAATCCAGAACTGCTGGCTCCCAACTGCTCACCTGCCTGCCTTCCTGATTGCCCCTAACCACTTCTGCCTGCCAGCCTGACCACCCCCTAACCACTCCCCTGACAGCCTGATTGATGCCTAACTGCTCCCCTGCCAGCCTGATTGCCCCTAACTGCTCTCCCCTGCAGGCCTGGTCCCCCCCAACTGCCCTCCCCTTCAGGCTTGATCACCCCCAACTTCCCTCCCTTATAGGCCTGGTCCCTCCCAACTGCCCTCCCCTGCTGGCCTGGTCCCTCCCAACTGCCATCCCCTGCTGGCCATCTTGTGGCCGGCCACGCCCCCCAGAAACCCAAGTGGAGGCCCTGGGATCTGGGATTTATTTATCTTCTATAATTGAAACTTTGTAGCCTTGAGCAGAGCCAAGCCTCCTGCTTGCTTCGTGGCCACAGCCATTTTTGTTGGGATTTATTTATCTTCTATAATTGAAACTTTGTTGCCTTGAGTGGAGGCCTGGGCCGACCAGGGTGTGCAGAAAGCTTGGCTTCCTCTATTGCCTGGAAAACCCAAGCCTCCTGCTTTCTCCGTGGCCGCAGCCATCTTGGTTGGGGTTAATTTGCATACTCACTCCTGATTGGCTGGCGGGCGTGGCTTGTGGGTGTAGCAGAGTGATGGTTAATTTGCATATTACTCTTTTATTAGATAGTATTATAGCAGAAACAAGGGATAGTGTTGTAAAACTATGAAGATGGTCCTTGAACAACTCAACTTCAGTAACTCCATACAACAAATCAATAAATCTTGTTGCTTCTTTAGCATTAGCCTTGTTGGCCTGTGGTAGGAGAGAAAAAACATTCATTTTATTCCATGTGTTCCCAATTCTTGAATTCTTAAGTGATTTTCAACTTTGACAATTAGTCTACATTATTCTCTAAGAGAATATGAATGGTATATTTTGATAATTTTAGAATTATAATAATAGTTACACATATGAAAGAAAAGCAAAATTTGGAGACTCTAGCCTTATCTTCATAAAGTTACCATTCCATGATGCATACAAGTAGCCTATGTTGTGTTTTAATTGGCAATCTTTCCACCAGAACTTAGTCTTTAGGATCTAATTTTGCTAAGACATACATAATTGTGACTCTCCTTTCATTGATATTTATCTGTCCTGATATAAAGCTTTTCAAATTTCATATTCCAAATTTTAAAACCATATTCATTATTTACTTTTCAGGAAAATTTTATTCTATTTTGTGTGCTATTGTCACTTTTGTTCCAGTGTCTGTGACATCTCCTCAGAGAGGAAATATATATGATATTGTGTCCCCATAACCATCATTTTTTTTCTCTTATTTTTTATTCATTGTATCCTTTCACATTTCATCCTTGGAAAACCTCCCAAATGTTTCCCTCGATGTCATTGATTTTTATTATTTCAAAGTGTTGATTCGGATTCTGGCTGTTACTGATGGGATTTTAATTCTGTGACTGTGTCTTATCGCTCTTAAAATAATTCTTTATTCTATATGATATTCTTTTTATTGCAAACTGCCTTCTTTTACTTTCATCTTATTTTCTCATAATGGCTTTCTACTTCTGCTTTATAGAAACTATTTATTTGCGTATCCTGTTGCCTATACCAGTTTTTAAAGTATTGATTTTTAATTCTTTTCATGTCCTAAAACATTTTCATCTTAGAAATTCTTTGCACTCTTAAAAATTATAGAGGACTACAGATAGCTTTTATTTTGCAGGTTTTATCTGCTGAATTTAAAAATACTTATTTAATAATTCCTTAAAATAATACAAACCCATTATAAGTTAACATATTTTTATTTTAACAAAATAACTATTTTCCAAAATAAAAAAGCAGTGAGAAGACCGACACCATTTTACATTTTTGCAAACCTCTTTAACATCTAACCTAACCTAATGAAAGAAGGATTTGCTCTCATATCTGCTCCTGCACTCACTCTGTTGAAAATCATGTCATGTAGCCTCTGAGAACAGCCACTGTATACTTGTAAGAGACTGAAAGTCCACAGTGAAAATAGCATCTCTGTGTTATTATGAAAATAGCTTTTACCAAATGGGCCCTCTGAAAGGGTCTCAGGGATACCCAGAGTCCCCAGACCACACTTTGAAAATTGTTGCTCTTATACATGTATATTTCGGAGGTCAGCTCTGCCTCTGAGTCCGTACTATAAATTTTCATTTCACCTCATGGCATTCATTTTTCTCCTATTATATCATCGCTGGCTAGGAGATGCTTTTATAAAACAAGATTCACATAATACATTACTGAAATCCACTTCCAGTTCTCACGGCCGATGGAAATGTGGTAAACTGCATTAATGCCCCCGGCAATCCTTCCCATTTCTCCACCTCTGCATCCTTTGCCATGTAACCTTTCAATGCCCTACCGTGAAGGAAGACTGTGAGGCTCTGAGGCCGCTCAGCAGTGGGACTTGCTTTGGCCAGTGGGATATAAAAACAGGCTTGAAACAGCTGTGCTTCTGAGCCACCATGAAAAAGACATGCGTGGGCGGGTTCACTGGGCCCCGGAGGAGGAGGAGAGCCAATTGGAAGAGCTGCCAAGACAGGTTAGAGCAGTGAAGGCCAGGCAGCACCAGCAAGATAAATAACTGACTATTGTTTGAAGTCCCTGAATTTGTGTTTATTATACAGCAATTGCTAACGGATAATGAAAAAAAGAAAGGCAAAAGAACTGGCATTTAGTGAGCACCTAATAAATGTATGCTATAACGGTTCTAATTTTAAATCCGTTAATATAATCTGAGTAGTTAATTAGGTTTTCCAGAATATCCAAACTGAATAAGTAATGGAACCTAGTTCTGTATGGTGACAAAAGCCCTCAGTGCTTTTCCAGAAAAGTTAATGAGACTCTATGAGAACTGTTATCACCAAAGGCAACAGTGAGTGTGGAGACCGTCTAAGGGTCTCTCTGTAGCTAGCTGATTTCGCAGACAAGTGTCTGTGTGGTTTGGGGTTGGCTTTTTCCAACAAGATCAAGAATATGTTTTTGTGTCACCTGGGGGATACCTTCCCTTGGCGCTCGGTAATTTTTAGTCTATGCATTCTTTTCGTCGTAGGGAGCTTTATCCCTGACAACATGTTTCCCAATCAAATCTTAAGTGTTCCCATTAGGAACCATTTTATTGTGTAAGCTATTGATGGAGCTGTGATATTTGTTGTTGTCCTGTGGGATTTTAGAACCCGTGTTTACTAGCTGCCTCTTTGAAGGAAGTGCTGTCAATACCCGGCTGATAATGTCATGAGTGAAAAACACTGTTACTGTCTTTGATTAACTGTGAAGTATATGTGATGGATAGTAAATTTATCCAGAATAGATGCAGAGAACTAAGAGACTGCCAGTCACTGACATGTCGAGCATGAATGATCACCTATCAAGGATGTTACGATAAGGACTCTCCTGCTTCCATGACACTTGGAAAATCCCTGGTACCCAATATGTCGGCTTTCAAAATGTTGTGACCTCTTCTCTCAAAATCATATGCAAAACTACCTGTAAGGTTATTTCTTGGAGAGGGTTTATGATTGAATAATTCTCAAAAAAAATTCCCTGAACCTTAGAAGATTAACAATTAGAAAAACATTCATTCATATGGAATGAAATTGGACTAGGTGAACTCTGACATTGTATCCAACTGCAATATCTGATAGAGTTAGCATGTGTTACTTTTTTGGACAACACAGAATATATATTGGCCACATTTTCTTTATCCATTCATCCATTGACAGACAGGTAGGTTATTTCCATATATTGGTACTATATATTGTGCCTACCTGGGGTCCCCTAGTGATATTTTATTTGAAATTATTAATTCCCCAATTGGTTGTTAGAAAGCTGACCATGCAACTTATAAGTTTAAATCAGCCTTGGGCAAACTACGGCCCGCGGGCCGGATCCGACTGTTCTATCCGGTTCTCTTGCTCCCCCCTCCGCTCCTTTACTTTGAATTTATATTAGTTCACACAAACACTCCATCCATGCTTTTGTTCCGGCCCTCCGGTCCTGTTTAAGAACCCATTGTGGCCCTCGAGTCAAAAAGTTTGCCCACCCCTGGTTTAAATCAAGAATTGTATGCAACCATTATGGAAAACAATATGAAGTTTCCTCAAAAAAGTAAATATGGAACTGCCATTTGACCCAGTGATTCCACTTCTAGGAATATATCCTAAAAACTCAAAGTGCCAATGGGAAAGAATATATGCACCCCTATGTTCATTGCAGCACAATTTACAATAGCTAAGATCTGAAAACAGCCCAATTTCCCATCAGTAGATGAGTGGATAAAAAAGCTGTGGTGCATTTACACTATGGAATACTATGCAGCAGAAAAAAGAAGGATCTCTTACCCTTTGAGACAGCATGGAGGGACCTGGAGAGTATTGTGCTAAGCAAAATCAGCCAGTCAGATAAAGACAAGTATCACATGATCTAACTTATATGTGGAACCTAATGAAAAAAATAAACTGAGGAACAAAATAGATCCAGAGACATGGAAGCATGGAACAGACTGTGGAATCTCAGAGAGAAAGTGGGGATGGGTGGGTGGGAAGAGATCAACCAAAGAACTTGCATGCATATATGCATAACCCATGGACACAGACAATAGGGTGGTGAAAGTCTGTGGCGAGGGGTGGGGGGTAGGAGTAGGCTAGAAGGGGTCAATAGGGAAAAAAAGGGGGCATATGTAATACTTTCAACAATAAAGAGCAAAAAAGTATAAATCAAGAATTTTAAAGAGATAAATAGGTATTTCTGTATATAAGGCAAAATAGTCACAATCCACACACTGACATGTTACATGTGCTTGTGTAAAGAGTGCTCATGTAAAGAGTGCTCTCAAATCTTGGTAAACAGTGTATGCTTGAGTAGCCTAGCTCAGAGATGCATAATATAATATTGTGGCTTAATATAAAGCTGTATTTTAATTTATCTGCAGTACTTTCTACAATGTTATAAGCATAAATGTACCTTGCAGCAACAATATCTTCCCAAGGCATAATGTCCAGATTGAAACTGAAGTTGTTTTCATGTATATGTTTGTTTCTAAAAATGCTCATGTAAAGATCTATATAACCAATCATGTCCCTTGTGAATATTCACGATTAATTATTTTGTTTCTGTTACATATGATTTGAACAAAAAGTAGATGTTAAGAATTATGTGTTTAATTTCATGCTGCTTTATGTAAAGCCCTTACCTCTTCATCCTAAGCAGAGGAGAAGGAAACAGGTAACTGATCAAGCAGAGGAATACAAGCCTGCTCTCACCCCGAAGGGTCCAGTACTAAAAGACTATAACAGGCAAGCATGTGATGTCTTACATTTGCTTCCACAAAATGTGCAGGAATAAATGAAGAAGGATGTGTATGTGTGGCAGCATGTGAGAGAAAAGGCCCAAGGGTTTTATGAAATTTTAATTTTGATAAGAAGCAACAGTAAGCGAGGTGCTATGAAACTGCACAATGAAGATATAACTGTCATGAATCTTTATGCACTGGATACTATTATGTCAAAATAGATTTTTAAAAATTGTAAGTACAAAAAACAAACTGATGTGAGAAACATAATAGAGGTCCCTTAGCTATCACCTGTCAAGTAGAATAAAAATAAATAATAAAGTGTGTATAAAAAACCTTATAAAATGTACAAATAGCACTGTTGACAAAATGAATTATTATAGACCTAAAATGTCTTAGCCTACACTCTTGATTTTTTTAAAGTGTTAGAATATTTAAGAAGGCTCAATTATAGTCAATAACAAACATTAGAATGTACATTAGCATTCCATTTTGTAATTTCAACAGTTTTCTTATCAATACCCTATTGTTTAAATGTTACCTTGTTTATGATTGTTTATGACATTACCACTTTTTTACTTCCAGACTTTGCTCACCTTTTCTCTTTTGGGGTAATCCCTCTCAATGCACCTCCTGTTAGCTACCAGCTAGACATTCCCCAGATTACACTTTAAGCTAAATATTTTTATTGTGCTTATGGGTCATTATGTTATATTTTATGGATCTGTTCACTCTTACTTCTGTTCCATTTTAACCATGTATTATACTTTTTTTATTAAAAGAATCTATAACTGAGAGTCAAACTATAGATTTTTGTATACCATGGCCTCAATTCAGATGAATGATGACATTTACTAAAAATATTTAAATCCCTAGCACTTATTGACCACTCAGTTGACTTACTGCTTCAATTATTCTTCTCTATTTTATGTTCTTTTTTGCTCAGTCTTATATACTGAACCCACCAAGCAATTTTTATATACCAAGCATACAGTTGTCTGGGACACTAGAGAATTGTTTAAATAATTTATTAATCTGAATTTTTCTTTACTATATATTTCCTTTTATGCCATCATGTAGCAAGACCATAGCTAGTGTAGGTACTTGAACTCTGAATATTAAATTACTGAAATGATGTATCTATTTTAAAGTTGGTGTTCCCAAATTTGTCTACAACTTTGGACATATTATACAGAAAGAGATTATGATAAAAAGAAAAAAACTCGTGTTACCAAATGAGTCTTTGTGTGTTGAGGAAGGTACCTGAGAAGCATGACTACCTACTGACTTGCAAGCTGGACCCAGCGAGCTGGACCTGGGCAACAGGAGGCTCCTCACCCGCTCCCTGTCCTTGGAATGTACATTCCTCCCACTCTTCTGGTTTTGGGAGCAACTTCAAGGACACACAGCCTTGAGGGAGTTAGGTGTTATTGACACCATCTGGATGATATACGTGTTGTCCAGTTAAAGCCTCTGTATAAACTTCCAAGTTTCTGGTTGATCCATGTGGAGATCTACCCATCCTGTGGATGCCTAAGACCAGCCTCACTGTAAGTTCCCTTGCTTATTAAAATTGCCACGGACTAATCTGGAGTGACCTGCTTCTTTCTTTGGCATCTCTTTGCCCTCTGTGTACTGGGGCCAGTTTCAGATTTCACCTGGGAAATTCCCAAGGTTTCATGCCAACAACTGGTGAGTTAACCAGGAGAACAAAGACAAGGGTCTTGGGAAAGAGGCATCTTCGGGGAAAATCCCAGGTTGCCCATTGACTTCTATTTGGGGAGGGTGGTGTATATGTTAGGTGCTTGCAGACAAACACGTGAGTATGAATATGCCCCCAAAATGGCCAACTGGTCCAATGTGCTTGTTTGAGGAACAGGGAAGTGCATACTGAGGCAAAGAAGGGAGAGCTGTGGCTCCCACAGAGGGCTGGCCTCTGCCATGGACAGTCTACCAATGTCCAACTAGAAGCTGAAGCTCAAGTTCAGAAATTGGAAGAAGAGCTGAGGTTAAAAAAGAACATTCAGTTGTCTACTACTCTGCTAGCATCAGGGCTCGCAGACAAGATGGGAGAACATGATAATAAGTGGAGACCTTGGCGTGTCATTTTGCAAAGCTAGGAGGACACATGCTGCCTCAGTTTAAGTTCTGGGAGCTTATGACAAAGCTTGATTGGAATGCTAAAGGGTGGATTCCTTATTTTTCAACCTATGATTCCATTTTAAATTAATTTTTTTCCTTGGAAGTGAGACAAGTAAAGAGAAGGATGTTGTGGTGACTGAAACACACAAAGCACCCCAAATCATCTAACCCCTAATACAAAAAAAAACAAAAAACAAACAAACAAAAAAAACAACTCCAGCCAGTGGAACAGCATTCATGATGAAAGAATATATGTCCACTGAGCTTATGGATATAGCTGTCAACTTCCAACAAAAGGCCAGGAAAGTATCCAGGCATTGTTAGTGCAGCTATGGGATGGGGGAGGGGTGGTATAGCATTTCTCTGGGGAGGAGGAAGAGAAAATGAGCAAAATTGACATAACATACACCCTGCCCTCAGGCAGCATCTGCATGGCACTCAGGGTTCAAGGAACTCACTCTCATACAAATGGGATTATTCTAGCTTGCAAAGAAGTTTGGTCCAATGAAGGGGATTTCCCAGGCACATGGGACCCTGGAAATGCATAAAGGGGGTACAACAAAGTCTTAGGGATTGTGAATGAGGCAGCTATGTCCCTGTCTTTGAAGGCCCTACTTGGATCACGTTTGCTGCAGAATGAAAGCCAAGATACTCCAGTCCATTCCGCAATACCTGATATGGGATGTTGATATCCAAGCTGAGCCCAGTCATGGGAGAACACATTGGACAGTCCATTGCTAACCTGGAGAAAACGAATGAATCCCAAGAACAGGTCCAGGCTGTGGGAAAGACCCAAGAGCTCAAGAAGCAGCAGGCTATCCCAATTGATTGTAAAAAGTTTTGGTAAAAGTAACCTGGAAGCAAATGTGGTGTAACCTCTTGGTTTCTGGGACCCCCATCTGAGCAGATAGACTTATAATCCAACACTGTATTGGTCAGCCTGTGGAAAGTCTTAAAACCTAAACAAAGATCCAGACCTGCCTTTACTAGCCCTAGCTCCCCACCTGCTCCAGCAGAAGCCTCAGGGATACAGTCCTGTTGGTGTGGTGCCTCCCACACCCTCGGTATAGGATGAAGGCCAAGATCACCACCAGGTGGGGGTCACTGGGGACATGTTAAACTCACTGTTTATTTGTCCTCCAGAAGTAAACAAAGGTGATGGCACTGGTTGATAACTGGAGCCAAATGTACTTTAACATATAATAGCTCTCAGAAGTTTTCTGGCCCCTCCACACCATTAGTGGTTACAAAGTGCATTCGATAGTCATGGATCCTGCATACAAGTCATTTATCAGATATAAAGTTTGCAGATATATTCTTCCAGCAGGTGGTTTGTCTTTTAAAAATTTTAAAGTTTTTTTTTTAGAATCACAAACTTTTAATTTAGATAAATCCAATTTACTAACCTGTAATTTTATAAGTTGGTTTTTTTCCATCACACTAAGCACTCTTTACCCAACCCAAGGTCATTAAGACTTTCTCCTTTTTTCTATGTTTTAGTATCTTATGTCTTATTTTTCAAACTATGATTCCATTTTAAATTAATTTTTGTGTGTCGTGTAAAGAAAGGGTCTAGATGTATTTGTTTTGCTTGTGGATACATGTTTGTCCCAGAATTATTTGTTGAGGTGACTATCCTTTCCCTACTTAATTGTCAAAACCTTAAATATAAGGATTTCTTTCTGGACACTCATTCTTACTTCATTGTTTTCTATGTCCATTTTTTTATGCTATCACAGTACTTTGATATTTTGGCTTCAGAATATGATTTCAGATCAGTTACTATAAGTCCTCCAGTTTTGAAATTGCTTTGGCTATTTTAGGTCCTTTAGGTTTCCAAATAAATTTTATGATCAGCATGTCAAATTCTACAAAAGAAAAAAATTGCTTTCTGGTATTTTAAGCATTAGACAGACTCCCAATTCCAGTTAATAGGAGTCCAGATTTACCCTCCTGCATAAATAATCAGAACAAGTATATGTCAATATGTTGGGCATCAGGCAATTTAGAACTGTAATCCCTGAGGTGAGCCTTTGATTGCCCTGAATTACTTCCTGGAGGAAGTTCCCACATCACCGCATGGGAGGAGGTAGCCAGCAAGCGCCCAGTGTACTTCTGCAGTGGAGGAGATGGAGTTGGGAGTCTGAGGAGCCAAGAAAACTTGGAAAGACAGAGCCCTGGAAAGGAATGGCTTCACAGAAAGCACACCTCAGAGATCTGTACAAAGTCCTCCTTCAGTTTTCAGTTGAGTATCACTAATCAGCTTTTGAAAATGAAGAAGTTAAATGTATTTTCAATTGACATCTAAATTTATAAGCTGCCTTTGTTACTTCTATTGAGTACAAAAACAAGAACCAGTGGCAATGCTTAAATAAAAATATTAATTAAGAATTAAAAATGCATAATAATAAAAGCAGAATCTTTATTTTTATGACTTCATAAAATTTAGAAGATAGAAGGAAAAGGGAAAGTATATAAATTTAGAAAGCATTCCACAAAATCTAGACAACTAAAAATACAATAATCAGAGACAAGAAAATCATTTGTTGCCACATTTTCCACCATGAAAATTAACTACTTATTAACCTTTGATGAATCCAGTTCTCCAAGGAATTTCTATGACTGCATAACTCTGAAGTGGAATTAACAGTCAGTGTTATATTAGATAACTAAAGGTTATAAAGTGATTTCAATAGTCTGTGCTTACTCTTCTCATTTTTTGGCTTCAGTAAAAGTAATACATTTATGTATCTTTCAAAATAAATCTGCAGCAATGCAAAACCAATTTTAAAACATTAAATTTTGTCCTAGCATTGCCTTATAAATACACAATGCCATTATCAGGATGTCATAAATATTTTCATATATTAACTCATTAGCCCTCCAACTGTGTCTGCAATCCTGAATATTTAATGCCCTGACATTACTTAAAAGTTAATATGGCCAGAGTAAAAATAGAAACGCTGGCATTCACTACAAAAGCCCCATATTTTACAGACACTTGGATACTAAAGAAAATCTTGTAAAATGAATTCTAATTCATCCATGATTACCATTTTGCAATTTAAATAAATGCAAACAAAGGAGGGGAAAAATTAACTTGTATTCCTACCATACTCTACACAACAAAATAGTATTTTAATTGATCAAAATTTCAGACCTAAAAGCTGAAATATGAAAAATTTAGAAATAAGCATAGTTGAATTTGCTTATACTTTTAGAGTAGCTATGGATTTCTAAGAATTACATTGAAACTATAATAAAAATTTAAATATTTAAAAATTGAAAAAATACCATCTACCTAATAATAGACAAACATGTAAATTGAACGTACCTCCCCTATGCCACCAGCCAATTAGGAGTGATACGCAAATTAACCCAACCAAGATGGCGGGTAAATTTGCATACGCAGGCGGGTCAGGCAGCGCCAGGACCCAACTGCGGGGTCCTGGTCCATTGGGGGCCCAGGGAGGCGGTGCAGGCAGCCCCAGGCCCCACCCACGAGATCCCTGTCCATCGGGGCCTAGGGAGGCGGGGCAGGCAGTGCCAGGCCCCAACCGTGGGATCCCGGTCCATCGGGGGCCAGGGGAGGTGGGGCGGGCAGCCCCAGGCCCCGCCTGCAAAGTCCCATTCCATCGGGAGCCAGGGGAGGTGGGATGGGTAGCCCAGGCCCCAACCACGGGGTCCTGGTCCATCGGGAGCCCAGGGAGGTGGGGCGGGCAGCCCCAGGCCCTGCTCAAAAAGTCCCATTCCGTTGGAGGCCCGGGGAGTCCAGGCGGGCAGCACAAGGCTTTTTAGGCTGCTGTAGGGCATGAGGGAAGGCCCACATTTCCTGCTGTTTCTAGCAACACAATTGTCTATTTATTGTGCCTGAATTATTCTTCTGCCCCCTTACAAGGACTCTAAATTCCCTTGGGGGTTGATTTTCAATGATAGCTGTTCATGGGAATTACTTGAGGAGTGTGTGTGTGTGTGTGTGTGTGTGTGTGTGTGTGTGTGTGTGTACAATATTCTAAACAACATGTCTACCCCTTCAGAAATTAGTGTTCCAATTCTGTTCAATTTCCAAAGATTCTGATTTTGCTGATTTGGAGAGTATCCAGCCAACAGTAAATTTTAAGTGTCCCTGAATGATTCTAACCTGTGGTTAGAAGCCACTGCTTGTGTTTATGCAAACACAAGAGGCAAATGTCCAGGTAAAATACAGAAATCTCAATTGTACAGCTCAATAAATGTTTACCTATGTCTACACCTAGGTAGCCACCATCCAGAATGTTCTGTTGAATCTTTCTTCATTAGCAATAAAGGCAGAACCAGCTACTTATCTTGGAGAGAGAAAAAAGAGAAAACAAAGGAGAATGTGTGGGAATATGTAATAATACCTCAAAACAGTACCTCCCAATAATTTTATTTATCAGATTATAGGCTCTTACTCATCTGTGTTGTACTTACCGGTAGTCAGTTGGACACCCCCGAGGGGTCCCAGATTGGAGAGGGTGCAGGCCGGGCTGAGGGATGCCACCCTGCCATGCACAAATTTTGTGCACCGGGCCACTAGTCCTATCTAAAAAAAGAGTAATATGCAAATTGATCGTACCTCCACTACATCCACAAGCCACACCCACCAGCCAATCAGGAGCGAGTATGCAAATTAATCAACCAAGATGGCTGTGGACACGGAGCAAGCAGGAGGCTTGCGTTGCCCCCGGCGATGGAGGAAGGCAAGCTTTCTGCCCGCTCTGGCCTGCCTTGGCCTCCGCTCAAGGCTACAAAGTTTCAATTATAGAAGCTAAATAGATCCCAGATCCCAAGACCTCCACATTGGGTTGCCGGGGGTCGTGGCCAGCCTGCAAACCACCACAGGACCCTCACCCAGGCCACCCCACGCCCCAAGGGAACCCCCAACCTGATCCAGCACACCCTTCAGGGCAAACCAGTCGGCCCCCACCTGTGCACCAGGCCTCTATCCTATCGAATCCTATCTAATAAAAGAATAATATGCAAATTGACCATCACTCCAACACACAAGATGGCTGCCCCTATGTGGTCAAAGATGACTGCCTCCATGTGGACACAAGATGGCTACCACAAGATGGCCAGCAGGGGAGGGCATTTGGGAGGGATCAGGCCAGCAGGGGAGGGCAGTTGTGGGCAATCAGGCCAGTAGGGGAGAGCAGTTGAGAGGGACCAGGCCTGCAAGGGAGGGCAGTTGGGGGCAATTAAGCCTGCAGAAGAGGGCAGTTAGGGGTGATCTCAGGCCAGCAGAGGAGGGAAGTTGGGGGGACTGGGCCTGCAGGGAAGGGCAGTTGGAGGGACCCAGGCCTGCAGGGGAGGGCAGTTAGGGGTGACCAGGCCTGCAGGGGAGGGCAGTTAGGGGTGACCAGGCCTGCAGGGGAGGGCAGTTAGGGGCAAACAGGCTGCAGGGGAGCAGTTAGGCATCAATCAGGCTGTCAGGGGAGTGGTTAGGGGGTGATCAGGCTGGCAGGCAGAAGTGGTTAGGGGCAATCAGGTAGGCAGTCAGGCGAGCAATTGGGAGCCAGCAGTCCTGGATTGTGAGGGGTCCCATATTGGAGAGGGTGCAGGCTGGGCTGAGGGACACCCCCCTCCCCGTGCATGAATTTCGTGCACCGGGCCTCTAGTATAGAATAAAAAGGTAAGTGGCAAACTAGGAAAAACATAACTACAATATCCATGAAGGTCAGTGTGTGAAACAATTTACTAAATAACTCATAAATCAGTTTTAAACTTAAACCTCCATTAACTTAGCAGGAAAAATATCTGGGTTAAGGAAAGACAGTTTACAAAAAAAGGAATAAAAATTGCCTGAAATAAAATGCTTTAAATGTTCCAACTTTTTTTGTTGTTGAAGGACATAATACAAAACAATTAAGAACCCAAATGTCAACTTTGACAACTGAATGCTGGCATGGATCTGGAGAAAGAGGCAGTCTAAGAGGCCATGTGAGTGTGTTAATAGGTAACCTGGATATGCACATGTTTAAAATACTCTTTTGTTCATCATTACTTCTTGCATTTTATTCTTTCTTTAATTCCTTCACCCTAAAGTGCATCCTCACGTGACCTTTCAGCAAAATTCTTTTAGTGGTAAACTCAGCCTTTGTTTAAAAATATTTTCATTTTATCCTGAAACTCAAGTGGTCATTTAATTAAAAATTTTAGGTAAATATTCTAAGTTGAAAGTTATTTCCTTAGTAGTTTGATAACTAAACTCTCTGGCTTCTTTCTTTTTTATAACATTTTGTTATGGAAATTTACCAACACAGCAAATTTGAAAGAATTGTACAATGTGTATACTAACATCCACCGCTTATATTCTACATATCACATACCTATCCGTCCATTAGTCCATTTTATTTTTATGCATTTCATAGTGTGTTACACATATCAGTACACTTCCTCCTATTTACACAGGCATATTATTACCTAAAATTCAATATTTATTTTCAGAATTTTCTTTTGATACAAAATCCAATGCAAAAATATGCACAATTCTCAAGTGTACAATCAATGAATTTTGACAAATAATACACACCTTTGGAACCCAAATCACTCTGGCCTCTATTCCTGATATGAAGCCTCTATTATTGCAGTTTTATATCTGGTTGACCTTTTAATTCCTTCTTTAACCTTGGTGTTTAGCCACTTCACTGAAATATGCCAAGAAATAGATTTATTGAGAATTCCTTTATTTACTAAATTTCAGTACTGTAGTCTTACAGTTTTGAAAAATTCTCAGTCATTTTTCTCTTTAAATACTGCTCTTTTTTTTCCTTCTGAAACTCACATTAGATATATTTTCTTTTTTAAGTTTTTTAACTCTTGATGATTCTTAGTATCATTATATATCCAATCCAGAACTCACACTTCCTATGAATATACAAGTGGCAACTTAAATTTTCCTCTAAAATGTTTAATAAGCATCTCAATTTTAAAAATACAACACTAAGTGTATGGCATCCTCCTGCACCCTGCTTTCCCTCCAATAATCAGTGAGTTTTGACAAATAACACACACCTGTGGATCCCAAATCATGCTTTGGCCTCTATTCCTGATATGAAGCCTCTATTATTGGAGTTTTATCTCTATCTCAATAAAAGGCAAATCTGTTCTCTCAGATACCCAAGTCAAAACCCTTAGAATCATCCTTGACTCCTCTGCTCAACAAAGTCATAAGCAAATCTGGTCAGCTGTTATTTTAATCCTATATATATAAAAACCCAGTGACCAGAATAGCAGAACAACCAGAACAAACGACCAGAACAACTGGTGGCTATGAAATGCACTGCAGCAGCCAATCAGCCTGATCTGGGCCCTGATTGCCCCCTCACCCCTGGCCAGCCCAGCCCTCAATAGGCCCCCAACTCCCTTACCAGGGGTGGGGTCGGCCAGCCAACCTCCTGCGGCCCCTCCCCCTCTCCGGCCCCCACCTGTGTATGAATTCGTGCACCGGGCCTCTAGTGTATCCATAATCATATTTATCCTGACCACCTCCACCATGTCATCTCCTTCCTACATTATAACTTTAACGATTTCATAGCTGATTTCCTGTTTCTATCATTGCCTTTTATAGTCTACTAGAGGCCCGGTGCACAAAATTCATGCACTGGGTGGGTGGTCTTTCAGTCCAGCCTGCTCCCTCTTACTGTCTGGGAGCCCTCGGGCATTCTTAGCACTGCCACGGAGGCAGGAGAGGCTCCCGCCACCACCGCTGTGCTCATGAGCTGTGAGCCCAGCTTCTGGCTGAGCTGCGCTCCCCCTGTGGAAGCACACTGACCACCAGGGGGCAGCTCCTGCATTGAGCGTCTGTCCCCTAGTGGTCAGTGCACATCATAGCAATCGGTCATTCTGCCATTCGGTCCATTTGCATATTAGCCTTTTATTATATAGGATTCTCAATATTTTAAAAAGCCATATAAAATTACATCCCAGTTCCAAAGCCATTAATTTTTTCCTACCTCACTATACAGAATATAAACCAGTCCATCAATTGGGCCACAGCACCCATGTGTTACTTGCCCCCTTTGCCTACCTGACTTCTGTCCTACAGTCTTCCCATTGGCCACTCTGCTTTAGCCACACTGACCTTCTTACTGATCTTGAGCATGTCCTGCATGCTCCTGCTTCAGGGCCTTGCAGATCCCTTCCCTACACCTCTCTTCCCTTGGGGTTCAGATGGACATTTGGTTTATTTGCTCACTTCCTTAGTTCTCTGCTTAAATGTTACCATTTTAAAGAAGCCCTTCTTCATTTCCATATTTTAAAAGAGTAACCTCAAATTCATACTGAGACTCCTCCCTCTTACCAGCTCCCTCCTTCTTCCCACTACTATGTCCTCATAGCTCTTGTCACCACTATAATAGTGAATTCGATATATATATCAACTTGGCTAGGCCATGATGCCCTGATATTTGGTCAAACATTATTTTGGATGGATGTTTCTGTGAGGGTGTTTTGAATGAGATTAACATTAGAACTGGTGGACTTAGAGTAAAGCCAACTGGCCTCCATAATGTGGGTGGACCCCATCCCATTGGGTAAGGCCTGAGCAGGAAAGAAAGACTGACCCCTGCTGAGCAGAAAACCTTTGCTCCTGACCAGCAACCTCAGCTCCTCCCTGGTCTCCAGTCTGCAGCCAGCCAACCCTGCAGGTTTTGGACTTGCTCAACTCCCTAATTGTGTGAGACAATTACTTAAACTAAATCATGTGTATATATACATGTGTGCATCTACATACAGTTTCTATTTGTTCTGTTTCCCTGACTAATACAACCATTCAAAGCACACAGCATTTGCTTGTTTATTGTGTCTCCCCACCACCCCAGCACTAGAATATAAACGTCATCAGGGCAGGGAGTTTATTTGTTCACTGCTGTACTTCATTGCTTACACTAGTTATTGTCCATCTTTCAGTACTGCTTTCAGTATAATTTCTCTGATCTACCTTCCATTTAACTAATACTCCCTTCAGGTATTCCTAACCTGATATTTTACTCACTAATTTATTTTTTAATTCTAGCTATCTATTTTTAATTTATTGGGGTGACATTATTTAACAAAATTATGTAGGTTTCAGCTATACAATTCAATAATGCATCATCTGTATATTGTATTGTTTGTTCATCACCCAAAGTCAAGTCTCCTTCCATCACCATTTATCCCCCCTTTACTCTCTTCTACCTCCCCCACCCCTTTTGCCTCTGGTAATCACCATACTGTTGTCTGTGTCTATGAGGTTTCTTTTTCTTAATCTTTTCAACTTTCTCCCCTCTGACAGCTGTCAGTCCTATTTTTTAAGACTGATGTTAGAAGTTCTAATTGGCTCTTTACAAAACTACTTTTTTCCACTGGGGGGGCGCGGTTGTTGTTTTTTTATATTTCAAATCCTTCTATGTTTTTTTTACCAATTATTTTTCTAATCCCTATTTTGTATTTATTATTAGAAATTAATGGTAGTCTCTTTGTTTTGTCTACTAGCTATTATTCAGTGGGTTATTTCTTTGGGTTTTCTAAACGTATTTTAAATATCAGCTAATCTTTAGTGGATCCCTTTTTTAAATTTAGAAATCTGATAGGAATATCTTTCTCCTAAATCAATTTTCATTGATTCTATCAGTACAACACTGGTGTTAATATTTCAATTTAAAATTGAAATATTCGGGACCTATGTCAATAGTATAAATTTTTATCATACTCTTGCATAAGGTCAGAGTTTGACTTTCCTCATGGTTTGTCTTAACAGTGAAATTTTATTTTCTTCTCCTTGTGCCAGTGAATAAATTTAGACCATTCTCTTTGAGGGTAATTTGTTTAAGTTTCCAGCTTATCACAGATGATCTCAGGTCTGCTTCTCTGCTTTTTAAGAGCTAAAACTTGTTCTCATTTTACGGGCATTATACTTAAATCCCCTAAATTACTATGACCACACCATTAACTGCCCCCATACCACCACCAAAACAGCCAAATTTTGAGGATTTATTTGTGTCCCTATGGCTTAAAGGTTTTTCTTAGTTTCTGGAATTCATGCATATTTCTTTCTTTCCTATAAGAGATCAAATAATTGGCACTTTACCCAGGATCAAAGATATTTAGAGTGAAGATATTTTCAAGTTATGTCATTCTGCCACCTTGTTGGATCTGGGTTTGTATCTTTTTTTCATTTTTGAAAAGTTGCATCACTGCTTTTTAGTTGTGATGTAGTCTGTCACCGTATTTTCTTTTTATTTTAGTCATCTTCGAATAGCTTTCTGCTTACTCTTCAGTGTGATTTGTTGATATTCATGTTCATAACTTATGCATAGGATTTATTTCTATCTTATTTTGTGCTTTGTATTTACCATATATTCTCTTTGATGTTTCCTTTTATAAAATATATTTTTATTTATTTCAGAGAGGAAGGGAAAGGGAGAGAGAGATAGAAACATCAATGATAAGAGAATCATTGATTGACTGCCTCCTGCACACCTCACACTGGGGATCAAGCCTGCAACCCGTACATGTGCCCGGACCGGGAACTGAACCATGACCTCCTGGTTCTTGGGTCGACACTCAACCACTGAGCCATGCCAGCTGGGCTGCTGCTTCCTTTTTAAATGTTTTCTTTCTTTTCTTAGAAATTGTATAGGTAAACTTTTCCAGCTTGTGACTCTGTCTTGAAGACACTATCTTCTCTCAGATTTTAGGGTAATTATCAGTCTGAGTCCAATTTAAATTCCTAGTTTGAGAATTCCTGCAGTACCAGGTAAGATGCATAAATTCAGCTCAGGCTCTGGGCTTTGATATCAATGGGATTTTTTATGTCCAGTACAAAAGGGGCATTTTTGTCTCTGAAAAGGCTTTTTTGCACAGGTTTTCTTTTTCCCCTTTTCTTAAAAGTACATCCTCCAAGCGTCCTACCTTTTCAGAGAAGTAAGTTCTAACTTCCCATAATCTAAAGGCCCAATTCCTGATTTCTGTCCCTGGATGGAAATTAAAGCTGGATTCGCTAGGACTGAGGGTTTGAGATCAACACAGTCTCAGTTTACTGGCTGAATGCTCTGATTTCCAGTTCCTTCTTTGTTTCTCTGCAAATGGGACTTCCCTTGTTTCCTTTTGAGGTGAGCTATGCATTGTATTTAAACCTTCAGTTTATAATTGGAAGGGTTATTTCTAGATTTGCTTTGTCAGCATGTTGCCAAAACAAGAGAACCATTGCATAAAAAGTTAAAACTTGTTAAAACAACCATTTGTTTACCAAAAGTGTATAACATGCTAATAAAGATAATATGTACATATGCTTTAAAATAAGTAGAAAATATTAATGCTTCCATAGGAAAAATGGCCAACATATATGCAAATGCATGCACAAAAATTAATATGGCTAAAAACAAATTTTAAAAATATATAGTTAAGCAGTGTTGCAAAATGCAAATTAAAACAGACTTTTGTTTTTCAATTCACATTAACAAAAGTTAATACACTGATAATTATCAATATTGGTGGGTACTTTCTGACATAGGTCATATACTGGCAGTTTATGTTTCAAATAAAAAACATATCCCTGTGTTCTAATGATTCAATTTATAATATTCTCTCCAAAAGTTTTAATCCAGATATTGATACACTTATATTCACTATGTAATCAACATGTAAAAATAAAATGAAAATTCAAAACTAGGAATTACATACATCTACCCTCTTGGCTCTTTCAATGAGGGACTCTGAGGGATATGTTCTTCCTCATTCCAAAGACTCTGCTTTATAAATAAGAAGAAGAGTTTTATTTTTATAATAACAAACTTGACAAATATATCAACATTATACATGTATGCTGATTATATTATTTTTAATATTGATTTTTTTTACTGTAATCTGAATATGAGAATATTAAACAGCTAAAGTTAGGACTGGGTTTTGAAAAAAATGGAAAAAAGAAAATAAAGAGGAACATTTTAATTTAGTTAGTGAAGGTTATTTCTTGACTGTTTTCCTTTTCTTCTTTTGGTCTTTTAGTATGGGCCCAGAAATTTAAAAGGGCTGGGTGAGAGCTTTACTGTTTTGCAATCAAGATTTGATCTCATTTTGAGTAACATTATTTGAGCATAAAAGTAATGATTTTCTTTTAAACATAGGCTTTTCAAAGATTTTCTCTATACTTTGGTGTGATTTTATTACATCTAAGGGCTATGTTTCTCCTCTGCTCCAATAGAAACAATATTTTCATTTTATGAAGTCAGCGGGGAGCCAGACTCAATTTATATAAATTAACTTCATAGAGAACTTTTCTTAAGACTAACTATTGGCACGTAAGGAAGTTACACTCTGGTAATCAAAGGCTCACTTGCAGGAACAAATTAACCTTCTAATATTAAGAAACTTAAAGAAAGGAAAGAAGACAGAAAGAAAAGAGAGAGAGAGAGACAAAGACAGAGAGAGAGAGAGAAAGAGAGAGAGAGAGAGAGAGAGAGAGAGAGAGAGAGAGAGAGAGAGAGAGAGAGAGGAGGAGGAGGGAGGGAGGGAGGGAGAGAGGGAGAGATGGAGGGAGGGAGGGAGGAAGGAAGAAACCTGGGAAAATTACTAATTATATTTTCCCTGGGGGTGGGGCGGGACAAGTACCCTTATCAAATTGACCACAGTTTTAATAGTTTAGGAAGATGGAGCTCAAAATCAGCTTGCAAGATTACCCTCTGGGATTCCAAAAGAATATATTTTAATTTTTATTTGCATTTACTTATTAACACATCTCTTCTAATTGTTTTTAATGTACTTAAAATGTAGATAATGCATTAGTACAGTACCACACATATTAACATGAGAATAAACATACATATGTTGAGGGTGCTTGCTCAAAATCATTTTTACTGATGTGGAGTCATGATCTAAATGTTTGAATACCACTCCAAGACTTGCAGAACAGAAAATAATTGAGAAAAGGCAATTTTATATCAACAACAGTGAGTTCAAATAACTACATCAAAATATTGCCATTCTACTTATAGAAATATTACCTAAGAAAAATATTCTGCATTAGTTGAGTAATTACATTTATTTAATGTCTTCTATTTTATTGACTGTTTTTATGTTTTGTTCAATAGAACTGTGGAAGAATGTTAAAAGTAATCTTGTAAACAGAAATCTTAATGATTAACTATCACAGTGGCAAATCATTTCCCCATATTTGGTGACCTATAGACTTTCTGAAACTTTTAAGAAGAGTTTTTGTATTTTGCCTTGGATACAAGAATTTAAGAAGAAAACTAGGTAAAACGTCTTGCTTTTAAACCTGTTAAAATAATTTTCCTGCATTATTGATTTATTTTATAACAAATAACAGATTATTTATTCCATGCTTCATTGATTCTAAGGCATATATTTATTTTAAACAGTAAATATATTCAAGTTGTAGTGCCCATTCCAATAATGGCATCTTAAGATTGTTGTTAGCAGGTGGCTATTATGATGTAGTTGCAATTCTTGAGCATGAGCAGACATGTAAAGTGGCAACATCAAAACTTGCAGAATGGGTATCAGCATCTTGGTGGAGAACTCTGGAGACAAGAGTAGAATGTTCTTTAAAAAACTGTTGCCTTGCCCTGCCCGGTTTGGCTCAGTGGATAGAGCATCTGCCTGCTGACTGAAGGGTCCCAGGTTCGATTCCAGTCAAGGGCATATGCCTGGGTTCTGAGCTCAATCCCCAGTGGGGGCGTGCAGGAGGCAGCCAATCAATGATTCTCTCTCATAATTGGTGTTTCTATCTCTCTCTCCCTCTCCCTTCTTCTCTGAAATCAATAAAAATATATTTTAATAAAGACACTATCAACAGAGCAAAATGGCAACCTACAGAATGAGAGAAAATATATGCACATCATATATTTAATAAGGGATTAATATCCAAAATATATTGAGATCTCCTAACATTCAACAACAAAAAACCAAACAGCCCAACAATGGGCAAAGAACTTGAAGAGACATTTCTCCGAAGATATAAGATTAGTCCTTAAGTACATGATGCTCAACATCACTAATTATTAGGAAAATGCAAATCAAAACTACAATGAGATACAACCTCACACCCGTAGGATGGCTACTATAAAAGAAAAACAAAACAAAATAAAACAAACAAACAAACAAAAAAGAAAACACCAGGCCGGCATGGCTTGACTCAGTGGTTGAGCGTTGACCTATGAACCAGGAGATCACGGTTTGATTCCTGGCCAGGGCATATACGGGATTGCAGACTTGACCCCCAGTGTGGGGTGTGCAGGAAGCAGAGATCAATGATTCTCTGTTATCATTGATGTTTCTATCTCTTTCTCTTCATCTGTCTTCCTCTCTGAAATCAATAAAAATATATTTTAAAAAAACACGTTGCCTCCCCAATGCTTTTGATGACTCAAACCATGTTTGAATAAACATGGACTTGATGACCCTGAGTGGAAGGAAGCTGAGGAAGAGCAGACTCTGGGGGTGAAGGAGCTTCAGGAACACTTTAACCCATTTATTTCACCTTTACTTTCTTGTGTTTGCAGACCCAAGATGGGTACATGGTAAAAGTCTACTTAAATAAGTATGAGTTATTTAAATAAGTATAAAATAAAAATTCTAAGTGATAAAAATAGTGTCTCTTAATTGGTAACATATTTTCCTAATAATACATAAAACAATGGTTGTGCAATAACTAGTACCTTAGATCCTTGAAATCGAGGTAAACCACTATAACACATTTGCTCTAGGTAATAAGAGATAAACAGTCATGGCATTTGGTCTTCATTTTTTTGTTTTCTTCCACTCTTTTTAGTTTCAGTTAATGTATGTTCATGTAAGCCTCCTCATGATGTTCTCTCTCTCTCTCTCTCTCTCTCTCTCTCTCTCTCTCTCTCTCTCTCTCTCATTCTGGGAAGTAAAATAAGCAGAATATTGTAAGCTATGAGACTCGCAGTAAGAGACAGAAATAAATCATTTTAAAATCAGGCAATATATACACTTACATAATGAAAATAATATCAAAAAGAACACCACAAAGTATTTTGAAAGTGACAATAAACTATGTCCTAAGTGGTAATCTAAGATTCAACATAAAAGACATGTCTCCTGGTAGAGAGCTATTGTTTCAGATCCTAAGGGCATAAGAATTAAAAATACCTTGTAGCTTCTGTGAATAACGAACTACAAATTTTGGTGTGCAAGTTTCCATCATGATTTGAGGAAATTGGTTCCAATGATTTCCAGCTCCCAACATCAATGTACTCAAGGCACAGCATCATATACAGTTTTAAAGCATTGAGGACATCCTCAAATCATCAGCCATCTCTCCACCCCGGATACCACTACCATCTCCATCATCTGGGCACTCCAAGTGTCTCTTCAGATCCAATAACTCTGGTGCCCTGTAACACATCTGGGGTTCATACTCTTGGGCTGGGCTGTGAATACTTGTGCTCTGAGCCTACTAAGCTTGATATTCTTCACGGCCAACCATCAGACAAATTCACCTCTCTGAAGCACAGCCAAGATGCTGGGCACGGTTCTCTGCTACTCATATTCTTCCCAGGCTGGGGAAGAAAACTTTATTCTCTCTCCTTCCTCCCAGGTTACTCTCTTTTACCCCAGCCCTCTGGGACACTTATAGTCTCTCTCCAAGTACTTTTGGCTTTCACAAAAGGCTAGAAAATCCTTAGATTTATAGGCCCTGAATTATAAAAGGGCCCCACTAGCTGCTTAAAAGGAAGGGAGTTCTGGAAAGATATAGGGATGACACACACAATTACAAATTATTGTGCAGTATCCACACCAGAAGTTCATAGTTTCAGCCAGAAAAGGCCTGGGTAATTTTCAATTAATTGCAACAATAGCCAAGAAAAGTGCAGGCCAGTAGTATTCATCAGGCATGAAACATACATTTTTACAGATTATACATCTGTCCAAGCTACAGAATGTTTCAAAGGACCAATATGTTTATCATTAAAAGTGCTAAATCGTTAAAACATTTTCAGTGAAAATTTCTAATCAGGAGGTACTTTGTCATGCACTGTCTGAATGTGAATCCTGTAATTTTAAGTCCTGGAAGTTGGTCTGCACTTTGCATAATTTTAGCACTAGAATCCTGGAGTGAAACAACCGAGGGGAAATGGTGCAGTGTGAGGAGGCTGTACAGTGCCGGTTTATGAGTTTGTTTATTCTGCAGAAATTTTACTGCTGCTCAAACTGACTGCTTCTTTAGTGCCTTAAATCACACGGCATAATCTGTGGACTCGAGATCAAAACAATAAACTTCACTGAATTTACAGGCTCAGGAGAACAGCATCCAACAGGGCCTTTTATTATGACCCTATCCTGACAATGTTTTTCTGTCTTTCATTGCTTCAGGAACTCACAGGAGAGATGCCAAACAGCACACTGTTTTCCATGTGGGCTCCCCCATGTCAATCACACCAAAATTGAAGAAAACAGCTCAGATAGGAAAAGACAATAGAGGGATCTCTATGGTGGGTACAGAAAATAGCTCTGCTACATGTTAAGAGACACATTTAGGAAAAGGAAATGTAGAGCCATTTAACCATAACTGAGCTTTCTCACAGACGCTCGCCTATCAGAATTATTATTTGTCCCTGGGGTGCTGATGGATCACACGCACAGCTGAATTATATAACGATGTAGTACCCAGTATGGAGGAGGCAGAAGAGGGTGATTTAGGCAGGTTTTATATGTCTGTGAAGGAAAACTTTTAAAATCTCATTTCCCATACTGAATTATTAATTAATCCTATATATCTATATATATAAAAGTCTAAGAGACCATTATGACCAAACGACTGGAATGAGCAGTTGCTATGATGCGCACTGACCACCAGAGGGCAGACAATCAATGCAAGAGCTGCCCCCTGGTGGTTATTGTGCTCCCACAGGCAACCTCCCGCAACCCCTCCCCTACCTGGCAACCCCCCCCACCATCAGCCCTGATCAGGGGGGCCAGCTGGACAACCTCCTGCAGTCCCTCCCCTCTGCCAGCTGGCCCCTCGATAGACCTTGATCACCGGCCCAGCCAGGGAACCCCACACATGCACAAATTTGTGCACCAGGCCTCTAGTACATATATAATAGTAATCACTATTGTATTAATGTGATATAAATTATACACCATACAATAGAAGTGAAAAGAAATAAACATATTCAATAAAAAAAATGCAAAGATATTTCTAATAATTTTCCTGGCTTTGGATTCTGGGAAACCTGAGTTTGACGTCTACTGATGCTGTTTCCAATCTGGGCAATGTGTAAGCTCTCCTAGCCCCATGCTGTTAACTATTAGTACATGTAAGCCCACAGGGATGGTGGATACCATGAAGATGGTGATGATTTTGATGATGATGATGATGTCAATGACATTTAGGTTATCACTGACTCTCGGGGACCAGAGAAACCTTGGCAGGACCAGTCTAAATAGTCATAACCACCCAATGATGTTTTTTTCCCTTCTCAGCTTGAATAATTCCATTCAGAAGGAACTCATCTCCTAATTCTCTTGCGTTTGGTAAATTGTACAGGTTGGGATACAGAGTTATTACTTTGTTTTCTTCTTCAAATGCATGTGTTCCAATAAATGCTAAACTTGAGGCTTGTGGGAGAAAGTCAGGAGGTTTCTTCAGGTTCTTTAACCCCTTGAAATAAAGTGGATACAGGAAGAAGAAAATGCTTAGAATGCCACAGCGATCTTCAGACAATTGACATCTTTATGCTGAGTGTTTTGATCCATGAACAAGGTATGTCTCTCTGTGAATTTAGATCTTTTTTTAAAAATTTTTAATCAGCATTTTTCAGTTTATGGCATAGAGCTCCTATACATACTTTGTTAGATTTTTCACCTCAGTTGTAGTGGTTTTGTTTCCTGGGAGATTTTTGGTGATTGGTGTATTTTAATTTTGGTTTCACATGTTTGTGGCTGGAATACAGAAGTAGAGTTGATTTTTGTATGTTGATCTTGCATCCAAAGACTTTACTGAATAATCTATTAGTTCTAGGAGAGTTTTGTGATGCAGTATTCTAGATTCATGCCATCTGCAAATAGAGGTAGTTTCATTGTTTTCTTTCCATGCTATCAAAGAATATAGCATTTGTTTTATTTTCTTGTTTTATTGTACTGGCTATAACTTCCAAAACTATGCTGAATAGCAGTGGTAGGAGCAGATATTCTTGCCATTTTTTTTCCTGATATGAAAGAGAAAGTATTCAGTCTTTTACTATAAACTGTGAAGTTAGCTATAAGGATTTTTGGTAGATATATTATCAAGTTCACTATGTTCACCTCTATTTAGTTTGCTGAGCTTTTTTTCTTTAATGAATACATGTTGAATTTTATTAAATGCCCTTTATTATCAATTGAGAATATCATGTTATTTTTCTTCTTTGGCATGTTAATGTGGTGAATTTCATCGATTGATTTTTAAATATTTAAACAACCTTGCATCACAATAATACAGTCCACTTGGTCATGGTGTATAATTCTTTTATAAAAATTGCTAAGCTATATTTCTAATATTTTTACAAGAAAGTTTGCATCACCCTGGCCAGTTCGGTTCAGTGGATAGAGTGTTTGCCTATGGACCGAAGGGTCCTGGGTTTGATTCTGGTCAAGGGCACATACCTCAGTTGCAGGCTCAATCCCCAGCCCTTATTGGGGCACATGTGGGCAGCAACCAATCAATGTGGTTCTCTCACATCAATGTTTCTCTTTTTCTGTCTTTCCCCCTCCCTTCCACACTCTGTAAAAGTCAATGGAAAAATATCCTCGGATGAGGATTAACAAACAACAAAAAAAGAAAGCTTGCATCATTTTTCATGCAGTTTTGGTCTACAGTTTCATGGATATCGGTCTGCAGGGTTTTGGTTTTTTTTTAATATGGTCTTATCTGGTTTGATATATTATTCTGGTGTCATAAAATAAATTTGCACCCTGGCTGTTGTGGCTCAGTTGGTTGGAGCACAGTCCCCTCTACCAGAAGGGGGCAGGTTCGATTCCAGGTCAAGGCACATACCGAGTTGGTTCAATCCAGATTGAGGTGCACAAAAGATCAGTGTTTCTCACACACATATATCTCTCTCTCCCCCCTCACTGCCCACTTCCTCTCCCTCAAAAAAATTTTTTTTAAGAAAATAAATTAGGGGATGTTCATTCTCTTTCTGGGAAACATAGTGTAGACTTGGTGTTCATTCTTTTTTAAATATTTGGTAAACTTTTCTAGTGAAAATGTCTGAGCCTATATATTTATTTGGGGGAGTTTTCTAATTATGAATTTTAATTTTCATAATAGTTACAGGGATATTCAAATAATCTATTTCATACAGGGTGAGTTATAGGAGTTTGTACTTTGTAAAGACTTGGTCCATTTCCTTACTATCATTTCTTTGTCTTTATAGTGAAATTCCCTATTTCATTCTTGATATTGGAATTTTGTGTCATTGCTTTCAGTCTTGGATAATCATTTCATTTTCATTCAGTCTAATGTCTGGCAACACCCACTCAGATGAAAATCCACGTAACTTAAGTTGGCCCTCCAAATACATGGACTCCAAACATGGATCAAAAATATTGCTTTCATTTGTGATTGGTTGGGTCTCTGATGCAAAACCTGGGAATATGAAAGTCCAGCTGTATATTTATTGAAAAAATAATCTGTGTATAAGTGGACCTGGCTAGTTCAAACCTGTGATGTTCGAGGATCAACTGCAGTTTTTTCATTTATATCACTACATGGGATCCCATTGAATATATCACATTAACTACAGTTGCTGGATATCCGAGTAATTTTTTTAACAAATGAAGCCTATTTTATTATTTCAAGTATTAATGATAAAAAAAATTTCAACACAGCTATTGCATTTAAAAAAGTGAAACTACATAGTACTATATTTCTAGCCCAGTAAACAGATGAACCTGGTGTCTTTGAGTGACATAACAATTGAGCATTGTATATTACATCTTATGAAGACCTGTAAATTAAAGAACTATTGGTGAGTAATTTTAATTTGGAACTATTATAGTAATACTGCTATGAACATTCTTGCGGATACATCTTATTGTGCAAGTACACACATTTCTATTGGAAATTGAATTGTTGAACTGTAGAGTGTGTATATCTTAAACAAAATGGAAAATTACCACTTTTCCAAAGTGATTGCAAAAATTTACATTTCTAGCAGACATACATGAGAGTTCTCGTAGCTCCATGTCCTTACCAGCACTCAGTGTTTTCATTATTTTTCTTTTTAGCCAGGTTGGTAGGTGTATAGTTGTATCTCGTTATGGGTTTAGTTTGTATTTCCCTGATCAACCAGTGAGGATGAACATCTTTTTCATGTCCTATGCTGAATGGTCTGTTTTTCTGTTACCAAAAGGAGGGGGGTTAGTCCTCTCATGCCAAATTTGTGGTGAATATGAGCTTTTTGAGTGGTAGACCATTGGCTGTATGGGGATAGAACTCAGAAACAAGATCTGGGCTGTAGGAACCAAGGTATGGAATTTAGTCTGCAACACTGATAGTTTTTTATAAACCCCAGAGAACATGGTGATTTGTCAATCCAGCTACATACCATGTGGCAGTGTTAGCACCAGCTATCTGGCCCAGCTCTCCATGGGTTATGCTAGAGACTCATCCTATATAAAAAAGAGGTAATATGCAAATTGACCCTCACACCATCACACAAGATGGCCGCCTCCATGTGATCAAAGATGGCCACCACAAGATGGCTGGCAGGGGGGTGTAGTTGTGGGCAATCAGGCCAGCAGGAGAGGGCAGTTTGGGGGGACCAAGGGTGCAGGTTGGGCTGAGGGACAAGCCCCCCTAGTGCACGAATTTTGTGCACCGGGCTTCTAGTTTAAACATAATGACAAAATAATCTCCATGAACTTGGGACAATTATCAGTATAAATCAGAGTCTTTAAATAAGCCAAAGTTCTATCAAAATGCACTGCTTCATGAGGGCCACCCTTGGCCTGAAGGCAGACAACCAAGTAAAGACCTATAAAATTATCTATATATATAAAAGGCTAATATGCAAAGTGTCCCCTTGGGAGTTCAACCGATAGACTGGGAGTTCCATCGCTCACTATGACATGTGCTGATCACCAGGGGGCAGTGTGGAATGAAAGAAGGTTCTGGCCGGCAGCCAGAAGCCAGGGAAGGAAGGTCCCAATCGGCCCTGATCGCTGGCCAGGCCTAGGGACCCTACCTGTGCACAAATATCATGCACCGGTCCTCTAGTAATTTTAAAAAATTAGAAAATCATATTAAATGTGATTTATAATGTAATTGCTGATATCAGGAAAAGAATAAAGAAATTGCTGATATCAGAAACTGGACTTTGTGATTTCATGTTGTTAAAACCTTTAAAAAAAGGTGTTAATAAGCTACAAATATATTCTTTTACTTAGCTTTCAGCCATAGAATACAACCCAATTATTAGCAAATAGGCTCTCAGTACATGTCAGAAAGGTCTTTCTAGATGTCAGAAAAATGAAATCAAGTATTTCCCTTGGCCATAAGAAAGTAATTCAGTCTCCCATATCCCCAATTAAAGAAAATAAGGAATTCCAGTCATTTTAATTCACAATGCTTTAACAATTTGTTTCTTAGAACTGAAAATATTTTAATGTGATAGGACAAAAGATTATGGGATGTATTCTCTCTCTCTCTCTCTTTCTCTCACTATATAAAATGAATGTGAAATACATAAATTCTCATCATTAACCTAATTGTGGTGACATCTTCTCTGCTTCACTATCAAATAGTTGAAAAATCTAGAGATTTAGTATCTACTGAATTAAAAGATATATTTTCATTAGCATGCTGACACTATTTTTAAATACTTCCTTTATAAACTTTCAATACTTCTAACTGATTTAGGGAAATAACATGGTATAAGAAAATGCATTGTAATACATGAAAAACAGACTTTTGTTGGAGTCAAAAGGTTTGGATTTAAGTGCATCTCCATGATTTTTAAACTGAATGGTATTAAATAACTCATGTAAATGTAGAACTTCTATTTCCAAATCATATAATTAAGAAAAAAATTCTGCTGTGAAAAGATGCTATGAATATAAATTATTGTTTCTGAAAATGCTTTGTCAAGTAAGACATTATACAAATACTAGAGGCCGGATGCACAAAATCAGTGCAAGAGTAGGCCTTCCTTCCCCCAGCTGCCGGCACTGGCTTGCCTCTGGCACCCAGGACTTGGGCTTCCCTCACAGCTCTGGCTTCATCCGTAAGGTAGTCCGGAAGGACATCTGGAAGGAGGACTGGTCTAATTAGCATATTACGCTTTTATTATTATAGATGTCCCAGACAGTTTTGCTCAGTGGATAAAGTATCAGCCTGTGGACTGAAGGGTCCTGGGTTTAATTTCAGTCAAGGGCACATGCCCAGGTTGTGGGCTCGATCCCCAGTAGGGGCTGTGCAAGAGGCAGACATTCAATTATTCTCTCTCACCATTGATGTTTCTCTCTCGTTCTCTCTCTTCCTCTCTGAAATCAATAAAAATATATTTTAAAAAAACAGTATACAAATACAGTAGTTTTTATCAATATAGACCATTCATTTGCCAGCATTTTTCAATACCTCTTTATACTTGAAAGTCCCTCTAAGACTCTGCTTAAATATAACCACTTCTGTTTGGCCTTCCCCAGAACCTAAAGAGAAGGTTAAATTACCATCTTCTCTATGTTTCCATCGCATATTAAATTATCACTATTTATTATAATTCTTAGTTCATTGCAACAGTAGTAAAATTAGTCATCATAATAGTAATGTAACAGTAGCAGTATCAGTAGTATGAGTAGCATTAGTAATAGTAATTGCTATTTACTAAGTGCATCTAGGCACCAAGTAGACATTTCAGCTTCACAACAATTTGGTAAGGATAGTGTGTTTTGGAAAGATCAACAAACATCCAAGAGCCACAGCTCCAAACCTCATGTATCAGTTAGCTACCTCTGTATAACAACACACCACAACCTGAAGAAGCTTAAACAACCATTTTTTTAGCTTCTGATTCCATTGCTTAGAAAGTTTGCCTGGGAGCTGGGAGATTCTTCTGATTCCAGGCGGTTTCTTAAATCCGTGGCAACCTCAGCTAGCCTGGGCAGGACTGCATCTACTCATAAAAGTAGACTGACCGCAGTTGGGCCACCTGGGCTTTGCGCCATGGTTGCCATCCTCCGGTGTCCAGGCATGGTTTACACGGTGCTGACAGAAGACTAGAAAGAGCAAGAAAAGCAGGATCCAAACAGAAGGATGCAAGATTCCTGAGACATAGACTTAGAACCAGCACCCTGTCTTTTCTATCACATTCTATCACTGAAGCAAGTCACAAGTTCAGTCCAAAGTCAGACTGGGAGGAACTAGACAGTCATATGACAAAAAGCATGGACACAGAGACTTCAATTAGGACCATCAATGCAATTAACCCGCCACAACCTATGTCACGCTGCTTCCTAAGGCCTTGGTTTTGAGTCGTATTTGCATATTAGATTAGAGCACTTCAGGAACAAGGACCACATTATAGGATCCTAACACTTAATTCCTTGCCTGGGCATTTATTTAATGATTTAACTTCTGTGTGTAAATGGGAAACTTGATTCAATTTACAAGGATAATTGAAGAAAATATTTATAGATCTATTAATTTGACTAACTTTTACTGAGCTGCTACTATATCTAAGCAAATCTTTTTAAATATAACTTCTACATATATGCAGAATTACCGTGGTATTTATTGAAGCTCAGAAACACATTTCTAAGCTTAGAGTTTGCAAATCTGCTAAAAGGCAGGAAAAAATAATTTTGGGTGTTGTTTAAAATCCTCACACAGACCTATTAAATTCTAAGACATTTGAAGAAGCTTTGTCTCACTATATTAGGCATCAGTCATGAAACCATGAGAAAATATTACTGAAAAGATTTGCTTTTTATAATATTTTGTTTATCATCTCATATCCTAAATCAACTAGCCCATATAGAAAAACTCCACATTAACATAGTTAAATAATAATCAGTCTATAAATTTACTTTATAAGAAATTTTTATAATCTCTAGGGCTAATTTTGGAATTCAAAGATTTAATACTCAGTGAGAGAAGTCTTATTGTGACAAACGCTGAAGTAATATTTTCATAATTAAAATAATCATTGGATAGTACATAAATTTCAAACACATTTAGTGAGAGCCTACTATGCATAGAACATAGTTGGGTTTATATTGTAGTGGATGATAGGCATTTTTTTTGCAATTGAAAGATTCCATATTGTATTGAAAATAATAGATTAGACATAACTAAATTTTAGTAAATAATCAGGAAATACCACATTTGCTCAGGATATCTTTATAAGGTATAATTCATTTTAAAAACATTTTCTCCCTAATATTTATACCTCCGCTTTTTTGTTTGTAAAATGTAAATACGGCAACAGGCACGGACAGGAACATTGCAAAAGACAATTTAATCAACTTTGTGAAAACAAATTGTACTCCAAAATACCATGGCAAGTACTCAAGCAGCATGCAGCACACATTCACTGTCACAGCTGAAACACTTTGTAAAATATCTTGTGGTTGAAAAGACTACAATAGAATAAGAAAAGTCTCAAGCATAATTGTTGCCTTCTGTTCACTCGTCATTTACACTATTACAATGAAGCCCTCTGTCTCTCTGCCGCCTGTATCATTTTGCTTCTAACATCACAGTCTTACCTTTGCTCTGAAGACTCTCTCTACCCTCATTAAATGAAAGATAAGATGATTATTAACTTCAGAGCTTGTAATAGACTTTGGCCTCTTTCATTTCATTATCATTCATTAGCAGCACCTCCTCCTCCCCCATGTTCTTACTGTTCCTTGTGTCTTGTTGCCTTTGGTGCGCTCTCTCTGCTGTTTCCCTGGTTTTTAGCAGCAGAAGAGGCATTTAGTGACCTACCCTGGTATTGACATCCAGTTACTGCCTCCATTAAAGACAGTCTAATTAGAGTGGGGCATGTGTTGGCCAAGAATTAGTGAAAGGAAGTGCAAGAATCAAAGCAGGGCATTTCTTGTTTGAAATACACGTTCAGCATCACATTTTGGAAGTCTAGGTTATGATTATTGACCTAATTATGCATTAGCAGTACTTTTGTATCTGAAATCAGTGACTAGATCCATTTTTTAAATCCTCACACGAGGATATGTTTATTGATTTTTAGTGAGGGGGGAAGGGGAAGAGAGAGAGAGGGAGAGAAAGACAGAGGAAGAGAGAGACAGAGAGACAGAGAGAGAAACATTGATGTGAGAGGGAAACATTGATAGGTTGCCTCTTGTACACACCCTGACTGGAATTGAACCCACAACTTAGGTATGTGCCCTGACAGGGAATCGAACCTGCAACCTTTTGGTTTACAGAACAATACTGCAATTAAATGACCCACCTGACCAGGGCCATAACTAGATTCATTTTAATCAGCACTGTCTATCTGTGTGTGTGCATGTATGTATATATGTCGGAGTTTGTTTGATTTCTTCTTTTATTTTTTTAAGATTAAAAACATGTTTTAAAGGATACGCTGGCTCTTCATTGCCACACTTCCTTCTTCTTAAACACTTTTAAAATATATTTTTCTTGATTTCAGAGAGAGGAAGGGAGAGGGAGAAAGAGATAAAAACATCAATGATGAGAATGGGCTGCCTCCTGCATGCCCCCTACTAAGGGTTGAGCCCACAACTCAGGCATGTGCCCTGACTGGGAATCAAACTGTGACCTCCTGATTCATAGTCGATGCTCAACCACTGAGCCACACCAGCCAGGCAAGTTATTTTAAATTGAGGGAAACACCCATTGGCAGCTTCCTGCACGCCCCCTGCAGGGGATCCAGCCTGCAGCCCGGGCATGTGCCCTCACCAGGAATGGGACCGGCAACCTTTCAGTGCACTGGGCAATGCCCAACCACTGAGCCACACCTGCCAGGGTTGTTTGAATTTTTCTTTGAAAAAAATTTTATGTGAGTGAACAACATGAACATGAGAAGACTTCATTAGTAGAAAGCACCAACGATGCTAAGATCAAGGAAACATTAGATTGCTTACTACCAGACTATTTTGATTCAATTCATCCAATTTTTTAAAACACTAAAGACATTTTAACGTACAAGTCTTTCTAAGGATAGAAATGCTTGACAAGGGTCTTTCCTGCCATCTCCCCTTCTCAATCACCACCTATTCTATCTCCTCCTAGACCTTATCTTTGGAATCAGTTCATAGAACCTGCCTCTCAGTGCCTGGAATAGCCATCAGATGCTCTGGTTCACTAGGTCTGGAGTGCAGCCAGGGATTTTGCTTTTTGAGCAAGGTCCTAGGTGATGCTGCTGCTGCGACTGCCCATCTGCAAAGCATATTTTGAGCAGCAAGATGCTAGAAGCTTTATTCAAACAAATCAGCATAGTCAAGTCTATCCCTTCCCTTCTATTTCCCCTGGTCTTATTGTAAAGAGGCATTATACTTCCACATGAAGTACAAGAATGTCACCATCACTCCCCAACCCTTAGGGTAAGGTTTCTAACATTTCAAGTTTTCATAAATGAGAGGGGAGCTTACGAACTTAAAAATAAGGGGGGTGCAGAGGGAAAAATGGCACTTGAACATATGAAAATGTTTACCTTTATAATTTTATTCCATTCATTAAAAAAGAGCCTTATAGTGAATTAGAAAATAAATTGCATCCACATGTCTTAAATAATAATAATGACCTCTATAACATATATAAAATAAGTTCCACTTATCTTTTTTTCAAGATGACTTCCTGTGATGTTGATAATGTTTTTAAATTAATGTGCAGGTGCTGGTGCTACCAAGGAAGACAGGGAGGTGGAATTTTTTTAGGAAAAAAAAAAAAAAGATCTAGAACTCTCTTTCCCTTGGAATGAATGGATCTGCAAGCTCTTTGGGAGCCCAGTGCTCTTCACCCTCTGAATGGAAGGCAAAGCCCCTCATTTTAATTCTCCTGTGCATCTCTTTATCGATTATATCAAATCACTCCAGGTCGAATTAGGAATTGCTAAGACTTTGCTTATGCATTTTCATAAAGTACAATCTTTGAGTGCCAGGCCATAAGTAACTGATTTTCACAGAAAACTTTGCTTCCTATGGTATGTTCGGTATCAGGCAGCCTGGTAGGCAAAACGTTCTATGAAATGATACAGCTAAAGAGAGGTGCTCTGGGCCGTGCAGTCTGTAGTGTATTTCCGCTTTTATTGTTCAGTGCTAAACATTTGAAGTTCCCAGGAGTGAGGAGAAATGCTTGCTGTTTTCAGTTGGTCATTATTTTTTCAAATATTAGTTTCTGCCCCCATTCTTTCCTTTCCTTACTTCCTGAACCAAACTTACATGTATGAAGAACATCTGATATTAACTCACAAGTACCCTCTCCCCCTCTTCTAGCTGCTGTTGCTCTATTTCTGTCCTCTAGAAAGACTCTTGGGGTTTCAGCTAGCCCATGTGACACCAACTGTGGACAACTTTCAGGCTAAGAGTTATAAAAACGTGGAAACCACCCTGTGAAGTTTTTTCTTTCCAAGTGTGTAGCCCCTCCAGAAGCTTTCTGCTTTTGTTCATTTTCAACTGCCTTTGGGTGGTTGATTTTTAAAAAATAATTATTGTTTTTTCAGATCAGTAGGACGGTTGATCTTTAGGAGCCATAGGAATAATAGAACTTTAATTTACTATATATTTAGGACTATTTGTTATACACATCTATCCTTAATAATACAGAAATTTAGATCAGAAGTTGGTGCTTCCAAAATAAAACATACAATGTTTAGCTTTGGCTTATGGTTGCACACAGCTATTACAAGGTGGAAATCTGGTAACTGTTGGTATACTATTGCAAGGACAGGAAGACAAGCAAAATAAGATTCCCAGCTTGTTGATCCAAACTCTAAAGGAACAGGTGGCTAAGAGTAAGAATATTGATGTATACTGAGGTTCATAGCCACTTTAGGAAAATTTTTATAAGAAAATGATCAAATCAGTAAAACTGTCCCAAACTGAATTGGTTTTAAGAAGCAACTTCATATGATCTAGTATCCAAACCAGGTTATATTTGTGAATGAAAGGAAACACTATTAATAATTAATTGAGAAAACAGGCATAATTTGGCATTATCTAGTACACACTGATGTATATGGTCACTAACTCTGAAGAAACATTCTTAGGAGATAAAATTGTAGCATCAATCCCTTTCCTAACATTTCTCATTAATATTCTGTCAGAAATGGAAGGCAGTCCAGTAATAAAAATCAGATTAAGATGACTCTTCTGACCCAACCTATTTATATATCTTCATTATGAAATTAAGAAAAGACAAATAGGCAATGTAGAGGACAATAATTATATTTTAATTTATTGTTATTGTTGGAAGTATTACAGATGTCCCCCCCTTTTTTCCAATGACCCCCATCCACCCCACACTCGCCCCTCCCAGGCTTTAACCAAACTATTGTCTGGGTCCATGGGCTATGCATATATACACATAAATTCCCCAGTTAATCTCTCCCCATCCACCCTCACCTTCCCTCTAAAAATTTGTCAGTCTTTTCCATGCTTCTATGTCTCCGGATCTATTTTGTTCATCTGTTTATTTTGTTCATTAGATTCCACATATGAATGAAGTCATACGATACTTATCTTTCTCTGACTGGCTTATTTCACTTAGCATAATACTCTCCAGATCCCTCCATGCTGTCTCAAAGGGTAATAGATCCTTCTCTTTTTTCTGCTGCATAGTATTCCATGGTGTAAATGTACCACAGCATTCTTATCCATTCATCTGTTGATGGGCACTTGCACTGTTCCCAGGTCTTAGCTATTGTAAATTGTGCTTTTATGGACATAGGGGTGCATATATTATGTCTGATTGGTGTTTAGGGTTTCTTAGGATATATTCCTAGAAGTGGGATCACTGGGTCAAATGGCAGTTCCATATTTAGATTTTTTAGGAAACTCCATACTATTTCCCATAATGGCTGCATAAAACTCTTGATTTAAACTTATGAGTTCATGGTCAGTTTTCTAATAACCAACTGGGGAAAGAGTCCCAATCGTTTCAAACAAAAAATCACTAGTGAGACCCCAAGAAGATACATTTTCTTGTATTAATATTTGAATTTCTCACACTAGGTAAATTCTCACATAGGGCAGATATTCAGCATCATTATTGAATTTAATAAAATAATGGGCTATATATCTGCAGGCATTTACTCACACATCTTACCTCTCTTCTAACCTACACACTTGATGAATAAGCCCATGTCAAAAACAGGTTTAACTTCCCCCAACATAATTGCAATTTGTACTATTGAGTTCCAGTGGGAGAAATAAAGGGTTTACCATCATCCAAACATGATTTCCTTCAGTCAGCTCCTCAAAAGATAACCTTCAAGTCTCTCAGGGGGAAAAAAACTGCCCTAAAAGATCTGCAACATGACTGGAAAATTTACACTTGGGTTTAATGCTTTAGCTCAGCTCAGGAGATCAGGATTTCAAATCCCAGGTATCCCCGTTGGCATATAAATAATACTTTCTTTGCATTAGTGAAGCAAAGGAGGAAAAAGGTGAACTCTAAATTGACTCCATTTAATGGGCTGCCACCTAAAAACAGTGAATGAAAAGGTAAACTCCCACAAGTCAGTACTAAATAAATGAAGAGCAGCAGCTGGTAAAAGATAACAAGCAATTTTCATGAGATTTACAGTAAGCTAGTGAACTACAACATGACAGAGGCTGAAAGTAAAATTAGATGAGGCTGTACATCAATGAAGATTTTGTTCTCAGCAGCTATGAACTTTCAGATGATTAACAAGACAAAAAGGGTAGATTCCAGGGAATACCCTAGGGCAGACAATGTTATCAACAAGCAGAAGATAGGAACCGTTAAAAGTTAAAATAGGAAGTGGGGAGAAAGTTCATTGTCAATGTGTATTAGAAAAATACTGATTTGATTACAAACCCAAATGGCATGACTTGAGCCAATGCTCTGTCTCATTCTCAGGTTTGCATCCACCCCTTTCACTCCTCCTGCCCAGATTACAGAATCAAATCCGACCAAGGCCAGGACTCAGCTTCCTATTCTTCTGCACTATTCCCCCTGGCCTGGCCTGGCCAACAGTGCCTATAGCATGCCCCTCTGTACACACATGAAACCTTGGCCAGATCCCAGCTGTCCATGCTGCCAGCTTCCTGGATGCCAGTTCCCTGGCTGTTATTCAAGTCAGATCTCTGTCTTGGTTTTTTCCTCAGGGCACTCTATTCTCTTGAATGAAAACTTCCTAATACTCAACATGAGCTGCTTTCAAATAACAGATAATAGGCTTCGCCTGCCAAGAAGACTTCCTCCAAGCACATCTTACTAGGTCTATTCCCCCTTTGCTCACCTGACTCCTGTGAAAGGGTTCTAGTTCCATAGTTTAGCTCCTCCCTTTCCTCCATCCTGCTGCAGTTTACCCAGCAATCAGGACATAAAGCAGTGTGCCATTTCTGGCCCAGACCTGGATCAAAGTGCCTGTTTGCCTGTTCCTGCAGGCATTCTAGGTCATCTTCAGATACTCTCTCAGACCATGGCTTCCTACATTGTGTTCAGGGCCACCAGATCAATAACCCATATATGGAAAGACTGGCCAATCAATGGCATAGGCCAAACAAGCTGGGTGACCGGTAATAAAAACTATTCTGCTCCTCCCAAGGAAAGGAAATATGCTATGGTTTCTAACACAAACTTCTCCATGCTCCATGGAGCTCTGCCCAGCCTGTGCTCCTGATCTCCTGAGTTCCACAGTGACCCACTTCTACCCTCTGAAGTCCCATCCACCTTCAAGAACCATGACACTCTGAAGGGGGAGCAAATTTAACTCATCCCTAGATCCCTTAATCCTTCCCTGTGCAGGACTAATGCACCCAGAAAAGTCACCCTGACCCATTGGAGGTAGGTGCAACTATTCTTTCACACCTTGGAATGAAGAAACAAAGAGGTATTCAGATCTTTTCTCAATATTGTCTGTTTTAAAAATGCCCAGAGGATGATAGAGGGGATTTGCCCAGTCAGTAAAGATCCAGAGATACCTCCACCTGTGCCTGCCTTTGCATCACTGCAGGTACCATTTTTCACTATTTGGGGCCCCTGAATCAGCCTATTCCACAGCCCAGCATTTCTAAATGTATGATCTCTGGACCACCGCCATCAGAATCAGCTGAAGGACCATCAGAATGCAAAGTCCCAGGCCCCACCCACTCAGCCAGAACTGGACTTTACCTACATGTGTTGCTAACCAGACTTCTAGGGGATTCTGGGACCCACAAAATGCTCAGAGCCACTTCCCAGACCCTTCATGAGGACCTCAGCTGAGTACCTGGAAGCAGGGAGTTCAGTCAGAAGTGAGGCTGAACTGATTCAGGTTTTGGACCCTGCAGAGCCTAATAGGAAACAGTATGTCTCCCAAAGAAGTTTAAGAAACACACTAAAATATTACTGCTGGGGTCCTACCTGGACTGCAAATGGGATCAGGTGCTGAGATCCAGATCCAGGTAGATCCAGATCTTAGCACAGGTGTGTGTGTAATGAGGGGAGAGCCTCACAGAGGCTGAACAGGGATTCCTGGGCAGGCAGAGTACTCCCTGAAGTGAACAGAATGCTCTTTATAGAGACACCCTATGCCCTTGGAGGGGCATGAACACACCTTTCAGGATCAGCCAGTAGACATGTCCAGCCAGTCAAACATCTGGTGCTGAGTGTGAAGTGACTTACCCAAAGCTTGATCCGTGTCTTAATTTAGAAATAATAAGGGTCTCCAAGAGTAATAATATCGAGGTCTGTAGAGACAATTTCAGGGAACCAGACCTCTCACATTTGCTGGTGGAAGTCTCCTGCATTGACTTTACTCTTCTACGCCAACAACTTTGTCTATGCAGACTCTAGGCAAATGCCTCTGGGGATGTCTTTGGCACTATAGTCTAAAGGCCCCAGACCTAACTGGAAACATTGGGGTTCATCCTAGAGAGACAGTTTCCATGTAATTTTAGGTAACTCGGGGAGAGAGGAGCATTTGCTATGTGGCGTGGTCAACCAAGGGCTTGCTACCAAGGTATACCACCTAAAAGCCTGGAGCCCAGACTTTGAGCCTACGGTACTGGTGGGAGGGGCCAGACTACTAGGATAGTAAAGCAGCAAATATGCCTCTCCAAAGGAGTAAGCCAGTCAAGAAGAAGTGTTTAGAGCTTATTCTGCTATCTAAGTTGGCGGGGGAAAGCTACATGATTAAAAAATATCTCTGGACTAAAGTGACCCATGGAGTGAGATCTGCATGTCACAAAAGCTGGGAGGGATGGACAACAGGGTGAGAACTATCTGACGGTGCGTAGTCTACCTGTAGAAGGCATTTCCTAGGCCTCAAAAGCACAAAATTGGCATTTTATTCAGGGGAGTAGAATGGATGGCATTGCATGCATGCATTTGGTTATAGTGAGCAGAAGGCCTAAAACACAGTCCAAGGATTTTTGAAAATTGAAAGAAAGTTTTCTCTCCATCTATATGGCAATAATGTAAGAACATTCCTACAGCCAGATGTATAGTGAGGTTTAGGGATGGAGTGGTAGTAGAGAGACAGAGGTGGGATACAACAGAGAAAACTGAAGGAGAGGAGAAGACAGATTCAGTAATACCGAAAGCACAGGGTGGGACAGAAATAATGTCCACGTGTGTGTGTATCTTAGAATAAAGTATCAAAGAGATCCACAAATATCAGAATACCTTTATATATATACTAGAGGCCTGGTGCACAAATTCATGCAAGAGTAGGCCTTCCTTCCCCCGGCTGCTGGCACCCGATTCTTTCTGGCACCCGGGACCTGGGCTTCCCTTGCAGCCCCGGCTTCATCCAGAAGGTCATCCAGAAGGACCTCTGGTCTAATTAGTATATTATGCTTTTATTATTATAGATATGTGGTGTAACATGTATGTGTAATCCCTGCTCTCACTGTACCAATTTAACCAATCCAAAAGTAATGAATTGAATATTTGCTTTCTAAAGCTTATTAATATTAAGACATTATTTTTTTAGTAATTACTAGATAGTCATAATTTAAAGATTATAATTGAAATCAGGGCTCAGCAACCTATGTTCCATGGGCCAAATCTGGCTCACCATCCCTGTTTGTAATTACACTTCTTTTGGACACAGCCACACCCAATTGTTTCTACATTGTCTTATGGCTGCTTTTGTGAAACGGCAGCAGTTGAATAGTGACAGGCACTGTATGGCCTGCAAAATCTAACAAATTTACTCTCCGCCCTTTTACATAAATGTTTGCCCATCCTTTATGTAAATCGTGATCACAGACACATCCACAATCACACCAAGGGCACATCTAGATGCAACACAGGCTCTTTCCCTCGCCTCAGCCAGGTTTCAGTGATTCCTTCTGCTGCAGACCCCCAATGTGCTACCCTCATCTCTCTCTAAGCCTGACTACATGGGGCGAGGTGGGGGGAATTACACCAATTTCTGCAAAAAACATAAGGCATTTGCTTTTTAAAGATTTTAAGGTGAATACTGAGAGAAAATAAATAGGAAATAACCAAGTTAACATAAAGGAAAAATTACTAAGTTTATGATAGCCTATATCTTCTTCAAATAACATAGTTAGGTCTGTAGTAATATGAAATGCCAATAGAATCTTCTGGATTTTATAGTTCTGAGAACATGGATTGTGAACTATCTTTGCTCCCTACTAAAATATTTAAAAGAATAGAAAAATAATGAAATGGTCAACGGCCCAAAATTGAGTGAAAGATCCCACTCACATGTGAGAAATTTTGAGATAGTTTTCTTAGATAAAATACAAGTGGAACCATAAATACAGCAAAAATTAAAAAAACAACTCACTTTGGGGAAAAATAAAATAAAATAATATGTCACAAAGAATAAACAGATACCATCAAATGTGGAAGAAATATAATTTGTGATGTAGAAGACCACAGAAAACTGAGTCACTTCCCTGGCATCTATAATAATAAAAGCGTAATATGCTAATTAAACCGGACGGCTGAACAGCAGAACAACCTTCCAGATGACCATCCAGGCAACCATCAGGACCACACTATGACACCCACTGGCACCAGGCCAGCCAAGGCGAGTGCGATGCGATTGATCAGGGGCCTGGCCATTGTCCCATGATCACCCCACAGAGGGAGGCCCAGGCCACCAGCTGGCAGGCTGCAGCGGGTGGGCAGAGCCTCCCTCTGCAAGGGAAGGGTACCTGCCAGCTGCCAGAGGGAAGCCCCAGTCCCAGGTACCACAGGGAAGCTGGTGCCGGCAGCCGGGGGAAGGAAGGCCACTCTTGCATGAATTTCATGCATTGGGCCTCTAGTATCCTTATATTGCTGAGACTCAAGAACACTGATAAATAGAGCTGATGGCTGTGAACATCCCCCAAATGACTCTGGCACCTGTACCACAGACACCAGGATGAAATGTACCTTGTTTTTTGAAATAACAAGAGTAGAGAAAAGATTCTCTATGATAAGAAGGAGAAATAGTGCCAGGAACAAACAATGTGTCTGGAATGGAGGCAGGGTAAAATAAAATCTGTGCATAGAAAATTGGACCCTTAGCAGCACCTTCAATAAACATACAGGATAAACTGCACCAAGGTAATGATCCCCTACAGGGCCTGCATCTAGTCCCAACTCATTCCTCACTCCACTGAGAATGCTGAATCAGAACCACAGAGAGGGGAAGTAGAACACAACTAGTTGGTAATAGAGTGGGAAATAACACAATTTTTTAAAGAAAGAATATACCTCACTTTCTATAAAAAGTTGTCAACAAGAGTTTATTAAAAGAGTATTCAAAATAGGCCTAATCACAAAAGGAGTAAAATATAACACAAAAGAAGGTAATTCTAAAGGGATTCAAACTAGAAATATGTTCTAGTTCATTGTTAACTGTACAAAAAAACCCAGCAAAAATGGGCTCAACAGAATAAATGAAAAATTAATAAAAAATCAGGAGATTCAAGAAAAGAAATTGAGAAGCAAGTAGAAGAAGGAAATTAAATGTATGTGAAGTATTTAAAATGAAATAACACAGGCTAAAATCCTCATTAAGAAAAGAGTGTGCTTGGCACAGCAGAACACATCAGTTCATAGGTCTACAGTACACACTTGAGAAAGGCTTCCACACTGAGGGTTGAAATTTAAATGCCATGCTCACCTGGTGGAAGCCCTGAGGTCACAGGTGCCTTCAAGACAGAGGAGGATTTTTTCCCCAGACCTGTTGTCAGGCCCGCCCGGCCTGGCTGGGGGAGAGCAGGAGGGCAAGCGCGGTGTGTGCTGGCCTTGGAGATCGGGGTTGGGGTGGAGGGTGCGGAAAGAACAGCACGTTTCTGCTCTCTGCCATCAGAGAGAAGGCCAACTGGCCTCTGTGCATACAGGACATGCCCTGCTCATGATTTGTTCTGCAACCTATACTGACTGTCAATATGCCCTAAATATCCTGATTTTTTTCAGTAAGTTACGAGAATTCAATAATTAGAGATACTTTTCTGCTACAGATTTTGGCCTTTAAATCACTTAAGAAGCCACTCTAGCTGACAAACATACCTCCACAAATAAATATCTGGACAATCCCCTCCTGTCTCCCCTACAGGTTTGGCTAAGAGAGTACTAAAAAGGGGGTTGTGGGGTAGAGAGGGGAGAGGCTGAGGATTAAAAGTAATTGTATTTTTTTATATTCAAGAAAGAAAAACACCAAAGATTGGAAACATGAACAAGTAGTAACGACTGTTAAGATAATTTCTGAACAGTACACATGCTCTGAAATCTACCAACCAGCCACAGCCTCACTCTGATAACTAGTTTGTGAAAGTTAGCCAATCAGAGATGCGGCCACACTTCCAGACAGCAGCCAATCACCAAGTGCTTCTCTCCAGCTGCCATTGTTCTGAAAGTCGGCCCGTCAGCAAAAGCCTTGATCCAGTGACCACACTGACACAAGTGGGCAATCCGTCAATCCCTAAACACTCCTGATCTGAAAATCCGCCAGTGCCAACTCTTATAAAAGAACACCAGGCTTCCCAACTCTTATAAAAGACCCGCTCTGGGTATGTTTTAAAAGTTATGCTTTCCAAGTACAGTTCTTGCTTGTAGACGATAGGAAAGTTCACCTTTTTTCCTATCAGCTATCGAATTTATTGTTTGTTCACAAAGCCTCAATCCTTTTACCGTCAACCCCTGTTCACTGTTAGATATGAATTCGGATTTTTGAGTGACAGACATACTGAAGAAGTGAGATTAGCAATCTTTCCCATTTGAAATGGTTACTATTACCTATTTTTTGTGTATATTTGAACCTCCAAATGCCAAAACACAAGTGTAAATTTTGTGGTAAATTTTCTGAACTATTTATTAAATAAGGAAAATGCCTTTTGGTGGCTCTTTGAACAGTATGCAATTGTTATTAAATATGCAATTGTTATTAAATATGGAAATATAAGCCAGCATATAGTAACAGCTAAGCATAAGAGATGTATGATTTCCTCAACTACTTCCAAAAGAAATGATAAAATAATGAATTTTTTGGTTAAAAGAAATTCACATGAAGAAGATAAACAGCAGAAATTGTAATGGTTACCCATGCTGATATTATTATTAGTCTTTCAGGTCAAATGACTATTTAAACATATTGCTACCATAAGTATTTTGGGATTCCAAAATTGCAAGTAAATTTTCAACTGCCAGAACAAAACCTACTGAAATAATAAAAAATATGAAATAGATCCATTTACTATTATAGAAATTATCTAAATGTCTCACCTTTTTATGACATAGCCATGATTGCAAGAAATCACAATGCAAAAAAAATATTTCTATTGCTTATGCAAGATTTTGAATGAGCTCAAGAAAGAATTGATGAAAAATTTATCCATTTAAGTGTCAAGGTTTGTCTTATTCTGCAGGACATTGTTTATAAACAGGAAAAGAAATTCTTATTTGAAGAGAATAATTATTACAGCATTTGCCATGACTATCTTTTCAAATGGATTTTATCTCTTAAAGAATTTAAATATTTTACATGGATGCTACTAAATATTCTTCCAGCATGAGAACAAATGAACTCACAATACATAGTATTGAAGGCTAAGGGAATAAAAATTGACAATACTACTACTTTTATTCATGAAAGTATTTTTTAAAGCCATTGATCAAGTGGAACTGTGTACTCACTCCTGAAGAAAGGAAAAAGAATTTATGCCATAAAAGATGGCATTATATACTTCAACACACGTAACTAGAAGAACTTACTCCAGGTGGTAAACTTTATGACTGTAACTGTTCAGCGGCTGACTCATGAGATGAATTTTGAGTGTATTTTCTTATTAATGAATGTTGAATGAACAAAAGAATAAAGTAAATTGTATGGGACCACTATAAAAGGTATGTCACCATGTCAATTGAACATAGACTATAATTGCAAGGAATTTTATCAGCAAATCTACAAAAGAAATAACTATTAAAGAGAGTTAGAATATCAAGGAAATATAAGTTAAAAGTGTTATATAATTTATATATTTATACTTATTTGAGATAAACAATGAATAATTTTTAATTTAAATATACCCATGTAATGTTTTTATTTTATCCCAACATGCATATGCATAAGCCATCAAAAAGTATTCAAATTAAACTGCCATCTTTTTTTATTATTTGCTAAATATAGTAACCCTAGTCAGAGAGTGAGACTTGCCTCATTTTTCCAGGGATGAGAGAGCTGCTTCTGTGCTGTTTTCAGAAATATACACAGTTTGACCATGGGACACAGCTCCCTCCTTCAAAAGCCAATGCTCCTCCATTTGGTCATAGGCCCCCAGACCAAAAAGGCTATTTTTTCCTGAGAGGATCTAACTGCTCCCAGTAGCCACAGGACAGGAAAAGAAAAAAAACAGTACTAGGCAGTACAGCCTACCCCTCCCTCAGGAGCCCTGCATACCACAAGCTGCATTTAGAGCATTTCAAAGAAAACAAAAGCAGAGTCCAAAATCAGATAAAGACGTCTCAATGAAAGGAAAGTACAGACTAATAACTATTATGAATATAGTCACAAAAATCATCAATAAGATACAATAAAACAAATTCAGCATATTTAAAAAAAAGAAGTATGCAACCATGAAAAAGTGAGATTTACTCAGGAATGCAAGGCTGGTTTAACATCCTAAGATCAATTATTGTAATGTAATATCAGTAGAATTTAGGACAAAAAACACATAATTATCTCATATATACAGAAAAAAAGCATTTGTCAAATTTCAGCACACTTTCATGATGAAAAACACCCAGAAAACTAGGAGCAGAAGAGAATTTTTTATCCTGATAAAGAGCACCTGGGAACAGTTAGCATGATGGTAAAAAACTCAATGCTTTCCCCCAAGAGCACTTTTATATAATACTAGAGGCCCGATGCACAAAATTGGTGCAAGAGTAGGCTTTCCTTCCCCCTGCTGCCGGCATCGGCTTCCCTCTGGCACCTGGGAACCGGCTTCCCTTGCAGCCCCAGCTTCATCCAGAAGGTCATCCAGAAAGACATCTAGTCTAATTAGCATATTATGCTGTTATTATAGATTGTACTTAATGTTCTAACCAGGGCAGTTAGGCAAAAAAAAAAAAAAAAAAAAAGGAAATATGAAATGTCATACAGATTGGAAAAAAAGTAAAATCTCTATTTTCAGATGATATGATCTTGAATATAAAAAATTTTAAGGAATCAACTGAAAGTCTAGTGGAACTATAAAACAAGATCATCAAGGTTGCAGAATACAAGATCAATATATTAAAATAAATTGTATTTTTATACACTACAAATAACTGAAATTCTGAAAATGAAATTTTTTAAAAAAAGTGCATTGATAATGGCATCAAAAAGAATAAATACTTATGAATAAATTTATTAAAAAGTGCAAAACTTATACTTTGAAAACTACAAAATATTGTTAAGAGAAATTTTAAAAGATCTAAATAAGTGAAAGACATCTAAATTTTTAATATTAAAAAAAAACATATTGTAAAGATGACAGTATTCCTTAAGTTGATCTACAGTATCAACAGAATTGCTATCAAAATCTCAGGTGATGTCATTGCATAAATTGACAAGCTTATCCTAAAACTCATATAAAAATGCAAGGGACTCACAATAGCCACAGCAATCTTGAAAAAAAAAAGTTGGAATACTCATACTTCCTAATATAAAATCTTTCTAGAAAGCCATAGTAATCAAGATATAAGAATTGACATATAGACCAACCTAAATTTGAGAATCCAGGGGGGAGAAATCACATTTAATGTCAATTGATTTCAACAAGTGTGCTAAAACAACTCAATGGGCAAACAATATTTTTTGTAAAAAAATTAAAAAAAATGCTGGAACCACAGGATATCCACTTGTAAAAGAACAAATTTTGACCCCTACCTCATACCATATACAAAAATTAACTCAAAATGGGTGCTGCACCTAAACACAAGAGCTATAACTATAAAACTAATAGGAGAAAAATAGGTGTAAATTTTCATGAATGGATCTGACAATAGTTCCTGTGATATTTCACCAAAACAGGCAACCAAAAAGAAATAGATAAGACTGACCATTATCATAATTAAAAACTTTTGTGCTTCAAAGGACAGCATCAAGAATGAGAAAACCCCACAAAATTGGGAGAAAATATTTGCAAATACCATATCTGATAAGGAATTTTACCTAGAATATATAGAGAATGCTTACAGCTCAATAATAAAGACAACCCAATTGAAAGGATCTGAATGGACATTTATCTAACAAGATACACAAATGCACAATCCTATCTAATAAAAGAGAAACATGCAAATTGACCATCACTCCGCTACACCCACCAGCCAATCAGGAGAGAGTATGCAAATTAACCCAACAAAGATGGTTGCAGCCACAGAGCTGGAGCGAGCAGGAGGCTTGGGTTGCCCCTGGTGATGGAGGAAGCCAAGCTTCCTGCCTGCCCTGGCCAGCCCTGGCCTCCGCTCAAGGCTACAAAGTTTCAATTATAGAAGATAAATAAATCCCAGATACCTGCTTCCAGCCGGCCCTGGCCTCTGCTCAAGGAGGCACTGAAAAAAAAAAAAAAAAGAGGGGCTGGGAGCTTGGGTCACTGGGCGGTGTGGCCAGCCTGCAAACAGCCATCAGCCCCTCACCCAGGCTAGCCAGACACCCCAGCGGGGACCCCCACCCTGAAGGGGGTGTGGCCAGCCTGAAAACAACCCTCAGCCCTTCACCCAGGCTGGCCACACCCCCATGGCCCAATCCCTGTAAATGGGCAGTTGAACATCCCTTGAAGGGTACCAGATTGGAGAGGGTGCAGGCTGGGCTGAGGTACGCCCCCCCCCCCCCCCGTGCATGAATTTCATGCACCAGGCCTCTAGTAAACAGAAAAAAAAGATGCTCATCATCATTAGTCATCATTAATATGCCAATCAAAACCACAATGTAACACCAATTTATAACCAGTAGGATGACTACAATCAAAAAGTTAACAAGTGTCGATGAGGAGCTATAGAAATTGGAACCCTCATACATTGCAGGTGGAATGTAAAATGGTGCAACCACTTTGGAAAACAGCCTTGTAGTTCATCAAAAGTTAAACATAAATTTTTCATATGTACCAACAATTCCACTCATATATGTATGCCTAAGAAAAATTAAAACATGTGTCCACCCGAAAACTTGTACACAAATGTTCATAAAAGCAAAGAATGCAAATGTATATCGATTGATGAATGAATAAAGTATGGAATATTTATACAATGGAATATTACTTGGAAATAAAAAATAAATGAAATACTAATACATGCTACAACATGGATGAACCCTGAAACCATTATGCTAAGAGAAAAAAAGCCAGTAATGAAGGATCACATATTATATGTTTCACTTTATATGAAATAAATGTTAAGGCAAATCTATAGAGACAAAAAGTAGAGCAGTGTTTTCCTAGAGCTGGGAAAGATATGGTTCTTGGGGCAGGGGAGGTAATGGCTAAAGGATACAGGGTTTCTTTGGGGACTAATGAAAATGTTCTAAAATTTATTGTGGCTTCATGTTGACCAATGTCACCCCAACCAATTTAATAAATAAATGAAATTTAAAAAATAAAATTTATTGCGGGGATAGTTGCACAATTCTGTGGATATACTAAAATACTTTTTAATTGTACACTTTACATAAATACATTGTATAGTATTGTATTATGTCTTTATAAAACGCTTGCAAAAATTAATAGTATAACAGACACTGCTTTTAAAGGAAAACATCTGGATGTTCCCCTCAACACTGAACCTGGTCCCTGGAAGAGATTGTTTCTCTAAAGTCACTGTCACCAGGGTTCAGCCTGTTTAGCTTCAAACTATGCATATTCTCTGGAAGGGAGGAACCCCTGGGCTCCTGGTCCTGGTCTAGACTACTTAAGCCCCCCTCTGAAAGAGTAGGGGCCCTGCCCTTTAACTCCAGGACTCTGTTCTCTTCTCTAACCCTCCTGACTATAATCATGATTCCCACCTTCTTCCTGCTGACAGGAGGGGATAGTTGTGTATATATATGTATATAATACAAAGAGTGAACCTCAATGTAAACCATAGACTATTGTTAATTGTAACAAATACACCACACTAATGATGTTAATAATAAAGAAAACTAATGGAGGATGGGGTGTGTCTATTTGAATTCTATGTACTATCTGCTCAATTATTCTTAAATATAAAACTATACTAAAAAAATAAAGTCAATGGGGGGGGGAAGGAGACATGTGTAGTACCTTAAACAATAAAGAATTTAAATTAAAGAAAAAATATGACAATTAAAAAATTGTCTTTTAATTATTTTTTAAACTACCTGACAAGTCATCTTAAAGGTGAGCCAGCCTCAAATGAAAGTGCAAAAAAGTCAATGAAATAAGAGAACATGGTCAAGAGAAAGACATAGACCTTCTCAAAATGTCATCTGTCAAGACTTTCAACAGGAGCAAGAAAATGTTTGAAACAAATGACAAGATGAACCATTAGGATGAAGAGCTGGAGATGTGCAGAGTGTAAAAGTCCTTGAAGAAAATCTGGAAAGAACCTTTCCTTCATCTCAGAGCCAGATTCTGTCCCTGGACTGAAACTTGTCCATTAGTTGAGAGTTCAGGAGGCTGAATCAAACTTCATTGTCTCCATACAGAATTTGAAGACCTGAGAAGAAGAATAGCAGAAACAGAAATGGGACAGGAGCTTCTAGAAGCAGATCCTCACGAATCTGATGACCCAGACTGAGCATTTGTCAGCGAGCATTTGCTTCCCAACCCCAGAACATGAGATGCAGCTTTCTCTGAGACAAGAGGACCTAACTCCCTACTGTATGCCTTCCTTGCCTGCCAGACTTTCTTCCTCTTCCCCTCCACTCTCAAGTCCAGTGTTTCCAGTGAACCCAAATGGGGAGTTCATAGTAAGATGTCCATTCTTGCCCCTTCTTTTAGGATACCTGGGTGAATGCCCCCCAATCTGGCTTCCCATCCTGCTCCTGTTTTATTCTATCTCTTGGTATTTTTACCTCTGGTATTTTCTTTTTCTTTCCAAGTCTTTCTAAGTATTTATTTATTCATTCACTTATTGATTTAAACAATAATGTTTATTATAACCCACTAGGTACAAGGTTATATGCAAGATGCAAGGAATTGCTGTGAGCTGCAATTCTATCCAAAACTCCTCTCTCTCCTCTGTCCTACCTGGCCAGGCCTTTGGGTCCAGACACAGGTCTTGAGGATGGATGATCCTTGGGCAAAACCTCTGCTCCTGTTATAGACCAGACTAGAGGCCTGGTGCACAAATTCATGCATGGGTGGGCCCACCCCGATCGAGCCCAATGGGGGCCGGCTGGCCAGGGGGAGGGGACGTGGGAGGTTGGCCACCAGCTCCACCCCTGATTGGGGTGTGGGGGTTGATCAGGGGTGGGGCCAGCTAGGGGGAGGGACTGCAGTGCGTGTCATAGCGACCAGTCATTCGGTTGTTTCGGTTGTTCCAGTCATTCCGGTCGCTTGACTTTTATATATATATAGATGGGCTCCTCTGCCTTAACTGTCTGCAGGATTTGCAGAGTGAACTCAGGGGATTGATAGGGGATTGACTTCAGGATAACCCACTTCCCCAGAAAGAAGACTCCCCCCCTGCCCCATCCATAATCAGGGCCAAGGAGATGAAGGACACTCTTGTCTACCAAACAGATGATGATCCAGATGTTCTCATAGTTTTGGGTTTGGGTCATGGATCACTGCCTTCCTTCCACACCCTACTCACTAGATCCACTCAGGATGAGACAGATCCCTGAACTCAGAGCCAAGCTCTGGCCCCAGAACCAAGACCAGAGAGTTCAAAGTATGAGACCTGAGCCCAGGACCCCAAAACAGATGACAGAAACTGAGCCAGTCCATAGGACAGGAGAGAGCCAGGAACCAAAAGACTGGAAGACCCAGTGTAGATAGTCTCAGGTCCCTGGAGCTGATCTGGGATGCAGCCAAATCCCAGAGCAGATCTTGTAAAATGGAAACAATAATAACACCATCTACAAATCCAAACCTGCAGCCCAGATAAGCCCCAGGGACAACCTCAGAAAAACTTCAAATGGATGCAAGAGATGCATATATTGTTGTAGATTCTTCCGAGTTATACAGGCTGAGTTCTCTGTCACCTGGGGAATGATGATGCTCTGAGCAGTGGCAGCATGTACCTCCAAAGATATACCTCCCAAGCATTCAACATGAATGTGGTAGAAGCTTCTTATATCACTGAGGAAGACAAAGAAAAATCAAATGCCAGAAGAAAAATGAAACAAAGGTAATTATAGAAGTTTGAAGAAAAACTATGACCCAAGAATTCAGTAGGCAACTATAATACATTACTATACTCTGGTTACTTTTAAGACAACAAGAATACATTTTTAGGTATAACACAGAACATAAATATTCTACTAGTACTTCTCCCTTTAAAAAGTTTTCAGAGAGATAAATCAAAATAGAAGTAGAAGAGCTCTCAAGAAGTGAGCGTTCTTGGCATAAAAGAATTAGAGTGCCTATAGAAAGAAAGGAAATATAAATTTAAGGGCAAAAGTAGCTATAACTATGGGTAAAAAAAAGAATGTTTTTGCCAAAATAATTTGTGGGCAGAAGAAACAAAGATGGAATGTTACAAAAAGCATATAAATTTAATATTAATAAGTCAGGTCTAAAAATCACCTAATCGCTAAGAGGAAATTAAGATGAATTTAGAGGAAAAATTTTAAAACACAGGAACCCATGAAAATAAATGGGCCAAAAATAAAAGGAAGGAAGAGAGGAAAAATATATAGTACATAAAAACAAAAGGAAAGAAATAACACCTAGGATTAAAATAGGGTCATAAGCCCAGTAATTTGGTCTCCTTCCTCAACCAATTTTAAATATTCCAACAATAAGAATGTGGAAATTTCTGGAAATCAGAGGGCCCTCTTGGACATTTAAATCTTTAAGAAGTAAGCAAATATGGAAAGATATTCCAAAAATATCATTTCAATAAAATCATAGGTTATCAAACTGAATAATGCAAATATTACACCAGCATGTTAGATGTACTAGGTGCTGTTCTGAGTGATTTACATTTCTAATTCACTTAATCTTCCCAACAACCCCATGAAGTGTTATTTTTTATCCTCATGGCACAGGTGAGGAAACTGAGGCATAAGAGAATTAAGTTACTTGCCTGAGACGATACAATTACAAATGCCAGAACAAGTGTTCAGACTCTAATACTTTGATTCCTGGTTCAGCTGGTGCCATTCTTTTGTTTGTTTTGTTTTCACAGTAGATTTTTAAAAGATTTTTATTAAAGTACTAGAGGCCCAGTGCACGAAATCGTGCAAGGAGGGGGGTGTCCCTCAGCCCAGCCTGCACCCTCTCCAATCTGGGACCCCTTGAGGGATGTCCAACTGACCATTTAGGCCTGATCCCTGTGGGCAGTTGGACATCCCTTTCACAATCCAGGACTGCTGGCTCCCAACCACTCACCTGCCTCTGCCTGATTGCCCCTAACCACTCCCCTGCCAGCCTGATCGATGCCTAACTGCTCCCCGGCCAGCCCGATTGCCCCTAACTGTCCTCCCCTACTGGCCTGGTCACCCCTAACTGCCCTCCCCTGCCAGTCTGGTCGCCCCTAACTGTCTTCCCCTGCCGGCCTGGTTGCCCCCAACTGCCCTCCCCTCCTGGCCCTGTCACCCCTAACTGCCCTCTCCTGCTGACTTGGTCTCCCCCAACTGCCCTCCCCTGCTGACCTGGTCTCCCCCAACTGCCCTTTTCTGCCGGCCTGGTCACCCCTAACTGCCCTCCCTGCTTGCCTGATCACCCACAACTGCCCTCCCCTGCAGGCCTGGGTCCCCCTCCCCAACTACTCTCCCTTGCTGGCCTGGTCTCCCCCAACTTCCCTCCTCTGCCGGCCTGGTCACCCCTAACTGCCCACAACTGCCCTCCCCTACAGGCCATCTTGTGGCGCCATCTTGTGTCCACATGGGGGCAACCATCTTTGACCACATGGGGGCATCCAACTTGTGTCTTGGAGTGATGGTCAATTTGCATATTACTCTTTTATTAGATAGGATAATATGCACACAGAAAATGCACATACCTTATGTGTGCAGTTAATGAATTTTCACAGTGAACTCACCTGTTTAACCAGCACCATGGAAGCCCCTCATAACCTCCTTACCACTTCCCTAACTTCTAACATCATACATTAGTTGTGTCTACTTTTGTCTTTTACATAAATGGAATCATTCAGGTTATACATTTTTATGTCTTTCGTCTTTTGCTCAGTTTCATCTTTGTGAGATGCATCCATATTTTTGTGTATGGTGTGGATCACTCATTTGCAGTGCTCTATAGTATTCCATCCTGTGATTACCAAAATGTACTTACCCATCCTACTGTTGACACTATCCTACTTGGATAGTTTCCAGTTTAGGGTTCTTACAAATAGTGTCATTGTTAATACTCTAGCATGGACAGTTCTAGAATACTTGTTTTGAAAACAATGCTCCAACATGACTGATAGAGAAGAATTTGAATGAATTTTTTTATAATGCATAATGTAAACTTTATGTTTGCTCATGTACAATTTTGTCCAACAGAAAACACAAAACTGCATCCAGCTAAAGTGAAGGATACATAGAACACACATTTGTCCTGGCCAATTTACCTCAGTGGTTGAGTGTCTACCTATGAATCAGAAGGTCACAGTTCCATCCCTGGTCAGGGCACATGCCCCAGTTGCAGGCTCAAGCCCCAGTAAGGGGTGTGCAGGAGGCAGCTGATAGATGATTCTCTCCCATCATTGCTATTTTTATCTCTCTCTCCCTCTCCCATCCTCTCTCTAAAATCAATAAAAAGGTATTTTTTAAAAACACACATTTACACACACTTCAAGCACCCACCAGCTTCCTTAGTTCATCATGTGCATTTTTCTACAAGGTTGTGTTTTGCTGTTCCTTTATTTGTGAACTTTCTATATTTAAAAAACAACAACACACAAGCACATTCAAGATCCCAAATATGACTAAGCATCATGATTAAAAAGTGCCCAGCAGGGTATACAAAAGAGTAAATATTGAAGAGAGCTAGAAAAAGCTTATGATCAATAGTCAGAAAGGAATTCACATTTGGATCATCAGAAACAACATCGTTAAAATAAGAGTTTTGTTCAGAAAGACTAGAACAATTTTAAATTCTGTTAAGTGTATAAGAACAAGGCCTGAATAATGAAAAAAAAACAAACAAAAAAACAGAAAAATTGATGAGCATGTGAACTGAAAACCAAACAGTTAAAAAAAAAAAAAAGCAGGAACAGTATTTCTCACAATCTAGGGGAAAACAGCATTTATATGCCTTGACCTTCCATAGAAACTGCCAAATCCTGCTGAAGTGGCTCCTTTTACAGCTAGTAGTGCCTGCTTTGGTGGTTTCAGACTTCAACTCCTGGGCAAAGCCAGAGTGCAAACGTGAATTCCCAGTAGCGGCACAGAAGCTAGTTAACTGACAATGAGGGCTATACATTGGACCTTTTTGTTTGTTTGGTTGGTTGGTTTTGGTTTTTATAAAACAGGTATCTATTACATGACTCAAAGGACCTATACCTCAAAGACAGAACAGCATGGCCCAGGACGTGTAGCTGTGAAAGATCACACATGTTGATAACTTTCCTATCGTAGATTGAATGGAGGCTCCCAAGCAAATATGTCCTGAAACCCCTCACTGCGACCTTATTTGGAAAAGAACTTTTGCACATGTGATTAAGTGCAGGATCTAGATGAGAGCATTCTGAACTGTGTGAGTGGGCCCAGACCACAGAAGAGGAGGAGAGAGAGAGAGAAGAGAAGATCATGTGAAGATGGAATGCAGAGATTGCAGTGATGTGGCCACAAACCAAGAAGTACCTGGAATTACCAGAGCTAGAAGGGACAAACAAGGAGTCTCCCCTCTCACCCTTTGGAGGAAGTGTGGCCCTGCAGACACCTCAGTTTTATATTCTGATTATCTAACTATACCCACATCAAAAAGGCATCTGGCACACTGTTTCTTGATAGAGAATTTAGTTTCCCAGAAGCAATATCAAATGGGAAGCAAAGGAAAGAGGTGAGTTTGCTAAGGAGCTCATTCTAGTCCATTTTAAATCCACTTTACACCCTCCCTATTATAGAGAACCAAACTCAATGTCTCCTAAAGACAAGGAAAAAAATATGAAAATATTTCTTTTAGATAAAAGCAATGATTAGTAAATCATAGTCCATGTAATTCAGATAGAATGAATTGGTCCTCTGTTAGGCTACACGCGTTGTCGCAGACACTCTGAGCATGACAACAGAAGGGAACAGCCGTGTGATGAGAGAGAGCCACGCAGCTCTGCCAGAAGCTGAAGAAGGAACTGGTGGAGCAGGCATACCTTTTGAACATGACTGGCTGTACAATGAATAATTAATCGCATCAGGATCCTTGTTTCGTTTTCTAATTTATAAAATATTTTCAACCATCATTGAACATGATGCTCTCCACAAGTTTATAATGTTAGCGACTAACATTTGTAAGAGTTGACAAAATTGCCAAAAGATTTGCATATTTGTTTTTAATTTGATTCTCAGCTTTGCAGATAAGCAAACAAAGGCTCAGGGAAAAAAAAAACATATTTAAATAGACTAATTTCGTATGGCTAGGAATTTTCAAAGCTGAAATTAAATCCAGAATGTCATTTTTGGAAACTAAAACGTCTAAGAATGCTACTCCCTAGAAATAATCAGTGTTTACCTGTTGGCATTTAGCTTTCCAGAACTGTACATGTCTGTGGGTACATGAATAGCAGCATGAATCAATATTTACTGTTGTAGCATGCTATTTCCACTTAGGAATATATTGGTTCTCCATACCAATAAATATTTTCTTTTTATATTTTCTATGACAATGGTTTTATCATTATAAACATAAAGGACTCAAGATTCAAGCAGTTTAAAGAATCTCACATCCCATCTATCAAAAATAATTATATGTTCTCATATATAACATCTTACATCCTTTCTTCTATTTCTTTTTTATGGAATTTATTGGTATGACATGAGTTAATTAAATTCTATAGGTTTTAGGTATATAATTCTGTAATACATCATCTGTATATTGTATTGTGTGTTCACCACCCCAAGTCAAATCTCCTTCCACCACCATTTATCCCTCCTTCATGTTTTTCTACCTCCCCACTACCCTTTCCCTCTGGTAATCACCATACTGTTGTCTGTGAAAATGAGTTTTTGTGGGTTTTGGGGTTTTTTTTGCTTAATCCCTTCACCTTTTCACCCAGCCCCCTCAACACATCTCCCCTCAGATAGCTGTCAGTCTGTTCTCTGTGAGTCCGTTTCTATTTTGCTTTTTATTTTATTTTTTTCATTAGATTCCACATATTAGTGAAATCAATTTATCTTTGAAGACAAGAGAAAGACATCCTTTCTTTTTCATATAAATGCAAACTTAGAATATATGTGGCTTTGCGTTTCTCTTTATTCACTTAATAATGTATTATTGAAAACTTGCATCTCACTACAAACATAGAATATGTCATTGGATGGATATGCCATAATTAATTTAACTGGCATTCTACTAATAAAAATTAATGTTTCAGTGATTGTTTTCCCTATTAAAACAATGTTGCAATAAATACAACTAGCAATAGCAGAAATAGTGGTGTTTCTAATGTTGTTGTTGTTATTATTATTATTATTACTAGAGGCCTGGTGCACAAAATTTGTGCACTGGGGGGGAGATCTTCAGCCCGGCCTGCACCCTCTCTCAGTCTGGGACACCTCGTTTCTTACTACCTGCCTGCTTGCTTCTCCTTACCGCTTGGCTCACTGCTCCTTAGTGCTGCTGCAGAGGCAGTAGAGGCTCCCGCCACCACCACTGCACTCGCCAGCCATGAGCCCAGCTTCTGGCTGAGTGGCACTACCCCTGTGGGAGCACAATGACCACCGGGGGCAGATCCTGCATTGAGCGTCTGCCCTCTGGTGGTTAGTGTGCATCACAGCAATCGGTCATTCCACTGATCATTCCGCTGTTCAATTAATTTGCATATTAGGCTTTTATTATATGGGCCTAAAGGCCCAGTGCACGAAATTCATGCACTCGGGGTGGGGAGGGGGGGTCTCTCAGTCCAGCTTGTGCCCTCTCACAGAGCGGGAGCCCCACGATTGATCACCCCAAAGAGGTAGGCCCTGCCCACCTGCCGCAGCCTGTGGGTCAGTGGCCTGGGCCTCCCTCTGCAGGGTGATCATGGGGCCATGGCCAGGTCCCTGACCAATGGCATCGCACCCACCTTGGTTGGCCTGGTGCCAGTGGGTGTCATAGCGTGGTCATCTGGAAGGTCATCTGGACAGTTGTTCTGCTGTTTGGTCATTCAGTCAATTTGGATATTACACTTTTATTATTATCGATTATTACTATGCACCAGGCACTGTTCTAAGTAGTTTACATATAAAAACTCATTTAATACACAAGCCAACTTTAAGAGGTAGTCACTATTATTATCTTACTTTTATAAATGAGAAAACTGAGGTACATAGAATTTAAATAAATTGCCCAAATTACACAGATGGTAAATATGTGTATATTTCCACATCTATACTAATAAAAGGGTAATATGCTAATTAGACCAGGTCTACCAGCCGTCTTCCAGACATCTGACTTCCTTCTGGACAAAGCCATGGTGGTGGGGCTGAGGCAGAGACAGTTAGGGGCGATCAGGCCATCAGGGGAGAGCAGTTAGGAGCGAGACCAGGCTGGCAGGGGGTTAGGGGCAACCAGGCTGGCAGGGAAGGGCAGTTGGAGGTGACCAGGTTGGCAGGGGAGGGCAGTTGGGGTGACCAGGCTGGCAGGGGTGGGCTGTTGGGGGCAACCAGGCCAGCAGGGGAGGGCAGTCAGGGGCATTAGGCAGGCAGGCAGGTGAGTGGTTGGGAGCCAGTGGTCCTGGATTGTGAGAGGGATGTCTGACTGCCCCTGAGGAGTCCCGGATTGGAGAGAGTGCAGGCCGGGCTGAGGGACACTCCCCCCCTCTGCCCGTTCACGAATTTTGTGCACTGGGCCTCTAGTGTGTTAATAAATAGATAGGAAAATTTCCTATTAAAAAGAATATGCATTATGTTTTTATTGATATTGCTAAATTGTCCTTTAATTGAGGCTATGTCAATTATATACTCCCTTCAACAGTGTATGAAATTTCCAAAATCCTTCTATTTATCAGTGGTGGGCATTGTGAAACTTTGTACTAATTTAATAGGTGAACAAATCAAATTGCTGTTTCTGTTCAGCAATTAAATTGCTTTAATTCTAATAAAATTTAGGTAACTTCATTTAATTATTAGATATTTATACTATTTTCCTATGAACTATCTGTACTATAAATGTGTTTTTTTAAATATTGGGTTATCAGTATGTAAGATTCCCTAATATGCCAAAGAAAATAATCCTGTAGCTGTAATATATTTGCAAATATTTTCCCAGCATTGCTTTTTAAATTTGTTCACAAAGTTTTTATAGCTGCATTTTTGAGAAACTGAGTTTAATTTTTATGTAGATTTCACAGTCTGAAAAAAATATTATATTTTTTTCTTATTTCCTTTCTTTATATGTCTTTATGTATACCAATCTTTATATCTACCTCTCTTTGTGTCTTTCTGTCCTTCCCTCCTACTTATTTTTTTCCTTTTTCTGTTTATTTTCTTTCTATTTTGATCTCTAATACAGATTGTTGAGTTAAACACATTCCTTAGATTAAAGCCCATAGTTATTGAATTTTATTGTATTTTCCCTCATTCTTTCCCCCACTACTCTTTCCTCCCTTATAGAATCCTGCTCAAAGGTTTTTGAAGTATGTCATTGGTAAAGCTTCATTTGGAGAGAAATTTGGCCACTTACATTTATTTATTTATCTAATTATAATCTCTCTCTCTCTCTCTCTTTATAATCCTTACCTAAGGATATTTTTCCATTGATTTTAAGAGAGAGTGGAAAGGAGAAAGGAGGGGAAGAGTCTAGAGAGAAAAACATCGATATGAGAGATATATCCATTGGTTGCCTCCTACATGCACCTTGACCCTAACCAGGGAATGGAGCCTGCAACTAAGGTAAATGCCCTTGACCAGGAATTTAAACCATGACCCTTCGGTCTGTGGGCTGACACTCTAACCACTGAGTAAAACCAGCCAGGGCTGTAATCTCTCTTTAAATATGCATATACATATGCATATACATATATAGCATATATTTATTTTAAATATTTTAATTTACCTAAATAACATCATGCTATAGATCTTTCTCTATTTATTAATAATTTCACACAAGACTGTATTTTAAAATCAGTCCATCTGACTTTCTGTCCCAGTATCACATTTAGTTATTCATTACCCTGGACATGGGCACCTCTATTGCCCATCTCAAACTATGTCATGATAAACAGTCTTGCCCTTGTCTGACTACTGACATGAGTGAGTAGAACACTGGCTTGTCTGCAATACTCATACTTAACTTCTCCAGGTGTTGTCAGAATGCCCTTCAGAAACAAGGCACCATTTCACACTTTCAACAGAAGTAACATTTTCTTTCCTCCATATCTTGGCTGACACCAAGAATTGGATAACATTACAATCTTTGACAATCTTGGGTATAAAATGAGATCTACTTCTTTTGAATTGCATTTCTTTGATTATAAGAAGCATTGAACACCTCTTCAATTTTTAGCCATTCAAATTTTCCTTCTTTTCAGTGTCTAATACTTAAATCAGTTGGCAGTTGATGGTGAAAAGACTAGCGACAAGTTGAATAGTTTCAAAACCCTTCCTTAGAGTAAACTACTAAATCTTAGTTACAGTTTCTCTACTATATTATTAACTCACTATCTGTCTTCCTCACTGAGGATGACTTCCCAGGGAGGGCTGACAGTCAGACAGACTCACTAGTCCAGCTGAATAGGGTTCACACCGCCCCGCATTCTAATCGATCAGTCAGTAACTCTGATTGCACAAAGTCTATGTCAAACACACAACTGGTAATTCTTAATATTATTCTTGTTTATAGTACCTAAAATTAAATAAAACTTCTAATTTCTTCCTATATCACCAATAAAAATGCTTTAATAGCACTACAGTAAAATGATCTAAAAAGAACATTTGCAACTTTGCCTAGAAATTGGTGCTCAGCAGGATGGAGAAATGGAATTTGTGAGGCTATGGATTTAAAAGCTACAAAACAAGTGCTCCTAAGCAGCAAATAAGGAGCAAATGGTTCAAAATTTTTGAAAGTAATATGAAAATGCAAGTGAATATTTCTTTGACCCAGCAATTACACTCCTTATTTGCTACAGAAAGCAATTCAAAAGAAGAGAACTATGCATCCCCTGAAGATATTCACTGTATGGATAGTTATATTTACAAAGGAAACCGGTTAATTTGATAACAGTTAAAACTACAATGCATCTGGGTAAAGCCTGAATTTGGAATCTTTCATTTTCATTTTTAAATGTATTTTAGTATTTTTGTATTTTAATGGTAAATAAGGCCTCTGAAAAATTTAATCAATAAAAAGACATGTTTATTTCTTAAGATTTAATAAGCTATGTACCATTAAACAGGTCAAAAGGGATAAATACGAGTGGCTTGAGCAGGGTGGAGATGAAGGATGAGAGTGGTAGAGATCAGAGCTCTAACAAAATCTGAAAATTCAGATTTTTAGAAGTGCAATTTTGGGTTTATATATTAAATAGGTCTTTAAGAGCAATTAATCTAAAATGAAATGTGTGTTAAGTATTGATTATTAAGAATCAGCACAGTGTGAAGAAATGCTTTCTGAACCCATATTTGTAGGATGCATATTAAAATATCGACCCAACTTCACTCTCTGAGCATCCAAACAAGGTATTTGCTTGTTGAGCCCTGTTTTCTCTGATATTGCTGATCTGTAATAAGGGAAGCTTTTCAGTGGAGGAGGCTGAGATTTCTCTTTTGGCATGTATGACTCCCATTCATCTCCTTTGAATGAATTTTCAGTTTGTGTGAGGATATATCCCTGCCTTTCCATCATTTGCATGATGAAAGATGATGGATCAACCCTATTCAGACTTTATTATTGGAATAGTGCACTTACTAAATCCTTTTAAAGAAGAATCCCTGAATGTTAACTAAAAATGCTCAGAGCCCAGCCAGTGTGGCTCAGTGGTTGAGTATTGACATATGAACCAGGAGGTCACATTTCAATTCCCAGTCAGGACACATGCCGTGGGCTCCATCCCACTGTGGGCGTGCAGGAGTCAGCCGACCAACGATTCTCTCTCACTGATGTTTCTATCTCTCCCTCTCACTTCCTCTCTGAAATAAAAATATATTTTTAAATGCTCATAGGTTCATATATTTCAAGTATATTTTCTCCTTGAAGGGAATTATATAACCATCAAACTATGAAGATGGAAAAGTTATAATCCATATGCTCATGACTCTTAAATTCTAATCCTCAAGTTAAAACCTCTATTTCTGGGATGCAACTCATATAAATCAACTTACCAATTGGCACTTCCATTTGGGCGTCTTAAAGACAGCGCAACCTAATTGTATTCTATACTGAACATCTCACTTTCTCATGTAAACCTTCTACTCTTCAAAATCTCTTTCCCACTGAATGAAACCACTATCTACTCAGCTTTCCATGCCAAGATCATCCTTGATTTCTCCTCTCTCATCTCCCACAATCAAATAATCAACAAATTCTATTGATTATGTCGCTTATGTTTCAGCTAAAATCCATCCATTTCTCAACACCCCTTATCACAGGAATTATCACACTTTGTCATCATTGGATTTTATATATGAGTCTGATTGCACCTCTTAAAAGTAAGCTCTTCTTTTTCCTAGTAACTAGCCCAGAGTTGGGAGCATATAAAGCATTGCATCAACACTTTTAAATTACTAAAAAGTTAAAATGAGAAAATAAGCATAAATAAACATGCATAAAAGATCAAGTTCTGTTAAAGGGTAAAATGTTTTCAAAAAGAGGAGATAGAAATAAATATAGTTTCCATTCATTCTATTTTAACTTCTAAATGAAGGGTGTGTTTTGCTCCTTCTTTGTGCTAAAGGCTGTGGTGTATATACTTGCAAAAATTATTTGCTTTCTTATAAAAACTTTTAGATTGTAGATTCTTTACACATAAAGTACTAAAGATTTAAAAAGATTACATACTTATAAATAACGATATTCTAATATTATCATACTTGTTTTTCACTAAACCCTTGGGAAATAAGCAGGGATTTTAAAAATATCATTTTCAGATAAGAAATAAAGATTTAGAAGAAATGAAACTCAAATCCAGTTTTTCCTGATTTTCATTTAAAGTTATGTATACTATATTATGAAATGTATTTTTAAAAGTGTCAATGGGCCGGCTACTTCTAACCAAGTCTCCCTAGAAGATCATGGAGAGAGAATACCACTGGTTTAATTTTATTTTTTTAATATATTTTTATTGATTTCAGGGAGGAAGGGAGAGGGAGAGAGAGATAGAATCATCAATGACGAGAATAATTGATCGGCTCATTCCTGCACACTCCCTCGACTGGGGATTGATCCTGCAACCCAGGCATGTGCCCTGACTGGGAATCGAACCGTGATCTCCTGGAGCCACTTCGGCTGGGCCCACTTGTTTCATTTTAAAGAAGATCTGTGAGTCTTAACCATAACAATTTTCTAAGCAAATGACACCTCTAGATGCTTTACCTAAAGATATTTGATATAATATATTCTTTGAATTTGCCTTATTGTTTTTAAAATTGTGAGTAGATTTGACTTCTTAGTTTTTGAGTGATGAGTTAAAATAACAACTTAAATAGCCATCCTATATAATAAAAGGCTAATATGCAAATTGTCCCTTCAGGAGTTCCACTGACCGGGAGTTTGACTGCTCGCTATGACATGTGCTGACCACGAATGGGCGGTGTGGAACGAAGGCAGCTGGGGGAAGGAAGGCCCCAATTGGCCCTGATCTTTGGCCAGGCCTAGGGACCCTAGCCATGCATGACTTTCAGGCACCGGGCCTCTAGTATGTGAATATTTGCTTTACTCCACCTTGCAAAAAATCAGACACTTTGGGGTGGGGGGAAGTGCTATACAAACTGAAGGGTTTTATAACCACAACACAGAGATATATGTATTGGTATACATCTATTCTCCACTAGAAACTCCTCCTATTAGCCTTAGTTTAATCAGCTGGAAATCTGGTGAAAGACTACTGAGTAAAACCCAGAATCCATTGATCCTGACTGTGAGTGGGAAGCAGGTCAGCAATGCTGGCACCCATTCCCATGGGCTTGTGTAGCAAAGTGATTCAGCCCACAGCTTTGAAGACTGGCATCGTTGGTGTCCTAACTTCATAATGAACTATTTTAGTATCCTTGAACAAGTTACATAGTGGGTTAAACCTGTTTTATATATTTTCTATGATTTTAAAAAAATTCTGTATATCATACAGCTGGCAAAGTGCATGGCACATAAGTTATTAATAAATTTACTAGCAGTTCTTAAGAACAGAGTTACAGACTGTCAAAGGTGGAAGAGGCCTTAATAACTATTTATAAGTGAGTAAATTGATTACCAGAAAGTGGAGGTAGTTTTCCCAAAGTCACAAAGACAGGTTCCAATACAACAGTGGGTCTCAAACTTTGGAGTACTTCAGAATGACCTGGAGGACCAATCTAACCAGTTGTTGGGCCCCACACCCATCCTTTCTATAAATATCACTTAAGACCACAGATCTTTGCACCTCTACCAAGTTCTGAGATGGTGCCAATGTTGTTAGTCCACGTACTGCAATGAGAATCACTGCAGTGGTGATCGCTGCATGGTAGTGTACTGTACCACTGCATATCCCTGTGACATTCAGGGTGCATTGATGTCCAGCATCAGTCAACCTAGGGCAGTGGTCGGCAAACTCATTAGTCAACAGAGACAAATATCAACAGTACAACAATTGAAATTTCTTTTGAGAGCCAAATTTTTTAAACTTAAACTTCTTCTAATGCCACTTCTTCAAAATAGACTTGCCCAGGCCATGGTATTTTGTGGAAGAGACACACTCAAGGGACCAAAGAGCCACATGTGGCTCACAAGCCACAGTTTGCTGACCACGGACCTAGGGTGTGTGTTTCATGAGCCATAGTTGAAAAAGTAAATTTAATATGTAAACTAATTTTATTTCATACTAGAGGCCCAGTGCATGAAATCGTGCACAGGTGGGGTCCCTCGGCCTGGCCAGTGATCGGGGCCAATCGAGGCCAGCTGGCCAGGAGGAGGGACCATGGGACGTTGGCCGGCCCTGGGAGGTTGGCTGTGGGAGCGCACTGACCACCAGGGGGCAGATCCTGCATTGAGCATCTGCCCCCGGTTGTCAGTGCACATCATAGCGATTGGTCATAATGGTCACTTAGGCTTTTATATATATAGATTAGCACATTATAATCATCAGCTTACATATTAATAATTAAGTCTAAATGTCTTCCCTAAGTTCTCATAGACAAAAGGGGCCAAAAGTGTGACTTCAAGACCAGTCCATCTAACACCACAGCCCACGCTTTTAATCCATCTCAAAACTGGCTTCTTTCCAATATTCCATGAGGAAAAAAACGTCCTCCTAAAAAGGAGGAAAGGCAATACAATGGAATAAAAATAGTATTTTCAACAAATGGTACTGAAACAACTAGACATCCACATACCCTCCCCCCCAAAAAAAACAGAATCTAGACCATGGGTGGGCAAACTTTTTGACTCGAGGGCCACAATGGGTTCTTAAACTGGACCGGAGGGCTGGAACAAAAGCATGGATGCAGTGTTTGTGTGAACTAATATAAATTCAAAGTAAAGGAGTGGAGGGGAGAGCAAGAGAACCCTCCACTCTTTCGGCTCCGCGGGCCAGATAGAACAGCCAAACGGGCCAGATCCAGCCCGCGGGCCATAGTTTGCCCATGGCTGATCTAGACACAGACCTTATACTCTATAAAAATTAAGTCAAAAAGGATCATAGACCAAAATTTAAAATGCAAAATTATAAAACTACTAAAAGATAATATGGGGAGAAAATCTAGATGACCTTGAATATGGCAATGACTTTTTAGTACAACACCAAAGGCACAATTCATGAAAGAAATAATCTATAAGCTGGACTTCAGAAAAATTAAAAAATTTTGCTCTAGGAAAGGTTCTCTCATTCCAGAGAATGAAAAGACATGCCACATACACGAAGAACTCTTAAAACTCAATAATAAGAAAGCAAACAACCATATATTTTAAATGGGCCAAAGACCTTAACAAACACCTCACCAAAGAAGATATGCAAATGGAAAACGGGCACTTTAAAAGATGCCTTTGTCTCAGAGAAATGAAAATTAAAACAGCAATTACACCTATTAGAAGAACTAAAACCTGGAACACTCTCAATACCAAATGATGGAGAGATTGGGGAGCAACAGGAACACTCATTTACTGCTACTGGGAATGCAAAATGGTGCGGCCACTTAGGAAGATATTTTGGCGGCTTCTAATAAAACTGAACATACTCTTACCAAATGGTCCATCAATTGTGCTCCTTGGTATTTGCCCCAAAGGAATTTATGTCCACACAAAAAACAAACAAACATGTGCATGGATGTTTACAGAAACTTTATTCATAACTCAAAATTTGGAAGCAACCAATGTGTCCTTCAGGAGGTGGCAAACAAACTGTGCTGCATCCAGATAAGGCAATGTTATTCAGTGATAAACAGAAATGAGCTCTCAAATCATGAAAAATCACAAGGAAAATGTAAATGCAAAAAAGTGGGAAAAGCCAATGATCCCAACTCTATGGCATTCTGGAAAAGGCAAACCTGTGGAGACTGTAAGAAATCAGTGGTTGCCAGTGATTAGAATTAGGAGGCAGGGAAGGACAAATTGGCAAAGCACAAAATATTTTTAGGGCAGTGAAAATACCCTGTATGAATACGAGTCCATTCATTATACATTTGCCAAAACTCACAGAATGCGGTTCACCAAAGTGAACCTAAATGTAACCCTATGAATTTTGGGTGATATAATGTATTCATGGAGGTTCATCAGTTATAACAAAGGTACCAGTTTGATGGAGGATATTGATAATGGGGGGAGGCTATGCTTGTGTGAAGACAGGGAGTATATGGAAAATTTTTGTGTCTTCATCTTAATTTTGCTGTGAACCTAAAACTGCTTCAAAAGGTAAAGTCTTTAAAATAGATTTTAAAAAAAAGACAGAAGCTAGATTGGAGCGATGTAGCCTCAAGTGAAGGAATGTCAGTAGTCACCAGAGGCTGGAAGAGCCAAAGGTCAGATTCTCCCCTGGAGCTGCCATAGGAACTGTTGGCCCACTAATACCTGGATTTCAGCTCAGGGATAAGGATTTCAGATGTCTTGCTTCCAGAACTGCCAGAGAATAAATTTCTGTTTTTCTAAGGGAGAAAAAACCCACCTCACTTCTCATTAGTGTTAATAAGCATCAAATTAGTGATGGGGTGAGAGGTGAAGATGACATGCTAAAATGACAACTACCCTGGGAAGCAGATAATACAGTGGGGAGAGGGGTGTGCACCTAATATTAATCAACACACTGCATCAGCTCAAGGCATGCAGCACATTAAATATGGGGTATTTGCAGCTAGTGGGACAAAAGTCGGGTGACACTTGGGTGGAGCTGGGAGGAGAACAACATAGTGTAAGGCAGTCCACCAACACAGTGGCCTCAGAGATAGACCTTAGCTCTTACCTTTGACACGGTTACTTTGGGAAAGGCACATTGTCTTCCTGGAACTTCGTTTTCTCTTCAGTAAATTGTGTAATTATAAAAGTACCTGCATATACTAGTATACTAGTATATATATATATATATATATATATATATATATATATATATATACTCACAAACAGCCTTTCCTCCTTTATTTTTTCTCATATAACTACCACACTTAGAATACTTCAGGCACCAGAGGTGTGGGGTTTTCCCATACCATGCAAGTGTCCTGCAATTCAATTCTGATTCTATCGACCTGGAGATAACATAAGATTTCACAGGTTAAGGGCTCAGTCCCATGAAACTATCCATCACATCACAGGCAAATTTCAAGTAGTAGGTCCCCTGGTTACCCACAACTTCTGTCTGCTTGGCTACAAATCAAAGGTTTCCATAACCTCCTCCCCATTGATTTTATTTATTTATTTATTTTTGCTAGAACAGCTCACAGAACTTAGGGAAATACTTACATTTATCAACTTATTTTAAAAACGATAAAGCACGCGAATAGCCAGATGAAGAGATGCACAGGTCAAGGTCTGGGAGGGTCCTGAGTATAGGCTCTTCTGGCCCCATGCAGTTGAGATGTGTCACCATGCCAGCATGTGCGTGTGTTCACCAACCTGGAGCTCCTTGAATCCCATACCGTTGACATTTTTATGGAGGCTTCCTCATGTAGGCATGACCAATTACTAACTCCCATCTCTAGCCTTTCTCCCCACCCTAAAGAATGACGGTGAAGCTGAAAAAAGCTTCTGATAATGACTTTGTTTTCCTGATGACCAGCCCCAATACAGGAGCTCAACCAGAGTTAACTATTTAGAACAAAAAACAATCACGTCACCTGAGAAATTCTAAGGGATTTAGGAGCCCTGTGTTAGGAATCATACTCAAAGACAAAATATAGTCAGGCACCACTTAAGCACAGGGATACTTTCTGAGAAATGTGTCATTAGGTGATTTCTTTACTCTATGACCATCTTAGAGTGCACTTACACAAGGTGTAAGATGGTATAGCCTACTACGCACCTAAGCTATAGGGTGTAGCCTATTGCTCCTATGCTACAAACCTGTACAGCCTGTTATTGTACTGAATACTGTAGGCAATTATAGCACAATGGTAAGTATTTATGTATCTAAACATTTCTAAACATAGAAAAGGTACAGAAAAAAACATGGTATAACAGATTTTTTAAAAAATGGCATGCCTGTATAAGGCACTTGCTGTGAATGAAGCTGCAAGTTGCTCTGGGTGAGTCAGTGAGTGAGGGTGAGTGACTGTGAAGGCCGAGGATATTGCTATACACTACTGTAGACTTTATAAACACTGTGCACTTAGGCTACATCAATTTATAAAAAATATTTTTTGCCCTAGCCAGTTCAGCTCAGTGGATAGAGCATCAGCCTGCAGACAGAAGGGTCCCAGGTTCCATTCTGGTCAAGGGCACATGCCTGGGTTGCAGGCTCGATCCTCAGTCAAGGGGAGGGCAGGAAGAAGTTGATCAATGATTCTTTCTCATCATTGATGTTTCTATCTTTCTCCTCCCTCTCTCTTCCTCTCTGAAATCAATAAAAATACATTTTTTTAAAATATTTTCTTTCTTTAATAATAAATTAACATTAGCTTACTGTAATGTTTTTACCTGATAAACTGTTTTGTTTTTTTTACCATTTCCACACTTGTAACAAAACAGCTTAAAACACATTGTACAGCTGTACAAAAATATTTCCTTTCCTTATATCCTATTAGAGGCCTGGTGCACGAATTCGTGCATGAGTGGGGTCCCTCTGGGTGGCCTGTGGGGATCTGGCCAAAACCTCCAGTCCAGTGCCGCCTGCAGCTCCTACCTGCCACTCCCACTCATCCCGGCCTAACTGCACCTGCCACAGGCTCGCACCCAATCAGTCCCAATTGGGAGAGGCTCATGCTGCCACAGCAGTGCTCACCAGCCATGAACCCTGTGTCTGGCGCCCTCCTGAGGGGAGTGGCCTGCAGGATCGGGCCGGAACCAGCTCTCTGACATCCCCCGAGGAGTCCCGGATTGTGAGAGGGCACAGGCCAGGCCAAGGGACCCCACTGGTGCAAGATCAGGGCCAGGGAGGGACCGATGGAGGGCTCCAGGGCATGTCCAGCCCTGTCTTGCCCAGTCCCGATTGGGGCCGATTGGGGCCGGCTGGCCAGACAGGGATGTGGAAAGTTGGCCCGCTGGGAAGGAACCATGAGAGGGCTCCAGGGCATGTCTGGCCCATCTCACTCAGTCCTGATCGGCCAGACCCCAGAAGCAAGCTAACCTACCGGTTGGAGCGTCTGCTCTCTGGTGGTAAGTGCATGTCATAGAGAGTGGTTGAGTGGCCTTAGCATATCACTAGCATATTATGCTTTGATTGGTTGAACAGTTGACTGGTCACCAGATGACTGGACACTTAGCATATTAGGCTTTTATTATATAGGATTCTGTAAGCTTTTCACTTTCAATTTTTTTTCTTTTTAAATTAATTTGTTAAAAACTGAGACACAAACATTCACATTAGCCTAGGTTTAAACAGATTCAATATCAACATCACTCTTCCACTCCACATCTCATCCCACTGGAAGGCCTTCAGGGCAATAACATGCCTGGAGCTCTCGTCTCCTGTGCAGACAATGACTTCTCCTGGAACACCTCCTGAAGGACCTCCTGAAGGGGCTCTTCTTGAGGAGGTATCACTCATTTCAGTAATATGCCCATGATGGTTTGCTTGGTTTCTTTTTTTCATCACAGATTTGCTGATAAGCAGATAATGCACCATGAACATTCTTCTCCATTAATAAAAGCCTCTCAGTGTTGGAGTTCATGTTGTCAAACATTTTAAGTAACTTGTGGTGAGCAAACATTTTGGAACTTGATAGGTTTTGGATGCAAGACTTTATGAATGTACTAAATGCCATGAAAATGTATACATGAAGATGGCTAACTTTATGTTGTATAAATTTTATCTCAATAAATTCTTTCCTGTTCTAGTTCCAACAACTCCTCATTAGTTACTTCCTCAGGGACCACCTCTACAAACTCCTCAATGTCATCTCACCCACAACCAGCTTAAAAGTGGTTTGCCATCTCAACAACAGCCTTCTTGATTTTTGCCACTGACTCATCCTTGACAAATCCTTTGTGGTCATGGACAAAATCTTGAGTGTTTTCTTCCAAATGTCATTCATACATTTCTTGATGACATCACCCCAAGCCCAAGCAAAGTTCTTGATATTATCATAGGTGTTGTTACATTCCAGAATTGCATTATTGTTTCTCAATGTCTTCCTGGGCAAAGGTCCTCCTCAGGTAGTAGGCCTTCAAAGCTGTTATACTTGACCCACTGGTTCAATCAAAGAGGTAGTATTTGGAGGGAAAATCACCCCTTTGATATTGGGATGAAGATCACCAATAAAGAAAGAAGGTCCAGACACATTATCAACACTAAGCAAAATCTTGAAAAGTATGGTATTCTCCAAATGGTACTTATTTCGTTGGCATAGAAATTTAGGAGGACTCTTGGCAGAGAAGCTGCATGACCCATGACTTCTATTGCTCCTGCAGCACACTGGCAGTGAGTGCCTATTTATCTGCTTGAAGAGCCTGAGGTTCTCACTATGCCACATCACAAAGGGTTTCCATTCATAGCCTGCAACTTTGCCCAAAGCAGAACTGTTATTTAAAGCCTTGAAACCTGGCATTGATTTGGCCTCCTTATGAATCAAAGTCCTTTCAGGCATCCTTTTCCACAATAGGAAGTTTTCATCCATATTGAATATCTGCTATGGCAAGTAATTTCCTCCATAATTAGCTTATCTAGCGTTTCCAAGCATTCTCAACTGCCATCACATCAGCAGACTCATCACTCACTTTCACATTATGTAATGATTAGTGAGTTTTGAAGTGTTTAAATCACCCAGAGCTAGCAGTAAATTCAACATCTTAGTTGGGTTCAGCTGTTTCTTTCAACATTGCAAACTTTTTGTTTTGACCAGGATCATCATGGTGTTGGGAGGGATATGTTCCTATATCTGGTCTGCAGTACAGGTCATTAGCAGTTTCTTTACATCTGATATAATTGTTGAATTGTTGTTATTCTGCTGCCTTCAATGAAGCAGATCCTTGAACAGCTTCCATCACTTTGCTCTTTTTCTTCAAGATCAGCGCTATGGTGGAATGGGACATGCCTGTCTGGGGAATAATCACTATTGCTGATTTTTCACCTTCATAGTCCTTAATCATTTTCAATTTAGTTTTCAGGTCAATCACTCAACACAGCCTCTTACTGGCAACATTAGCAGTGGATTTTGTGAATGTAGGGTCATCATGAACAAAACAACATAAATTAAGTCAAGCATAGGAGAAAATGATCCAATCAACAGACACAGTAAACACGAGATGTATGAGTTGTTCTGGCATAAAACAACATACTGTTTTACAGCAAACATTTTTTTATAATTAGAAAGAGTATACTCTAAAATAATGATAAAAATTATAGTATAGTAGATACATAAACCAGTAACAGTTGTTTATTATCACTATCAAATGTTATGTGCTATACATAATTGTATGTGCTGTACTTTTATATGACTGACAGTACAGTAGGTTTGTTTACACCAGCATCACCACAAACACCTGAGTTAACCTATTGCCCTATGATGTTACAATGGCTACATTGTCATTATGCAATAGGAATTTTTCCCCTCCATTTTAATCTTAGGAGACCACCATCAGATATGCCGCTCATAGTTGACCAAAATGTTATGCACTATATGAGTGCATTAGAACAAAAGGTGATCCTAGTGTTCTTATATTTTCAGTTAACAAGGATTTGGGGTGCTCTGTTCCAGAAACTGGAAACAGAAACTAATATATATATTTTTTTTCCATTATCTCACACTGCCTCACAAGGCAAGTATCAGATTGAAAACTCTATGAAGGTCAGGTATAGATTTAGGGTTTTATTTTCCTTTTTTTTTTTTTTTTTTTTTGGTCTTAACAGTGGTTGATCAGAATCTGTCAAAGTATAAACCATATTCAAGCATTCTATAAACATTTATTTATTACATCAATGATGACTGATATAAAAACAAAATGAGGTAATGATGCAAATCATTAAAAGAGAGTCTAGTTCTTAATAAGACCATTAATGGATGCTAATATTATTTTTACTGGAGAATAGAAATTAGTATTAAAGGATGAAAAACTTCATGAATTAAGACTCAAAGACCTGAAATTATGTTAACACAATTGTTTCTGGATTTGTTTCCTACTTTGAAAGATTATTTGCTTAATTTATCAGTACTAACAAAATCCTTACTCCTGTGTTTAAAACTTACATGCATAATTTACCTTGCATAAATATGCTGTTACTAAGAAATAACCAATGTTTTCCTTGTTATTTATTTCTTTGTTCACTTGAGAAATTATCTCACTGAGGGATTCCTACACATTTTTTGTGTGCTTTCACAGAAAAAAAATCTATTATCATTGATTTAGGAATAAAGTTAAAAGTTTAATTACTTCCTACACCTATTTTTTTTAAATCTCACGAGTTGTTTGGTTTGGTGTAGGTAGGTGTTTTTAGATTTGCTATTTGTTTTTCATTTGCTAGTTAAAGCTTTTAAAATCTAGCACTAATTCCAGAATATGCATAATTATTATTACAAAGTAAAGGACTTCTTAGACAACTGAAGTTGTAGAGACAAAAGCAACAAATCACAAAGGCGAGAATTTTTCATTTTGCTAAAAACCTCTATGTAATATTCAATGTGCTCTATCATGTTACCTGATTTTGTAGGAAATCACCTTATCTTTTAATGGGTAAATGCCAAAAGAAGCCCTTTATCAGTTTGTCCTAAGGCTTTGGAGATATTCCTGGAAATAAGAAGAAAGTCGATTAAGCTAAAGCTCATAAAGTCAGAATTTTAGTTTCCAATGAGCCCTTTATTCTGTGCTTTCTCCATTGCCATAGAACTCATTTTAGCCATAGCCCAAACCCTGAGGGCTCACTGAAAAATAAGTCATGAGTCAGTAACAAATCTTTGTTTACTCTAAAGTATACATTATTCATACGTTTTTCTTTCTTGTTCATTTTATTTCTGTTTAGTAACAAAATCTGTCTTGTGTAGTTTAGAATAGGACCCTAAGTATCTTTCTGTGATTTTGTGAGAAACAGATGTGACCAAAACAATTTTCGTGAAATATCTGTTCCTTTGCATGATTGCAACCCGGAATTGAAGACTGTCTGTAGATATGACTTATGATGATTAAAGCATTTGAGATTCCAGACTGATGCTAATCCCACCAGGACAAGCTGTCCACACAATTCCATGGAAAGGTGCTCCTGTGGCTGACTGAGGGAAAAGTCCTAGAAGGGGGCCTTTGATGGTCATTCATCCATCCATCCTTTCATCTACTCATTCGTTCACTCACTCATTTATGTGATTTTTCATTCATTTGTTCATTTATTCAAGAAGAATTGGCTTCTGTTTAAAAAGCACAGTTATTCATTTGCCCATGACACTTTTTCTGACAATATTTGAAACTTAAAATGGTTCTTTTATTTAAACATTATTTTATATTTGTGCCAGTTACTAAGTACAATAACTCTTTCAACACACCCACTCTTCTATCTTTGCTCAATAAAGCTGGGACTGAAATCCTAAAAACCACTTTCTTGTTTTGCCAGCTCTCACTGTTAGGCTCTGCCAGTAGAGGGCAGTAGAGGGAGACAGCAAGGCAGGAGGAGGAGGGGACTTGCTCCTTCTGATTTGCTTTGGGGCTGCCTTCTGTTTGAATGAGCAACATTTCAGTCTTGCTTCTTTACCTTGGAAGCAGCAGTGGCAGCAGCTCCACTCAGTTTGCAGGTTTTTCATCACTTACGAAACCAGCCTCATCAGTCCTGGACTTCAGAGACACCAGCACCAACTAGCCAATGCTCTCTCTCCAGAGGTCTGAGTTTCAGCTCTGTGAGGATCCCCCTCGGAGTTACTAAATTTTAATAATCCAGACTTCTTTTCCCCCAGCCCTAGGATTAAGAGTATTAAGAGTTGTTTTGTGTGATTGCTACTACACTGATACTTTATTTTTTTAAGTATATTTTATTGATTTTTTATTTTATTTTTTTACAGAGAGGAAGGGAGAGGGATAGAGAGTTAGAAACATCGATGAGAGAGAAACATCGATCAGCTGCCTTCTGCACACCCCCACTGGGAATGTGCCCGCAACCAAGGTACATGCCCTTGACTGGAATCGAACCTGGCCGACGCTCTATCCACTGAGCCAAAAGTTGGCTTTTTACCCTTTCAGTTTCCTAGTAAACACCATTGTATTTACAGTCATGCATCACTGAACAATGGGAATATGTTCTGATAAATGCGTCATTGGGCACTTTGATCCTTGTGTGCCAAAACTATATAGTGCACTTATAAAAAAGTAGATGGTACAGCTTACTCCTGTAATCGCAGGTACTATACTTTTATATTGTACACCTGGCAGCACAGATTTGTTTACACCAGCTTCATCACAAATATGTGAGTAATGCATTGCACTATGATTTACAACAGCTATGACATCATTAGGTGATAGGAATTTTCAGCTTCCTTATATTCTTTTTTATAAATCCTCACCTGAGAATATGTTTTTATTTATTTTAGAGAGAGGAAGGGGGAAGGGGGAGAGAGAGAGAGAGAGAGAGAGAGAGAGAAAGAAAAACATCAATTGCTTCCCATATGACCCCAAACTGGGGATTGAGCCCACAACCTAGGTATGTGTCCTGACCAGGAACCCTCAACCTTTTGGTACATGAGATGATGCTCCAACAAATTGAGCCACCCAGCCAGGGCTCCATTATGTCCTTATGGGACCAATATGCAGTCCATTGTTGATCAAAATGCCATTATTTGATACATGACTATAGTTAACAGTTCTTTATATTAAACTAGAGGCCCAGTGCATGAAAATTCGTGCACTCAGGGAGGTCCCTCAGCCCATCCTGCACCCTCTCACAATCCGGGACCCCTCGGGTAGGGTCTCTAGGCCTGGCCTGAGATGAGGGCCTATCGGGGCTTTCCTTCCCCGGGCTGCAGGCAGCTGGCCCCACCCTACCGCTGCCACTGCTTGCCATTGTGCAGTGCTCCCCTGCCACCGGTGGCCTCCCTCTGCAGGTGACAGGCTGGGGTGCAATGGCTTGGCTGGCCTGGGCCTCCCTCTTTCTTTGCTGGGGGGCAAGGCCAGCCCTGCAGGGGGCCATCTGCCTACCTGATCACCCCTAACCACTCTGCCTGCCTGCCTGATTGCCCCTAACCGCTTGCTTGGGGGCAGGGCCACCCAGCAAGGGGCCCTCTGCCTATCTGGTCTCCTCTAACCGCTGGCCTGCCTACCTGATCACTCCTAACTCCTCTGCCTGCCTGCCTGATTGCCCCTTATCACTTGCTTGTGGGCGGGGCCAGCACTGACTTCTGGTTGGTCAGCCTCCAGTCATTACTGGTCATTACAACCCAGGGTTTTTATATATTAGGATTAGCCATGTTCAAATAACTGGTACACTTCCTATCTCCAGATTGTACCCAAAACTGACACAAGAAACAATGAGTTAGATTCTTATTTAAGAAAAATATATCAGGGCTATATGATTTTGGCTATACAAATCCTATCTAATAAAAGAGTAATATGCAAATTGACCATCACTCCAAGATACAAGATGGCCGCCCCCATGTGGTCAAAGATGGCTGCCCCCATGTGGACACAAGATGTCTGCCACAAGATGGCCTGCAGGGGAGGGCAGTTGTGGCCAGTTAGGGGTGACCAGGCCAGCAGAGGAGGGCAGTTGGGGGGACCAGGCCTTCAGGGGAGGGCAGTTGGGGGTGATCAGGCCAGCAGGGAGGGCAGTTAGGGGTGACCAGGCTGGCAGAGGAGAGCAGCTGGGGGAGACCAGGCCAGCAGGGGAGGGCAGTTGGGGGGGACCAGGCCTGCAGGGGAGGGCATTTGGGGGGGACCAGGCCAGCAGGGAAGGACAGTTGGGGGGGGGGACCCCGGCCTGCAGAGGAGGGCAGTTGGGGGGACCAGGCCTGCAGGGGAGGGCAGTTGGGGGGGGCACCAGGCCTGCAGAGGAGGGCAGTTAGGGGTGACCAGGCTGGCAGAGGAGAGCAGTTGGGAGAGACTAGGCCAGCAGGGGAGGGCAATTAGGGGTGACCAGGCAGGCAGGGGAGGGCAGTTAGGGGCAATCGGGCTGGCTGGGGAGCAGTTAGGCATCAATCAGGCTGGCAGGGGAGTGGTTAGGGAGTGATCAGGCTGGCAGGCAAAAGCGGTTAGGGGCAATCAGGCAGAGGCAGGCGAGTGGTTGTGAGCCAGCAGTCCTGGATTGTGAGAGGGATGTCCAACTGCCCATTTAGGCCTGATCCTGGTGGACATCTCTCAAGGGGTCCCAGATTGAAGAGGGTGCAGGCTGGGCTGAGGGACAAACCCCGCCCCCATGCACGAATTTCATGCACCAGGCCTCTAGTATTAAAATAATACATAGCCAAATAAATTCATACAAAAATGATGTGTTTCAAGAGATGTGAGAAGTTGGAAATATTAACATTCTGAGAGGACCATGAAATCATGTTGAAAATTTCTAAATTCACGTTGCATTGTAACTCCAAATTTCATGACAACACTGAGCTGAGCCAAGATTGACCTACCTGGCATTTCAGAATCTGAGATGGGAGAAGTTACCAGAGGAGTAACTTAGAGAACAAAGGAGTAAGAAGAATGAAGAACATAAGGATTATGTATCTTATGTTGTAAGTATAATATTCCTTGTTTAATCAATTATAAAAGTAATTTATATTCACAGCAGAAAATCAGGAAAATAAAGACACAAAGAACAGAATCAAAATCTCCACAAGTTTACTACTGTGCAATTGAAGTTAAATTTTTAATGTTCAGTTTTTTACTTTTTTATATCATTACTAGAGGCCTGGTGCACAAAATTTGTGCATGGGGGAGGGGGCTGTCCCTCAGCCCGGCCTGCACCCTCTCGCAACCTGGGATCCCTGTGGGATCAGGCCTAAACCATCAGTCGGACATCCCTCTGATAATCCGGGACCGCTGGCTCCTAACCACTCTGCCTATCTACCTGACCACCCCCCAACTGCTTCTGCCTCGGCCAACAATGCTGCAGCTTCATCAGGAAGGTCATCCAGAAGGATGTCCGGAATGACGTCCAGAAGGTTGTCCGGCTGTCTGGTCTAATTAGCATATTATGCTTTTATTATTATAGACTAGAGGCCCAGCGCGCACAAAATCGTGCACAGTTAGGGTCCCTAGGCCTAGCCTGGCCTCCATCACATGGCCTCTGCCGCCCTGCGACACTACATGAAGCGCCCCACCCCAGGATGCTCTACGATGCTCGTGGCCACCTCGCGAAGCAGCCCGCCACCACCGCTCAACAGTCCCCAGTCCCGCCCCGCCGCCAGCACCCCCTCATGGTGAGCAGCTCAGGGGCTGGGGGAGAGGGGATCTGAGAGGTCCTCCACGCACTTCATGGTGACAGGTCGCCCATTTGGTCATGACGCCACCTAGCTCTTTATATATATTAGGATAGTTTCCTTACTGCTTTGTAAGTTTATTTTTTTACTTAATATGACATGATCATTTTACAATAATAAGTAATTTTAACATGTTGATATTTTGAATGTTATTAATATACTTTCTCTCTTACCTCATTCATCTTCCTGCAGGAAGCTGAACATATGTTTCAGAAGAAGTTAAAAAGGAAAGAACAAAGCAATAGATAAGAAAAGTAGGATTTCACCATAAGAAAATTAGCTGGTGAGGAAAGTGCTGTTGAGATAGGATTTTCAAACGTTGTCTTCTGTCATTTCAAAGTGGGGCAATTATGCCTGAAGGACGCTTACTTCTAGAGCCCTGCCAGGGACTGGCAGAGAAAGTCTCACACATGACGGTAAATTCAGAAGGCTTCCTTCTTGATAATAGGAGGATACTACATAGGAGATGTAATAGTGTTACCCGTGGAAATAGGGTTCTTCCATGGAGTCATAAGAAAAGCATTTCTAGGACCCACCCATAGAAGGATGAGGTGTAGTGGTAAGATTTATTTGAGCAAAAATAAAGGACTTCCCCAAGTGTCCTACATCTCATCCAGGACAAGGTGGCTTAGCTCCCTCTCGCTGCAGAAGTCCTGGGCTTGGTGAGCACAAGTGCCCACCACGTGGGTCAGGATCCGAAATGTAATGCCATCACCCTGTGCTCCTATAATCTGCACCCGGCTGTGCTCCTGCCCTGCCTCCCCCAGGCCCCCGCCTGGGCCAGAACTTGGAGCCACGCACCTGCCGCTGCAGAGAGAGCGTGTGTGAACAAGCAAACCAACAACTCGTGCTACCAAGATGGGCCTCTGTTAAGATTTGACTATATTACCTAGGCTTGCGAGAGAGCAGGCTTTCTTTCAAACTAACTTAATCTCTTTCACAATCCTTTGTGGGCTTAACAGGCTTGTGCTGGGTCCTCTCCATTACCAATCCAGTTTTTCCCCACGGTTTCCAGGCTACACTCCCCGCCCACCCTCTCTTATGTCGCCAACTGCGCATGCCTCAGCATTTTGCTGCATCATCTTGGCTTCTACTGCACATGTGCCTAACAAAGGAATTTCCCCTGCTATTTTTATTCTTCCCTCAGTAACCCTGGAGAATGACCAGTAGCCCTTCCTCCTGCCCGCCTGGAGGTAAGTCCCCTGGGGGAGGATGTGGCTGCCCACGGGGAGCCTGTGAATGCTGAGGCTCCCTGGTATCAGGCCTAGTGAATCAGGCTTAGTATCCAATTCCTTTGATTCCATTTGCTCCCTTCCTTAACTAACTCTGCTAACAATAGGAAAGGAGAAAGGCAAGACAAAAAGGGGGCTTGAGACAAGCAGATACATGCTCTGGTTTTACTTTAGCTTTGCCATGACCTGACACCAGAGAGATTTGGCTTTTTCTGGGCCATCCTTAGTTGCTATGTAATACAGAGAGGATCCCAAAATATTGCAAGTCCTGCCATGGAGCCTGTTGAAGGGTGTATCAGAAAGATAACAAGAGGGGTTTCTGACAGCGACTACAAATCGGTTACTCTGAACTAACCTAAAGCAGAGACACAGCCAGATCTTGAGGAGTCTTACCCTGCGGGGAGAGACAAGGTGGGGGTGAGTGGTGCAAAGTCAAACAGAGAACTGCCAGACCGAAAAGAGATGAGAAAGGTAAGAATATGAGTTAAGCCAAAATGTTCTGTCCTGAATGCCAGCAGGGCCATAGAATCGCGGCCAAAGGAACACTGTCCCCAAAACCAGCATACATTAAATGTCACCACAAAGATTAGAGGACTTGACCCCTTTCAATGTCACTTTTCCTAATCATCCATTCTGGTGTTCTTTCAAACACATAGTATTTTAGAGGGGTGAGGAAGAGAGGGGGAAAATTAAGAGAAATTGAGCTTTTTAATAAAAGAGTAGTTGAATATTACCCAGAGTAATCATTTAAGTTATCAGAGTGGACTAGGCTTAAAACCAGACTACACATAGGTCATTCTTCCCAGTAGCCTGTTGGTGGGGAATTGGGAGACAAGGCTGTATGAATTATAGATAAAAATTAGGTATTGCCCTGGCCAGGTGGCTCAGTTGGTTGGAATGTCTCCTGTACCCTGAAAAGTTGTGGGTTCAATTCCTGGTCATGGAACATACCTAAATTGTAGGTTCAATCCCCAGTCAGGGAGCATATGGGATGCAACCCATTGATGTTTCTCTCTCTTTCTCTCTCTAAAATCAATAAAACATATCACAGGATAAGTATAAAAATAATATTAATAATAATTTTTAAAATTAAGTACATTTTCTCTACACATCAGTCATAGTTTGAGCTTAGTTTTGCAATTCCAATATATGATTATTTCTAACGTAATTTTTAAAGATATTTCATAAGATGTAATACTTACCTATTGATGCCATAACAAATTTACCACAATAATGGTAAATCACTCATTCACTATTACACAGTTTCTCTGGGTCTCAAAAGGCTGAAATCAAAATATTGGCAGGGCCTACAGTTCTCAAATGGGGCTGAAGCTCCTCCTCCAAGCTCTCTGGTGGCTGGCTGAATTCATTTCCTTGCCATTACAAGATTGTTGTCCCTGCTTCCTTGACACAGGGTCCCCTGCACCTTCAAGCCCACAACAGTATGTCAAGTCCTTCTTGCACTTTAAATTTCTCTGACCTCTTTCTCTACCACTTCTCTCTGCCTTCCTTTTCTGCTGACAAATATTAAATATTCACAGGCATTCAGTGTGTGGGGACTTTCCACACCTGCAAATAACTGAGGCTGTGAGAGCTGCATGGGGCTATAGGAAAACTAAGTATGGGACTGAACTGTCGAGCAACATCGATGTCTTATAAGCTCCACTTCTCCTGGGAAAGACATCCTGAATACGACTGCTGCCTTCCTTGCCTGTGGCATAAATCCAGAGAAAAACATCTTTTTCATCAGTCGCTGGTATCTGACCATGCAGAATTAAGTTACAGCTTGGTCAGGATGCCATGATTGCAGTATTGTCACTGGAGAAAGATAAAGAATGCTAACCAGAAGCACCATGGCCCAATGGGCCCACTTGCATTCCAGCTTTAGGCTATGGACATTCTGTCCTACAGGCCCAAGTACAGAGGTTTGGGGGAGGGGAGCCCAGCACAGGGAACTATTCATTCACACAGAGTTTTTTAAGAAAAAGTTTTGGGAAATTCCTTCAGCACTCAATTCATTTTAATTCCAATTAAGTAGGTAAAAATCCCTGATGATCCTTCTGCCAAAATTGTTGTCAGTCCTAAATAAACAACCCAAGCTGGAAAAATGTTTTAAAGTGTAAGGATGTCCGACTGACAGCTTAGGCCCTAAGGATGTCTGACTGCAGGGAGCAGGCCTAAGCTGTCAGTCAGACATTCCCCAAGGGCTTCCAGACTGCAAGAGGGTGCAGGCTGGGCTATGGGATCCCCCTCCAGTGCACGAATTTCATGCATCGGGCCTCTAGCAAGCTCACAAAGTACCAAAAAATAAATAAATAAACATGACATTTAAATAATCTCATAATACATCTATTCTTTCAAACCAAGTGAGAAGCAAGCAAGTTATTTACAAATCCCTTCCAATCTGATGGTAAAGATAAAGCGGAGTCATTTTTGTTTTATATTTCATTTAAATTTCACAGACAATACAGCATCATGGTTATGATCCTAGATTTAGATCCTTGCTCCATTGTTCTGAGTTCTGTGTCCATGGACAAATTATGGAATTTGTTCCTAACTTTCCTCAACTGTTAACAGGGAGAAAATAATAGCATGGCCCTGTAAGATTGTGATGAGAATTAAGCAAGTACATACATGTAGAAAACTTAGGACAGGATTTGGCATGTAGTAACCACTCAATAAATGCCTATTTTTATTATTATCCTTCATTTTTTTCTCCCCTCTTGTTCTATGACTCCAGTGACAAATAAATGAAGAAAATTGGATATGTCCTCCATGTCATTTAAAATTTTTCTCCCATTTTTTTTATCTCATTCTTTTCCTCTGAATCTGGGAGAATTTCATCCTTTGTCATCACATTTTATGATTTGCTTTCCTGTAGAATCCAATCTGCTTGGAAAAAATGTTTTTCATTCCTAAGCAAACTTTCTAGGTGTCATATTTGTTCACTTTTCATTCACTCCAATCTTTTCTCTTGCTTTCTTTAACTGATTTGAATTAGCCTTTTTCACATTTTCTTCTTTTATTATAGTATCCACTTCAAATGTGTCAGTCACCTTGCTTCCTTAAATTAAGCCAGTATTTTCAAACATTGAAATGTTTTTCTCTTTAGTAATTGTTTCCCTCTGTTTGGCCATCTTTACAGAGGGGAATGTGGGGAGAGCCTGTGAGTGTCTGAGATGATCAATAAGGTGATTGGCCTTTCAGAGATAATTTCTTTCAGAGATTGAGCCTTTCCACGACTTCCAAAGTTTATGAAATAATAACAAGTCAGTTTAGATATTTACTTTTCTTTATTGGAATTCTAAGCCCCAGTGTGGAATAGGGGGGAAACGGATATTTCAAAAGTTTGCCAATATTGTTTTTCTGAGCTTACTGTTAAAGCATAAAGTTAGCTGGAGCAGTGTTAACCTCCCTCTAACTGGCAGGCTCTGGGTTAGGAGGCAGCTATGGAGTCCCCCTTAGCATGGCAGTCATTAGTGCACTCCCCAAAAACATTCAAATAATTTCTTCCAGAAAACTGTCCCATGGCCAATTTTCCTCTCTCAAGATGCTTCAGCCACCTTTCTCTCTAGCACCTATCATCATTTGACATATTACATATTTACAGGTCCAGTTGTTTATTGCCCATCCCCCCTCCACCCACATACACACATTAGCATTTTTACATACAGTAGGTACTCAATAAATACTTATTAAATGAATAAATATTTCTCAAGTGGTCCTTTCTTCCACATAAAATTCATTTTAGTGCCTTAGTTCTTTTCTCAATATGCTTTTCTGGTATGTATTCTGAGAAGAAGTTTTGTAAAATCCTGGGCCTGGTTTCTCATGTTGACATTTTCTGTAATTTTAATACAAGCTGGATGATGAGTATAATTCTGAAACTTCCATATTGAATCATAAGTCCTCTCTATAGTTTGCTCTTCTCAAACTTCAACAACTCTAAATTTTATTTTCTGTTTAACATGGTAAAAAATAAATATAGTACAATGGCTTATAATGTAAAGCACTCCAAACCCTCCTTAATGTTAATGCAGAGGAGTTACTTTTATCATTTTCTGTGCTTAGTTTTTCCAACATTTATTTATGACTTCCAATATCATATGTGTAGTTCCCAGGATATAGACTCTGAGACACAGGAAGTTCACTGGGGAGTGCTCTTGGAATCAACTATAGTGCATTAAAGGAAGCAGTACTGAGCAGTATGAGAAGACAAAATGTAATGAAGTTGTACCACAGGCCTTATCTGATCCCACAGAGAATTCTGGAGCCTGAATGGTACTTCAGAGTTGTCTCAAATCTAGACAAGGAAGATGAGTTTTTCATATTCTCCCAGAACAGTCTTCAAATGTGGGCTGCCCTAGAAGGAGGAGGAACACTAGGCAAGGCAGTGCTCAGACAGCAAGTAATTAACAGAGATTGACACAGCTGTAATCTTTCTGCAGTCAACACTCCAAAAACGGGGAGGGCGTGCTTTCCTTCTGAAGGGAGGATCTAGCCAGCTAACCCAACATTCACCACATTGCTTTAGATCAGTCCACATACTTTTGTCATATTTATATGATGGCCTACTTGTTATTGCTTTACAGCATTCTATTACAGCATTAATGATGTGATGACGATGAAAAAGAAGGAGGAGGAAGAGGAGGAAGACAAGAAGAACAAGGAGGAGGAGCACGAGGAGGAGAAAGGAAGATAAAAAAGTGGAAAAAGAGGAAGAGGAAGAAAGCAACAATAACAAAATGCATGGATATGTACTTTAATATTTAGGAAAAGGAGAGACAAAAGAATCAGGGTAAGGTAACTCTTCCTCTTTGCTAATAAGGAGTTAGTAGATAATATCAAATGCAGAGAAAATTGAAAAAATAATAAGCAAATTATTTGAAGTTAAGCATATGACTCAGGAAAAAACTAAAAATAAAACATTCAAATAAGTACATGAGTAAAAACTGAAAAAGTACATGAGAGCTTATAATCAATATCAACATATTCTCAGCTCAGCCCACCATACACTTAGAGGCAAATATTTTTAATGTGTTCTTTAGACAACACTTCCATTATACTTAATAATACATTTGCACTTCTTTTCTTGACTTATATGTCCTATTCAAAATTTATTGACCTGACATTATGAAATACAGTGATTTTGTACAGTAGGTCACCCCCACCTTCATCTCCTCTTTCATCCACTTAGAACTTCAGAGGACGTCTAATTTCAGAATCTCAAAATGGGAACAAAAGGATATGGAACACATTGGAATTCATTGAATGTTTATCTACAGTAAAGATATCCTAATCATAATCTATTCCATGAGCCAAAGCTTTGAAAATACTGAATGCAGATTATTAATTTTATTAGAATTCTGGTGTGAAGTGATGGACTGAGCACAAACAGCTGCCCCTTTTCCATTATGAGACCCCAATAAAATCATGCTAATAAAATTCATAATGGAATTAACCCATAAAAGAAAAATGAGCAGGCAAGAGCATCATCATCATATGAAAGTTAAGATGAATTTCTTCTACAAGACAAAAAAAAATGGATGAAAATATATTTATATTTGAAACCAAAAAGAGAAAGTCACAACTCAAATACACAAGCTAGAGAACAGAGGATAATTCAAACTCTGCATTTGATACTCTGGGGCCAGTCCCTGAACCATGTCCACTACAAACAGAAGGATTATTGGTATAATACATATATCACACAAAAATAAAATTTTTCAAAAAGGCTCTTTTCTTAAGAAATTATACAAAATGCTTATGGAGAACTAAGTTGGCTACTATGAGAATAAAACCTTCTTATGCTCATATTTATAGAGGCCTAGCTCATTCCCCCTGAAGCAAAACTTAACCAACAGTCATCAAATAAAGGAGAAAATGTCCCTCAGAGAACAAAAGCAAATAAAAAAGACAAAGAGTGAGAGAAACTAAGCCAGGAAGAAAGATATTCTGAGGGGAAATATGGGGTGTGGGGCAGGCCACCCCCAAATATGCCATATTGGCATACTGATTATTTTATCAGTTGCATTTTATATACCAATAATGAAATATCAGAAAGAGAAATTAACAAAACAATTCCATTTAAAATTGCATTAAAAAAATACCTAGGGATAAATTTAACCAAGAAGATAAAAGAATTGTACTTAAAAATTATAAAACACTGAAGAAAAAAATTGAAGAATATACAAAGAAATGGAAGCATATACCATGCTTATGGAAGGAAGAATTAACATCATTTAAAATGTCCATACTATCAGAAGCAATCAACAGATTAAATGCAATATCTATCAAAATATCAATGGGATTTTTCAGGAAACTAGAACAAATAATCCTAAAACTTACATGGAACCACAAAAGACTGAATAGCCACAGTGATCTTGAGAAAGAATAACAAAGTTGGAGGTATCACACTAACTGACATCAAACTATGCTACAAGGCTATAACAATTAAAACAGCATGGTATTGGCATAAAAACAGACACATACATCAATGAAACAGAATAGAGAACCCAGATATAAACCCACACCTATATGGTCAATAAACATTTGACAAAGGAGGCAAGAACACACAATGGCATAAACACATTCTATTCAAAATGGTGTTAGCAAACCTGGACAGACACATGACAAAAATGAAATGACCACCTTCTTACACCATATACAAGAATAAACTAAAAATGGATGAAAGACTTAAATGTAAGATTTGAAACCATAAAACTCCTCAAAGAAAACATAGGCAATGAAGTTGCTGACATTGCTCTTAGTAATATTTCTTCTGCTCTATCTCCTCAGGCAAGGGAAACAAAAGAGAAAATAAACAAATGGGACTCCATTAAATCAAAAATTTCTTGAACAGCAAAAGAAACCATCAACAAAACAAAAGATAACATACTGAATGGGAGAAGATATTCACTAATGATATATCTAATAAGGGTTAATATTCAAAATTTATAAAGAACACATACAACTCAACACCAAAAAGGAAGCAATCCAATTAAAAAAAAATGGGCACGAGGACTTGAATAGACACTTCTTCAAACAGGACATAAGGATGGCCAATAGACATTTGGGAAGATGCTCAATGTTACTAGTCATGAAAAAAATGCAAATTAAAGCACAATGAGATATCACCTCACACCTATAAAAATAGCTATATCAATAAGTCACCAAACAAGTATTGGTAAAGATGTCTAGAAAAGGGAACTCTCATACACTGTTAGTGGGATTGCAAACTGGTTTAGCCATTATGGAAAACAGTATGGAGATTTCTCAAAAAATTAAAATAGAACTGCCTTATAATTCAGAATTCCACTTTTAGGTATATATCTGAATAAACCCAAAACACTAATTTGAAAAGATATATGCACTCCTATGTTTATTGAAGAACCTATCCTATGTAATAAAGAGGGAATATGCTAATTGACAGTCACTCCATCACAAAGGTGGCTGCACCTACAGCTGAGGCCAATTCCCATAAGGAGCCTTAATGAGCAATCAGCAGAGACCTGAGGCTACACCCTCCCCCACCCCCGTGGGGCTTGACAGGGGACCTGAGACCACGCCCCCCACCACCCGGCGGGGCTTAACGAGGTGACTCAAGGTGCACTTCCCGTCTTGGTGCTGGGCTAGGGGACCTCAGGCTGCTCCTCCCACCCCAGTGCCAGGCCGGGGGAACCTCAGGCCATGCCCCTCACCAGGTGGGGCTTGACAGGGGACTTCAGGCCAAGCCCCCCACACTAGCACAAGGCCGGGGACCTCAGACCACACCTCCCACCCAGCGGGACTTGATGGAGGACCTCAGGCTGCGCCCCCTGGCCCAGCACGGGGCCAGGGGACCTGAGGCTGCTCCACCCTGCCTGGCTGGGCTTGACAGGGGACCTCAAGGTGCACCCCCAATGCTGGGTCGGGGAACTCAGACTATGCCCCCACCCAACAGGGCTTGATGGGGGACCTGAGGCTGTGCCCCCTTGCCAGTGGGGCTTGACGGGGGACCTGAGGCTGCACCCCCCTCCCAGTGCTGGGCCAGAGGACCTGAGGCTGTGCCCCCCCCCACCCAGTGGGGCTTGACAGGGGATCTCAGGCTGTGTCCCCCACCTGGCGGGGCTTGACGGAGGACCTAAAGGCACGCCCCTGGCCCCAGTCTGGGCTGGGGGGCCTCCGGCCACACCCCTGTCCTGGCGCCTGGCCAGGGGACCTGAGACTATGCCCCCTGCCTGGCAGGGCTTGACAAGGGTGGGACTGGCAGGGTATGGATCTAGCCCGGGGGGTGGGGGGGTGGGGGGCGGGCGCGGCCAGGTCTGGGTCTCACACAATTTTGAGGTGCACGTGGGTGGGTGGGGACTTGACTCTGGGTCCCATGGTGAGCCCCAGACTCTGACAGGAGGAAGGTTTTCATATACATTTTACTAATTTTCTTCCATCTCTGACACTTCTTTTATAGAGAAAGGGAAAATAGCAATATTAAATTATTTCCTCTAATTAATCCCCTTTTAATGTGCATGAATTTTGTACACCAGGTCACTAGTATATATATAAAAGGCTAAGTGACCAACTGTATGTACATCCAACCATCTGACTGACAAACCGGCCAGTACATATGACTGCACACTAGCAATTTAAAAAAAAAACAACATTGATTCTTGCATGTGTGATACATATAAAGTTCTCGCTGCTGCCAATTGCACGCGTGTGTTTCAATCTGTCATTGTCAATCATGAATTGGTTGTTTTTGTTGATATTCTGAAGCTGAAAGAAAGCAGCATTGTCAAAAGAATATGTCTGAACACCAACTATTGGCACAACGTACCTCTGAAGCCGAAAGAAGCCAAAAGAATTGATTTGTCCCTATCTGACACTGACGTCCCATTTAAATTAATTTGAAGACAGTTTCCCATGATGCCAGCATTTGTAATGACTATTAATAAATCACAAAGACAAACTCTAGACAGAGTAGGAATATTCCTACCTGAAACCCTTTTCAGATATGGTCAATTATATGTTGCTTTCTCTCAAGTTCCAAGAGCATGTGACATTAAAGTTAAAGTTGTAAATACTTCATTACAAAGAAAATTAGTCAAGCACTCTGAAAGTGTTTTTACTCTTAATGTGGTATATAGGGAGATATTAGAATAAGTTTAATCAATATATTAGTCATTGTTTTTATCAATGTTTTTATATCATGTTTTTGTTTTATATCATGTCTTTGTTGTTGTTATATCATGTTATTGTTTATTAATCAATTTTCACATTCATTTTACTAATTTTCTATCATCTCTGACACTTCTTTATAGAGAAAGGGCAAATAGTGATATTAAAATATCGATATTAAAACAGAGTCATAGATACAGAGAACAAACCAAGGACTTCCAGATAGGAAAGGGTTGGGGGATTGAGTGGAAAAGGTGAAGGGATTAAGAAGTACAATTTGGCAGTTACAAAATAGGGAATGTAAAGTACAGCATAGAAAATATAGTCAACAATATTATAAAATGTCATATACTTGGAATCATATAATATGTAGCTTTCAGATTGGCTTCTTTCATTTAGAAATATGCATCTAAGTTTCCACCATGTCTTTTAATGGCATAATAGCTCATTTCTCTTTATCACTGAACTAGTTGGCCCAGTGCATGAAATTCGTGCACATTAAAAGGAAATTAATTAGAGGAAATGTTTTAATATTGCTATTTGCCCTTTCTCTATAATAGAAGTGTCCAGCTGGCCCCACTCCCATTGGGCAACACCAAGACCCAGCCAGCCCCACCCCCGTCAAGCCCCACTGGGCAGGGGACAGAGCCTCACGTCCTGGTTCCGGGGTCGGGGGGCATGGCCTCAAGTCCCCCACCCCGGCCAGGTGCCACGCAGCCTCAGGTCTCTGCTGATCAGTCATTATGGGGTCATGGCATGATGGCCATTTGCATATTAGCCTTTTATTATTAAGATAATATTCCACTGTGTGAATATACCAAGCTTGGTTTATCCATTCACCTATTGAAGATATCTTGGTTGCTTCCAAGTTTGGCAATTATGAATAAACTAGAGGCCCGTTGCACGAAATTCATGCATGGGGAATCAGGCCTAAACAGGCAGTCAGACATCCCTCTCACAATCCAGGACTGCTGGCTCCCAACTGCTCACCTGCTTGCCTTCCTGATTGCCTCTAACTGCTTCTGCCTGCCAGCCTGATCACCCCCTAACCATTGCCCTGCCAGCCTGATTGATGCCTAACTGCTCCCCTGCCAGCCTGTTCGCCCCTAACTGCCCTCCCCTGCCTGCCTGGTCACCCCTAACTGCCCTCCCCTGCAGGCCTGGTACCCCCCAACTGCTCTCCCAACTGCCTTTCCCTGCAGACCCAGTCACTCCCAACTTCCCTCCTCTGCTGGCCTGGTCACCCCTAACTGCCCTCCCCAGCAAGCTCGATCGCCCCCAACTGCCCTCCCTTGTAGGCCTGATCCCTCCCAACTTCCCTCCCCTGCTGGCCTGATTGCCCACAACTGCCCTCCCTTGTTGGCCATCTTGTGGTGTCCATCTTGTGTCCACATGGGGGCAGGATCTTTGACCACATGGGGGCAGCCATCTTGTGTGTTGGAGTGATGGTCAATCTGCATATTACTCTTTTATTAGATAAGATAGAGGCCTGGTGCACGGGTGGGGGCCAGCTGGTTTGCCCTGAAGGGTGTCCCGCATCAGGGTGGGGGTTCCCTTGGTGCGTGGGGTGGCCTGGGCGAGGGGCCTGTGGTGGTTTGCAGGCCGGCCACGCCCCCCGGCGACCCAAGCAGAGGCCCTGGAATCTGGGATTTATTTATCTTCTACAATTGAAACTTTGTAGCCTGGAGTGGAGCCAAGCCTTCTGCTCACTTCGTGGCAGCAGTCATTTCTGTTGGGATTTATGTATCTTCTGTAATTGAAACTTTGTAGCCTTAAGTGGAGGCCAAAGCAGGCCAGGGCTGCATAAGCTTGGCTTCCTCCATTGCCGTGGGCAACCCTAGCCTCCTGCTCTCTCCAGCTCCGTGGCTGCCACGATTTCTGTTGGGCTTTATTTTTCTTCTATAATTGAAACTTTGTAGCATTGCGTGGAGGCCTGGGCCAGCAAGGGCAGGCGGAAAGCTTGGCTTCCTCCATTGCCAGGGAAACCCAAGCCTCCCTCCTGCTCTCTGTGGCTGCAGCCATCTTGGTTGGGTTTATTTGCATATTCCCTCCTGATTGGCTGATGGGCGTGGCTGCTGGCGTGGCTGGTGGGTGTAGCAGAGGTATGGTCAATTTGCATATTACTCTTTTATTAGATAGGATATGCTTTCAACATCTGTGTGAAAGTTTTTGTGCAACCATAAGTTTTCAACCCATTTGTATAAATACCAATGAGTGCAATTGCTGGATCATATAGTGAGCATATGAGTTTTATAAGAAATTACCAAACTTTCTTTCAATGTTGCTGTACCACTTTGCATTCCCACCAGCAATGAATGAGAATTCCCATTGCTCCACATGCTCACCAGTGTTTGATGTTGCCAGAGTTCCAGATTTTCACCACGCTAATATGTGTGTAGTGGTATGTTGTTGTTTTCATTTGTATTTCCCTGATGACACAAGATGTGGGGCATCTTTCCTTATAATTATTTGCCATCTGTATATTTTCTTTGATGAGGTATCTGTTGAGGACCTTTGCCCATTTTTAAGTTGAGGTGTTTGCATTCTTATTGTTGAATTTTACCAGTAACTTTTCACTATTCATATAATTATCATATCAAGATTATTAATAATAAGACAAAAACACTTATGAGTGCTTACCAAACAATACCAGATAATGTGTAAAGTGTTTTACAAGCATTATCTCACATAATCCTCATAGCAACACTAGTATTTTATTCATTTTATCTATGAATAAGTGCCTTCAGAAAATTCAATAGCTTATGCAAGGTCACATAACAATTAAACAAGAGGTGAAACCCAGTCTTTGAATCTTCAGGATTGATATCTTAATTACTGCACACACTCTAGTCCTTCCTTCTACTGAGGTGTGGCAGGTGTGTTTCTCCTGGTTCAGCTGGGAACACCAGGTTTGTGGAGAGAGCAGTGTGCTGGAGGTAAGGACCTACGTATTACGTGAATCAGTATAACAACCAACATATCTTTATCTACATCTGATTAGGGACTTGAGGCAAGAAACATCTACTTCTAAAAAGAAAACAAAAACCCTGAAAAGCAGTTTCTAATTTTCCTACTCAAAGTAGAATATTTTGAATGGTATTTTTTTTAATTTTAGAAAAATTAAATTTCCTCCTACAATCAAGTAGAAAAACAGTTTAAAGTGTAAGCATTTTTTTCTCTCTCAAATCATTGATGGACCAATTAACACTTTCTAATTTGGTCTGCTACTCCTTTTAATCTGAATCATTTACTCCTCCAAGTAAGGCAATCATCATAATCCATTTAGCATATTGAGGGCTGCTTCTGCTGGTGACATCCTATATAATAAAAGACTAATATGCAAATTGACTAAACAGCAGAACAACCGGTCGCTATGATGCGCACTGACCACCAGGGGGCAGATGCTCAACGCAGGAGCTGCCCCCTGGTGATCAGTGCCCTCCCACAGGGGAAGCGCTGCTCAGCCAGAAGCCCAGAAGCCTAGCTCATGGCTGGCAAGCCAGCAGTGGTGGTGGGAGCCTCTCCCACCTCCGCAGGAGCACTAAAGATGTCAACTGCAAGCTTAGGTCCACTCTCCGCAGTCAGACATCCCCTGAGGCTCCTGGTCTGTGAGAGGGCACAGGCTGGGCTGAGGGACCACTCTCCCCAGTGCATGAATCTTGTGCACTGGGCCTCTAATATATATATTAGATGTGTGTGTGTGTGTGTGTGTGTGTGTGTGTGTGTGTGTGTGTGTGTGTATATATAGGCAATTATTAAAAATTATAAATGTTTTACACACATTAAGAAAAAATTAAAATAAGGCTGTTTATTGGCCTTAGCAGAGTTGTTGTGCTTGTACTAAAGCATAGTAATTAGAATTCCATTTATCAGGATGAAAACAAACCTTTTGAACACACACACACACACACACACACACACACACACACATATATCTAATATATAAGCCTTTGTGGCAGCTTCAGGCTGGGTAGCTTCTTTCGCCTCTATACCTCCTTCTACTCTGGCTGCCACATGTAGTTTTACATGATTATTAAAATTTTTCTTCTGGAATGGGAATCACATTCCTTTCAGCTTCCTCAGGAATGTAGGAATGGAAGCCTCTCAGGAGGGTCAGGCCTCTAATCATGCCATCCCAGGCCACTGCCTAAATCCCAGGGGCCTTCTGACCTGAGCCATTGGTGCCGCATCTTGGTCTCACTCAACTCTCTTCCCCATGCCTCAGGTCTTCGGGCCATACTCCTTCCTGTCTCAGTGGCTACCTTCACCTTTATTCTAAATTCACTGTCCCCCTTTACTCTTCACCCACTCATCCACCTCCTTGTTTTGAAGTATGAATGTACAGAATGGAATTATTCAACACATCTATTGCTGCTCCCTTGGAGAAAAGAGATGGAAAAGAATATGAAGAAATAATGGAAACCAAAGCAGGAAAATGACAAATGTTCTAGAAATGCCTGTCATTTGAGGAGTTCTTATCTCTCATCTACAGTCTTTGATCACATGATCTTACATACAGATAACCTGGTGGCCTTTTGTTCTTTTCTTTAACTCAGGACCATGGTTCTCTTAAACTCCCCTTATTCGGACATTAGTCCTTTCCCAGCCCTCTATCCTAGCTTCTATCCTTTAATACTTATTAGGAAGAAGGAGCTAAGATGCTGCTTTTATCTTATGGATTCACCTCATCCTCTTTGCATTATTTCCATTTTACAGATGAGTCAACTGATGTTCAGAAACATTAGTCATTTTCCCCAAACATAAAATGCTTGTAGAGTACAGAGCAAGAATTTGAAGCAATGTCTTTCTGATTTCTCAATCCTCTCACACTTACTACATTTCCACTTCTCTCAGAAATTACATTGGGATATTCGATGAAATGAATGTCTCTAATTTAGATGTCTCTAATCCTTAATGAGTCCTTTATTCTGTGGCCAGGCTGGTGATGCAGTCACTCTCCACCCTACCCTAACACCCCTTCTCTCATCGATAGACAAGAATGGAGGACACACACTCTCATTGAGTTATATTTCAGTGAGGGAATCAAGGCATTTCCTCCTCTGTACTGTGGAATAGAAAAATCTCTGAGGCCCTATCTACTAGAGCAGAAGTCTCTCTAGAATAGAAACCATGACTACTTAATCACACTATACATAGCATGCTCTATCTAGAGCAAGTAAAGAATGCTGGAAGCCTAGCAGATGCTCAAGCATTTTTATTAAAAAGCTGAACTAAATTATTCACATCTATAATTCAAGGATGCTATGTTTCATCATTTTCACAGTCAATAATAATAAAAACAATAACTGGGAAACATATTCTGAATTTTAAGTGACATCTAACTTAATACTGACATTATGGAACACTTCAAATAAAGTTTCTCATTAATTCCTCTTTCAGACTGTCACTTAGCAAATATGGAAATGTTGAGGAAATTAATGTCTTGCTAAATTGTCCAAAATTATGAAGTTCTTCAATATAGGTTCCAATTCATAAGCTAGTTTCATTTTCATTTTTTAGCTTAACAAACAGGGCTTTATTACTCTCTCTTTCTGGGTACTATTGACGAAAGAGAAATACAAGCATCAATTCAAATTGATCCATCATATTACCCTTAGTACTGGCACACTGTGATAACAGTAGGAAATGAACCAACACATTTAGCTCAAGCCAAAACCGGTTTGGCTCAGTGGATAGAGCGTCAGCCTGCAGACTGAAAGGTCCCAGGTTCGATTCCGGTCAAGGGCACGTAACTTGGTTGCGGGCACATCCCCAGTAGGAGGTGTGCAAGAGGCAGCTGATCGATGTTTCTCTCTCATCGATGTTTCTAACTCTCTATCCCTCTTCCTTCCTCTCTGTAAAAAATCAATAAAATATATTTTTTTAAAAAAAACACATTTAGCTCAAAATTTAAATAATTAAATACATAAGTATGTCCTTGCAACAAACATGTTCTTAATCTGAAATTCCTTACACCTGAAAAATTGAGTTGTCGAGAGTCACCAATTAATGGACAACAGTACTCTCCTGATTAAATTTTTCTACTCCATGGCACTTCTTAAAATTGCCAACTAATTTGTGATTTAAAAGCAATCACACTGAAGGGGAACAAAAAAAAAAAACCTGTTAGAGATTTTGTGACTTTCAGGATTTGCTTAATTCACATACTTTTATGCCATAGGATCAGAAAATAGTGGCTACAAGACATGATAATGCCACTTAAGTAGAATTCTTAAGTACATTCCTAATAATAGATGCAGAATGTTTTACATTGGTATTTTAGTGCAATAAGTTTATATTTTGTAATTACTTTTGTTTTAAATAAGAAAATATTGTGGTCAAGATACTGTCTTTCTCACTAAGTAGTGGACTTTCAATCCCCTATAGTTTTAAAGATTGTTCATTTAATGAAGCTTAAACAGTGATGTCAACAAATAGTCTACTCAGCTTTAAGAAAGCACTATCTGGCCCTTATCTTTGCAGAAGACGCAAGGACCACATAATTATCTATCTCTGAAATATCTAGTCATCCCCTACAACTATCTATCACGTCTAGCTATCACGTCTGAGGTGGGCTGCCAGGTGACTGCTGAGAGCAATTGACCGAGGGCAGCAGGGAGCTCTGAGCTTCTCAAGGCCAGGCTCAGGCTCTCCATCATTCCCACAGGTGTGGAGGACCCAAGCAAAGTCCTGGCCCTTCGCAGCCTCACATAGCTTCTCCTAATGACTTTGCTGCAGGCAAAGCTGCAGCCCACAAGATGCTGTAAGTAGTGGTGCAGGCAGAGTCCCAGCCCAGGGAAATGCCAGGGAAACCAAATAAAAAATACTGATGTGACCACACTCACATGTGACTTTCAGGGCACTCACAGGAGTAACCAGCCTCCAGGCACAAGTCAGGAGGGAATAGCAGGATGCTATTTTAATATAGGAAATATACAAGCACATGCAAACACACCCATACATTTCAAATATATCATATTTGTATTACCGATTTTCTTCACCGGAACAATACATTCTTAGTATGTTGGCATTTCTACAACAGCATTTTTAATGTTTACATGGTATTCTACTATATGGATATATCTGTGTATTTAACTGATCTCAATGTTTGATAATTTGGATATTTCCAATTTGGGGTTATTCTTGAACACTGTGAGAAATAGAAATGTGAAAATATATTTGCACATATTTCAGATTATTTACTTAGATAAAATTTGTACGTGTGATGACTGGTGAAAGGGTTATGCTACATTTACACAACTGTTACCATATTGTCATGACACTGTCCAGAAAGTTCACACCCAGCAGCAGAGAATAATGTCACTGGATTAAAGAAAACTGCCTGTTTCACATACTGGAATCTAGAATATCTTGGAATAAATATAATTTTTTGAATCTTAATGAGATTGAACAAGATTTTATAAATGTATTGTTATTTGTGCCTTAAAATTTTTTAATTCCCTATTGTGACTGTTACCAATTTTCATGGGTTTTAGTCTTTTATTGGTTGATAAAGATTCTGTATAAGATTTTTTAAATAACCTTTTGTCAACATTTTTACAACAGTATCTTGCCAATTTGTAGTTTGTCTCAAATTTTAATGGTGTTTTATGATATACTAGAGGCCCAGTGCATGACACTCGTGCACTGTAGTGGGATCCCTCAGCCCGGCCTGCACCCTCTTGCACTCCAGGACCCCTGGGGGATGTCCGCCTGCCAGCTTAGGCCTGCTCCCCACTGGCAGTAGGACATCCCCCAAGGGTCCTTAGTGCTGCACTCACCAGCCATGAGCCTGGCTTCTGGCTGGGCGGCACTCCCCCTGTAGGAGTGCACTGACCACCAAGGGACAGCTCCTGCATTGAGTGTCTGCCCCCTGGTGGTCAGTGAGCATATAGTGACCGGTCATTCCACAGTTTGGTCAATTTGCATATTAGCCTTTTATTATATAGGATGGAGTTTTATGTGATCAAATGTATTAATAATTTCTGCATAAGTGATATATTTTCTTCCTCTAATTTTAGGCTTAGAGATTCCACTATTATGAAAAATCACATAAATAAGTATATTAGGCTGTGTTTTACGTGGAATTCATTGGTCAATAGAGAATTCTTTGGGAGGAGGGGGCATGATGTAAAATATGGCTCTATCAAAAAATCTCAACATTTTCAGAATTCAGAAGCATAAAGTGTCTCTAGATTTATTTATGAAGCAAATCAGTGTTCTGTTTTTCATTATATAGGTCCATGTCATTTCTAATTATATTTGTTCCTCCAGGAGAAATGAAAGAGAGATATTGAGTAAGGTATTTTAAAATCCTTCCTGTTCCATTATCACTAATTTAGTTTTGAATCTAGAGTTAGGAAAGAAGAAGAAGTGACCTGAGGAAGACAAAACGAGATCAGGAGAGGAACTAAGAGAAAAATCACTTTGGATTTCATCTGGATTCTATGAAAATGAGGCAGACAGGAAGAGAGAATGATTTTGAGAAGCCATTTCTCATCGCCTCTACTACCACACAAGCAAGGAAATGTTGGGGGCTGGGAGGAGGCAGACATTAAGCACATCCAGATATAAATATGGAGAAGTCAAAAAGTTTGGTGGCAGCAGGCCAATTCACATTGCAAGAGGCTGGCCCTCAGTCTCCCAGGAAGAGACCCCCATGTAGACCATCAATGCAATGCAAGCCCAGGGTCTAGAAGTTGGATGGACTGAGGCAGAGCTATTGGCTTCTTACAACCTCAATGCATATGCAAGAGACTCAGTTGTGTCCTCAAATCTGTGAGATGGCATGGAGGCACTAAAAGTGTTGATAGGCTAGGAGAGGCCCGGCTTCAGGCAAGGACGCCTCAAGATATGGGGAATTTGCAAACAGGGGTAAGTAATGATGACTGTTGACTACAGTGGATAGTTCTATCACATCACCTCAAAAAGTCAGATGTACCTGGTTATGACACCAAAGCCACCAGGGAGGGGTCAGTCCTGATTGGTCATTCCACAACAGTCACACAAAATGATCCAAATAACATTGTGTAGACTCGAGGAACTCACTTCTTCTGTCTCCACAGTCATATCATCTAAATACTACCCACCCACCCTCCATACTAGGAGTGATCTTACAAAAAGCAAGCACAAGAATAACCCTTTGCCTGAGTCATCCAAGCAGAGACTAATTTTTATAAAAGGCAGTGTAAATTATTGGAAAGAACACAAGTTATACATTTAGGCAAATACAATTATTCCCTTTCTTTACTTCTCCCTCCCACCAGGGAAGTGGGGGATGGGAGGGAGCTCATGCAGAAAATGAGAACAGCTATAAAGGAATAAATTCCAAGCCGCTTTGTACATCCCTGTTAATCAGATTGAATGTTATACTAATACACACATGTACACACACACATTTCCTTCCTTTTTATTTTTCCAGTTGTTTCATAATGCTAACATATTGTATTTCCTTAGAAGAAAATAAATTTATTTTTGAAATCTTAATCAGTCTTCTTTAAAATTCCCCAGCAATTCTGTATTTCAATACACTTCAAACATAGTTGGAAGGTTTTACTTAATATAGTGCTCCTACATTTTTACTTCACAATCGAGTTGAACCAACACGATTATTTTGCATCTTAGACTGCCATTATTTATAATTCATATCTGAGAAGATTTTCTCAAAATTTTTGATCTGAAGTTGTATTTCAAAAATGAGTTGGACAAGATAAGAAAGGCATAAACATTGTACCTTACCTTGGGTATAACAAATTTCAATTTTAAAAGAACATATAAGCAAACCTATTGCCATGGAAAGAGACAACTAAAGTCAATAAGATTCCATGAGACTTGAAAATACAAAACAACCTTTTCCAGGCCTTTTTTGATTCATTGCCAAATGGATTTGTTACATCTTGAATTAGACTCAAAGTTGTTTTAAAGGTTTTATTAGATAACATATGGACAGCAGAGAGTATGATATTTTCCATATACAGCCAAGGCCTTATAAATTATAACAATTATTATTAGTTTTATATATTTGAAACCAATTTAAGGCATTACATAGGAATAAATGATGCTAGTCTTCTAGAAGTAGGACATAGAACAGAGCCAGGGGTGGGGAATGTCTGGCTCGCAAAATCATTTGGTCTGCCCCTGCCAAGGCATTAGGGCAGCTGTGGGCAAACTACGGCCCGCGGGCCGGATCCGGCCCGTTCGGCTGTTCTATCCGGCCCGCGGAGCCGAAAGAGCGGAGGGTTCTCTTGCTCTCCCTTCCGCTCCTTTACTTTGAATTTATATTAGTTCACACAAACACTCCATCCATGCTTTTGTTCCGGCCCTCTGGTCCAGTTTAAGAACCCATTGTGGCCCTCGAGTCAAAAAGTTTTCCCACCCCTGCATTAGGGGGAGTTAATTAAATGTTTGACCAGATATAGTAGGTTAGTTGATAATTTTGTATGGCTCTCAAATGATGTTATAAATATCCAAATGATCCTTGACAGAAAAAAAAAAAGTTCCCCACCCCTGGCATAGAACAATGAACGTACCCTTCCTGGGAACACTGAAGTACACAGACAAGGATAATGCATGATGCTTCCAGTGAGAGGCGCCCTGCCCTATCTATCCAATCTTATCTCCTATGACTTCCCAATAGACCCATTGCATGTGTCCTTCAGAACTAGGAGGATCATCTTGGATCACATTCCTTTCTTCCTGCTCTCCTTACCCCTCTGGGAAGCTCCTCTTCCCTGGAAAAAAATAAACAAACAAACCTCTCATAGCACATTATGGGACTTGTAACAGCAGTGGTCTGGGATCAAGAAGCTGGGCAAGAACCCACCTCTGTCTGAACCCACAGTAGGAGTGCAGGAGACTCAGTGCAACTCACCCAGACTCAGTGTCCACCTGGGGAAAGGGCCCTCCAGGTCCCTTACTGCTGTAAACATCTGCTATTTAATAATTAAATTCAGCTCCTCCATCCAATTTTCTGGAATGACCCTCCTCACACTAACAACAGCACCCTTCTCTCTATCCTTACTATGTTTACAATCAAAATTGATCGAATTCACCAGACCCTTAGGCTTTATCAGGGCATGAAGGGACTTTTCTCTCCCGGCCCAGCATTGGTGGTGGGGCTCTCCTACCATATGGCCACCATGAGTTCTTGGAAAGTCCAAGAGTCGAATATCAAAAGGAGTGCACAGCAGAGCTCCACCTTCCAGCACTGGGAGCAACCCTTTCTATGCCTTCACCATAGAACATGCCACCCATAGCCACTGGCCCAGTGCACCGTTGGAACACAAATGTGTAGCACAAATAAGTTCCGCAGGCTCTCTCCTCCCATGGACCTCTCCCATCTGTAAGGAAGAAAATAGATAGAGCAAATTCTCATCACGGAGTTTTAAAACTGTGAAGTTGTCCAAAGATCTATAATAATAAAAGTGTAATATGCTAGTTAGACCGGACATCCTTCTGGACTTCCTTCCAGACTTCTGGACGAAGCTGGGGCTGAGAGGCAAGCCCAGGTCCCGGATGCCAGAGGGAAGCCAGTGCCAGCAGCTGGAGGAAGGAAGGCCTACTCTTGCATGAATTTCGTGCATCAGGCCTCTAGTTCTTAAATGTAGGAATAAGTAAGAATCCACATGTTGCCCCTTACTAGCTATAAAGGCTTTGTCAAGTCCATTTACTTCTGTAAGTCTCAAGTCCTCACCTTAAAACAGGGGCAACGATGCCCTGTTTGTGAGGATAATATGGAAGATAATGTATGTGAATGTGGCTGTCCTTCGGGAAGTCACTAAGAAGCTACTCCTGTGAGGACTGTTCTCAGTTATCAATGGCCCTCAACTCTAAGTCAAAGCAGAGAGAAAACAATCAACCCCCAAGTGTCCGGGCTTTGTCATTCAGAGGAAAAGAGCTTTTTCTTTAACATCTTGCCTTTGCTACATACACCATCTCTTTCATGACCAAAGGTATTGGTTTCATGTTGCCACTGTAACAAATTACCTTAACTTAGTGGTTTAAAACACACATTTATTCTCTTAGGCTTCTGGAGCTCAAAAGCCCAACATGGTCTCACAGGACTAGAGTCAAGGTATCAGCTGCTCTGGTTGCTTCTGGGGACTCTAAGAAGAATGCTTTCTTTTGCTTTTAGGTAACAGTTACAGCTTCCAGAGATTAGGATGTGCACATAATTAGGGAGCATTTACTCAGCCAGCCACACCAGGCTTCCATCATGATTGCTTCCAGACCCATTCCTGCCACCTTTCTAATTAATAAACTCAGTCCAAGAGGACATTACAGTTGGACTAATACAACTCTAAGCACAGAGTTCTGTAGAAAACATGTACTGCACCAAAGTTATCAAAATGAAAATATGTGGCTTCATTCACTACAGGCACTTACCCATATGCACTGGAAAAGAAACAGCAGCCAAAAGTTTTTTAATAAAGAAAAGGGAAGCATTCAGTTGGATATGCACCAGTGATGGAACTAGTCTGGGAAGCTTCTAGAAAAGTTTATTTGCATGGTCTCTAAGCACATTTTTAGCAGAGAGATATGCCCCTAAAACCATTTCCTGGCACCTCTCCTCACTGCACTCATTTCTAAAGGCACATGCACACGAATGTAAAGTTCTAAGTAGACATGAGACAGTTAGGAAAAAGTGACATATATAAGAAGGTTATGGTGACATCCATGTCTCTAGTTCCTTTACCATTTAAACAAACTCACACATGCAGTGAACTTCTTCCTGGGTTAATAAAACATATATCGAAGTCAGATAAAATGTTTTACTTTCTCTGTTACTTTTAAGGTTAATTTTTAAATGATAATCTCTAGTGCTTTCCCTAAAATAACAAAATAATTGTATTGGTGATTGTTTTATGATTACTCAGTCATATTCTTTCCCTATGACTTTGGCTGTGATATCATGAGAAACCTTGTTATTAATAGACACCCCTGCTATTTGAGTGCTCTTTGAAAAAAAAATACTGCCCATACTAAAGTATCATGTTTACAAGCATTGTGGACATTCATAGGCAATTTAAATAGTTATTTATTCAAAAGTCTAAATCATACCAACTTGAAAATAACTATGCCACATTTCAATTTTCAAAGCATCAGAAATTAATATGGTAGCAAGATTGACATATTTCATACCAACAAAGAGGTTCTAGTATCAGATACTCCACCAAATTTACAAGACCTTTAATATTTCACTAAATTTAAAGTGTTCACATTTGTTGTCATCTAATTTACATAGTAATTGTTTTGCATCTCATTGTGAATAATCTATGCCCAAAATAAGTTTGTATTATTAACTCTCCAGAAAAATCATTGTTTTTGTATCCATTTACTCATTCAATCATTTAACAAATAGTTACCAAGTGTCTACTATATGCCAGATCAGACACTGAGCTAGTTGCTGGAGAAAAGGCAATGAACAAAATGAGTAAGCTTTGTTCTCATTCTTTATAACATTACAGATTCCTTTACTCTTCATCTCAATGCTGCAAATCCAATTTTTAATAGCATGAATAAAAACAGAAGCACAACATATAGAAAACTAAATCACAGCAAATGTTTTCACTATTTTGAGCTTAATGAATTCAATGTTGAATTATGTATCTCGAGTTTTTTGATTATCAGTTTTTTCTTAAATGCATTTATGAAATTGCCTTCTCAAGACATTTGTTATTACAAGGGCACCAGGATGAAAACAGTTCAAAAATCTCCCATCGGGTGATTTATTTACTGTATTGTCCAAATTTGGGCACCTATGAGGGTAACAGGGACACAAGCACCACGAAAATAGGCATAAACTATGCACATAGTCACCCGTCCACAAATCACTTAACCTCTTTGGCTGTTTTTTTCCCTGTCAAATAGTGACAATGGCACATAAATTTATGAAAATATGAAATATGGTAAAATACATGGAAACCCTTTGAAATGTACATAGTGCTACACAAATTGTTGTTTCACTGTTAGTAAATTAACTAATTAACTTTCAGTTTATCCTGTGAGTTAAGCCTGAGGTATCTTTATTTTTTCAGTGTAGATACTATTACATTCAGGAGTTATAGCAAAATATCCTTAAAAAATTATCAGTGCCTCTAATACCTTTTCCTGGCAAATCAATTGCAGCACTGCTATTTTCTAACCACAGTCAGTGCAAACAAGGGAAATAGGAAGAATTAGCACCATAGATGGTGATAGACACCTGCTTCCCAACAAGGCAGGAGCTGAAACAAACACCATGACAAACAGGCACACTGCACCGCAGCTCAGGATGCTAAATGCTTATTAACCTCTGGGGAAACGTTTCCATCTGCAGCTGTGAGTCTGACCTAGAATGTATTTTATCTGAAGAGAACAAACAGTCCAGTAGCTATTCTGATAACAGTCAATATTTTTCCTCACCATAAATCATTCACTTTTATCCCAGGCAGTGAAAAAAACTAATGACTTAATGCAGATGTGAAACACTTAATTCTTCATTAAAAAGGAAAAGCAATCCTAACATTGACAAGTCTAAAAATCAGGAGTAAGCATTGCACAAATTGATCCCATGTTACAATGTTCTATAATCTATATATATAAAAGCCTAAGCGACCACTCAACCAGTCGACTGGTCGCTATGATGCACACTGACCACCAGGGTGTAGACCCTTAATGTAGGAGCAGTCCCCTTGTGGTCAGCGCACTCCCACGGCCAACCTCCTGTGGCTGGCCAACATCCTGCAGTCTGTCCCCCAGCTGGCCAACCTCCCACGGTCTCTCCCCCTGGCTGGAGGCCCTGATTGAAACCTCCCATGGCCCCTGTCCCCCTTGGCCAGCTGGCCAATCTCCCATGACCCCCCACCCCCGCCGGCTGGCCCCGATCAGGACTGGGCAAGATGCCCTGATGGGCCCCGATCACTGGCCAGGCCAAGGGACCCCTACTGGGCACGAATTTGTGCACTGGGCCTCTAGTAGTGAAATAAACTTCCATATGGGAAGACTCTACAGGAGCAAATGGGAGAAATGGATACAAGAGAGACTGGAAAAGACTTTGCGGAGGAAAACAAAAGAAATTAAATAAAGTAAAATAAGCAATAAAATTAGACAAAGAGAAAATGATGGAAAGAAAATTAAATTGCTCCTTATAAATTAAAAAAAAATCTTATTTATAATCTTTAATGTTTTTACAGTTTGCAAAACAACAGAATTTTATTTACAAAATGGAAGGATTTAAAAGAGCTCACAATAGGTGCACCAGAAGGCCTCTCCAGGAAATTGGAAAGTCAAAAAAGGGAGAATTTTCTCTTCAGTTCATAAAACAAGATGACATTACTATCAGTGTCAGAAATATGACTGCATACAGCAAGTGGTTAAAGTTAGTCCCCATATCTTCATAACAATATGGAAGGAAAACTGCTACTTGTTGCCCCAGTATTATATTTCATCATCTTTCTTAGTAAAAACAGAACCTGATTATTGACTGGGTACATTTTATCTGAGAATAAGAATACATTGGTCAGCTTTCCTGTAAGTAAGCCTGTTGGCCATATGACTAAGTGATGGACATTGGGACCTAAGCAGAATTGTCTTCAAGAAATTATCTTAAAAGGAGGGCATATCCAAATTTGCCTCTTCTTCCTGCTGTCTTAATGTGATTCCTGAAGACCACATGGCAATGGTCCAACATATGTTTAAATTTAAAATGATGAAGCAAAAAGATAAAAGCTATAGTGAAGCAACTGGAATGGCCCTTAACTACTCACCCCTGGATACCATTTACATGCGATAAATGACCCCTATCTTATTTAAAATTACTGTTATTTGAGATTTTTGCTAATAGCTAAAAATTACCCTTATGATAAAGAATCATGAATTAATATTAAAAGTTTATTCTTTTATGGATAGTATAAATATAATATTGTACCAGTGGCATTTTCAAGATTAGATTTATTAAATATATGCAAATTCAATACTTACTAATTTGGAGTCTTCATCGAACCTTATAAAAATTTGCCCCATTTATTTATGCTCTCTTCCACCCCCCTTCTCTTTCTCTCTCTCTCTGACTCTCCTTCCCCAATATATTGTTATATTTTATTCAACATATAAGCCTGCAGCTCTTGGACATAAAGCTATTCAAGTAAATAACCAGGATACCCATCATTATGGTCAAATTGATTAAGAATAATTTTATAAATCATCTAATACACAGTTCATATTAGAATCTCCTGAATTATGCCAAAAATGTTTGTTCAAAAGGCTAATAAAATAAATATCTGTCAAGAGTGATGAATAAAAAAGAGGTCAATAAAAAAATAAAGTATATTGGGAATGAAAAACGTACTTAACTAGATATATACGCTTGAGGTATAAAATAGAAAAACAGAATATTGCAAGCAATTCTATGATAAAAAGTTTGGAAATTTAGATGGAATGAATTTTTTAATAAAAATAAAATTATATATTTTAAGAAGAAACATAAAAGCATCAATTAACCTATTAACTATTGAAAAATGGGATTGGTAATAAAAATATTCCCTGTCACTGAATAAGTTAGGGCTCAAAAAATGTCACTAAACTTTCAAGAAACTATTTTATGAAAATTATTCCAAAACCTAAAGTTAAAGAGAAAGTTTCCCAAACCTTTTCATAAAGTTCATATAACCTGAATACAACTGATGGAAGAAAGTAATAAAACATAACCATAGACCAAGCTTAACCTGGAAACAAATACCATAAAATATTAATTAATAGAGTGATCTCAGAAATGTGTTTTAAATGTAATATGGCATCCATAAGCATTCTTTATCCCAGGAGTGCAGTTTGAGGTTTAGGAAATCTATCAATATAATTAAAGAAATAAAAGGAAAGTGATATTATCTTCATGTCTAAAGAAAGACTATTCAAAAAAATCAGCACTCAAACATTTTATTAAAAAGAAAACTTTAGCTCTGGCCAAGGTGGCTCAGGTGGTTGGATGTCATCCCTAAAAGGTTGTAGGTTCAATTCCCAGTCAGGGCACATACCTAGGTTGCTGGTTCAATTCCCGGTTGGAGTGCATACAGGATGCAACTGATTGATGTTTCTCACATCGATGTTTCTTTTCCTCTTTCTCTCTCTCTTTTGCTCTCTCCCTTCCTCTCTCTAAAAATTAATAAACATATCCCCCTTGGGTGAGGATTATTTTAAAAAGAAAGAAAAATTTGGCAGACTAGGAAATAGAAACTTTCATAAATCAATAAGGAACATCCACCAAAATCTGATAGCGAATATACACTGAGTACCAAACGTGTAAAAACCCTCTGAACTTTCAGACTCAGAGGAAAGTTGTCTGCACTCAGAAGTAAACTGCGTAGAACACAAATTGTGTGTTTCCTTCCTGTTTCTAGTCCATGACAAGAGGAGCAGCACAATCCAGTTTTGCAAGATCCTGGAGCTTTTAGGATTTGCTCCTTTAGAGGGATGGTTCTGTCACAGGTTAATTATTTCAGAGGCCATATTAAATAATTTTTAATCAATAGCTTTACATCTGAGTCTCAGAGGTCCTATGTATCCCCTGTAATGGAGGAGCAGCACATACAAAGTGAAATTAGGATTGGTGTAGATCATCATAGGTAGAATAATTATACCAAAGTAGATCAATACACTGTCCCTGGATTATCATTTATGAAGGGAACCAATAGTTTTCTGAATTGGATGTAAAGAGTGGATGAATGAGGAGAATGGGAAGAAACCCATTATGACCAATTGATGGGGGTCTCAGGGTATTGCCAGGGTCCCAACCCCCTTCCAGTGGCTAAAAATCAAGGGGGAAAAAAAGAAAGAAAAAATAAAACATTTAAATTTATAGTTTAAAAAATGTATAGTTTTTAAAAGATTTTGAAAGGGCATATAGTTACTGGAAAAAGTAATCCATATAGATGAATTCTAAGATATGTCTTAGTAAAATTATTTTAAACTATTAAAAATGCAGTGGACATTATAGGTCTACCCCAAAGCTTATCCTCTGAAATACCCAGCTTTTCACCAATTTTATTCAAAGTTAAAGTACAGTCTAGAACTCTTTCCTAGGTGGGCACAGTCTCAGCTACCCCTTGACCAAGAAATGTAGCATTATATCTATGAACTAGTGACCCGGTGCATGAAATTCGTGCATGGGGGGGTGGTGCTTCCCTCAGCCCAGCCTGCACCCTCTCCAATCAGGGAGCCCTTGGGGGATGTCTGACCACCAGTTTCGAACATCCCTCTCGCAATGTGGGACCGCTGGTTCCTAACCACTCACCTGCCTGCCTGCCTGATTGCCCCTAACCCCTCTGTCTGCCTGCCTGATCATCCCTAACTGCCTCTGCCTGCCTGACCACCCCTAACTGACCTCTTGCCGGCCTGCTCTCACCCCCAACTGCCCTCCCCTGCCAGCCTGATCTCGCCCCCAATAGCCCTCCCCTGTGGCCTGATCTCGCCCCTAACTGCTCTCCCCTGCCAGCCTGATCACCCCTAACTGCCCCTGCATGCCTGGTCGCCCCCAACTGCCCTCCCCTGCTGGCCTGATCTTACCCCCAATTGCCCTCCTCTGCCAGCTTGATCGCCCCTAATGGCCTCTGCCTTGGCCCCCACCACCATGGCTTTGTCTGGAAGGAAGTCAGACATCTGGAAGATGGCCGGTCGATACCGTCTAATTAGCATACTACCCTTTTAGTAGTATAGATAGATTATATAGGATAGGATTGTTTAAATTGGGAGGAAAAGCCTTTTTCATCAGGAGGAGATGCTCTTAGCAGACAAAAATACATAATCCCTATATCTGGACTTATAGACAGCCATATGCACTATACTGCCAAACCGGTCATTAAAAAATTGAACCACTTTCTTACACCTTACACCAAACAGCTGTTGCCCTTAAAACTCCTCCTCAGCCCCCACCTTAGGTTCTGCCTTTGCAGTTCACGCAGATTAGATTCTGATTGGTTGGTTTCTATGCTAGTCAGTGTCAAAAGTTCTGCTTCCTAGGCAGCCATTGGCTCCTCACAGTTCACCCAGATTTGGTTCTGATTGGTGAGTTTCTATGCCAGTCAGCATCAAAAGCTCCCCCTCCTAGGCAGCCATTGGCTCCTTGCACTTCACCCAGATTTGGTTCTGATTGGTCAGTGTCTATGCCAGTCAGCATCTCCAGGCCTATCAATGGGCCTGATCAGTGAGGCAGGGTTGATCAGCAGCCCCAGTGGAGGCCCAAGAGAAAGAGAGGCATGGCTGCTTGGCAGTCCCCAAGAGAAAAGAGAGGCAAGGGCTGATCAACAGCTACCATGGAGGCTATGGATCAGACCCTGCTTCTCTCTCCAGACCTCTCTTCGGGCCTGATCCACAGCCCCCTTGGCAGTCAGTGCTGGGTCGTGGCACCCGCAGTGGTGGGCAAGTCAGTCGAGCCTTCGGTAGTTTTGGATGTTACAGACCCTGGGTTTTTATATATTAGGATAGGCATTGAGAGCATTACTAGGCTAATCAGTGCCCATCTGCAGCCTTTCTAACCCCCAGTCCTTTTATTACATACTAGATGCCCGGTGCACGAAATTCGTGCATGGGGGAAGGGGGTGTCCCTCAGCTCAGCCTGCACCCTCTCCAATCTGGGACCCCTCGAGGGATGTCTGACTGCCCGTTTAAGCCCAATCCCTGGAATCAGGCCTAAACGGGCAGTCGACACCCCTCTCACAATCCAGGACTGCTGGCTCCCAACTGTTCGCCTGCCTGCCTTCCTGATTGCCCCTAACCACTTCTGCCTGCCAGCCTGATCACCCCCTAACCACTCCCCTGCCAGCCTAATTGATACCTAACTGCTCCCCTGCCAGCCTGTTTGCCCTTAACTGCCCTCCCCTGCAGGCCTGGTCACCCTTAACTGCCCTCCCCTGCAAGCCTGGTCACCCCTAACTGCCCTCCCCTGCAGGCCTGGGTCCCCTGCAACTGCCCTCCCCTCCAGGCCTGGTCACCCCTAACTGCCCTCCCCTGCAGGCCTGGTACCCCCCCAACTGCTCTCCCCTGCAGGCCTGGGTCCCTCCCAACTGCCTTTCCCTGCAGGCCTGGTTGCCCCCAACTTCCCTCCTCTGCAGGCTTGGTCACCCCTAACTGCCCTCCCCTGCAGGCTTGATCGTCCCCAACTGCCCTCCCTTGCAGGCCTAGTCCCTCCCAACTGCTCTCCCTTGCTGGCAATCTTGTGGTGGCCATCTTGTGTCCACATGGGGGCAGGATCTTTGACCACATGGGGGCAGCCATCTTGTGTGTTGGAGTGATGGTCAATCTGCATATTACCCTTTTATTAGATAGGATAGAGGCCTGGTGCACGGGTGGGGGCCAGCTGGTTTGCCCTGAAGGGTGTCCCGGATCAGGGTGGGGGTTCCCTTGAAGTGTGGGGTGGCCTGAGCGAAGGGCCTGTGGTGGTTTGCAGGCCGGCCACGCCCCCTGGCGACCCAAGCGGAGGCCCTGGTATCTGGGGTTTATTTATCTTCTACAATTGAAACTTTGTAGCCTGGAGTGGAGCCAAGCCTTCTGCTTGCTCCGTGTGGCAGCCATTTTTGGGGGGATTTATGTATCTTCTATAATTGAAACTTTGTAGCCTTAAGCGGAGGCCTGGGCCGGCCAGGGTATGCGGAAAGCTTGGCTTTCTCCATCACTGGGGCAACCCTAGCCTCCTGCTCTTTCCAGCTCCGTGGCTGCCGCCATTTCTGTTTGGGTTTATGTATCTTCTATCATTGAAACTTTGTAGCCTTGAGTGGAGGCCTAGGCCGGCAAGGGCAGGCGGAAAGCTTGGCTTCCTCCATTGCCGGGGAAACCCAAGCCTCCCTCCTGCTCTCTGTGGCCGTAGCCATCTTGGTTGGGTTTATTTGCATATTTGCTCCTGATTGGCTGGTGGGCATGGCTTGTGGGTATGGCTTGTGGGTATAGCAGAGTGATGGTTAATTTGCATATTACTCTTTTATTAGATAGGACTAGAGGCCTGGTGCACAAAATTCGTGCGTGGGAAGGAGGGCAGGAGGGGGCCCTCAGCCCAGCCTGCACCCTCTCCAATCTGGGACCCCTCAGGGCATGTACAACTGCCTCTTGCAATCCAAGATCACTGGCTCCTAACTGTTTGCCTGCCTGCCTGCCTGCCTGATCACCCCTAACTGCCCCTCTACTGGCCTGATCACCCCTAACTGCTCCTCTGCTGGCCTGATCGCCCCTAACCTCCTCTGCCTCACCCCATACCCAGGACTCAGGATTCCCTCCTCCAGCTGGTCGCAGGCACCCGGGACCTGGGCTTCCCTCCCTCTGGCCGACCGCAGGCACCCAGGACTCAGGCCAGCTTTGCCCGGGCCAGCCACAGCCACAAGTGACCATGGGCAGGTGACTTTACCCAGGCTGCAGCCGTAGGCTCCCAGGACCATAGGGCAGGTGGCTTGTCCCTCTCCCAGGCCTCAGCCCCAGCTACTGGTGCCTGGGAACACAGGGAAGGTGGCTTGTCCCTCTCCCAGGCCACAGCCCAGCCGCTGGCGCCCGGGACTGCAAGGTGGGCAGCTTGTCCCTCTCCCAGGCTGCAGGTGCAGGCACAGCTGCTGGCACCCAGGACCGCAGGGTGGGCAGCTTGTCCCTCTCCCTGGCCACAGCCTATCTGGTCCCCATTCCTCTCTCACAAGCTCATTTGTGCCTGGCTGGTCCCCATTCCTCTCTCCCCAGTGTTGAGTATCTGAGCCATTATAGCATGATGGTGTGAGGGCATGACAACCATTTGCATATTAGCTCTTTATTATATAGGATTCAATGAATCTATGAGACCTGACACAGCCAAGACTGTGGAGAGATAAAAACCCATTGCATTGTCTTCTCAGTGTTGCCAGAGAAATCAGTGGGTCTAATTTCCCTGACACTAGTGGGAGAGGCATGGCTCTTGCAAGATCTTTAGAAAATGAATTTTCTAAGACTTGCATAGGAGACTGAATGGTTTTTATTGGTGTGGAATTATATTTCTCTAGTTGCAAAGTCCCATGCCCCTTAATCCAGTCCTGAAAATGGTGCGGCTGGGTTCCAGCAGAGCCAAAAATAGGGCCAGTGTCCAGAGCTTCCATTCCATGATGGGACTGAGTCCAGTACAGCATCAGGCTAGTTAAAGTCCACTGTGTAGAGTCCACATGGCTGTGCACCCCATGGACCAATGCAGGGGAGCATCGGTTTATTACAGAGAGAGCCAAGAAGGAGAGAGGGGGTGCTCCGTTGTCCAGGAGTTTAAATATTCAGGTTTTGCACCCTTGCAGTGGCCACACCTATTCTGGCCATTAACTTGTTCCCAGGTATGACTGACAGGTAAGCTTCTCCCCATGTCACCCAGACCTTAATGGGCATAGCGATCTGCTGTGAACAGACTTGGGGAATGTTAACTGCAGCTTCCTGACAAAGCTGCATATATGGATGCCTGTATTATTTAGTCTCCCCTTTACCACTTTCCTGTTAAATAATAACCAGGTTATTATAATGGTAGCAAAAGTTCATCCAGTAGCAAAACTGTGGATTCTATTCATGAACTAAACTCAGTTATCATAAATAAATTTAGGGAATATGCATATGAAGTATCATTTCAAGTGAGGACCAGCTATAACCTCTCATCTATGTGCTAAGTCCAAAGAAAAAAAAAAGTGGATGTCATACAGCATCCTTTCCTAAATCTATTAACAACAGTGGTGGAGTTTCTTTTTTGAGAGCCTAGCCTTATGTCCCCAAGATCATCCTGAGCAAGGAAGTGAATGATTCATCAATTTGGCCTCTTTAAATATGTGATTTAAAGAAAATAAACCACTCATATGCCATTATTCAAGATTTTTAAAAGTCTATTAAACAAGTTTTATAATATTACTACAGTGATATTTTCAAATATAAAATGATGCCTTTGAAATACCTTAGAGTCTGGAAATAAAGTTTTATGATTCAACTCCATTTAATTATCCAATCAGGTGAAAACTAATCCCTTCTCAATTTCATACACTTAACTCGGCAGCATTCAGGGTACACAGACATAAAATTGATCTGTTGCAATTGAAGGTTATAAATACACTAAAATGTCTTCTCATTACTGAAACTTTACATCTACAAAGTAAAACTTTATAGGGTATCGGCTTTAAAGCATGTTAATTTCAAAGCAACTGCTATTTCTCCGGCTGTTTAAAAGGTAGCAGATCAGCTCATCCCAGATAACTCAGAACCCACTTTCCCCAGGTGCCCTACATTATGAACTAACAAGTCCTATTGTGTTTCACACCGGGAGACTCTTTGTTATGCGCCGTTAGCCAAGCTATCTGTTCTCCTTTGAGATTTGCCATAAACATTAGTATAGCTATTATTGCAACCATAAGAAACATACAGAATTCATCTGCTTTTTATCTTTCAAAGAAAAAAACTTCATTGTCTTGACTAACATGATATTTGTATGTGTTTTGAATTTTAATCATATAAATCTGGAAAAGATCCATATTTTAAATCTGTGATGCAGAAATCAGATCACCAGATTTGGAGTCAGAAACAAAGGCCTAAATTCGGGCAAGCAGCCTGTTTGAACAGTCCACATGAATCTGCCAAGCAGCGAGAGCCAAGGGCAGGACTCCCATGTCAGCAGAAGGAAGTTCTTCCGTGATGAATCACACAGCCAGTTTCCTGAACAAATAGCACCTGAGAAGAATCAGGCACCACCTTGTTTCTCTACCTTAAAGGTAGAGTGGGATCTGCAAGTTCACCCCCATGGGCAGCACTGGAGAAAGCCCTGCTTACAGAAGGAAATCCCCAAGGAGTAGAATAACAGACCTGAAAAGAGACAGCATTTAAATGGAGGGTTTCCTTGGAAAATTATGCTGAACCCACCCAATTATAACCCACCCACTGGCCATTTTTGATAGGTATCCATATTTAGCAGAGAACATAATGTCAGCAATGCACGTGAAATAGGAAACATGAAAGTTACTAGCTTCTGAACGAGAAGCACACCATTATTCGGAGATGGGTGTGCGAGGTCAGTCTGCAGGCCTGCCTGGCTCTCTGTACAGCTGCCTGGGGCAGCCTCCCAAATCCTCGGGCAGTCTCATTGTGCCCAGGCCCTATACTCCTCACCTGTAAGGAACTTAAAGAATGCTAGTTCAGCCTAGATTTTATCTCAGACTCAAGTGGTAGAAACTGGTTAGTCCCTGTTCTTATACTCCAATGACAAAGCGTCCCCTGCAAGAGGCCTGATTATAGTCCCTATAAGCTAGGGTAGCTTCCTCTGTATTCTTTCCCACCAAGACTGGTACATATGGCCTAATTCGTACCAGGATTTTCAGGCATAACACTATCCCTTGATGGGCCCTATGTTCTCTTACCAGACTTCTCTGGGGCCAATGGATAAATAACCACAGAATTACTTACTTCCTGACCCCAGGATTATGCTAAAGGATACATACACACATTTCATGTACCCACACCACAGCTCAATAAGATGTGTATCTTTCCCCAGTTTCAAGTATGGGAAACTAAGGCACAATGCTACCAAATAACTTGCCCAAGGCCTTATTGCTAGTAAACAGAGAGTCTTAGAGTCCAACCCAGGTCTGTGTGGTCTCTAAGCCTGACCACTATATCCCATTTCCTATAGAGATGCAGACTTAGACTCTTGCCAGGCATAGTCATTCTCCGGAGACCAAGCTTCCGCTCTGATTTACCTCTGTCTGCTCCATCAATGTGGTGCTTTGTGAGAGGGAACAGGTGAATTCCCCTCCTGGTTCCACACTATAAATCCTGGTCAAAACATCTACAATAAAGTGCAAGGAGAAAGGTGCGTGTCAGTGCCGACAGCTGAGAGTGCCAGGAGTATATGCTTTTTTATGATCCCGTGGGGCTTTGCTTGAGGGTCTGCAATTTTAAACCGGCCTCTGTTTCATCTTAATGTAGAAATATCAACTATAAACAGGAGACCAATATCCCTACATGTGCCAATGGCATTCTGGTATTCAGATCACATCCTTTCCTTGGGCAAATATAGACTTACTGTTTTCCACAAGGAGTCATTGACCTAGGGAAAAATGATGGTTGCTAAAGTAAAAAAAAATTGTGCAGCCTCATAGTTTAGTCAAAAACAACAAATCAGGGGATATTTTTTCCTGTGTCTCTTTAACATAAAATATTCACAACCTCCTTCAACCTTAGTCTCATCACTGATAATATGAGTGATGTCTTGTTTCCTGCCAAGTATTTCAGGGAAACAGAGACGAAAATGTTTATAGATTCTGGAATGAATGATCTGGTAAAGAAAAATAACTATACAAAGGACTGTAGTTATATTCTCTGCAGAGAGGAGATTTGTTTGAACAACAAAATTCCAAAGGGAAATGATACAAATAGTCACGTTTGATGAAAATCCATCCTCTCCCTACTGTGGGCTTTAGTCACAGCAGAGATTAGACCTAAAAGTTACCAAACTTTGTGCAATTCATTATGTTGGGTTCTGCTTTTAAGGATCGTCCAGTGTCTTTGTCATATTAGGAACTTACAATTCCTTTCCTAATGTGTTAGGAACACACCCACTGCACACTCATTGGATGCCATCCTTCAATGTGACAACAGATCCAAAAATAATCAAGAAACGATGCCGAGGTAGAATGATTTATCCAGAATATAATTTCTTAAAATCATCTTACATCTTAGATCCGAAGCCCACACTCAGGGAGAGCCCTTGTTCTTTGTTCACCACCCTTGTCTCTCACTGAGTTTCCGTTTGGATCATTTCTATCGGCCTATCTTCAAAGTCTACTGTGTCTTTTCTCGCCTATGTCTAGCCTGGGGGCTGTGGAGGGTAGAGATGGAGTCAGTCTGGTGAGGAGCTGAACTGAGTTTGGGGTTTTTGTTAAAACACAGATCTGAATTCCTCGGGCCCTGAGCTCAGCTACCTGGCACTTGGTGTGGGTCTTAGCAGGTTTTTCTCCGCATCCTGATCCATCTCTAGGCCTCAGAGGTCACTGCCTGCCCATCCCACAGGCCTCTCTGCCCAGCAGTGGCCTATAGATGCAGGTGGCATGAGATGCCCAGCTCCAGGTGGGGCTGGGTGGTCCAGTCCCAGCAAACCAAGGGCACCAAGGCCTGGGGTGGGGCTTTCCAAGTCCTTGTTTCCCCAGGGTGGGCAGTTTCCTGTCACCCATGGGAAGGAGCCCGTGGGAAGGAGGCCAGGAGGCCCGCAGACCGCCTGGTGTCCGGCCGCCCGGGCCCTAAACTGCCACACTAGTCTACCCTCAGCTTTGAGGGTGCCTTCTTTAGCTGTGTTCTTCCTGCCCAGTGTTAGTGCTGGGAGAGTGAGTGTGTCCTATGCTCCTTGTCAATCTGGAAGTCAGTGCACCGGTTACTTTGGACACGCTCCCTAGGGAGCTGAAGGTAAGGGAGGGGCCTGGGGACATCTGGCCTCTCCCCTGACAGCAGAAGGAGCATGCTCTTTCAATCTCCATGGCCAGGGGGAAGCGGACACTGTACTTTTTAAAGTAAATTTTAAAGCTACTCACCTTTCATGGAGGGTAAATAGTTCCTCTTCCTTTCTTCCCTGAGCAGAGCTTCCTCCAGAAACGGAGACAACAGCGAGGGCCCACATCTTTGGGGACATTCCTGAGTATGATTCCCAAAATCACAGCGCCAGGTGATAACTGAGGAGTTTTCATTATAAAAACAGCATTTTTCTAGCCAAAACCGGTTTGGCTCAGTGGATAGAGCGTCGGCCTGCGGACTGAAGGGTCCTGGGTTCGATTCCGGTCAAGGGCATGTACCTTGGTTGCGGGCACATCCCCAGTGGGAGGTGTGCAGGAGGCAGCTGATCGATGTTTCTCTCTCATCGATGTTTCTGACTATCTATCCCTCTTCCTTCCTCTCTGTAAAAAATCAATAAAATATATTTTTTAATAAAAAAAAACAACAGCATTTTTCTAAAATGTGTTTTACAAAATTCTACTTCCTAATGGATTGAAATGAGTATTACTCTTAAATCAGGATTTATTGGCCAGCGTATTAGTAAATGCTGCTTTAAAGCGGTTAAAGGTGCCTTTACCACAGGCTGTGCCCAGTCCCTTGAGAGCCCAAACCCGCTACAACATGCTTACACATAAACCTCTGGGCATGTGCACAAACATATCAGTAAGTCAGTAGAGTCTCAGAAGTGGAATTCCTGATTCAAAGAGAATCCTCATTTTCAAAATTTTCATTCGAATTCACATTCTGCACTTCAACAAAAACTAAACCAACTTACATCCACAAAGAGTGCATTAATTAATATTCCCATTTTCCTATACATACTCAGTAACCCTGTGTATTACCAACCTTCTAATGGTTGCTAATTTTATAGGAGAGGGATAGTGCCTTAGGGTTCTCATTTGCAAATTAGGAATGTGTATGTTTGTATACTTCAGAAGTACTTAGTCTTTGCTCATTTTTTTATTGGGTTCATCTCTTATTTATTTGGAAAAGTTCTTTATATTTTAAATAAGTTAGGTCTTTTACTATGAATTACAATTTTCTTATTTTGCCACTTCTAACATTGTTCACAAGGTTTGTTCTTATTCACAAATGCTAATTTGTGTGTAGTCAAATTAAGCAATTATTTCCCTGAGGCTTTCTGAGTTCTATGCCATGTTTAAAATACCTATTCCACTACAGATTATATTTTTAAAATCATTAGACTATTATAGTACATCACAAAATTAAATTCTATGTAACTGTTATAAACAATAAGATAAATCTATATGTACTATTACAGAAATGGGTCCATTAATGTTAAATATTCAAAAGACCTTTACCTTTATTATTTTATTTAAGCCTCGCAACACTCTACCAAGTTCATGTTGTTCTTTCCGCAATTGTACTAATAAGGAGAGTGAGTTACCGAGATGTTAAGGATCTTTTAACTTCTCTGAAGTCTCATAGTGGGTGGAGGAGCCAGGATCTGCTCTGGGCTGACAGACTCCAGAGCTTCAACTGCCAGGCAGACTACTGGACTTGGCTCTGTATCTGGAATATAGAGACCTGGGCTGGCCTCTCCTGGCTGTGTTCTACTCTTCAATGGAAATCATCAATTAGGAAGAAATTGAAGTCTCTGAAGATATCTTTACAAGGCTCTCCTTTCTGTGTTTGTTGGTAGGGTTTTGTTTGTTTTTTCCTAGAATGAGCCTGTATTTCATTTATAATAATTCTTTTACCAAAAAAAAAAAAAAATCCACTTGACATTAGAGAAAGATCAACAGTCTTTCTAAATGTTTTAGTACTAAATGTTCTCCAAGCTTCTTTGAGCCTGGAATATAGCTTGGGAGAGCATTTCGAAGAACTAGTATTCTTTTAAAATGAGTGAGTTTGGGAGAAGGAAGTAAAACAGCAGGATTCCCTCTCCCAGTTCCCCTCACTTTGCTAACAGCTGTGTTACCAGTTGAATGTTTACCGAGTATATCATGTCTGTTTTCAATAAGATATAACCGTGGCCCTTTCTAGTTACATGTGCAAGGGAAAAGATGTTGTTGATGTAACTTATTATTTTTAATTTATCTTTTTTTGAAAGCATTACAAATGTCTCCTTTTCATTCCCCAATGTCCCCTCCTCCCCACTCCTGTCCCTTCCCAGGCCTACACCCCACTATTGTCTGTGTCCATGGGTTATGTATATGCATAACCATGTTGTCTCAAGGGTAAGAGATGCTTCTTTTTCACAGCTGTTTAGTATTCCATGGTGTAAATGTACCACAACTTTTTTAGCCACTCATCTACTGAAGGGCACTTGGGCTGTTTCCAGATCTTAGCTATTGTAAATAATGCTGCTATGAACATAGGGGTGCATACATTCTTTCTGGTGTTTCTGTTTTCTTAGGATATATTCCCAGAAGTGGGATCACTGGGTCAAATGACAGTTCCATATTTAATTTTTTGAGGAAACTCCGCATTGCTCTCCACAGTGGTTGTACCAGTCTGCATTCCCACCAGTGTACTAAGGCTCCTTTTTCTCCACAAACTCATCAGTACTTGTAATTTACTTTTTTTAATGAATTAAATTATTACCTGGCATTTTGTTAAATTCTATAGTAGTTAAGGTGGTCCACATTGCATTACCAAGTTTAGGTTGCAGAGGGCCTATTTCCCTCCATTCAACTCTCATGTCTGTTGTTCATGTCCATCACTGTGGGCCAGGGCCTTCTCTTCTGCCCCCTGTATATCCCCACTCAGCCTAAAAAAGTTCATACATTAACTGCTGCAAAGTGTTTATGCCAACAAAATCCAGACCTAGGTTAATTCCTGGGGGAAGCCCCTTTCCCTGGGCAATCTGCACATCTATTCAAGAAATCCTTATGGCACAAGGCTTTTCGGGCTCTTTATGAAGGCCTTATTCATCTGCATTGATTAAATCCCACCTAATTAGACTCAGGTCAAGGTCACTAGTACAGTTATATGTTTCTATGGAAACATTTACATTTTTCACCCACCATCCACTTCATTTCTTTCTTTTTTAAAGTAACAATTGCCACATGCCCTCTAGACTGAAGAAAATTCATAGGAGTGTCATGTTTCCAAAAATATGAGCTTATTTTTTAATTGCTAATATTTATTTCCTTATCAAATAATTAAACACCTATGTGCCAAGTTCTGACAATTTAAATAAATGAGACATAGTCTCTTTTCAAAGAAATCCTCAAAACCAGTGGAGACCAGAGGCCTGAAGACGTCATTGCCGTGCAGGACAACGGATGCTGTGAGTGGAGGTCAAACCAACTCCATGGATCCAATGAGGACAGAGGGAAACCTGGGAACCCCCGCTCCCAAAATTATTTTCCAATAATACTTAAGGTCATTCCCTCAGCAATTTTAAACCTCTCCATTCATTCCATTTCAGACTCCATTTTTACCATGTTTCCAGGCCAGGCCATGCACTGAATATACAGTCACATAAATCACATTATTTAAAGTGGAGGACTTTGTGATATAGTTACTTTTCTATTTTCATATAAGCAAGCTCATACTCACAGAGGTCAGTTTCCTCAAAGCCACACAGTTGGGAAAAGTTTTGAATTATAGTTTAATCTAATTCTCCTGCCTCAAGACTATTGATTATCCTGAGGTACCATCATTGTGCACAGTACCATCATTGCTTCACCTCTTATGTGATTGTTCCCGTGGGGTCAGCCTGGGAGGACATAGTTGACACTAGAAAATACCCCAAGTGCTAGTTTACTTAATAGTCCAGTCTCCCAAGATAAGTTGTATTTCCTTTATTTATGTGTGGATAAAGTTTTTCTCTATTCACTCAATATTGTAATCTAGTCATATTTTCAGAGATAAACCAATCCTATATATAAAAAAAAAATCGTAATATGCTAAGTGTCTGACCAATCGGACAGTTTGGTTGACTGCTTGGCCAGTCGCTATGATGCGCACTGACTGCCAGGGGCCAGACGCTCTGATCAGTAGGTTAGCTTGCTGCTGGGGTCCAGCCGATGGGGACTGGGTGAGAGGGCTAGACATGCCCTGCAGCCCTCCCATGGTCTTTCCCTGGCCGCTGGCCCCCATCGGCCCCGATCGGGACTTGGTGAGATAACCCCAATCAGCCCCGATCACCAGCCAGGCTGAGGGACATCACCCGTGCACAAATTCGTGCACCGGGCTTCTAGTTTTACAAATAATCATAAAACTTTAATTATTAGTTAGAACATTAATAAGGCTCTTCATTATCTTAATTTATTTCAGTTTCTTATATATCAGTCTCATAATCATCATGCATTTGGGGAGCTAGACCTCAGAACATACAACTAGAGGCCAAAAAAAAAAATGTTTGATCTTGAAACTGTCAATCTAATTTGTTTGGTATAATTAAAGGGTGTAACCAGTACTCACATAACCATATTAAGGTATCACAAGATAAATGAAGCTAATAAAAATCACTACTGTATACTGAAAGACAAACTAGCCACTAGAAAAATGCCCCACACTAAAATGGTTTACCAGGAGTAAACCATACTGATTAGCTTGGCACTTCTCCAACATCAAAGCAAGACCAGAAAGTAAAATCTAAGCTAATCTAATTGACTAGACTGCAATAATAATAATTTCTATGATTTATTCAGTCCATTTATCCTGTATTGACTATCTATGGCTACATAAGAAATTACCCCAAAGCTTTGCAGTTTAAAGTGACAAACAGGTATGATAGTTCTGTGGATCAGGAATTCAGGAGTGGCCCAGTTTGGTGGTTCTGCTCGGGGCTTCATGAGGTTGCTGTCATGTGAAGACTTGACTGGGGCCAATGGCTCCATTTCCAAAATGACTCTCTGACATAGCTATTGGCAAGAACTATTGGTTCCTATACATGTACCTCTCCATAAGGGTTACTTGAGTGTCCTTGGCCTGCCTCCTGAGCAGGATGGAAAACACGATTCATCTGAGGTCACATCCCCATCATGTCCACACTAGAGTGTTGACACATATCAGCCCTACTGACTAAGAGGGGACTACATGAAAACCTGAATGCCACCAAGTGAGGGTGTTTGGGTCCACCATGAAGGCTACACACCACACATGCTTAACACTGCACAGGAACCAGTACTTTTGATCCTAGGATAGCCCCATGAGATAATATAGTTATTAATATGCTACCCATTTATAGATGTGGAAAATACAATTTAGGAAGGTTATGATAATGGACCCAAAGCCTGTAGGTAGCATAGGTTACAATTAGCTCAACCGGGTCTCCTTATCTGAACACTATCTATGGACTTTCTACCCCTAATAATACAAACCTAGAAGGATGTGAGTGTGGTGTTGCTGATTTAAAAAAAAAAAAAAAAAAGCTGAAAAGCATTCTCTGGGATTGCAAAACAATTGTAGAATCTGTGCAGAAGTGAAGGTTACATGGAGGAGAGCCAAAAGGTAAGTGCAGGTGAGTGCTGCTTCCACACTGCATGTTATTGGAAGAGGATCCTTCTGTTCTTGCCAGCATCCTGCAAGAGGAATCCAACCCCCTTACCTGGACCCAGTTCACTAGTTCCAACTACTGACTCATTCCAATGCTCAGGATAATAGACTTGTATTCTAAAATCCATAAAAAATAATCTCCCACTGTAACCGAATACATCAAGATCTGGCATTTGCAAATAAAGCTCTTAATTTGGGCAATGTCAGGTGGCACAAACCTAAGGATGAGATATTTCTGGCTGACTTGCCAAGGTTCTTCTCCTCTAAAGAAGCCAGGCAGCTAGTCACATTTCAAAAGTCCTTCTTCTACTTTCATAAAACAGATATCCCAATAAATACTTGCTCACCTTTAATCATTTTGTAATCAGACCTCCAATATGATGCTTCTGGCTTCACAGAGTACTAGTGCCCATGGACTGGAGAGTGATGGCCACAGTTAGAAGCTGTACAGAATGAATGTTCCATTCCAAGACCAAGTCAGCATCTTCCGAGGAACAATCCCCCTTTGTTTGGGCTTTTTAAGAAATTTCATTTTTGAAAAGTAGTTATGAAGTTCAGCATCAAATCCAACTTTACTCGGAAACCTGTTCTCTGCCACTTTATAAATAACAACAACATCAGTAATAAAAATGCAAAATTAAACTGCAGGAGAGGATTGATGGCTGGAGGGCCAGACATCCTCAGAGAATTCGTTTACCTCCTAGGCACTGAAGATGACGGACCAGTGTGCAGATCACTTTGTTCTCTTTCAAACCATGGGGGAAGAAATGATGAGAAGTGAGGGCACAGCTATGGGATGAACTCTGAAGCCCATACACTTCGGCTCCCAAGCTTTTGCACAATAGTGTATGGTTACTACAGTAACTGATGACTGTTTTGATTTGTATTCCCCACAGTGCTGCTACAGTATGCATCCTCAGCTTGGGACTGTTGAGACTCTTCAGTGTGAGCTGCTATTTTCCTTAAAATTAAAGCTAACCTCACAGGGATCATGTCCTGGAAAAGCAGGTTTTCAGAAGCAACCTGATATTTTCACAGCCGTGGTCTCTCTGCACAGCTCTTTTTATAGTTTAAGGAGGTAACTCTGGAGTTAGGATCATGGAATTAAAGTATGAGCTATACCATGTCATCAGGACACAAAAGCAGTCAAGATCTTCACTCATTCCCATATCCACATAATCTCCTGGAGGCAGAACACTGGCCCAGACATATCTGAGTCCCAACAGTGGCCAAACAGGGTTTCCTAAGATATCCAAAAGGTGTAAGTATGCAAAGTTCAAAAATAAAATCCTGCACTTAGAACTGCTCTTCTGGGGGAGGGGCAAGGGGGATCTGCTTAGTAGAGAGCAAGTGATCGATCATTTACAGGATATTGTAGAAAAAAAAATAAACTTAAAATAAGTGTGGGTCAACAGCATGATGTAACTACCAAAAATTATGTCAACAACACTTGGCAGAGCAAACTCATGGAAAGGGGGTGTTCATACTCCAAGACCACCTGCACTCACATACACCCTGTGCATTGTCTGCTCACTTCAGTTTATCAAAGACATTGATGGCATGGCTCTTCGCGGTGGCTTTCAGAAGGATCTTCACATTCTAAACTTCCTGAGGCTTGAGGGTTTAAAAATATCCTGTCTCACTCATTCTGATAGTTTAACAGGATGTGCAACACTAACTCAAACTTCTTTCCCTCAGCAGTTAAAAATATTTATTTATTACCCTCTTACATCAAGTGTTATTGGTGAAAAGTTTGATGTCATGTAAGACTCAAAAAAGATTGATAATATTCATTACATAAAAATGAAAACAAAACAGTCAGAATTGTCGTTGCTTTATTTTTTGCAGTGAAAAAAGTGCATAGCTTAATAAAACACAGCCGTTTCTGCAGTCTTTCTATTGCAATATCACGTTATGTATCTGCGGGAGAGTCCACTGTACACTCATGAGCTAATGACAAAAAGGCAAATAACACCTTAGTATTATGAAAATATTTTTGGCTTCACATACTCCTTTAAATATTCGTAAGAAACCCCTGGACTTCACAGATTACACTCTACAAAATGCTGGCATAAACTCAAAATGAATGAAAGCCTGAAATTTTAGACTCAAAAAATCCTAGAAGAAAACATAGGCAGTAAAATCTCAGACATTTCTCATAGCAATATTTTTTCTGATATATCTCCTCAGGCAAGGGAAACAAAAAGAAAGAATAAACAAATGGGACTACATTGAACTAAAAAGTTTTGCACAATAAAGGAAACCATCAATGAAATGAAAAAACAACCCACTGAATGGGAGAACATATCCTATTTCCAATGATACATCTGATAAGATATTAATATCCAAAATTTATAAAGAACTTCTACAACTCAATAACAACAAGTACAACAAATCCAATTTAAAAAATGGGCAAAGAACCTGAATCAACACTTCTCCAAAGAGGACATACAGATAAACATAGACATATAAACATATGAAAAGATGTTCAACATCAGTAATCACCAATAAATGCAAATTAAAACTACAGGAGTTATCACCTCACACCTGTAAGAATGGCTACCATCAATAAATAAGTATTGCAAGTATGTGGAGAACAGTGACTCTTCATGCCCTGCAGACTAGAACAGCAGATGTGGAAAGCAGTATGGAGTTTCCTCAAAAAACTAAAAACTGCCTTATGACCCAGTGATCCCACTTCTGGGAATATATCCAAAGAACCCCAAAACACTGATCCAAAATAAGATATGCACCCCTATGATCACTGCAGCACTGTTTACAGTAGCCAAGGGGTTTAAGCAAAAAAAAAATAACTCATAGACACAGACAATGGTATAGTGATTACCAGAGGGAAAGGGGGTGGGGGAGTAGAAGGTGATTACCAGAGAGAAAGGGGGATGAGAGGTGAAGGAAGGATCTTGACTTTGGATAATGAACACAAAATACAATATACAGATGATGTATTATTGAATTGTACACCTAAAACCTATATAATTTGTTAACCAATGTCACCCCAATAAAGTCAATAACATTTTTAAAAAGTATTCTTAAGATTTGATTTTTAAAATTTATTTTAATATCTCAAAATACACTCTATATCTTCCTAGTGAGATGATTACAAGTTTGATGAGAAAAATATACTCAACAGTGGAGAAGAGGGCCTTTTTGTTTGAGAGCTTTATTCCTACAGATTTCCACCCCTCAATTTTATAGTTCATATATAATTGGGGATATTGTATAGTGTGAGTTATTTTAAACTATCAGTAATAGGACAAATTATCCTACCATTGTCAGGATAACTACTCCATAATTCCACACTATTCCAAATTCTACCTTCAAATTATCTGAAGAAGTATATCAATTATGCAGGCACTCATTCTTTGTTTTTTTAACCCTCCATTTCCTATCAAACCGAACAGCTTTGTAGCATTCTTACTCTGATTTTCACACCCCTTCTTTTCCATAATTACTCTCCCTCTGTTTGAAAAACAGCTCAGTAGCAACACAAGAAAATGGGGAGGGCATGGCTCAGCAGAAGTTGAATTGCATTTTTAAAGGAGTTATTAGTTATTAGTTCTCTAACTTAAACACCTGATAAAATCATAAGGAAAATTCTAACACCCTGGGAAGCTGCTTGGCAATATGCCCTCCCATTGGAAGGCTTCCAAGTGAATCCACATATTTTGCACCAGCATCCAGTTCTCGGTGCTCTCTCTTGAGTGGAAAGTCACAGCACAGTTTCTGAATCTGAGCTTTGAAGGGCACATTGTACCTAAAATGGGAAATATGCTCAGCATTTATTGTTGTGGTTTTTTTAATGCTTTAATTTTATTGTTTTTGTTTTCAAATTAAAGAGGTTTTTCCTTTAAAAAAAATGCCTCTAAAAATGGAGAAGAAAAATTCCAACAATGTTATTTTTAAATGGGCTAATGAAATGAAAGACTATTCACAGAAAAAGGAAGTAGCCCTTAGACATAAGAAATGATGTTCAGTCTTGCTCGTGTTAAAAGAAACACAAACTAAAATTATGCTAATACACCATTCAGCAAAAGAAAAAAAAATGTTTTCTCAAAAGTTTAACTATTTTTGTTGTTGGCAAAACTGTGAAGAAACCTAATAGCAGTAAGAAACTTAGCACTCAGATTGTGGGTTCTAAACAACACTTTCCTCTAAAGAAAATCAGAAATTTTCAAGAAATAGCTGATTTTCAGTCTGGAACAAAAATATACAGATGCACCCAGCCTGTGTCACTCAGTGGTTGAGCGTTGACCTATGAACCAGGAGGTCACAGTTCGATTCCCGCTCAGGGCACATGCCCAGGTTGCAGGCTCAATCCCCAGTAGGGGGGCGTGTAGGAGGCAGCTGATCAATGATTCTTTCTCATCATTGATGTTTCTATCTCTGTCTCCCTCTACCTTCCTTTCTGAAATATATATATATATATATTATATATATATATATATATATATATATATATATATATATATATATAATGCACTTAGAACATCTTGTATCTGATAAAGAGAGAGCTGTCAAAGAATATTAGGATTATGTCTAGATGGCTCAAGAGACAACTTGATGAGGTTCTCGTTACTAAATATGGTACAACTCAGCATCAACAAGGATAATAACCACAATGGATTGAAATACACAGTATATGTTTAAACCCATGCCTTCATAATAACACTACAAAATAAAAATAATAGGTGGGGGTGGGGGGACTAGATGAAAGAAGATGAAGGGATTAGCCAAAGAACATATATGCATAACCCATGGACACAGACAACAGTGCGGTGATGGCCAGAGGGAAGGGGGTATGGGGATAGGTGGAGAGGGGTCGAAGGGCGGGGAGGGAATGGGGACATCTGTAATAGTGTCAACAATAAAAATAAACTTAAGAAAATAAAAATAAAAATAATAGGTTAACTTTGAAGGATGATAGCAAACCAACTCATTTTTTTAAAATAATTCATAAAGGAAAACTAAAGCATTTATTTTGCCTTTCCTATAAGAACTATAACACCTAAAGATATTTATTTATCACATGATCTCACTCATTTGTGGAATATAATGAACAACATAAACTGATGAACAAAAATAGAACCAGAGTCATAGAAGCATTGAACAGACTGTCCAACCTATGAGGGAAGGTGGGGAGATTGAGGGGGTAAGAGATCAACCAAAGGACTTATATGCATGCATATGAGCATAACCAATGGACACAGACGGGGCGAAGGTGTGAGGGCATGTGCTAGGGGTTGGGGGCTACTGTGGAGTGGTCAATGGGGGAAAATGGAGACTTATGTAATACTTTAAACAAGAATTTAAATTTTTTTTTTAAAAAAAAGAACTATACCACCTGGCCGGTTGTTGCTCAGTGGTTGAGCATCAACCTATGACCAGGAGATCACAGTTCAATTCCTTGTCAGGTCACATGCAGGCTTGATCCCCAGTAGGGGACGTATGAGGCAGCTAATCAATAGTTCTCATCATTGATGTTTCTATCTCTCTCCCTCTGTTTTTCTGCAATCAATAAAAAAATATTGTACAAAAGAACTATACCAATGGATTACCAAATAGCAGGCAGCCATGCTGTGAACAGCCCTCCAGAGAGCTTTACATGCAAGGTTTTAATAACCTTCCAGCCAATAGTCAATGAGGAATGGAGGCCTACCAGCAATTATGTGAGTGAGCCTACGTCAGATTTTCCAGGCTTTAAAATCATTGCAACCCTGGCCAAAAGCTTAGCTGAAACTTTGTGAGACACCCTGAGGCAGACACACCCAGCTAAGCTGCTGCCCTATTCAGAACTCTGAGAACCTGTGATAATGCTTGTTTTAATAATTTTAATAATTACTAGGTTTTAAAGTAATTTGGTACATAGCAATAAATGACTAATACAGATGTTGGTTCTAAAGGTGGAATATACCATAACAAAAACCTATGTGTGGGAAAGGTAGGGGGCAAAAACTGGTCAGTTAAAGGACTTTAAAGAGAGCATTAGTGAATGTCTAAATTGCCTTGATCAGAATGTTGGTAGAATTTTTAACTTTAAGGAAGCTTCCAGTGAGGTCTTACAAAAATGAGAAAAATCTTATTGAAAACTGGTGGAAATGGCAGAAAGTGGCAGAAAGATTCGCAACAGTAACGAGAAGTACTGTGGAAGTTAAGAATGTACTTAGTGAACTGGACTGTAGCTAGCTAGATGAGTAAAAATGCCACATAAATGGTACTTATAGTAAAATCAGAGAAGATCCCCCCCCAACTTTGCAGGGGCCTGAACCCTCACCCCTTCTGAGGGAGGTCTCCTGCCCCCATGGCTGCTTCGCTTCCCATGCCCAGCTCAAATCGGGACCCAGGTAACAGACAGAGACTTGGCCGACAGCAGCTGCCCTCTCACTGCAACAAGACTTGTTTGACATATTTGCAAATGTTATCACTGATAAAGGTTTAATCTCCAACATCTACAGGCAGCTTATACAACTTAATAAAAGGAAGATAAATGGTCCAATAAAAAAAATGGGCAACGGACCTAAATAGAATCTTTTCGAAAGAAGACAGAAGGAAGGCCAAGAGACACATGAAAACATGCTCAAAGTCACTAATTATCAGAGAGATGCAAATCAAAACGACAATGCGATACCATCTCACACCTGTCAGAATGGCTATCATCAACAAATCAACAAACGACAAGTGTTGGCGAGGATGCGGAGAAAAAGGAACCCTCATGCACTGCTGGTGGGAATGCAGACTGGTGCAGCCATTGTGGAGAACAGTACGGAGTTTCCTCAAAAAACTGAAAATGGAACTCCCATTTGACCCAGTAATCTCATTCCTAGGAATATATCCTAAGAAACTAGAAACACCAGTCAGAAAGGATATATGCACCCCTATGTTCATAGCAGCACAATTTACAACAGCTAAGATTTGGAAACAGCCTAGGTGCCCATCAGCAGATGACTGGATCAGAAAACTATGGTACATCTACACAATGGAATACTATGCTGCCATAAAAAAGAAGGAATTATTACCATTTGTAGGCACCTGGATGGAATTGGAGAACATTATGCTAAGTGAAATAAGCCAGTCAATGAAAGAAAAATACCACATGATCTCACTTATTTGTGGATAATAAAAAACATTATAAAGTGATGAACAAAAAGATTGATGCAGAAACAGTAAAGCATCAAACAGACTGTCAAATTACAGCGGGAAGGTTAGGGAGAGGTGGGGGAAATAAGAGATCAACCAAAGGACTTATATGCATGCATATAAGAATAACAAACGGATGCAAAACATTGGGGGGTGAGGGCATGTATGGGAGTGGGGGGGGGGCAATGATAAGATATGTACACATATAATACCTTAATAAAAAAAATTTAAAAAAAGACTTGTTTGAGTTGTCTTATACCCATGATGTGGGGAAGTGGGTTTTTGATATCTAAATCCGACTTAGCACCAGGAATACTCAGGGCCTACTCAAGAAGGCAAATAATCTTTTCCACTAATATTTACAGGGTAAAATAAGATTGTTGTTAGAGTATTAAATTTGACAGTAAAATAGTAGTCAAGTTCTCAGACTAATTTAAATTGGCTAAGTGAAATAAGCGAATATTCTAGAAAAATTAATGGTACTGGACAAAAAGCTGTTCCTAAAGTGTTAACTAAAATTTTTATTGGTAGTTCATCTCATGGTAAAATTGTGTAACATGTAATGAACCTAAAGCAGACATATTTTAGTGCAAAAAATTAAAATTTAAGAGCTATCAAGACTACATTATACAATTTCCAAAAGCCTCCTAATATTTAAATCAAAAAGGGGGGGATAGTAGAAGAATATCATGTAAGGAAAAATATCCTGTAAGTAAATTACATCTAGAAAATTTTTACTTTAGAGAATTAACTTTCATTTGTAATGCTAACAGCAAGACACCCATGAAAAACACACATGGTGTCAAAACAAGCCAAAGGAAAATCATTTGGGCAAAAAATGAAAAAGGATCCCAAGTCAAATTTATAGAAAAGATTCCTTTATTAATTTTTGGTAGAGAATATGTTTGTATATTTTCAGAAAACACCTCCAAGACCATGTGGATTCCTGCAACAGAGAGGAATTGACAGGACTGCTCCAGCCATGAAGACAGAAGAGAAACAGTCCAGAGATGGAAGATGCTGATGATGCCTTGCCATACTAGCAGTCAGCAGCTGTGCGTCGCGGCAGGTTGCCCAGGACCAAACCAGAGAGGGTTGGACCTGCATTACCACCATTTGTCCACCATCCAGAACTGAAATATCATTGCTGACATGTACACATAAGGAACTGTTTGACATTAAAATTGGGACTCAAAAGAACTGTTGGCCCAGAAGGAAACTCACTACAGACTGATTCATTTGCTTCTCAGCATAACCATTATTGCTTTTCTCATTTTCGGTTCTTATAAGTGTATTTCTAGTATCACATGATCTCACTCATCTAGGGGAAATAATGAACAACATAAACTGGTGAACAAAAACAGACCTGGAGACAGGGAAGCATCGATCAGACTGTCAAACCTCAGAGGGAAGGTAGGAGAGGGTGGGGGTAAGGGGGAGAGATCAACGAAAGGACTTGTATGCATGCATATAAGCCTAACCAGTGGTCACGGACAACAGGGGGCTGGGGGCATGCATGAGGAGGGGTTTGGGATAGGAATGGGGGGATGAGGACAAGTATGTGATACCTTAATCAATAAAGAAATTAATAAAAAAAATCAGAGAAGATGGTGATTAGCTAAAGAAAGGACCATTCTACAGAAAGAACCAGAACTTATTAGTTTTAAAGATTCCAGCCTCATCAGATGGTAACAATAGTAAATTTACTAAGAAATACGAGTAACTCTGAATAAAGATCAAATCCAGGACACTCTCAAGTAAACATACTTTAAATCTGAAGCTGACCCCTCCCCAAATAGAGGTAAGGTCAAATAAGTTATGATGCATCTATATGATAGAAATCTGTATGATCATTACAACATAATATCCAAGAATATTATAATGTTAAGTGAAAAGTGCAAAATATAGAACTGTATATGGGGCAAGATTCTATTTATATATAGAGTGTCTCCAAAAAATGTACACATACAATGTCTGTAGATTCTATTATATCTTGAAAATGAAATGTATTTTAATAAACACTGCCTTTATTATTATTCAAGCCTTTATAATTTTTCATATATAAGGTATATGAAAAAAATGTTATTAGTGGGTATCTTTGATAGGATGAAGTGTGGTTATCTTTATGTTCTTTGAACTTTTCTATATTTTTTAATATTTTTGTATTATTTTCATTTAAAAAAAATCACCTTCTACATACAACTAAGCAAACAAACTGCTGAAGGAGTGAGCATGAAATCCTTTGAGATCTCAGAAACATCAAAGGTGGTGCCTCAGAGTGTCCTGCAATCAAAGGAGCTCTCTTCAGGATTTAGGAGTGTGACTCACAGATTCTTTAAGTCTAAGAGTAGAGCTTCTACCAAGCTTAAGGGTATTGTTCCTCAATAGAAGCCCAATGTAGAAAATGAATTGTCTTGAAGAGATTTGTCAGAATGCTTTTTGCCTAATGGTGTGAAATCCAAAAAGATACACAGGAGACCCACACAGTATTAAGAGAATGATATATGCAGAAATATCACCAGCGTGGACTGCAAGAGACAGAGGCAGTACCAAATGAAAAGAGGCCTTAGGACACCTAACATCTACAAATAGGAGGCAAACATAGGCTTCCTTTCACAACAATGAAAAGATGACGTAGAGAGTAGAGTCAAGAGTCCAGAGCGTGTAGTTGAAAGCCCTGAAGAATAACTCCTGAGCAGAAGTACAACTGAGTTCTAAAGAAACCTCCAACAATTGCCCAGCTATCCTATATAATAAAAGGCTAATATGCAAATTGACCGAACGGCAGAATGACCGGTCACTATGACGTGCACTAACCACCAGGGGGCAGAAGTCCAATGCAGGAGCTGCCCCCAGGTGGTCAGTGCACTCCCACAGGGGGAGTGCCGCTCAGCCAGAAGCTGGGCTCACAACTGGCAAGCGCAATGGACTGCAAGAGGGCTCCCGGACTGCAAGAGGGCACAGGCTGAGCTGAGGGGCACCCCCCCCCCCCCGCCAAGTGCATGAATTTCATGCACTGGGCCTCTAGTATTTCATACTTACCATGATCCAGTGACTCTTGGTGCCAGCCATTTTCCTCCTTTTTTAATAAGAATGTCTGCAAAGCAATGACCTAGCTTTGCCATCCTGAATGTCAGGTATGTGAGGGATAAATTGCTTTTCTCTTCAATTTCACAGAAGAGAAATTCTACTCAAAGTACCATACTTAAAGGACTCAGTCCAAGGAGACTCATACTCACCCCGACCTGACTTAGATGATAAGATCTGGACTTTAAACTGAATACCAATAGCAAAAATATAGATAAATTAGAAGCTTTATTCATCACCAGTAAAGAAGACATTTTTTGAGGGGAAAATAGCAAAACTTGGTGAAATTGTTGCCAGTGGAAATAGGGCTCTTCCACCAAGTCATGAGAAAAGCATTTTGGGGCTCCATGCATAGGAGAACGAGGTATAGTGGTAAGATGTATTGGACTGGAAATGAAGGGCTGTCCCCGGATGCACGGTGTCTCATGCACAGCCAGGTGGCTTAGCTCTGTCCCACTGTAGAAGAAGTCCAGGCTCTGGGGCCTCAGAGCCACTCTTGTCTTCAGCACACCCAGGAGGGCCAGGGCCCAGAGATGCAGAATTTCTCTGTCTCATTTCCCCATCTGCACATCAGCTGCTAAGGCCACATGGTTGTGATGAAAAGATAGGACACAAACAAGTGGTTCAGTCCATGCCAGAGCTTAGTCCTGCTACCCACCTGCCCCACCTGCTACCTTAGTCCAGCTCAGACTCTGCCCCACCTGCTGCCTTAGTCCAGCTCAGTCTCTACCCTACCTGCTACCTTTGTCTCTGTTCCCAGCTGCACTCCATCTGACACTGCACTGCCACACCCAGGCCTGTGCTTGGAGCCACGGGACTGCACCTAAAGAGAGCATGCAAGAATGAAGGAACAGGCAGATGAACAAACAAACCTTTGTTAAGCTTTTATTGTATTCTCTCGGGCTTGGGAAAAAGCCGGCTTTCTTTCAAACTAACCAATCTCTTTTCTGGTTTTTTGAGGGCTTGTGCTGGGCCCTCCCCTATCCAACCTGGTTCTTTCCCCAGGCCAGACCTCTCCCCTTTATGGTGCCACTTTGGCTCCTACTGAGTATGCCTCAACAGAGGAATCTCCTCTTTATAGTTTACTAGAGGCTCGGTGCACGAATTCATGCACAGGTGGGGTCTGGCCAGCCTGCCCCGATGGGTGCCGATTGGGGCCAGGCTGGTGGGGGAGAGGGGACACAGGAGGTAGGTTGGCCAGCCCCACCCCAATTGGGGTGGAGGGACCAAACAGGGGTGGGGCTGGCCTGGGGTGGGGCCATGGGCACTTGGCCAGCCCCACCCCGATCCTGGGTGCCAATTGGGGGCAGGGCCAATGGGGGGGGCTGTGGGAGGTGGGACTGCTGGCCCTGCCCCCGATTGGCCCAGTTGGCTAGCTGCAGTGGGCATCATAGCAACTGGTTATTCCGATCGTTCAGGTTGTTGCAGTCACTGGCTTTTGATATATCTAGATTCTTTCCCTCCATAGTCTGGAAACTTGATCCTTCTTCCCTCCATGGGAGAACAGGGACAGGAGACAGAGGGATGTTAATCCCCTTGGTGGGGATTCAGCTGTCTCCTGGCACTTCTGAAGCTGTAACTTCCAGACTTAAACCTGATAAAGTGTAACTTCCAGACTCAGTCAGGCCCAACCAGTCTGGCTGCCTTCTCCTTTGTTAACTCCTAGCTGCCTGCAGTAACAAAATTAAAGATGTTCATACCTACAACGTTAACTGTCCTACTCCTCAATGAAAAAATTCCCACCTAGAAATGGAGGAGGCATGTACAAGGACGTTGATTAAAATATGGTTCATGGTACCAAAGTCAGAAGCAGCCTAGATGCCACCACTAGAGAAATGGACAACTGAAATGTGGTGCCGACATTCGACAGATGATACAGCAGACCGAGGAGCTACAGGGTTGCAAACAGCAGGCCGAGGAAATCTTTTTAACAACAGGATTGAGTAAATAAATGAAGCAAAGTGAGTTCTATGACATAACACCATCTATGTAAATTAAAAAGACATACTTGCCAAATAAAACTTTATGGTTTTCATTGACACATACCTAAGTACAAATATGAAATGCTCTAGAGCAGGCACCTATGGAAGGTAGACAAATGAACATTAAGATGGGCAATGAAGGACAAAAAGGTAAAATAATCACATGCTAATGAATCACGTACTGAGAAATGTGATTAACTCAATTCTCAAGGTCTAAAGGCCACACACAGAAAAAGACAACAGGTATAGAGAAAGGAAGAAACAAGCAACCCAATGGGGAAAGGAGGGCACAGAGGGACGGGAGCAAGAAGGGAAGAAATGCAAATGGGCTAAAAGGTGTGCCGTACTTTTAGCTAAAGAGCCTGCGCGTCACCAGGACACACTAGCAACTCTAAGCTCCGGCTAAGCTCTTCTGTATTTGGCAGTGGATGCTGGCTCTTTCTCAGACTTTGTGATTTGCTCAACCATGAGAAAATGTCAGGAACAATGAGTACCTGAAGTTGAAGAAAAGGTCCACCTTCATTTGATTGTTGTTTTTCTAGGTCATTGATGGAAGAAGTAGTAATATATGGAGTCCAAGGTATTGTTTTGTGGGAGGAAAAATATTTGAGAACTTTTATGCTCAATCAAGTTTCCTAGAAAAAGGGTGTCTCGGGCCTCCTTGGACATAGACCTCACACATTCCACAGAGTATTGAGCTGTTACCAGAAACGGGACCAGGAGCAGAGTGGGTCTCCCTATGGCCAGCCAGTAGTGTGTGGGATCTTAACTATCTTAACTTTGTGCTGGAAAGATTTCACATGATTTTGAGAGTACACTTATTAAAGCTGGGGACAGGGAAACAAGGAGGGCCTAGGATAGAAGAAGCAACAGGAGACTGGGCAGGGCTGCGTTGGCTCTTTAGAAATGTTATAGGAAAGAAGTGAGCCAAAGTGGGGCTGCTGTCAGGTCACTGGTGAGTCAGAGTAAAGAGGACCTGGGGACAGGTTCAGGGGGTTAACTCAGGACAAGATATCACTGCCTGTTACCCCCCTGGTTGCAAGTCTCATGGAGTCCCTTAGAGTTTAGGAGATGCACGCTGTTGGGGGAGAGAAGGGGAAGCGGAAGGTGTGAGCATGCTCCTGGGAGAGAGAGCATGCCCGGGTCCTTCGTCTTGAGGGTTTTAAAGGCTGGGGGTTTAAGGGAGGTCTTGGGGGAGGATCTCAATAGGCTATTCATCAGCTTTTCCAGGTGTGCCCTTTCAGGGTTGTGGTCTTCACTGATTGGTCAGAGCCAGGGCAGGGGTTTATTAGTCATTGCAGCTGGTCCTGGCATCACCCACCTGGCTTTGCTGCTTTTCTGGGCCTAGAACTGAAATATTACAAAGGCCTAGATGTTATCTCTAGGGAGGAAAGGTCAGAGGATCTAAACCACATGACCAGCGATAGGCCAGGGGAGGAAAGGCCATCCTGGGGTGAGATTTGGTGCCAGTTTTGCCCATTTTTAGGTACCTGGGGCTTTCCATCCTGGTGACTTTCTGTATCTGTTCAGCTATCTGCCTCAGCTTCCCCATTCCACTTGCCTAGGAATTTTCCTAGCTTCTTACTGTCCTGCCTCAGAGCCATTTGGGGGTCTCTGGCTCCTGAATCTCTTTTCAAAGTGAATTCCCTTTGAAAACAGGTCTGAGGGTATTTTAAAGCTAATTAGGTAAAATTTATAGCACATTCATAAACTGTGCTTCATTAATACAATATGAAAATGCTACTGTTAGCCACCTTTATGTCTTATCAGCAGTATAAAAGTGTTAGCGAGACTGGCTGGGGCACAGGGATACAGTAGTCTCCACTGCCCATGCTCATGAGGAAGCCATTCCTGAGAGAGTGGCATGATAAGGCTGGCTGAAGATGATAGAAACGTGGGATTGTGTTTTTCTATTTCTTTCAGTTTCTTTTCCACTGAAACCTGGATAGTACTTGGGTAAATGATATTTGAGACCCACCATTTCTGAGACTCTAATGAGACCATTAAAACCAGGGATGGAAAATGTATCATGTGTTACAAAAAGCAGGCCAGGAGAGATGGCTCGTACCCAGTAAAAAATCAAAAAGTCATTGCTTGCCAGGTGTGAGGAAGGAATTCAGTATCCACCTGGACGTTTACATCTTAAAATAAGATGAAAGGAAATTTATAGAATTGAAATGAAGAAGAGAGCAACAGATGTAGACTGGAGAGAGAATGTAAGCCTGACTGTCCTAGCCTACTGAGTAAGGGAGAGATCACTAGGCTCAAATTTCTGGAGATATTCAAGGCAGAGAATGAGCAGGAGCCACGTTTTGCACATGTGCTAATCGTGGTGAATTTTATTGTTCACGAAACTCTTCTTTAGTGTATGTCAGACAAACTAAGAAGGTTTTGTGTATTGATCACTTTAAACTGTACTTTTATTTATCTAAAGGGACAGGGTCCTATTAACTAAATCCATGTCTTTTAGAGAAATGCACCTGAAACTGAGCAAGAATGATCTTGGCAGCTTTTCTAAGGAGAGAAAAAGCATGCATTTGAAGAGTGGATAATAAGACACATACATCTAAGATCTATTCTTCTTTTTTTCAACTTTATTGTTGAAAGTATTACAGATGTCCTCTTCCCCCCTCCCTCATTGAAAGAATAAGAATTCTTTATCATAAAAAAATCAACTCCTTGGCTTAAGATACAATCTCATCTTTCTAATTTATTCATCCAAAAATGCTGAGATTCCAGGAAGGTGCAGAGAGATACCGGAGAAGGATTTCTTACCTACACTTTTGTAGAATATAATTCAGATGGCCGTGCCCTATTATGATAAGTAAATTCAAAGAAAGTCAATAGTACAATAAGCATAAATAATAAAACTGTCCTTTAGAAAGCCACCATCATATTACAGTGGAATACTAGTATATTCTTCCCTTGGCTAAAAAGCATAGCATTAGTCCTTCTAGGAGAAATTATCATTTCTTAACTCCTCTGAGTAAAGAGAGGCAGAAATCACCATAGTAAATAGAGTGAGTAAGGGTGAGCACTCAGTCCAGGAGATTAAATGCAGGAGGTCAGTGAAGGATACTCCATGACCACTGACAGATGGCAAACTTTCCTCACAGCCAGAAAACGTAGATGTTGCTAAAAGCCCTCCAGTGAATTCTCTGCCTCAGAGCTTACCAGAAGGAAGGGGGTGAGCAGATGCTGTAACAATAAGTATTCCCCAGGGGTGGCAGGGAGAAAATACTTGAGGAGTCATAATTCCATCACCAGAGGAAATTAAGCAATTTATTGTGAGCAGATGGGTGTACCAGCTACTGTAAAGGGCAAGGAAGCCGATATTGGTATTTACAGATATTGGGGGAAAGACTCTATCGTGTTCTGATGTCCTGAGCTTATACAGGCTCCAAAACCAGAGTTTCTCAGTCCTTAATGGGCCCAAACATCCCTAGGAGACTGTCAAGAGCATAGGATCCAGGACCTAAATTGCTTGGATTGCTTTTCTGCAATTTACTTAATTTATGAAAACCTCAGCTTCTCCTCTGCAGAATAAGGATAGTCATGCTCACTTGGGAGAATTATTTTGAGATTACATTTATCATATTCCTATGAAAAATGTAAAAAAAAAATACTGAACCCAGTGCCTGGCACATGATGTAACCTTAACAAATTGTCCCTAATTTTATTACTATTATTATTACCATCAATTATTAGTATCCATGTGTTGACATTCCTATAACACACTTGGGATCAATTATCACATTACTTAAAATTATTATTTGAATAATGAACAGGTTTGGGGGTTTTTAAGGGCAAACGTCACAGTATTTTGAGAGGACTTTTTATGTTTTGGTATTATGCCATTAGTAATTGAGACAGATCTTTAAAAACAAAAAACAAAATCAGGTTAAAGGAAAAGGGAAGTCTGAAAAGGGAAAATGAACTGTGAAAATAGCTGCATTGTTCAAAACACCATCATTAACCTATGGATCTAATGAACTGAGATAGAATACACCAACACATCTAGTTCCTCTACTCAACATTTCTCTTAGTGAGCACACATAGGATTTATCTGGTACTGATACCATTGTAAGTAACTAGTTATTAATTACAGACAAGGAGCAAAGGGAAGGCCAGACATTATAAGCATGTCATTTGGGCACCTTCACCAGGAAGCTGCAATTTCACACTCCCCAGGGAACCACCGGCCCATTTCCTATAAAATTCTGGGGGAAGGGACCCAACAAAGGGGAGATAGTTGCATGCACAGTGACATTGGGATGACACTGGGAAGGTGCTTGCTGCCAGTCAAACCTGGGAACAGAGCTCATTATGTAGGCAGGGCCATTGCAAGCCCACAAAAATTGGGGAATACATAATTCCCCAAACATAATCCCTCTCCTTGGCTCATAAGGCTCTCCTGTTCCTGTCTCTTTGCTCCTGCCAATGTTCCCTCCAAGCAATGTCATCATGCAGACCCAACATGCAATGGACTGCAGCTAGAAACACAAACTAGGCTAGCCTGATGCTCGACTGGACACTGCTCCAGCATGGAGCAAAAACTCTGGACACTGGCTCTGATTCTATCCCTTCTAAAGCCACAGCTGCAATTCTTCCCTGGCAGGACAAAGGCAAATGGGGCCTTGAAACAGGGATTTGATTCCACCAAAATAAAGCATTCTACAACATTGCATCCTCCCATGTGAGTCTCAGAAAATTCTTTTTCTCAAGATATCACAAGAAGCCCACTCCCATGAAGCATTAGCTTGGGCAAGGATCTCTCTACACCTAAAATACTGTATGTAGCATAGATAATGGATGCTCTGTGCAACTTGAGCCTCTGCCTGGTATACAGCAAGCAAAAAACTGAAAAACTTCTAAAAGACCAGTAAAGATGACTGGTGTAAAAATACTTTTTTAAAAAATTAGAAAAGCAAACAGTAAAGATCCATTGGAAACAGTAATAAAAATATTCACCTACCTTAAAAAAAAAAAATAGTAAGTTCCCTCCTCATAGAGCTATTTTAGTAGAATTGCCCTGAATGAAAAAAACACCTTCCTCTAGATCAGTGGTTCTCAACGTTTTAATGCTGTGACCCTTTAATACAGTTCCTCATGTTGTGGTTACCCCCAACCATAAAATTATTTTCGTTGCTACTACATAACTGTAATTTTGCTACTGTTAATGAATTGTAATGTAAATATCTGTGTTTTCCGATGGTCTTAGGCTCTATAGCAGTGGTTCTCAACCTGTGGGTCACAACCCACAGGTTGAGAACCGCTAGCAGGGTCGCCTAAGACCATCGGAAAACACAGATATTTACATTACGATTCATAATGTTGCAGAAGACCAAAGAAAACCAAAGACGCCTCTAAGAAAAAGGAGGGACACTGTTTAATACACCGGCAGACTCAGGGAACAGCCTTCCAAATCTGAGTGAAGGAACACCCATGGGGCTTTCCTTTATATCTCCCTCCCTGTGGTCTTTGTCCCACAAACATGGATAGGTGTTGGGGGTCTCCAGGCCATATGTGATGGTCTGGCCTGGCGCCAGCATTAATAACCCTACCTCCGGGGCAGTGCACTGTTCACAATAACAGGTTCTTCAAGACCAGTATCTGAGAAGGAGATAGGGACTTAATTATAGGTTATCAGGAATGTAAACTGAGCTTGCTGGCTTGGATTCAGATCACTAGCCCCAAATATCAGGGTTACATTGGAATTAGCCCTTTTTAGCCTTCTCATTCCCCACCCCCGCCCCCCTTGTCCCACAAGCTTCTCTTAGCCTTGTGGTACAACAACTATGATATGTTATGGTGAACATGGACGATGACTGCTCTTAACTGCTTCCAGCTGGAAAGGGGCGATGACAGGGGTTAGCATCTGTGAGGGGTTTGTAGGGAATTCTGAAGTTTAAAGGCATTCTAGTCCAGTTTGCAGGCAGGCAGAGGCAAGCAGCGGTTCCACACACATAGAATGTTCCTGCAGGGGAGCACCAGGTGGTGTTTTCAGCCTTGAGGGTAGAGTTGCATAGTTCATCTGGGAGGTGACCTGTTGGATGTTGGCCCTGGGTACTGCTGAAACAAATAGGAGCAACATTAATTAGCTGCATATTGGCTGTGACAGGTCCTATCATTTTTTTCCATCCAATACAATCCCCCACCACCACCACCACGTGCATTTGGTAGTGGAGTCATACCATACTGCAGGCTGATAAGCATAGCTAACAAACATCTGGCTTTATGGGGCTTTCCCATAGGCTACCTGGTCTAGCATATTTGGGTAGTGAGTTTCTAAGCAAGGACACGTGGCAGTGGTTCCTATGGGAGGCAAGTATGTGCTAGCTAATATTATTAGTGTGAGCATGTTATTCCTTCTATTTCTGTTCAGTGGGGGTCCACAACAATGAACCGTTAGGACAAAGAGCAGTATTATGGCTATTCCTGCAAGGCAGATGTAGCCAAGGATGGCATGACAAGCTGTAGTCCAACAATTCATGATGAAGCCTTTGTTTCCTTGCTGTGTGGGAAGCAGTAATTTTATGGTGCTTCTGTGTCTCAGCAAGGGCAAATGAGTTCTCCTCCTGGTACTAGCCTCGGGTTCAGGGGGCACTCATAAAAAGACAAAATGAGAATTATTAGAAAGATAAAACCAATGATTATCCAGAAATACCAGAGCATATTACCTTTAGGAGGAGATAAGAAAGAAAGATTAGTGTTAGGGAGAATTCAGCAGGGCATTTCTGAATTCCTTAGAGCAGGTTGATCAGCCAGATCCACTGTCTTCTTGAAAGTGATCCTCAGGGGGTGTTTCTGTCAGAGGTCACCTTCCACTCAGGCTGAGCATCACTCGGCTGGTGGGCTGCCTTCACTTGGGAGTGGGTGGATCCAGGTATTCAGTCCTGCAACCTTGAGAGCTGTGGGGGTGGTTAATATGACTGGATAGGGTCCCTTCCAGATAGGCAGGTCTACCATATAGAATTTCAAAGGGAGAGAAACCTACCCTGTCCCTTGGGGCACAGCATACCCTCAGGAGTACAAGAGACAAGATACCTGTCCAGGGTAAGGTTGTCTCTTGGCATAGCTTAGCCATAGTCTGCTTTAGAGTCCCATTCATGTGCTCTACTTTCCCTGAACTCTGAGGCCTGTAGGCTGTATGTAGGTTCCATTTAATTCCTAAAGCCTTAGCTACCTGTTGTACTATTTCTGCTACAAAGGCTGGGCCATTTTCAGACCCTGTTGTCGGAGGCATTTTATACCGTGGAATTATGTCCTTCAGCAATGCCTTAGGCAACTTCTCTCACCTTTTCTGTGGGAGTGGGATATGCCTGGACCCAGTCTGAAAAGGTGCAAACAAAAACTAGCAGGTATTTATTTCCTCTTCTAGGCCCTATTTCTGTAAAATCTCCTTCTAAGTCCTCAAAAGGAGCTTGCTCACAGCGCTGAACTCCTATCGGTCCCACAGGACCCTGTCTGGCATTGTTCTGAGCACAGAGGAGGCAACTGAGAGACTGGGGCACACAACGAGGGAAGACGGAAAATTAGGTAATATCTACCTAACAAAGCTTCTAGGACAGTCTTCCCTAAATGAGTAAGTTCATGCTGCTGGAGGACTACTTTATGGGCTAAATGTTCTGGGACATAGACCCTATGATCTGGGAGTATCCACCAGCCTTCCTTTGTTCTCTTGCCCCCTTCTTGCTGGGCCCATTCCTCTTCCTGAGGAGTGTACTTTGGAGGTTCAGGTAATTAGGGGGTCAACATGATCCATGAAAGTGCCACTTGTTCTTTAGCAGCCAGCTTGGCTGCGGCATCAGCACGCTGGTTTCCTTCAGATACTGAGTCTTTCCCTTTCTGGTGACCTTTGCAATGGATGACGGCTATTTCCTTGGGCTCCCAGACTGCTTCTAGTAACTTTAAAATCTCATTCTGATTTTTTATTCCTTTTCCTCCAGCCGTCAAGAGCCCCCTTTCCTTATACTGTATATGGCCCATGGATATGCAGGGTTATAACAGCCTCATTAACAGCCTGGATAGGGCGGTAGTCATTAGTCCCAGGCTTTTTGACAGGCAAGAATGGCGGGTTCCATGGATACCTGCATCATTTAACAAGTCTCCACTGAAGCAGCAGGTCTAAGTGGTGGTTTTTGACAGGCTGTGCCCCAGGCTTTAAGTCAATCAGCACCAGGGCGTGGTCCTTAGCCAGACCTGGAGAATTCCTTTCCGTCCAGACCAGCGGGAATTCTTTCTTTAATTCAGGTTCTAATGGTGAGGCCTTTGACTGGGGGTATAAAGTCTCCATTCTTCTTCCCTTTGCACTGCTAGGGCCAGGATCATTGGGGAGGTCTCCTCACTTAGGCGAAGCTGTGCTGAGCCATTTGGAGCAAAAGTGATTTCTGCCCCCTTTTTGGCTAAAAGGTCTCTACCCATAGAGGCACTGGGCAGTCTGGCAAGTACAGGAATTCATGAATTATTTGATGACCACCAAGTTAGCATCAGCGAGGGTGGCAGAATGGTCTATAAGTCTGATCCCCAGTAGCTCCAATAATGGTGACCTCCTTTCCCGAGAGAGGCACTATTTTCTGTGTGACTACTGAGTGCTCTGCTCCCGTATCAACCATAAGGTCAACAGTCTGGCCCCCAATTTTCATTCTGACCATGGGCTCATGGGGGCCTAGCTGAAAAGAGCCCGGTCTGTCCTAGTCGGAATCAGCCATTGCTAGCCCAATGAGATCTGCTTCGAGTGGTTCTGGTTGATAGCGACTGGGTGGAAAAGGGGGTCCAGTTTTCTTACTTTGTCATTTGGGACATTCATTTTTCCAGTGTCCTGTCTCCTTACAATAGGCACACTGGTCTCGTCTCAGGCTCGCTCTTCCTTTTCCCCCTGATCTGTATTCTTGCTTCCCTTTCTGAACTGTCTGGGAGCTTGAAGCCTCTAAAAGCCGCTGCTACTATATTGGCCCTTTTTTGTATTCTCTTTTCTTCCTCCTTCTTTGCCACACTGTCTCGGTTGATGAAAACCTTGTTGGCTATCTCCAGCAGTTCGGTGGCATTTTTCCTGAAAACCCTTTCAGCTTCTGTAATTTTCTCCTGATATCAGGCTGGGCTTTGCCTACAAAAGCGGCATTTACCTTGGTTTGATTTTCCAGAGCCTGAGGGCTAAAGGGAGTGTAGATCCAGTATGCCTCACATAGTCTCTCATAGAAAGCTGCTGGCAAGTCAGGCTTCTGGAAAACCTGAGATTTTAGCTATATTTGTGGGCTTCTTGGCTCCGGCCCTGGCCCCCTGGAGGAAGGCCAGCCGATATCTTTCTAGCCTGGCCCTTCTGTCTTCTGAGTTCAGGTTCCAATCAGGTTCCTCATCTGGGAAGGCCTCCTTTGCCCATCTGTCTGTATCTAATATTCCTGCCGGGGCCTGGGTCTGGAGCCACTTCCGAGCCTCTGATACTACCCTCATGTGCTCCTCAGTGTTAAAGAATGTGAAAATAAGCTGCTTGCAGTCCATCCAGGTGGGCTTCTGGGTCTGGAAAATCTTTTCTAGGAGGTCTACCATGGCCTGAGGTTTTTCAGAATAAGCTGGGATGTGATGTTTCCAATTCAGGATGTCCACTTGTGTTAAAGGGCTGATAATAATATACTGGCCTTCCCTCCTGCAAGGTCCCATCTTCACCAAGCACTGGGGCACCCCAAATCTCCCTGAGAGGCATCTGCCGTGCCGGTTGTGGCTTGGGCCCTTGATCAGCTGAATGCAAATGCCGCTCAACTGGCTCTGGAGAGCCCGGTTGAGGAGAGACAGAGGGGGGTGGTGTTTCCAAACTTTCCAGACCTTCCAGACCAGTGAGGGGAGCATTTGGTGCTGCCTGTTGGCACATGTGGAGGTGGTAACACTGACGGGACTTCATCAGGGGGTCCTGGCAGAACAGGGGGTTGGGTTCCCTTCTGAGGGACCTGTTTCTTTTCTCCTGCCTGCTTCTCTTCTGCTTCCTCCTGTCCTGCCTGCTTTTCCTTAGCCTGCTCCTGCCCTGCCTGCCTCTCCTTAGCCTGCATCTGCCCTGCCTGCCTCTTCACTCCTGCTACTAAAACCTTACTCTGTCCCTCATTACACACGCAGAACCGGACCCAAGGCAGCAAGGTTTGAGCAATTTCTAACCAGCTGTCTATGTAGGGAAACTGATCTGAGTGTCCAGGATCTTTCGTGACTACATTCCAGACCGCCCTGACCAGTCCTTTATCTAAGGAGCCTTGCGAGGGCCAGCTGACCCCGAAGACTGGCCATTCTAATTCACAGAATTTCCTCAGTGTTTTGGGGTTCATTTTAATACCATAGTCTCCATTGAAACCCTTTTCAAAATTTTTCAACATGCAATTGAGAACAGTGGGTTTACTTTGTCCCGACCCCATGATGATCAGTGGCAAGAGACAGACAAGGGAGGGGGTGACCTGTTTTCACAGATCCTCACTCAGATGCCTGCCTAGATTTGTCTTAGCTAAGGTATAAACCCCGGGCCTGGTCACCTCCACGTGGGGGTGAGTCACCGTTATGCCATATGACAAATCGTGGAACCGCAGGTTGGGGCCCACTCAGACTCCGTAACCAAGGTCATGGAGCCACACAAAGGATAGGAGAGGGCAGGCCCTCTCCCTCCACACTCACACACTTTCACTAGACATTCACTCAGAGTTTAAAAACACAGTCCACCCGATTCCTGACAAATTTAACTGATGAAGTCCTATGACTTCCGGGGAGGTGATCAAGCTCCCCCTTCCACTCACTGGAGTGGGCCTGACTGACTGGGGCCCCTACGTTACCGATTCTGTCGACAGGTCCAGAAGTGTCCGTCCACTTTCTCCAGATACCGACCGGGTCCTAGGCTGAGGTCCGGGAGCGCCAGGAGTTCCCCAGTTCAATTCTGCTAAAATCAGCAGGGCGCACCTTCTGGAGGTCTATCTTGCGCCCCCAGGCCCCAAGCCCTGTCCCCTCACCAGAGGCCAAAAAAGCCAAGCGCGGTTGGTTTCCCGGGGTCAGGGAACCTACTGTTGCAGAAGACCAGAGAAAACCAAAGACGCTTCTAAGAAAAAGGAGGGACACTGCTTAATACACCGGCAGACTCAGGGAACAGCCTTCCAAATCTGAGTGAAGGAACACGCCTGGGGCTTTCCTTTATATTTCCCTCCCTGTGGTCTTTGTCCCACAAATATGGATTATGCTTCTGGTCCTTTTCGCAGGCCTTGCAAGAATGCCCCCAGGTGTTGGGGATCTCCAGGCCATATCTGATGGTCTGGCCTGGCACCAGCATTAATAACCCTACCTCTGGGGCAATGCACTGTTCACAGTAACAGGTTCTGCCAGACCAGTATCTGGGAAGGAGATAGGGACTTAATTATAGATTATCAGGAATGTACACTGAGCTTGCTGGCTTGGATTCAGATCACTAGCCCCAAATATCAGGGTTACATTGGAATTAGCCCTTTGTAGCCTTCTCAATAACAGTAGCAAAATTACAGTTATGAAGTAGCAACGAAAATAATTTTATGGTTGGAGGTCACCACAACATTAGGAACTGTATTAAAGGGTCGAAGCATTAAAAAGGTTGAGAACCACTGCTAGATGTTCTCATTTTTGTCCCTCAAAAGAACTCTGACAACTGGTAAACTACTGTTATCTCCATTCACAGATCAGCAGTGGAGTCTCAGATGTTGGAATGACTGCTCCAAAGTGGAACACCATGGTTTGAAGCTCAAACTTTCTGACAGACTACCCTACCCTGTTTCCACCATCTCATGTTCTCTCGCTCAGAGACACAACAGAGCCTCTTTCTCTTGGGAATTCCAAGAATAGATTTTATCTTTGAGAGGTGCAATTCTCTCTAGAGGGAGAATTAATGATCTCTTTCTCCGTCGAGACTCCTTCCAGCTTTTGATTCCTTCACATTCTCCTTCTCTGAGCCTGGGCTACTGGTTGACCTACTTTGGAAGCAGAAGGAAAGGAGCCTGTAATATAGGAAGGAGTCAGCACTAGAATGTTACAGTGCTTCTGGGGTTTAATGAGGTGGATATAAAGCCAACATTTTGAATATGATGACACCATTACACCACATTGCTAAGGGAGTTATGAAACACGTAGACTGATTGACACTATTGTCAAAAACAAACTTAAAAATAGAAAGCATATACCTATGTGTCGATAACAGTATTGAAACAAGCTAAATCCCAGTGCACAATAGCAACCCAAAAAACGGTGTGGCCCATATGCATCCTTCATAAATACCTTTGGGAACTTTTAGCTCTGTTCCAAGTGGCATTTTCAAGGATGTCATTCCCTGCTTTCTGTCCTTCATACTTTCTGTGGTTTATTCAAATCAAGGCTGTGCCATTTCATAATATCCCTATTCCCCAGACTCCTTATCTACAAATAAGGGTATAGAATCTAACTCTTAATTTATTTATGGGAATGAATAAAATCATGTAAGGAGAGGGTTTTGATAATATTGGTAGTGTATGTAATTACCCACTAAATGTTAACTATCACTATTAACTATTCTCATGAATGTCAAGCCCCTGAAACTCTCCTCTCCCCTCCACTTAATTACTTCATGCCTCATCTGGGAGATAATTCTAATCCCAAATTCTAAGAGCAAATTTGGTCTTGAGCACCACAGTCCCTCACTGTAGAAGTCAGTGCCATTTGCTGCTGGTTCAGTAGTAACCTTTGGCACCAGCTCCAACAGCTGGATGCATTAGTTTCCTGAGGCAGCTATAACAAGGTTCTCTAAACTGGGGACTTAAGATAACAAATATATTTCCCACAGTTCTGTATGCCAGAAGTCCAAAATTGAGGTCTCTCCAGAGCATGCTCCCCCTAAAACACTGGGTAGAATCCTACTTCTGGTGATGGCAGTTGATCCATCAACTTGGCTTATAGTTGCATCCCTCCAATCTTTGCCTCTGTCATTACATGGGCTTTTTCCTCTGTCTCTGACTTCACATAGCATTTTCCTTTTCTTACAAGAATTCCAGTTATATTGAATTAAAATGCACCCTAATCATTCCATTTCAACTTGATTACATCTGCAAAGATCCTATTTCCAAATAAGGTCACATTCACAGGTACAGGTGGTTAAGACATTAATATATGTTTGAGGGGACACAAGTCAACCATCACACTGAATTTCTGCCTTGTTCATTTTATCCCTGCAATTACCTTTTTTCTTATCACATGACATGCAACATACTTATAAACAAGACTAGAGGCCCAGTGCACAAATTCGTGCATGGGTGGGGTCCGGCCAGGCACCCCGATCAGGGCCGATTGGGCCAGGCCAGCCAAGGGGAGGGAACACAGGAGGTTGCCCAGCTGGCTCCACCCCCAATCAGGGTTGGAGCCAGCTGGGGGTGGGGAGGCCTGCGGGCGGTTGGCTGGCCAGCCCTGCCCCCTGGTCAAACTCACGGTCAAGGGGACAATTTGCATTTTAGCCTTTTATTATATAGGATAAATAATGGCCCCTACCCTATGGAAACACCAGTCCAATGAGGGAAACAGACATTTTTTAAAAATCTAATAAATTAGCAACTAACAACAACTGTACTGTGTGCGAAAGGGTGATATGGGAGCATATAACAAGGGGCTTTAATCTAGGCTTTGGGAAACAGAGGCTTCCAGAAGAATGAAGAACTGGAAAATGAGCAAGAGCAAGCTAGGCAAAGGTGTTCAGAGGGTTAGGCAGCCATCAAGGCACAGGCCAGTAAATGCAGAGTGCCTGAGAGCAGAAAGGAGAGAGACACTTGGACGAATTAAAAGAAGGGCCTGTGGCTGGAGCAGAGAGAACAAGGGGCCCTGCATAGAAAGTAGCCAAACTCCCAAGGCCACAAAAATGGCTATAAAGAACTTCATTCAAAGAGCAATGACATCCATAGAAGAATTTTAGGTTAAAGGTATTGTTATCAGGTTGATGTCAGTTACTATTTCTGCTGAATCAAACCACCAAAAAGTTTTCATAGTTTCATAATCTCCATGTGTAAACAGGATACACAAGGATGGGTCTCTTTGGAAAGCTCTGACCTAATGTTCTTTCCTATGTCATTGTCATCATCATCATCATTGGTGTCTGCGCATTCTGTCCACTCCGCCTCCATCTCCTCTCTATGGTATTCTCACTCATATTAGCCAGATTCAAATCACTTGGACCCTATCTGGACCTCAAGCAAGAGAAGGCATGGAACACTTAGCTTAAAAGCCTTTACCTCTCCGTGTGACCAACCTCGCTGAAGGCAACCCAAATGAAAAACCAAATAAATTGGAGAAAAGTTTACACACACACACACAACACAAAGTTGGATAGAGTGCTTCCTTTAACAGAGTATGAATGAAAATATAGAGAACTAGAGAAATTATGTTAAACTTCATGGTGGAACAAGATGAGCTTTCTTAACCTGATTTGAAATAAGGTATTATGGAATTTTCCCTATAAATTCTGCAAAACTGTTTTTTAAGCATTTAAAATTTGTGACATTGGGTATACACATTCATGTCTTGATGCTCATTTCCTGTAAATGTTCATTTTCATTGGTCTGGAAATCTAACACACCTATTTCGTTCCTACTTCATTTGCAACTGTCAAGCTAATAAAAGAGAAATTGAAGTAGTTTATCCAAACATTTCATTTATTCTGAGATCTGTTAAATGTTTCAAGTACTATGGGATCATATTAGATTCTGAATTCTAAAAAATAACATAATGCTGCATTCCTCTCACCACGCTAATGCAAAGTATTTCTTCTGTAACCAGGAATCATAAATATGAGGGATTTGGATTGAATTTGAAACTATCTAATGCCTCCTTGGATTAATGCCTCCTGGCATTAAGCAGGAATATTAAATTAAGGGAAATGCCAGTCTTGTAGCTTTACTAAATGTAATTTATAGTTTAACCATGATATTAAATCCTTTAATTGAAATCTGTAAAACAAATGGCAGTATTAGTAATTCCTTTATCAGCTTCCAATTTTCTGCCTACTTAACATCAGCCTCTAACCCAGAGGAAATATAATTCCCAAATGCAATCCTTGAACTTGGGAAAACGTCATTGAATCTTCACATTGCATAACCTAATGTTCACTATTCCTGCAAGATAACACATTTTCATTTATCATACAAATGTGCTCATTTCCTTTTTTGGTGCAAATGCATATTAACAGGGGATTTCTAGCTTAATATTATCTGGACTTGTGGCTTAAGCTCTAATTATACATAAAAAAAGAATTATAGTTCAAACTGAACAAGGAACAGAAAAATAGAATCAAAGTGGCAATTAACATGGTAGAAAGTCAAAAGCAATGAGAAATAATAGCAAAACGATGGAAGAAGAGATAAATACAGACAGAGATGATACAGAAAACCTAGAATTAGCAGAATATCTTACCATCTTTCCCAATACCTGCTCTCTGCAAAACAGCTGTTTGTTTCTTATAATTGGTGCTTTCAAATATAAGTGTGCACTGGGCTATCTCTGCTACCCTGTGCATATTTGACAATCTCTCCCAGCCTAGAATAGCAAAATTTGTCTAGATGTTTAATAGTAAACCCATCCTTAAACCATGAATCAGAAATGTCAATTAATTCTGCTAGATAGAGAGCAGGGAGGATCATATTAAGGGAAAGATTGGCCAGCCCATGATGAGTGAAGGAAAAGACTTCCTGGGAGCTAATGAAAGAGACTCAAGAAGAATCTACTTACAGGAGTCGGGGCCAAAGGGGAAAGCTCTGAGGGTGGGGGAGGTGGGAGGACACAGATTTGACCCTGACCCCTAGGAGGTCTTCAGTAATTATAGGAAGCGTCAGCACCCATCCACAGGAAGGCACTCACTTGAGCTCACTTGCAGTGAGAGTAGTGGGTGGGACCTAACGGGCTCACTGTACCCACTGGCCACCAACAAGGGACAGAAAGCTCCAGGGAGAGAAGGGGTGCACCATCACAAGCATGGAGCCTTCTGTTGACGGTGCCTGGGGCTTCCCACCCATTCTACCTAGACCAAGAGTACCCATGTGAAACTATTTTCCTTCTGACTCTGAGGGCAGGGACCCATAAAATCTCTGAAATGACACATCTTACCTCCTTACACTATGCAAACATAGCTTTTCCTCCTCAAAACAATATAGGAACTCTCCAAGAGTACTGTTACTGGTTTTCTATCAGTTTTTTTTTTTTTACTGAATCAAACCCCAATGAATTTTCAAAGTTTAAAACTCCATGTATAAGCATATTCTGAATCTCTTTTCTACAGCTCTCCAGATTCTGACCTGGTTATCTTTTCTATTTCATTATCATCAACATGATTGTTGGTGTCTGCTCATACCCCACCCTGCCTTCGTTTCCTCTTGGTAGTAATCTCATCCGAATAGCCAGGTTCCAATCACAAGGATGTTATTTGGACCTCAAGTAAGTGAAGGAGGGGACACTTAACTCAAGTGCATAAAGTCAATTCCAAAGCCCCACAGTTATTTCCAGAAAACTAGAAAATGCGTTTAAAATTTGCTTACCGGAGGGATGCTGCCAGAGGGTCAGTTGTACACTCAGGGAGGGGAAGAGGTGGGGGAAGGGATAAGAGAACTGGAGTGAGCAGAGGTGGGAGGTGATCGTAGACACCTGCTGGTGTCGCCCTGTCCCAACAATCTTTGTGCCTCCTCCTTGTGTGCAGTGACACTGTGGAAAGGGGCCAGTCATAAGGCAAGACCCTTCCCAGTGCAACTGTCCCTGCCTGTGGCCACTTTCCCACTCATGCTGTGTTTGAGCATCCCATGACGGCACCCCAATTCTATCTAACCTTCATCCTGGGCTTCCGTGAACCCCACCCTCAGTTGTGCCTATGTTCAATGCCAAGGAAGAACCCCATAATGATTGCTGATGCCACCTGCTGTTCATCTGCCAGGGGATCAAGGCAGCACCCCTCCTTCCAGCCTCCTGATCCAGCTCCCTTGAACTTCTCAAGCTTCCTTCCAGCTCCCACCACCCTTACTCAGAAGAAGGCCTTTAAGTCTGTAAAAATGCATCTGCTGCTGCTACTATCACCTGACACATTGTTTCTAGACTCCAATCTGAGCAATACATTCTGCCATGTCTCATGGCCTGACTTTATCTCCATCTCTCTCCTCTGTCCTGAAATGTCTGAGTTCCCCTCTACTTAATTCCCTTGAGATCATACCACCCTCTTCAGGATAGACTTAAAGTAAGCACCTGGATCCTTTCCACTAGTAGTTCAGACAGTTCTGGCTGCTGCCTGCCCCTTCTCTCACTTAAGACATATTTTTGTTGCCTGGCTCATTGAGGTCAGGGTTACTGAAGGGAGTAGGGATGTAGGTATATGTCTTTGTTTCACATTGATCTTCTATCTTGGTTTCTCACAGCCCTTCTTTCAAGGGTTTAAAACCATTTTCCCCAGAAGCGAGACATCCTGGCATGTTCATCCTTGAAGCCCCAACAGAGGAATGCTACATAGAATGAAGGCAGGCTTTAAAATGCATGAAGCTGGGATTCATGAGGGCATTTTGATGATCCGATCAAGTTATCACACCAAAAACCATTCCTTCCTGCTCACAACCAATAAGCACTTGTGAGTAACACAAAAACTTTCTTGTGCTCTCTCAGTCAGTTTCCTGTGCACTGAGGGTGGGTCCTAATGGTCAGAAGTTACCTTTGCTTTCTCTCCTGTTGAACGCTTGGCTCTAAGTAAACTAGGGTCCGACCACAAGTTCCAGAGGTTTCTTCATCATTTCTCAGATCATTGTGTAAAGTTAGACCCCCTACCAGCCTTTCCTGATAATCCAAACTTCCCAAGAGCACTTTGCAGATTAGGTAAAACTGGAGTTATGATTGTTTGCCTAGAAGAGGCAAGTAGATTAGAAGAGGAAGGGAAAATGAGAAAAATATAAAAACATCAAAATGAGAGTAATTCCTGTGAGTCATTACTGTGTCTTTTGTTGATGTTGTTGCTTGGTTTTATTCTGTTTCCTTATTTCCTCCATTTTGACATCTTTATTTATCAAGAGCCTGCAATGTGCTGGGCTCTGTGTTGGTACTTTCCTGAAATTATTTCATTTAGCTCTCCTAAAAACCTGGCACGACAGGCATTTCTCATGGCTATGCAAAGGCTAGGCTGTAAAGGAATTGGCTTAAAAGCACACACCAAGTGGCAAATTTAGAATTCAAATTCAGGTATCTAACACCTTCACTGATGTCCCTTTCTCCATCGCACACCATCTCTGAAAAGCTTCATTCGGTTGTAATTTTTCAATCAATAAATGGGTCATTGTCTGACTACATTTGGAAGGCAGCATACTACAGAGAAAGCCTACAGTTCCCACCCCAATTCAGGCAACCTGGGGTTTTCTTTTTCCTTCCACTAACCAGCTGTGTGACCTTGGACTGTTCATATGGTTTGGCTGTCTCTCTCATTACATCTATAAAATTTATTTCAATAACTGAATTATCTCTAATGTCTTTTTGACTCTAACATCCTATGACTCCTATGTCTAACTAGATGAAGCTATTGGAATAAATTAATGTATTGAAAATCAAGACACAATTCTTTCTATCTCTTCCCATCATATTCCTCCCTTGGAGAACTCAAATTCCAGGCACTAGTTTTCTCATCACCATAGCATTACTGCTTTGACAATGCATTTTCATTCACCTTTAGAATTTAAAATTTGTCCATCATGGGTGCATTTCAAAAATCACTTGCAGGCAAAGGTTAAAAAGTGGCTGCTACATAGATTGAATTTCTGAAGAGCATTCGGTCCCCCATCCTTCTCACACAGGCACTGCTTCTCAACAATAAAGGGATGAGTATAATGGGAAGCACAGTCCTTAAAACACACACCTCCTATTCATCCTTCATCTTTGCAGCAGTCCTATCGCTATTGAACAAGAGCCTTTTCATGCTTGAAGGAAACTCATTTAGCTGCTGCATTCAGATTTGATCTTAAGGAAAGGGAACAATTAATAGCCTTTTGGGTGCCAACCAGAGCCCTCACCCAAACTCCTGTTGCTAAAGTGTGTGGGTGCCCTGTGTGTGGGTACCCAAGGAGGGAGGAAATGGGAGGCAGCTGTTTTTCTTTTATCTGCCATACTGTTTGTAAATTAATAGGATTTCAATTATCTGAATACTGAGTTTCTATGGCATTAGCATCTTCTTTCTCCTTGTTCGTTACTATCTCTGACAAATATTTCCAGAGAACATTGTTTTATTCTTACAGCATTTACTCTAAAGATACCTTTTGAAGAAACTTATGCTCCAAAAGGTGAAGAGGGACAATACAACGTAAATGTGGTTGACTTGACATTAACCACACACACATGACAACAACACTCTACATTTTTATAGTGGTAGCTATATCTATCAATAAAAATTCATAACAAATGTGGAGATACATGAACTGATTATTGGAGTTTCCTCTGAATGGGTAGAAGGGACAAGGATGAAGGGATATCTGAAATGTCTTACTATTTTACAAAGAAAATGAAAAAAGAAACATTAAAAAATATTTTTTAAGTCTCCTTTACTCTCAGTGTTAGGATTTTTGCAGCCCTGAAGCCCATGGAGAAGTGTACTCAGCCGTCTCCCATTTGGAGCATGAGGTCGTCTACCATTCCCCCTTTCCAGAAAAGTCAGACTGACAGTCCTAAAGAAAGTCCAGTGACGGTTTCACTCCACATCTGGTGTAATAGACCACAAACAGGACAGACTCTGAGTCTGATTTGGGCAGAAGTCAGGAATGGTGCCCTTATTCTAGCCACACTGTCCTTGGTTCTGTGCCCAGGTGGAGGATCTTCTGCCCATGGGTTTTTGCAAAGATAGTCCTGGGATTGATGAGAGTGCCCCCCAGCCCCTGCCTCCTCCTCTCACTGCCTGCTCTCCCCTCTACCACCTCCCAACATTCTCACTGACCCTCGTACCCCAATGCCAGTACTTCAATTCGTTCTAAACCCATGAAGTCCCTATTGCAACTTAAACCATGGTAGTAGCTATTCCCCCATCCTCCTACTTCCAGTCTTGGGGACTTGTAGACCCTTCCAACTCGGAGTGTCAATATAGTACACAAGTATATGGTAAATATTCTACAATGCTCATCATACTAATGGGGAAACATTGAACAATTCCTCCTGAGGTCAGGAAGAAAACCAAGTCATCATTCTCACTAAGTCTGTTCAACATCATGTTGAGGTCATAGCCAGGAAAGTAGGCAAGAATAAAATTTAACTATAAAGATTGAGAAGGAATAAATAAATCTGTAATTATCTTAGATGATATTATCTGTAGAAAAATCAAACTAATCTAATCTACAGATGAATTATTTGAATAAGACTTTAGCAGTGATTGTGGATATAAAATCAGCAACGAAATCAGTTACATTTCAATGTCACAATGAAAAATGTTATAATATATTAAAAGGTACCATTTACATTAGAATCAAAACTATAAGCACCTAGAGAAAAGATTTAACAAAATTTTTAAAGTCCAAGGTGAAAATTACAAACAGAAAATGAAGAACATTTATTAATTTTAAGTGATCTGTAGAGTTGTGGGTACTGAATGTTTAAATGAAAGTGGTTTTGAGGTGGCAATGAAAATAGTATTCTTCAAATAACAGAAATGTGATGGGAATCATCTATTTGCTGAATTTGATACATTTTTTTATAACCACCTGCAAAATTTCAAAAGAAAAAAGTATAAACTATTTATCTAAAATAGTGAGTAATTAGTAAAAATTAGTGGGAAATATCTGCAGAATAAAGTGATAAATCAAACAAACCAGACAGCAAATACCACCACATTATTGTGAATTTGTTGCCATATGGGACATACATTAATCAGCTGGGAACTGTTTAAACTCTAATTATTTAAGCACAGGTAGCATAATTAAAAAAAAAATTCTGAGCATAGTTTCTAACTTTTCATCCATTGAAAACAATTGCATCAATTGAAATAAATCACAGACAAATCCATGACAACAGGCTGTGCGTTGAAAGTGCTTTGACATGTCCATCAACAGCTCACTCCCTTCGTCTTGTCTGACAAAAAGCTGCCTCCACAGTCGCTGACATGGTGGACTCCTTCAGTATTTTGCAACATTTACTCTTTTCCTTTTCAGATTGTCCTATATTTGGAGTGTTTTAAATATACATGACAGGATGGTGTTTTCTTAAATAATCTAAGAAATGTAATGAGATGTCTTGCCCATTATAAAACTGATCAACCTTGCAGCAGTAGAGTGGCGTTTTAAGAATTCAAATATGTATTTTCAAATATTCAGCAGAGAAACTCAGACACAAATGAGATACCAAAGAGTTTGTTCAAAAGTTGATAAAGTCTCAATATGCCATTTTAACCTCAACTTAGAAAAACATTATGGAGTATTTCAATGAAACAAGTGATAAATTAAAAAATCATGAGTTAGGTCCAAATAATGGGTACCTCTTGTCACCTTAATATTTTTTTAACTGAAAGTTCTCATCGCTGTGTTGTATACCTGTAACCAATGTAATATTGTATGTCAAGTATAATTTAAAAATAAATTAAAAAGTTATTAAATTGTTAAATTTTGGTGTAATAATAGTGTTATAATTACATAGAGAATATTCTCTAAATTCTTAAACATTTAATAAGTAAATATGAGAATGAATATTTACCACTACCAAATGTTTTAGCAAGAAAATGTATATGTGTGTATATACATTGAGAAAGACTTTTTTTCAATTACAGTTTATATTCAACATTATTCTATATTAGTTTCAGATACATATCATAATGGTCAGACAATTACTTATTGATGATAATTTTAATATCTGATATATATTCAAAGTACCCCAATTGCCCCCAAAATATTTTTATAGTTGTGTACCTGGATCAGAATCCCACTAAAATTGACATTGAATATAGAAAGAAAGAAAAAAACATAGTTGCAGAGTAAAGATAGAAGAGTTGTTTATTAAGAAGTGACGGTGGAATTTGGTGGTCTTTGGGGCCATGATCAGATGGGGCTTGTTATGGTCAGCTAGTGCAGGAGGATTTTTAAGAGAAAATGTCCTGATAGCTGCTGTGTTAAACACAACCCAGACATCGTTTCCCTTCACTCTTGTAGGGAATGTTCTGCTACCTATTCAAGCCAGATGTACAACCCCAGCTGATTTCAATAATGGTTTGTTGGACTTCACAGTCTAAGAGTCTTTGGGACAACATTTCTTGCATGTCACTGGTCTCCAGTCTTGCCCCATACCCCAACTACAACTTCTGTCCAAATTTTTTAAAAAACTGAAAGGAGATTTTGATAAAACATTAATGATATATACAACAAAGGTGATAAAGATGAATAAAGAAGTCAACAAAAGTTATTTTGACATCAAGAAGCAAATAGTTGCAAAAAATTTTTTTAGATTAACCAAGAACAGTGAAAGATTAAGAGAAAGTCATCAATTCCAGGTAAAAGTAAGGAATGAATTTTTGGATAGCTTGAAAATAAAATTAATAAGTAAGTAAAATATCAAAAGACTTAAATTTCTTACCAATTTGACACAAAATACTGACATCAACTAAGGTAACATGAAATGGATGATATGCCACTATAGCCTGGACATCAGTAACAAACTGGTTAGTGTCATTCATTTAAGGAATATTTAAGATTAGTCAATGTCAAGAAAACTTGAAATGCTCTGAAATTTTATAGCTCATATATGAAAAAACTTGGGAGAGAATTTCCCAAATTTGATAGCAATCCTAAAAATATATATGACATTACCAGCAATGAGGTATGAAACCTAAAGTAATTTATCCAAGCCATCAATAATAAAATAATTTCTATCACTGGTGCTGGAGTAGAGACTAAATCATCTTTATGTTCTCTACATAGAAAGTTACATTACAAAATCATTGTCTTATAAAGAGACTATCAGGGCAACAAAACAAACCAAAAAAAAAAAAAAATAGAGAAAATGGTTCTATTGATGCCAGGCTTTTAATACATAAAAATACCTTATTTTTTTTAGGTTTTGTGATGTTTGTGTTATTTGTCAGTTTCATAAATTTGGAATTTGTTGAGACACCCTTTTCACGTGAATACTCAGATTTGTACCTAATTATGTATTTTAATTGTGCATTTTCTCTTAACAAACTAACTGCCCCAAACTGTGAAAGCGTCTGTCAACACAGACCCTTGCACCCAGGGAAGGTGAAAGTTGGAATTGTGAATCCCAGTAAAGGCAGGCATGTGGTACCCTCTTCCCAGCTGGAAGCCAAGATATGGGCCCTGTAGTCCCCTTGTGGTGGGTTGACTTACTTCTGGCTGACCTACCCTGAAGAGGAGCGTTTTGGGTTCCTAGCTTTCTGGGGTATTTCTCCTCTTAGGCTCTCCAGCATGGGTGGCCACAGGGCTTCTCTCTCTCTCACCCAGCAATTTTCAAAAACTGTCACTCAGTTTGCCCAGTTCAGCAAGAGCAGGAGGGCAGCACCCAGGGCCTGGGTGCTCTGCAAACCTCTGAGAGTTGCCACCGTGGGTGAGCCTTGGGCGTGGCAATCCCGTACTATCTTGTCACTTTTAAGAGGTTTTTCATATTTTTATCCAACATTCTTAATTGTTTCCAGTGGATGGCCAATCTGAATTACTAGCCAGTCCTAGCCCTGGATACAGAATCTTATTTACCCATTTTATGCCAGATTTAGAAAAGTTCTATATCCTGTCAGACATCTGTTTTTTGTTTTTTAATTAAGTTTATTTACATTAAAACAAATTTTTGAATAAAAAACACCCACAATTAAAATGAAATTGGTGTCATAAGCATTTTCTCACATCATTAAAAATACTTGATGAATATTTTAGTTGGTTGTGCAATAAAAGTATATATACTACTCTAAATTATACAATAATAATGTGTGCAATTCAGTTAATTAAAAAATAATATTTGAGAATAAATGAAACACACATATACTTTACCTAGACTTCCCATTTCAGGAAGTTCAAATCTATAGGTCAGCTTCACTGACCAGACTAAACAGCTCAAAGGCTTGTTTGGGGAACTTGATTTGGGGACAGCTCTCTCTCTCTCTCTCCCCCTCCCCCCCACCCCCCTCCCCCCCCCCCACCCCCGGGCAGCTTTGAACTGAGCTTGTGCCTCCTTCCTCCCAGTGAGCAGAGGAAATGAGTTTTTATTTTCCGAGGGTGTATCTAAAGAAGGTGACTCTGGAACAACCAGAACTCAGTGTTTCCTCAAACACACATTTCTTAGAAGATCCTTTAATTTGAAGAATCGTTGCTACATATTTCTTAATGAAGAAAGATATGGTTGAGTTTAGGAGAGGGAACAAAGCGCATGCATTTCCCTCCCACGCTCCCAAGTCCCATTAAAATGACAGCAAAGATGTAAGAAAGAAACCTATTATTGCTCTGATTTTTTTTAATTGGAACCCATGAGTTGACTTGGGCATTTCGATGAATTTCTAAGGGCAAGAAAGTGGACAGAGTGTATCAACAGACTTCAAGGAGCTTCAGCCCAGAACTCCCAGAGAAGGCCATGGGGACTCAGGGCTACTCTGCTGGCAACACCTCCAAGCTCCAATTAGTGATCAAGATTAATAGAGGAGTACATCTGGGACACATATCCCTACACTGAAGTCTGCAATTTCTCTCTTTTTTAATTTATTTTTATTTATTTATTTTTAATATATTTTATTGATTTTTTACAGAGAGGAAGGGAGAGGGATAGAGAGCTAGAAACATCGATGAGAGAGAAACGTCCATCAGCTGCCTCCTGCACACTCCCTACTGGGTATGTGCCCACAACCAAGGTACATGCCCTTGACCGGAATTGAACCTGGGACCCTTGAGTCCGCAGGCCGACACTCTATCCACTGAGCCAAACTGGTTAGGGCTTTTTTAATTTATTTTTAAAAATTGTTTTTATTGATTTGAGAGAGAGAAAGGAAGGGAGAGAGAGAAACACCAATGAGAGAGAAACATTGATGGGCTGTCTCCTGTACAACCCCTTCTCCCCAATGGGGAGTATGCCCTGACTTGGAATAGAACCGGCAACCTCTCGGTACATGGGACAATGCCCCACTAACTGGGCCACATCCATATGCCTAAAGAGAACCCGAGTCCTGGATGTGGTGTTGGGGCTGCAGGGGGAAACCCTGCTGGCTTTGTCACTGAGCAGGGAGGAGCCCTGCCCATGATCTCCCTGTATAAACACCTTGAAATAAAATCTGTTAGTCGGTGTCCCCCCACACATACAGAGAACTTCTGTCTAATTAGCTATTTCAATTAATCCCAAAATGTTGAAACTTAAGCTATCAACCATTTTATTATGCCTCATGATTATGGGCCCAGTCATTCAGGCAGGGCTCAGCTGGACAATTGTTCTGCCTTATGTGACATTGGCCCAGGCCACTGGTATTCAAATAGAGGAGGGAAAATCTAAGGACTCAAGAGGGCTTCCCCTTGTCCAGGAAAGTTCTGCTGGGATAGTCCCCTGGAGTGCCTCCATAGAGTCTTTAAATATGGAGGTCCCAAGGTAACTGCACCTCTTAGATAGTTACAGGGGGTGTGTTCCAAGAGACAGGGAATGGAAGGCTCCAGTCTTTCGAGGCCCAGCCCAGGCACTGGCACCTTGCCACACTCACCCCATTCTATTGGCTAAGCAGTCAGAAAGCCCATCTAGATTCAGGGGGTCGGGGAGAATATAAGTCACCTCACATTCCAGTGGGGAAGAGAGAGGCAAAAGAACAAATTAGCCACTAAATATCTACTCCATAAAAAGATGGATTGAGTTATAAAGAAAAAGCAATTAGAGGGGTAGAGAGTATCAAGAAGGGTGGGACAGTTTATATAAGGTGGTCATGGAAGTCCTCACTGTTTAGATGACTTTTGAGCAGGGACTTTAAGGACATAAGCCATGGGAATTTTGGCTTTTACTCTGAATACAATGGGACATCTTTTGAGGGTTTTCAGCTGAGGGTTAATATGAGCTAACAAACGTTAAAGAGATACTCAGTGCTTTGTGAATAATAGGTTGAAGGGGAGATGAAGTGGGAAGTAGGAATAGTAACTACAAGGCTATTGATAATCTAGTCAAGAACTCATGGTGCCTTGAACCAGGTGATATGGAAGTGAATGTATTAAGTGGCCAATTTAGTAGAGATACTCTGAATATAACTACAAATATCTTTTTAGATTTCTGGACCCAATTCTAATGCATGTGTGTGCGTGTGTGTGTGCATGTGCCTGTGCGCATGTGTGTGTGTGTGCGTGTGCACGCACATGTGTGTGAAGGCTTTCATACACCAATAAGCAATTCCCAGATACGAGCATGTTGTCTAAGAATTCAGCTTAATTCTGACACTATCTTCTGGGAGATAGCATTAAATTCCACAGGCAAAGGACTCAGTCCCCCAAGACCATCCTCCACTGGAGACGCTAATCCCAAGACCAGGTTGTTACCTGTGCCTTGGACTGTTCTGCTAGAATTGGAGGTTCCAGTGATGCCCCTTGCCCCCCAACTCAGGATGTCAATCACAAGTCCTGGTTGTTACCTGTATTTCTGACTCACTGGCTATAAACCAAATGTTCCACTCTTGGGTTTAATTAATTTTCTAGAACAGCTAACAGAACTCAGGAAACTCACTAGATTACTGATTTATTACAAAGGATGTTAAAGGACAAGAAACCACAAATGAAGAGATAGAGGGTGAAGTCACAAGCAAGGGGGTTTCTGTACTCATGGAGGTTGGGGCTCAGCACAGCAGCACCTGGAAGCATCTGGCTCTCCAGCCTGCAAGCTCTCAAAACCCTGTCCTTTTGGGTTTTTATGGAGGCTTCATTACCTAGACAGGGTTGATTCAATAAAACCATTGGCCATTGGTGATTGGTTCAACCTCCAGCCCCTCTCCCGCCCTGGAGGTCAGGGGGGTAGGATGAAAGTTTCACCCCTCTAATCTCTTGGTTGTTTCTTCTGCCAACCAGCCCTGACCCTTACCAATAATCACCTCATCGACATAACAAACAACACCTTTGTTGCTCTCATCACTTAGAAAATTCCAAGGGCTTTGGGAGCTCTGTGCCAGAAACCTGAAACAGGGACCAAGGCCAAATATATATCTCTTATCATAAATTATGGTATTACAAAATATACTTTTGATGAATTAATTTTTTAATTAATATCATAAAATTAATATCATAAAATTCATAATTTGTGGATTATTGGTAAGAAACCAATCGTAATATTTATTTTTAATAGAGTATAACTTACATACATTAAAGTATGCAAGTCTTAAGTGAACCATTTGATTATTCTTTACACTAAGGCCCGGTGCACATTCATGCACTAGTGGGGTCCCTCGGCCTGGCCTGTAGGGATTGGGCTGAAACCAGCTCTTTGACATCCCCCAAGGGATCATGGATTGTGGGAGGATGTAGGCCAGGCCGAGGGACCCCACTGGTGCGCGATCAGGGCCAGGGAGGGACCGGGCGGTAGGACTCCAGGGCAAGTCCTAATTGGCCAGACCCCAGCAGCAAGCTAACCTACTGATTGGTACGTCTGCATCCTGGTGGTCAGTGTACATCATAGCGACTGGTCCAATGGCCAAACGGACAGTCAGACACTTAGCATATTAGGCTTTTATTATATATGATATGTGTATGCTGATGTAATCCCCAGAATCCCTCCCTATCAATATTCTCTCCAGAGAAAACCACTCTTCTAACCTCTGTCACCTCAGATTTGTCTGTTTTTGCAGATCATATAAATGGAATAACATAACATATATCCTTTTATGCCTGGCATATTTCACATATTATGTCTGTAAGATTAATCCATGTTGTTCACATCACAATGAGTTTATTCCTCTTTACTAAATGTAGCATGATTTAGTTATAAAGACGTAGTTAATAGTATTTGCCGATGGTTTGGAAATGGAATCTGAGAGAAGATAGAAATCATTTTTAGTCTGAACTTCCGAGAGACATGGAATTACCCTGGGGAAGGAGCAATGTTTGATACATGGGGATGGGAAATAGCTCTGTTTGGGGTATGCTACTTATGAGATGCCTGTTAGCCATCTAGTGGAGAGACTAAGGAGGGAGTTAGATATGTGAATCTGAAATTATGGGAGAAATCTGGCTGAAGATACAAATTTTGGAGCCATCGATGTATATAGATGTTACTTAAGACCTCAGGACTGGATAAGTCTATGAGAGAACAAAGGTGGCTACCCACTAAAATAAGCTGAGGACTGAGCTCTACGCCATGTCAAGAGCTCAGGCAGGATGAGCATGTAAAGGAGACAGAGAAGGCATGCCTGATGGGGAAGCAAAAGAACCAACTGGCATTCTAAAAGTAAAGTGAGAAAGTGTTTCAAAGAGTGAACTGTGGCAAAGGCTGCTAGTAGGCCAGTAATGACTGGGACTGGCTTGCCAAGAGCTACATTGTTGGAGGGCTGGAGAAAAAAGCCTGACTGGATTCTTGCAGAAGCAACTGCTGGTTCCCACACAACAGCCATGCACTGTTCTTCCTTAGTAACAAGATCTCTGGTTTTATTCAGGGTAAAATGCACTGAACTATATTTTCTAATCTCCCTTCTCCAAATGTGTGACCATATATGACAAGTAAGTAGATGTGTGTAAAGGATTGCTGGGAAGCAGGCTGAAAAGAGGTTGATCCAGCCAGATTTTTACTCTGATAGTTCCATGGGAAAAAAAAAAAAAAAATATATATATATATATATATATATATATATATATATATATATATATCAATGGCTTACAACAAACATTCTATTTCATGCTTCTGGATCAGTAGTTTGACTGATTTGAGCTGGGCTCAGGGGTGAATTCCAGGCTTTGGATCAGGTTCAGGGCTGCTTCAATTCCAGGCTGAAGGAAAACATCTGTTCCCATGGCAGGGATGGGAATTCCTAGAAGGCCTGTGGAAATTTGCCATGCCTCTAATGCTTCAGCTCAGAATCCACAAGGTCACTTCAACCCAGTGACCAAAGAATTTACATGATTAAGTCCAAAGTCAATAAGAAGGGTGATTATTCTCTACCAAATATAATATAGCAGGGAAGTGGAGGTAAGAAAAAAATTGTGGGCCAATGGTAACATCCATCACGCCTTCCCCTGTTCATACCTTCTATGTACCAAGCCCCGAAGTGATGACTAGAGCAATAGCAGCCCTTGGGTAGAAAAATGTGTCCCATCTGTCTATTGAGTCACCCTATCAACTCTGACCAGGCTAAATCTGACCTGATCTTATGTGAAAAAAAAATAATAATTTTTTTCTTTTTAATGTTCATTTTCTATTATATGTAGCTAAACCTAATACTAATGGACACAAGTGGGGCCTTAACCAATTGTTCCATACAGAAGAGCAGAGAGATGGAGTAATAACTGAAGAGGTAAAGGAATAAAGGGAGGTTTGTTTTGCATTTTAAGTTGGAAAGTCTTGCAGCATGTTATACTTCTTTGTGTATCAATAAAGAAGAATAGTATTTGACATAAGAGAGAGAAAACTATTGCAGTCCTATCCTTGAGTGAACAAGAGGAGAAGGGATCTGTGCCCACCTTGACATGTGGCACTTAGAGGTGCATTTGTTTTTACTTAACCATAGAGAAATTTATGCCACATTTAGCACTTAAACTACTTAAATTCTGTAAATTTTCCCCATGAGTTTGAGGTGCATTTGTTTTTACATAATCATAGAGAAATTTATCCCCCATTTAGGACTTAAACTACTTAAATTCTGTATAAATTTTGTAAATTTTTCCCAGGAGTTTTCCAAGCAATTTCATATATTAAAAATTTTTAGCTGTGTTTATAATTTTATGTAAGTAATAATTGAACCTTTCACAGATCCTAACTCCACTCCTCCCCACATTGTTTAACATTTTGAATTGGGACATGAAACAGAGGGAGAGTTTGTACAATTTGGGATTATATGAATGATCAAAAGATGACCCAATAGCCTAAAATAAAGAAATAATTCATTACATTGCATAAATCATTTTGCAAATAAAAATGTAAGACACAGAAAGCTGATGAAGCAAGTAAAGAAAAAAATCTACTTTTTCTAAGTCCCCTGTTAAAATGTAATTTTTAAACCCACAGATGTTTAGAGGAGGTAAAAATATACTTCCTTGTTTGGTGGAACTGCTATATTCCAAATATATGAATCCACCCACAGCATTAATTAAAGTTTAATTTTTTTTCTCTCTCTCTCTCTGATGTGAGTGTTTTTACCTGAATAAGGCATTGTTTTTCTTTTCTGTTCTGCCAGATAAAAGAGTCAGGACTCTTTTAAATACACTTTTTTTTCTCCCCAGCTTGGAAAGAAATATCTAAAGTTCCATTTGAGATTTGTTAACTTTGAGATGCCCAATGGGGATGTTAAGTAACAAGCTGGATATAGAAACCCAAAGTTCAGGGAAAAGGTCTGAACTAGAGATATAACTTTGGGAGTCATCCGCATTCAGTATATTTAAAGGCATAGAACTAGTTGAGATCAACTAGGGATTTAGTGTACACAGGGGGGAAATATCCTTAGAATGAGCCCCAGGGAAATATTTTGAGATTAGGGAAGTGAGAAGAAATCAACAAAGGAGGCTGAAAAGGAGCAGGTGGTGGGGAGGCAAACACGAAGAACTGTTTCCTGAAGCCCAAGGGAAGAAAGTGTCTAAGATATTTATATTTTGACGAATAAGGTAAACATGGAGAAGTGGCATTGGGTTGTCAAATGACATTGGAGGCAGTAGTGATCTTGGAAAGAATATTTAGAGTGAAGGTGTTGCCAGAGAAATGGATTTCTTCATCGCTAGTGGGAGAGAGGTGGCTCTTGCGATATTTCCAGAAAAGGACTTTTCTAAGACTCCCACGGAAGAGTGGATGGTTTTTATGGGTGTGGAATTACATTTCTTGGTTTGTAAAGTCCCATGTCCCTTAACCCAGTCCTGAAAAAGGTGTACTAGTAACTGGGGCTTTAATAGAGCTACTAGTAAAAGTAGGACCAGTGTCCAGAGTTTCTGTTCCATGGTGGAGTTGAGTCGGACACAGAGCCAGGCTAGGTTCAGCCCATCTGTCCATTGTGTGGGTCCCATATGGCTGTGAGCCATGTGGGCAAATGAAGGGGAGTGTGCCTTCTGCAGCAGGACTCCTAAGAGGGCCAGGAAAACCAATAAAGGCAAGAGAGAGCACTTCCTTTGTCCAGGAATTTAAGGATATCTCAGGTTTCACGCCCTTGCAGTGGCCACACCTATTCTGGCCAGTGACTTGCTCCCAGGTGTGACTGACAGGTAGACCTTACTGGGCATATGTCTAAACTGCCTTTGTCCAATCATTTCCCCCCTCAATCTACAGGGAATCGACTTGGCGAGTGTTAAACTGTAGCTTCCTGGTAAAGCTGTATAAATGGCATGCCTATATTATCTAGTCTTCCCTTACTCCTTTCCTATTAAATAACCAGGTTATTCATGGTATCAAAGGGTGGGAGTGAACACCTTTTTGGAGTGGGTTAAAGTGAGAGTTGAAAAGGAATTAGAGACAATAGGAATAGAGAACTTTCTGGAGCTTAGCTGCAAATAGGAAGAGAAAGATATTGGGTGATGGGCTCAACCAAGTTTGTTTAGCTTTAGTTTGAGAGAAATGACTCATATTTGTTATACTTGTGGGAATGACCCAGAAGAAAGGGGAAAGCTGGTGGTGCAGGAGAGAAATGGGAAACTCACTGGAGGGATGTAAATGAGAAAGGGTGAGATCTACTTAGGAAGAGAGCTTGGCTTTAACTGGGAACATTGGCAGTTCATCCAGAAAGACGCAAAAAAAATTTTTAAATAGAATATATAGATGCCAGTGCAAGTAAGCTATTATATATGATGGTGGGAGTTTGTGGAAGTTCTTATTCACTTTTCTTGCTATCATCAGCTAAGTGACGATAGGAAGAAAATATGAGTGGTTTCAGGAGAGTAGGAAAGTAAGATATCTCCACCTAGAATAGTAAGAAGAAAATAAATTTTGGAAAGCTGACATAATCACCTGGCAGTTTTACAGATCCACTTGAGATTATTGTAGATATTACTGTCATCCGTGCACAGGGAGAGCAGTCAGCACCGCTGCATGTCTTCCTACAGCCGGTTTCAGCTGCGGACCCAGGCCTGGAAGGAGCTTCGTCAGTGGTTTCTAGTGAAAGGATTCAAGAGAGCTAAGGGTATGGTCAAGGAAATTATTTAAATGATTGACCATAGAATTGATGCTTCGGTCACAAGGGAAAGAAAGGAAGACATGAAGAGGTGATGGAGAATATTAAATGGAAACATCTGTGCATTAAAGGTCCCCGTGGAGACCAAGGTTATCGAAGTCATACAAAAACGGATGAGCAGAAAATATGGTGGGAGAGCTGTAAGGTGCTTATGATTATGGAGGAGATACCATTCTGGAGGAGTTACCATTTTGGGACAAGAACAAGGCTTATCATGAAAGTGAGTGCTGAGGTAGGGGAAGGACAGAGAGGTTCAGGAAGCACAAGGCCGGTGGATTGGAAGGCTCATCAAGTGACTGTTCAAATCACGAAGAAACACAGTAGCAGAATGTTAGGGTGGATGACAGTGAACCGGAAACCAGCACCTTCATTGCAGGTCATTGGTCAGCCAGAGATGCCTGCATGGGGGATGGGGCCTGATTGGCTAATGTCATTGTCTAATGACATCAGATGGAAAGCTCAGGACTTTGATGGAGAAAGCAGGGAAAATGGTAGAAAGTACAAACAGGAGAAGGCATACACTTGCCCACTCTAAGGCCTGGGTGTGTGAGGACAGTGGAAGAGAAGAGGGCCATGGTGCGAGGGCTGCAGGGGAGGCCTGAGCCTGGGGCAAAGGCTAGGTAGGCTTTGGGGTTAGCAGGAATACAGTACTTCGGTCACTGTGCTGAAGATGTATTAAAAGGGAGCAAAGGCGGAAGGAAGGAGAATGACAAGTTAGGAGGCTATTGCAAACGTGGAGACAAAAGATGAGGGAGGTTTATCCCAGGAAGATAGCAATAAAGGTGTTAAAAATGGTTAGATTCTGACCAGTTATAAATATATCATATTTCATTGCACCATTGATTTTAAGATAGATACTCTACTGTTTTATATGCCACTAAGATAGAAAACAATGCTGCCAATTAAACAGTAATATAATTTTTTTATTATTTCAATTTTAAGCTGCAATCAAATTTCAGAGACGTTAAAAAATTAAAATGTGCATCTGAGAATTGATGAAATATGGCACGCTGGTTGAATATACAACTGTGCTGAGGAAGAAACTGTTTTCTCAGAAAACATTGAGAATTAAGCAAACTGAGCGTTCAGCGTGTCAGAGGGCTTGCTGGAGAAACTCCCGGCCAGCTGCCGAAGGAAAGGAAGACTGTGCCCTCAGAGCTGACTTGCATTTGACACATGTTGCCATCTCTTTACTAATTGGCTCCTGTCAAAGAGTAGCTACGTGATGCTTGATATGTCTAATTAATAGCCACAAATCAATTTACTTGTCATTTACGCCTCCATATACCACTTGTTATTTCCAGTTAATGGTTCATGTCTGATCATTGTGGGAAGGTGGCTTGGAATTGTCCATGCTGCAAATCTATCCCTGTCACAGATGCCTACTACATTAGGGCCACAGGAAGTACTACGGCAAAATAGCACTCTGTGCTGCCTTAGAAGTCTTATGTTTGCAAGTCCCTCTTCTCCCACCTCTATCAAACTGGCATGTCTTCCTCGTGGTCTATAGTTCTGACAGCACATTAAAAATGCCTGGGGATGCTTTTTATTTATTTTACTAGAGGCCCAATGCACGAAATTTGTGCAAGAGTAGGCCTTCCTTCCCCCCGGCTGCCAGCACCGGCTTCCCTCTGGTACCCTGGACCCAGACTTCCCTCGCAGCCACAGCTTCATCCAGAAGGTCATCCAGAAGGACGTCTGGTCTAATTAGCATATTACATTTTTATTGTTATAGATTTTTATTTAATTTATTGGGGTGGTGTTGGTTCATAAAACCATACGCATCTCAAGTGTACAACTCAATAAAAAGTCATCCGCGCACTGCATGGTGCACTCACCGCCCCAAGCAGAGTCTCTGTCCTTCCAGGAGTGCTTTGTAAACATACTTCTTCCTGGACCCCATCCCAGACCAACTAGAACAGAGTCACTAGAAGTGAGCTTCCGGCTGCCATAGTTTTTCCAGCTCCCCAAATGATTCAAATATCCTACTACCACTGAGGGCCATGGGTGCTTGGTAGTCTCCTCACTAATAAGTAATAAACTTTGATGAGCTCAGGTCAATATGTATCAGAAATATTGATGTGATAGTACAAGCCATGCAATGATATATAGCAGTCATCAGAAATAAATATGGAATGATGTGGAAGGTTACAGTGTGTCACTAATGAAAAATAAAACTATGCTGAGTATTATCTTACTGAAAAAAATTATATCTATGTATTTTGTGTGTATACATGTCTAATTGATAGCCACAGATCAATTTACTTATCGTTTTATTCTCCATATATTGCTTGTTATTTCCAGTTCCTGGTTAATATCTGACAGTTATGGAAAGATGATTCTGAATCATCTGTGATGCAAATTGAACCCTGTCCCTGATGAATATGACAGACATAGCTTCGCACATATATACACATATATACATGCACATATGCAGCATGGGGCACAATTAGGTTTACAGTTGTGAGTATGGAAAATAATACAATAATTAATGACTAATAAATAAGAATAAACTGTGTTTCTCTTACTCACAACTGTAAACCTACTTGTGTCCCACCCTGTCTATGATAATGGGGTATAGAGAAATGTTCACAACTTTTCTCTGAGTAAAACATGCTCAAGATTAGCCCTGACTGGTTTGGCTCAGTGGATAAAGTGTCAGCCTGCGGACTGAAGGGTCCTGGGTTCGATTCCAGTCAAGGGCATGTACCTTGGTTGCAGGCACATCCCCAGGAGGGGGTGTGTGCAGGAGGCAGCTGATTGATGTTTCTCTCTCATCGATGTTTCTAACTCTCTATCCCTCTCCCTTCCTCTCTGTAAAAAATCAATAAAATACATTTTTTTAAAAAAACATGCTCAAGATTAAATGCTCGAGATTACAGGAGATGTCTATTTTCTTCCCTCTTTATTTTCCTACAATGTACATGTATTTACTTTGTAATAGAAATCATTCAGAAACAACAGCAATATCTATTCATTGGGGAAATTTTGGAAAATTCGGGAAGCATTAGTAAAAAAAATAATATGGTTTATGATTCTACCAGCCAGAAATAACCACTTTGGATATTTTGATTTGTTTTTTTCCAGTTTCTTTCTGTATATGAGACTGTATTTTGTATGTATGTGTTTACAGAATTATACTTATACTTCATTTTAGCCTTATTTTCACTTAAAGTTTTTATTTACCGTGTCATTAAATACTGACAGTTTTTAATGAATTACATAGTATTATATTGTGTGGATGTATCATAATTTATTTGATCAAAATTTTGTTGCTTAGCTTTCAGGTTGTTCCCAGTATCTTACCTCAATATAACACTGTAGTGAAATCTTCATGCCTAGTTTTGCTGTGTATTTGTATAAATTCCTGGGTCAATAATGTGCATGTTTTTAAGGCCTTTGATTGCCCTCCTTTTTGAGATGTTGTAGACTTTTCACATCAACAACAAAAATAAGATGACTGTTTCACTGCGCTCTTAGTATTGGATGCTATATTCCTATTTCACTTGTATTTCACTTAAGTAGATAAAACAAATATTGAGAAATTTTGGATAACAAAGCACAAGGCAATCCAAGGGTCACCTATAATCTATTGAAAGTTTACACTGGTAATCCAAGTGTCCGCTTCTAGGTCTTTCTCTATGTTGAAAGAAGTATTATACTGATATTAGGGTAATATTTGTATGATGATAATCAAGGCAAATGCCTTTAGTCTTAGGAGATCCATACTGATGAATTTAGCAGAAGTGTCATTACTAATTCTTCACAAATAAATATTCACACACACACACACACACACACACACACACACATATTTCTAAAAAGAGGAAGAAATAAAATGAAATTGGCAAAATGTTGACAACTGGTAAATCCAAGTGAAAGTTTTACAGGTGTTCATTGTACAAGTCTTGCAACTTTTCAGGGACTGGCTTTTTTCCAATGAAAAGTTAGGGGAAAGTCAGTCTCTTTCTTTAGGTGGCTCTCTATCTCCCTATACTCCCTGCAACCCTGGTATTTAGAATTTATTATCTAAAGTCTCCCTGAGCAATGCCAGCAAGCCAAGAAACTCCCATTTCTTGACTATTCATATATAAGCTGGGATTGGTAGCCTTTCAATAGAGCCCATGGCAAGATGGCCAAACCCATCCGCTGATGATTGCTGAATTTAGAATATGGATAAAAAGCTATCTTGTTCCCCAGGTTTGGGCATCATCTACAAGAAGCAGTCCCAATGGACATGCTTTTTTATCTTTGGTGGCTTTCAAATGCCCTTAGGATAAAAGCCTAGAATCTTTAATGTGACCTCTCCAACTCTCCTGACACCTCCAGACACTTCTTAGGGAGGCATCACGTGTTACACACCCTCCCACCTCTGGTTATTCTCCATGCGCAGCTATCCTAACTATCCTAATCCTTGTCCAACTAATTAATGAAACAATTTTTCAGGTTTCATCTCAAGCATCCTTCTCTGAACCCAGCTCTTCCTGGCCCACATGACACAATCAGGCACCCCCTTGACTGTATCTACTTTCTGTAGCATCCAGACAGAGACAAGCCAGAGGGTGATGATCAGACTGGGTGGAGAGCATGGCTCTTTCCAGAAACGAACAATCACCAAGTACCTTGAAAACAAAGCAATTGTTAAGTGGTGCTGTGTGAAGCTTTTTCAGTAATTTTGAGAAAAGGGAAAGGAGAGGGAGAGAGAGAAAAAAAACATCAATGTGAGAGAGCTAAACATCGATTGGCTGCTTCCCACTTGCCCCTCACCAGGGATCCAGCCCACAACCCAGACATGTGCCCTGACTGGGAAAACTGGCAACCTTTTGGTGCACAAGACAATGCCCAACCACAGCCACACCGGCCACGGCTGGACAAAGTAGTACTGCAGCATGGTCAGACACTGTAGCTTCAAGGAGGTGGAAAATGGAAGGAAGAGAAAATTGTATGCAAAAAGGTTAATGCAGAAGTAAAAATGTCTTAGACTGAGCCAGGGGCTATGCAGATGGAAAAAAAAAATGAGCAAATTGAAAGGATATTTCATGGTTTCTAAGTGACGATGGCAGGCCCAGTGCACCCAGTCCACCTGAAATTCTCTCAACACCAAATAAGAAGGAAATTTATCATGAAATTAATGGTATTTAAAAGTACATTGGAGCCATAGCCAGTTTGGCTCAGTGGATAGAACGTCGGCCTGCAGACTGAAGGGTCCCCGGTTTGATTCCAGGCAAGGGCATATGCCCAGGTTATGGGCTCGATCCCCAGTGTGGGGCATGCAGGAGGCAGCCAATCAATTATTCTCTCTCATCATTGATGTTTCTATCTCTCTCCCTCTCCCTTCCTCTCTGAAATCAATAAAAAATAAAAATTAAATTAAAAAGTACATTGGAGATGGATGAAGAGACTCTCAACAGAGCAGAGAGTTTATAGAAGTTCTGGAAGACAAAAAGTGAACGTGGTGTGTTTTATCCTTTTACATGTCTTCCCAAGTTAGGCCCACAATTGTACTTGGTTTCAAGAAATATGTAGTGTGTTGGTGTGACTCAAATGGATTACAAATAGCTAAATTCTCAAAGTAACTTTGAGTCGTGTGCTCTAACTTTCATATCATTCACACCCCAGCCCTCTTCTGAGGAGGTGGTGGCTACACACACCACTCGGTGGCCAGTGACTTCAAATTCATCACTCCTGCCTCAGCTACAATATCACTTCTTCAGAGAATCCTCTGCTTCCCTCTCCTGCAAGTTACTCTGTTAAAACCCCAAATCACAAGTTCTACTTTTCCTTCAAGGACCCAGCAAAATTTGCAATTATGTATTTGCTGTGTATTTGTTTCATGTCTGTCCGATTCAGAATATAAATTGCATAAGGAATAAGGAATGTGCCTGCATTATTTACCACTATATCCTTTACGACTTAGAATACCCAGAATGTTCCATAAGTATTTGTTGAAGAAATGAATGAATGAAAGGCGAACAGCAAGAACAATTAGGCCTAGGTGCCATTTGCAGGAAGGAGCTCTATTTTGCAGAACAAAGAGCTTTAAATGTCGCCCAGGTAGAGTTCCTTTTGTGGAGAGGGCGTTTCTTTTCAGCCTCCCACAGAGACAAATGAATTGATGCCCTCAGAGGACCTAGACCTTCTTCTCCTGGCTAGGGAGCGGGCACCCTTTTCTGCATTGAAGGCCGAAAGGGCCACAAAGACTGGAGAGCATGCAGTCTACTTGGGCTTTAAGCCAGAAAAGCAAAACAACCCAGAAGAATTTGAAAGGGTAGAGAGCTACTGTCCTCGGCAAGCAATAATGTGTGTCTTTGTCTTGAGTGTCTTCTGCCTGGCTCTCTCAAGAACTTGAGCAAGGAGGCCTACAGATCAGGGGCCTCTGAGATTTTGGGTGGTAGTCCTGACTGTCTCACGATATTATTACAGCTAATGTCTGAGATACTAGTAATTTGGCAAAGTGAAGTGAGTTCATGATAAGAAATTAAACTATAGAAACTAACTTAGGTAATCACAATGCATTTATTTTTAAGGCATTCATGATGCATCCATTTCCAAGGCCAGGCTACTTAAATAGCAAGGACAGCATTATGTCTGGTAATCAGTACTCATGAAAAGTAAGAGATTCACCAATAAGTTCAGCAAATGTACTGGAGAGAGAAAAGCAAGACCTTTTCTTAGCAACGTGCACTGGTGGCTGGAAACATTTTTGCTACCCAGCTTTTCCCTCATTAACCTATTTCTCAACCATCAGCAGGTGACCATCATCATGAGGAACACAAGGCCGTGAGTCTGCTATAGGTTATCTGTTATTAATATGGAATTTTCAACTCAGGACAACTGAGGTTGCATCTATGAAAAAATCCCAAACAAAAGATAGGATTGGGATTCCAGAGCAAAGAGGAATGAATAGGAATGGAAAGGTATACAAAGGAAGAAGTAGAAACAGCCAGAAATGCAAGAAGATGGATTACTCGAGAAAATTCTAAGCATTGAGAGTGAAATCATTATGACTTTCTAAATTGTGGTGATACGTAAACTCTTAAAGAGAATATGTCTGGTTAGACTGAGGGTTTTTCTTCCTTGAAATGGGAATTTTAGCTTCCCAATTACATCTCAATAGGAGACTTCTTGTAATCGAGTTTTAGTTTCACAGATGGTGGCAAGTCTGGAAAACTGTCACAAATTGATCAGTTAAAAAAACTAAAATCTTTAGCCTTTCTTTTTCTCTACTCCATTTTCTCCACCCTCTGTCTTCCTCTCATGACACTATCAGCTAATGTCTGTGGGAAAACAAAATGTGAGTCTGGGTTTCCAGATACACTGAGCTCTGGAAACACTTCTTTTCGTTGGTTAATGCAACTAAAAGGACAACAGTAGCTGAACTGTCATATGCTGCAGTGCTCAGGTTTTATTTGAGGACATTTGTTCTTTGTTTATATCTTATTATTTTGTGGACACTGATAAATTTTCAACACTAAATATTATGCATTTTGACTGTTGGCACTATATTCTTTTATTCCTTATGCCTTTTCAGAAGTTTAGGAGGGAGAGACTATAAAAGACTAGGATTTTGGTATCCCAGCTTTCACAATGCGAAGAGAATATGAAGGGAAGGATGCCCCAGAACATGGTTTCTGAAGAGACCCATCCACTGCCAAGGCCCCGTTAAAATCCGGCTGACACTGAGGAGAAAAGGAAGTAAAGAGTGACATATTTTAGTGCACATTTGGGAGCTCCATTCGATTTTCTAAGGAAAAGGGAAGCCACCACGGGGAGTGGGTATTTGTAATGTTTATTTTATATGGTGGGGTCAACATAGAGCATTTTTTATCTGTAGCGAGGTGGTCATTGGGTTGTGCTATCATCTGGGACATGTAAGTCTATTGGATGAATTTGCTTGGACAACATAACTGAGAATCTTTACAATTGGGAAATAGACTAGGGCATGATTTCTTGGCTTAGTATGCAAAATGGCCTTGAAATAAAATTGACTGAAGCATTTTTGTCATAGTTCAGGAACATCTGATAAAAACTGCCGAGGAAAGCCTGCATCCTCCCCCAACCCCCCCCCAACCCCCCGCCCACAACATTGGTCTCAGATGGATAGTGAAAAAGGAACAAGGTTTGGAAAGACTGTAATGAAAGCTCACACTGGACATTTCTGACAGTCCTCCAGTCCCTTTCCTTATAAGGAATTACATCACCACTGTTTTACATTAGCTCTCACTGTTAAGTCTATTCTGTTAACAAGAATCTAGTTACACCATCTACCAACCACCAAGAATTCGGGCTATTTCGTCCCTCTGCACTGCTACCCCTGCTCCACCCAGAGGAGAGCTTGTGATGGGGGCGAAGGAATAGGCATTCCTTCTGCTTTTGAAATTTTATGCAGGGTTTGGAGTCTCATCTTATTAGAAAGGAGGGAACTTAACAAAACAGAATCGTGGAAGAATAGAGGGAGAAGCAAAGGGGTCAAGCCAAGTTCATGGGGGTAGGAAGCTACATGGGAATATAGGACCTCATCTCTTACTGAAGAGCATTATCATGTGAGTGTGTTTATGTGTGTGTGTTCTCTTTTGCAATCCTATCATATGATATTTTTTAATTAAGCAATGTATTTTCTTTCATAAGGAGGTCAATGTTGCAAAAGAGAAGAATTAAAAGTTCTATGTCCACTAGGTTTTGATTGGGGAAACAGAACCACTATAGCGTATAAGAAATTTAATATAAGGACTAGACTTCACACAAATGTGGGTGAAACCAGGGGTGTAGAGGTCCAGGAGGGATGGCTGTAGATCAGAGGGAAGTCAATAGCCAGAAACCATGAAGAGAAGCTGGGGGAGAAGTTTATGGAAGGCCTGCTTCTGCATGTGGTGGTGGGCCCAACATTGCTGTAAGTAAGCAGTACCAGCAGTTGGGAAGAAAAACTGAAAATGAAACTGCAAATAAAAAAAGAATATGAAAAATGAAACTTGTAAGGACAATCTGTGAGGAGAAACTGCAACTTGTATTTGTCTTTCTCTGCCTCTGACCTCAATGGTGTGAGGGACCTGCAGGAGAAGGGGACCCTCTAGCCACACAGCTGCACAGGAGTCTTGCTCAGAACTCAGAAAAGATAAAAAGAAAAGCTCCATTGGAGCTGGGGGAGCTTCAAGACAGGTCACTGCCCAGGCTAACATCATGAGCCATCCGGTCAGTGACCTGTGCAAGCTGCAGTGGCACCAGGTGCCCGACCTCTGCAGGGGTGGGGAAACCTTTTTTCTGCCAAGGACCACTTATGTATTTATAACATCATTCAAGGGCCATAAAAAAAGTATCACCTTAAAAATTAGCTTGCTACATTTGGTCAAACACTTAATTAACTCACCCCTAATACTTTGGCAGGGCCAGATCAAATGATTTCATGGGCCTTATGTGGCCCACGGGCCAGATGCTCCCCACCCCTGCTGTAGAGAATAAGGCTACTTCACTTCCCATTTAAAATCTCTCACATTGCTCTTGTGGCCAACCCTAACCTGGAGCCATAGAGGGAGGGAATTCTGGGAAATTAGTTCCACCTTAGCTAAACTGATATATCTTAAAACCTCCAGTTATGCTCAAGAATTACACCTCCTCATTTCTAATCTTCATCTCATATACTTTTGTTCAAAATATAAATTAACTGTATTAGCTTGTTTTCTCTCAATACTGAATCATTCCCATTCTCCTTGATATGTATTTATTTATTTAGGGAGGTACTTTCCATCAATATGCCTGTCTTTGCAGTCTTGTTTTAGAATCAGGTTATGGGGTAACCTACACTTGAAGGCTTTCCCAGTCAAGCGAAGACCCTTCTGTAGTGCACATTTCTCTTTCCTGGGGTCTTGGCTGAGCTCATTCATATCTCAGCTCAACTTTGTTGTCAACTCTGGCTACAGGCACATTTCTGGGCATTCTTATTGCTACCTTTCCTTGTCACTTTATAATTTTCTAATTTTCAAAAACTGAATATAGTTTTATATCATTCATATATAATGTCAAGGCCAAGACAGACTGCCCCAAAATATCCCACAATAGGATATTTATTCCTTTGAATTAAAGTTATTGACAAGCAGCTGGTGCCAGAGGGCACCTTAACCCACCCTTGTCTCCTTGGATACAAGAAATAAATCTCTCCTGTGAACGGTGTCCTCCCCACACTTGGAAGACACCTTAGAGTTAAACAACTCAGAGCCAAAAACAAATCTTGGTGCCTCTTTTCAAATTTGTTATTTTGTTTAAATTCCTCACTCATGAATACCCAAACCTTGCTTAGATTCATTTCTAACAAGCACTAACTTTCTCCTATCAATTTCTCACAAATGTGTTGTTTCTTTGTCTAAATAGTATAAGAAGGTGCCTGGTTTGATCATATCTTTGAGCCTCATTTTATAATATTGTGATTCTCCTATATGCACATATTAACTTAGTTTTTATCCTGTTAATCTAGTCTTATGTCAATTTTATTACTAGCCCAGCCATAAGAACTAAAGAAGGGTAGAAGTCAGGGCACTTCTCCCCGTCCCCGACAATAGCAAACTCATCTACTATCCCTTTGGTAGAGCTGAAGATACATGTTAGCTACATTCTGGTAGATACCCATCTTGTCTAATTAATAAACATTCTTTTGTGTTTATCTATTATTATGGCATTTAAGAAAATGTCAGGTATTCCAAATTACATTTCTAAAATTACACACAGCACTTGCACGGCATTTATTTTTTTCCAGTGTTTTTCAACATGACTCAAAATCACATCTTCTGGTTAACATTTTTCTAGTTCATGTCATTGAAAATTTCATTGGGAAGCCTTTCCAAGAGCCCACAGATATTTTATTCCTGGCCTTTGACCTCCAGGATTAAATTTGAGACACTAACCTTTCTTTGTAGAATCAGCAATGTGGTGTTTGGCAAAACACTCATGATAACAAGTAGATCAAATGTTTCCTAAATAGTAAAAGGAAGTCATATTTTGAGGAAAAGAGAGCTCAGCGTAATTAAATTGCAAACTTTATATATGTTGCTAGATCATACATTAGACCTTTTTTTTTATTTTTATTGTTAAAGTATTACAGATGTCCTCTTTTTTTCCCATTGATCCCAGAAGGCCTTCAGCACACTATTGTCTGTACCCAAGGGGCACTAGGCTATTTTTCCATCTTCCTCAACTATTCACAATCTCACATCCTGTTGAAAGTTAATAAATATTCATTGATGATTGATAAAAACTGAGCACACTCTACTCAGTCTAACACTGTCAGATATTTCCCAAGCAGCCCAGATAGTAAAATTTTCATCTCATTGCTTAACTGGGTTCCCTGCCTCTGGGCTCTCCCTGCTGCAATCTGCCTTGTATTCTAATACTAAATTAATCTTTCTGCAGCTCTGCTTTTATCATATCATTCCCTTGCTTGAAAAATATGTAATGTATACTCTTTGCCAACTGAACTATTTCCAAATCTCTTAATATAATTGACAATGCCTTTCATTCCCTGGCCCCATCTCCTGCCAGCCACCTCCCGACCAGCCTCTCCTACCCTCTCAAGTCTATACACTAACCATATTCAAAGCCAATCAAGCCTTCAAAGGAGCCAAATGGGTCATGCATGCTCTATCCCTTTTCCAGGCCTTTTGCTCTCCTTATTCATCGCTTAGTTCCCAACTTACTTTCATCGCATGGTCCCCTTTACCTAGATAACTTCTGTTAATCCTGGAAAGTTCAGCTTTCATATCCTTACTCATGGAAAGGCATTCCTGAATCTCTTAGACTGGTTCGGGTTTCTCTGCTTTGTGCTCCCCTGGCACCTGGTACTTCCCTGTCTGAAGTACTTCCGGTCCTCATCTTTAACATGTTACCTGATAAGCAAAAAGGGTGTGATTAAATTAAGGATCTTGATGGGGAGATTGTCCTGGATCCTCTTGGTGAGCCTGAAATGCAATCACAAGTGTCCTTTAAAGAGGAAGTCTAAAGGAACTTTCATAGAGACAGGAGAGGAGACACACAGAAAAAAAGGTATTGGGAAAATGAAAACTGGGAGAGGGAGGATCTGTTCCTTCTCCCCTAGAGCCTCTGGGAGAAATACAGTCCTGACACCTTCATTTCATCTCAGTGATATACGCTTGAACGTCTGGCCCCAGGATGGTAAGAGAACAAACGTTGATGTTTTAAGGCACTGGATTGGTGGTGATTTGTCGAATAACCTCAGAAAACTAACACACTATCAAAGCTCTATCTGTCAGAGGCCCATCAGACAACAGAGGGCATTGTCAGAGTGGCTCACGAAAAGAGTTAAATAAAGGGAGAGTGGAGCAGCCCAGGGCTCATGGTAATAAGTTGCCCGTACACTTCTGAGAGGACAGGAGGGAGCAGTTACAAGAACTTAAGTGTAGCTGAATCAAGAAGGCTCCGCAATAGGAGCCATGGCCTTTACTAAAGGGACACAGCCAACTCAAAGTGCCCAGCAAGGAGAAAAATCAAAGGGTAGATAACTCAACCACACCCTTTCTCCACCCTCTAATCTCCTTACTTTTGGTTGGACCAGAAGCCAAGGAAAGAGACTCTTCATATATTGTAAGAATCAGAGCACAGAGCACAAGGGTGAAAAGTGGACTGGTGGGGAGATGGATGACAGCCAGCACATCAACTGTCCTGTTCTATTGCAATTGCTCCTTTAATTACCTGACTCCCTTACTCTGCTTTATGTCCTGAGTGCAACTATCCCATCTGTTCTCTTTATTATGAATTTCAGTACCTGGCCTGGTGTAAAGCCCAGACTACAAACATTATAAAGTATTTATTGAATAAAATTAATTAACTAAGTTCCTCCTAGAAGAATTAGAGACCCTTCACTGCATCTAGCTTTGCATTGCCAGTTTCCTTTTCCACTATTTGCCTCATGAACACTCTGCTGGAGACCAAAATGAACCACAAAATAGTAACCAAGTATGCTTTATCCTTTCTCCCTTCCACACCTCAGCACATGCCATTTGCTCTTCCTAAGCCACCATCACAGGTACTGAATTCCTGTCATTCTTTGAAGACCATTTTATCAGCTCCCTCCTTCATGATGACTCTCTGGATGAACCTGTCAAAGTGACCCTTTCTTCACATTCTCAGCTCTGATTGGTATCTCCCTTGTAGCTGTAGCATTTTACTGTTGTGTTCTGCTGATATATGTACACAAATCATTACGCAACCTGAAGAACATAATTTCCTTCAGAGCTGCCTCTAGGTCTCTTATAACAACATATTCTAAACGGGATTTAGCCAAATATTTTTTTTATCCTCACCCGAGTGTATATTCATTTATTTTAGGGAGAGAAAGAGAGAATGAAACATCGATGCAAGAGAGAAACACCCTTTGGTTGCCTCCTGTAGGCGCCCTGACTGGGAATAGAACCGGCAACCTTTTGATGTACAGGACGACGCTCCAACCAACTGAGCCACCTTGCCTGGGGAGCCAAAGACTTTTAAAAATAAGTGCACACACAAAAATTGTTGAGGAAATTAACTGTAACCTTTCTGTTAATTAGCATATTTGATGCTCACTTATTTATCCTAGTTTCTCCTTGTTTCTACTATTGAAAGCTAAACCAAAAAAAAAAATGTTTTTTGAATGTCAACTTTATTTCTTTCCATAACAGTAGTTTTCTTATTTAATAAAAGTCACATAAGCAAAAACATGAACAAGTTTAGGTCTGCAGTCTTGACATGTAGCTAGTAATTCCTGGTAGCACTGTATGTTTTACTATGAAGCATCGTTATGAAGCATTTGCTCCAGGGCTGGTGTGGTTGGGCGTAGGGTAGGATCTTTAAGAATCCTGCTGGCATTTCTGAAGTTTGTCTTGAGGTGTGAATTTACCAGTTTGGGTCATTCCTCAGAACTCAAAGCAAGTTAAGGCTACATTTCAATATAACTTCTTATAAAAATGGAAAAATAGAAAGAAAACAGCCATTAAGAGTCAAAGAAGTGGCATGTACACTAACCAAGTTCGAAGATATTTTAATAAAAGTCATATAAGAGGAACAAATACCAGAACTGAGGTCTGAAGTAACATTCTGCTGCAAAGTTACATACCTCTTCACATCAAGATAAACATATAAAACCCTCCTTATCCACGATTACCAGAAATGTTTAACAACATTCATGAGAACTTAAAAAATTTACTGTTCCATTTCACTATAGTATCACCTAAAAAGAGAATATAGAGCTGAGTGTATCTCCCTAAGGACTATTGCAAAGGATGGCATGAATACCTAACATTGATTTTATTGCTGTAAGAAATAAACACATACTTTCATACATAAAAACTATGTAGTACAGTAACTATATTTTGCAAATGACTGCAGCACCATAACAAAATCCCAGAAAAACTCATATGTGAATGCCTTTTAAAATGTTTAAGCTCTTTAATATTTGAATCATTTATAAATGTTTATCTGTGCTGTTTTTTCCCCAAAACCTACCAAGCTTACATTGTTGCAATGCATAAGTCAATATTTGCATATGGATGTGGTAAACACAGCTTTTTAGTAGATTCATTTAGATGCAGTGGGCAGCATAAAACATATATTTTCTAAAGGAATAGAACCTCTTGGCTATTCACATAGGGCTTAAAAACAAATGAATCTTCAATGCTTCATAGCTAGTTAAGCCAGTGGGGACTTAATAGCTAAATTCCTAAAGAAGAATAAAAAATATTTGAAAATAAAGAACCCTGTGCGTTACTCAGACCTGAAGCAGCTTCCTATCCTTTGAGGTGCCTATCCTTGGAGGTGCCACACACACTGCTTTGCAAGGTCTTATACACACTATTACAGAACTAGGACCCGTGTACCCAGCAACCAGGGCCTCTTCTGGATGTTAAGTTTACCTAACTAGGACAGAGTTAATACTGGCTACTACTAAGTTACTCATCAAGTTAACTGCACAGGAAAGCTAAGACACCCCAAACTCATGTCAGGAAGCATTTATACCTCAAGTTTATATAAGTTATATAATCCCTTCTCCTATTCTACATTGGTTGTGTAACAAATCCATTCCTTAAACTATCCTGGTTTCTAAAATAAAAGCTCTAATCTTCCTTTTGAAGATACAAAATTGTTCAACATTTAAATACCAAGACATAATCTCAGTGACTTTCCATGAGCAATATAAGGGACTAACAGAGGCGCCCTAAAGTAATTAATTTAACAAAGAGAATGAGCCAAAGGAACACTTATGTCTGAGATGCAAGCTCTAGCATCTTAAGATAATATCGAACTCCTAGCAACAAAGAAAGAGGGAACGATTTCCGAGGTTTCATGCTTGCATCCATAATTTCACCCATTTTATATTATACTAGAGGCTGGTGCATGAAAATTCATGCACTGGAGCGGGGGGTCCCTCAACCCGGCCTGCCCCCTCTCACAGTCTGGGAGTCCGCAGGGGCAGGAGGTGACCCGGTGATAAGGGGAAGGTGACGCCCCATCACACCTCTGCTGCTGCCACTGCCGGCAGTGCAAGCCTCAGCTGGCCCTGGTTACCTGAGCGTTGGGCAGCCCTGGGTGGCTGGGGAGCCACCATCCGAGGCTTGCCTGCACCTTGGGCCCGCCCTGGGCAGCTAGGGGGCTGAGGGGACTGGGGGACTCTGGAGGTAGGCACACGGAGCTGCTGGACCCGCCTGGGGGCGGGCCCGGCCTTGCCGCACACCTGCCACCTCAGCGGGGCTGAGGAGACTGGTCACCATCATCTTGTGGCTGTGGGTGCTGCCATCTTTGAGGGTGTGGCAATCAATTAGCATATTCCCTCCTTATTGGCTTTGGGTGCCGCCATCTTTGCAATGGCATGAAGGTCAATTAGCATATTCCCTCTTTATTAGATAGGATTAAACTTAGGACAGTAAGCAAGCACCAGAAATAAATGCTGGACCAGAAGTAAATTCCAAACTCAGGAGCTCCCCAGCATACTGGTGGAAACCACTCATGCAGATTAAGAGTTACAAATCTGCCCTAGCTGGTTTGGCTCAATGGATAGAGTGTCAGCCTGTGGACTGAAGGGTCCCAGGTTCGATTCCGGCCCAGGGCACATGCCTGGGTTTCGGGCTCAATCCCCAGTAGGGGGAATGCAAGAGGCAGCCAATCAATGATTCTCTCTCATCATTGATGTTTCTATCTCTCTCCCTGTCCCTTCCTCTCTAAAAATCAATAAAATATATTTAAAAAATAAAAAAAAATAAAAAGCGTTACAAATCTTTATTCAGTGGATGGAGAGATGCAATTGCAGGTGAGTGATCAGGCAAGGCATCGTGGAGATGGCAACAGAGTTGGGCCTGGGAATATGGGTAGTTTTTGGGCTATGAACATGGGGAAAGATTACATTCCAGAGAAAATGAATCCTATATAATAAAAGCGTAGTATGCAAATTGTCCAAGAGTTCGACCAGGGGGCGGGGCCAGCCGGGGAAAGGAAGGGAGTACTGGGCCAGCAGCCAGCAGCCACTAGGGACCCTATCAGTGCATGAATTTTGTGCACTGGGCCTCTAGTAACATAATAAAATGATAATGTTGATGCTGATAATGATGATGTAGTTATTATGTGTCACTCAACAAACTCTGATGTGAAATAATTTTTTTCTTTATTGTATTTAAATTAGCTTAGGACTCCAACACTCAACTAGTGGGACATATATCCTCAATCCTTTGTGAGAGCTCACCGTTCCATTCTAATGCTGTGCCAAGGTTCTGAGGCCTTAAAGCTTTCAAGGCAAGAGGAAGTGCTTTCAGTCATTGGTCACCTGCCCCCACTGGCTCTGGCTTACACACCATTGTCTCAGCCACCATGGTCTATTTGAGGCGGTGACTCTGCTGTTTTCTTCTAAACTTCAGACAGAAATTCTAGTGAGGCTGGACTCAACCTCCCGAGTATAGTATTTATACTTTCCTTCAGGTCCTACCATCCCTCCATGCATTATCAAGGCAGGTCCTGCTGTCAGTAAGAGCCAAGACTTTCTCTCTACTGTCTGAGAATCTCTCTTGGGCTACAGGCAGGTCCTCCTATTATCTGCATTTTTCTCAGAGGCTTTCCTGAGTTCTCCAAACCTTGTTCCCTCAAAGGTCATAGTCTATTCAAAACAAAACTCAGGGAGGCTTGAAAAAAAGTGTCCCTTTACCTCATCGAGAAAACTTTGAGCCCAACAAAGGGAAGAAAAGTTAAAAAAATGAATTTATATTTCATGACACAAAAAAATGTATGAAATTTAAACTTTAGAGTCCATAACTAAAGTTTTATTGGAGCAGAGCCACACTCATTCATTTATGTATTATCTATGGCTGCTTTTACACTACCAAAGCAACATTAATTGTTGCAGTGGAGACCAGATGGCCCCAAAGCCTGAAATATTTACTACCTGGTCTTTCCAGAAAAAGTTTGACAACACCTGTTCCATAGTATGGCCTCCAAAGGCTGAGCAATGATTATTTTTTGTGGCTGTACTTTCAAGATCTAACATATAAATGCTAAATATGGAGGCCATGCTCACTTTTTAGTATTACACATAACAACTTTGAAAAGGAAATATCATGTACCTTTCTGAACTGTTCCTTAGATCAATTCTTAGAAATGGAATTGTTGAGGCAAATGATAAGCTTATTTTAAGGCTTTGATACATATTGCTAATCAGCCATACCTGTAAGATAGATAAAATATCATTTCAAACATAATATTATGACAGGTTTGTTATTTTTATTATAAATAAATGTGAAACTCACTCAAAGAACATTTTGATCTCTAGTTAAGATAATCATTTGATTTTTCCTTTTCTTTAATAATGTGATCAATTTTGTGAGTGTTCCCTTGCTCATACTGGTGGTCCAGAAATAATTACCAGTCTCTTCGAAGAAATTGAAGAAGGATATTAGATCCCACTGTATCCTTGAATGTATATATACAAAAGTGTAGGGCATTCTCATTTTTTAAAGTATGCTTTTCTTAAGAACTAATTATATATCTGTGACAGATAATCACACATCAATGTCTCTCTTTCACATCAATGTTTCTCTCTCTCCTCTTCTTCCTTTCTCCCTTCCCCTCTCCCTCCCATTCTCTCTCTCTAAACTCAATAAAAACATATTTTTTTTAAATTTTTAAACAATCCTAAAAGATTACATACTATACAATTTCTTTATATACAAATTTTTAAATAATAAAAATTTAGATATGGCAGATAAGTTATTGCTTTCCTGGAGGGGTTGGGACAGGAAGAAAATAAAAAACAAGGGGAATTTTTTTTAATTAAACATTATAGTAGGAGATAATTACATCTCTCACAGAAATGCTGAAATTAAGAAAAATAAAGAGGATGTAAATAGTATGGAATATTAATGTAATTGGTATAGATGAAGATATATAAAACTTCTAACCCAAATGAGAAATCTATCCAACTTTAAACACAAGTAAAACATTGATACAAATGTATACTTTATTAGGCCTCAAAGAAAAATCTCATTACTTTCTAAAGAGCTAAACTCATGGAGACCATATTCTCTGAAAACAGTGCAATAAAGTTAAAAAGAAAAGATAAACCCCCAAAAATAAACCTGTACCCTAGAAAAATCTAAACCACCAATTCTTCCATAAAAGAGATTAGAACGGAAAGTGCAAGTGCTTAACTCATCAACATGGAGAACACAAGTATCAATACCCAACGAAAGATGTAGACATCATTGATTAAATTTGGGAAATACTCAAAACATAAACAAGCCCTGGCCAGGCTGAACAATAACAAAAGAAAACTGTCACATACATATTACAAACAAGAAAGACCAAATTAGAAAAAAATGGCAGACTTTTTTTAATTATAAAAATTAATAGGTATGATTTATGATAAATTTAAGGTTTTACACAAAATAGGTGATTCCCTGGGAAAGATAAATAATTGGTAAAAAAACATTGAAAGGATAAAGATTTGCTTCTTTAAAATCACAGAGTCCCGAGGTTTTTAAGGGCAAGTTTTAACAAACTTTCAAAGATCTAAAATTTCAAATGTCGCTGAGCTCTTTCAGAACATAGAGGGGGGAAATAAAACAACTTTTTAACTCACTCAGTGAGAACATATTAACTTAGAGCCCCTGAAGCAAAATCAGAACAGAGGAGCAAAGAGAGAAGATGAGGAGAAAAAAAAGAAAGAATATAAAATTAAAAAAGTAAAAATCCTAAATAAAATTTTAGCAAATGGAAACTATGATTATATTTAAAAGTTTTTGTATCTCAAAAATTCAAGAATGCTATATATTAAGAAAAATCTTAATGCAGTAAATTATATTAAAGAAGAAAAATAACTACATGACCTGTATAATAATTAGTAGAATTTTTTTTATCAATTCCATGCATATTCTTAAGAAAAAAGGCTAGGTAGAAAAGAAAACTTTAATTACATAAAGTGAATATGCTATAAACTTACAGTAAACAAAATTTATGGAGAAACATTATAAGTATTCCCACTAAAGGCAGGAACAAGATCAAGGTGTTAGCTAATATCATTACTTAATACTGTAATGTAGGTTCCAGGAAATCTGGTAAGGAAAAAAAGATATTAAGTAGATTAATAGACAGAGAGTTAAATCATATTTGTATAGACACAGATATGGATATAGACAAATAATAAAGCTGGCTTTATGGCAGAAGTCATGTTTATCCACCTAGAAACCCCAAGCAATTCATTGAATAATTTGTTAAAACTAATAAGGGAGATAGATACAAGATAAGCACATAAATATTAATAGTCTTTCTTTGCATTGGTAATAAAATATGTTATAGAAAGTAAAAATAAAATACTTAGGGGTAAAACCATTGTGATAAAATATGTAGAGAAATTATTTAATTTTGATCTACCCTTACATACCTGTAAAGAAATCTTATCTGCTCATGGATTAATTGGTATAAAGGTTAGATACAATGCATATATATAAAAATTAATATTACCATGCTGGTAATATTATATTAGAAATGGAAGTACATATGGAAAATGTTTGTATACCATTACCAACACAAGAAAAATTATAAAACATCTATATATATAAAAGCCTAAGCAACCATTATGACCAAACTACTGGAACGACCCGTTGACCAGTTGCTATGATGCACACTGACCACCAGGGGTCAGACACTCAATGTAGGAACTGCCCCCTGGTGGTCAGTGTGCTCGCACAGCCAACCTTCTGCAGCTGCCTGGCGACATTGGCATCCGGTGTTCGTTCCTTCTGTGCCTGGACTGGCGACCATCACCTCCTCTCCCGACCCCACTGGGGCCTTTGGGTCCCAGCCTGGGATGGGGAACCAGGGGTAGATGGCAGCAGACATGGCCCCTTTCCCAGAGGGGCCAAGGGCCAGCTCCCTTCTTGGAGCCAGCGACCAACCTCCCACACCCCGTCTCTCCCCCTGACAGGCAGGCCCCGATTGGTCCAGTCCTGATTGGCCCTGATCACCGACCAGGCCTAGGGACCCCACCTGTGCATGAATTCATGCACCAGGCCTCTAGTATAGTAATAAATTTTTAATAAAAGTAGAGAAATTATAAAAATACAAAACATACCTAAATAAAGTCACCAAACTGGAAATAAATCAGTAAAATAAAAAATGTCAACCTTCCTAAAGTAATCTATATATATAAAACCCTAATATGCAAATAGAATAAACAGTGGAACAATCAAACAACCGAACAACCGGTCGCTATGATGTGTGCTGAGCACCAGGGGCACCGCAGAACATGGTGGATGTCAGCAGCAGGCAGCAGAGTGAGGAACATGGTGGGCATCGGCCATGATAGGATGGTGGAGCAGATGAGTGGGGGGTGCCAGACCAAAGTGGGGTGCCAGTCACTGTCAGTAGGGCGAGCCTCTGGTGGTTACTAAAAATTATTTGCTCCTGCTCTCCATAGTCCCACCCAGCGTTCACACCTGCTGTCGGTGCCGGAGCCACCACTCGCACCCGCTGCTGGTGCCCAGCGTCAGCCCTGATCGCTTTGCGCTGTCAGTGGGTGTGAGTGGCAGCTGCCAGCCCTAATCGCCCCTCAGAACTTCTCCACCTCCCCCTGCTTCTGAGGGACAATTGGGACTGGCAGCCACCTCTTGCACCCGCTGCTGGCACCTGGCACTGGTCCCAATTACTCGGCGCCGTCAGCAGGTGTAAGCAGCAGCTGCCAGCCCCAATCATCCCTGAGGGCTTCTCCACCTCCCCCTGCTCCTGAGGAGCAATCAGGGCAGCAGCTGCTGTTCACACCCACTGACAGCGCCGACACTGCTCACAACCGCTGCTGATGCCAGCCCCAATGGCTCCACGCCACCAGTGTGTAGGAGCGGCAGTGGTGGGAGTGGGGCTGCTGGAAGACAGGGGACCAGGGACCATGGTGGGAGGGGCCGGGCTGGGGCATGGAGGATGGGCCGAGACTCGCCCCTGTGCCCACCACAGCTTCGTGGCCCACAGTTCCTTTCAAGGTGCACAAATTTGTGCACTGGGCCCCTAGTAGCCTATATAATAAAGGAGTAATATGCAAAACCAAACAACTGAACAAGCAGGCTGTGTGGGGCGACCAGGCCAGTGGGGGGGCCATGAGGGGTGACCAGGCTGGTAGGGGGGTGCAGTTGGGGGCAACCAGGCTGGCAGGGGAGGCAGTTGGGGGTGATTAGACTGGCAGGGGGGCAGTGAGGGGCAACCAGGCCAGCAGAGGGGGGCAGTAAGGGGTGACCAGGTCAGCGGGGGCGGGGGCAATTAGGAGTGACCAGGCCAGCAGGGAGGGGGCAGTGGGGGCAACCTGGCCGGCAGGAGGGGCAGTTAGGGGTGATCAGGCCAGCAGGCAGGGGGACAATTAGGGGCAACCAGGCAGGCAGGCAGGTGAGCGATTAGGAGCCCGAGGTCAGGATTGTGAGAGGAATGTCCGACTGCTGGTTTAGGCCCAATAGGTGATCGGGCCTATACTGGCAGTCAGACATCCCCCAAGAGGTCCCAGATTGGAGAGGGTGAAGACTGGGCTGAGGGGACCCCCCCCCCCACCCATGCATGAATTCTGTGCACCGGCCTCTAGTATAAATATAATGCAATATTAGCCCTGGCTGATGTGGCTCAGTTGGTTACAGCTTCGTCCTGTATACTGAAAGGTTACAGGTTTGATTCCTGGTCAGAGTATATTACCTAGGTTGCAGGTTCAATCCTTGGTCAGCAGATACGGAAGGATAGATGTTCTCTCTCACATTACATCAATGTTTCTCTCTTTCTTACTCTCTCCCTCTCTCTCTAAAATCAATAAGCATATGCTCAATCAAGGATTTACATTTTTAAAAAATATAATGGAAATTTAATCAGAATCTCAAAATGCTAATGCATTTTATGTGGTTTGTTTTGGGCAAAATTAACTTATATGTAAAATGTTTCCCACATTTTGTGAGGGAAAAAATATGTGTGTGCTTGTGTGCATGTGTGTGCATTTATATGAATAGAACGTGTAGAAGGATACACATTGGACTGAAATACCTGAGAAAAGTGGATTTGGGGGGACTGAGTAGGGAGGAGATTAATACATGTTTTCTCTTTACATAAAATGTCGTTGTCTTTTTTTTTGTAATTTCCTTTTTTTTTTATTGTTGACAGTATACTGATGTCTCCCATTTTCTCCCATTCTACTCCCTTCCACTAAACCCCCATGCCACCCCAGGCCTTCTCCATGCTATTGTCTGTGTCCATGGGTTATGCATATATGAATATGTTCTTTGTGTAATCTCTTCCTGTCCCCTCCTCCCACTGCCCACTGAGATCTGTGCCTCTGGACCTATTTTGTTCATCAGTTTATTTTGTTCATAGAGTGTCATCGTCTTATAGCAAATATGAATTTCTTCTTTTTTACAGGTTAAAGTTAAAGAAGGCTTAAAAGAAAAACCAAATTATAACAAGTATAAAAATTCAATTATAATAGAAATCATGAACTCATTTTTTAATTTACCAAGTTAATTTAAATTTCACCCAGAACAGTAAACAGGTAAAAACAGGCTATAAAATAATTTTTATTCAAAAGCAAGATTTTTAACTTAACCTTATTATTTTATTAACTAAAGCAAAATAATGTTGATGCCAAAAGGGACAGATGGACGAACCAGCCCATGAAATATATAATAGACCTACTTGCATCTAGGCATTTTTGAATGTGCTAAGTGTGTAACTTTAAATTAGTGAGGAAGAGTAAAGAAATATAATTATCAGATATATGCTCAAAAATATGTAGGCAAAAATTATAAGTATAGTATTTTTTACCTGAATGTTCAACAAAAGGAAATATTGATAAAAAATTATGATCCATCCTTAACCTAGAATACCACTCAACATTAAAATTGTGTTAAAATATTAAAAAAAAATCCCAACACAAATCATTATGTAATTTTTAAAAAGGAAAATATGGTTTTGTTGTTATAATTTTATAAATATAGAGTGATGTAGAGGGTAGGTGAGGCATTTTTTTCTTAAATTTGTTGGAGTGACATTGGTCAACATGAACATATAGGTTTCAGGTATGGGTTTCTGTGTTACAAGATCTGTATATGGCTCCATGTGCCCACCACCCAAAGACAAATCTTCTTCTCTCACCATATATTAGGAACCCCTTCTCCACCCCACTGCCTTCCCTCTGGCAACCATCGTACTGCTGTTTGTGCTCAGGAATTTCAGTTTTATATCCCACAGATGAGTGGAATTATATGGTTCTTAGCCTTTTCTAAATGACTTATTTCACTTAGTTTAATATTCTCCATGTCCATCCATATTGTTGCAAATGGTGCTACTTCATCCTTTCTTATGGCCGTGTAGTACTCCATTGTGTATATATAACACATATTCTTTATCCCATCCTCTATTTTAGGACACTTTGGTTGTATCCATGTCTTGGACACCATGAATAATGCTGCAATGAACATAGAAGTGCATGTAGATTTGCTAATACATGATTTCAAGGTTTTCGGATATATACCCAGGGGAGAGATTGCTGGGTCATATGTTAGCTCTATTTTCAATTTTTTGAGGAATAGCCAGACTGCTTTCCATAGTGGTTGTACCAGTCTACATTCTCACCAGCAGTGAATGAGGGTTCCCGCTGACCGAAGGATCCCGGGTTCAATTCCAGTCAAGGCCACGTACCTCAGTTGCAGGCTTGATCCCCGGCCCTGGTCGGAGTGTGTGTGGGAGGCACCAACCAATATATCTCTCTCACACTGATGTTTCTCCCTGTGTGTCTCTCCCCCTCCATTCCATTCTCTCTAAAAATAAATGGAAAAATACCCTTGGGTGAGGATTAACAACAACAAAAAAGAAAGAAGAGATTAGACACAGACGAAGAGGTGAATAGGACACAGTGCGTAGGTGGCAATCTGCAAGCCAACGAGACACCGTAATCTTGGACTTCTAGTCTATAAAACTGTGAGAAAATAAATTTCTGTTTTTTAATCTACCCAGTCTATGGTATTTTGTTTGGACAGCCCTAGCAAACTAATATACCGAGGAACATCCAAATTTCAAAATGGTCCTATAGTCATTTTTCAAAAGAAAAAAATTTTTACTCAAAGTATGTATTAAAGAAAAAAAAAGGGATCTGCATTTAATCACTCTGACTAATTGTTGTAGGAAGACATCTTGGTTTCTTGAAAGTAAAATAGCAAAAAATAAGTTGAATTATACACACAGACATATACATATCTGAAGGACATATATATTTTCTAGAAAGTGATTTGGCCTCCCTTTCTCATAAAGCATGAAGTGCTGTGATCCTTGTTGAATGCAAATCTTTGATGCCAAAGACATCTGTGAGCCTCTGGGCCCTGACACACCTCCAGGCAAAGCCATGCAATGATGTTTGAAGCTTTGCTTGGAAGGACCCAAGAGATCACATCATCCAACATCCTACCTGTGGGGGAATCTTCTTCTGGAGTGTCTCTGAGAGACTGATGTCTCAGAGTATACAGGCTCCCAAAACACAGGGGACAGCCTCATGCATCATCATAAAACAGATAATTCCTATCCTATATAATAAAAGCCTAATATGCAAATTGTCCTCTTGGGCAGTCGTTCCACTGGGAGACCAGGAGTTCAACCACTTGCTATGACATGCGCTGACCACCAGGGGCTGGTGCAGAATATGGCGGGCGTTGGCAGGCCATGCTGGCAGCGGGCAGCAGTGGAGGCGCTGCCAGCCCCGATGGGCCCTGACGAGAGCGGGACTGCAGCAGGGTGGTGGAGCAGGTGAGTGGGTGGCACCAAGCCAAGGCAGGTGCGAGTGGGGACCCTATCACCCTGCCAATCACCCCACAGATGGTGACCAGCGGCGGCACTGGGGGAGCCAGGCAGGGGCCCGGCACTGATCAATTGCCCTGCAGGTGGAATGGTGGAGCAGGTGAGGGGACAGTGCCAGGCCACAACGTGGTGCCAGTGGGGCTGCGGGGCTGCAAGCTCAGGGGCACAAGCTGGGGCCCGATCCTCACAGGTCACCCCAAGGGGCCCCACCCATACATGAATTCATGCACCGGGCCTCTAGTTAGAGTATAAAAAACCCAAGGGAACTGGTTTTATTTACAGCAGAGTTTGGAGAAAGTCAAGAGTAAAGGTTCCCTCTAACAATGCAAGTTATGATGAGAGACAATTAGAGGAGATTCAAGATGTAGGCTAAGCTGTGAGAGTGTTCCTGCTGGATCAAAACAAATACCCAACAGAGACCTCAAAAACATATTCCTTTAAAGTAGCCAGAATTTGCCGAAACCGGTTTGGCTCAGTGGATAGAGCATCAGCCTGCGGACTGAAGGGTCCCAGGTTTGATTCTGGTCAAGGGCATGTACCTTGGTTGCAGGCACATCCCCAGTAGGGGGTGTGCAGGAGGTGGCTGATCAATGTTTCTCTCTAATCGATGTTTCTAACTCTCTATCCCTCTCCCTTCCTCTCTGTAAAAAATCAATAAAATATATTTTTTAAAAAAAAAATAAAGTAGCCAGAATTTGACTGGATCCATTTGTAGAGCAATGTATGCCCTCGGGGCATTGTTAAAAAACAACTGAGCAAAAGGCCTCCAGTTAGCGGAGTTTAACAGCTGAGTGTGGTTAGAGAAAGAGAAAAAGAAAGCCTTTCCCATACCACTTTCATTCCAGGGTGACTATAGGAATACAACGCTGTGCCTTCCAGATGGGCAACATCAAAGACTTCACGGTGCAGGGGTACTGGGGGAATAGAGTTGCCTTAGTCGATTTGGGCTGCTATAACAAAATAGTATAAACTGGGTGAAAATATTTGCAAGACATTTGTATCTAGAATACATAAAGAACCCTTACAACTCAATACCAACGACAAGTTACCCTATTAAATAATGGGAAAGGGATCCAAATAGACATTTTTTTCCAAACAAGATAGACAAATGTCCAATAAGCACATGAAAAGATGCTCATATCATTAATCATCAAAACCACAATGCATAGCAATGGGAACCCTTATACATTGTGAGTGGGAATGTAAAATGATGAAGCCACTTTAGAAAACAGTCTAGCAGTTCCGCAAACATAGAGTTATCATATGACTCAGAAATTCTGCTCCTAGGTAGTTGGCCAATAGAAATGAGAATGTACATACACACACACAAAAAAACAAACAAACCTGTACATAAAAATTTATAGCAGCATTATTAATAATAGCCAAAAGGTGGAAATAACCCAAATATCTACCAACTGATGAATGAAAGAAACAAAGTAACGTACTCATGCGATGCAAAACTATTCAGCCATAAATAGGAATGAAATACTGATGTCTGCAACAATTTAGATGAACCTTGAAAACGTTATGCCAAATGAAAGAAGCCAATCACAAAAACTCACATAGTATATGATTCTATTCATATGAAAATCCATATAGGGAAATCTATAAAATAAATTAATTTTAGTTTAGGGTTAGGGACAGATGGGGTAAGAAGGAATCGATAGCTAAAGGGTATGAAGTTTCTTTCTAAGGTGATAAAAGTATTCTAAAATAGACTGTGGTGATAATTTCACACAGCTGTGAATATACTAAAAATCATTGAATTGTACACTTTAAATGAATAAATTATATGGCATATTAAATTATATCTTGACAAAGCAATTCCAGTTTTGTGTGGTTTTTTTTTTTAAAGGAAACATATCAGAAGAGACCATCTTCAGTTCTAAATCCTTCAAAAAAGTGGGGGACAATGGGGGGGCGGGATATGGACACATATGTAATACCTTAATCAATAAAAAAAAAAGAAAGAAAAGAAAGTGGGAGTTTTTTCTATATGGGATATTGAACATGTTGAGACGTCATCTCACTTCAACCCAAGACAAGGATTCCCCCAGCACTGGGCTGACGTGTAAAGGGAAGCTATGAACTTGTGCTGGTTATCCCATCTTTGCTGTGGTCTGCGCAAAGCCCGCCCCCTGACTGCGGCTGTGGTGGGTACGATGTGGCGCTCAGGTTAGCAGGCACACAACACTCCCAGGCCCGTGTTTCTTCATCTGCACACTTGGCAGACCTGCCCTTGCTCCAACAACTTCTCCCCTTTGTTGTGAAGATCAAATGAGATCATGAAAAGCACTTTGAAAAGATGAAGGAAGGCATTCTAGAAAGAGATTATTCCTTAATATTGCTCTCAAAAACCTTTCAGCAACTGGCTCCCTGGGGAGAGCAGATTAAGTAAAATCAAAACTCCAACTAATGATTTCGTTCAAATTCAGAAGGTGTTTTACATTAATTAAGCTTTGAGGCTCATACACTAGCCTCATTTGACTATTTTCATCAGGCCCATAATGTGAGAAGTCACAGCCTTGGTCAAAGGGCTAACTGTTTTCAAGTGACAAATCTCATGGATGCAGGACAGAAAAGTAGTGGAAAGTACCAAATTCAACCTTTAGGGTTAGTACACTAAAACCAAAAACAGCTTTTAACATCCTATATAATAAAGAGGTAATATGCAAATTGACCATCACTCCAACACACAAGATGGCCGCCCCCATGTGGACACAAGATGGCCACCACAAGATGGCCAACAGGGGAGGGCAGTTGGGTACCAGGCCTGCAGGGGAGGGCATTTGGGAGGTACAAGGCCTACAAGGGAGGGCAGTTGGGGGGAACCAAGCCTGCAGGGGAGGGCAGTTGGGGGGGACCAGGCCTGCAGGGGAGGGCAGTTGGGGGCAACCAGGCCTGCAGGGGAGGGCAGTTAGGGGGAACCAGGCCTGCAGGGAAGGGCAGTAGGAGGGGACCAGGCCTGAAGGGGAGGGCAGTAGGATGAGACCAGGCCTGAAGGGGAGGACAGTAGGATGGGACCAGGCCTGCAGGGAAGGGCAGTAGGAGGGGACCAGGCCTGAAGGGGAGGGCAGTAGGAGGGGACCAGGCCTGAAGTGGAGGGCAGTTGGGGGCAGCCAGGCCATTAGGGGAGGGTGGTTAGGGGTGACCAAGCTGGCAAGGGAGGACAGTTAGGGGCGACCAGGCCAGCAGGGGAGGGCAGTTGGGGGCAACCAGGCCTGCCAGGGAGGACAGTTAGGGGTGAACAGGCCAGCAGGGAAGGGCAGTTAGGGGCAATCGGGCCCACTGGGGAGCAGTTAGGTGTCGATCAGGCTGGCAGCGGAGTGGTTAAGGGCAATCAGGCAGGCAGGCGAGCGGTTGGGAGCAAGCAGTCCACTGGGATTGGGCCTAAATGGGCAGTCGGACATCCCTTGAGGGGTCCCAGTTTGGAGAGGGTGCAGGCAGGGCTGAGGGACACACACACACCCGCCCCCCAATGCACAAATTTCATGCACCAGGCCTCTAGTTTTTTAAATAATGATGGTCACACTTTGAGCATACACAGTCTTTTTACTGTGTTTTAATGTCTTGGCAATGAATTTTAGGTTGCAATGCCTTAACTGAGAACACAAGTCTTAAAAGAAAACAAAACAAAACAAAAAACAACAAGGAAACAAGCATGATGCAGTCAGTTGTAATTACTTCACTACAGGAATGAGTGATGTGGGGAGGCTGGCCATCCGCCTGCCTAGCCCATCCCTCGAAGGACCTGGCCGTTTGTTTATGCTGCTACCCAAATTCACAACATCAGGAGATCCAAGCTCTCTAATTGTAATTTTCAGTATTAAAAATAGTCATTTCAATTTTTCAAGTCCTTTTTGGTCATCATGAGGGAAGTGATGTTTTTCCCATACATGAACTATAGGAAAGGTAGTACCCAGCATTCCCCAACTCTTCCCCCCTCGGTACTGCCCAGTGCCCTGTGCAGAGGCCCAGGGCTCCTAAGTACACTGTCAACCACAAAAGAACACTAGCCACATAGTGACTCTGCCCAAACCCTGCACTCAGAGGCTAGACCAGCCCCAGCATGGCTTCCTGCAGCCTAAGGCCACCTGCCCAGGATGACTGAGACCCCCGTGGAGTTCCTGTCTGAAAAAGCTCAAGGCTGTCACAACAATTTACGTTTTGTTCTTTCTAGTTAACACCTGACCATTGGCCCTGACCTCCCCTTTCTTTCCTCTACCACTTTCAGATACATACTACAACCCAGGAGGGCCTTCCTTAAGGACTTAAAAAGCAGTCCTTTGAAATGTAATGATCAGGAAGGATAGGGCCTCTGTCCCCCAGTCTCTAAGTGGGGGGGGGGGGGGAAGGGGTATATCACTCCAGGTAGAAGCACAGTTGATCTAATCACACTTACAGTGACCAACCCTCTTCTCCGTGTGGGTTTTTTTTTAACTGCTCACTTCCCCGGCTCTACCTGAGCCCCGCTCCCTTCCCTTCCTACACTCTTGTTCTTTCTTTAAAACACCCAGGCCTCTCTACACAAATCGGAATGGAGCTCAGCTCTTTCCCTGCTACCTGCAGTTCCTGAGTAAAATCTGTTTCCCACTTTAACTGGTGTCTGGCTTTGTTTCTCTTGACAACACACACACCCGTCTCCAGGCAAATGAGGTCAAATCCCATCAGGTCTCCTCTTCACTACGTCTGACACCTGACCCCAGTCCCCACCTCCTCCCTCCCTTCTCTTGCCCCCTCAGTCTTCAAGGCTTCCCACTGTACCACTGGGATAACTTCCTTTGCATCCCTCTGCCTCAGATCTCCCAGGCAAGCCGCTTTGCATCTTTCTCCCAACGTAGAGGTTGCATCATACCTTCCTCCTTCAAACTTACCTGCAGTGTTGACACACTAATTGGCATTCAATTCTGTACTCTGCACTGGCTGGTCTAAGCCTCAGTTTCATTTATATCTTGAGCTAACACGCCAAGGGAGTGCAGGAGCAGGAAGAAGCAAGTCTACCACACGGTTCCTCAGGGCCCCTGCTAAGGCAGCCTCACAGCATGATAGCATGGAAGAATCCTGAACATCACAGAGCCACTCACAGGCAGCATCAGCCCTAGCCCAGCTGTTTGTGGCCCAAAAATGTTCCATGACAACGGAGCCATTATCTCCTGAAACAACCCAGAATCTCATATAGGCAGAAATGGATCAGTCTTCATCCTCGCTGTCTTCTTTGGGCTTGTACAAAACAGAATGAACCAAAATTAATGGTACCACCAGCATCTACCAAGTGGCTTTTCTGACCCAAGCACCTTGCTGAGAGCCTACCTGCATTTTCTCATTAATTTTCATAATGCCATAACTGCGAGGTGGGCACTGTTATTATTCCCATTTAACAGTTGAAGAAATCGAGGCTTAACATTGTTCTGCATCTTTCTCTAAAGCACATAACCCTTAAGTGGCAAAACCGGGACAGGAGTCCAGGTCTTTTTGTCCTCAGAGCTTGAGTTCTTAACTACTTACTACACAACATGTTGGTAAGTATCCAAACATTTTTAAACAACCATCACTCAGTCTTACTCTCTAAGCCATTTCTCATCGCCTGAACTGACTTCCTTTCGTCATCTAGGTATTGTCCTCTGAATTAGGGCCAGTAAATCTAGAATGAAATAAAAATAGCACTCCAGGGAAGATGGGGGCCAGCAGACAATTTTTCATTCATTTAACATCATGTTCTCATTGGGCTTTTATTATTATTATTATTATTATTATTATTATTATTATTATTATTTAAAAGATGCTCACCACCCTTCACAATTTATCAAGATAAATTTCAAATAGATTAAAGAGTCAAATATTGTCCTTGAAAAAAAAATCACTAAAAAACTGGGAGAAGACAGAGTGACATATCCTATATAATAAAAGCCTAATATGCTAAGTGTCCAGTCAACTGGTCGGCTGTTCAACCAATCAAAGCGTAATATACTAATGACATGCTAAGGCCACTCAACTGCTCGCTATGACTTGCACTGACCACCAGGGAGCAGAACTCCAACCAGTAGGTTAGCTTGCTGCTGGGGTCCAGCCAATTGGGACTGAGCAAGATGGGCCAACACACCCTGGAGCCCTCCCACGGTCCCTCCCCAGCTGGCCAACCTCCCGCATCCCTCCCTGGCCCTGATAATTGTGCACCAGTGGGGTCTCTCAGCCTGGCCTAGGCCCTCTTCCAATCCAGGACCTTTTGGAAGATATGGAAAGTGGTTTGGCCCAATCTCGCAGGCCAGGCCAAGGGACCCCACTGGTGCACAAATTCGTGGCCCATTTTTTATAAAAAAACTAGAGGCCTGGTGCACAAAATTCATGCCCGGGGTGTGTGTCCCTCAGCCCAGCCTGCACCCTCTCCAATCTGGGACTCCTTGAGAGATGTCTGACTGCCAGTTTAGGCCCGATCCTACCTGGCAGTCGGACATCCCTCTCACAATCCAGGACTGCTGGCTCCCAACTGCTCGCCTGCCTGCCTTCTTGATTGCCCCTAACTGTTTCTGCCTGCCAGCCTGATCACCCCCTAACCACTCTCCTGCCAGCCTGAAGAATGTCTAACTGCTCCCCTCCAGCCTGATTGATGCCTAACTGCTCTCCTGCCAGCCTTTTGCCCCTAACTGCCCTCCCCTGCAGGCCTGGTCACCCTTAACTGCCCTCCCCTGAAGGCCTGGTCCCCCTCAACTGCTCTCTCCTGCAGGCCTGGGTCCCTGCCAACTGCCCTTCCCTGCAGGCCCAGTCGCCATCAACTTCCCTCCTCTGCTGACCTGGTCACCCCTAACTGCCCTCCCCTGCTGGCCTGATGCCCACAACTGCCCTCCCTTGCAGACCTGGTCCCTTCCAACTGCCCTTCCCTGCTGGCCATCTTGTGGCAGACATCTTGAGTCCACATGGGGGCAGCCATCTTTGACCACATGGGGGCAGCCATCTTGTGTGTTGGAGTGATGGTCAATTTGCATATTACTCTTTTATTAGATAGGATAAAGGCCTGGTGCATGGGTGGGGGCCACCTGATTTGCCTTGAAAGGTGTCCCGGATCAGGGTGGGGGTTCCCTTGGGGCATGAAGCAGCCTGGGCGAGGGGCCTGTGGTGGTTTGCAGGCCGGCCACGCCCCCTGGCGACCCAAGCGGAGGCCCTGGTATCTGGGATTTATTTATCTTCTTTAATTGAAACTTTGTAGCCTTGAACAGAGCCAAGCCTCCTGCTTGCTCCGTGGCCACAGCCATTTTTGTTGGGATTTATTTATCTTCTATAATTGAAACTTTGTAGCCTTGAGCGGATGCCAAGGCAGGCCAGAGTGTGTGGAAAGCTTGGCTTCCTCCATCGCCGGGGGCAACTCAAGCCTCCTGCTTGCTCCATGGCCACAGCTGTCTTGGTTGGGTTAATTTGCATACTCGCTACTGATTGGCTGGTGGGCGTGGCTTGTGGATGTAGTGGAGTGATGGTTAATTTGCATATCTCTCTTTTATTAGATAGGATTATTTTCAAAACCTAGCAGTCACACAAGAAAAATAATAAAGAATTTGACCATAAAAAAAGTTTAAACTTCAGTGTATAAAAAGCAACTAACATATAAAGACAAACAGCAGACTGAAAAAATGTTTGCAGGAAATATGACAAGGGTAAATGCCTGTATTAAACAGAGTATGCCAATCCATGAGGAAAACATTAAGATAAATGTCTATCAGCAGGAGGTGCACAAAAGAGAAAATATAACCTGTGAACCTATGTGCTGTGGGAAAGTTCTATCTCAGAAGAAACAAAATATGTAACTAATAACAAGTCACCAATTTCCACCTAATTTTATCAAAAGAGTTAAAAAGATGTTCAATGCTTTCAGAGGATATGGCAAAATAAGTATTCCTACTTTTTCTGGGAGCAGTATAAATTGACAGAGACTTCTGAAGAGAATTTTGTCCATAAATTTTACAGATTTTTTTAAGTCTTATAGTTAGGCCAATAATCTCATTTATGTAATGACTAGAGGCGTGGTGCACAAAATTCATGCATGGGGGCTGTCTCTCAGCCTGGCCTGCACCCTCTCCAATCCTGGATCCCCCTCACAATCTGAAACCACTGGCTCCTAACTGCTCACCTGCCTGCCTGCTTGATGCCCCTAACTGCTCCCCTGCCAGCCTGATGGCCCTAACTGCTCTCCCCTGCCAACCTGATTCCCCTAACTGCTCTCCCCTCCTGGCCTGATCACCCTAACTGCCTAACTGCTCCCCCCTCCTGCCCTGACCCCCCTAACTGCCTATCTGCTCTCCCCTCCTGGCCTGATCCCCCTAACTGCCTATCTGCTCTCCCTTCCTCTCTATGCCCTTCGGACTCCTGGCCCAGGCATGCTGAGAGCTCTCTGCCACTGCCCCACCCCCATCCTGATTGTTTGTTATGTGATGGCTTCCCGGACAATTTGCATATTCCTCTATTATTAGTACTAGAGGCCCAGTGCATGAAATTTGTGCACGGGGGAGGGGGGTGTCCCTCAGCCCAGCCTGCACCCTCTCCAATCTGGGATCCCTCTCACAATCCAGGACTGCTGGCTCCCAACTGCTCGCCTGCCTGCCTTCCTGATTGCCCCTAACCACTTCTGCCTGCCAGCCTGATCACCCCCTAACCACTCCCCTGCCAGCCTGTTTGCCCCTTACTGCCCTCCCCTTCAGGCCTGATCACCCCTAACTGTCCTCCCCTGCTGGCCATCTTGTGGTGGCCATCTTGTGTCCACATGGGGAAAAGATCTTTGACCACATGGGGGCAGCCATCTTGTGTGTTGGAGTGATGATCAATCTGCATATCACTCTTTTATTAGATAGGATAGAGGCTTCGTGCACAGGTGGGTGCCAGCTGGTTTGCCCTGAAGGGTGTCCCGGATCAGGGTGGGGGTTCCCTTGGGGAGTGAGGCAGCCTGGGTGAGGGGCCTGTGGTGGTTTGCAGGCCGGCCATGCCCCCTGGTGACCCAAGTGGAGGCCCTTGTATCTGGGGTTTATTTATCTTCTACAATTGAAACTTTGTAGCCTGGAGCAGAGCCAAGCCTTCTGCTTGCTCCGTGGTGGCAGCCATTTCTGTTGGGATTTATGTATCTTCTATAACTGAAACTTTGTAGCCTTAAGAGAGGCCTGGGCCAGCCAGGGTGTGTGTAAAGCTTGGCTTCCTCCATCACCGGGGGCAACCCTAACCTCCTGCTCTTTCCAGCTCTGTGGCTGCCGCCATTTCTGTTTGGTTTTATGTATCTTCTATCATTGAAACTTTGTAGCCTTGAGTGGAAGCCTAGGCCTGCAAGGGCAGGCAGAAAGCTTGGCTTCCTCCATTGCCAGGGAAACCCAAGCCTCCCTCCTGCTCTCTGTGGCTGTAGACATCTTGGTTGGGTTTATTTGCATATTTGCTCCTGATTGGCTGGTGGGTGTGGCTTGTGGGTGTAGTGGAGTGATGGTTAATTTGCATATTACTCTTTTATTAGATAGGATAGATGCAAAATAAAAAAGGGCTAAAAGGGATAAGATAGTTATAGTTGCTTAAATTGAAAAGATCCAAAGATTACAATAATGGAAGCATGTCTATGTGATTTGTGCTATAAATGTTTCATAAACTTTATAAATTACTGTTCTATAATGTAAAATGTCACATGTATAGTTTGTAACAACAGTAAAAAATGTATAATCTGTTGTGAAAAAAACAAGATTATATGCATACACTCTGTATATTCGCTCATATAACTGTGAACAAACATTCATCTAAAGAACAGAAGGGGCAAAAACAAAATAAAAAATAGAAGAGGCTAGAGAGGCATGACAAGGGTTGCTGAGCCAACCTTTGGGTTCCCTCCTATTTTTCCAACATGCATGCATACACACATCCATGCACAATTTTATAACATTTATCAATATTTATCTCAAATTTTGATGTGTATATGTATGTTTTTACCTAAAATACCATTTCTTATTAATATTGTTTGCAAAAATTTTAGAAAAAATAAGCACAAAAGCAATAAATGCCTTGAAATCTTAAACCTAGGTAATTCTAACTATTGTAATTAATTCCATACAAAAAAAAAACACCTTACGAAGTTAATTCTGTAAGATAGTAATCTCCATCTTACAGATGAGAAAAGTGAATTGGCCAAAGGTTACACAGCTAGATACTTAGTAGAGCTAAGATTCAAATATATACCATTTCCAATAATTTTAATGGGATCATTCCAAACATAGTTTGTACTTGCTTTTTTCAATTTAACAGTATATTTTGAACATTTTTCAGGTCATTATTTAGTCTTCACCATTCTAGTTCATGATGGGCAGAGTACATTTAAAAAAATACTGCCCCATTTATATGCTACCTACAAGAAACTCACTTTAAATGTAATGACATAGGCATGTTGGAAGAAAAAGAGTGGGAAAGATATATTATGTAAACTTTCATCAAAAGAAATCAGGTTTGACTTTATTAATATCAGATAAGATAAACTTTTGGGCAAGGAAAACAAACAGAGAAAAGAGGATAATATTGTATTAGGCTAAAAGGGTCAATCGAGAAAACAGCAAACTTTAATGTGTATGCAACAAACCTCAAAGCAATGTGTAAAGTAAAATCTGGCGGAACTAAAAAGGGACAAATACAGGGTTATGGTTGGAGACTTCAACAGTCCTTTCACAAGTGATAGAACAACTAGACAGAAAATCAGCAAGGATAATGAAGGACTCAACAGCATCATAAACCAACAGGATTTAATTGACATTTATAGAGCACACCACCACAAAACAGCAGACTACACATTATTTTCAAGCGCCCATGAAATGTATACCAATATAGTTCATATCCTAGGCCACAGAACAAACCAAAAACCATTTGAAAGACTAGAAATCATACAGAGTGACATCACCAACCCCAGTGGTGACTTCAAATGAGAAGTCAATAATTGAACCATAACAGACAAATCTCCAAATATTTGAAAACTAAACAATATACTTTAAAATAATCCATGGGTTGAAAGAAAAATTTTAAAAGGGACATTGAATAAAATAAAAATACAGCATAGGAAACTTTGTGCAATGTAACTACAGCAGTGCTAAGAGGAAAAATTGCAACATTAAATGCACGTCTTTTTTTAAAAAGAAAAGTCAAAAATCAATCATCTAAATTCCTACCTTAAGAATATAGAAAAAGAAGATCTAAACAAACACAAAGCAAACAGATGGAAGAAAACAATAAAGAGCAGAAATCAATGAAATTGGAAAAAAAAACAGAGAAAATGAATGAAAGAAAAAGCAGGCTGTGTAGTTTTCAGTATACAAGTCTCATACATATTTTGATACATTTATACTGAAGGGTCCAATATGTCTAAGACTGGGCCTCGGCCTGCAGGATGTCATAGTCCATTGGGAGAGAAATACAAGTAAGGAGATAATCATGAAACTATGAATGAAACCAAGATAGGCCCATGAGACTTAAAGAAATGCTGATGTTCCAACTCCCTCTGCATCTCAAGATGAATGCTAGGACCAAACCCACCAAAAAACTTGAGAACCTGCCCCAGGATTCAAAATTAGGGAAAAGTTTTTCCCACGTGTCATATATCTTAAAAAATTTCTGCTGCGTAAGTTGACAATTGGAACTGTTTAAATGATGTCCTGGCATGTTTATGTAGGTCACCATGCAGACCCAGGCACACCATGGGACGAAGGGATCCACTTCTCTGGTGCAGCGTGCAAGATGGGCAGGGAAAACCAGAGGAAGGAGGGCGAGGACTACATGCATGCGTGTGTCTCCCTGATGGGGGTCCCACCTCAAAGGAGGCCACAGTCAGTGACAGCGCACTGCTTCTGAGGCCACTGCATCGGGAAGGAGCTCCGCACCAGCCTGAAGGTCGCCCCAAGGGCTTCTTGTTCCTTTCCTGTATGTTCGGCCCAGGTTTGAATGGTAACTTTAATGAATGTTTATTTAACTAAATATTACTAAAAACGTGATTTATTTTAGTGCTGGAATGAATACAACATAACAGCAGCACACAGCACTCAAATGCAAACAAAAATGTATTGCAGCCAAAGCTTTAAAAAAAGAAATTGAGAAATTCTGAAAATATGCTTCCTATTTTTGAAGTGCAGAGTGGGCACCAGAGTCATGGGTGCAGGCCCCCGCTTCCAGGTCTCTCCAGACCTCCTGCTACCTGGGGGGTGCTGGGCAGAGAGGGCCTCCACTCCTTACTGGGAAGTGCAGGTGGCTGCCCAGGGCAGAGGCCAGTCTCCATGACCAATGTTTAGTGTCATTCCTCACTGCCCAAGACCCAAGCTGTGGGAAATTTGGACCCAGGGTCCATGCCACACTGCACAGAGGTATCACTCTGCCCTAGCACATTTGTGGTTCTCAGATATGCCAAACACATGAAAGCTATCTCTGCCAGCTGTTGTCAATCACAAACTGTCTTAGTCTGTTAGGACTCTAACAAAATATCACAGACTGGGGTGCTGTTGACAACAGACATTTATTTCTCACAGTTCGGAGGTTAGAAAGTCCAGGATCGAGGCATCAACATAGTCAGTGTCTGTTGGGAGCCTACACAGCCCTCTTTTTACTGTAACTTCACAAAATAGAAGGAGTAAGGGAGCTTCCTCCCCTACTTTTATAAGACACTAATCTCATTTACAAGGGCTCTACCTGCATAACCTAATCACATCCCCAATGCCCACCTCTTAATACCATCCCTTGGGGGCTAAGTTTCAACAGATGATTCTGAGAGGAAGCAAACATTCAGACCATAGCACAGGTATGAGCCTGATAACCTCCCTGAAAACAATTCACACCCATGTGGCCTATGCCTTCGGGAAGTTACTCCACAGCATCTTCATTCTGCAAATGGACAAACTGAGACTCAGGCAGAAAAACAGCTGCTTCCAGGTTTTAGTCTATATCTACTGGCTGCAACTTAGATTTTCACTGTTAAAAGCATAATTAATTACTCAATTACAAAACTATTTAGGCACTAACATACTGAGGTTTACTTAAGGAATAATAAAGAAAACTGTGTGTGTGTATGAATGTGTGTGTGTGTGTGCATATCATTTCTGTTTCTTCTGCAGTTCAGGATATTTGCAAAATAAAAAAGTATCCAACTTTGACTTGAAGGTCCTTCACATTTGTGATGCATTCTTTTCTCCAGGTAAGAATTCTGTTTGAAGATGAACTGGACATATTGCATTGTGATTCCTTCAAGGAATGCCCTAGGGACTAGTCACTACAGCAACGCTGCTTCCGACTTCTGTGGTGAATTCTACAGAATCAGCCAAGGGAATGTCAACAGCCTTTCTTCAATCATTTCCCCCCTATTTCTGTCAAAATATCATAAAACTCTATAGGAAAAGAAAACAGGCCATATCAACCTTTATCTGTCCTTTAAAAACCCATATTCCCATCTGAAACAAGAATGTAATAAAACTTTCCTTCATGTGAATTGACTTATAACTTAGTGGATGCTGAACCTAGAATTATAATTGTTTCTGAACCATACAGTCAAGAGAGCTGTCCCCAGTCCCTACCCTTTATTACCTCCAAAGGATTTAGGAGGACACCTGAGAAGTTAACTGCTCTGAATATTTCACCAGAGAATGGAGAATTCATCAACTTTCTCCTCTATTCCTGTATCTTTAAATCCCAAGATCAATACATCTGTAGTGTTTAATGTTTTTTAATAAAACCTAGAGAATTAGTTTGGTATAGAAAGATTGGGGGCCAGGATCCCTGGATCTTAATTCTAGGTCAGGTGTCTATCTACAAGCTAACTTTGGAAACTATCTTAACCCTTAGAATCTGCCCTACCTGCCTCCCAAACGTGTGACAAGTAAACACAGAAAACAAGCAAGAATTTTGGTGAGGGGGTTGGCGCTGGGGATATATGGATTTTATTTTATATAACTAAAACTCTATAGCGAAACCTATTTGATAAGCATGAAAACACTCAAGGAATAGTTAGCTAAGTCAATGAAGAAACGTTAAGAAGAAGGAGGGTGCTGAGTAGCAAATATAATATGGTGAAAACAAGATGTAGAAGCTATTGTAATCCATGTGGGAGAGAAAGACTTTCTGGTGAGCAGACACTCACACATATAAACTACATACTTATTAAAAGACAAATTCCTTCCCCAAAATGCAGCATAACACTTTATTTTGATTTTAGTGTCAAGCCTTTCTCTATAACCCTGCACCCAGGCAGTAAGAGTTACCAGGGAACCCAAACAACAGGAGAAAGAGGAATTGCCATGATCCATGATAGTTCCCTCAGCTGGGCCTGTGGCACTCGGCTCTCTGCCCACACTATGCTGGTCCAGCGTCTCTTCTAGGAACACTTCAGAACTTCTCCTCCTCATCCAACCGGCACCATTGTTATGGCTCATTTTACGTGTCAACTTGACTAGGCCATGGTACCCAGATATTTGGATGCTGTGTGAAGCTGTTCTTTAGATGAAAGTAACATTTAGATCAGCTTTGACTAAAGACTAAAGCAGTAATGTGGATGAATCTCGTTCAATCAGTTAAAGACATTAAGAGAAAAGACTGAGGCCCCCAGAGGAACAGGGAATTCTTCCAGTTGACTATCTTCAGACCTGAGCTGCAACATCACCTCTTCCCTAGGTCTCATATCTGCTAGCAAACCCTACAGATTTTCCACTTCTTTCTGTTTCTCTCTCTGTCTCTCTCTCTCATTATATTTGATACTAGAGGCCCAGTGCACAAAATTTGTGAATGCGGGTAGGGGGGTGTCTCAGCCCAGCCTGCACCCTCTCACAATCTGGGACCCCTCGGGGGATGTCCAACTGTTAATTTAGGCCCGATCCTGCAGTGGGCCTAAACTGGTACTTGGACATCCCTCTCACAATCTGGGACTGCTGGCTCCTAACCATTCTGCCTGCCTGATTGCCCCTAACCATCTCTGCCTCAGCCCCCGCCCCCGCAGCTTCATCCAGAAGGATGTCTGGAATGACATCCAGAAGGTCGTTTGGCTGTCTGGTCTAATTAGCATATTACACTTTTATTATTATAGATAATGTATATAATATAATATCACATAACATATATGTACTACAATACAACATAGTATTATAATATACTAGAGGCCCGGTGCATGAAATTCGTACATGGGGGTGTATGTCCCTCAGACCAGACTGCACCCTCTCCAATCTGGGACCCCTCAAGGAATGTCCGACTGCACATTTAGGCCCGATCCAGGTAGGATTGGGCCTAAACGGGCAGTCGGACATCCCTCTCACAATCCAGGACTGCTGGCTCCCAACTGCTTGCCTGCTTGCCTGCCTGATTGCCCCTAACCGCTTCTGCCTGCCAGCCTGATCACCCCCTAACCACTCCCCTGAAAGCCTGATAGCCCCTAACTGCCCTCCCCTGCAGGCCTGGTACCCCCCAATTGCTCTCCCCTGCAAGCCTGGGTCCCCCCACAACTGCCCTTCCCTGCAGGCCTGGTCGCCCCCAACTTCCCTCCTCTGCCAACCTGGTCACCCCTAACTGCCCTCCCCTGCAGGCTTGATTGGCCCAAACTGCCCTCCCTTGCAGGCCTGGTCCCTCCCAACTGACCTCCCCTGCTGGCCATCTTGTCACGGCCATCTTATGTCCACATGGGGGCAGCCATCTTGTGTGTTAGAGTGATGGTCGATTTGCATATTACTCTTTTATTAGATAGGATAATATTGCATATTGTTAAATGTAATAAATGATTAACCTATTTTATCAGCTCTGTTTCTCTGGAGAACCTTGACTGGTACAGCCATCATCCCCACTTCCTGCTACCACCTTTCACACACACTTTCTCAGCAGATGACCTGATACTTTATTTCACATAGACATAGATGCTGTGAAATACAAAGAATATTTTTCAGATTCTTCTTACTTGACTTCCAGGGCACTTAACACAAATGACCACTCTCTTCTTTCTTGAAACACTCATGTCTGGGAAACCAAAATACTCCTCAGTCCTGGTTTTACTCCTCCCTCCCTCTCTGGAACCTCTTCTGGACCGTGCTTTACAGTTCCCTCCACAGTCCAACCTCGGGAAAATCCTTCTCAATGCTGGAAATCCTCTGGCTCTGGTCTAGGACCTCTCTTCGCAGACTTTGCTCGCCCAATGACTTCATCCACGAACATGGTACACTCACCACCCTGCACTGCTGACTCCAGCCCCAATTTCACTGAGGTGAAGATTCCTGCAGTCACCTGCTTCTCTGACTGCTCCACCTGGATAGTCAGATGTTGTGATTTTACTTCAATGAGAACTCTAGTTTCCTGGGGGAGAAGGGAGGCAGCATCCATCCGTAAGAGACAGCTGGGCGACTTGCTTCTCCTTTTTGCAGCAGGGTTACTTCTCCTTGTTTATCATTGTAACCTGAGTAACAGTGTGGTCCTTCCCTAACTTGGACAATGGCCCCTAAAAACTTAGCCAATCCAATGGCCTCCAGTTCCCACAAAACCTTAGCTGAGCTGAGTGCGCACCAAGTCCAGCCTTCTCATGTTACCTCACCAGCACAGGTTTGCCTTAGGATTTTCAAGTGGATGGAAAATGGCCTCCTACTGCACCGCATGCTCTACTTACCTGTAGCTTCTCTGCTCTGGTCTGTCTCTAATATTAGGAAGTTTCTACCAGAAGTACCGTCTAGTCTTGGCCAACTTTATTTATTTACTTACTTACTTACTTACTTATTTATTTACTTTGCAGCATCTCACAAGTTAGTCAGACTCTACTAGTGTGCTCTTGGCTACACTTTCTCATGGAGAAATTCACCAACATTCTGAAAAATGGACAGCATCTTTTAATGGTTTTCTGTATTCTGTTAGTCATTCAATGGTGTTCAGGATTCAGGGCTAATTCATCCATAGGATTCACATGCCATCTTCAACTAGAAGTTCAAATTTGATTTTTAAAGGTTCTCCTCATCCTGAATTGAGCCAATAATTCTTTCAAACTTTTCAATCCCATTACCTTTAAAGGTCCTTCATTTTACTTATCTCAGGGGCAAACCCATAGGCTGGAACATTGGTGCCTGGGAAAACACTAGCTGCAAAGCATCTCTAGCAAATATTATGAGAAATAAAGGACACCGATGACCTTGAGCTTTTAAATCTTTGTATAGTGGGCAAAGCAAATAATCCAATGGCCATCACTTAGTGTTCTGCTTTTGCTACAATCCACAAGCTCAGGACTGGGATATCTACTGCCGGATATCCTCATTGCTCTCTGCTCTTAACTTTCCAGAGCATCTACATGTTTCAAGAAGCAAAGACCGTGTAAAATGGTGAGCTTTTTAGTACACAGAGAGATACGAATTATCTGGTCTGGGCAGATGAGGACTCCTGATTGTGAGAGGTGGCCGCAGTGATGAATGTCTTTAAACTTCTACCTACTCCCAGCACTCCCTGTTCCCAGGGCTTGCCTTTCTTCCATCCTTTTCCACTACAGCCCCAGGATGCAGCGCATGACAGCCAATCCTCCCTAAACTACATATGGAAAGAGTAGACTCTGAACAGAACAGAGTAGCTCCAAGGGAAGTAGGAGATGCAAAGCAAAACCCTGGCCCCTCAGAAAGGGGCCTGCTTGCTTCCTACTTGAGGCAGAATCAGTCTCTGACCTCTAGCCAGACAGTGGGAGGAGAGGTGGTTGTTCTTCCTACTTCTTCCCAGCAACTGGCACCTTTTCTTTCAGAGGAGACAGTGGGAGAACCTGTGTCACCCACAAAGCTGAGAATTCTGGGGTCATTTTGGTATGACCAGTGGATACTAAATTATCAAACAATAGAAGTCACTTGTGGTAGATTAGAAAAAGAGGCCAGGAGACAACAGAGTTACCTGGTCGATTTAGCACTAGAATTGGAGTTAGGGAAATTTTCCCCCAAATGCTGCAATGATTGTTCCTATTTCATTAACATTCATATGGCAACTGAGAGAAAATCTTTCAAGAGCTGATTGCCTGAGGCCATTTAAAGTAGAAGTCTTCTGTATGATAAATAATCTTCATAGCAAACCAAGGATGTGAAGGTTAATTTTCCAAATTGTCAAGTAAGAAAACTTGGGCTTAGAGAAAATTTGGCCAAGGTCACATGGCTATTAAGTGGAAGAGGATGGATTTTAAAGCGCTTGCCACTGCTCCCCCCATAGACCTCCCACCAAGAAGCACCCCCTTGTCTAAAAGGAAAGCTCTCCTGGGAATATTGATGTCTGGCATCCAGGAGAAAAGCATATCTGAGCTCCCAAGTTCAAGGCCTCAGAGGCTGTTAGTTATCTACTTAATCTCCAGCCTGCTCTGGAGCAAGCAGTGTGCATATTACCCTTCACCTTACGCATCTTCCTCCTTAATTTCTCAGCAGAAACTTCTCATAGCTTTAACTTCTTTTTAATCAGGTCAAATAAAAATGTTTTTAATTAACTGCCTTGGTTTTTATGCCTCACACCCAGCTGCTTTCTGCAATCTGGCAGATCCCATCTGCCTGTTTCCAGTGGGCTGCTTCTGCATCCACTCTCCTTTCCCACCCTCGGGCCAAGCAAGTCCTGGGTGCTGGGGGGACAAGAGAAAAAAGAAATCACAGCCCAGAAGGGGAGACAACACATCAGCAGAGAACTCAGTACAGTCTGATAAGGATTATATCCGTGGGATGTGCAAAAATAGGGGGCGATGCCAAATATGCTTCAGTGAATTGAAAGATTTCACAAGGGAGCTGGCTTTGCGCCTTGAGGAGGGCACTGAACAAACAGAGGGCTGCTTATTTTGTAGAGAATGTAATACAATGGAAACTACCCAGTGTCCACAGAGGAAGAAAGGAATAACTAAAACACTATACCTATGTAATGAACAAAAAGTTTGGAGTTAACAAACTTCTTCTGGAGGTCTTGCAAGTCCTCTATTGGGACTGATAAATTGCCCTCAGATGTTAGTGCTAATTCCCCAAATCTGACCTGCACTAAGTTAAGACCATCTCTGGGAAGGAAAGAGGAGTAAGTAACAAATCCCACTTCCTCTTCTAGGTACTTTGTGGGAAGGGACTTTGGCAGAGTGACCAAGAGGCAAGAGAGAGAAAGAGGGATAAAAAGGAGCCCAGGATGAACTTGCAGAACACTGATTTCTGCTCAGACACTCCAAGGAGATTAAACGTGCATGAAAGTAGCCCAGGAGTCTTCCTGTGAGAGCCATTTCCTGAGTGTCTTCAACCAGCTAGCTCAGCAGCCTGGAACTCAGCATTTAACCCAGATCGGAGAATGATCGAACCTCCACCTCCTTCTAGATCAGTGGTTCTCAACCTTTCTAATGCCATGACCCTTTAATACAGTTCCTCATGTTGTGGTGACCCCCAACCATAAAATTATTTTCGTTGCTACTTCATAACTGTAATTTTGTTACTGTTAATGAATCGTAATGTAAATATCTGTGTTTTCCGATGGTCTTAGGCTCTACAGCAATGGTTCTCAACCTATGGGTCAAGACCCACAGGTTGAGAACCGCTAGCAGGGTTGCCTAAGACCATCAGAAATGTAAATGATCATCAGAAAACACAGATATTTACATTATGATTCATTAACAGTAGCAAAATTACAGTTATGAAGTAGCAACGAAAATAATTTTATGGTTGGGGGTCACCACAACATGAGGAACTGTATTAAAGGGTTGCAGCATTAGAAAGGTTGAGAACCACTGTAGATTGACACTGTGACACTCCTCTGGTATTCACTTCCCCCTGAAGGCTGCAGAGAACCATGGCCTGAATGAGATTAGGAGAGAAGAGGAAGGGGAAGAGATGAAGGAAGAGAGGAAAATTTGTCAAACTCATTAGTTTCCTAATGCCACTGTAACAATTTACTACTAACTCTGTCACTTAAAACAACATAAATTTATTTCCTTGTAGTTTCTGCAGGTCAGATGTCTAGCACAGTATGACTGCGTTCTCTGCTTAGAGTCTCATAAGGTGTCAGTCAGCCAACATGGGCTCTTATCTAGAGACTTGGGGGGAGAACCCACTTTGAAACTCATTCAGGTTATTGGCAGTTCCTTGTGGTTGTAGGACTGAGGTTTTGGTTTCCTTGCTATGTGGGACCAGCATGGGATGTTGAGTGCTTCTTGTATTTTAAATCTCTGACTTATTCTTCTCCTGTTTAAGGGACTGGTAACATTATACTGAGCCTACCAAGGTGATCCAGGATAATTTTCCTATCTCAAAATCACTGATTAGTAATTATCTGTAAAGCCCCTTTTTCCCCAGTAAGTAATATATCTGTAGGTATGGTGTCTCATCACATTTGCTGTCCTACAATTAGATTGCAGAATACTCTTTGGGGCCATGAGTCTGCCTACCACACCATTTTCTCCCCCTTGAGTGTCCAACACCTTGCTATCTTATTTAAAAAGTCAGTGCCAAAAAACTTCGGTATAAGAGGTGGTCTTGACCTTCAAATAACACCCACCTTAGTTGGGAAATTCAAAACAAGATACAATCAATAATCACGACAACCATCACAACTTGCGTATCTGTGGCTAGAGTTCATGCCAATCTACCATATTCCCTAAAGACCATGTGTCATTCCGCTCCCAATTTCTTTGCACTTTTCCATTATCCTCAAAAAGTCTGGCTTCCTGATTTTTCCTAGATATCTCCTCCAAAAAGTCTTCACTGAAGTTCTCCCAGGTCTGGCCACGTGAAATGAATGTGCCCCTCTCATGTGCTATACTGGTTGTGTTTGTCAGGTGTCAACACGCATCATACTCACCCTAGGCTGTGACACTTTGTTGGCATTCCTGTCACCCCCACAGATAAGGTACAGGAAGCCCTCATGGCTCACCCTCATTCCCTGAACTTGGCAATGAGTTACTTTAATGAAGCTGACACTGGATAGGAGAGATGATTCATCTGCAGGCCACCATGGAATGTCTGAATCATCTCATGTCAAAGCAGAAAGAAAAGGATGTTTAAATCTGATCAAGACCTGCCTCCATATGATAGTCTATACCTTTATCAACAGCCGGGGGTGGAGGGGGTAAGGGGGAATATGATCAGAAGCAGGATCTACATGCACCTTGGAAAAGAAAGGGCAAAAGCCAAAAGAGAAGTGTCCAGGAGAACTAGGTTGAGATGGTTCTTCAGTGTTTTCCTACCCTGGATAAGACATCGCTCAAGAATCCCTCAGCCCTGCCAAAACCGGTTTGGCTCAGTGGATAGAGCGTCAGCCTGCGGACTGAAAGGTCCTGGGTTCGATTCCGGTCAAGGGCATGTACCTTGGTTGCGGGCACATCCCCAGTGGGAGGTGTGCAGGAGGCAGCTCATCGATGTTTCTAGCTCTCTATCCCTCTCCCTTCCTCTCTGTGAAATATCAATAAAATATATTTTTAAAAAAAGAAAAGAAAAAAAAAAGAATCCCTCAGCCCTTTATTTGGGTCCAGAGCTGGAATTCTCTGCTGAAGAATTCAGCCTCCCAGATGCATTATTGAAGGAAAAGAAAACATGCCATTGTAAATATACACATCAATGGTTTAAATTTCACATCATTGGAAGTTTATCCATATGAATAAACCCGTGAGAACCCAGAAAAGCTCTAGCTACTTTGCCTTCTAATCTGAAGGCATCCACACCAAAGAACTGTGCTGAGAAGGCCCTGTGGGGTGGTCAATAATGGGTCTTCCAAAACTGTGACTTGCACATCTCCCCATCACCAGGAAGGTGCTGGGAAGGGCCCTGGAGCTTCAGGTCTGGGATCTGTAAAATCTCCCCAATCATCTTCCTTCCCATCAAGAAATGGAACTTGTGCCCCTCTCCTTGATTCTGGGCTGGGCCTGTGACTTCGTTCACTTCTAAAATGCAAGTCCTGAAACTTGCACCCAGGCACTAAGAAAACCTGACCACCTTCAACTCCTCCACTTAAGGTCCCAAGGCTGACCACATAAGAAGTCTAAGATAGAAAGGCCATATGGGGGGGGACCCAGAGAATGAGACGCCACATGGAGACAGAGGACACATGGAGTAACACTGGGAGCCCAGCTCCATCTCACTGCAAGCATATGAGAGGCCCCCAGAGAGACAGTAGAGCCGGGAGTTTGCGGGCCTTATGCGGCCTGTGGGCCGGACATTCCCCAGCCCTGCAGTAGAGAAACCAGCTGGCTGAGCCCCAGGAGACCCATGGAATGATGAGGTATTAAGTGGTTGTTGTTTAAGCCACTAAGTCTGGGGGTAGATTTTTAGGCATAAATAACCAAAACGCCACCTCAGGCAATTCCCACCAATCTTCCTTTCAAATGAGCCTCACAAGTGTTTACTGGGTTGAGTTCGATGCTTCACTCTGTAGATCCCATTGGATTCTCTCCTTCTATATGAGGCTATTTACAGGTAAGGAACATTGCAGAGGGAGTTAGAAGGAAATTGAACTAAAATGCTGACTGCCTATGCCATTTCCCCTTCAATAGCCCAACCCACCCCACCCTAATGCTCCCCTGCGGCTCACAGTGGGGCCTCGCGTGTTCTCAGTGCTGTGCTCTGAAAGGTTTTCTCAGCACACACATCACAAAAAGTGTCATAAATGCAGGGACAGCTTCTCCTGATCTATAGTCCCCATAGCTTCTGACACAGTGTGAGCATACAGTGGGAGCCTAATAAATGCCTGCTGTTTAAAACACAGATCTATTGATTACAATAAAAACAGAGCAGATTGGAATTTTTCAGAAATGTGCCTGCACCAGGATTTGTCTCTGTGAGTCTGTTCAGGTCTCTATTTCCATAGAGACCTGGCCTGGGGAGAACAGTTTCCATGCATTTCCTAGATGAATGGGATTGAGTGCCTGACAGATAAAGTGAATTGTTGAAAAAATTCATTCAGCTTCCAAATCTCCTAGAAGAGGAGCCCCCAGACCACAGGCCAACTCACTCTTCCTACATCAACTTTGCCCGAAGTGAATAGTGAGATTGGGGTGCTATCTTTAGCTATTTAATTAAATTGACTGATTCAATTTTTCTTCATCAACGCTGTGATTATGTCAGTTACAAAAGCCTGCGATCCCTCTGCCAGCCTGGCAGGTAAGAAAAACACAGTGTGGTCAATTCATATGGAAGGGCTTCTGTGACCGTCCCCAGGCAGGGCAGATGAAAACAGAAACATTTCACCTCTAGGTATTGATTGTGTAACTTTGGACAAAATTGTTAACCTTTTTAAAGAGCCCAATGCATGCAATGGTAAGTTTAAAATAAAATCCTGCTTCCTGCAATGTTGTCAGGACTAAATGAAACAGGAAACATGGATCACTTGGCACAGTGTGAAGTACAAGGCCAGCCCCTCCCAGTGTGAGTTTCCACATGAGGTGAGAAAGGACTTAAATTTGTCCTGACACGTGTTCTGCATCTTCTGTCAGGTCAGACTCATGCCCTCACCTCCTCCTTTGCCTCCCAAGCAAGTCAGGACAAAGTGCAGTATCTGCCTGCGGGGCTCAGACCTCCTAAGCCTCTTCCTCTCAGCCTGCTGGCAGCTCATTGCCTGATGGGCTGAGAGGAGCTGTGGCAGAGTGGGGTTTCACATATGAAACCCCTTTCTCTCTCTACAGTCTACTCTTGACAACTGTGGGTAGGAGATTCCATGCAGTGGCCGTTGCCAAAGCCAGCCTGGCTCCCACAGTGGCTCAGCACAGGTGACCCCCATGTGCACCAAGCAGGTCCCTGCAGGTGGGTTATGCCTGGTGTGTGTCGGGAAGGCAGCCCATGCCTGTTCTCCCAGGACTTGGCAAAGAGCAAGCTATCCAGCATCTGCAGGTACTGGCAGGAGGGCTACTGCGCCTGTGCACTCACAGGTACGATCACACGAGCCTCTGCTGGGGCTGGTGGTGTTGTGGCCTCCGCGCCCCACCGTGTGCCCTCCCGGGGCTCCCACGGTCACCCTCCTTCTGACCTCACTGCATCTGTTGTGAAAACTAACTTGCATGAGCCAGGGAAAGTGGGGGATGGGGGGCGGAGAGCACTGTACTTAGAGACCCAAATCTCTCTAGCCTGCCTGAAGAGAAGGCTGGCCCCAGCGTGGTGAGTACCCCAGGAGGCAGTGATGCTAGGGCAGCCCGGAGATGAAGCCGGGTCCTGCCTGGATGCTGAGGAGTGGCCCTGATTGCTCAGAAGCCCGCTGAGCCCCCAGCGCGAGCAGCAGCTGCCCCCGTGGGCTGGAGTGTGCACGGGGATGCTGTGTCTACCTGCGTGGAGACACGTGTGAAATCTGTGCTTACCTGCACCCCTTCAACCCAGAGCAAAGAACAGCTCGGGAGATCTGCATGGCAACGCTCAAACACGAGAGGGTAAGGCCTTTGCTTCCAGGCAATCAGGACAAAATGCATCATCTGCATGAAGTGATCCTCAAGGGCATCTGTTTCTGAGAGAAGATAGGGACTCTCCCAACTGCAGCCACGCCTACTGCTCGGCCTGCACCCCACAGTGGAGGTGTGCCAAGAGTTCCACAGCCCGTCAGCCAGTCTTGTCCAGCATGCCGTGTAGTAGCAGTTTGCGATTCCCAGTGTGTATTGGGTAGAAGATCTGAATGAAGAGAATGGGGTGATTGAAGCTTTCAAACAAGGAATGGGGGGATGGTCGTAAGCACTCTGGGCAAGGCGAGGGGACCACCCATTTGGAAGCAAGTGTCTTTACCGTCATGCTTACCCTGATGGGCGCTGCAGAGCCTGAGAAACCTCGGCAACAGCTCAGTTCAGAATCCCCATGAGTGTCTTCAATTCAGTGTGGCTCTGGGGTTCCATGGAGAACCCAGGAAGCCGGCATGTCCCCCACACTGACGATGTCGACATGGCAGAGCTTGGGGACCTCTGTATGCCCCTGTCTGGGGCGGAGCCATCAGAACTCTGGAGGATAGAGTGTCGCCCCTGCATCTCGGGCTTCGCCAGCAGGGCGGCGCCATCGAGGGTTGCAGAGCTTCCTGGGAGCGCGTGGCTTGGATAGGAGTGGGGTTCTATTTAACCTTGGCCTCATCCATTCTCCCTTAGTACAGCCGCGAGAAGAGTGAAGGATGTGAAATAACCTAACAAGTTTATGGAATCACTACTTTTATAGCTGACATCTTAGCTGCACCTCGAGCTCCTCAGGGGACCAGCTAAACAGCCAGACTGAATGCTGATTGATTGCTCTTAAAGCAAGTGTGGCTCCTGTCCTGCATGATTGTTAGCTCCCGAGAAACTACACTCAACTTGCAGTTGCCCCAAAAGCAGATTTCTTAGTCTTTCCAAAGGATTCTTCACCCCTGAAAATGATTCTTATAGTGAACTTCCATACATTTAATTAGGGAGTGGTTTAAACTTGATCTCTGTGGGGCTTTTCCAGAAACAAAAAATGGGTACTGACACCTTAGTGTCCCAAATCAGAGCAGGAGTCTCAGGGCCGTGTACTCAGTCAGCAAAGGCTAAGCCTTCCTCCCTGTACACGGGAGGACGCAGAGGAAGTAAGGGATGGCACAGCGGAGGGACAGCCCCTCGTTGGTTGGTGTGTGGCCACGACTAGAGGAACCCTTGCACACAGGCCTCCAGGGAAACCTGTCCCTGACTCTCCCCTGTCGTGGGCCCCAAGGTGATTGTACTGTGGGCTCCCTACACATGTTCTTTATGTGTGGCTCCTGCCCAAACCATCTAGTCTTAACTGTAAAAAATGTCTGGCTCTGACCCAGCAGTGGTCCTGAGCATGACTCTCTGTCATCAGTTGTGATTTCATTGAAGGGGCATAATCTTGTGAATCAGAACAAACTCACTCTAAGCTATAAACAACTATAGATATCAAATATTTTGTAAAATGCATTAAAGTGTGGGTAGGAAAAAGTTAAACTTTTCTAAACCAGACCTACAACCAAATCAGAGAAACGTTTTCTTCAAAACAAAAAATGCAAGGTCGGAACAGCTGTCATAAAATGCACAGCATCTCCAGGGATGCTGCAAATATCTGTGCATTTACCCCCTTCTAGAATCTGAGCAGATGGGGATCCCTGAAGGTCAGGGGTCACACATTGAAATTATAAAAATTCAAGGAGAAGAATCATAAGAGGTCATCTAGTCCATTTCAAACTGCTTTTATTTAGAGACGAGGAAACTGAGGTCCTAACCTGCAAAAGATAACTAAACCCCAAAATAGACAGAGGTGACATTTTTGAGAAGCTTCTTCCCATTGTCATGCTGCTGACTATATGTGGCTTTGGAATGACTCTAGAAGCTGCAAGTGTACCCACAAACCTAGAGCTCTGTAAAGAGATTCATTCAACAGTATATTTTCCTGAGTGGCTGCTGAGTTATGAGCATTGGAACAACAGTCCTCACTCAGACAAGATCCTTCCTTCATGGATGTGATGGTCTACTAAACAACCACAATCACAACAAAGATAATTTCAGATAATCATCTCTGATGGCAAAGAATGACATTGTGGCCCAGCCAGCATGGCTTAATGGTTGAGCATGGAACTATTGAGCATGGACCTATGAACCAGGAGGTCACAGTTCGATTCCTGGTCAGGGCACATACCCAGGTTGCGGGGCATGCAGGAGGCAGCCAATCAATGATTTTCTCATCATTGATGTTTCTATCTCTCTTTTCCTCTCCCTTCCTCTCTGAAATCTATAAAAAAAATATTTTAAAAAAATAAAGAATGACATTGTGGAAAGTATTCAGGGTAGGGTTAGATTAAGGAAGCAAAAGATAAGATAAGGGTCAAGTAAAGTTTATGTGAAGAGCAGACATTTGAGAAAATATGAGGCATGTAGCAGATCCATACTCTCTAGCCAGAGGGAACTGTGATTATCAAGGACCTGTGACAAGGAAGAATTCACCACCTTGCTGGGGGAGCAAGGTGGTTTGAGGCAAGGATGCAACTGAAGACTTTTAAGCGTGGTCTCGTTTACAGTGTGCCAGCTGCAGAGTGGAAAATAGACAAGAAAGAAACAACGCCAGTGGATGCAGAGAAATCAGCTCAGGAGACCGTGCAGTAATCCCAGAGACAGAGGCAGCTTGGACCAGAGTTGTACCCATGGAAATGGAGAGGCAGGTGTGTTCTCCTGGACCACCAGCAGGACACCCCAAGGAAAGTCAAAGCCTGTCCACCTAATCTCTCCTGAGAAGGAAACAAGGGCTATACTTCCAGAGTCTTCAATGGGGCCACCCAGGTCAGCATGAAAGAGGTCCCCTCCCCTTGAAGGCAGCCCCTCCAATAATAACCAATGGTTTTCCCATTTAGCCACAACCTAATACTAGCAATTACCCACATTTTAACCCTCTGCCTCATTTTGTGAAACCCACTCAAGTTGACCAAAGTATAAAAGCCAATATAATACTGACTGCTTGGGCCAGGGAGTAGATGTAATAGTTCATTAATATTTCATAGAGTAATAATGATCTGACTGTCATGGCAGCCTGGTTTCTGCTCCAAAAGGCTTTACTTTCAGCTCCATCTCGATCAGTCGGTTGCTCTTCCTGTCCACATGGGTCAGAGAAAGAATCTCCCCATCACCCTATGAAGCAGAGAAGGGAGCACCCCAAAATCTAGGGAGCAGTGCCCAGAATTGGTTGATTGGTAGACAGAGAACACATGCATTCAGGGCCAGGCCAAGGAGCCAGGTAGCAAATCTGAGGCTTCCTAGAGCATGTGAACAGGAAGGAGCTGACTTAAATGAAGTCCTACCGAACCTGAAGGGACACTGCTCAGTAGGCCACACATGTCTGATGGTTTCCCCCTGCCGGGGAGCAAAAATTGAAAGCCAGCTTCAGATTCCCTGCCTGGCCTTCTTTATCAATTGCACACACACACACACACACACACACACACACATACACACACACACACACACACACACAAACATAAAGGAAATGGAAGCTGCTTTTCCTTTCAGTGTATGATGAGCCTTAGAACCAGCAGAGACAAGAATAAGGTTGCCCTCAGGAAATTAAACCACCATAAGCACTATGACAGGCCAACTGCAGGACCAAACCAAGAAACCTGGATCAGAGCATACATGAACCACCCAACTCTACACAAGGCGCATTGGACACCACCTCAAGGATAAGTGGCTGGGGTTGTAGCTCAATAAGCAAAACCTAATCATTGCCTTGTTCTCTCTTTGGTGGAGGGCTATAGACAGCAGGGGATAAAAACCCAGAACCTTCATGTTTAAAAAAAGGCAGAAATAGAGAGTGCCCAGGCAAGCCACAGGCAGAGGTTGTCCAGACACACAGTAACAATCTCCCTGGCACTGAGTTATATCCATGAAGACCACGTGGACATGGAGAGCTATGGCTCATGCAGAGCCATGTCTCACCATGGGCCAATTCCAGACTTCCTAAGAGTATAATGAAGATAGTTCCCCATGCAGTGCTCAAATGTACCATCTAGAAAAATAGAAACACGTTGCATGAATAGTAGCAGAAAGGAAAAAGAAACCCAGAAGTGATTTAGGGTCCCGCTGTCAGCCGACTGCTGTGGAGGGGTCCTCTGTGAGGAGCTCACTGGTACCTGCCGTCCCCCGAGGACTCCCTGTGAGCAGATCTCTGATGTTGATCTTGGCTGTAATTTGGAGCAGCGACAGTGCAGGGACTCACCTACAGCTCTTGCATTCGTGGAGGAAAGTGACAGCGTTTCCAGAGCTCTGTTTTGACTCATTAATCACACAGCATGACCCATTGACAGCTACAGCTGGGCAGTATCTATCGCAAACATATCCAAAGTGGAGGGGTTTTTTAATGTAACATTAATCATGTGGAAAATTTCTGAAAAGGGCTGTGAGAAATGGCTAGTGTAGACAAGCAAGTATTTTGAAGCTGGTAGACTAAATGAATGAGTAGAATGTCACTACACTGAGATCAGCGAGCATTCAGACATTCTCAGGTGTGGTAGAAAGACCCCTGTCATTGCTGAGACATCTCCCAAGGACAAGGACTGACAACAACCCTCTCCTCATTACTCCACTGGCGGGTCTCTCTTTTAGACATAAGCTCTGAGAAAAGATTATTGTTTTAGTCATTGTTTCCAACTTCTAGAGTAGTGCTTAGCATATAGTAAGTGCTTAACAAACATTTATTAAATTGAAGGTCATTGTGGTCACAAACCTGCCTCGCCCTGACAGCCCTCAGTGGTTCCAGCAGGAGCAGCCACCTCTTTGAAGGTGTGGAGAAATAGTAGGACCTCCTGATCCCACCAGAGAGGACGGCTTTGAGGAAGCAGTAGTAAACAGGTTCTGACTCTGATCCGAGACCTACCACATGCTACCTACATGGCTCAGCTAGGTCGTGTCATGACTTGGCACTACTGTGTCTCCATCTCTCAAATGGGGACACAAATATCCCACTTCTTCAATTTAAAAAAAAGAAAAATCCTCTAAAGACAACACCATGTAGGGTTCCAAGCACTAGACAGGAAGTAAGAAAACCTAAGTTTTGCTACCAGCCTTAATCCTATTTGGCAAGACAATTGGCCTCTCTGGTCACTCTTCTCTCCTAAATAAAGGGAGGGTACCTTCCTACTCTACTCTTCTCTGAATCTGTAGATGTGGAAGATGCACCTGTTTTTGAGTTAATGCTTTGTATATTTTTATATTTGCTTTATAGGCGTTGTAGTAAGCCTTTCCACTTAGTGCCTTAAAAAATAACTGAGTTTGCAAAACAAGATTCTGATACAATGTTTATAACTGGATGCAATTGTGAACATAACATGATTATAGCACTGAGGCAGGATGATTTCTCCACATTTCATTAATAGTTGGAAATAATTACTTCCTATAACACTGAAAAGTAAAGTTTTATATCTGAAAATGCAAGTGCTTTAATGGACTCAAACAGATTGTGACCCTTTGGAGTCTACTGCACATATGAAATTATTACTACTCTGATTATCGCACCGTGATTATAATGTACTAGAGTCCCAGCGCATGATTGAAATCACGCAGGGGGCCGGGACCCAAGCTTGACTCACACAGCACTGGCCACTGCAGGAGTCAGGCCAGACCAGTGCTGTGGGAGGCTGGACCAGCGCCGTGGGGGGCTGGGACCCGCACCTGACTCACAGCGTCTCCCGGCCCCCCTGCCTGTGTCCACTCTGGGGCCACCAGGCTTCCCCACCAGCTGGGGCAGGCCCCCCTGCCTCTGTCTCCATCTCTGCTTCGGGCCTCACCTGCATGCAACCTCCTCCTGTCTGGTCGTGACCCGTTACGGAGTCCTGGCCTAATTTGCATATTACCTCTTTATATTTGTGTATATATATATATATATATATATATATATATATATATATATATTCCTCTTAGCACTGTGGATTGTATTTGCTAAGTAGTGCTAGATAATTTACAACTTATTTATGCAGCAGTGGTTCTCATATAGCACCTGAGCAAAAGTTAAGGACAAAATGTAAAGCCTTTAGTCTAAATAGAGTTAACTTTCAATGCTAAAAGCTGAGCCTTATTCTGCCTGAACAGAGCTGATGTGGCTTAATTCCTTTTGTTACAATCTCCCTGGATAATAATTCCTTAATTGCTTCTTAGATGGAAATATTAATCATGGGGCAGCCTTTAATAAGGACAAATTATGATATTTCTTCTCCCCAAAGGTTCATGGGGAAAGAAGTATTCTTCTCTTTCTTTCTCTCTCCTCCTGATACACAGCTTATGTGTCATAAATCAGTTTCCCATTAAATTAAATTTAAGCTAATATGTCATCTATTCTCAGGAATTCTGAGTTCCTTGAGGGAAAATATTGTGTCTGTCTGATTCATCTCTGGATTTGCCACAGACTCTAGATCCAATAACTGAGAGAGCTGATAGCGTTCAAACACAACTCACAAGGACATTTGGGAAATTGCCTTCACAATTGTGTCACTGCTTCTGTTTAATTGCGTGATAGTTGGTCAATTGCTTGGTTGTCAGTAAACTGGTTTGGGGGAGAGGGTGGGGCTTAGGAAAGTTAATCACTCATTAATGAATAATAATTAAGCCTCAACCTCATGACAGGTTCTGTGCTCTGCAGAATAAAAATATGTTCCCTGCCCTTCAGCAACTCACAGTATGTTGGAGAAGATAGACATTTAAAATTAATTAACATAAAAAGACTATTAAACACTACAGTGGAGCCCTAGCTGCTTTGGCTCAGTGGATAGATCATCAGCCTGTGGGCTGAAGGGTCCCAGGTTCAATTCCGGTCAAGGGCACATGTCTGGGTTGTGGGCTCGATCCCTAGTAGTGGGCGTGCAGGAGGCAGCCATTCAATGATACTCTCTCATCATTGATGTTTCTATCTCTTTCTCCCTCTCCCTTCCTCTCTGAAGTCAATAAAAATATATTTTAAAAACACACACACACACTACAGTGAAGGTAGATACCGCCCAGTGACTCCCTTGGTTTGACAAGTGTATGGAGAGTTTGCACTCATTGTCCCAGAGCAGTGGTGTAAAGAGTCCTTCTGGGATCCTGTCCGCAGCTGCTTAGGATCTCTGGTGTGAGACGTTTGCTCAGAGGAGGAAAGTGAATCTATTTGCGTGAAAGAGGCGTCCACTGGCCTCCCAACCTTGTTTAAATGAGGTCTCTTAGAGACAGAAGTGCTTTCAGGTTAAACATGGAAAGTAGCAGCTTGATCTGCGATTTAAGTTGGAGAAGTCAGAGCTGTGGCAGGATGTTTGCACTGTATGTTGCAGAGACTTTGTTGAAACACAAGAAACACCTTTTGGGAAAAGCTGGTTTACAGAATTCTCCAAGTGATATAATCAATGTGAATTGCAGAGCAGGGGGGGTTAGGCTCCGTATCACGAAAGTAAGAGGTCAGTGTGTGACAACAGGCAGCCAAAAAGGAAACAAAAGGTGGCCAAAAGGAAAAACACATGGAGGGGAAGTATATTAGAATTTAATACTCAGTAAATAAAGGAAGAGAATAACATGGCAAAAAATTAGGCTAGTTATGAATTTGGGGGGGGGGGAGAGATAAATTTTAGTTTCTCCTTAAACCATATACTAAATAAACTTCTAAATGAATTACTGAGCTACATATTAAGACATTAAATGCCAGTTATAGAAAAATAAGGCTATAAAATTGAATATCAAGTATGTAAATTTAGAAGTAATAGAAGAAATCACAAAGAATAGATCATCAGATTTAATTACATACAATTAAAGTTTCTGCATAGTGAAAAAAATAAAAAGGTAGAAGAGAAAAATTTTTTCTGTAAATATATCTTTAGAAAAAACAAGGAAGTAACAATTTTATTCTGTGAAGAACAAAAAGACATCAATTTTAAAGAGAAACTAATTAAATAGATGAATAGGTAAAATATTCCCAATAGAATAAAATGTATTATTATTATTCTATTATTCTACTTATTGTTATTAAATAACATTCAACAATGATTACTGCCTGAAATTATGCTAAGTGTTGAATATACATTACTCTGAGCCCTTAATGTAAAAACTACTTGATAATGGATTTAATTTTCAAGAAATGATCACAATTAAATATCAAGAAAAAATAAAGATCAGGTATAAAAAGTTGTGTAAAAGATCAGTGGTGGTTACTTAATTTATTTAACTATACAACTAAAACCAAACAAGTATGAAATTTAATTACCAGAATACAAATGTTATAAGCCTTAACCAAGTAAAAGTAGTACTATCACAAACTAAAATGAAAACATAAAGGAAATGGAGATGGAAAAAAGTGGGAAAATGCTATTTTTATTACCCCTCATAGCAGAAGGTGGTTGATAGTGTGCACTCTGTAAAAGATGTAATTTAAAAAGCTGACTCTCACCTGTCAATATTTTATAAGCTGTTCCTTAATTTTGGAAGGATCTTTGGGAAAGGGAACAATGGCATGTGATAAAGAAACATCTGTTTAGAATTCAGCTCTTCCTTCCACTCCTTCTTCTGTAATATTCAGGAGGATGCATGTTCGTGCTGAATTTGGAGTGGCAGTTTGAGAGCTGCCTGCTTCTCTCTGCTCCTGGGAGCCACAGCACCACCAGGCAGGATGGGGCCTCTCGCAGGCAGCAAGCTGTCAGAACAGCTCCTTTCCCAAGAGGAATCTAGAAACAAAGAGATATACAGAATGGAGAAATTTTACATAGAGCCAGAATTTTAAATTATTGAAGTGGCTAATATAAACCCAGCTGTTGGGGAACAGAAGTGGGAGGTGAAGGAGAGAAGTAGAAAAGTAAGGCATTCAAGGGAAGAAAGACTTAATATTTCTCTTAGAATAGAAAAGGGAGAAAGCAATAGAGGATGTATAGCTTATCAGACCTTTCCATTAGAATGGGAATAAGAGAATAAAAATATATTTTATCACCAAGTCAGCAGAAATAAAGACTGGAAAAGAGAAAAACAAAATAAGTGGTAAACTTTAAATAAAATGGAAGGAATAAAATCAAGGCTAGCACATATTATCCAGAATTTCCAGATCAATAAACAGATGATCAGACTGTTAAAAGCACTGCATTCTGTGTGGTTCACAAGAAATACACCTAGAGCAGAGTGACAAACATTGAACATGAGGGAGACACAAAGATACCAGCAAATTAAAGTAAGCAGGCAAGCAGACAAACAGAAAGCAATAGCAATAATCTCAATATCAGGCAAATGTCAATGTAAAGTCAAAAAGCATCTAACAGGATAGATGGTGTGATGGTTAAACAAATACATAATCTTTGCCCGGCCTGTGTGACTCAGTGGTTGAGCAGCAACCTATGAACCAGGAGGTCACTGTTAAGGAGGGCACATGCCTGGGTTGTGGGCTTGATCCCCAGTAGGAGGTATGCAGGAGGCAGCCAATCAATGATACTCTCTCATTGATGTTTCTATCTCTCTCTCTCCCTTCTTCTCTGAAATCAATAAAAATATATTCAAATATACATATATATAATATATATATGTGTGTGTGTGTGTGTGTGTGTGTGTGTGTGTGTGTGTGTGTGTGTATAATGCATAATATGCTAATTAGACCGGAGCCTGGGCTGCAGCTGGGGGATGGAGGCAGCCCCTGCAGCTGCAAGGGACAGAGGGACGTATCCAGGCAGCTGTCGCAGTTGTGAAGGCCTACTCTTGCACGAATTTCATATATTGGGCCTCTAGTGTGTGTGTGTGTGTGTGTATTCTGTGATTGATGATGGCATTACCTATAATAATAAAAGCTTAATATGCTAATTAGAGCAGACAGCCAAACGTCATTCCAGACGAAGCTGGGGTGGCGGGGGCTAAGGGAGAGGCAGTTCGGGGTGATCAGGCAGGCAGGCAGGCAGAAATGTTACGGCAATCAGGCAGGCAGGCAAGCAGTTAGGGGCGATCAGACAGACAGGCAAGTGGTTAGGGGCAATCATGCAGGGAAGTGGTTAGGGGTGATCAGGCAGGCAGGTGAGCAGTTAGGGGCAATCAAGCAGGCCGGCGAGTGGTTAGGGGTGATCAGGCAGGCAGGCAAAGGCAGTTTGGGGCAATCAGGCAGGCAGGCAGAGTGGTTAGGGGCGATAAGGCAGGCAGGTGAGTGGTTAGGGGCAATCATGCAGGGAAGTGGTTAGGGGTGATCAGGCAGGCAGGCAAAGGCAGTTTGGGGCAATCAGGCAGGCAGGCAGAGTGGTTAGGGGCGATAAGGCAGGCAGGCAGAGGCAGTTAGGGGCAATGAGGCAGGCAGGCAAGCAGTTAGGAGCAATGAGGCAGGCAGGTGAGTGGTTAGGGGCGATGAGGCAGCAGGCAGAGTGTTTAGGGGCAATCAGGCAGGCAAGCAGGCCAGCAGTTAGGAGCCAGAGGTCCCTGATTGCGAGAGGGTGCAGGCCAGGCTGAGGGTCATCCCCCCCCCCCCAATGAATTTCATGCACCGGCCTCTAGTAGTCATATACACTTTGTTCTAAATAACATAGCAACCAAATCAAGTCTTCTATAAATACAAAAAAAAACTTGAGACAAATACAACTTGAATTTGAAATATGAATACACTTTTAAAATTTTACAGATCAAGTTGTTAAAAAATAATAAAGAATAAAGATTTGATTAAGGATATCAGCATGTACTGATTACTTGATAGATTGCCTCATTTCTTATATCCAAAGATCATTATGATATTGATTATAGCCAAAGAAATAGTTTTGTCAAATTCAAAAATCTACAAGCTTTGGCCTGTATTAAAAATCAATATATAAAATAGAGTTCTTGAAAATTAAGAAAATCTCTTGACTAGATTAAAAGGAAATAAAAATCAAAAGTACAAATTATTTAGAAAAGGATACAAAGAAGACTAGAACTCAAGCTAACTGATGTGGAAATGGACTGTCTGGGAGCCAGTATTGTTTGATGGTGAGTCAGACTAGCTAGAGCTGTGTGACTCTGAAAAAATTACTTAAGTTCTCTGAGCCTCCATGTTCTCACCATTGTAAAGTGGTGATAATAGCAGCACTTCCCCAAAGCTATGTGCTGAAGATTACATAAGAATGCACATAAAACACCTTGGAGTCTAGCACATCGTAAGTGTTCTCGAATGATTTGTATCTAGTTGTCTTCATTCTTTCCTCCACTTACTCTCTTCCCTCGTTCCTCAAATTTCTCGCTTTCAAAACCCTCTACAATGTGTTTCTATTACTTTTGTAATAAAAAAAAATACATAAAAATGTCTAATGGAACTATTTCCTTGCTAATCACATTTCTAATGAAATTTGAAGGAAAAAAGGCTTCAACGGATTAAGAAATATAATCACCCTCAGTTCAGCATAATCTGGTGCTCCTCCTCCTTTTTGCTGGTGGAGGTGTGCAGAGGTGGAAAGATGGTGCAAAGCATCTGAGAATGGTTTAATTTGTGGCTATTCCAAACAGAAAAGGCTCCAATTCTGAGAAGGCTGCCAACAGGGCCCTGCCGTCATTTCTACAAGGAGTGCTACAGCCTTCTTTGTCTCAGAGGAGATGTAGCAGGACAGAAAGCAAAAATAGCCAGGGAGACTCATGAGCTTTTCCTTCTAAGAGCCTCATTTCAGAAGAAAGAATAGAAGCCATTGGTGTACACTTTTTTCAAACCTCTTGCGACCACTCATGGACTGGAATGAGTCTGCAGAGAATGGGCAGTGGGAGAGGGAGCATGACCTCAGAGTCCTAAGACAGGAAGCATCCAGGCAGCATGTCCAACAACTGAAAAGACCCAGAAAGAACAGGCTGTGGGACACACAGGGCCAAAGTGGGTAACCCCCTAGACAACCCCATGCCCCAAGGGGTAGCAAGAGCAAGTCAGAGTCCAGGACATAGGAGGCCATGTCAAATGAACAGGTGGGTGTCTAGCAGTACCTGGCCTCTAGGGACAGATTGTGCAAGGACCAGGTGGACAACCACTACTGAACATGGGTCCTATGGAAGCCCCGGGGTTCTGACACAATCTTAGGTGGCAAAAAAGAAAAGAAAAGAAAAGAAAAAACAGAATAAAGGTAATATCAAAGTTTCCCAGTTGCCCAACAAAACAAAAGTTCAAAATGAAATTTTAGAAAATAAAGTAATACTTTCTTGCCCACATGAGTATGCAGAGTTAGACATATCTTTGCCACCATACTCTTCCCCACCCTCAAGGCAAACCCTCTGCCTAACTGTAGAACCACCTGACCTGCTGCCTAGTCCTGATAAGAAGTCTCCTCTGGCGTCCATAGTCACCATGCTCTTAACAGTGATCATAGCTGGGGGGGTGGAGGGGTTGGGGGGGATTTCTCTCCTGGAGACAGATCTTAGAGACGCAAGTTCAGCTGTATTGCTCTGTGCTGTGCTACGTTGACCACCTCTGAGGTCCTCCCATTTTCCTCCCCTGCCCTTCTCCCACTTGGCAGTAAGGAAATTGAGGATGATAGTAGAATCATGCCCCTGGTCCACAGCGCTGGGTGGAGTGGATCTGTAACTGCCTGATGGGGTGGGAAATGGAGTGTCCTCTCTCTTCCTTGATCGAGGCAGGATGTTCTTTCTCCCAGCCCCAGCGATTCAGCCTTCCTCACCCTCCCAGGAGCTAATGATTCATCTACACCACAGCCTTGCTGTTGCATGGGACACTGCCCCACAGTCATGGCTGGCCTCTCTCTCTCTCTCTCTCTCTCTCTCTCTCTCTCTCTCTCTCTCTCTCTCTCATCTCTATCTCTACTTATCTCTCTCCTTCCCCCCTTCCTGTCCATATTTTCTGAGCTTGTCCTGGTGCTTGGCCTATAACAGGTACTCAATAAATATTTGTTGACACTGATTCCATTGCTATGTAATTGTTACATTAACATGATAACATAATCATTAGATTAACAAGAACATCTATACTTTTTATACAAAGCACTTTGTGTGTGTCATCTCTAACACAATGACCTTCTACAGGTATCATCACAGACATTGCACGTGCAATGTCCCAAGGTCATACACCCACTGTCCCCATCCAGATCAAAACCACATAAACTGTGATTGCTTTCCTCCAGCTAAAACTGTCTAGTGCCCTTTAAATTTGCTCAGTGGGATTCACTTTTTTCATCTGTCCCTAGGATTAATTTCTAGGACTTTCCAGAAAGTCTGGTTATTATAAAGTCTTGTAATCATTTGAAGTCACAAAGATCAGTCTTGATTGTGAAATTAGAAGGTCTGGCTTTGTGTAATAATCAACACTTCACTCTCAATTTGAAAATAAGACTTACCCTCTTCTGCTAGGGTTTTCTGCAGTTACAAAGCTCTCTCTTCTTTCTATCTTCTTTTCCTAACCATTACCAACTATTTCTTTTAATTTCTTAATATTTTAAGTATGGAAACTTTCAAGAACACACAAATGTAAAAGAATAATACCATACATCTGTCACTCACCTTCAGCAATTATACCTCACCAGCTCACGACCAATATTATTTTAATTACCTTGAAATAAGCCCATCAAGAAGATAAGCGAGCAGGAAAAGATCTTACCTGAGTAACAGTGTTGTTCGCTCTTTGTCCTCTCTGGGCCTGGCCAGCATTTACGTTAAAGCACAGCTTTTCTTTGGTGGGGAGCTGTGGTGGGTTCTCCACAGAATCCTTCTGTAGGCACGTCTGTGGGTGAGTGACTTACTCTCTGCAGCACCTCAGCAATCGATGGCCTGGGGTTTGTCTGCTGAGGTCCCATCAGCCCTGCAGGCAGCCTGACTGCACAGCAGTGGCGATACCCAGACCAGCTCCCTCACTTGCAGAGCCTTCATCTGTTCAGTGGGAAACTGTTGGAAGAGGTCATGGAGAGAACATGACCACCAGTTGACCCACCAGCTGGACCCAGGCAATCAAAGGCTCCTCACCCCCTCCCTTGTCCTTGAAATCTGCATTCTGCTTGCCTTCTCCGAGCTGGGAGCTGCCCCACAGGCACAGCCATGAGACAGGAAGGTGGTGTTGAGACCATCTGGACCGTACAGATGACGGCACCCAGGCAAGGCCTCTATGTGAACTTTGAAGATTCTGGTGAGTGAATGCGGAGATCTGCCCACCTTGCAGCCACCCAAGAGAAGCCTCAGAGGTATAGTAAGTTCCCTTGCTTATTAATCCTGCCACCACCCATCTGGGGTGGCTTCCCCCCTTTTTCAGTCCCTCCTTGCCCTCTGTGGACAGGGGCCAGTTTGTGAACCAACAAAAACACTCAGACAGCCCTTGTCCTAATAAATTCTGGGAGCACAGAGAGGTGTCAACCCAGCCACCTCTCCTCCAGGTGGTCCATCTGCAACCACCTCGCTCCCATCTTGCACGTTTCCTGGGACCTTTGCTAAGCTCACATGGCAGTTCTATAGACACACATTTTACTCTGCTTCAAGTAAGAAACAGACACCCCAAAATCTTTCCAAAACATTGTTTCTCCTTCCCTCCCCTCCCCTACCCTTAATGTGAAGTAAAGCTTCATTGTCCCAAAACAGTGCCACTTGAAGTGGGGTCCCAGCGAGCTAGACGGGGAGCTTGTGCTGGGTTGTACGTCATATAGAGCTTCCTTCGCCTAAAAGTCTTGCTGTTAAATGATGCCAGCTGCACTAAACACTGTGCTGGGAATACCTGACCTGCTGTCTGGTCTCAGTCCCCTGCATCACCGCAGACTCGGAACAAACAGCTCCTGGACTGGCTCACACAGTTCCCGGCCATTTGCTTTGGAACACATCCACGTGGCAGCTCCGGAATACAGCATTGGTTGTTCCTGCCAAAATCTGGGTCCTCCATCAAAACTGAGACAGGATGAATCCCTGATAACACCGAGGGCTGGGAGAAAAGATGGAAGACGTGGACCTACATGGAGAAATTACAAAGATCCAGGTTCTAGGAAGGTTTTGTAGGTATGGCCTCCAGATCTTGAGTTTTGCTCCACTGAGATGGCCACCTGCAGTCCTGTAGGTCACCTGGCTTCCACCTTACCTGAAACATACCGCGTGGCTCCACCCCCATGTCCCTGCTTCTCACCAGTGCAGAGCAGGCAGGCCTGGTTTCCCACCCACGTGCTGGGTTTCTTGTGTGTGGGTTCTCTCCCCGGGGTCTATTTGCCCTTTCCCAACATCAGCACACGACCGAGGAGTTCATGTATCTCCCTCGCCCCTGAAGAGGCTCCCTCTGAGATGCATGTGCTACACTGAGGCACAGGCACAGCCACGGGCACAACCTCACATCCACAGCTGAGGGCTCTCCAAAGGGAAGATCCTTCCAGGCTCGCCACTTCTGGAGCCAGGCTCCCCTGGAGCCTGCAGCGAGGTTGCCGCTTGGCAAGCAGGAGGCCCTGGGAGGAACGTGGACGGCAAGGGGCTGCATCTGCTCGCTTGCCCATACACATTTCATCAACATGTGCTGAGGGCTAATGCTAAGGCACCGGGCCATCAGAAGCCCAAGAGGAGAGGCCTGTCCCTGTGGTTAGCACCATAGTCTTTCCAAAGGGAGTCTAGGTGGACACTTAGAAACTGCTCACCTAAATAATGAACAACATAAACCGATGAACAAAAACAGACCCAGAGACAGGGAAGCATTGATCAGACTGTCAAACCTCAGAGGGAAGGTAGGGGAGGGTGAGGGGAAGGGGACGAGATCAACCAAAGGACTTGTACGCATGCATATAAGCCTAACCAGTGGTCACAGACAACAGGGGGGTGGAGGCATGCATGGGGAGGGGTTTGGAATGGGAATGGGGGGATAAGGACAAGTATGTAATACCTTAATCAATAAAGAAATTTTTTTTAAAAAAAGAAAGGATCCGAACCAAGATGGCAGCATAGGTAAACACCTAAACTGCTGCCTCAACAATTTCAAAACTACAACTAAAAGACAAAACGTCTTTCACACAGAACCACAGGAAAGCTGGCTGAGTGGAAGTTCTACAACTAGAAGGAAAGAGAAAAGAGCATTGAGATGTGCACAAGCACTGAAAAGCTGAGGTACGGAGGTGCGCGAATTGGGCTGGCAGCAGGCAACTGGGTGCGCTGCTTTTTTCAACCCGAAGGGAGACAAGCTAACTTCAGTTTCTGGGGAGACGCTGGGGACCCAAACTTCTATGGGGAGAAGCTGCACTGTCTGCCATCGGGTCAGAAAATGAGGGTGGCTTTCTTGCAGAGGTAAACACAGCAATCATTTTTTACTGCGCTGGAGCATGGGACGCAGAGACTTGGAAATGCGGAGACGCAGAAACGGCTGACTGGCAGCCATCGCTGTTTGCCACGCCCTAGCCTAGTGACACCCTGAGACCCTGCCCTGCACAATCTACAAACCCATCCAAGCTCCATGCAGCAGCTTTTGCATATAAATGGTCTGCCCTATCGCAGCTAAAGCTAACAAACTGCAGCTCTGGTCAGACAGCTCCAAAACCTCCAAACCCCAAGCAAAGAGGAGAAAACTGTAGTTCTCGCTGTAGCTCCTGCTGGGTGGCCTCAGACAGTAGCTGACCTGCACCCTATTGGAGATCCAGAAGCTAGTGTATCTAGTGGTCAGTGTGAGACGACACCAGATTTCAACTCCTCACATCCATAAGTGATACATTCAAGAGGCAGACTCAGTGAGCACCAAAGCCCCACTGAAGCAAGTCCTGCCCCATAAGTGTGTCTCCAGCACAGCAGTTCTTCCATTATAGACACAGCGGGTCCTCACAGCCAATTGGCCTGGAGGTCAATTCCTCCCAGTGTACCAAAAGCAATCAAGGCTTAACTACACCAAGACTTTGCACTCAGCCCACAAAGGGGTGCACCAAGAGTGGCCACCTCAGGTGATAGGCTGAACCACTGGTCACCTACCACAGAAAACCACTCCATCAACACAGGGAAGCAATAAAATGCGGAGACAAAGAAACATGTCACGAATGAAAGAAATGGAGGAAAGCAAACTACTGGACATAGAGTTCAAAACCACATTTATAAGGTTACTCAAGAATCTTCTAAAAACTGCCGAAAAACTTGATGAGACCTCCAAGGAGCTTAGTGAGACCTTCAAAGACCTTAATTAGAATGCCAAAAAAATGGAAAAGGACCAGTCAGAAATTAAGCATATACTGTCTGAAATAAAGAATATACAGAAATTCAACTGTAGATCAAAGGACACCAAGAATCAAACCAAAGATCTGAAATATGAGGAAACAAAAAACACCCAACCAGAAAAACAAAAAGAAAAAAGAATCCAAAAATATGAAGATAGTTTAAGGAGCCTCTGGGACAACTTTAAGCGTACAAACATCCAAATTTTTGGGGTGCCAGAAGAAGAGAGAGAGCAAAATATTGAAAACCTATTAGAAGAAATAATGACAGAAAACTTTCCTTGCCTGGTGAAAAAAATAGACTTACAAGTTCAGGAAGCGCACAGAACCCCATACAAGAGGAATCCAAAGAGGACTACACCAAGACACATCATAATTAAAATGCCAAGGGCAAAAGACAAAGAGAGAATCTTGAAAGCAGCAAGAGAAAAACGGTTAGTTACCTACAAGGGAGTACCCATACGACTGTCAGCTGATTTCTCAACAGAAACTATGCAGGCCAGACGGGAGTGGCAAGAAATATTCAAAGTGATGAACAGCAAGAACCTACAGCCAAGATTACTCTACCCAGCAAAGCTATCATTCAGAATTGAAGGTCAGATAAAGAGTTTCACGGACAAGAAAAAGCTAAAGGAGTTCATCACCACCAAACCAGGATTATATGAAATACTGAAGGGTATTCTTTAAGAAGAGGAAGAAAAAGAAAAAGGTAAAGATAAAAATTATGAACAACAAAAATGACAACAAATACATACCTACCAACAAGTGAATCTAAAAATCAAGTGAATAAAAAAATCTGATGAACAGAATGGACTGATGAATATAATAGAATCAGGGACATAGGAAGGGAGTGGACTGACAGTTCTCAGGGGGAAGAGGGTGTGAGGGGTGCGGGAAGAGATTGGACAAAAATCTTACACCTGTGGATGAAGACAGTGGCAGGGGGTAATGGCATGGGGTGAGGTGGGAATCAGGTGGAGGAGAACTATGGGGGGGAAAAAAAGAGGAACACCTGTAATAATCTGAACAATAAAGATTTATTTTTTTTAAAAAAGAAACTGCTAACCTAACACCTCCTGGGCCACCCACCTCGGCTCCCCATTATCCATTACCTACATCGCTCATTGCTGACCTCCAATTCCCAAGCCACCCTGAATTCAGGCTCTCCAACCCCCTGCTGGGTGAGAAGTCCCCGGGGTGCACGGGCCCGCCTGCCTCTCAGGATGCAGCTGTGTGTCCTCTGCTGCTCCCGGCCCCTCCTGGATCTGTGTTCACCCTCACTGCCCACAGAGGGACCCCAGCTTCTAAGCTCCCTACTCCATGGGCAGCTCAGGACTCGAGCCCTGCCAGGGACAACTGGAGACAACCCAGCGGAGGCCGAGAGTTCAGAAAACTCACCGAGAGGAGAAAACTCTAGGGAGGAGGCCTGCGAGAAAACAATTACAGGCAGAACATCCACTCTGCGATATGGGAAGGAGCCCTGAAAATAAAATAATAAAATAAAATAAATAAAATAAAATAAAATAAAATAAAATCCTATCTAATAAAAGAGTAATATGCAAATTAACCATCACTCCACTACACCCACAAGCCATGCCCACCAGCCAATCAGGAGCAAATATGCAAATAGACCTAACCAAGATGGCTGCAGCCACAGAGAGCAGGAGGGAGGCTTGGGTTTCCCTGGCAATGGAGGAAGCCAAGCTTTCTGCACACCCTGGCCGGCCCAGGCCTCCACTCAAGGCTACAAAGTTTCAATGATAGAAGATACATAAATCCAAACAGAAATGGCTGCTGCCACGGAGCAAGTAGAAGGCTTGGCGCCGCTCCAGGCTACAAAGTTTCAATTGTAGAAGATAAATAAATCCCAGATACCAGGGCCTCCGCTTGGGTTGCCAGGGGGCGTGGCCAGCCTGTAAACCACCACAGGCCCCTTGCCCAGGCTGCCCCACCCCCCAAGGGAACCCCCACCCTGATCCGGGACACCCTTCAGGACAAACCAGCTGGCCCCCACCTGTGCACGAGGCCTCCATCCTATCTAATAAAAGAGTGATATGCAGATTGATCATCACTCCAACACACAAGATGGCTGCCCCCATGTGGTCAAAGACCCTGCCCCCATGTGGACACAAGATGGCCACCACAAGATGGCCAGCAGGGGAGGGCAGTTGGGAGGGACCAGGCCTGCAAGGGAGGGCAGTTGGGGGCAATCAAGGCTGCTGGGGAGGGTAGTTAGGGGTGACCTGGCAGAGGAGGGAAGTTGGGGCGACCAGGCCTGCAGGGAAAGGCAGTTGGCAGGGACCCAGGCCTTGCAGGGAAGAGCAGTTGGGGGGGACCAGGCCTGAAGAGGAGGGCAGTTAGGGGTGACCAGGCCTGCAGGGGAGGGCAGTTGGGTGGGACTCAGGCCTGCAGGGGAGGGCAGTTGGGTGGGACCCTGGCCTGCAGGGGAGAGCAGTTGGGGGGGGACCAGGCCTGCAGGGGAGGACAGTTAGGGGTGACCAGGCCTGAAGGGGAGGGCAGTTAGGAGTGACCAGGCCTGCAGGGGAGGGCAGTTAGGGGCAAACAGGCTGACAGGGGAGCAGTTAGGCATCAATCAGGCTGGCAGGGGAGTGGTTAGGGGGTGATCAGGCTGGCAGGCAGAAGCAGTTAGGGGCAATCAGGAAGGCAGGCAGGTGAGCAGTTGGGAGCCAGCAGTCCTGGATTGTGAGAGGGATGTCCGACTGTCCGATCCCAGTGGGATCGGGCCTAAACGGGCAGTTGGACATCCCTCAAGCGGTCCCAGATTGGAGAGGGTGCAGGCTGAGCTGAGGGACACCCCCCCACCATGCATGAATTTCGTGCACCAGGCCTCTAGTAAAATATAAAATAAAATGTGTGTAACATAAGGAAATGCGTTTCTTCTTTCTGAGCTTCTGTTTCCTCAACTTGAAAATTCAAACTAGAATCTTCTTTGGGGGCAGGAGGGAAAGGGCTTGAGGACTCTGTGAGCTGATGTGTGAAAATATTTTGTAAAAGTATAATAAAGTGGAAGGGATTGGGTAATATTTTAATAAATTCTTGTTCATAACATATAGTTCTCATTTATTAATGGGCATAGTGACTATAGGGCATTATCTTTCTAACATGAGTGAAACTCATCACAAACCATATCAAATCTCTCAGGAAATCCTGCCAGCAGTATCTCCAGACTGTACCCAGAATCCTTCACTTCGCTCCGGCTGCAGCCACCCTGGCCATGCTGCTCCAAGCCCCCACCCTTGGCCTCCTCCCTCCCTGTGCCCACTCCCACAGGCAATTTTTAAAATTGCGGTGTAATAGTAGATGATTCTTTTTAAACATAAGTCAACTACGTCACTCTGCTGTATGAACCTCATGCCCCCATGTTCCAGAAGGCCCCCCCAGGCAGTAGTCTCCTGGTCCCTGTCCCTCTCCTCCTTGTCCTCGTGCTCCAGCCATACCAGCCTCCTGTGAACCGTGAAGAATAGCTCGCGCATGCCTCGGAGATCTGAACTTTCATCTCTGCCTGGAGAGCTTTCCACCAGGAGTCTGAAACTCACTCCTCCCCTTCCTCAGGTCTTGCTCAAACACCCCCTCCTCAGAGAGGCATTCCCGAGCCCTGGTATCAAAAGCCACCAGCCCCCAGCTCCACCTCTGGCCCCCATGCCCTCCTCCCTTCTCCACAGCCCCACAGCCTCTCACAGATAGATAGCTGCTTGTTCACCTCTGCCTAGTAGGCTGGCATTTGTTGGGGGCATGCATTTTGTTTGGCTCACAGAAGAGTGAGTAGAACAGGGCAGTTCCCTAGTATGTGTTTGTGTGCATGCGTGAATGAATGAGCAAATCTGTCCAGGATCAACAACATATGGTTAGCACCTTAGTCTTTCCAAAGGGAGTCTAGGTGGACACTTAGAAACTGCTCACCTAAAGCCTCCAGGGCCACTCTCCTGGGCCACCCACCTGGGCTCCCCAGGAATATCTCAAGGGGAAAGGGGCATCATGCACTTTGTAATGTGAACAGCGATGTGATTCGGGTTCTCAGTGCCCTGGCACTGGGATGAACCAGGAGACCTCAGTACCCCTTTTCCGTGTGTCAGAAAGAACTTGATCCAAGCCACAGCCTTTTTCCTTGCCGTAGATGCACAGGCATTGACCTTCAACATGGTTTTCAAGCATCCAGCATGGACCACTGTCCCTTCCAATCGCACAGACACTTCATAGCAGAGAAAGCAAGCCCCCCACCTCTAGGATCTGTTTATCCTCCTTGATCCTCTTTATGAAAGTTAAAGTGGTCGGAAGCTGAGAGGCACCGATGTGTGGCCAGCACCATTGATTTCTTCCTCCTGGCAAGACCAGGCTGCCAAATTGTATGGTTACAACAGACAAGATGGCCTGGAGGGGTTCCCCCGCAGGGTTCTTCCTGATCCCCGCCCCCCACCACTGCATCTCACAAGACCCCTGTTTCTGTCTCCTCCGACACAGACCTTCCAGGCCCAGGGCCAGCGCAGCCTCCATAACCAGCCCAGTGGTCGGTGTCTGCCATTCTTATTTTAGACCTGATGTTGTTCCTGAAGAGAAAATGAAAGCAAATAAAACTCCAGCCGCTGCTATTGATCTCGTTATTTCTAAACATTGCTAGAGCAACTAACAGGGGATTGATAGCCAGTATCTTTCCTTCCTTCCCACGCCCTCTCCACCTCACCGCCCGCCCAGGAGCAGGCCTTGCCCACAGCATCAGCACCTTTCCTACTCCGAGGCCTCCGTCCGGGGCGTGGAGGGCAGAGCTGCTCAGGGGACAGAGCCAGGCAATCAGCTCTGTCCACATAGTCTGTTCCCAGACAGACCAGTCCCCACCCCGCTTGGGTCTAAGATGACGCATAAAGGGAGGCTGAGCGGGGACCTGATCACTGTTGAAAACACAGGCAGAAGAAAAGGAAAGGGACCTGCAACATTTTAAAGAAGCAAGTTTAAAGCTGGCCTGTCCTGCTTCCTCTGAGGGCCCAGGACTCCTCAACAACCCTGGCTGTGAAATCAGACATAGATTCCACTCCAGGCTCTTCAGGGACCTGGTATGCCTCACCCCCACTCCATCCCACCGGAGGCCCGGCTTTCTGTTCAGTCCAGTGTTATCATTTTCTTTCCCTGCTAAGGGTCTCAGAGAGAATCAGGTTAAAATATGCATGCTGCTGCCCAGCTGGCATGGCTCATTGGTTGAGCATTGACCTATGAACCAGGAGGTCACGGTTCAATTCCTGGTCAGGGCACATGCCCGGGTTGCAGGCTTGATCCCCAGTGTGGGCATGCAGGAGGCAGCTAATCAATGATTCTCTCTTCACTGACATTTCTATCTCTCTTTCTTCTCCCTTTCTATCTGAAATCAATAAAAATATATTTTAAAAAATATATATGCATGCTGAGTGACAAGTGACAAATAGTAATGTTTGGACTTGGGGCAAGAAAGCTTGAAGGTCAGTAAGTCAACTCTGGGGACTGAGAGGACAGAGCTGGAACCTAAGCCCCTCACACAGCCCCAAGTCTTACAATAATTCCACTAAGGCCGTGGTCGGCAGACTGCGGCTCGCGAGCCACATGCGGCTCTTTGGCCCCTTGAGTGTGGCACTTCCACAAAATGCCACGGCCTGGGCGAGTCTATTTTGAACAAGTGGTGTTAGAAGAAGTTTAAGTTTAAAAAATTGGGCTCTCAAAAGAAATTTCAATCGTTGTACTGTTGATATTTGGCTCTGTTGACTAATGAGTTTGCTGACCACTGCACTAAGGGAACAGTGCCCATAAGCTCCCAGCACACAAGTCCAAGCCAGATTGTCACAGAGACATGAACAAAACACGTGTGCGCGTGCGTGTGTTTGTGTGTGTGTGTGTGTGTGTGCGTGTGTGTGTGTGTGCGCGCGTGTGTGTGCACGCGCATGCGCATGTGTGTGTGCCAGATAGTTAAACAGCCAACCCCAGGCTGCTGCAGTGCATGGTTGAAGGCGCAACAAAGGGAATAACTTGGGAAATGGCTTCCAGGTCACAGGTGGCAAGTTCAGAGCTGCCCCACCCCCACCTGAGCAGGGAGGTCTCTAGAACCCTTCCTGCCGGGAGTGCAGGGAGAGAGGTGTCTGGAACAGGCTCTGGGGCTGGGCCGTTCATTGCTGAGTGTTTTCTGACGGGAAGGCTCCTGTACTGGCTGGATCTCTGCAGCCAAATATAGCCACAGAAGTCGCTGGGCCTGCAGAAATGCAGCTCGTGGAAAACACGGCCGTGGGACCCATGGCAGCGGTGCGGGCCTGCAGCCACGCTCTAACCAGCCCTTTTTGCTTCTCTCCTCAGATGCCCCTAGAATCAGGGTAAATCCTTCTTCCCACATGTTTTATCCAATATGCTCTTGTCTGCCTCCAATCTCCTGTCCTTTACTGCTAATGCCTTGGGAAATAACACCCTGAAGGACTCTAGCCATTTCCGCTTCCAGTTCTCCCTCATCCTGGGAGACTGGTGCTCAAGCATCTGCTTAGGTGGAGAGGGCAGACCAGAAACCGGGTTACCATAGCAAAGCATTGTACTCATAGAAGACTCTTACACGTCAGGAGGCCTGACGGCTCACCGGGTTCTGCCATGAATCATTCTGATGGCCTGGGGGTCAACCCTTCCCTCGAGATCCCAGGCTCACCAGCTCACCACCTCGGGGCAGAGGATGACATAGAGTTCACAGTCCCTTCCCAAATATCCATCTGTCCCCAAGGCCACAAATGATGTGGTTTGAGGTGATACAATAAGGCAATGCTTGTTGAATAATTCTAAGTATTGTATGGATAGTTACAACTATTCCAAATGCGTGGCATGCATTCCTCAGTTAATCCTCACAGCGTGTTGTGAGGGAGGCACTGTTAATGTTCTCATTTTAGAAAGAAGGGACTTGAGACACAGAGATGACAAGTAACTTGCCCAAAGGCACACAGCTTGGAATTGGTGGAATCATAATTCCAACTCGAGCAGGCAGAGAGCAGGACCCCCGCTCTTCCCCAGCAGCCCCCTCTCCTGTCTGAGACGCACTCCAGATGCTGTGGGAATAAGATAACAGGCCGAGGTCAGGCTATGCCTGCCTTCCCAGCCTACCCAGCTGCTCACCCCTCAGCACCCTCCATGGGCCAATGAGACTCAGGTGACCACAGGGATGGGAAAGCGAGACCAGGGCTGGGCACAGCTGGGTCAAGCATGGATGTGCTGGTCTGTTACATTTTTTAAATACTGGCAAAAAGTCGCTGCCTGATCTCCTGCCTGAGAAGTGCTCCTCTGAACCCCTCGTGGATCCAGCAATTAAGCCGCAGGGGTGAGGAACATCCGACTCCTGGGCCTTATCATTTGGTCTGGCCCTGCCAAGGCACTGGGTGAGTTAATGAAATGTTTGACCAAATATAGCAGGCTAACTTTCTTTTTTTTTTTTCAAATACTGTGGGCACACTGGCACAGCACAGCATGTGACATCAGGCTAATTTTTAAGTGGATAATTTTGTATGGCCCGCAAATGATGTTATAAATATCCAAATGGCCCGTGGTAGAAAAAATGTTCCCCACCCCTGAATGAAGGGGTAACCCCTGCTTCGTGTGCAGCTTCAGAGGCACCTGCTGATCTGGCTGGAGGGGCCCCGAGAGGCGGCTACAGTTATTCTTTCAGCCCTGCATAGGCCTGCTCTTCCAAGTCAGGTGTCAGAGGTGACAAAGGAGGCTGGAGCCCTCAGTGGCCTCCAAGTGCCCAGCAGAATCTCTTTCCCTGGCCTGCCATGTGTGGCCTGACTCCTGGCTGGCTTTGGCCTCTGGTTCTGGGTTCTCCCCACAAGCTGGTGGCCATGCTCCTGGGTGGCACAGCTCCTAGGACTGGCTCTGGTCCTATTTCTCATGCACGGACCCAGCGGGATGCCCCCGTCTACTGCTGGTACCCAGCTGTAAGCAGCAGCCCGCACACCCTTCCCCTCCCTCTCCTTCTCCCTTTCCCATTGTCAGAGTTTCCCTGAGTCCTGAGTCTCGGTTGCCTGAAGAGCAGGTCCCTCTTGGGAAAGGGGTGAGCACCCCAGTGGTCCTCCCAGCAGCAGGGGCTGTCCCGCTCCCCACTCCCTGCTAGAAGCTCTATTTCCCCTATCTAAATCCAATTCTGCATTAATGGGAACCTACTGCAGGCCAGGTGTTAGTGTGGCATGACCTAGTTGAGAAAACTCTTCTGCTCAGCTGATGGTAATGACAACTGCTTAGATGTAACTGCGCATCAGACACTGTCCCTACGTGCTTGATGTTTATTAATCCTCATAGAGAACGCATGAGACATGAATTGCTATCACTTCCTTTTACAGTAAAGGACTCTGAGGCACAGAGAGGTTAAGAAACTTGCCCAGGTCACATAGCAAGTGGTGGAAGTGTCTGCATTCAAATCCAGCATCTATACCTGCCATGCTATGGAGTACCAGACCAGGACAGAGAAGACCTCAGTTCTCCCCAGCCCTTTAGACACATGAATTCCAATCCAAATGGGCATATTTAGGGAAATGCTTATAATCAGTTCATCTCAAGAATTCCCACATCTAAAGGGCAGCTTGGAAGCAAATGGAATTGGCCTGCTGGGGGAGGGGCCAAGGTGTTACTGGGAGCCTTTCACCCTGTTCCCAAGAAAGCTCCAAGTTGCTGGGGGAAGCAGAGGCTTCTGGGAGCCTTGCCCACTGGCCACCCTGGCCAGCAAGCCCAGGAGCCACACTAGCTTTCCTTCTCTCCAGCAAACCCACAGGCAGAGGTCAGAGTTTCAAGGTGAGGATGAATATTATCTTTCTTTCTCTGCAGGGGAGAAAGCACCAGGCCGGCACCTTCCAGGTGCCCTGGCAGCTCCTGACCACCCTCAGTTTGGGAAGACCTCAGACAAACATTTTTCCAGCCAGCGCCAGATCTCCACGGATAATCAGCTGGATGGCGCCACCTGCTGGAAAAAAATGAAAAGTCTCCTCTCTGGCTGCAGCCTTAGTGACCCCTGTTTCCTGTGGTCACTTCCCTGCTCCCACCTCTCAACCCTCCCCACCTATCTTCTCAGCCCCTAAACCTGGCCAGAGAGAAGCTTTCAACCGAAAGCTAAGCTGGTGCGGTGGGCAGGGATCTGCACCTAAACCTTCCAGGGGATCCGTCAGTAGCAGGGTTGCTCTCTTACTTATCTATACTGCTTTTCTTCCTTCTGCTCCTCAGCGCTCTGACATCGCCTCCCAGACATCCTCACATCACCCCTTCATTAGGAACCCTAATTCTCTACAGCCTCAGTTTCTTCATCTAGGAGATGCTGGGCTGTTGTGAACTAGAGAATGCAGCTGTTTCAGGCACTCGGCGAGGTGTGGAAGGGACCAGTGATGGCTAGCACCTGCCTAAATGCGGCCATGTGCAGAGGATGTGTCACAGCAGGCCCTTGTGTTCATAATATTCTCAAGTTCTCACAGGGTACTGGAGTATCCCATCCCCTCTATAAGGCGTGTACAGAGGACAAAGTCCCTGGCTCACAGGGTGCAAGACTCAAATCAAAGTCCCAACAAAATAATTCATTACTATGAATCAGTGACTCTCAGAGTCTTAGCAGAACCATGAGGTTATACCTGAAACACCAAACTCTACTCTGCTTCACTTTCCTCTTTTGCCCCTTATTCCCTACAAATCTGTTTTTCCAATCTGTTGTGGGTTGAATTGTATCCTCCCCCAAAAATATTCACATGTTGAAGTCCTGACCCCCACTATCTCAAAATGCCACTATATTTGGAGATATCTCAAAATGTGACAGGTGCCCTTATAAGAAGAGATTGAAAACACTGGGTTAAGCCACAGACTGGAAACAAACATTTTCAAGACAAAGAGCTTGCATTCAGAATGTGTGAAGAACTACAACTCAATGAGGGGACCAAAAGAACTAACAAAAATGGACAAAAGGTGGGAACATTTTCGAAAGAAGATATCGAGTGGCCAATAAGCACATGAAAAGGTGTCCATGTCACTAGTCCCCAGAGAAATGCTCATTAAAACCGCAATGAAATACCATTACACACTCACTAGAATGACTGAAGTTTAAAAGACTGTATCGGGGAAACACTATGAAAAGTCTATGATTGTCTAACCCAGGGGTGGGCAAACTTTTTGACTCGAGGGCCACAATGGGTTCTTAAACTGGACTGGAGGGCCAGAACAAAAGCATGGATGGAGTGTTTGTGTGAACTAATATAAATTCAAAGTAAAGGAGCGGAGGGGAGAGCAAGAGAACCCTCCGTTCTTTCGGCTCCGCAGGCCAGATAGAACAGCCGAACGGGCCGGATCCGGCCCTCGGGCCGTAGTTTGCCCACGGCTGGTCTAACCACTATGTTGTACACCTGAAACTAATACAAAATAATATTGAATGTAAACTGTAATTGAAAAAAAATTTTTTTAATGATAAAGTTGAGAAAATTGTCAATACCAAGAGTCAGTGAGTTGGTGAGGATGTGCAGCAACTGGACTCTTTCCTGCATGGCAGTGGGAATGCACACGTTACAGCCGTTCTGCAAACAATGTGACCTTGTGCTGTTAAATGTAACTTACCATACTGTCAAGCAATCCCATTCCTAGGAATTCAACCTAAAGAAATAAAACATCCTATCTAATAAAAGAGTAATATGCAAATTGACCGTACCTCTGCTATACCCACAAGCCACGCCCACCAGCCAATCAGGAGCAGGTATGCAAATTAACCCAACCAAGATGGCTGCAGCCACGGAGAGAGCAGGAGGCTTGGGTTTCCCTGGCAATGGAGGAAGCCAAGCTTTCTGCCTGCCCTGGCCTGCCTTGGCCTCCGCTTAGGGCTACAAAGTTTCAATTATAGAAGATAAATAAATCCCAACAAAAATGGCAGCAGTCACGGAGCTGGAGAGAGCAAGAGGCTTGAGTTGCCCCCGGCAATAGAGGAAGCCAAGTTTCTGCAGCCCTGGCCTGCCTTGGCCTCCGCTTAAGGCTACAAAGTTTCAATTATAGAAGATAAATCCCAACAAAAATGGCTGTGGCCACAGAGCAAGCAGGAGGCTTGGCTCCACTCAAGGCTACAAAGTTTCATTTATAGAAGATAAATAAATCCCAGATACCAGGGCCTCTGCTTGGGTCACCAGGGGGCATGACCAGCCTGCAAACCACCACAGGCCCCTTGCCCAGGCCATCCCACACCCCAAGGGAACCCCAACCCTGATCCAGGACATCCTTCAGGGCAAACCAGCCGGCCCCCACCCATGCACCAAGCCTCTATCCTATCTAATAAAAGAATGATATGCAAATTGACCATCACTCCAACACACAAGATGGCCACCACAAGATGGCCAGCAGCAAAAGGCAGTTGGAAGGGACCAGGTCTGCAAGGGAGGGCAGTTGGGGGCGATCAGGCCAGCAGGGGAGGGCAATTGGGAGGGACCAGGCCTGCAAGGGAGGGCAGTTGGGGGTGATCAAGCCTGCAAGGGAGGGCAGTTAGGGGTGACCAGGCTGGCAGAGGAGGGAAGTTGGGGGCGACCGGGCCTGCAGGGAAGGGCAGTTGGGGGGGACCAAGCCTGCAGGGGAGGGCAGTTAGGGGTGACCAGTCCTGCAGGGGAGGGCAGTTAGGGGTGACCAGGCTGGCAGGGGAGGGCAGTTAGGGGTGACCAGGCCTGCAGGGGAGGGCAGTTAGGGGCAAACAGGCTGGCAGGGGAGCAGTTAGACATCAATCAGGCTGGCAGGGGAGTGGTTAGGGGGTGATCAGGCTGGCAGGCAGAAGCAGTTAGGGGCAATCAGGAAGGCAGGCAGGTGAGCAGTTGGGAGCCAGCAGTCCTGGATTGTGAGAGGGATGTCCGACTGCCCATTTAGGCCCGATCCTACTTGGATCGGGCCTAAACAGGCAGTCGGGCATCCCTCGAGGGGTCCCAGATTGGAGAGGGTGCAGGCTGAGCTGAGGGACACACACCCCCATGCACGAATTTCATGCATTGGGCCTCTAGTGTCTCCATATAAACATGTGTGCAAATAATTATAATAGCATTATTCATAATAGCCAAAAACTGGAAACAGCACATCATATATATATATATATATATATATATATATATATATATATATATCCTATATAATAAAAGGCTAGTATGCAAATTGACCAAATGGCAGAATGACCAGTCACTATGACACACACTGACCACCAGGGGGCAGATGCTCAATGCGGGAGCTGCCCCCTGGTGGTCAGTGTGCTCCCACAGGGGGAGTGCCGCTCAGCCAGAAACTGGGCTCATGCAGCAGCGCTAAGGATGTCTGACTGCTAAGGGGAGCAGGCCTAAGCCATCAGTCAGACATTCCCCCAAGGGCTCCCAGACTGTGAGAGGGTGCAGGCCAGGCTGAGGGACCCTCCCCCATAAGTGCACAAATTTTGTGCACCAGGCCTCTAGTAGATATACGTATATATACACACACATAAACAAACCAATAAAAGGAACAAACAATTAATACATACAAAAACATCAATGAAGCTCAAAAATATGCTAAATTTAAAAAGTCAAACAGAGCCCAGCCAGTGTGGTTCAGTGGTTGAGCATCAACGTAGGAACCAGGAGGTCATGGTTCAATTCCTGGTCAGAGCACATGCCTGGGTTGCAGGATTGATCCCCAGGTGGGGCATGCAGGAGGCAGCCTATCAATGGTTCTCCCTCATTATGATGTTTCTATCTCTCTCTAACTCTCCCTTCCTCTCTGAAATTAAAAAATATATATATATTTTTAAAAAGTCAAACAGAAAAGATTATATACTAATGATCCCATTTGTATGAAATTCTCGAAAAGGCAACACTGGTGACAGGAAGCAGATCAGTCACTGTTGGGGGCGGTGGGGAGCGAGCCGGGCAGAGGAATGAGATCAAGAGCAAAGGAGCACAAGGGGGCTGTTCTTTACATTGATTAGGGTGCTGGTGACATGACTGTATATACTTAGCAAAATTAATGTAAATGTGCTTTGAAAAGGGATGAACATCATTATGTATAATTATTGCCGTAGTAAACAAAAAGAGGACAAAAACAGAAGAGAGAATTTGGCCACAGAAACACCAGGAATGCGCACACAGAGGAACGACCACGTGAGGACGCAGCAAGGAGATGGCCTTGCACAGCCAGGGAAAGAGGCCTCAGAACCGACCAAACAGCCAACACCTTGATCTGGGACGTTTTACCCTCAGAACTGTGTGACATTCCATTTCTGTTGGGTAAGCCACCCAGGCTGTGGCATGCTATTATGGCAGCCCTTGCAGACTGATATACCGTCTTGGTATAATGCAGACCGCTGCTGCTCAGTGACACGCGTTTGTCCACATTGAGGTCAGACAGGAGGCATGGCTCAGCCTGGGCGTGAACTTGAACTTACAGCAGAGCAGGACCTGCTAGGTCCTACACATCTCGTTTCCCACCATGCTCTGGGCCCAGAACCAAAACATCCACACTGGGCAAGCCGTGCCTGAGGGCCGGGAAGAAGCTGCCTGAACTCCTGCTTCTCTCCACCCTCGTTAGACTCACCAATCCCTTTGCAAAGAAAACAATTCATAAAGCACACTGCCCGCCCCCCACTGCCCTGCAGGGGTCACAGAGGGCAGGGGCGCCCCTCCGTGGGGCCCTAAGGGAGGCTGAAGTCATGGCTGTGTGAGATGTTTACAACGGAAGCATTTGTTTCTCAGACTGCTCCGGGGCTCTGAGTGAATTTCCTGAGCGCCCATCCATCTGCTAACCGCAGCTCCCCTGGCAGAAAGCGGAGGCTCGGGCTGGAAAGGGTCGGGCTGGGGAAGGATGGATCAAGCCGCAGCCACATGGGTGCTGTGGTCATCCTTCCACAGGCAGAACAGCTGCATTGTTTACCAGAATATAGTAAAAAAAAAAAAATTGGCTCTCGTTTGTAAATGTATTTAGATGAAATCAATCGTAGTGAATTACACATTCAAAATATATTATATTGAAAATAGTACAATTTAATTAAAATATACCAAATTATGCAAAACATATCATTTAAGTACCCCTTTCCTTTCTATAGAGTCTAACCCTTGCCAAACCCCAGAGGTTGGCCGGGCACCAATATGATGGTCCCAGCCCCCGGTATTATAGAAGAGAAAATGCTGAGGCCCAGTGAGAGGAAAGTGGAGTCCATGGACAGTGTGAGTCATGGCAGAGCTGGGACCAGACCAAGTACAGACTTCTAACCTGGTGCTATGCTGATTCCAGACTGTTCTCCTGCAAAAGGAAATTCCATAACCTACTGTTCCTCTAAAGACCTGGGACGTCTTAGAAATGGAGAGTGTTGGCTGGTAGACCTGGTTGGTTAGCAGTACTTGTGAAAAGGGTCAGGGGTTTTGGTTGACTAGAAGAGGCTGTGAATCAACACTGTGATGCACCTGCTACAAAGTAACCATTCAAAAAAAAATGTAGCATCAAAGAATTCATACAGTAGCTAATGTGACATATGTGTATATGTATTACACACAAACACACACATACACACACACACACACATACATATTTACATCTAGCTTAACAAACTTTCAATACCAGAGTAATAGAGATGGTCATTATTACTAACCAGACCCTTAAAAACTAGAGTATTCCCGAAGAAGAGCACCCGAGAAGTCAAGCTAACTCAAAATAATAATGTGAGGAATTGTATTTAAAAGCCCAGAAGTTCCGTTTATAGGAGAAAAAAACTAAACACTTATTGTATCTGACTTCAAATAGCTAAAAAGTACTGTCAAAAAGAGAACAGAATTGTTCTGGGTCACTTTAGAGGGCAAATATGGATTCAATGAAGAAAGATAAAAGGATGACATTTTAACCACTAGAACTCTTTAAAATATGCACTTGTCGCATTTAATGGTGAGCTCCCCATCGTTTCAGGTGTCCAAGTAGAGATGGGAGACACCAGAAAACTGGTTGATATGCTCTGGAAGGAATTCAGGCAGCAGAAATGAGTCTGAATTCAGTCCAAGTTATTCCTGTAATCTGGTCAACTTTACATCCCTGCCCTGAAGAGGAGAAAACCAGGAGGAGAGGGCGATGGAGCTGAACCTCCTGCTCAGAGACAAGGTCAGAGGAAGTACAAGTCTGCTCACCAGCCTGTGCACCTGTGACAATAGAATGATGACTTCGGATATTCTTCCTGTGTTAGTCATGATTTCTTGGTTGTACACCATAGAAGCTCACGTACTTTTAGGCAAAATACAGAGGTGTTTATTTAATACTAGAGGCCTGGTGCACAAAATTTGTGCATGGCGCGGGGGGGAGGGGGGGGCGGGATTTTTCCTCAGCCCGGCCTGCACCCTCTCACAGTCCAGGACCCCTCGCTCCTTACCGCCTGCCTGCAGTGGAGGTGAGAGAGGCTCCTGCCACCACCACTGCGCTTACCACCCATGAGCCCGGCTTCTGGTTGAGTGGCACTCCCCGTGTGTGAGTGCACTGACCACCAGGGAGCAGCTCCTGCATTGAGCATCTGCCCCCTGGTGGTCAGTGCATGTCACAGTGACTGGTCATTCTGCCAGTCGATCAGCAGTTCAGTCAATTTGCATATTAGGGTTTTATTATATAGGATAAGAACAGAGGGTGTCTTGTGACAAAGGGGCAATTGGGAGTCATTTAAGGTTTTAGAGCAGGGTCTCACACAAATAGTCATGCTTCTCTTTCTTCTCTGATTTTTTAAATAAATTTTAATTTTTCAATTATGATTGAAAATTACATTATATTAGTTTCAGCTGTACAACCCAGTGATTAGACTTTATATAACTTACAAAGTGAGCACCCAATAAACCTGGTACCCATCTGACACCATACATAGTTATTACAATATTACTGACTGTATTCCCTAGGCTGCACTTTATTTCCCCATGACCTATTCTGTAATAACCAACTCTTAATCCCATCACCTTTTCACCCTTCCCCCAAGTCTCCTCCCACTTGGCAACCATCAAAACATTCTCTGTAACAGTGAGTCTGTTTCTGGTCTGCTTGTTCATTTATTTTGTTTTTTAGAAGCTACATATAAGTAAAATCATTTGGTATTTGTCTTTCGCTGTCTGACTTATTTCACTAGCACAATGCCCTCGAGGTCCATTCAGGTTGTTGCAGATTTCATTCTTTGGGTCTGCTTACTACCAGGGCCACTGCTAGTTTGCAGAAGATCACAGAGATATAGCCCATGGAGGTTCATTTACTTTAGGGCTCACACATCTGTCAAAAGGGCCTGAGTGGAGGACAGTCCTGCTGGGAAACCCTGCTCCCTCCTGCCGCAGTGGCCCTTGGCCAGAAGGCCGGCATATGCATCAGGATGCTGTCTCCCCTGAGGAGTTCTTGTCTCTTCCTCTGATCTAACTCCAGGTCAGCTCCCACCTTCAGAGAGTCATGCACACAGACAGTGCTAGCACCTAATGTGGACATAGCTGAGCCCCACACGAACAAACGTCTGTTGAGTATTGACTGAACATCCTGCCCACACAGACCGATATAGACAAACATGCCCTCCGCTCTCCTTCTTGACCCTCAGACACAGCCTCTCGAATCACAATAACTCAGGGTTTTGTGACTTTTAAAGGTCTTTCAACAATATTAGTCAGGGCCTCAGAGCATCTGAGAGAATGAATTAGAGATAGTTACATTAATCCTCCTGCGCAGATGAGGCAAGTGATTCTCCGAGAATCAGCTTCTCAGAGCTGGGAAGACTGGACGCAGCACTTGGATCCAGGCTCTCTGCTCCTAGTTGCTGTGCTTCTTCCAATCCAGCCTCTCTCTCTAGGAGGGAAGGAAAGTCACCTTGATTAAGCACCTACTATGTTCCAAGTGCCTGACATGCTTTACCTCATGTAACCCTCCCAGGGGCCCCATAAAGCAGGTGTCATCACACCCATTTTATAAGTGAAGTGACTGAGATGCAGAGAGACCAGCTAACTTGTCACAGTCACCCAGCCAATAACTGATGGGGCAGGATTCCAATTCAGGTCAGCAAGAGGCAAAACCCACAGCCCTGCGCTTCACCACATATCCCGACGTGTAGAAAGCCCCATATCCTGTGACTGCCTCATTAGAAAACCAGCCCTCGTGCTACAGCTAAAGATATCCTCATAAATAAATGACATCCTTAATCAATTAAATGATGAGCAGCAAAGGGTGCTTTAACACCAGGACTTCCAACCAGCCTAATAGAGCAGTATGTGCAGTTGATCTGTGGAACATCACACCAATTCTCAGCTGAAAAACCACAGGACTTAAAGGTCAACAAGATGTCCAAACAAGGACATCCTGATGCCCCACCACTCCATAAAAGCACCAAAAATAGCCAAAATTCTAGGAGAGTGGCTGGAAATTGAAGGGGTCACTGTGAAATCATATCTATAGGATCTTTATTGAAACACAGATTGTAGGAAGAGGTTATAAAGGGTCACGGGGATCAAATATATGATAATAGAAGATTTTGATTTTGGCAAGTAAACACACAATGCAATATACAGACAATGTATAGAATTGTACACCTGAAACATATATAACTTTATTAACCTATGTCACCCCAATACATTTCATTAAACACACTCAAGTTATACCCACTATAAATCAAGAATTTAGCTCATTTTGCAGACATGCAATGATACAGACTTCCTTGGCTCATCCTTCCTGCAGTCTTACTTTCCCACTAATGTAGTGACTTCCTGTGGGAAGAGAACCAGGAGTACATACCCCTGTCCTTGTCCTGAGGGCCAACTGGAGCAGTGGGCAGGCATTGAGGACCCAGCCCCCCTGGCTGCTCTTAAGGAGAAAACACTCCAACTCCTGAGTCAGCCTCCTCCAGGGGTTGAACACAGGCCGTGGGGCTCCCACCATTTCACAGACTGTCCTACATGAGTTTGGGCCATGGTTTCCGCCTCCCATCTGTTCCCACATGCTTGCCATATGTCAGAGATTCTGCAGGTGTTGTCCACTGAGAGTCACTTGCCTTTCCTGCAAGGAATTTCCTGAGGATTTGAACCCAAAGAACTTTTCGTGCATTGAGTATGCCTTCCTACCTCCTGTGCCATTTCTCGGACATTGCTCTACTCTGAGCTTCCTCCTAGCATGGGAAATCCTTTCCCCAGTCATCACGTTTGAAACTGAGCTGCTATTACGTGCCAACAGCAGAGGCAGGTATGTGTCCGTTGGTTTCAAGAAGCACCCTGTAAAAATGAGGAGCAGGCAGCGAGGAAAGGGTTTCTGAAGAGATAGCACTATCTCAGCATGTCTCAAGTCAGCTCAGTGTCTTCCCCACTATCTTCTCCTACGGATGCTCTGTCCTGGCTAATGGCCTCATCATTCACTCAGTCACTCACTTTGGGAAGTGCGAGTGGGCCCTGAACTTTCTTATCCAATCAGTAGCCATGCGCTGTCAATTCTGTCCCCTTGATATGTCTCAAATACACTCCCTTTTCTCTACCCCAGGTGACATTATCTGACTCCAGCCCTTATTGCCTCTCACATGGCTGACTGCAGTAGCTTCCTGCCTTATCTGCGGGGGGTAGGAGGGAGGGGCAGGAGGAGCAGTGCCCCTTGAATAATCCAATCCCCCCACTCTGGTGCCTCAGAGGTCTTGGGAAATACCAACTCAAACCTCTGAAAACACTGTATTTGCTGGTGTCTCCCTATAGCTTTCAATCCATCCTACCCCCGGAACTGCACAAAATGTATGTTCCTGCCTATACTGGACTAGCTCAGAGCCACTTCCCGGTGCGCAGGCAGCAGGGCCATTTCACACCTGTACTCCTCAGCAGGCCCTTCTCTCCATGGCATGTCCTTTCCAGGTCTACCCAGCACGTTACAAACCATCTACCAAGAAAAGCTCTACTCCTCTTCAAACTCCTCTTCAGGGATAGTCTGGTGCATGAGCACTTACCTTACACCTGCAGCCTCCCCTTGTCACCAATCAGTCCTTCCTTTTTGGGTGTATACACTCAGCACATGAGTCCAACCTCTCACTGATCTATTCATCACGTATTCAGAGGTTTACTGTCCCACTGAAGAAACTGAAGAAAATTCTACCAAACTAACACGCTGCAGAAAACTTGAAGTTCGTCACTTTGCTAAGAGTTTGAGTACATATTTTCTACCTTCCTTGAAAATTATATTTAAAGGTAATAAATCATGACATGCTTTAAGTTAAGGTACAATAACTCACTCCCACCCTAGATATTCACAAATGGCACAGATACCCTGAAACTAATAGGAAAAGATTGAGAAGTTATTAAGTGGGGCAGAAATCACAGGATAAGTCACTCAGTGGCAAAATATAGCCATTTTTATGGGAAATATCTTGGAATATTATTCTATGGAGCAGGATATGACTCCTCAACATGGGGAGTAAAGAGGAGAATGACAAAAAAAATGCATCAAGTGGCTGTTATGTAATAAGCATTCTGTTAAGCACTTTACAAAGATTTAATCTCACAATAGTCATGCAAGATGCATGTTATTAACCATTTGCAAATCAAGAAATGAGGTTAAAAATAAAAATAGTCCTAGTTTTAAGCTAATAAATGGCAAAACTAGAATTCAAACTTAAATTTGACTAAGCCAAAGACCAGCTACCCGACCAAATGTTAAATCAAAATGACATAAAAGTCATAATGTAAAATGATGGGCGATGAAATAAACACCCCAAAATCTTAACTCTGGCACTTAGGATTAAGTTCAGCTGCAATTAACAGGGACACAAAACTACAGTGTGTTGAAGCAGGTAGATGTTTATGTTTCCCTTGTTTCGAAGTCTGACAGTAAGCAGGCAGGGCTGGGGTAATGTCCATAGAATCATCAGTTGCCACCATTCCTCAGGGACAGCCCTCCTGCTCATGTTCCAACATGAAGCTCCAGCCATCACATCCATATCCCAAGAAGCAAGAAACAAAGGAGAGGAAGAGGGGCAAAGCACTCCAGAAGCTATTACACAGCAATGCCACTTCATCTTATTGCCTGGGATCTAATCACATGGTCTCCCCTAAATGTGAAGGATGATGGGAAATATAATCTTTATTCAATGCAGCCATGTATTCTGGTAAAAATCAAATATCCTATTAAATGAAAATGGATATTAGGGTAAACAACTCACTGACACTTCCACAATACTTAATATTAAATATAACTATTACTTCATGATTATTATCTATATATATAAAAGGCTAATATGCTAAATATGCCTCCAACTGTCCAACCAGTAGCTATGATGCATACTGACCACCAGGGGGCAGATGCTCAACACAGGAACTGCCATGATGCACACTAGCCATTTACAAAGAAACAGAAAGCAGACTTGGTGCCAACAAAGCAACACTGGGCTTCCCCCAAGTGGGACACGGGCCCCGCCACCACCCCAGAGTGACACCCCACCAAATTGCAACCAATGCTGCTGAGACCCCATGGCACAAAATGCAGCCCACAGCCCATCCCAGCCCAGGAACGGAGGCTGTGGGCACCGGGTAATGACATCACATAGCAACACCGAGCTTCCTCTCCTTAGCAACTAGCCTCCTTGGAGTTTCTTCAGCCCAGGAACACAAGTTGCTTTATGGCCAGCTGCAAATATTTTTATGCTTTAACCAAATGTCTGTTTTGGTTTTCCCATGCCTCATCCCATTTGATCCTCACAGAAGTCCCGGAGTAGGTAGATAGGCGACTCGGTAGAATACTATTTTCTTTTCATTAGCCGGAAAATGGAGATTTAGAAAGTTTAGAAACTTGACCCAACTGAAAAGAAGTAAGACATGGTGGACCTTGAAAATAACTTCAGGTTTTCTCACTACACAGAATAGAAGTTGGGGTGCTTCACTGGAAAAAGTTTAGCTAAATCAGAAAGCAGGTCTAATTAAGCAAGTTTATCTATATATATATAAAGCTCTCACTGGAGCGAATCGCACACTTGTGTTTCCATCGGTCATTGTCAATTGTGAATTTAGTTGACACTTCTATTATAGAGAAAGGGCAAATAGCGTTATTAAAATATTTCTTCTAATTTATTTCCTTTCAATGTGCACAAATTCGTGTACCTGGCCTCTAGTATTAATATAACACTGTTTCTGCAAAAGAAAATGTATACATTTGCATGTTAATGTATGCTCATTCAGAAAAGCTCCAAGCTCTATAGTCACATGCCACATGATGACATCTGGGTGAATGATAGACTGCATATACAATGGTGGTTCCATAGATTATAATGAAGCTCAAAAATCCTTATCACCTAGTGATGTCATAGCCATTGTAACATCATCCCACAAGGCATTACTCACGTGCTTGTGGAGATGCTGGTGTAAATAAATCTTCTGAGCTGCCAGTCATATAAAAGCATAGCACATACAATTATGTACAGTTCAAAACACTAAATAATGATAATGGCTTATGCATTTATACTACTATAATTTTTATTGTTATTTTAGAGTGTACTCTTTCTACTTATTTAAAAAACACACACTGTTTGCTATTAAACAATATGCCCTGTTACCCTGGCATTGGCTGGGTCTCTTGATTGCATCATTTTTTCTTCTGCTTGACTTAATTTCATATTGTTGAGTTCATCGTGGCCCCTAAGAGTCCAACATCCACTGCTAATGTTGCCAGAGAGAGGCCACTTCAAGTGATTGACCTGGAAACAAAGTTCAAGGTGTAAAGTTGAAAAATCAGGGATGGTATTCAGGCGTGTCCCACTCCACACTACCATCTTGAAGAACAAGAACAAAGGGACAGAAGCTGTTAAAGGATCTGCTTCATGGAAGGCAACAGACTAAGAACAATTTGATAAGGGCTATCAGACATGGAGAAACTTCTACTGGCCTGGATTGAAGCTTACCCCTCTCAGCACCACGATGATCATGAACAAAGCAGAGGGTTTATTTTCAATGTTGAAACAAGAGTCTGGACCCAACTAGAATGTTGAATTTACTGCTAGCTCTGGCTGGTTTAAGTGTTTCAAGAATTGTTACCCATTACATGATGCAAAAGTGAGTGGTGAGTCTGCAAGTGCTGATGTGAAGAAAGCTGAAGAATTTTTGGAAACGAGATGATAATTGTGAAGGAGAATTACTTGCCAGAGCACATATTCAATATGGATGAAACCTCTCTATTCTGGAAATGATTGCCTGAAAGGACTTTCATTCATAAGGAGGCCAAGTCAGTGCCAGGATTCAAGGCTTTTAAGGATAGGATAACTGTCTTGCTTGGGGCAGTGTTGCAGACTACACATGGAAACCCTTGGTGATGTGGCACAGTGAGAACCCCTGGCCTGTAAGCAGATCAGTAAGCACACACTGCCAGTGTGCTACAGGGGCACTAAGAAGTCATGGATGACCAGCTTTTCCTCCAAGATGCCCCCTGAATTGCTATGCCAGTGAAATGAATAACATACTTTTCAAAATTTTGCTTATTCTTGATGATGTTCCTGGACTTCCTCTGTTTCTTGGTAATCTTTATCCCAATATCAAAGTGATTTTTCTCCCTCCAAACACCACCTCTTTGCCCTGGCCACATGGCTCATTTGGTAGGAGTGTTGACCCATCCACCAAAAAGATGTGTGGGTTCGATTCCCAGTCAGGGCACATATCTTAGCTGCAGGTTTGATGGTTTGATTCTTAGTTGGGGCACTTATGGGAGGCAGCTGATCGATGTTTCTCTTTCACACAGATCTCTCTCTCTCTCTCTCTCTTCCCCATTTCTCTCTCTCTCTAAAATAAATAAAACATATCCTCAGGTGAGGAATATATATATTTATATATATATATATATATATATATATATATATATATATATATATATATATATGATTTTTTAAAGAAAATATACTACCTCTTTAACCCATGAATGGGTTGAGGAGTTATAGCTGCTTTTAAAGCCTACTATCTAAGAATGACTTTGGCCAGGCTATCGCTGCAACTATGGAAGACAGTCAGAAAACACTAATACAAGTCTGGAAGGATTGCAACATCTATGATGGCATCAAGAGCCTTGCTTGGGCTTGGGGCATTGTCACCAAGGAGTGTATGAATGGCACCTGGAAGACAACACCTAAGAGTTTCGTCCATGACTTCAAAGGATTTGCCAAGGATGAGCGGTTGCAGAAATCAACAAGGTTGTGATTGAGATGGCAAACCACTTTAACCTGGACATGGATGAGGATGACACTGAGGAGCGCCTAGAGGTGGTTCCTGAGCAATGTCCAGTCCTGCCAGCTCCTTTCACGGCAAGTGCCCTACACTTGTGCACCATTTTTAGTCTTTTATGCCATATTTGTGCTGTACCTTTTCTATGTTTAGATACACAAATGCTTACCATTCTGTTATAATTGCCTATGGGATTCAGGCCAGTAACATGCTTGGAGCTTAGGAGCAATAGGCTATACCATACAGCGTGGGTGTGTAGTAGGCTATGCCATCTAGGTTTGTGCAAATACACTCTGCGATGCTCTCACAATGGCAAAATCGCCTGACAACACATTTCCCAGAACATATCCCCATGGTTAAGTGACACGTGACTGTATTAACAAGCCTGGCAAGTAAGAATGTATGAAAGTGAATGACTTAAATTCCTCATGAACTGGGGTCAAGTGAAGAGAGGGGAAATGAGTTTTATCCTTAACTTTGATAATATAGAGAATATAGTTCTTTGCAGCACACATCACATTTAATGGGGAATCGCTTGAAGGCATTCTTTCTACAGTTGGATACAAGGATGCCCACTTAACACCACTGGCAATGACAGCCAGTTCAGTTAGACAAGAGAAAGAAATCACAATGAGGGCAAAATAGAGTGTGTGGCTTTTATATCAGTGGCAAAAAACTCAACCTACCCAATGAAAAACAGGAAAAACGGAAAACATACAACAAATAGAAAATATGGCATAAGATGCCAAAAGTAAGTTCTAATCTAATAACAGAAAAATCCAAGTGGGTTAAACTTACCAATTTGAAATGAGACTCCAACATTGATTAAAGAAAACAATATCCACCAATATCTTATCTTAGACATGTTTCAAACCAAAATATAGAGAAAAGCTAAAAAACTTAAATGGGGAAATATACACCAAATATGAAGCCAAAGAAAGCTGGAACAATCTTAATATCTAAAAAAAATAGAATTCAACAGACAAAGAATAATGTTATATATTGATCAAAAGGAATAATAGAGTACGGAAGTATATAAAGCAGTAACTCATAGAACTGTGGGAAGAAATACATAAATCAACAATTTCAGGTGAGAATTTAATACCCCCTCAGAAACTGGTAACTAAAGCAATAAAAACTGGAAGAAATATATAGAATATCTGAATTATGCAATTACTGAATATACAGGGCTCACACCCAATAAATATAGAGTATGCATTCTTTTTTTGCATTCTTTTTAATTAAACAATTAGCATATACCAAGAAATGACCATGGACTAGGTCATGGAGTGTTGATAAGTTCTAAGGACTCACTATCATAGAGATATGTTCTCTACTCATAATATAATGGCAATAGGAATTACCAGCAAAAAGTTAAGTTCAAAATCCCACATATCAGAAAGCAAGATTATACATGTTACTAAATAACTTTTAGGGTAAAAAATTATAACTGAAATTAATAAATACTTAAAACTCAGTAACAAGACACTCGATTTCAAAATCTGTGGGAATAGCTAAAGCAGAACTTTTCATATATTTATAAATTCATCAAGAAAAATAGAAATTGAAAACAAACGTTCAATTCAAGCAGTTGCAAAAAAATAGCAGAGCAAAGAAAAGAAATAAGAAAGCAGGAAATAATAGATAGATTAAGGCAAAAATAAATTGATTATCAAAACAGACATTTTTAAAACCAAAGCAAGTTCTTTGAAGAAATTAAAAACAGAACCTTGACAAGACTGATCAAGACTAAGGGGGAAGCCCTAACCGGTTTGGCTCAGTAGATAGAGCATTGGCCTGTGGACTGAAAGGTCCCAGGTTTGATTCCAGTCAAGGGCATGTACCTTAGTTGTGGGCACATCCCCAGTAGGAGGTGTGCAGGAGGCAGCTGATCGATGTTTCTCTCTCATCGATGTTTCTAACTCTCTATCCCTCTACCTTTCTCTCTGTAAAAAGTCAATAAAATATGTATTATTTTAAAAAAGACAAAGGGGGAAAATTAAAATAAATAAACAATAGAATGAAATGGGCAATACCTGCTGACCAATATAAGTGAGCAGACATAAATAAAACAACTGAGCTACCTTAATAAATCTAAAATCCCTGATAAAAGGAACAGATCTTTAACAGTGCTTCTGGCCCAGCGAGCAGCATAGCCCATCTCCCAGACCCCTGCCTCACAGACCAAGGGTCTGAGCCCAGATGCCAGGAAACCCACCTGTCATCCTTTACTCCCTGAGACCCATCTCTGAGGGGAAACCACCCTCCATTACTCTAGTCCCAGAGTTTTCAAAACTCAAATCTGACCAGACAACACCCCTATTTAAAACCCTTCAGTAGGGTTGAGAAATTGCTCAGCCAAGGGGAGCCTAAGCGATATGACCACTAAATATAAGATGGTGTCCCTAATGGGATCTTGAAACAGAAAAGGGACATTAGGTAAAAATCAGAAGTCTGAATCAAGTATGGACTCTAGCTAATAATAATATATACATATTGGTTCATTCAACATGACAAAGGTGCCATAGTAATAAAAGATGTTAATAATAGTGGGCACGGAGTATGGTGTATATATGGGCATTCTCTGGTCTATCTTGTCCATTCTTCTGTAAATCTAAAAACTATTAGTACCATAAAAGGTTATTAAATTAAAAAGATTGCAATGAAGGAAGAAACCCTTTAGGGGTCCCCCAGCACTCCTAAATCCAAATCCCTTAATCTCAGGAAATGCAGCCCTGTGTGAGTTGGCATTCTTGGGGGGAGGGGGGCATGGAAAAGGGGAGAGGGCAGAGAACAGTGACCAAAACAGCAAGAATAGAGCGATATGGAAAGCCTGCTTCTACCTCTTACCTAGGCTGTGGGTCGGAATGGCTGGTGGGAACACTAACATAGACAGGGCCCAGACAAGGAAGAAAAGAGAATTCTGAGAAGTGTCTTGGGCTTGGAAGGGCCCTGGTTTTGATTAGCAAAACTTTCTACAAAGTTCCTGGAAAGGACTATACCTTGGGGACAGGTAGTCTCAGCTGGAGGGACTCCTGCTGTTCTCCCTAAGCTTGAGACCTAGGAAGATGCAGGAGCCCCACTATTGCCAAAGCAACTAGATAGCAGTTGTGGTTCAGATGGACCTAAATGGCCTGCCTGGACCAGCTGCCCATCCCTTCAGCCACAAATAATCTTCAAATGTCAGCCTCAGGCCTTACCAAGCACTGGACAATAGCCCCAGGGGTTCTTACCCAAGCTTACCCCTTTCAGGTCAAGGCTCAGTCCACTCTAACTCAAGGAGAACCACGGTTTCATAAGGCAGGGCTAGGATAGAATGACTGACTTCTAAGAACTTCTCCAGCTCTAAAAAGTTCTCTAAATTTCTCCATCAAGTCTGCACAACGGGACTCTTCTATCCCTTTCTCCTTCCTCTGCTCGATTCCTTATTTTCAATTCCTCTGCAGTCCTGCTGGAAATGAATGAAACCCCTAAGAACCTCAGCCTTCTTTCCACCCAGATCCTGGGAGAAGAGAATGTCTGTGCTTGGAAACCCGGTGTGGCCTACAGGGGAAATGCCAGGTAGCCACACACAGAAGTGATTTTGCAAGTTAGAGCTTACATTTCCATCCACATCCCCTCCCTCATCTTCAAAGAGTGGAGAGAGGATTAAGAATAAGGAGGATCCCATCAAGTCAGGCAAAATTAATTAGCCGCAATTTCACTGCTGAGCTGCCACGTAAATTTCACAGCATAATCACTCCAAGCACCTGCACTAATGTGACAATAAGGCCTCCTAAGCATCCCATACCCCACTGGCCTCCACGCATGGGCAAGAATCAGAATTAGCTAGCAGCCCAGCGGCCATGCCTGGTTGGGATGTGGGGATAATCAAATTTTGTAGAATGTTTCTCCTGGAGAAACACAATAGTTACTGTCTTCCTTTTTTCTCTTCTCACACTCACCTCTCCGCCTCTGGAAGGAGGTTGGACTTCTCTGGCTGGGCTCATGTGCAAGGCTGTTTTGTAGATTTAGTCCCTTTTGAAGGCAGCACATTAGAGCAGAAAGCGCGGGGTGTCCCTGTTCTACATTAACTGATGAGGTGACTTTGGGCGTTTGGCTCAGCCTTTCTGGGTCTCCAGGGCTGGCAGGAGGATCAAAGGAGATTGTGGAACCTCATCTCCACTTTTCTAACTGAACAGCCTTGGTCGTTAGGTTCACTAGCCAAACACAGAGGTATCTGAGAAGAGCATTCCCCGCACCCACCCCAGCACCCACCTCCCAGCCTGAGGCCAGGCTGAGCGGCAGGGTCAGCACAAACACTGCAGGCTCAGGATGTGGCTGGAGGTCTGTCCTCCACTCCTACAGCTGATGTTCCACATTATTCCTCAGCTGTTGTTTCTCAGAAACAGCTCATGCTTCTGCTGTAGGTCCCTCACCAAAACACGGAAGCCTAGTGGTTTGTCTCTAAGCAGAGAGGAAATGCAGCAATCCCATATCTAACTGATGAGGCTGACAGGACAAGCTTGCACATTAGCCTGGACAACCTCAGGGATGTGACGCAGGACCTGGTCCTAGTTCTACACAGCAGTTAAGCGAACGAGCTTTGGGGCCAGGTCAGCTGGAGTTTGATCCTGGATCTGCAACCTTTCTGAAGTTTCCCACCTTTAAATGGGAAGAATAACACCTACCTCATTGGGTTGTTGAGATGCACCTGACACAGCCCCCGGCACATCATTCGTGTTCAGTATAGCTCTGGATAGCAATGACCAGGAGGCATGCACCTAACTGCAGCTTGTTGTTTAGCTGCCTTCCATTTAAGAAAACTGAAGACACAGGAAGAAAAACGTGAGAAAAGTGGGGACTGTGGCCCATAAAGCATAGAAGGAAACCTAGCTTGGACCCAGTTAGGAGCCTCTCACATATGAGGAGCAGCAGGGAGACCTGGAAGGAGGACCTGGGTCCAGCCTCCCTGACCATGGCTTACCTGCCTAGACAGCTGGACTTGACTCAGAGCCCGAGCTCCTGGAAGGTCTTCCTGTGTCTAATCAGCTGAGGCTCTCCGTCTGCCCTCTGCTGCTACCCAGAGCAGTTCTGCATCTGCTTCCAAATGGGGCCCTGAAGAAAGCACCTCTTAAATCCAGTCACAGACCCCTTATTCCTTCCACAGTCCCTGCTGCCCGGTCTGAAACTATGTTGCCTAGTTCTTAACCGCAAGGGCTCTGAAGTCAGATGGGCATGGAGGGAATCTGGTTTATCCAGTGATTTTACCCTCTTAGGACTGAATGCCTTTTCTACAACGTGGAGAATTTGATAGAGAAGATTCCTCATAGAACCTTGTGCACAAGTGAACACCACTCTTAACTCACATTAATCACTTACTAAATGTTAGTGATTTTTATAAAATGGAGAATTTATAGAAGATAGCTCATAGAGTGTTATGTACAATGAAAGCATGTCTTAATACATATTAAGAATTCCATCAAATACTAAGAATTCCATTAAGTACTAGCAAGTGTTCTTCTTCAAATGCTCTTTTGTTTAAGACTGATACCTTTAACCATGTACCTCAGAAGCTCTCTGAACGTATCTAGTTTCCTCCTACCCCACTGGCTGATACCACTCAGTATCCTTTGTTAATTTGGGCTCCTATGGCTTTTCCAAACGGTGGGGTGTTCCAGCTTTGTCCTGGGGTCTCAAGCCTCCTCTATCTGCCACTGGCTTTTAATAACATCCCTATGTCTAATACCCCCCAACCATTTTAGCTCTAGCTCTACTGTTTCTCTTGAGCTCCCAATTCCTATCCAACTGTTTGCTTCACATTTGCATTAGATGTTGTGCAGTAAAAAATGGCATCTTGCCTATAAAGAAGTCTATTCTTTGCCCTTGGCTTCTGGGAGGTTATCTCTAAGCCCTTGGAATGCCATGCCTAATGGAAGTGTCTTTATTTGTCTGAGAGCCTTGGATCACACCAAATAGCCTAGCAATGTGATTTATGCTGGGAGAATTAAGTAACGTGGTATCAGTGCAACCAGAGAGACTGGAAATTAAGATCATCCAAGGAGCAATCAATCATGCCTGCATGATGGAGCCCCAATAAAAAATCCCAATGCTGAGGCTTGGATGCGCTGCCCTGGTGGGCAGTTCTGTGGGCACATTGTCACACAGCAACAGCGGGAGAGCAATGCTGTCTTGTCTGACTCTGCAGGGAGGGGACAGTGGAAGCTCCATGGTGGTGCATCTGGATTCTACTATAAACTTCTGTGGTTGGCTGATGTTAACCTGTGCCTCTCCTGATAATAAACCATAAGCATGGGTATAACAGCCTTCAGTGCATTCTGTGGGTCTTTCCAGTGAATTATCAACCACGATGAGGTTAATCAGTCCCGGACCCTGTAGTTGGTGTCAGAGGTGAGGGTAGTCTATGTGCCTTCTAAACTGGCAGTGGGCATAGTCTTGTCGGTGTCTAACTGGTATCCAAAACAGGAATCCATCTGTGCTTCCAAAAAATAAACTGACAATATTTCTCTATTTTTCAAAACATGGCTCCCAGTATCACCTTGCTCATTCCCATCAAACCAGCAGAAGGAGAGGGGACCTGGAAAACAGGCACAGGGACTTTACAGGCCAGGACTGCAAGGGCTTCTATGACTTGCCCTCACATTCCATTGGCCGAAACATAATCAGATCAGCACACCAAACATCAAGGGCTTGTATAGGAAATACACAAGACGTGGGCACCAGATGGAGAAAAGAGCTTGGTGAGGAGTTAGCCACCCCTGCCATACTTCCTGTCAGTCTAGATTGCGCAATTGCTTGTTTCTGTTCTTCAAGCACACGAGGTTCATTCCCACTGCAGGCTGGACACAGCTGCTCCGTTTGCCTGGACCTCAGCATGGCTGGTTCCTTCTCATCCCTCAGACCTCAGCTCAGATGTCACCTCCTCAAAGAGGGCTTTCCTGGCCACCCAATCCAAAGCAGCCTGCACTCACCAGTCACTATCCATTGTACCCCGTTTCAATTCCATCGCATTAGCATCTGAATCAGTCTTGTTATTTCTTCTCTTACCTTCAGTGTCTATGTTCTATTAGAAATCCATAATGTTGGGCTCTGACAGCTAATAATTTTGAGTAAATGAATGAGTTCATAAATTAATGCTTTTCTACACATGCTCGATCTGTGAAACCCAGTCCTCCAATGAGATCTCCATGGAGCAAAAGCTCCCACCTGCCCTCCTGTCCTGCCGTCTCACCCAGTAGAGCGCAGCTCTCTTGAGCACCCAGACTTTCAGGCAGGGCCTAGAGTTCTGAGTCCAGCTGCAGGTGGACTTTCTGCAGGGACATGAACTGCTTCCTCCTCACTCACTAGGAAGAGAGGTAAAGGCCTGCAGGTCTGCGGGCTGGTTGGAAACAGCTGGAATGAAACAGGCCAGGACAGAGGTTGACAACAGCCACCCCACATTCTCCCATCTCCCCCCACCAGTGCTTAGGTGGCTCTGCCTGGGGGTTGCCCTTCTGCACAGGTTGCAGAGAGGCCTCCACAGTGATGGGGTAAAAGGCAGCTCAAAAGCATTTCCTCCGGGAACAACGGTAGCTGGGAAAGAATGAAAGGAAGAAAACTTAGTCTTTTCTTGCAGCATTTATTTTCTTCTCTTATAAACCATTGTATCTGAAAGGTCACCTTTGAGGTTGATGGCTTTCTTAGGAATGCCCTTTCTTTCTGTTCCTCAGTCCTGGAGTCTGCATGTCACAAGACAAAGAGGCCAGCAGTGGCTACTTTTATAAAATCTTAAACTGCAGCTACATGAATAGCTAAAATAAATCTTCACAGGGCTCTGAGGTTCTGGCCTCTTAAAAATTGAATTTATAGGTTTCCCTGCTTTCAGATGTCCCCAGCCATTTCTGCCTTTTGAAAAGAACTGTAAACCTCAAGTGAGAGGCTGGTTGTCCAGAGCCTCTCAGGAGGCAGTGATTCTGGTTTGTCCATCCATGCACTCATCAAGTATCCACCCACCCACCCATATATACATACACTCATCATGTATCCACCCACCCATCCATCCATCCATGTACTCATCAAGTATTCACCCACCCACCCATATATACATACACTCATCATGTATCCACCCACCCATCCATCCATCCATCCATGTACTCATCAAGTATTCACCCATCCACCTATTCATACAGACACCCATCATGTATCCAACCATCAGTCCATCCATGCACTCATCATGTATCCACCCACACATCCATCTATCCATCCATGTATTCACCAAGTATCCACCCACCCACCCACCCATACACACATACACGCATCATGTATCCAACCATCAATCCATCCATCCATGCACTTGTCATGTATCCAACCATCCATCTATCCTTTAGACACTATCTGTTCTTGTGGTGACAACTGGCTGAGCATCAGGCTCTGTTCTGGAGAGCAGGGAGGTAGCAGTAAACTCAAAGATGTGGTCCCTAGTCCCATGGAACTGATTCTAGGTGATACAGACAAGTAAACTAGTATAGCAGGTTATATTGTAACCTGGCTTAGAAATAACTGTCTTTTTCTCAGAGAAACCCAGGGCTTTCGGTACTGAAGGTGTGGGCTTCCTCTACCCAATGGGTGAGTACATGAATAAGCTTTTATTTCAAAAATCTGGGCAAGTGGTCCCACAATGGCCCCTGAGAACCACCCTGTAGCACTGCCTTCAGCCTGCACAAGGCTTTTAACGGCACTGGACTTGGGCAGCTGGGAAACTTGGCATGCTGTTGATGCTGACCACTCCCCCTCTGCAGGCAGCTGGGTGGTGAATCTACTCGATGCCCAGAGATGAGGAATCAGGCTGGCTGTAGCTCTCAAGCTTGGCTGCGGGTTACAATCACCTGGAACTTTTAAAAGTCACTATGCCCAGATTCCATTCAGGCCAATTAAATCAGAAAATCTTGAGGTGAGAGCCAGTCATCGTAGTTTTTCAAGTTCCCCAATGGCAATGGCTGGTCTATGGTGAGAAGTTTGTAGCTTTGAGCATTGGGCCTGGAAGGAGTGCTGTCCAGCCCTCCAGATCAGCAGGATCTGGGCTTCTGCCCTTACTGGGAATCAGACATTATCCCAGCAGCCTTCCCAGGGAAGCAGGGACACTGTTAGCAGACGAAGCAAAGGAAAGGGAACAGGCAGCCACCGTGGAGCAGGTCAGCCTTGGGGCCCTAAGCAGAGCCCAGGAATGACTGGACTGGCTTCTCCATAAGCTGAATCTCAGAGCCGGATTTTGCGTTATTTAGAAAAATTAGAAAATACGTCACTTTTTTACACAAATATCATGTAAGTAATTTGTAACTTTTACCCACTCGGTGGTCCTACAGGGTAGCAAGTGCTAAGAGGGAAGGAGACCCTGCTCAGGAGCACAGAGGAGAGTCCTCAAGCTGCCTAGTACTTCTCTCCTCTGCCAGCCCTGCTCAGCCACGTCGGGAGAGCCCTAACCTCGAGGTGGGAGGTCGGGCTCCAGGCAGCCTAGTCCTCCTTAGACTGTCAGAGTCCTTCCTTTGACTCTGAACCTCAAGGGTAGATGCACTTCCTCAGACTCCCCTTCCTTCTGCCATTTTGCCCCTGCCCTTCCCACCCTATGCACCAGCCTCCTTCCCAAAATCAGGAATTTGGAAGCATCTGAAATGATTGCCCCGGCCCTTTTTCTTCTTCAAAGAGGCCTCCATCCCACGCCTCTGAATTCCTCCTCTTGGCAGCTGAGCCCAGACCCCAATTTTCTCCTGAAGCATAGGCTTTGGGGACATTCCCTTGTTAACTATTGGGACCATTGACTGTATTTTATAGAAATAAAATGCCACGAGCTTGTTCTCTTCATTGACACAGCCAACAAGGAACAGCTGGCAGCTCTGTAAATGACTCCATTAAAGCCCAGCTCTGCAGTGGGGCAAAGATTTCCACAGCCCGGTGCTTCTCAACCTCAGCTGCAGTTGGAATCATCTGGATGGATTTTTAAAACTAAGATGCCTGGGTCCCCACCCCTAGAGATTTTTTTTTTTTAATTAATATGCAAGGGATGGGAAGAGCCATGCATGAGATTTGCCTTTTAAGCTCCCCCCTCTGCTCTCCTTCCCCCTCCCCGCCCCCGCCCCCGCTCCCGTGATTCTGATGTGTGCCCAGGGTTGAGAAGCACCACCATGGAGCAGATCAACACCTTCTCTGCCAGGACTCCTGCCTCGCCCCTCAGAAGAGCATCTCTGAAGTGCCATGATCAGGGATGGGACGTGATGAAACAAAGCTGCATCATTCATCACCCCCAGGGGTCTGCACCTTCCCACCTGGTACTCTCACTGCCTCCAAACTCACCCCCAGTTGGTACAGGCATGGCTGGGGCTACCCCGTCTCTATGTAAATACATTTCCCAGGATAAATTATCTCTGCCTGGTGTTCTTTTCCATCAGCAAACCTTTCCTGACCACATGGGACAGAGGGGTGCAGCACACAACAGACCCAGCCCTGACCTTTCCTCACAGAGCCCTTGTCCAGCTGGCCCATATACACTGATGTCTGTACATGCAGGGTGTACACTGGGCTTTCAGAGAAGGGCTGACAGTGTGTGCTACATAGGGACCGCTTCCTGGAGGAGGCAGGCATAGAATGTAGAGAAGGTAAGGCCAAAGCGGGGAGGGGAGCTTTCTCGGAAGAAGCAAAAGGGTAGGTATAATTCTTATATACCCGATGTGGCAGTAAGGTATAAGGACAAGTATAAGGTGGAACTGGATGGAGAGCAGGTGATGGGGCAAATAGGAAGATAAAAATGGTTCTGTAGCTCATCCCTTCCCACTAACCCTGTCACCACCCCCTTGACTATGGCCATTGTTGTCACTAGAAAGCCACTGGGGCCCTAAGATCTTCTTCCTGAAGCAGGTTGTTATTGTTTTCTGTCAGAATATCTTGGGCAGGGAAGCAGGGAGGATCAGAAGTTCCTTTTGCATCTTTTGTTTCCTAATAAACAGCTTAAAATCAATATCCCAAAAAAGCAGCTTCAAGGTGGCAGAACTTTGGCGCCTTCAGTCCCACCTGTTAAATAATAAAATGTTACATTCCAGAGGCAAAGTTGGTAGATTGCTCCATATTTCATTGACTCAATTACTTAGTCCTGAAAATCAGCCAGGAAGGTTACAATGTTGAGTCTCATTTCAGGAGGCAGTGATGCAGAGAAGCACCCAATGTGAGACCTATATTGTGTAAACAAGCCATCAGGCATTTAATAAAGTGTATGCCTATGAACACAGAAGAAAGAACAAAGGTTAATGATCAGAGCAAATTATAAACCAGTTGCTAAGGCTGTAAGGCTGTCAGTCAGGAAGATTTCTAGATGTGAGACTCAGCATTTCTGTTGCCAGAATGAAAGCAGGCCGTGACAATCTGACAGAGCCTCCTTGCCTGCAGTTTGAGTGTCTCTGAGGATGCCATCAGGTGCTTAGGTAAATTCTGCATGGTTCACACAGCATCAGATACTACGATTGTTTAAGTCTGAGCTATCGTGGTGATTTCTCAAGTTTATATCAAGTCCTTTGGCTGTAATTTGCAATTGCAAGCTGGAGGGGGGGGGGGGGCGGGTTTCAGTTCTTAACAATTCTAAGTCAAAAAGTGGGAGAAAAATTAACATTAGTTGGGAGGGTTGTAGCCAACTATTTAAGAAAACTAGAAAATTTTAGGACCCAGTTCAGTTTATAGGTGAAAAATAAAACTTTGAAGACAATTAACTGAACTAGAGTCTAATATTCACAACTGTGTGTTATAGATCCTATTGAAACACAATTTCTCCCCCTAAAATCACCCTCATTTTTGTCAAAGATCCAAATTAAGACCTATTTATTTACTGCATTAAGACCAGTTTCAATTTCGCCTGATATTTGCATAAACACAGAAAAAATATTGATCATAAAGGCTTTCTTAAACCTGCTTTGCAGGAATCTCCAGATTGAGCTTTAGTCTGCCCTCAGGAGGAAGCCAAGCCTCATATTTGCCATCAGACTTTGTCTGGAATACCCATAGATTTGGGTAAATTCCTCAAGTTCTTGAGGTCTCCAAAAATGTCTTGAGGTTCTTCCTTTGCCATCTCTCAGGAAAGCAGCCTTCATCCCTTACCTGGAAAGACTGCCATGAACCATGTAAATAAGCAACGTACCAGGCCATTTCTCCAAGGGGCTTTTATTGCCTTCCAAAGTCAATCTTCATTCCTTAAAGCTTTCTGGTGACATTCAGAGTCCAGGCATATCTCTCTCAAACATGACATTCCAGTCAAAGTCTTGGTTAATAAAACCAGTTTCCAATTGTGTTCTGTTATAAAGAGAATGGATCCTTATTGGATCCATGCAAACAAAAATATTGCTAAGAAAATAATAATACTCATTTATTAAGAGTGTTCAGCCCTAGCCAGTGTGGCTCAGTTGGTAGGAGTGTCATCCCATACACCAAAAAGTCATGGGTTCTGGTCAAGGCACCTACCTAGGTTTCAGGATAACTGGCCTTGGTTTCATAAAGCCAATCCTATATAATAAAAGGCTAATATGCAAATAGACCAAACAGTGGAACAACAGGAACAACCAAACAACCGAACAACAGGTCGCTATGATGTGCACTGACCACCAGGGAGGGTGTGCGGAAAATGGTGAGCATTGGCTGCAGTGGGATGGTGGAGCAGGTGAGCGGGGGTGCCAGACCAAGGCGGGGTGCTGGTAGCTGTCATCAGGGCAAGCCTCTGGTGGTTACTGAAAATTATTTGCTCCTGCTTGCTGCGGTCCCACCCAGCGCTCATATCTGCTGCCAGTGTTAGCCCCACTTGCACCCACTGTCAGCACCAACCCCGCTCACACCTGCAGCCAGCTCCTGAGCCACCACTTGCACCTGCTGCCGGTGCCCAGTGACCATCCCAATCACTCAGCACCATCAGAGGGTGTGAGTGGTGGCTGCCCGTTCTGATAACCCCTGAGGGCTTCTCCACCTCCTCCTGCTCCTGAAGAGTGATTGGGGTGATGGGGAAAATGAGACATTTTTGGGGTCTAGCAATCTGAACCTGTGCCATTAACCTAATACACATTCTTATTAGCCTATAGTCTAATCTCTGCCCCTTTAATTGTCTGGTCCTGCAAGACCTCTTTACTCCTATTTTACAGAGGCCATAAACTATCCCCAGACTGAGTTGTCAGTGTTGGTGCCAGGCCAGGCCTTTAGTTGTGGTCTCAAGGCCACAGCACATGGGGCTCTTTCAGAACTTGCAAAGGGGACCAGAAAAAAAACCCTTATTTAGGAGACAAAGAACTAGAAAAAGTATAAATAGGAAAAGCTTCCTCCACGCTTTTGCCCAGAATTTGAATGACATTTTTCTCTGAGCCCACCAGTGTAATAATAATAAAGTGTAACTCCATTTCTCTAAGCGTTGCTTGGTTTTTCTCCAGTCTTCTGTAGCAGGGGCAGCAGCCGCAGCTTGCACCCACTGAAGGTGCCAGCCCCACTCACACCCACTGCAGGCACTGGCCCCAATCGCTCCGCCATCAGCATGTGGGAGCGGCAGCATGTGAGAGTGGCAGCAGCAGGAGCGAGGCTGCCAGCAGACAGGGGACTGGGGGCCGAGGTGGGAGGGGCCAGGCGGGGGTGCAGAGGATGGGCTGAGACCCGCCCCTGTGTCTACCGCAGCCTCATGGCCCACAGTTCCTTTCAAGGTTCACGAATTTGTGCACTGGGCCCCTAGTTATTTATAAGCCTTTTGAAATGAATAGGAGAGGTTTGAGGAGGGTAAAAGGAATTGGTGAGCTTTGAATTGTTTCTGGAGCCACACCTCTGGCCCTGTAAAGATTTTATTTGTAAAATAAGGACAGTTGTTTTAATACCTCAAAAATTAGGTTGCCATCTAAATGTTGGCAATGGACTGACAAATCCATGGACCTGTTTTTGGAATGTTTCTTTCCATCTGGGTACTTTTTTTTTTAGGTTCTGACATTAATTACATATGTAGCATCCGAACAATGCCATTGGGAAGCAGAAAATGCATCACATATAATCACAGATAAGCACATATCACAAAAAAGACCATGTGCATAACCCAGATCACTCATTTTGTAGAGAAGATACAAGATTTTTCATTCGTTCTTGATAACTTTTAAGGAGGCTGGAGAAGGGGGATGGGTGGTCCCTCTTACTTCAGCCTCATTTACATTTCTAGTTGCCCAGCAGAAAGACCTGTTGAGACTCTCAAAGAACATTTCAAAGGCTGTGAATGAGTGCTTAAAAACAAAGAAAATTTCAGCTCCAATTCAAAAAATTATATATGTAACAACCCAAAGAGGTTTTTTTAAAAAAACAGGAGGCTAAGCATTGAACAAAGTTAAGAATATCTGGTCCCCCAAAAAGAGAGAGATACTAAAAGAAAGTGTGCTTGTAGAAGGCAGAAGCAAAACAGTGTGGATCCATCTGGTCACTAGGTGTGACCAGTTCCTAGCTTGTGTGGTACCCTGTCACCCCAGAGCCACCTGGGACAGTTCTTTGGATGTGTTTACCCTATAGTCTGAGGGCAGACTTACCAACAATCATGGTGGTGGCTAGATGCCCTGAGGTTGAATTTACTCTGCTCAGACATAGGACTCAACTCCACACCAACAATAGTGACAAGAAGCAAAACAGGGAGGGGAGGAAGGGGAGGAAGAGGAGGGAGGGGGCCCATGTTGACATCAGAGGTGATCAGACTCTGACTCACCAGACCCCACCACCCAGGAGTTACCTGGGGATGATCGCATGGACAGGTAGCTCCATGTCTAGAGGGCAGACTTATCTACGGCCTCTGCACTGATGAGACACTTCCGAGGAAGGATTTACTCCATTGCTAACTGGAGTATGTTCATTAAAGCTGAGGACGGTGAAACAAAGGAGAAGCTGAAGAAGAAAAGTCAAGATCACAGCAACAGGAGTGAGCCCAGGCAAGACGGCCTTGGCCCTTGAGAAAGTCACAGAGGCAGAAGAAGTGAGCCAGCTGGACTGCATGGACTCAGGAAACAAAAGGAGGGCCCTTGGAGATGGGTTCAGGGGGTTAACCCGAGGATGGCCGCCTTTGCCCACTGTTCCCCTGGTTGCAAGTCTCCTTGGGAACCTTTAGAACTTAGGAAAAAAAAGGCAAAAATATATGCCTGAGGAAAGATGAATGTTCATCAGTTTTCCAGGGGTGTCCTTTAATAAACTGATTCATCAAAATGTGCATATAGAGGGGTCATTCTCTGGTCAGTTTTATGTTCAAAGAATGTCACCAAAGAGGGGCTCGGACTGAGGCAGATCTGCCCTGAAATGTGTAAATCAATTGCTCCTAAGTGCCCGTGGTTAAGGTAAGACCTGACAATTTATCATCGGGTTGCAAATTGCTCAGCTTTGTTTAGCTAACTGTCTCAGTTTCCCCACTCCACTTGCCAAGGAATTTTCCTAGCTTCTTACTATCCTGCCTCATTGTCATTGCTCCCCAGTATGTCCCTATAGTTGGGAACCTGAGTAGTAGAGAGTAGGGGGATGACCATAATCCAAACTTATACCATATCACACTGAGCCAAATTAACAAAACTTCCTTAATATCAACAAATTTTCAGAACACAGTCAAATGTCCTATTTATAGGTGATTTATTCAAATCTAAGTCCAAACAATGTCCACACATTGCATTGGGTTGATCTGTCTCTTGAGTTTCTTTTCATCTAAAAGTTACTTCCCCTATTTCTTTTTTATGGCATTTCTGTCTTAAAGAAGTCAGGGCATTTGTCCTGTGGAGGTTGTCTCATTGTGAATTTGGCTCACTACATCCTCAAATGAAGTTTAAGTTTTTACAAAATTAGGCAGAGATCGCCAGCACAGCTGAGAGGCACAAAGACCTATCTGAGAAATATTCTCTAGGTGAATAGAATAACCAGAACATTAGTTTCACTTTATTTATTTATTTATTTATTTATTTATTTATTTATTTATTTATTTTTACAATGTCAATATTAGGTATTTTTATTTAAAATTAAGTTTATTTTTATGACAATGGTCCATCTTTTTTTATTTAATAAATCTTTATTGTTCAGATTATTACAATTGTTCCTCTTTTTCCCCCCGTATCTCCCCACCACCCGGGTTCCACCCCACCCTCTGCACTTACACCCCCACACTGTCCTCATCCATAGGTGTACGATTTTTGTCCAGTCTCTTCCCGCACCCCCCACACCCCTTTCCCCCCGAGAATTGTCAGTCCACTCCCTTTCTATGCCCCTGATTCCATTATATTCACCAGTTTATTCTGTTCATCAGATTTTTTATTCACTTGATTTTTAGATTCACTTGTTGATAGATATGTATTTGTGGTTCATAATTTTTATCTTTACCTTTTTCTTCTTCTTCCTCTTCTTAAAGAATACCTTTCAGTATTTCATATAATACTGGTTTGGTGGTGATGAACTCCTTTAGCTTTTTCTTATCTGTGAAGCTCTTTCTCTGCCCTTCAATTCTGAATGATAACTTTGCTGGGTAGAGTAATCTTGGTTGTAGGTTCTTGCTATTCATCATTTTGAATATTTCTTGCCACTCCCGTCTGGCCTGCATAGTTTCTGTTGGGAAATCAGCTGACAATCATATGGGTGCTCCCTTTTAGGTAACTAACTCTTTTTCTCTTGCTGCTTTTAATATTCTCTCTTTGTCTTTTGTTCTTGGCATTTTAATTATGATGTGTCTTGGTGTGGTCCTCTTCAAATTTCTTTTGTTTGGGGTTCTCTGTGTTTCCTGGACTTGTAAGTCTATTTCTTTCACCAGGTGGGGGAAGTTTTCTGTCATTATTTCTTCAAATAGGTTTTCAGTATCTTGCTCTCTCACTTCTGGCACCCCCATAATTCGGATGTTGGTACTCTTGAAGTTGTCCCAGAGGCACCTTACACTATCTTCATATTTTTGGATTCTTTTTTCTTTTTTCTTTTCCGGTGGGGTGTTTTTTGCTTCTTTGTATTTTAAATCTTTGACTTGATTCTTGTGATCCTCTAGTCTGCTGTTGGATCTCTGTATATTATTTTTTATTTCAGTCAGTGTATGCTTAATTTCTAGTTGGTCCTTTTTCATATCCTGAGGGTCTCGCTAAATTTATCAGCCTTTTCTAGGAAATTCTTGAAAAACCTTATAACCATGGTTTTGAACTCTATATCCAGTCATTTGCTTTCCTCCATTTCTTTCATTTGTGATCTGTTTCTTTGTCTCCACATTTTCACTGCTTCCCTGAGTTGATAGAGTGGCTTTGTGTGCTAGGTATCCTATAGGGCCCAGTGGCACAGCCTCCCCAGTTACCTGAGGTGGACACTCTTGGTGCACCCCTTTGTGGACTGTGTGCACAGTCTTGTTGTAGTTAAGCCTTGATTGTTGTTGGTATCACTGGGAGGAATTGACCTCCAGGCCAATTGGCTGTGAGGATCAGCTGTGTCTACACTGGGAGAACTTCTGTGCTAGAGACACCCTTATGAGACAAGACTTGCAAAAGCCTCTGTGCTCAGCTTGGATGGGGCGTAGTCTCAGGGCAGAGCAGACAGTATTGGCTTCCCGTCATCCCTGCCCTAAGAGGCCCCTGGGTCTCAGTGTCCCATGGTAATCGCTACAAGCACCTCTGAGAGAAAGCCGCCCTTGAGTTTCGCCCGCTGCCAGACAGTCCAGTTTCTCCCCGAATGAGTCTGGGTCCCCAGAGTCTCTCCCGGAACTGGAGTTCAGAGCATTCGGGAGCTTTTGTCTCCCTCCCACTTGAGAAAGCCAGCCACATACTCAGTTGCCTGCCCTTTCCACGCATGCGTGCGCCTCCGTACCCCTGCCTTCTGCAGTTCCTGAGTCTCAGTGTGCTTTTCTCTTTCCTTCTAGTTGTAGAATTTCCACTCAGCCAGCCTTCCTGTGTTTCTGGATGATGTCTGTTTTGTCTGTTAGTTGTAGTTTTGAAATTGTTGTGTGAGCAGCAGTTTGGGTGTTTACCTATGCCGCCATCTTGGTTTCCTTCTAGTTTCACTTTATATTAATCCTTCCATTTGTTGTTTGAAGTGACAGGGGAAAGTAAGATGCAACTATTTCCATCCCAAGCCTACTAATTGTTCCAGACTTTGGAAATGTGGTAAGAAAAAAATAGTTAATGGGAAGAAAGGACACATCAGATAGGAGGAAATGACACTGGGGTTTGAAGAGGTGAAGAAAAATTAAAATAATGAAATATGTTCTTCCAGTCATCCGATCTTCCACTGAAGCTTTTCCTGGGGAAGATCAAAGCCTTGCTCCACTGCAGCCAAGGCCTGCCTTGCCCCCTAAGGCAGTGGTCGGCAACCTGCAGCTCGCGAGCCACATGCAGCTCTTTGGCCCCTTGAGTGTGGCTCTTCCACAAAATGCCACAGCCTGGGCAAGTCTATTTTGAAGAAATGGCGTTAGAAGAAGTTTAAGTTTAAAAAATTTGGCTCTCAAAAGAAATTTCAATCGTTATACTGTTGATATTTGGCTCTATTGACTAATGAGTTTGCAGACCACTGCCCTAAGGTGAAAATCTTTCAACAGCAACAATGGAGCCCGGACTTCTCCAGAGCTTTGGAGAAAAAAGAGAGTCAGTGTGGCTCCAGGAATACTCCACATTCTGACTCATCTGCCAACTTCTCATGAAGGGACAGGACCACCAGTTCTACCTCCCTAAGGACATGTCCTACTGCACTTCCCACCAGAGGTAAGTTGACAATGAAAGAGAAACAGGGTGTAAAACATTTGTACTCAGCCAGAAGCCAATTGGTGAAAAGTCTTCAAATCATCAGGTGTGTATGATGGATGGTGGAAGCCAGACTTCTCATTGACATTTAGTCAAAATGAAAGTTCTCTCCTCTCAAGAATATACTAAAGTTATAAATGCACCACATATTTTCTCTGTGTTGATGGGAATTGGATGAAATACGATTTTTTTAGATTTCCTGTTTGAAAAGCACTATCCTATAGCAATACTACCGGTCATGAGCATGTCTGTATCTGAAGTCATATGGTTTATATTCCCAAAACCTAGAATAAATCATAACCCTGGCCAGTCTGGCTCAATGGGTTGGAGTGTCATCCCATGCACCTAAGGTTCTCAGGTTCGGTTACAGGTCAGGGCACATACGCGGGTTGTGGGTTCAATCCCCTGTCTGGTGTGTATAGGAGGCAACTGATCCATGTTTCTCTCACAATGATCTCTCTCTCTCTCTCTCTCTCTCTCTCTCTCTCTCTCTCTCTCTCTCCCTCCCTCCCTCCCTTCCTCTCTTTATCTCTCTAAAATCAATAAAAATATATCTCGGGTTAGGATTGAAAAAAAAAGAATAAAATTTTTATTAACCCTGTTAGAGCAAACAATAACTTATCTTTTTAATTCTTTGTATGAAAACATTATAAAATGGCAGTTATATGGAGAGATGATCAAAGAGTATGAAACCAGCCCTGCTGGTGTGGCTCGGTGATTGAGTGTCGAACTATGAACCAGGAGGTCACGATTTGATTCCCGGTCAGAGCACATGCCCTGGTTGTGGGCTCAATCCCCAGTGTGGGGCATGCAGAAGGCAACCGATCAATGTTTCTCTCTCATCATTAATGTTTCTCTCTCTCTCCCTCTCTCTCTTCCTCTCTGAAATCAATAAAAATCTTCTAAAAGAGTATGAAGCCAAAAAAGTAGGAAGATGAAAGTACTCAGAGGTGTATTAGGCAGGTATTTGGTAAACATCTGATGCCATCTTTCTGGCTTGGAGGATGTTTGTTGTATTTGACAACTTACACTTGTGTTGTGTTGTGATTTCTTTTCATGTTTTAAATTCACTTTTGTACCTAAAAATCTTAGGCAGAAAACAGTGAAAATTATAAAATAGATGAATTAAGAGTGATAATTAGCTTTGCACAGTCTGACTTAACAACAACAACAACAACAACAAAACTTTTAAATAGAGTTTTCTCCTGAGGCATTTTAATTATGACTTCATAGAATGCTACAGCTGGAAAAGACCTTCAAGGAGATCACACACACCCAATTCCTCAGGGAGCTGAGGGAACTAAGGCCAAGAAAAGGGACCACGTTCCAAAGGCACACTGTGAGTTTGTGGCAGAGGCAGAATTAGCATCCAGCCTCTTGCGCCCTCTCCACATGGCTGGAGAGGTGCGTTTGCTTTTCCAGGAGGTTAATCCCATCACTTACTCTGAAATACACATAATGACAAAATCCCTCTCCACCGCTGCACCACGCTGCTGCTAAGGCAGGTCCCCCAGGCCCTGCATGCAGAGAACAAGGCTTTTTCACCAAAGCGTTATTTACTCCCGAGGGCACTAAGTCGCCAGGGTCTCAACTTCCCACCGATCTTTCCTGCCGCTAAAGAGGCTGCTGTGGCAGATGCCGCAATGCCCCCTGCTGACCAAACTGGCTATCACAGGCCTGGCCACCCTCCCCTTTACAGATTCTGGCCTGGTCTCCAGAGGTTTAAACCCTGTACATAAGATACGGAGCTAAAGTGGAACAATTCTCCACATAAAGAGAAAGGGAAATGTTCCATGAGACTTGTTTTCTTCATGTTCAATTGACTGTGGCGATAGGTATTCCAGCCACAAGATCCAGAAAGGATGAAGCGTGTGTTGCATAACCCAGAGCAGTGCCTTGAGCAGTAGACATCTCCTGGGGAATCTTGTTCAAATGCAAATTCTAATTGGCTGGGTTAGGGTGGATCCTGGGATCCTGTATACTAACACGTCTCTGGTGAAGTGATGCTGCTGGTTCAAGGATCACGTTCTCGGTGAAGGTGCGTGGCCTTTGGAGTCAGACAGAATGGTCTGAATCCCAACTTTTCCACGTACCAGCCATGTGCTCTCAGCAGGGCTTAGCCATCTTGAACTTTGACTTCCAAGTCTGTAAAATGGGCATGTCCACACCTGCCTCACTGCGTTTTGAGTGGATTGTAAGATGCCATTTATAAATACGTAGGATGGTACCCGGCATTAGTGGGCCTTCAGGAAATGGTGAGCATTGCCATCAGGGGAATTCTTCCCAGTAGGAATGTCCTCAGCAGCCCACTGCTCATGAGCACTAGTAAATGGCTTGATTCACACAAGCATTGAAATCACAGCATCTCCAGTGTATGGACGGCTGCCTCCTTTATTAGCCCCTCGCTGCCAAGGCTGGGCCCCTACAACTGCGGGCCCTGAGGCTTTAGGTCGGTGAGAGGCAGTGGTCCCAGGCGTCCCTGATGAATGTACCTCTTCTCTCATGCTCACTCTGGACAGACACCGAGAGATAAGATTGATGCCTCATGGCCACACTGGAGGCAGCCGTATTTCACACGTGCTCCGGGCAGACACCGGAACGTGACCCGCAAGTGAAATCTTCCCGAGTGCAGGGAGACTCGCCGATGTGGAGTCAGAAGCCCTGCGTTACCCACCAGCACCCCTACATTGCTGGGCTGCCGCCACCAGCCGTGGAAGTTCTCTGAGCCTCAGCGGCCCCACCTGTAAAATGAGGTGATGAAAATAACGCATCCAAATGGGACTGAGAACGTGAAGTGCTTTGAAAATGATCATCCGCCTTGTCCGGGCTCCTGTGTGAGAGGGGCTGGAATTTCAGGTAAATCAGAGCCCTTTCTCCACAGGCAGTTCAGGACCCAAGGATCCAGGAAGCTAAAGGCAGTGGATATTACAGAAATGCTTGTTTGTAAGTAAAATATACTGCAATTTTTATATATAATTAAAGAAGCGAGGTCTCTAAATGTTAAAGAGCCATCCACTCATCTGGGTTACATTTTGAAGCAAAGAGCGAATGGAACAAGGTAAGTCCCATCCCTATAGCAGAGCCCAGACGACCCTTTGGCATTGGTTCTCTCCAGCTCATCCCTGACTCCATCCCCAATAACACCAAAGTCCGGGCTCTCCCCAGACCCCCCAACCTGCCTGGTGCCTTTTCACATGCCCCCCACCCCTCACCCTCCCCAAACATGTGGTCAAGGACCAGTCAGGGCTCCTGTTAGCAGTGAATCTGTCTGCGGTGACTTAAGCAGTTAAATGGCATGTCAGATGGTGCCAGGGGGAGCACAGAGTCCCCGGGAAGGCTGGAGAGGCAGCTGTGGGGGGGCGGGGGAGGGGAGTGAAGGAGAGCACAGACGCCGCAACCAGGACTGCTGTGCACACCGGTTCAGGTGCAACCCCTCTGTGCCACCGCCCAGCGCAGGAGCCGTGGGTGTGTGCACTGCCTGCACCGGCCCTGCGGGGTGACTCTGCGCTCTGTCACCGGCCCATCCAGGAAGCTAGACTCACCAGTTGTGGTGCCAAGTCCCAGATGAATCTGTCCCCCTGACAGGTCTGGAGGTTTGCCTTTCTTACAAGCGGAGCAGAGAGGGAAAATTGGGCTTTTCAGCTTGTGATGAGACATGGGCCTGCATCCAGCCAGACCAACTCAAGAGAAGGGTCCGGATGCCAGACAGACAGCGGAAAGATAACAGAGCGACACTACACTTCTACATGAGCACCTGGGGGGCGCCAACCCCCACCACCACCCGCTTCTCTCTGTCTGGCATCCAGGCCCTGGGCAGTGCTCCCATGACCCCTTTATCATGAGGTTTTGTATTTTTCATGACCGCCTCAAGACAAACTCCTCAAAACAGACCTCCAGAGGAGGAATCCTGGGCTCGTGATTTATGAAGGCAAGTCTCCAGGAAGATCAGCGAGGGAACAGGCAGAGACATTACCTCTGAACAGTGAGAGGACTCGGGTAGGCAGGAAAAGCTGGGACACTGTCGGACTAGCTTCACCCCCCAGGGTGGGTACTCTGGGTCCCTTCGCCTTAGGAGGCTGACCTGTGCAGATGACACTGGGCTGCCCAGCAGAGATTCAGTGGTTCTCAACCTTTCTAATGCCGCGACCCTTTAATACAGTTCCTTATGTTGTGGTGACCCCCAACCATAAAATTATTTTCGTTGCCATAAATATATTTTCTGATGGTCTTAGGCTCTGCAGCAGGCGTCCTCAAACTACGGCCCGCGGGCCACATGCAGCCTGCTGAGGACATTTATCTGGCCCGCCGGGGGCCGCTGCCTGTCCTGCTTAGCAGCCGACTCGTCCCGGGCCCGCAGTGCGCATAGGAATTTGTTCATAGTTTTGTTTTTTTTAAACTATAGTCTGGCCCTCCAACGGTCTGAGGGACAGTGAACTGGCCCCCTGTTTAAAAAGTTTGAGGACCCCTGCTCTACAGCAGCAGTTCTCAACCTGTGGGTCGCGACCCACAGGTTGAGAACCGCTAACAGGGTCGCCTAAGACCATCAGAAAACGCAGATATTTACATTATGATTCATTAACAGTAGCAAAATTAAAGTTATGAAGTAGCAATAAAAATAATTTTATGGTTGGGGGTCACCACAACATAAGGGAGTGTATTAAAGAGTCGCAGCATTAGAAAGGTTGAGAACCACTGGATTAGATGGAGAGGTGGGTGAACTTTGGGTATGTATTTATTTATTGCCTTGGCTGCCTCTCTGAAAGGTCGCCTCAGGCTGGCTCTATCCCTGAACATAGTCCTGACCCTCCCCCCAAAATGGCCAACGGCCTGTGTGTCTCCCTGCTCACACCGTAACTGCTCCCTCCCTGTTGTTGGGGCCTCGGGGGTCCCAGCTGAGATGCTGCCTGGCCACAGATCACTGCATTTCCATGTGGTCTTATATCCCACCTTTGTAAATGGAGCCCCATCAAATGGCCCTTTGTCGAGGGTCTCATTCCTTTCTATCAGGGCCCCGGCTAATACAGACACCAACGTTTTCTTCCTGCCATTCTCAGAGGTCTGTGGAAAAGACAGATTACAAAGAAGACTGAGGAGGATCCAAGATGGCAGTGTAGGTAAACACCTAAACTGCTGCCTCGCACAACAATTTCAAAACTACAACTAAAAGACAAAACGTCTATCACCCAGAACCATGGGAAAGCTGGCTGAGTGGAAGTTCTACGACTACAAGGAAAGAGAAAAGAGCACTGAGACGTGCACAAGCGCTGAAAAGCTGAGGTATGGAGGCGTGTGATCCGGGCTGGCAGCGGGCATTGCTTTTTTCAACCTGAAGGGAGACAAGCCCCCGATTACTCTGAAATCCAGTTTTTGTGGAGACTCGGGGGACCCAAACTCCTACGGGGAGAAGGTGGACTGTCTGCCATCGGGTCAGAAAGTGAGGGTGGCTTGCTTGCAGAGCTGCGAGCAGGAATAATTGTTTACTGCGCTGGGGCACGGGGCGCGGGGAGGTGGTCGGAGACACAGAGCCGGCTAACTGGCAGCCATCACAGTTTGCCACGCCCTAGCCTAGTGACACCCTGAGACCCCGCCCCGCACAACCTACAAACCCACCCAAGCACCAAGCAGCAGCTTTAGCATATGAATGGCCTGCCCTATCGCAGCTTAACCTAGCAAACTTGCAGCCTGGGTCAGACAGCTCCAAAACCTCCAAACCCCAAGCAAAGAGGAGAAAACTGTAGTTCTTGCTGTAGCTCCTGCTGGGTGGCCTCAGACAGTAGCTGACCTGCACCCCATTGGAGACCCAGAAGCCAGTGTACCTAGTGGTCAGTGTGAGACACCAGATTTCAACTCCTCACATCCATAAGTGACATATTCAAGAGGCAGACTCAGTGAGCACCAAAGCCCCACTGAAACAAGTCCTGCACCATAAGCGTATCTCCAGTGCAGCAGTTCTTCCATTATAGACACAGCAGATCCTCACAGCCAATTGGCCTGGAGGTCAATTCCTCCCAGTGTACCAACAAAAATCAAGGCTTAACTACACCAAGACTTTGCACTCAGCCCACAAAGGGGTGTACAAAGAGCGTCCACCTCAGGTCATTGGGGAGACTGAGCTACTGGCCCCTATAGGTCACCTACCACACAAAGCCACTCCATCAACACAGGGAAGCAGCCAAAATGCGGAGACAAAGAAACATGTCACAAATGAAAGAAATGGAGGAAAGCAAACTACTGGATGACATAGAGTTCAGAACCACATTTATAAGGTTACTCAAGAATCTTCTAAAAACCTCTGAGGAACTTAGTGAGACCTTTAAGGATCTTAATGAGAATGCCAAAAAAAAAAAATGGAAAAGGACCAGTCAGAAATTAAGCATACACTGTCTAAAATAAAAAATATACAGAAATTCAACTGTAGATCAATGTACCCCAAGAATCAAACCAAAGATCTGAAATATGAGGAAACAAAAAACACCCAACCAGAAAAACAAAAAGAAAAAAGAATCCAAAAATATGAAGATAGTCTAAGGAGCCTCTGGGACAACTTTAAGCGTACCAACATCCAAATTTTTGGGGTGCCAGAAGAAGAGAGAGAGCAAAATATTGAAAACCTATTAGAAGAAATAATGACAGAAAACTTTCCTTGCCTGGTGAAAGAAATAGACTTACAAGTTCAGGAAGTGCACAGAACCCCATACAAGAGGAATCCAAAGAGGACTACACCAAGACACATCATAATTAAAATGCCAAGGGCAAAAGACAAAGAGAGAATCTTGAAAGCAGCAAGAGAAAAACGGTTAGTTACCTACAAGGGAGTACCCATATGACTGTCAGCTGATTTCTCAGCAGAAACTATGCAGGCCAGAAGGGAGTGGCAAAAAATATTCAAAGTGATGAACAGCAAGAACCTACAACCAAGATTACTCTACCCAGCAAAGCTATCATTCAGAGTTGAAGGGCAGATAAAGAGCTTCACAGACAAGAAAAAGCTAAAGGAGTTCATCACCACCAAACCAGGATTACATGAAATGCTAAGGGTATTCTTTAAGAAGAGGAAGAAGAAGAAAAAGGTAAAGATAAAAATTATGAACAACAAAATGACAACAAATACATACCTACCAACAAGTGAATCTAAAAATCAAGTGAATAAAAAATCTGAAGAACAGAATGGACTGGTGAATATAATAGAATCAGGGACATAGGAAGGGATTGGACTGACAATTCTCAGGGGGAAGGGGGTGTGAGGGGTGCAGGAAGAGATTGGACAAAAATCTTACACCTATGGATGAAGACAGTGGCAGGGGGTAATGGCATGGGGTGGGGTGGGGAATCAGGTGGAGGGGAGCTATGGGGGGGAAAAAAGAGGAACACCTGTAATAATCTGAACAATAAAGATTTATTTAAAAAATAATAAAATAAAATAAAAACTGAAAAGAAAAAAAAAAAAAAGAAGACTGAGAAGGTAAAGCCAGTAAGGCAGGAAAGCAAAGAAGGGGAGAGGACATTCCGAGAAAAAAGAAAAGTGAATAAAGGCACAGGGATATAAAGTGGAACTCAGGAGATAAGAAGCTTTGCCTCATCAGAAACACCTTTTGAACCAACAAAATAAAGCTAGCTACTAAAACAACTGAAAAAAATAAAAATCCGTTAACTAACAAGAAAAAGAAAAAAAAAAAGACAGATTACATAATCAATGGGACAGGAGAATTATGCCACTGGAAGAAACAGATACAAGTGCAGAGGCTTGTAAGAGCCTTTGAAATGTGTGTCTAGCTTTTTCTCCATTTGAGCCACCATTGTACTTTTGAGTACAATTGGTTAAAAATTGTGTTCAGGGGCTTTAAAAATTGCTGGGAGAAGTGGTACCTCCCTTAAACCAATAATTGAATTGCTTAATTGCGAACATAAATCTCTATTGTGAATACTGATGGTTTCTCTTTAACAGCACTGTGAGCCATGCCCATCAGCCTGGGCTCTATTGTTTTATAGACGTGTCAGGTAAATGCTTACAACACTAAGTATTCCTCCTTCCGCGTGTACCAAGTCATAAAAGTTAAGCTGTTCCTAAAATGACTTTGCGTTTCTGTCTCAGCTGTGAGCTAGCGCCTGCTTTTTAAGGTTAAGAATGTTTCTCGCAGTGTCATTAATTAGATTCCTGATGGCCCATTTGTTCGAGGATTCTGTGCCTCTTGAACAAATTGCTAAGCTGTGAGTGGAAAACGATCTTTTGTTAGGCAGACTTGGGGCGGTGTCTGATTTTTTCCTAAAGCGGTGTGCCAGCGTCAGACTCTGGGCTGCCAGCTCATGGATGCTTTTATGGATGTAGCTATTTAATAGAATACTAATTTTTGTGTTTTGGTATAATATTTTGGTTGTTCTGTTTGTTTTGTTTGTGAATAAGCCACAAGTGCTTCTTACTTTTCATAAATCCTTAGAAACTGGAAGTGAGAGGACAGACTCAATTATCCCAAAGAACCTTGTGAAGTTCTATTCAACAGCCAACTACCAGTGGAAATAGGAGGCTGCAACACACATGCCACACCCGGGAAAAAGAATGGCCAAATGAAAGGCAATAATTACAGGCAATTAGAACAAGCCAAATGGAAAACTCACCAAAAAACATGAAGATTAACTGGAGATGTGCCAGCATAAGACATAGTCAGGAGAAGATATACAGGGAACAAACTACGCTATGGAAGCTCTAGGCTAAAATTTTGGTCAATGCCCAAGTTAGCAACACAAATTGCTATTGCCCCATAGGCTTCCAGAAGTGTCTGAGGTGCTGCCTGGGCCGAGACCCTGGGCAGAATTTGTGCCTTGTGATGAATTTGGCTGTGCACATGTTTAATTTGTATGATAATGGAGGGTATAGTATGCTAACAAGCATGTAACATACTCACACACATGGGTTTGGGTCTGCAGGACCCTGTGGATCATGGTTAAGGCGTTTTGCCCTCAAACATACACACACAGGCACGTATGCACCTTCGTGCTCCCACACCTTTGCTCCTGCCGGTTGTTTCCTCTTCCCAGAAACCTTTTCTATTCTTCTTCTGCCAATTAAATTCAGATTTGTATCGATGAGCCCCAAAGAATTACTCTTCCCTGCATACGTTGCTGCCTCCTCCTGCCTGTGGGGAGAGTGGGAGGGCTGTCCACAGAGGGCAGACGCCCGTGGAATGGTTAAGGGTCCCCCTTACACAGCTCTGCTGGCCTCCTTGATCCACAGAGCCCTGACACTCCTGGGGCCTCCTCTCCTGCGGCTGCCCTCTGGGGGTCCCCTTTGATTGCTGGGCCTCTGACGTGGGTGCCTCCAGAATAAAAAAAAATTCCTTCAGAAGGGCACCGAGCAGAGCTGTTTTGGAGTGTGCCTCTGGCTCTGCACCCTCACCACCCTCCACTTTACAGTCTCCTGGGGATGAGCACACAGCCCAGCAGACCCAGGAACTCATCCTCTGAGATGAGGATACAAATGGGCAAAAATATTGCCCATTACAGGGACTTGCGTAGCTGCTCTTAGCATGGCCAATGGAGAGAAGACAGTCAGCTCTCTTTCAGCGGTTACCATGGACACGACGCTTTAAGCCCATCAGCTGAAGCCCACCCAAAACACACATGTGAGCAAAGGCAGGCTTATTTGCTTGTTGCAGCACGGGAGAGCACATGCCAGAGGAGCCGTGAGTGTCTCAGAGGGTGGGAGCCAGGGAAGGTGGCTTATTGAGACTGGAAAGCTGGAGTTGATCACAGAACGGCCTTGGCAGGGACCAGCCAGAATCTGTGATGTCGGGAGCTGCTGGAGCACCAGGGAGACTTACAGCTACAGGAGTCCTAGAGACACACATGAGTCCTACAGATACACATGAGTCATACACGAGTCTTTCACACACACGCCGGTCCTACAGACACACGCAAGACATACAGACACACCCCCATGTGCACAGCAGCATTAGTCACAACAGCCAAAAGGTAGAAGCAACCCAAATGCCCACGGACAGAAGAACGGATAAATGAAATGAGCTACATACATCTGTTATCTATCAGTGGGTGTCCTCCGTGTCCCCTGGCTGCAGGTGGAAGTGGGCTTCTCGCGGTGCTACTGGAAAAAGAATTGTCAGAGGCCCCACGGGAGGGTGAGGGATCATAGAAAGTTTTATTTCTGTGGAGTTAACACCTGAGTTTCCAAGGTCCCATCTCCCCGCCCCGCCATGGAAAAAGCCTCATTTCGTCTTCAGTAGAGCTCGGATGACAGCCACGTCCGAGCCTCCGTTCCACGGTGAAGCACAGTCCAGGCCGGCGTCTGGCTGGCCTCGCTGTGCTCCCAGCTGCAGTCCATTGCCTGTGGGGCTTCATGCTTCCAGGGCCTCCTGGCTATGGAGGGAGCACAGGCAAGAGCAAGGAAGCAGGAGCGAAGCAAGAGGAATGAGAGAGAGAGAGAGAGAGAGAGAGAGCGCGCGCGCGCGAGAGAGAGAGAGAGAGAGAGAGAGAGAGAGAGAGAGAGAGAGAGAGAAAGGAGAAATTCCTTTGTCTGGGGGATAACTAGGCGCATAACCAATGAAGCCTTCAGGATTTGCACGCTTGCAGTGGCTCTGCCCTCCTAGCCGATGCTCTTTGTGCCCAGGTTAGACTGACAGGCGAGCACCTTCCCCAGGGCACCCTGACTTCACTGTGCATGCGTCCATCTCCCCTTTGCTTGGACCCCTCCCCGCAGTGGTCTGCAGGGAATGGACGTGTGGTTCCCTGCAGAGAGTAGAGCTGCAGCTTCCTGGGGAAGCTGCCCAGATGACCATGCTCATGATGTCTGGCCTTCCCTTTGCTCCTCTTTCTATTATTAATATTAGCTAACTAGTTACCATGGTAACACATACAGTGGAATATTATTCAGCCTAAAAAATAAAAATAAAAAATTCTGATACAGGCTACAGCATGAATGAATCTTGAAGACATTATGCAAAGTGAAATAAGCTAGTGACAAAAAGACAGATACTGTATGATTCCACTTATATGAGGCACCTAGAGCCATCAAATTAGTACAGACAGAAACAGAATGCTGGCTGCCAGGAGCTGGGGGGAAGAATGGGGAGTGATCGTTTCATTCCCGGGATTCAGTGTAGCAAGAGGAGGAGTTGTGTCGATGGATGGCGGGGACAGTTGCACAATATGAATGTGCTTAATGCCACTCAACTATACACTTAAAAAATGTTAAAATGGTAGATTTTATGTCTATTTTTCCACATTAAACAAATTTCATAGTTTCTATTAAATCAGTTCATCTGATGTCCTATTAGAATGGATGCAAATAGCTGGTTAAAGGATCTGAGGGTTGGCAGTTTCTCTTGCAGGCTATGGCCTAGTGCAGTTTACAGTAACCCCATTATCCTCGAGGGATATGTCTCCAGACCCCCAGTGCATGCCTGAAACCATAGATAGTACTGAACTTTATATATACTATATTTTCCCTATACGTACATGCCTATGATAGAGTTTAATTTGTAAATTAGGTACAGTAAGAGATGAACAATACGTAATAATAAAATAGAACAATTATAACAATACTAGAGGCCTGGTGCACAAAATTCATGCATGGTGGGGGGGGGGGGTCTCCTCAGCCCATCCTGCACCCTCTCCAATCCGAGACACCTCAGGGAATGTCCGACTGCCAGACAAGATCGGGCCTAAACCTGCAGTTGGACATCCCTCTCACAAACTGGGACCACTGGCTCCTAACTGCTCACCTGCCTGCTTGCCTGATTGCCCCTAACTGCCCCCACTGCTGGCCTGGTCACCCCCAACTGACCCCCCTGCCTAGTTGCTCCCAACTGCCCCCCCCACTGACCTGGTTGCCCCTTACAGCCCCCCTGACAGCCTGGTCCCCCCCCCAATTGCTCCCCCTCCCCAGCTGGCCTGGTCACCCATCACTGCCCCCCTCTGCCAGCCTGGTCGCCCCTCACTGCCAACCCCCTGCTGGCCTGGTCACCCCCAACTGCCCCCCCTGCAGGCCTGGTCGACCCATGCAGCCTGCTGTTCAGTTGTTTGGTTGCCCCTCACTAACCTCTCTGCTGGCCTGGTCGCCTCACACAACCTGTTCGGTTGTGATGGTCACTTAGGCTTTTATATAGATAGATACCGTGATAAAAGGTTATGTGAATGTGGCATTATAAGTAAAGTAGGGTTACTTGAACACAAGCCCTGCAACACCACACAGCAGTGGATCTGACAGACAGACGGCTACATGTCACTGTAAGCAGGGGCGTGTGCAGTGAGGAACGCTGGGCAAAGGCATGAGCCACGTCCCGGCAGGCGAGATTTTGTCACGCTACTCCAAACAGCTCTCACTTTAAAACGTGTGAATTGTTTTCTTCTGAAGGTTTCCGTGTTAGACTTTCAGTTTTACCACACGCGGCCACGGATAACTGAAGCCGCAGAAAGCGAAATGTGGATAAGGGGACCACTGCGTCTGCCTCGCTCGTCACAGAACCTTTGCCAAGATGTGGCTGCTGCTTCAGGTCTCAGCGCCCCATCTCAGACTGGCTGTTAGCAGAGTTGTCTTTGACTTGTTCAGCCTCATTTGTTTGTCTTTTTGTTCGGTTGTTTGTTTATTCCCCTTGACCAGTGGTCAGCAAACTCATTAGTCAACAGAGCCAGATATCAACAGTACAACGATTGAGATTTTTTTTGAGAGCCAAATTTTTTAAACTTAAACTTCTTCTAATGCCACTTTTTCAAAATAGACTCTCCCAGGCCGTGGTATTTTGTGGAAGAGCCACACTCAAGGGGCCAAAGAGCCGCATGTGGCTCGCGAGCCGCAGTTTGCTAACCACGGCCCTTGACAACTGAGAGTAGTAGGTTCTGCCTGGGCTTTTCCCAGCAGGGCTCCTCTGAAGGTTAAAGCAGATCTTTGAAGTCTGCACAGTCCATTTGTCCTGGATCTACAACAAATGGCATTCAACATTCACTGTGCCAGGCACCATGAAACCCAAAGTAAACATTCAGGTTCTGACCTCCAGGCCCTCACAGACTAAAGGGCAACAGGTACATACAGGTAAGTGTCCGAAAGTATGACAGATTCCAGATGGCAAAGGATTCTATCCCCAAACAAGGTATCTCCATCTGCAACAGTACTCGCTTGCACTTGGTTAAAATCCTTTGACTAAGAAACAGGCCTCCTTTTTGGTCACTAGCAATGAGATGAGATTTAAATTTAAAATGAGAGCACTGCTGGAACACGTAACACATTGACTTGGGTGTCTCTGAAGCGGAAATGATGGTGTTGGAATCTTTCCTACAACTAGACTTTTAAAAAGCAGGGAAAGAAAGCAGAACAATTCCTAATTTATGCACCATAATTTAAAGCTGGAGTCGGCAAACCTTTTCTGTAAAAAGACACATAATAAACATTTTAGACTTTGCAGTTCATAGCCAAAGACACGACGTAAACAGATGAGCATGGCTGTATTCCAATAAAACTTTATTTATTTGTGAACAATGAAATTTGAATGTAATATAATTTTATTTTCACAGGTCATAAAAGCTTATTCTCCTTTTTAATTTCTTCCAGTCACTGGCTAATGTGAAAACCACGCTTGGCTCTGGGAAACGCAGGCAGAGGCCGAGGGTGGCCCACACCATCGTCTGCAAGCCCTGCTGTCCAGGCTGTGGGGACAGTCCAGCAGCAGCACCCAGGGCTTGGTAGACACACAGAGCTCAAGCCCCACCCTTGTTGGTGGAAGGAGAACCTGTGTCTTAAGAACATCAACTCGTGTTTGATCTGCACATCTCAGTTTGAGGACTGGCTTATGGTCTACACCAGTGGTCGACAAACTCATTAGTCAATAGAGCCAAATATCAACAGTACAACGATTGAAATTTCTTTTGAGAGCCAAATTTTTTAGACTTAAACTTCTTCTAACGCCACTTCTTCAAAATAGACTCGCCCAGGCCATGGTATTTTGTGGAAGAGCCACACACAAGGGGCCAAAGAGCCGCATGTGGCTCGTGAGCCGCAGTTTGCCAACCACTGGTCTACATAGACTGATAAAATACAACTTCCCAGAAAAGTGGCCCCGGGGAAAGTTCTGAGCTTCTCCGGGCCTCAGTTTCCCCGTGTGCAAGATAGAGATGACAGCATTGTCTCCCTCGGCGTGGCTGTGAGACTTACATACACACATACACACACGCACACACAGAGCTGAAATGCTGTCGTTACTATTACAAAAGCACACACTATGTTACTTACACAGCCACCCTCTGAGACAGGCACTGTTTATCCCATTTCACAGAAGAAACTGTGGCCCAGAAAATCGAGGTCACAGAACAAAGGTCTTTCTGTCCCCAAATTTAGTGCTGAGGGTAACGAAGGGCTCAAGGGTACAAAAGGGGACACAGTCCCCCGGTGCCAGGTCTTCATGTCCACGTCTCCCTTCCAACGGCTCACTCTCAGAGGCCTCTTTCAGCCCGTGCTCCTGACACACTCACTCCCAGTGAAGCATCCATCTTATATAAAAACTGCTGTTTGACATTCTAACCCTGTTATTTTGGCTTCTGTAAATGCTTGCTTGCTTAAATAATAAGGAAAATAAGACTACTCCCATTCCAGAGAGGCCATAAAACTTCCCCAGATGAAGTTATCAGTGCTGGCGCCAGGCCAAGCCTTTGGTTGAGGTCTCAAAGCCCCAGCACATAGGGCTCTTTAAGAACTTGCAAAAAGGCCAAAACCGGTTTGGCTCAGTGGATAGAGCGTCGGCCTGTGGACTGAAAGGTCCCAGGTTCGATTCCGGTCAAGGGCACGTAACTTGGTTGCGGGCACATCCCCAGTAGGGGGTGTGCAAGAGGCAGCTGATCGATGTTTCTCTCTCATCGATGTTTCTAACTCTCTATCCCTCTTCCTTCCTCTCTGTAAAAAATCAATAAAATATATTTAAAAAAAAAAAAAAAAAAAGAACTTGCAAAAAGGTCCGGAAAAACCCCATATTTGGGAGACAAAGGGGGTAAAAAGATATAAATAGAGAAACTTCCTCCATGTTGGAGCCCAGAATTTGAAATACAATTTTTTCTCAGCCCACGCATAATAATAATAATGATAAAGTGTAACTCCATCTCTCTAAGCGTTGCTTGATTCTTCTCCGGTCTTCTGTAACACCAGGGCACAGCTCCCCACTCCGCCACACAGGGACCTCCCTAAGTCTGTACCCAAAGCTCCTCGTTCGTGCCTTGAAATGTATCTTCCACTGACTCATTAGTGTTCTTTACAACTTCTCTTTCTGGTTACAGATTGTAAGTCTTCCCTGCCTGAGCTTGTAGTAGCTGTTTTTTATTATATCTGTAGGGCTCAGGGGGGAAAACAGCAATTCCTTTATTTGAGAATCTTGACATTTATTATCATACTAAAATTCTCAAGATGAAATTGCAGTTTTCCAGAATGTGATTCTATTTGCAGGACAACATACAAGAAATTTATTTTAGGGACAGGTAAAACCTAAAATATATGAAAATGCAGAAAGTGCAGATCCCAAGTAAAATGAAACAAATGTGTTAGGTACGGACACCTTGGCTACTGAGTCTCACACATTAATTGGGGTGACAGAGCAACGATTCTCAACACAGCTTGGTCTGCTTTCAAAGCTGCTGCTCTTTCTTGGAATTAAAACTTCCTTCTAACACCTGAAAAATCAGCACATCCAATCTATCCCCTGGCCACCTCACCGCTGAGCACGAAATAATTGTCGCTGTTGTAGTGTTGCAATTAGCAACACAGCTCACTTGGACAGAGATTCCATACTCATCATTGAACTGATCTGCCAAAAAACTTAGCAATGGCCACACAGAACTTTCTCTTCTCTGTTCTACTGAGCGTTAGTGTGACTTGAACCGTCAGGCAGTGGGGAGGTAGTGTAACCAAAGCTAAAATTCGGTTCCTCTGAGTCCCATAGAAAGGAGGTAATTTTAATAAAATCATCTATGGTTTTAAAGCACTTTAGAGTTTAGAAAGCAAGGTCCCCCCATCCCGGCATTCTATCCATCCAGGGGCCTGTGAGACAGACGGATAGGAGGGAAGCCATGGAGGCAGAGTGCAAGTGGTATTATTAAATATATTTGGGTGATGGGCCCTTCCCCAGCTTCCCCAACAGGCAGAACCTATGATAAGTGCTTACCTGCTGCTACTTGACACAGGAGTGCAATCCCAGGGGAGCAGGAGAAAGAGAAAGGAGAGTGAGGCATCGAAGGAGGAAGAACAGACAGGAGGGCAGGGTGCTGACCTCACCACTGCTTGGCTTCTCTATGGCTAGTTGCTGATGGTGCAGGACTGTTTGAAAAGTCCCTCTGGGAGGAGAAAGAGAGAAAATTGACTTATCAGCCACTGTCTCCCATTGATAAAGGCTCACCGCATGGAGAGTTCACTTCCCAGCTCTTCCTGGTTGCATGATGTCTCCTGCCTCTGCAGCAACAGCAGACGAGAGGCCCAGAGCACCGCTCGGGGCAAGGTGCTGCTGGCTTATGCTCACATGCAGCTGACAGACAGTGTGGGGAGAGTAGAGCCTGTGCAAAAATGGCTGCAAAGGTGGAGACTGGGGTGAAACAAGAGATCAAGGATGTGAGGAACAGATGAGGCAAGAGGTGAAGTAGAACATGAGGGATGTTTGATACCTGTCAAGTAAGGTAAACCAGGTCATTGACATCTACAGAGTCCATTCATCTTACTCTCACCAAACACAATGCTGTCTCTATGTCTATGTCCTTAAGTGTGAAACGTAAATGTGCACACATAGACTCCATCCCTCAGAGTAGTTGAGACGTTATTGGGAGAATCTTCTTCTTAATGGGGAGAACATATTTAAAATAAGTGGACAATAGAATCAAAAATAAAAGGACAATGAAGGCAAGGTATTCATTTGAGTAACCTGAAGGAAAGGGCTAAATCCTAGAGAGCAAAGGACTTTTCAGATGTCTACGACCATTCTTAAATTATACTTCACCCCATGTTTGGGGCACAGCTATAAGAACATATAAAATCATTGCCTCCATATTGCAGAATGAGAGCCAAGATGTGGTTTCAGACAGAGGAGGGGAGGCAGAAGAGGTGAGTAAGGAAGGCGGGGAAGTATCAGTCATCTGCTCTAGAAGCTGGGGCTCAGAAACCTTAGCAATTCCACTAATAATGTCACTGAAGTGATGATGAACATCATTAAAGATGCAGCATCCTCCATCATTTCCATGACTTTATAAAGAGTGATAAGTAGGAAATCCCTTACTAGAAATCAGGGATTAGTGCTGAAAACTTTCAGAAAAACAGTACATTCATTCAACAGACATTTATTGAATGGACACCATATGTTGAATTCAGAGTTCGGCACTGGCATTATTTTGGATTACAAAAACATGATCCATGGGCTCTAGGAGCTGAGTTAGAGCAGCCACAACAAATAGGCTTCATCTTCTGACGGCTATCCAAATTCTTCATGAAAGCTCTGCATCAACCAGTAGCCATTTCTGTCCTGGGCACTGGGACAGGGGCCGGCAGCACATAGGCCCTATCTTTCGTAGCTCTTGAGACAGTCTAATCTACTTAATCCTCTGGATGGTGGTGAATCTTCCAGAAGGCCATAAGGATTTGAGCTGAGAAGTTCTTGGGTTCAAAAAAAAGGATGCCTAAAGGAGTCCAGTAGCTTAGGGGGAAACGTTATTCAAACAGCAGATGGTAGTCTGGAGGGCTGTCCCTCTGGCCACAGGGCTCCTGCAGCAGCTCTCCCCCAGAAACAGTGATAATTTCCTCCTAAAAAAAAATAGAAATATTCACTATACTCAACAAAGGGAAATAAGCATCCACCAGAGAGAAATGAATTCAAGATAGAAAAACTAAGAATATGTACCTGCCTCCTCCTCATTCAAGTTTCTAGAAATCACGGGGGGGGGGGGGGGGAGGGGGGAATCTGCTTTTAAAAAATAAATAAATGCATAAAAGTATGGGAAAATAAGAAAGACAATCAACAAATCAAAAATGTTGAGGAGTACTTGAAAACCAAAAGATATACAGGATGAGGTTTTTCAGAGGTGTTACTGTGGGGCAAGTATCAGTGGGCAGGTTGGGGACCCCCAGGCCACAGAGGTCTTTGTCTCGGGCAGGGTAGAGGGTAAGGAGAGGCACTTAGCGGGGCAAAGAGACCCACAAATTTCAAACACTCCCATCTCCAAAAGATGAACTGCTCGCTATCAATGCCAACCCTGACAGCATAAAGAGAACGGGATTGGGAAACAGGAATTGTATCCACTGACGGGTAAATAAGAAGCTCAAAGTCGAAAAATCACCTCCTCATTCATAATCTGTAACTATTTAAGAAAAACCATAACCATGAAAGAAAAATGGCAACCTCAACAACAGAACTTTAAGAGTATAAAGATCAAAATGCTTGGGATGAGAAGGATAGGCTCCTAATTATGATTCAGGAAAAGATCAAGTGTATAAAACAAACAGAAAGAACCTTTAAGAGATGTGTATTAATCTTCTCGGTGGACTAAGAAGATAAAGCACCCATGAAACAAGAATAGGCTATTATTTAAAAAGAGCCAATTAGAGAATGCCTGGGCATGACAAGGATTCACATTTAAATCACAAGGAAAATCTCAACAGAAGAACTGAAGAGTAGAATGGACATAACTACAGAGCAATTTAGTCGCTGGAAAAACCAGCACATCAATAAGAAAGAGACACCTAAGAAGAAAAATGGACAAAAGATATGAACAGACAATTCATAGTAGAAATCCAAGAGGCCATTAAACATATGAAAAGAGCCTCAGCATCAGAAATAATCAGATAAATGCAAGTTAAACAAGAGTGAGATCCACTGTCTGCCCATCTGATGGGGAAAATGTAAATGACTAATAGTCCCAGTGTTGGCAGCAGTGTGAGCCTCGTGTAGTTTTGGCAGGAGCATGAGTTGGCACTACATTTTTGGAAGGCAATCTGGCAGATATTTTCAAATTAAAATGTGCATAGTCTTCTTCCCAGAAATTCCAATTTGAGGGTCCATCCTAGAGAAATAACCACACATGTGCCCAAACTGATATATATGAGCCAGTCTCTACAGCGCTGTTTGTGACCATCAAAACCTGGGAGCTACACCAGTGCTCTTCAAAAGGAGGAGGGAGTAATACTTTCAACAATAAAGAATTTAATTTTGTTTTTTTTAAAAAAAAGAAAGTGTTCATGATCTGAAAAAAAGGGGACTGAATTCTAATATACATCCATGCCATGGAATACCATGGGTTTTTACAAGGATGTGCATGTGGATTGGCATGGAGATACCTCAGTGCTCAATGACAGCCAGTGTCCTGATAACTCACAAATGGTAGGTACATTGGTCTAGTACTTCACAGTGATGTCTCACTGGAACCTCACAGTAACCCTAAGAGGTGAATGCACTGGGCACTGGGCACTGGGTCAGGGATCGATAGCACATATGCTATATCTTTCACATTTCATGAGACATTTCCATCTTACTCAGAGGGAAACTAAGGCACAAGAGTGTGAGTAGTTGCCCAAAGTCACATACAGTCATAGAGTTGAAATTTAAAACTTGGCAGCCTGATTCCAGGGTCCATGCTTTTACAAAATACATTCTATAATATATTAAGCATGTTTAAAATCAAATTGCTGAGCTATTGGACGAGGATTATCCAGTTTATAAAAAATAAAAAACTATGTATGTCCTTTTATACATATATTTCTATATTAATGCCCAGGAAATACTTGGGCATTAAAGATCAAAATGCTTGGGATGAGAAGGATGGGCTCCTAATTACGATTCAGGAAAAGATCAAGTGTATAAAGGTACATGGTGGAGGATGGAAACCCGGCTTTGACATGAACAACACTTACACTTGGTATTATATTTGATTTTTCTTAGAATGTAATCTTAAATTAATTGTATAATTAAATTTTTAACTTGTAAAACTGGCCACCAGATCTCCGTATGGGCCTAGATGAGCTCTCTCTTCAGTGTTAGAAACTAAATTGTCAGTCTCAAACCTTAGATTTGGGAGAGAATAAGCGCCTTCAAAGACATCTGGGTGAGCCTTCCTCTTCAGGAACCTGTCTACAGCATCTCTGAGAGATGAGCATTTACCCTTTGTTTGATCACTTCCAAGGACACAGAGCTCATCGCTCAAAGCAGCTTACCTTGGACAGGAAAAGCAAGCAATGTGGTTTAGTGGGGAAAGCACAAGCTTGAGAGATACACGGCCTGAGGCTTAACTCCTAGACCCAGCTGTATCAGCCATGAAAACTTAGACAAGCTCCCTTTCCAGATCTGTGAAATGGAACTAATATGCCTCCCACACAGAGCTATGGTGAAGATGAAATGAGAACATGTACGTAGAGCAACAGGCACAGCGCTTGACACAGAGAAGGTGCCAATATTCTCACATCCCCTCCCTCTCTCTTTCCTACAGTTATTAGAAGACTCTTCCCAACACAAGTAGAACTCTGCCTTGATCTGAGTTAGCCTAGTCTCCCAGGCAGTACTCTCCTCCAAGTGTCTAGATATTTGGTAAAGGAGTGATTTTCTATGTGCTTTACAGATAAGATCAGGTTAAGAGTTGTCCCTAGAGCTTGGGGACATCCATAAAGAAAAAGCAATACAAATCCAAGAGTCCCTATTATAGAAAAGCCCCGTGAGACAGCCAAGTAGTTCTGCAGGACTTTCTACCCCTGCAAAGCTCAGGTAGAGGGTGGACCCCTGAGGTACCACAGCTCTGTCTCAGAATCCCTGGGTCCTGCCCTTCCAAGTCACCGAGTTCCACCTTTGTCTTTCTTTCAGTTACTATTGATGCCAGTAGCCACAATAACACAGAAATTGCTTCTTTCTAAATATCTTATTTAGAAGGCACCATCTTTCTCAATGTGAGTCCTCAGCAGACAGAGCTCTGGGAAATGAGACTCCCTATCACTTTGTAGTTAGAGTCCTGGTGCATACATCCCCTCATTTAATGCTCAGAGGATCTGGGCTAAGTATTATTATATCCATTGGCCCGGGCAGGTAACTAAAGCTCAGAGAGACCAAGGAAGCTGCTCAAGGTCACACACCTACTCCATGGTAAAGCTGTAGTTGGAACAAGAGAGATGGTAACTCTACAAGGAAAGCTTCTCTAACCATGGGGTTGCTTGTTAGGCTCCAGCTAACTCTACAAAGCTGCAAGAGGCCTTTCTAGAATGTCCCCAAGAGGGACATCCTGGAGATGAGTTGGGGATGAGAACTGGTCTTGGACAGAAGGCTGGTCAACCAGCCCCTACGTGTTGACAGTAGGGAGCACTCAGGTACTCAAGGTGAGAGGAGGGCTGGGGACCCTCCTGAGGAGCCTACATGGGTCAGAGGGTAAGCCAGAGAGAAGACCTGTATTGCCTGGTCTAGACAACTTCTGGTCTCTTCTACCCCAAGTTCCATATCCCTGTGGCCCTGTCTGCTCACTCTCCATCCCCATCTCATTGAAGGCCTCCAGCCTGGCGCTCCCTTCAGCTCACGTTTTTACCAGCTTTATCCCCTGAGCAGCACCGCTAAGAGCACTACCTTGTGGAAATCAATGAGATCGGTGAGCGTTGCGTGGCGATTGGGGTCCACTCCCAGGAAGCTGTAAAAGTCCCCAGAGGCATCCACGAGAAAGTGTTTGAACCCCTTCTGCAGGCGATAGGAGAGGGTGTAGCCCCAGATTTTCTCACTGACCCGGACCAGAAATGCTCCCTCAGTCATGTTCTCAAGGAGATCTTCTGCATCTTCTCGGCTAATGATTCCTGGTTTAAAAAAGATAAAAACAAAAGTCAGCAGGTTCTTCCTGCCCTTCAGCCTGTGTCAAAGGCATGGAGGGGCCACTGGGGGCTGTCCAGCTCTTGCCTCAGGCCACTGAGGGGCCATCTTGGTCCAGAGCAGCCAGCTGTCAGCCTGGGGTGGAGTTCCCACAGTTTAGCACACTTTCCTCTAAATTAAGCCACACTCATTTATATCCATTACAAATAATTAGTAATGAGCCCTAACTGGTTTGGCTCAGTGGATAGAGACTGGACGTCGGCCTGCAGACTGAAAGGTCCCAAGTTCTATTCCAGTCAAGGGCATGTACCTTGGTTGCAGGCACATCCCCAGTAGGAGGTGTGCAGGAGGCAGCTGATGGATGTTTCTCTCTCATCGATGTTTCTAACTCTCTATCCCTTTCCCTTCCTCTCTGTAAAAAATCAATAAAATATATTTTTTTTAAAAAAAAGAATTAGTAATGACCCAGAATTGTAGCATCCACCCATTACAAATGCAAGTCAACAGCATTGCCCTGTGGAGAGCCTTGATGATGAGATCTGGATGACTCATGATTCCCGTGCCCCTCCATTATAATGAGCACCTGGAAACAGTACTTCCTCTTTAGAAGTAAAAAGGCTTCCTCTGTCTACCTGTGGACAGTAGGCAAACAATTTCTTAATAGAGGCACATAATTAAGCTTCCCTTCAGCTCAAAGAACAAACTCTTTCCGATTCTGCAATCCTCCACAAGGTGGTTTTACCCAGTGTAACAGCAAGTTAGAAAAATAAGTCCCTCTGAGTGGTTGAATTAGAAAGGGCAGCCTCTCTGGGCTAAAATGGCAAAGCTCACATTTCTGTATTTCAGTCCCTCCTCCCAACTAGCCGCCCCACCCCGCCCCACCACACCCACCCCTCACCCCTCGGCAGGGTCCCTTGATTCAGGGTACGCCTGTTCACCCTCCAGGAAATGGCTCTATCCCAGGAGGCTGCAGGGACAGCCCATCTTGGGGCTTTTGCAACACCCTGCCCAAACTCTACAGTATATTAGTAAACAGGCTGTGGACAGCTCAAGAACAGAGCTTGTGGCCCTGTGAGCATGCGACCCAGGTCTCCCTTCAAGACAGACCCTGCTGCCAGGAGCAATGTGGGGAACTGGCAGCCTCCAGCTGCTGCATCTTCAGGACCCATGCTGAGGCATGCTGCCCCCAGGCTGCTTCCAGCACAGGGGATACCAGACCGAGACCCCCTGACTCAGAGCACAGGGTTTCTGTGACTGAGACATGGGTTCAGAGCTGCCATTCCTACCCAGTGTGGGTCTCCTCTAGTGAGCAATCTTTCCTCCAGGCTTCCCATCAGCCTGACTGGGATTTTCTCCAGCACCAGGCTCTCCCTCCCGATGGTCCTTCCTTCCATCTCTCCCTTCCTAGGAGTCAGGCCTGCACCACATCTGAAGAATCTGCCACCCTCTCCTGCTCCTCTTTATCTTCCCAGGCATTTCCTCCAATAAATCTCATGCATTTCTGCTTTCTGGAAGACCCAAATGGACACCAAAACTGTGACGTTATACCACAAGTGCCGGGGATGTAGAGGGACTAGTTTGGAGCAGAGAACAAGTGCATGGACTAAAATCACAGCACAGCCCGGCCGGCGTGGTTCAGTGCTTGAGCATTGACCCATGAACTAGACGGTCATGGTTCAATTTCTTGTCAGGGCACATGCCCAGGTTATAGGCTTGATCCCCAGTTGGGAGCATGCAGGAGGCAGCCAATCGATAATTCTCTCTCATCGTTGATGTTTCTCTCTCTCTCTCCCTCTCCCTTCCTCTCTCTGAAATCAATATAAACTATTTTTTTAATCACAGCACAGGGGCTTGATCAGCAGGCGGCCTTAGGCAGGTTACCTAAGCCCCTCTGAAATCCAGTTCAACAGCCTCATCTACTAGTATTAAGCGGTATTGATAACACTACCTACGTCATAGGGTTGTCATAAAGTTGTCCCTCATTTCCATTGGGTACACTAAGCACAGTACACATGTACTAGTGTGGGGTGTTGCCTTGTGCTGGTAGCAGTGATGCTCATAATGCTGCCAGGCTGTACTGCCCACATCCCACACCCCTAATCCTCTCAAACAGAGGCTGCTGAGGGTGACCTCCTCTGAAGGGGACTGGCCCTGGGCCCAGCCTGGGCCATTCTTAGGAGACTCTCCAGGTGTCTCAACAGTAGGCATCTGTGTATTCTGCCCCTTCGTTGATACTTACCTAGAAATCAAAATCGTTTTGGCTCAAGACCAGAGGTGATACAGCCTCATAGTTCAGGATGGCAAAGACCTTTTCACAGAAAACCAACCCCAAGAGAACAGGTTGGTGGCTGGGGCATGCAGGATGTTTGCAAGAAGAACCTGCTATGTTCTCCTGTCTCGTTCACTCTGCCCTCCCTATCTCCCCACACCCAATTGCCTCTGAGCCAAGTATTCTAGGATCAATGCATGGATCTTATCCCACCCCACCCACCTCTGCCCCTTCTAAGCACTCTATAGTCCAGGCTAAGGAAAGAGGAGGGGAGGGCCCCACCCCACCCTCCTGGCTGAGGACAGAGCACAGCACTGGGATCATGAAAACACTCCAGCTCAGCCAATGACCAGGGCTGGCTGAGGCATGTGGACTTACCAGACAATGGTCCAGGGTGGTGGCTCCAGAATGATTACTGAGAAGGCAACCGCAGATTCTTTCGAGCCAGTCTCACCCCAGACAGTGGAAAATGTAGTTTATCCCTGCAGTTCTCTCCTTCCTTTATTTTCCCTTTCCTCTTCCCTCCCTTTAATAAGTATTTATTAGACACAACCTAGGAGCCAGGCCCCAGGCTGGGCATCTGGACATCACCACCGGATGAGAACTGGTCCCTGCCTTCCAAAACCTCTGGCTCCAGACAGAAAGAAAAGTTGGTGTAAATTTAAAAAAAAAAAGGTGGGGGGGAGGGCCTGCTGTAACCATGGTGATCAAGGCCACAGAGGGTAAGGCCTTAGCCACAGTGCTTATACTAGGGAAGGTGCCCCAGCTCTGGAGCCCAGGTATAGAAGTGACAGACAGCTGAGAACAGAAAGGTTAAAACAGACAGGCATGGCAAGGAGGGCAGCTTGCAAAAGGAATTAGCACAGGGCTCCGTGTGACTGGATGGAGCACTATAGGAGCAGCTGGGCAATGGGAAAATGCATGGAGATAGGCAGGGGTCAAGCCGCAAAGCACTCTCCTTATCATTAAAAAAAGTATAGACACCGTGCTAAGGACAATGGGAGATACTGCTGTTTCCTAGATGGAAGAATATGAGAATGCCCAAGGGTGGAAAATGGATTCAATGGGCATAAATTGGAGGCATATGTGCCAGGATCTCAACCCAGTGAGGGCTTCCTCACCTGAGGATTACTTCGCAGCTACTAGTACATTTCCACAGTTGTGGCCTTGAAATCCAGTTCCCAGGTCACTGGGCTGCCAGAAGTGGCTTCCATTTAGAGACAGAGAGGCAAAAGGACACAGTAAGGGTCATGGGAGACGTTTTATGCCAGAGCCAGCACTGGGCACTCTGTGGCCCTTGTCCCATTAGTCTTCCTGATGACCCCACCATCATCAGTTCATAACTGAGAACAGTGAGGCTCAACAAGAGAAGTGACTTAGCCATGGTCACAGAGCTATTAAGGGTGGAGCCAGAATTTGAACTCAGGTCCTCAGACTCCAAGCCCAGTGCTTTCTGCTCTACACCATGTTATCTCATGCAGGGGACAGTAAGGCTATAAAAAAAAAAAAACAAGAAGGGGAAGATCAACGAGGCCAATAGAAGTCAGGACAGGCTTTGCAGAGGCAACGAAGCGGGGTGTGAAGTGGGCCTGGAAGACCAGGTAGACCCTGTGAGCAGTAAGGAGTGGTAATGAGGTGAACGGTAAGAAGGGATACGATGAGTGAAGAGTCACAGTGAAGACTAAGAATGGAACATCCATGGCACATTTATACAAATGTAACATAAGAGAAGTTTAATCTAAGTCTCAGGAGATTAAGAGACAGGGAGGAGAGAATGAAAGGTCTGACACATGTACTAGTATAATCTGAATCCCAAAGAGGAAAGAAGAATGGAGAAGAGGCAATAGTTAAAGAATGAGTGGTGGAGAATTCATTGAAGACACATCATAGTGAAACTGCGCAAAGCTACTCAATGTCTCATTTTGCCAACCAAAGAGAAAAAGCAGATTACCTACAAAGAAGAAACAATTAGACTAATGGTTGACTTCTTAGCTGCAACAATTAAAGCCAGAGGACAATAGGATAATATTTTCAGTGTGCCAAGAAAAAAAAAACACACCTGCTTAATTAAACTATCTTTCAAGAAGTGCAAAATAAAGACATATTCAGAAAAAGAATTGAGAGTTGATGACTAAGGGAATTCCAGGATGTACTTCAGGTAAAAGAAATATGATCCTGGATAGAAAAACTGAGATGCTAAAAGGAATGATAAAAAGCATAGATATTGTAGGTTAACTTTTACAAAATATACATATTGACTTACAAAATGATTGTAATGGATAATTTGAGAGTTTAAGAAACTAGAACCATCTTATCAGGAAAAAGAGGATTGGAGTTAAAAAAAAAAAACTCGGTTGGGTTAGGAAGAGGGTAAAGATATGTATTAACTTTAGAATATGTTAAGTACACATGTTAAATTATCTATGTAAACCACAAAAAAGACAGGTTTGAGTGTGGTACAACCTCCAAACAACAGAGATGAAAAACTACAATGAGAAAGTTGTTTTCGATGATGCACGAAACAAGCTAATAACTGAAAATAAGTAACTGAAAAATAACTACACCATGATTCCATGTATTAAATTGAAAAGCCCACAAAGCTCAACACTACAGTTTTTGGAGATCAACATAGTAACAGTAAATAAAGTAATGAAATGATGGACAAAAAAATCAGGATAAGGATCATACCTGGTGGAAGGAAAAGGGCTATGATGTAAGGAGCACACCAAAGCTTGCAAGGATAGCTGGTTTTCCACTCCCTAAGCTTTCTTTACTCCCTTCACATGTGGATGTGCAAACACTGTACATATTCAATATTTAATATTTAAAATATTTTAATATTGTTGCTCTGCAGCTCCCCACATATCACTGCTATGGCCGTCATTCAAAACCGGTCAATGTCCTTTGGCGGATGGGGAGATTATCACCTGGAAATAAATGGTCACTAATGAGCTTTAACTGTCCAAGTGGGCTGAGTCTCTGGAGCCTGGTTCTCAGCACCAGCCCACCCGAGAGAGTCTGGTTTACTGCTTCTTGGGCATGCCAAGAATCGGCAATGTTTAAAATCTTCTCGTGCAGTTCTAAGACTGTAGTGTTGAGCTTTGTGGGCTTTTCAATTTAATACATGGAATCATGGTGTAGTTATTTTTGAATTTGAGAATCACTGAAAGCTAGGATAGACAAAGAACTAAAACTTGAGTTTTAAATTCTAGAAACTCCCTGTATTTTCAGAGGAACAGAGGTTTGAAGGCTGGGTTTTATAGGCCTACTTCAGAGGGATGGAGAGTGGATCCTGTGAGAAGTCCCTGCCAGGAGAGAAAGAGCTCTTCTGGGCTGGGCTGGGCTGGGCTGGGCTGGGCTGGGCAGGGGCGAGAAGGACTGGAAGGAGTGCCCCCATTACTCTTCTGCACCCAGAGAGACTGAGAAGGTAGAGGAGTCCTAGGCCCTAGTTTTGTGGGGAACTAGCAGGTGCTGCGTAATGAGGCCACCGCCCAGCAGAAATGGTGTGTATGGAGAGAGAACCATCTGAAGATGGTGCCTGCCAGCCTCCAACTTCCCGTGAGCATGGAGGGGACCCAAGATTCCTGCCATGTTCCAGTGAGGGGTTTGAAACATGGAGGGAGAACATCCTTCCTGTGTGGCAGCTGGGACCAGAACCTGGCTCAGCCTTCTGGAGAGCCATTGGCACCACTGGTCAGATTAAGTGCATACATATCCTCTGGCCCCACAACATTAATCCTGAGGTAGCTTATAAAGAAGCCCTCATGTAGGTCCATAGGGATCCAGTGCAAGGAACTCAACTGATACTTAAAGCAAGTTGTGGTGGTGATGAGTTGGAGGCAATCTGGGTATCCGTGACTCAGGGAGTGGATTGGGCAAAATTAGGTGGCAGCGGCCTACGGAATACTGTGCGACAATTAGAACTGGAACACCAGAGGTGCCCAGAGCATGGACCTCACAGCTAGTGCTCAGTGAGATCAAGAAACACAAGTGAGCCCTAGACAGTTTGGCTCAGAGGATAGAGCATCGGAGTATGGAGACAGAGCTATACTTTTCACTCAAAGGTCAATTCCAGTCAGGGGCACCTACCTCAGTTGCAGGCTCCCTGCCCTGGTTGGGGGCATGCGGGAGGCAACCAATCCACAGCAGTGTTTCTCTGTCTCTCCCTCTCCCTTTTACTCTCTATAAAAATCAATGTGAAAAATATCCTCGGGTGAGGATAAATAAATAAATAAATAAATAAATAAATAAATAAATAAAATGGAGTGAAGATCCACCTTTATTAAAGAAACACAAGTGATATTTAACGCTCCTCACCTTGCATGCACACATATGTAAGTGCAGGGTATGGGGGTGGATTCTGGAATTGGTGATGGTGGCAGCTTCGTTTTTCAATCTCTTCAAATCCCAAATAAAAACAGGCAGAGCAACTAAAGAGCAAAACCAAAAGTCCACAGATATGTTTACAACAAAACTAGGTGCCAAGGGATCTCCAGGAGCCCCAAATACAAATGGTGGTGGGAACAAGCCATCAACACAAGACTTCCAAGATAGCAAGTGCTTAGACAGGAGGAGGAAGACGCCAGAAGGGGGACAGAGGGACTAAGGGCAGCGAACAGGAACTCACTAGAGAGCAGGAGACCAACATGAGAACACACAGCTGAAACGAGGGAGGGCTGTGCCCTTCCCATCCTGGGTGAGTACAGAAGCCCATGGTGAAACACTCCACGGCCACCTTCCACCATTGGGAATGGGATCAAAATTCAGGAAGATAAGGACAAAGAAAATAAAGAAGGAGAAGGTTCAGACCCATGTCGGGGAGGGGAGCAGAGCCTGGCTGTCCCCGGAAGCAAGCTGCCCAGGTTTATGAAGACTTGCCAACAACAGAGGAGGCTCTGTGGACTACAAAACACTTTCCTGGCCCTGGTTTCATTTGAACAGTTCAGGAAAACTAATTTCACTAAAAATTAGCCACAGAGCTCAGTCGGTGTGGCTCAGTGGTTGAGCATCAACCTGTGAACCAGGAGGTCACGTTCAATTCCCAGTCAGGGCACATGCCCAATTGCAGTTAGATCCCCAGTAGGGGGCATGCAAAGAGGCAGCCGATGGATGACTCTCTCTCATCACTGATGTTTATTTGTATCTCTCTCCCCCTCTCTCTTCCTCTCTCTGAAATCAATAAAAACATATTTAAAAAATAAAATATACAAAATTAGCCACAGAAAACATCATGGCCAAATCACATACATTTTCAAGAGAAAAAGGAATATGAAGAACATATATACTGAGTGGCCAGATTATTATGATCTCTGAACGCATAATAATCTGGCCACTCAGTGTATATCCTATATAATAAAAGGCTAATATGCAAATTGTCCCCTCGACCAGGACTTTGACCAGCAGGCAGGCCAGCCAACCGCCCATGTCCCCTCCCCCTGGCCAGGCTGGCTGGACCCCACCCATGCACGAATTCATGCACTGGACCTCTAATATCTTACCTAATAATAGACAAACATGCAAACTGACCGTACCTCCGATACACCCACAGCCAATCCGAGTGAGTATGCAAATTAGAAGGCCAAAGATGGCGGCCGCCCAGCTGCTCCAGGCACAGAGTGGCCAGGTGGGGCAGGACGCCTGCTATGAGAGGGAGGGCAGGGGGTGAAGGGATCTACAGGAGCAGAGTGCCACAGCGAAGACAAGACTGCAGACTCTGGCCGGAGTCTGCAGCAAAGGCGAAGATGGCAGACTCCAGCTGGAGTCTGCAGCAAAGATGAAGACGGCAGACTCTGGCTGGAGCGAAGGCCTGGGTCCCGGGTGCTAGAGGAAAACCAGTGCTGGAAGCCAAGGGAAGGAAGGCCTATTGCATGAATCTCTTCATGCAATGGGCCTCTAGTGTGTGTGTGTGTGTGTATACACACACACACACACACACACACACACACACGCACACACACACACACTGAGTGGCCTGATTATTATGCATTCAGAGATCATAATAATTTGGTCACTCAGTATATATCTCCTATAAATATATACATGAGAGCCCTTTCAACAGACACAGATTAAACTTATCAGAAAGGCTGCTTATTGAGGAGGAAAAGGAAGGTGGGTGGAGAGTGGAGATAAAGGAAAGTAAGTAAGGAAAGAAGCAAGAAATAAATAGCCTTATTTCTTCCAATAATGATAAAAAAAAAAAAAACTATGGGGGCAGGGATAGAAGAGGTGACTTGTGAACACAACCCTCAGGATTTAGGGTTTCTATAAAGTTAGAGGTCATTAAGAGCATCGTCCAGCTTCCAAAGGGCCTGCTAAGAGAAGAGCAAGATGATCCCAGAACCCAGGCTTTGGGGTGGGAGGCCTCAGCCAACAGTAGTTGATGGGAGTTGCTGAAACTCAGAAGCCCCAGCAGGAGTCAAGGTAGGGTCAAGTCAAGTGCATGGGAAAGAGGACCCCAGGCCCCACTGTGCTCAATATCTGACTCCACAGGTGGCTCCCGCAGCTCTGAGCCATTAGAAGTTTAGTAAAATCAGAGGACAAGCTCTAGAGATGAGTCACTGACCAGGCTTCCCCGCTCTCCACCACCACCACCACCCGCCCGCACCCTTGTCCCCGTTCCCCCAAGGCAAGAGCTTCCCCTGTGTTCAGACACCTATCAGGGACAAGGAGACAACACTTGAGAAGGAAGAGGCCAGATTTGGAGCTTAAATGATCGAATATTTGCTAGAAAGCAACCACGTTAAATTGAAAGAGACTCCTAAAGCAAAGATGACAGGATTATCTTTAATTAGAATTTTTTAGGGCTTTTTCCAGATATTAACAGGAAATAGAGGTCCAGAGTAAAACGAAATCACTTACAAAAACAAGTAAACGAGTTACACCTGTTGCATATCATTTAGGCAACAATTTAAATGTTTAAAGAAGATATAGATACAAGTCTCATCATGGGCACTATTGGCATCTTGAGGCGGATGAGTGTCTGCCGTGGGCTGTCCTGTGTGTTGTGCCTGCCGTTGGCTGTCCTGTGTGCTGTGCCTGCCGTGGGCTGTCCTGTGTGCTGTGTCTGCCGTGGGCTGTCCTGTGTGCTGTGTCTGCCGTGGGCTGTCCTGTGTGCTGTGTCTGCCGTGGGCTGTCCTGTGTGCTGTGTCTGTCGTGGGCTGTCCTGTGTGTTGTGTCTGCCGTGGGCTGTCCTGTGTGTTGTGCCTGCCGTGGGCTGTCCTGTGTGTTGTGTCTGTCGTAGGCTGTCCTGTGTGTTGCAGGAGAGCATCTGACCGCTGCACAGCTGCAACAACCTAAGTGCCTCCAGACACCGGCAGCTGTCCTCTGGGGCCCAATCACCCACCTTGAGAGCCACTGACCTGGAGGTAGACCTCAAAGATCTCTAACTGATAACTGTGGAATAAAAGTTGTAGGAAAATAGTAGTGTATGATATAATTTATGCAAAAAAGGTGAATTCCACAACAGTTTATATAAACATTGTCATAATTTTGTAAAGATCTATGAGTGTAAGGATGTTGTTTGCTTTGTTCCTACTATAGCCTCGTGTCTGGAACTTACTAGGCCCTTGATATTGTTGAATAATCATTAGTGAAGATTATAATCCCAGGTCTAGCATTTATGGAATGCTGACACTATGCCTACCACTGTGCGAAGAGTTACATACACACTGGTTCATCTGATCTTCATAATAACTCTTTCCTGGAGGCACTTCTATCCTCCCCATTTCATGGAGCGGGAACTTCAGCTGCAGAGGCTGAGTGTGTGCCCAAGGTCTCACACTAGGAAGCAGAAAGGGAGAGGCACAGCCTCCTTTCCAACGTCAGTCCTGTGCGCAAGGCCTGTGTTCCTGTTGCCCTGCACTGCTCTTCCTACGTGTGTCCCCGCTACAGTGCATGTCCATATCCACCCACAGGCCAGAGTTTCCCATGCAGGGGCCCTGGAGGAAAGTGTGCAACAGGCGTAGATGCGCACAGCCAGCTCCTGGCACAGGGCTTACTGTGCTCAGGGCAGGACTCAGCCGTGAAGCCTGCGAGGCCTCTCGGAGGACTGCTGTTCCCAGGGGCCAAGGTCAGGTGTGCAGGCACCGACCTTGGTTCAAGAAGCAGTAGTTTCATCAGGGGCTGAACCCCAGGTGGCCTAAGGGTGGGGAGCAGTCGGCACCTCTGCAAACAGAAACATGCGGTGTGGATAGGCCGACAGGGCCCCCAGGATTCAGTAAACCATCCAAGAAAAGTAGCACTAAACCAGGCAAATCTGAGTTTCCAATCAGGTCTCCCCCCTCCCCACCTACCCCCAACCCCTGTGGCCTGACCTTGAGCAAGGAAATCTCTCTTCAATGGTATGTGAACAAAGGGAACTACTGGCTGGTGTCACAAGCTCAGGCCATTAACTCCTACCTGGGCAGGTCCTGGAGGGAAGTCACTTCCCAGGCCCGAGCTTCCTTAGTGAAACGTTAATCTTTACCTTGAGCAACTCTGTCCATTGTTCTTGTGCACTGAAAACACACCTTTAAAATGTCAAAGATCGCTTCTCAGCCTTTTGGCTAAGCGTGTCAAATGTCAGTAATTTTCCTTCTTAGCCTCAGAACAATTACAGGAAACTTGTGTTATCTCATTCCCCACACACCATCTCTACTCCCACTGTTGTAATTGTTCAATGTTAACTTTCCTGCACCCACCAATGTAAAAGCACTGCTTTGCTTTCTCCTGCCTCCTTAATCCACCACCAATGGCTTTCACATTTCCTTATTTTCTCCTTTGATTCTAAATGTATAAAAAGAACTGCAGCGCTGCTATTCCGGGAGCATTTTCTCCATCCTTTGAGATTTTGCTTCCTCAGCCCTTGGCTCAAATACACTCTTTAAACCTTTCTTTAGGTTTGTAATTTCTTCTGTGGACAATAAAATGGATTCACATTAGTATTACCCAAAGCTGGCCAAATCGAGTGAAATAATGCCAGGAAAGCAATGGCAGCTTTGACCATGGTGGCTGCTACTGCCAGGCTAGACACAAACCAAGCCTCAGCCTAAGCCACACAGGTCGAGGGGTAAGGCAGAAGCAAACAGCTGCAATCTGGAAACTGAGGCAGAAAGCCAGCATACAGATCAGGACTCCTGATAAGGGCTAAAGGGGGCAGGGTGCACCTGAGACAGCCCACAGGTCCCCAGGCTCCTCGGGGGCACTGGGCATCAAAGGCAGTCTGACTAACTGCTGCGCCCCCTGTCGGGCCTCTGTAGAAAAAGGCAAGGCCAAGGTCAGGGGACAGAGGCACGAAGGCAGCAGCCCTTCCCCCATGGTTGCACGCGGTGAGGACGAGAAGGCGAGGAACACGGAAGGGAAGATGAGCGCCAGCATAGCCCAGTCCAGGTTTGCGCTCACTCTCCCAGTGTCACACCTTAATATGCAGGCAGGCTGTTTGCAACCAGCAGCTCCTGATGCCTCTGCTACTGCTGTGACACACACGTCCATGGGTGTGCTACCTGACCTCCCCCCCTACTCACCCCCTGCAGCCCACACAGATGTTCTCAAACACTGCCAGCAACTTCACATTTGCTATCAAAATAGTTACTTCATGAGCAGCCCCTCTGAAAGGGGAGGGGAGGGGAGGAGAGGGGAGGGGAGGGGAGGGGAGGGGAGGGGAGGGGAGGGGAGGGGAGGGGAGGGGAGGGGAGGGGAGGGGAGGGGAGGGGAGGGGAGGGGAGGGGAGGGGAGAGGAGGGGAGGGGAGGGGAGGGGAGGGGAGGGGAGGGGAGGGGAGGGGAGGGGAGGGGAGGGGAGGGGAGGGGAGGGGAGGGGAGAGAAGGGGAGGGGAGGGGAGGAGAGGGGAGGGGCTTTAAGCTTACGTTTAAAGGATGCTGTCCCATAATGGACCCATAAATCCATGTGTTAGCAAAAGCTAGAGCAGGCCTGGGATTTGGGTCCCAGCCCCTCCTCCGCCTCCATGCCAGTCCCTGAAATCATTAGCTCAGAGCTGAACCTCAGTAACCAAATGAGCTCCTTGGATTTCTGTCAGGGCTTCTCCCCGAAAGGAAAGAAATGCAGGCAGCCCAGGCACGACCTTTTACTTTTGATGGGTCTCAATTTATCTGATGTGCATATTTCTCACAGCTCTCACTGCGGCTACGCCTCACTGGCTGACAGCTCCTCCGTTACTGCTTAGCTATTTCTCATTCATTCCTGTGACTTTTCTTTCTTATTGCCATGCTTTCCAGACGAGATCATTAAGGAGGCTGGAATTATTAAGCTCTTCATTCTCAAGAGTTTCTCAAAGCATCCGAAAGCCACGGAGATAGTGATGAATGAGCTGGAAAGCCTTCATTTTTATAACTCCAAATGAAATTTCACCATGGCTAACTGCTGAGACAGGGCTTCCCTGGACAAGCATCTTCCAGATATATTTATGCACAAGAAGCAATATCCATGCCCACCATTGCCTGCTCTGAGCTGACACGCCAGGTTCAAATCACTAACTGAGGGTTGCAACTACCGGCAAAATGACTTCTGAAGTGTCTACACGGGATCCTGTGTAGCACTACCCTCAACTGGAAGTATGAACTTAGCACTCGATTCATGTCAGTCTTGCTGACTGTGCTGTCAGTTTCACTAGGAGACAGGATAGGTTATTTCCCTCTCCGTGGTGGACATCGATTGGTCTTGCCCATTCAGGACCATCTGTCCTTCTGCTGGATAGGGGATGGTGACCTTCTTGGAAAACCACACCTTCTCACTCAGTCTATGCAGTTGCCATGGATGGACTCTGCCCCACAACAGGGATGGTCATATGACTCAAGCCTAGCCAATCAGAGAGCTCATTCCTCTGGCCACGGGGATTGGTTTAGGAGTGGGCATGTGTCCAAACCAGATCCAACAAGCCAGAATATTGGGACTAATATTGGGAATACTGAAAGAAAAGTGTGCTCTCTCTTCTGCTGGATTTGAGCTAGGAGAATGCAGTCATAGAGCCACAGCTGATGTGTTGCTTGAGAATGAAAACAACATGGGAGTGACAGAGTCAAGAGCTGGAGTGAGGTGGGGTCCTTTGCCTGGATCAAGCAAGGCCTGAAGCTGGACTGACCTTTGGTCTTTTCAGTCCTATGACTTATTATATTGGTTTGATTTTTGGTTCATTGCAAGTGAATGTAAGTTATGCAAGGGCAGGGAAATTATCACTTTTGTTCTCCATCACATACCCTGTACTTAGCCCAGTACCTAACACACAACAGAAGCTTAATATTAATAATCAGCCAATTAATTATTTAAATGCCTTACACAGGGAGCCTGTCTCCTAGTGCCCCTGCCCAGGTGACTCCAAAATCCCAAACACTGCAAGTTCCTGCTTCACTCCATTTGTTGCATGAGGACTTGGCAGTGTCTGGAAAGTGGGTGGCCGCCTTCAGGAATTCTATGGGAGGGGCGGTGCTGACCTCAGGAGGAGCAGACACTTGTCCCACCAGGAATAAGGCACGGCAGCCTTTCGAAACAGCTGCCCCAACAGCTGCCCCGTGATCTAGAGGAGGCTGGGTGTCTCCCAAAGGAACAGCCATCTCTTCATCCTCAGGGAGACACCCTGACCTAGGGAAAAACTAACCCTCCCCGCCCCCGCACCTAGCACTGTGTGCCCTAGGGCAGTTACTTAACCTTTGGGGTCTCTAATCCTTACCTGTAGGATGGCCTCAAGGCTGCATTGCATAACGGATAAGAACATGAACTCTGGAGCCAGACTACCAGGGTTTGAATTCCGCCACCCCCACTTACAACCAGTGAGCCACAGGCATGTAGTCTCACTTCTCTGCACCTCAGTCCCTCAACTGTGAAATGGGCTAATGCTAGTAGCAAGTGCAAAGTGACATGGTGAGGATTAAATACGTTAACGTGTGCAAAGCACACATAAGAGTGTCCGTACACAGTATCATTACCTCTCCCAGAGAGTAGCGTGAGGAATAAATGCAATATTGGAAGCTTTATGTTCACTTGACACAGGTCAGCGCAAAGTAATGTTCAATAAATGATCAGTGAAAACATAAAAGCCAGCGTGACCCCACAGGTGCAGCCAATCCATCACACCCACGGATACCGACCAGTGACACCTAAAGAGTGGAACAAGGTCAGGTGACCTCTGTGTACCTCAGATGGACACAGCCCCAGACAGGGTGCAGAGCTGGGAGCAGAGCAGGGAGCTGGGTCTCAGCCTCTCTCATCCCCTCAGCCACACCCCCTCATGCAGGACGAGTCTGCGCACCTGCCCCTCGCCACCTTCCCAGGTCAGATGCCCTCTGGCAGAGAAGCAGGGAGGCAGGGAGGAGACATTAACGACCTAGATTTCCCTGGAGGGACTGAGTTAACTAAACAGACTCTGCCATGGAAGAGGATGAAGTTAAAACAGACTCGAGTTTATTTTCTCCCCAGCTACATGCAGGGGAGAGAGGGGAGCTAATAACTTCATGGGATCAGAGAAATTGTAGAAAATGGTAGAACTGCATTCCTTTGTGCACTTACATAAGCTTGCCACGCGGCTGCACAAATGTTGGTAGCACCCACGTCTGCAGTGGAGACAGGGTATCCGTGATGGTTGCAGGAGAAAACACGCATCGGTTACACATGTGAGCCATGTTGATCCCTGCAGGACCCCAGGATAGAGCCTCCTCCTGCCTGTGCACCCCTGGGGCTGGCGAGAGGAGTGTGGCCCAAGGCCCAAAAGCAGCAGCATTATTTGTCATGGACACTGTAAGCAGGTGGCTCTGGCATGTGGCTCTATAAAGAACTCAGCTACTAAACAGAGGGCGCTTTGAGTCTGAGAAACTTGGAACAATTCGTATAATATTCACGAGTCCTCACCCTCAGAAAGGCTCCTCAACCACTGCAGCGCTGGGCTTGGTGCTGTAGCGAATGCCAAGGCCACCGTGTGTGCTTCTCGGATGAGTAGAGAGAGAATCGCGCCTGGTGCGAAGGGGGGGAAGGTTCCTGAAATCTGCTCTAAGCCCATCACACTGGACCACCCACAGCTTCATGGGCCTGGCTGAGGGGCTGCCAGCCTCAGTTTACACGCCCCGGCAGTGGGTGCTCACAACTCCCAGAGGGAGCGTGTTCCACCTCAGGGCAGCTGAGGGCTAACAGGTCAGACCGAACCCAAGGCAGCACCTGGAGGTTCCCACCAGGCGCTCTGTGTCCTGGCCTAGAGGCCCCTTACAGGATGGAGGGCCTTAGTGGTTGAAGACAGTGGCTGTGTCCCCCACCCCAAGTCTTCCTGCTCAACCCCAGGCCTCCTCACGAGAATGTGAGGCCAAGGGCCTGGGTGGGCTGGAGCTCTGGGTGCCAGGGCTGGGGTGAGCTCACCCTGGGGAGCGGTGGGAAACTAGACTCCAGGGCCTGGCGCACAGAAAACCCAGACAGCTTCCTGGAGGTGAAGAAGGGTCCCACCTGGGGTAGGAACTTCCCGGAGTCCGGAGACTTCTGTAATCACCAGAAATATGGTGAGACTATCAGAAGATGATTAAGATAATTCCATCAACAGAAATCACAGCTTTGTTTATTGTTACCCTTGCTTCTTAGAATCCAGACAGAAGATAAAAAATCAGTTCTATGAAATCCAAGTCATCTGGGTCCCCCAACCCCTGTTCCTTCCCCACATTTTAGTTACCCACCCCGTGGGTCAGAAACCAAAGAGAGCTCATCAGAACACCCACACTAAAAGGCCAGATAGCTAGGAGACAGAGGGTCTGGAATCAAGAATGCAGAACTATAGCCAGATAGATGGAAAGAGTTAAACTCTTGTGCCACTGATGCTTTCTTAAAGCAGAAAATCACTTCACTCTTCTTTGTGATCCTTTTTTGAGACTTTATAGCCAGTGCACCATTTTTTTTTTTTAAGAAGAAAAAAGATTCCTTTATTTCTTAGCTGGAACAGCTTAAGCAAGAACTTAAGGGGAAAGTAGGTCGACTGACCTACTTTTGTCCTGTTTAGAAATGTTGCATTTGGGATCAGAGCTGATGGAAAATTTCCATTCCAAATTCTGCGCGCGAGGAAAATGACCAATCTGACTTGACACGATGGATCGGGACACACTAACAAACCTTCCAAATAGCCCGTGAGTTACCTCTCACGGCCTTGAAGGGACATTTCAAAATGAGTACCCTCTCACGATGAAAGAACATGCAGACTTGCGCTTATTTTCAGAGTAAATAAGTATCATCCTCCTTCGTGTAGAGTCATTTGATGTTGACCTTCTCTTTCCTTCCAAGTGATAGCAGTGTATGAGGCCACAATCCACACGCTTCCAATCCCGATGTGCATCTCCAAAGGCTACCGCGTTCATTATTCCGTGTAACAAACAGAAGTGTGTATCGCATGCCACACGTGCTCTAAACACTTTATAACATTAATGCATCCAATCCCCATCACACCACTATGAAGTCGGTATTTTACTTTCTCTACCTCTGGGTTCTTCAGCTCTTCCTTGCTTAACATGGATCTAGTGCAGCCATGGGCAAACTATAGCCCGCGGGCCGGATCCGGCCCGTTTGGCTGTTCTATCCGGCCCGCGGAGCCGAAAGAGCAGAGGGTTCTCTTGCTCTCCCCTTCACTCCTTTACTTTGAATTTATATTAGTTCACACAAACACTCCATCCATGCTTTTGTTCCGGCCCTCCGGTCCAGTTTAAGAACCCATTGTGGCCCTCGAGTCAAAAAGTTTGCCCACCCCTGATAGTGCCTGGATCCACACTGCCAGGTCCCCATTCTAGCTGCCACCTCTAGTCACCGGAGTTTCCTATTCTCCCACTGACCTTGGGAGCCAAGGACAGGGGCCTGAGCTGGCTCCCTCTCTGCCCCTCAGCCTGGACCCCCTAGCTCCTGAGAATCATCACAAAGACCAGGCCAACATGCAAGACTGCAGGGCAGTATTGGGGGGCGAGGGGATCGCCAACGGGCAGCACGGGCCAGCCAGTCCAACCCCGTCCTGGTCATGCAGCTCAGAGAGGAAGTGACCTCCCAGTGCATGTGGTTAGGGATCAAGCCTACACTCCACTCCCACTCAGCACTGTCTCCCAGGGCACAACCCTTGCCACCTCTCTGGGGGCTGCCTCCGTGCAGGACAGCCCGGTGCGCCTGCCCCTTACCTGCAGGACTCCGGGAGGGCCATGCAGAGGGGTCACCACTGCCCACGCCTCAGCTCCTGGACCAGACGCTACCAGCAACAGAGAAACAAGCAAGGCCAAGCCCTCAATCCTCAGCCCACAGACTCTTACGCCCTGGCCAACCTCTGCAGTGCTCCTGACCCCTGAGCAAACTTTTTTTTTTTTTTAATATATTTTATTGATTTTTTACAGAGAGGGAGAGGGATAGAGAGTTAGAAACATCGATGAGAGAGAAACATGGATCAGCTGCCTCCTGCACACCCCCTACTGGGGACGTGCCCGCAACCAAGGCACATGCCCTTGACCGGAATCGAACCTGGGACCCTTCAGTCCGCAGGCTGACCCTGAGCAAACTTTGAAGGCTCAGCAGGGCCGTGGGCAGGCCCAGGGTCCCGGAACAACGGCAGCAGAGCATGATCTCAGGACCACACTGCAATGCAGATGCCAGGGCAGAGAATGCCCAGGCCCCAACTCCCAGCCCCTGAGCAGGGCCCTGCAGGAAGAGTTTTCCAAGGCCATGCCCTGAGGGCAAGTCTCAAGACAGCCAGTGGGCTGCTGCCGAGACAATCAACCATGGGCCTCATGGTGACTGTCTTCTAGAAGCTAAGCTCAGGAAGAGAAACAGGTTCCAACTGAGCCACTGGGCAAAATTATTAATTTTAGATACATGTTGAAGTCCAAATATAGATTCTCCCCGCCCCCATTCCCCCCCCCCCCCCTCTTCCCCGCCAAAGTTTAGCTTACACGCACTCCCTTTTCTCCGGAGTATTTTTAGATTACTAGAAGTCTCTCTTAAATCCCCAGGACCATAACAATGAGCGAAGGAGAAAAGAGGAATGACTTTGCCACTTTATCTCTCTTTTTAACAGAGGAAACTTTATCAAGAACCCCGAGGCAGCAGCGGGAAGCTAGATCCCCACCCATCTCCCCAAACTCTGCTCCCCCGAGGAGTGACCCCACTCCTGGCGGTTGCCAGGAGAGGTCAGCTCTCACACTGACATGGCTCATTCAGGGGGGGCAAACCACGTTTGTGGGCTTGAACTTCATAAGGATCCCGTGAAGTCCATGCTATCATCTCAGTTTCACAGATGAGGAATTTAGAGGACACAGCCAAGGTCACAGAGCTGCTCGATTCTAGAGCGGGCCCGCATCGTCAGCTCCTTGTCCACACTGCCCTTTGCGTTGCACCACAGCACAGCCAACTGGGTTAGAGGGCCGGGAAGGAAATATGAGTCACCTGCATCTGAAACCCAGCTAAATTAACTAGGCATGTTTCACCCAGCAGGGAGGAGGGGGAAGCATTTATATTAGGACTGTGACAGACTGCATTATTGGTTCAAATTCTCCTCCCCTCTCTGGCTTCACACCCTTGGCCATAGGGTTTTGCAGTTCCTCACACGAAAGGAACAGGATATATTTTCCCACTTCTCAACTCTGTGACATACTCTGTCAATGGCGTGAGGTGAAAGAGACTGTGTGCTGCTTCGGAGACAGACTGCAAGAGTCTAGCATGCAGCCACTTGCCCTCTGGTCCCTGAGAAGAGCACGCCTGGCAGCCCCTGGTCCCAGGAGGCACACGAGAGATGCGTGGAGCAGAGTCACCAGCCAAGACGCCCAGCCACCACTAGCCAACCTCCAGCAGAGACTCCCTAACAGCCGGCCTGTGGCTTCCTCTCCATAAGGGTCAGTACAGAAGTCCTGCCGGGAATGCTATCAGGGAATTCCCACACTGGGAAAGAAGTTGGACCGGACCAATGGTTCCCAACTCTGGAATTTTAGGTCTGAGTGAAGTTACTCTAAAGAGTTGGGAATCCAACATGAAGCTGCTACCTTTTTGCTTCTGAGCAAAGGTAACATAAAAATAACTAATGCTTACTATAAGCGCCATCAAGCCATAAAATATAGGACATGTTGACACTAAACTGAGGAAGGAATATCATCTTCGAGTATGACTTAGTCCTTGCCAAGCAGAGAGAGTTGGCCACCCTCCATATGTGAGCCTTTCTCTTTCGTCCTGTCACAGAGCAATGAAAACTAAATAGCTCCAGTCCACATATTAGCAACTTGCCTGCACACTTTATGGCAGAGCTGCCAAAAGAACATGAAATCACTTACATAAATTACAAAGCTGAAATCATGGTCCGTTTGGTCCAGGACAATATAAAACTTGCGGTGGGGTGGGGGGGGGGGGGCGTTTTTTGCAGTTCTGTTTGTTTTTTTTGTTTGTTTGTTTGTTTGTTTAATCAGGATAGAAAATAAAGCTCAAGCCCTGGCCGGTGGCTCAGTTGGTTGGAAGCATCGTCCCATACACTGAAAGGTTGCGGGTTTGATCCCCAGTCAGGTTGCATATGGGAGGCAGCAATCAATGTTTCTCTCTCACATTGATCTTTCTCTCTCTAAAAATCAATAAAAACATATCTGCATGTGAAGATAAAAAGAAAAATCTAAAGATAAAGTTCTGTCTTTCCTTCTCCATTGTCTGCCTCAAGCCTCAGAGCAACCTGTGTCCTACCCAGCCCCCACCGCACATAACTGTTAGTTGCGCTACACAGGTGCCCAAGATGCTAGTGCTATGCTTTCAAGAGTATAAGAATGTGTGGATGAAAAAGAAAGTGGTGATTCAAGCAGGAGCTCTCTAAGGGATACAGGGACATGTAATGGGTCAGAGGTGAGAGGTAGTGAATCCCGGGACCAACTCCAGGGAAGCGTGGCTAAGTCACTCAGGAAAGTGAACTGTCTTCTTTCTGAGCATAAAGAGCCACTCCATCTCCTGTGGGATGTGTGGAGGCCAGGGAGTAAGAAGGGGTCTAAAAGCGAATGGTGGATGTAATAGACTCTACTCCCACACCACCGGTGCCAAGCTGGCTCTGGACAAAGAAACCTGGGCAGCAATGGCACGTGTCAGTTCCAGGCAGAAGCCTTGGGAACCGGCATGAGGTTTGCCACTCCTTTCCCTTTGTCACGAGACCACTAGAGTTTCCAATAGACCATTCGAGTTTCCAATAGACCATTTGAGTTTCCAATAGACCATTCAAGTTTCCAATAGACCATTCTAGTTTCCAATAGACCATTCGAGTTTCCAACAGAGGCAGCTCCTTCAGTCTGAGGCCCATATCAAATTCCACACGCGAATGGGTGTGTAACATGGGTGTGTAAGAAACCTCTGGGTTGGTGGAAGTCGCTGAGACTTTGGGATTATTTGTTACTGTGGCAGAACCATGCATAATCTGACTGAAACACGGAGACGCCATGAATTGAGTTGAAGAGCTCAACAACAGTGCAACAGAGAAAAACAGTGAGTTTGTCTTGCCCTTGTTTTGGGGAAGATGAAACAGAAATGAAATCTTCCATCACCACTTATTAGGCCCCAATAAATTTAATTTTATAAATAAATAAATAAATAAAATTTAAAACGAAAAGCAGAGGTGAGGGTTGAATACAGAGATGCTAAGGCATGGGTAGGGCTCTGGCCCCAGTGAGCACATGGCACCCAGGAAGACTAGCCTAACCTCTTACATGTGGCTCTGGCTTTTCTGATTGCTCTCAGCTCTAACTCACTCACCAGGCCCTGAGGGGACTCACACACCCACCAGGGTCCAATGAGGAGAAGCAAGGGCTGTTCTTTGGAATCTGAAAGACTGGAGTCTCATCCCAACTCTGGCCCTTCATTTCTGCCTTCTCCCATTCCTGATGGATACTTCCTATGGCAGGCTTAGGGAAAATGGACAATGGCCTGAGTTTCACAGGCTTACAATTAGATAGGAGAACAGACACCAAACAAATAAGGAGATAAATGCCAGTTGGTGAAAAATCTTATCTAATAAAAGAGTAATATGCAAATTGACTGTACCTCTGCTATACCCACAAGCCACGCCCACCAGCCAATCAGGAGCAAGTATGCAAATTAAACCAACCAAGATGGCTGCAGCCACAGAGAGAGCAGGAGGCTTGGGTTTCCCCGGAAATTGAGGAAGCCAAGCTTCCTGCACACCCTGGCCGGCCCTGGACTCCACTCAAGGCTACAAAGTTTCAATTATAGAAGATAAATAAATCCCAACAAAAATGGCGGCAGCCACGGAGCTGGAGAGAGCAGGAGGCTTGAGTTGCCCCCAGCGATGGAGGAAGCCAAGCTTCCGCAGCCCTGGCCTGCCTTGGCCTCCGCTCAAGGCTACAAAGTTTCAATTATAGAAGATAAATAAATCCCAACAAAAATGGCTGCAGCCACGAAGCGAGCAGGAGACTTGGCTCCGCTCAAGGCTACAAAGTTTCAATTATAAAAGATAAATAAATCCCAGATACCAGGGCCTCCGCTTGGGTCACCGGGGGGCGTGGCCAGCCTGAAAACCACCACAGGCCCCTCACCCAGGCTGTCCCACGCCCCAAGGGAACCCCCACCCTGATCCGGGACACCCTTCGGGGCAAACCAGCCAGCCCCCACCCGTGCACCAGGCCTCTATCCTATCTAATAAAAGATTAATATGCAAATTGACCATCACTCCAACACACAAGATGGCTGTCCCCATGTGGTCAAAGATGGCCACCACAAGATGGCCAGCAGGGGAGGGCAGTTGGGAGGGACCAGGCCTGCAAGGGAGGGCAGTTGGGGGCGATCAAGCCTGCAGGGAAGGGCAGTTGGGGGGAACCAGGCCTGCAGGGGAGGGCAGTTAGGGGTGACCAGGCCTGCAGGGGAGGACAGTTAGGGGTGACCAGGCCTGCAGGGGAAGGAAGTTAGGGGCAAACAGGCTGGCAGGGGAGTGGTTAGGGGGTGATCAGGCTGGCAGGCAGAAGCAGTTAGGGGCAATCAGGAAGGCAGGCAGGTGAGTGGTTTGGAACCAGCAGTCCTGGATTGTGATCGGGATCAGGCCTAAACAGGCAGTCGGACATCCCTTGAGGGGTCCCAGATTGGAGAGGGTGCAGGCTGGGCTGAGGGACACACACCCCCGCCCCCGTGCATGAATTTCATGCACCAGGCCTCTAGTATTAAATAAACACAGTGAATTGAGAGAAATTGGTGAAGGCTGCTTTGGGTAAGGGGTTCAGGGAAGGCCTCTCTGAGGAGGAGATATTTCAGATGAAAAATAGGAATGTGTTAGGCATGCAAAAAACTAGGGAAACAGCAAGTGCAAAGGGCTTGAGGTGGGAAAGAAAATGGCTTGTTTGAGGAACAGGAAAAAGCCAGAGCTGCGAAAGCAAGGAAACAATTGTGGCATGAGGCCAGAAGCAGACTGGTCATCGGGACCTTGTGGGCCCCAGCATGGAGTTGGAAGTTCATTGCAAGTGTGAAGGGAAGCAGGGGGTAATGAGCAGGGAGTGCCAGGACCTGGTTTCTGGTTAAAAGAGTCTCAGGATGCTGTGCAGAGAGTGACTTTTACAGGGGCCAGAATGAAAGAGACAGACCAGTGAGGACACTCTTGCAGCCTGCTGGTGCTCTGTGACCTTTGTGTCCTTGGGCAATCACTTAACAGTGCTACATCTCAGTCGTCCCATCTGTAGAGTATGCCTGCTGTCTGCACTTCTTAGTTCATAAACTCTTTGGGCTCCTGGAGGTGGGTGGGAATGAAGGTGCACATGGCCTTGCTCACCCTTGCATGGTTCCTTCTAATCACTCCAGCTGCCTTTCCTGGAACTAGAGCAACGTCCTAAACTTGCCTGTGAGTATCTCCCAGAATCTCAAGACCCCATATTCTCCAGTGCATACCATGACAATGGGTTCATCTCTCCATCTGGATGGAATTGAGAACACCTGGAAGCTAGCCAGGAATCAAGACAAATGCAGGGGAAATACAGGGTAATGTGGAGGCCAGTCAAGCTTCCAGGAGGCCAGCAGAAGGGAAATAGAGGCAGATAAAGGTCAGACAGGTGCTAATTATGGCAAGAGAGATCAATCCTGACCAGGGGAGTCCTCAGGCAAACCTGGGCTCAACATTGATGAGGGAGGGAGCAAGGCCAAGATGCAACATATCCAGGGAACCTAACAGCCTGGCCAGGCTGCTGGACAGTGAGAGACCACATGGAGCAGAGAAGAGCTGTCTCAGCGGAGCCTACCCTGGATAAGCCAGCCCCGGCTGACCTGACAGCTGTCTGGTGACACATGAGCAAGCTCAGCTCAGATCATCTGAGGCTGGCCCATCCCAGAAGAACTGCCTAGTTGACTCAGAAACTCATAAATCATGAATGCTTCTTTATTTTAAGCCACTGAGTTTGGAGGTAATTTGTTACACAGCAATCACTGACTGATACAGAGGGTATGATGGCCAGCGGCCCTTCCTATTTCCTTGTAGCAGGCCTCCGCTAGCATCACACTGCTGTTTCCCTATTTGAGTCCTCTACATGTTCAGCTCACTGGACTGGGTCATGAGCCATGAACTTGACTTTACAAGTTTCTTTGTGACCTTAGAAAAACGTCTTCCCCGCTCCAAGCCTATTTTCTTATCTGTAAAAATGAAGCAACAAAATACTTCCAAGAGCCTCCCAGCTCTCAGGTTCTATGTTTGGATAATTCTGACCTCCTTGTGCAGCCATTCTGTCATTTACTCAGCAAGCATTTGCTCGGAGTCTGCTGAGGACCAGGCCTCGGCCAGGTCTAGAGACGCAGGCTCAGACAACAAGATGCGGACCCGGCCCCCCGGGAACTCCACTGACAGCTCACTGTCTTGTGAGTGTAGAGAGGATGCCTCTGAGGAGCCCTTGGTGGCAAAAATGAGAGCAGTGGGCAAGAGTCATGTTCATCCCTTCCCAGCAGAAAGAGGGATGCACATTCAGTACCCAGGTGCCTCAGCTTCCGGGCTCCTGCTCAGAGATCAGCTTGGTGTCCTAAGGCCTCGAGAAAGGTCACTCTGTATTTCAGCACATGCCCTGAGGAAATGAGAACTGTACCTTGAACTCAGCACACTCGATGTGCAGGTAAATGACAGGAAGGGGACCTCTGTCCACTCAGTCTCACCCAAGGGAGCCAGGAGCGCTGACCCTTACCCCTGGGAGATGGGCCCATCTTTGTGGGAGAGTGAAATGAGCAGTCACAAGTCCTTTACTCCCCTGCCGGACCTCCTTCCCAGTCTCCGAAAGAGGTGGGCCTGTGGGAGATGTCTGCGGGGGGCCCAGCACTGTCCTACCATGGAACCAGGGGGCGATGGATTTGGTGTTCCTCTCGAAGCCAGCTTGGCGAGGCAGCTGCTCCTCCTTGAACCAGCGGACTATGATTTCTCTGGAGACGGGACGCAGAGGGCGCTCCCAAGTCCTGCAGAGAAGAGAGAGGGAGCGTGGGAGAGTCAGGGGGAGAGGACGGAGGGAGGGAGGCCACTGTGAGGACAAATAGCACAGGGCCCACACTCTCGCCTGCGGAGTGGATGCAATGAGTCAAGTACTTGAAGACACCTTGCAGATTCTAATGTACCAGCTGTGATTCTTGTTCCCCAAAGAACACTGTGATCACTTGCTTTGAAGAGAGCCACACAGGTGGGAGTGGGAAAGAGGACAGGCGAGGGTGTCTGGGGGAAGGAAAAGGCACATTTTCCCTCAAGGATGGCTAGCTGTGAGCGTGAGCGTCCACGAAGAAGGATCCTAATGTAACGGGAGCAAAATTATTAATGTGTGAGGGTCCTCCATCCCCTGCCCCACACCCCACTAAAGAGAATTCCAGTTCTGTCCCTCAGGTTGCCCCTTCCCCAGCCTTCTCAGGGGACACCTGCCTTTGCCAGCTGCTCCCTGCTTCCATGTGGCAGAATCAGGACAGTGAACAGAGAGAAACCGAGAACCCCAACTGGCTGTGACTGTGGCTGTGGCTGTGGCTGTGGCTGTGGCTGTGGCTAAGATTCACCACCAAGAAACAAAAAGGATAAGGACAGAGGAAAGTTGGGGGGACAGAGGACAGGGGACAGAGCACTGTGCTGGCTGACTTGATAGATTTGAAGAGGATCTGGGGAGGGGCTGAAGATAGTGAGCATGAGATGAAGAGATGCACTTGAAGAATTTATGAGTCATGAGTTACATATTTTTTATATTTCTCACAATCAAGCCAAGATTGTAATGTGTTTGTGTCTGAACTGTGGTTCTTGAATGCGTATAGAGGCTGGGCCGCCGAACAGCCCTGTTGCATTGGAGCTACACCAACAGGAAGCACAGTTAGAGTTCACGACACGGGACACGTACCAGGCAACACCAGCTACCTGCTGACCGAATGGGTGGCAAGGCCACGTGCACTGGTCTGTGTGTGATATCTACGTGAGAGCACAGTGTCAGATGAGCAGCCTCTGGCCCGGCTTGAGCCTGGGAAAGCCTTCCTCTTCACTGCCACCCACTGCTAGTGCTGGCATTTAGAATTCACCATTTTTTATAAAATGAGCTGTCCCTTTACATGTCCTGCATTTGCCCTGCACAAACACTTAGATGCTGAGTTCAGCACTTCCTTGCAAACCCCAGGATGAGGTCATATTTTCACTTGCCCTCAAATGAATCCACTTACATGCATACACAGCAGCGAACAGTGTGACGTGAGGAAAGGGTCACACGGAAGCCAGCGGGTGAGGTTCCATCGCACGGCTTACCGCCACCAACCATGGAGTTTGTTCCCAAAACATCCTCCTTCCCCCGCCACCTCCCTGGGCAATTCTGCACCCCACTACCAGCTCTGCTCCTGCTGACCCACACTTTGGGGTTCCCCTCGCAGTAACCTCAGAGGCCCTGCCTCTTTATTACACAGCACACGGCAGCCCTGCCCCAGCCTCATGTTCCTTCACACTCGTGTTCCCCAATCAATAACTGCTCTAGGGAAAACGTGTCTGGTTCCTAGGACTCATGTTCCTTAGAAGGCAAGAGGAGGCTATAAATAACAGCAAGAAAGACGAGTTCCTCCCGTCCCTCTGTTCTGAGCAGACTGGCCAGAGCAGGAATGCTAGGATGGTGCTGCAGGAAGTCACCCGGCCAGAAGCCTGACTCCTGCACCAGCAACAGCGTGTCTGCCCTCGGCCCAGCCAGGCCCGGGTGTGCCGAGGCGGCAGCGCTGAGCGCAGTGCAGTCGGGCACTGGGCCCCTGGGACAGCCATAGCAGGAGGCTGATGCATGGCCTCTCGGGGCACTGGGTCTGCCGCCCCATCTGCATGGCCCCTGGCCCCCCTTGATGGGAGCCGATGCTCCCCTACTGAGAGCAATGGCAGCCAGCCTGGAGCCAGCTGCACCACAGCCCATGCAGCTCCATCACATGGGCCTGCAGGACAATCATCCATTTCCTTTAAAATGACACATTATCCTTTTCCTAGGAAAATGCCAAGAAGACTTTTCTAGCTATGTCTCCAAAGCCAGGAAACATGAAAGAGAACCTGACCTTGTAAAAGTCAGGAATTCCTGCATGACAGAAAACTTCATCAGAAAAATCAAGAATTCCCACATGACAGAAAACTTCATGGCAAAAGGCAAAGGACAAATGGCAAACAGGAAAAAAGGGTTTATCACAAACAAAAGGATCATCTCCCCTAATACTTAAAGAGTTCTTAGAAATGGGGGATGAGGAAAAAATAATAACACAATAAAAACCGGGTAGAGAAAAGATGAGACAGATATGGAAATACCAGAGGTCCTTAAACAGATACAAAATACTTGACCTCGTCATAAAGAGAAATCAATTCCAAACTTTCACTATAAATGGGGGAAAAAAACCATAATACAGAACCCTGTGTAGAACATGCAAAGTTTTATGCAAAAAAAAGAGAGAATTTGACTTCTCGTGTTGGCAGTTGCCAAAGGAAATGACAGACACTTACACTGAGAATAGGGGTTCCCTTGGGGAGAGGGCACTGAGTAGAAGAGGACAAGGATGGGAGTCGGTCTTTTCTCCATATGTCTTTTTTTAACTTCCTGGTTTGTGAATCACATTAAGTGACAAGGAAGGAAAAGGGGAAAGAAGGATAGGAAGAAATTCAGACATGGTCAGTTCTCCCTACCTGCAGGGAGAGGGAGACGCAGGGAATGAGTAATCCTAACTCCCAATTAAAGCAAAACTCAGGCAGCCGTCCATCACCTGGGAGAATGGACCCTTCCTCAGGTGAGCTGTGGTTCAGGGAGCTGTCCATCAACTGGGGGGCAGGGGGAGGGAATGGACTCTGCATGTGAGCTGTGGTTCAGGGAGCTGTCATCACCTGGGGGGGAGTGGACTCTCTGCAGGTGAGCTGTGGTTCAGACAGCTGTCCATCACCTGGGGGGGCAGTGGACTCTCTGCAGGTGAGCTGTGGTTCAGGGAGCTGTCATCACCTGGAGGCGGGGGAGTGGACTCTCTGCAGGTGAGCTGAGGTTCAGGGAGCTGTCATCACCTGGAGGCGGGGGAGTGGACTCTCTGCAGGTGAGCTGTGGTTCAGGGAGCTGTCATCACCTGGAGCAGGGGGAAGTGGACTCTCTGCAGGTGAGCTGAGGTTCAGGGAGCTGTCATCACCTGGAGGCGGGAGAGTGGACTCTCTGCAGGTGAGCTGTGGTTCAGGGAGCTGTCATCACCTGGAGTGGGGGGAGTGGACTCTCTGCAGGTGAGCTGTGGTTCAGGGAGCTGTCATCACCTGGAGTGGGGGGAGTGGACTCTCTGCAGGTGAGCTGTGGTTCAGGGAGCTGTCATCACCTGGGGGGGAGTGGACTCTCTGCAGGTGAGCTGTGGTTCAGGGAGCTGTCCATCACCTGGGGGGGGCAGTGGTCTCTCTGCAGGTGAGCTGTGGTTCAGGGAGCTGTCATCACCTGAAGTGGGGGGAGTGGACTCTCTGCAGGTGAGCTGTGGTTCAGGGAGCCACAGGCACTCACGCCCAGCCTCAGTGCCCTCACTGGGGAAGGTAGTGGCTCTGCAGTGATGGGGGCACAAATCTGGGACTGATGGGCACGGGCAGAAGGTGAGAGGCTCCAGGCAGCCACTTCCCCCTCGGTTCTGGCAATCATGGGCAGTCCCCTAAGTGCCCTCACCACGCCCCTCCCGTGACGCCAGCGTGTGTGAGCTTCCTGTATCCCACCACGCTCACCTGCAAAGCTGCTATCAGAACCCAGGATGCCCCAGCACTGCCTGTGGTTACAGAGGCAGCCAGCCCCGAGTTCCAGGCCACTGGGCAGCATTTACTCCACCTGAGGTCTCACAGTGCCAGTTCTTAACCTGCGACCTGTGGACCTGAAGAGCTTGAAATTACATGCAAACAGCTGGGACTATTTATATATGCACATTTGGGAGTGAAGGGGTACACAGCTTCCTTTAGATTCTCAAAGGAATACGAGTCCCCAAAAAAGTTGACTCCCAGAACTCCAGAGTTATTAGAAATCTCCAACCCGCCCTTTCCACTCCTGCCCCATTTCACAGCCTGGGACACTGAGGCCCACAGAGGGGAAATGACTGACCCCAAATTTCACAGCAAGTTGGAGGCAGAACCAGGACTGGACCCCCAGTGCCCCATGCCCCCATCCAAGGCCCTGTCCCAGCCAGCACCCCCCATGTCCATCCCCCATCCCCACCAAACCCACCTGACGGGCACCGCGAGGGACAGCAGCGGCCCCGGGCCCGGAAAGTGGTGGTAGAGCCTGGCCTCCTGCTCATGGGTCTGGCCAAGCTCTTGGAACATGAAGCTGAGGCCAGCGACGGTGCCCTTCTGGATGGCACGGAGCGAAAGGCGCCGGTACTCGTCCCGGGCGCGCTGGGCTCGGCGCCTTCTCTCCTCGTCAGCTGCCTTGGACCGACGCACTGGAAGGGGGAGAGAGCAGTTCTCCTAGAGCCTCAGCCTAGGCCACATGCTGAGCAACCAGGAGCTGCACCGAAGCCCGGAGCTGGAGCCGGAACAGCAGACCACCCAGCCCTAACCAGCAGCCCTGAACTAGCCTGTCCCTGGGGGATAAGGACATGCATGACAGTTCAGGTCAGGGGCCTCCGGCTGTTCCTGGGGCCTGTTCCAGAATGAGCAGGAAGCTCTGGGTGGAAATTTACGTCTCCATATGCATCTGGTCCTGCAGTGCCCTGCTCAGAGCAGCTTCTCACACCTGCTGCCCACCCACCCAGCTTCAAGGGCACCCGTCAAAGGGGTCAGCACCTCCAAACACCACTGTGATCACCCACTCTGACTGCGGGGTTCCCCGTGCCAGCCCTGGGCTGCATGCCTCCTCTGCACTAGCTCATGGCAGACACGTCCCGGCCACCCAGGGATAGGTCAGTGGGAGTTTTCCAGAGAGAGGAGAGGGCGGAAGCCATCCCTGAGAGGAAACCTAGGCTCCGGAGCCCAGTGGGCGTGCCTGTAAGTGCCTGATCCTGAGACACTGTAATATCAGACAGGGCCCAGGGCCGTTATGGGCTCTGCAGTCACCAGGCTGCAAACTGAACACAGAAACGTGTGCCCTACAAGGGCCAGTGACCTTGGAGAGTTTACAGCCCCCAAGAGATTGCAGCACTCAGTGACAGACAGACAGGTTGCAGAAGGAAGTCATACGCAGACTAGGAACTCAGCTGGGGGAGCCCCTGAGTCATTGGTCACACAGAGACTACACCCAGCCTCTGACAGCCCAGCGCTAATCCCACCGCTGTATTCCTCAAAAGCCTTCAGTGGCTCCCACTGTGCACAGGATAAAGGGCGAACCCCTTGGCCCTTTAGAGGTGTCCCAGCACCCACCTTCTTCCCAGCCCACCAGGGCTTTGAGCTCCTCCCACACTCGGTGCCCTGATCCCACCAAGCTCCCATTCCCCCCTTCTGTAAAGTCTCCTCTGTTATGCATGGGCAGCTGACGCAGCTCCGAAATGCCAGCAGCAGCCCTGAGGGCACTGAGATGCTGCAGCAGGAAGCAGGACTCTGCCTTGGCCTTGGCAAAGCCAACCCTGCCACCCAGCCCAGAGTATGGCAAAGGGGTTCATAGAGTCAGACAGCTTTCTTCTCTCTTTCTCTCTCTCTCTCTCTCTCTCTCTCTCTCTCTCCATACATTCCCTCCCCTTTTTTGAGATATGATTGACATATAACATTGTGTAAGTTTAAGATGTACATGTGTTGGTTTGATACATTTATATAATTTAATGATTGCCACTGTAGCATTAGCTAACACCTCCATCACATCCCATAATTAACATTTCATTTTTGTGATGAGAACATTTAAGATCCAGTCTCTTAGCAACTTTCAAATATATAACACAGCATTGTTCACTATAATTCTATGCTGTGCATTGGATCTCCAAAACATATCCATCTTTTTTAAAAATATTTTTTTAGATTTCAGAGAGGAAGAAAGAGAGAGGGAAAAATAGAAACGTCAATGATGAGAGAGAATCATTGATTGGCGCCTCCTGCACAGACCCCACTGGGGATCAAGCCAGCAATCCAGGCATGTGCCTCTGACCAGAATCGAACTGTGACCTCCAGGAACTATTACCTCTTGGTTCGTAGCTGGATGCTCAACCGCGAAGCCACACTGGCCAGGCAAAAACTTACCCATCTTTAACTGCAAGTTTGCACCTTTTGACCAACATCTCCCCAGTTCCTCTACCATCACCTCCAGCTCCTGGGAACCACCATTCTACTCTCTGTTTCTGTGAGTTAGGTTTTTTATACTCCTCAGATCCATGAGAACATACTACTTGTCTTCCTCTGTCTGATTTATCTCACTCAGCATAAGGACCTCAAGGTCCAACCATATTGTTGCAAATGGCAATATTTCCTTCTTTCTTGTGGATGAATAATATTGCATTGTGCGTGTGTGTGCGTGCATGTGTGCATGCATGTGTGTGTGTGCGTGTGTCTTCCACATCTTCTTTCTCTATTCATCCACTGTTGGATATGTGGGTTGTTTTCCTATCTTGGCTATTGTGAATAATGTTCAATGAACAAGGGGGTGCAGATATCTTTTCAATATCCTGTTTTCATTTCCTTTGGTTATATACCCAGAACATTGCTGGACCATATGGTAGTTTTATTTTTAACTTTTTGAGGAACCTCCATACTGTTTTCTATAGTGGTTGAGCCAATTTGCATTCCCCCCAGCAGTGCACAAGGGTTCCCTTTTCTCCTCATCCTTACCAACATTCCACAGCTTCCCTAAGAGAGTCTCCAGGCCTCCGTTTGCCCCTCTGTCAAATGAGAATGACATGGATGTCTGCCTTACTGAGTTATAAAGATTAAATGAAACTTACAGAAACACTATGAAATGCATCAAAAAACAACATCTTATTAAATCAAGTCTCCCGAGGTGTGGAGCCAGGTGCCCAGGTGCAGATCCCAATACCATTTACCAGCTGCGTGACACTGAACGAGTCATTTAATCACCCTAGGCCTCCATTTCCTCATAAGGAAAATGGAGATGGTAACAGTCACTACTTCATAAAGTTGTGATGAGGGTGAGGAAAGCTAATAACACAAGCCACTTAGAATCAGTAAGCACCATGGTAAGTTAACTAAAATTTTTATTTTCATTAGCCCTGGCATTGTGAAGTCCAAAACAGAGCCAGGAACAGTTCTTGGCCCGTCCAGGAGGGGGCACCCTTGCCCGTCCATCAGGTGGAATCTATCCTGTGACAATTTGAAGCTTCCCTTAAACTACACTCAGAACCTTAAAAGGTTGCTTTTAGATCCTTCTCAAGATCAGGGAAGGATTTGGCCTGAATCCCATGAATCTGCTGTGAGAAAGCAGAATTCATGGAGTGCTTTTTCATCTAACCCAGCGAAAACAGCAAACTAGCAGTAGGAGCCACCCTGGGAGCAACCACGGCAGCGTTTGCCCTGAGCCAGCAAGGACTGGGCTGTCCTCCTGCCCCGAGGACCCGCCGCTGTGGCCATGAGGGCTCACACCAAGCCGGCTGCCTCCTCCCACAGCCCTCACTCGCCCGAGGACTCCCACAGGCCTGTCCAGCAGGCACTCCAGGGCCGCTTTGCACACAGAGCAGAGGGGACCAGGGGTCTCCTTTCTCCTTCTCTCAAAGGGAGGGTCAGCCTCATCTCACAGAAATAGCGGAAAGACGACAAAGCATGAAAACACTGAAGACTTCCAAGGAAGGCTGGATTTAGATATAGAAAATGGACTGACCACACTGAGATACCACTTCACCTTCATTAGAATGATTACTATCTATATATATATAAAAACCTAAGCGACTGGCCAACTGGCCAACCAGCCAGTAGCTATGATGCGCACTGACCACCAGGGGCAGACACTCAACGCAGGAGCAGAAACCACAGGCATGGAAACAGGAACAGACTGATGAATCTCAGAGGGAAGGGGGAGGGGAGAGGGCGAGAAGAGATTAACCAAAGATCTTATATGCATACTAGAGGTCGCGTGCACTGATTTGTGCACCAGTGGGGTCTCTTGGCCTGGCCTGTGGGGATAGGGCCAAAACCGGCTCTCTAACATCCCCCAAGGGGCCCCGGATTGCAAGAGGGTGCAGGCCAGGCCAAGGGACCCCACCAGTGCACAAATCTGTGCACTGGGCCTCTAGTAAATATTTTTAGTAAAAAAAAAACAAAAAACAAAAAAAAAACAGAAAGTAGCAAGTATTGGCAAGGACATGGAGAAATCGGAACCCTTGTGTATTGTTAAGAATGTAAAATGGTGCAGTTACTGTGGAAAATGGTATAGCAGTTCCATAAAAAATTAAACATACAGTTACCGTATGATCCAGCAATTCCACTCTGGATATAGACCCCAAAGAACTGAAAGAGGGATTGGAACAAGGATTTGCACACCATGTTCACAGCAGCACTATTCACAATAGCCAAAAGGTGGGAGCAAAACGTCCATCGATGGATGAACAGAGAAACACAGCGCAGTCTACACATACAAAGGAAGGTTGTTCATCCTTAAAAGGAAGGGAATTTGACCCACGGATGAGCCGTGAGGACACTGTTAAGTGAATAAGCCAGACAAAACAGGCAATAAGGTGTGATTCTGTTTATATTCCACTAATGTTGTACTTGGAGTAGTTAGAGTCATCAGCAGAAAGTAGAATGTGGCTGCCGGAGGCTGTGGGAGGGAGAAGGGGGTTTAATATTTATGGGGACAGAGTTGAAGTTTGGGAAGATGGAAAAGTTCTGGGGTTGGTGTGACGGTAGCACAATGTGAATGTACCCAGTGCCACTGAACTCTACACTTACAATGGTTAAAATGGTACATTTTGTTGTATATTTTACCACATATTTTAAGAATGGACATTCTATAACCTCCCAGTTTGGCTGGGAATCAAGAGGCCAGAGTGAAGCTGCGTGTCACTGTTGGCTGGACGTGTGCCCAGCTGTGGGCCCACCTCGTCCCCACCCCTCTCACCCCCTGCCCCCCATCTGCAGGTGAGAAGAAGCTGTCCCTTTCAGCTCAGCCCTCCTGTCAGGGATGTGCCCACACCTGTCTAGCCTGAGGGCACGTCCTCAGAACTGGGACCTTGCTCTCCAGGATTGCCAGCTGGACCCTCCTGCTCAGTAATTACGAAAACCAAAATCTCACAGTGTTTGGAGTCCACCCTCACCCATATCAGACCTGGGAATTTCAGCCGCCTCTGGCCAAGGAGGAGGGCGGTGGAGTGGGAGGGGAGCATTGTGCCTGGCGTGGCTCCTAACTCTGACTAGCCTAGGACAAGTTTGCACACCGCTGGGTCTCAGCACCCTTCACCTAAGGGCTGCCCAAACTGCCAGGCTGTCCTGGACTCATGCTCTCATCTGCCCACGGCTCCTGCTCAGTTCCCCAACACTGAGGCGATGCCGGAGTGGGTTTCCTCTCGCCAGAGTCTCTGTGAGCAGTGACAGAGCTCCACAGATACAACCAGGCTCATCATTGCGAGAGGCAGGGTTTCCCACACTTTCAATGGCACATTCGGGCAGGGTGTGTACATTTATCCAGCCCAGGTGTACTGAGTGCCTACTGTGCGCCAGCTCTGTGCCGTGCAGGACAAGCTGTGCCTTGTACAACTGCAGGGGGCACAGTCACCACATTCAGAGTCTTGAGGAATGGGCATCTTTTTCTAATTTTCACAAAAGCACCATCTCAGCTGGCTGCCAGGTTGGTGCTAGGAGATGTGGATAGAGCAGCCTCTGCCCTCAGAGACCTTACCATCTAGTAGGGAGACACACCCGCAAATGGTGAGTAGAGCTGGGGGGTGGGGGGGCCAAGAGGTCACAGGATGCTGTGGATCTCCAGGCAGAGAAATCCTCCGGAGAAGGGCCTCTAAGCTGATGGCTGGTGGACACACAGGATTCCATCAAGAGAGGCTGATCACAGGGTATGCCAGGCAGAGGAAGCTCAGGGCCAGAGGCCCAGAGCAAGAGGGAGTTCGGGCATCCCCCTTGGAACAGGTCACGTGGCTAGAAGGCAGAGTGCGCAGGGAGGGACAAGAGGTGAGGATGCAGGGACAGAAAAGGCCTTTTAGGACACCAACCAGCCCTGGCTACTGAACTGGTTTCACCCATGCTTTCCCAAGGGTGACTGGAAGCCACTGAAAAGTTTTCAGTGATAGAGCACTTTTCCAAGATTGATTTGGTTCCATTGTTGGGAATGACTCTGACAGGGACAAGAAGGAAGACTCAGAAAACAGAAATCCAGGCAAAGAACAACAGGGGTCAAAGTTAAGACAGGACAATGGGGAGGAGAGGTATAAATTCAAAAAATATTAAGGTGGTTGAATCCTTACAAGCTGGTAGAGACAAGCCTGGCCGCCAGCCTCTGCCTATGGCAGGCAGGTGATAAGGCAGAGAGGAAGGACGAGGAGGAGGAGGATTGAGTCTGGACGTGTGGAGGTAAGGGTGCCTGTGATATCCCAGGAGGAAAGGTTCCATGGGCACAAAGTCCTGGGAGATCTTTCATTGCTGCTCTTCATGAGACCCCTCTCCAGAGAACTTACCTACGGTCCCTGGCCCTCTCCCAAGCTCTGCCCAGACAGAAAAAGAACCCATGCTTTACAGAACCAGATGGTCCAGCTACGTCCTCCAGGAAACTGAGTGTTTCAAAGCAGTTTCAGTTTGTAGTAACCCCATGGGTGAATAGAATAATGTCTCTGAAAATCAGTGTGTAATCCTCTATGTAGGAAAAGGCACCAATAACGCTTTAAATTGTGTATGAGTGCAGGTGTGTTTAAATTCTGCTCCATTTTCTACTCCATGTGACCTTGGATTGTGACCATGGCAACTTGAATTACCACATCTTTATTTCCTCATCTGTAAATGGGGGTCCATAGGGTTGCTTTGAGAGGTAAATGAGAGTGCATAGAAGGGGCTTGGACAGCTCCTGACACATGTAGAGGTTCATTGTGTGTGATCTGGTGTTGTGTTGTTGTTGCTATTGTTGTTGTTGTGTTCACTGTGAGATAAGGGAACTAGAATGCCATCTTTAGAAAGGGCCTTTCTGGTCAAGGCACAAAGGGGTGGACACAGGGAGGACGTGGGGTGGGATGAGAGCTGAGCAGAGTCAAGAGCCTTGTCAGGAAAATGGGAACATTGACATTTTGTGAAAAGGAGAGGTTCCCTGGCCTCTGGGAAAGGGGAGCAGGCAGTGCAGATATTGAAGGATGCGCATGCACACAGCCCTCTGGTGGCCCAACCTGCTGGAGCAGCTTCCCCTGGGGAATAGGTGGGTTTGGCACCAAGACAGTGAACCCTGAGAAGCGAGCCTCAGGGAATGCAAGCCAGCTCCACCCGTGGCTGCATGGACGCCAAGGCTTCTGAGGTCAGCTGCCAACGGTCTTTGTCCTGCCCGCAATTCCTGATGGCTTCCACAGTGAGCCCCTGTGGCCACCAGGAGCAACATCAGCGATCCCTTAAGACCAGAATCCTCAGAATGACTTGCTTTGGGGCCACATTGAGCCCTTGGGGAATCTTGAACAATCAAGAGGAGAGAGAACCCTAAGCAGGCCACGTACCAGGCACGTGGGGACTCACACTGGCCTTATTCTGAGCTGTAAAACCAAAACCACGTGGCATCAAGTTCAGGAGCAGTTGCAATGGGTTGTGACGAAGGAGAAAGGGCACGATTGCCCATCCCGTCAGTGGGTAGAAAAGGCCCTCCTCCTGTGGAATCCTTCAGCTTTCCCTCCAGCCCCAAATTCTGCTCTGCCCCCACCCCCTCTCCAGACCACACGGCATCTCCACAGTCCCCTCGGGTTCGGCCTGTCTCAGCAAACGGCATTTTAGAATCACTGACGTTAAGCCCAGATTTCACAGCACACTCCTTTCTGAGAGGCAAAAGAATGGGACCCACATCACTGGCCTCTGTGCTGGGCCTGGGCACGTTTCCTCACTCAGCTCTGACGATGCCAGCGGGAGTGAGGCAACTGGAGTGCAGCTGTGGGTGAGGAGCCACAGCCAGGCCACACAGTTCAAGGAGGAAGGGAAGGGGTTAACAATACAGTGCGTGGTTCGGTGGTTGAGCATTGACCTATGAACCCGGAGGTCATGGTTTGATTCCAGGTTTCGGGCTCAGTCCCCAGTGGGGAACGTGCAGGAGGCAGCTGGTCAATGATTCTCTCTCATCATTGATGTTTCTATCTCTCTCTCCCTCTCCCTTCCTTCCTGAAATCAATAAAAATATATTTTTAAAAAACACACAATAATACAGGGCCGATTTTTGTAAATAATATCACTAACCAAGTCATCCTGGCTCATCTCTAAATCTCTGGGCAACTAGATGTTACTGAACTCCCCACTCCAACAAGTTCACAGTTGAGAAATAATTAAATGAATTTCTGCTTCTCAGAAGCCAGAGCCTGCTCTGCTGTTTGAACTGAATAACTAAGTCTGTATTCAAGTGATATGAAAGGGAACAATTCCCCTTTTTTCTAACTTGAAGAATTTAATTTAGGTTTTTTTAATCAAAAACTGCTGCTCCCAGTAGATTAATGGCCCACTATATCTTTCATATTAAATTAATTGAGTGCAGAATGGCTTTGCTGAATTTGAATGGCAGGCTCCAGAATTTAGCTCACCGTTCTTTAAGAAAGCATAAAGTGAGGAATTAAAATCATGGGACCTGTATTATCATGTCTTTCTTCTGGTTTTTGGAGCTTTTTCCCCTTTCTCTTGCCATGCAGCACATTAATTCACAATCAGGCAGCGCTCGGGCCAGATGATTTCCATTCTCCAAACCAACGAAACAGCAGCCCCGCCCATAACTTTCCATCTCATTGTATAGCTACAAAAAGAGAAACACTTCACGAGAAACAACTTAGAAAGTACCTTGGTTTCTTCCCTCTCATTTCACCCTCTCAACAAGACTCAGCTCAAAATGATTACCCCCGTTTTACAAATGAAGAGACTGAGCAACTGAGTAAGAACTGGCCCACAGTCACATTAGTAAGGGCAGAGCTAGGACAGGACTGCCAATCCGGACTGCCAGTCTGGGTCTCCTTCCCTGCCCCCCATAGTAACCTCATGTGACTCCACTTGTAATTGTTCATTATTTTTTCAGTATAACCTTTGCCCTTCTTTTCCTTGTATTCTGAATTTAAATGAATGAAGTATTCTTAGCTCTTGACCATCTTATCTTTCCGGCCTCATTTTCATCATTGAACTTCAGGCTACAGGCACATTAAAACATGTGCCATGTCCTATACACACAATGACCTTGTTTTTGTTTGGTGCTGTTCCCTCTGCTAAAATGCCCTTCCCTGCCTTCTTTGCCTCCCTACTTTTTCCAAACCAAATGTCATTTCCTCCACAGGCCTTTCCAAATGCTCACCTTTCTTGGATGGAAAACGATATCCCGGGCAAGTAGAAATAAAAAGAGAGCAGGGTTAGCTAAACTTGTATCAGACAAAATAATCATGAAGCCAAAAATGGTGAGGCCCTAGCTGGTTTGGCTCAGTGGATGGAGCACTGGCTTGCGGACTGAGGGTTTTCTGGTTCTATTCCAGTCAAGGGCACATGCCCGGGTTGCAGGCTTGATCCCCAGTGCAGGGGGTGCAACAGGCAGCCGATCAATGATTCTCTCTCATCACTGATGTTTCTATCTTTCTCTCCCCTCTCCCTTCCTCTCCAAAATCAATAAAAATATATTTTAAGAAAATGGTAATGAGAAAAGAAGATCATTATATAATGATAAGGGAGTCAATTCATTAAGAAGATATAACAATCATAAATATATATGCCAACTAAATATATAAAGTAAATATTATCTCAGGATTATTGCACTGCTGATTATGAAGGGAGAAATAATCAGCAATACAATAATAATAGTTGATGTCAATACCCACTTTTAATAATGAACAGATTGTTCAATCAGAAAAATCAATAAGAAAACATTGGATATGACTTCACTTAAGACCAAATGGACCAACAGATAATGCACAAAATATTTCATTGAGCATTCTTCTCAAACTCACATGGAACATTCTCCAGGATAGGTCATAGGTTAGGTCACAAAATAAGTCTTAAAGTTTTTAAAAAGATTGAAATCATATCAAATATATTTTCTGACCACAATAGTGTGAACCTAAAAATCAGGAATAGTAAGAATACTGAATAATTCAAAAATATGTGAAAATTAAATAACACAATTCTGAACAAGAAATGGGTCAAAGAAGTCAAAAAGAAAATGAAGACAAAATATCTTGAAATTAATGAAAATGGAAACATATCAAAACATGGAATGCCACAAAAGCTATTCTAAGGAGAAAAGATCTCTAACAACCTAACTTGGCACCTTAAAGAACTAGAAGAACAAACTAAGTTCAAAGTTATCGGAAGGAAGAAAAGAATAAAATCAGAGCAGAAATGAACTAGACACTAGAAAAAAAAATAGAAGAGATCAATAAAACTAAGAACTGGTTTTTTGAAAGGATGAATAAAAATGAAAAACTTACATTCAGATTACAGAAAAAAAGAGATGACACAAATAAATAAAATCAAAGATGAAAGAGGAAACAACTAATACCATAAAAATATTAAGGATCATAAGAAACAACTATGAATAATTATTCACAATCAAATTAGACAACCTAGAAGAAATGGATAAATTCCTAGACACACACAACCTATCAAGACTGAATCATTAAGAAATAGAAAATCTGAACCGAATAATTACTAGTAAGAAAGTTGAATCAGTAACCAAAAATCTCCCAAGAAAGAAAAGTCCAGGACCATATGGCTTTACTGATAATTTCTATTGCCCATGTCAATGTCCTTCTCAAACTCTTCCAAATACATTTTAGGAAGCCAGTATTATTCTCATATCAAAGCCAAATAGAGACAATACAAGAAAAAAATTACAAGTCAATACCTTTGGTAAACACAGATGAAAAAAACCCTCAACACAATATTAGCAAATCAAAGTCAACTGTACATTAGAATAACTATATACCATGAGCAAGCAGGATTTATTCCTGGGATGCAAGGATGGCTCAACATAATTAACCCATGTGATACACTACATGAACAAAAGGAAGAATATAAATCATATTATCATCTCAATAGATGCAGAAAAAGCATTTAGCAAAATTCAACATCCTTTCACGATAAAAATTCTCAACAAATTAGGTAAAGAAAAAAAAAAAAAACGTGCTTCAACATAACAAAGCCATATGTGGCAAGTCCACCACTAACATGATACTCAGTGGTGAAAGAGTAAAAGCTTTTCCTCCAAGATCAGGAACAAGACAAGAATGCCCACGCTCACCACTTTTATTAAACATAATACTGGAAGTTCTAGGCAGAATAATTAGGAAAGGAAATGGAATAAGATAAATCTAAATCAGAAAGAAAGAAGTAAAATTGTCTCTGTTTGCAGATGGCATGATCTTGAATATAGAAAACCCTAAAGATTTCACCAAAAACTTGTTAAACAAATTTAGTATAGTTGCAGGATACAAAATCAACAAAATTGGATACAAAAAAATAAGTTGTCTTTCTATTCACTAACAACAAACTACCCAAAAAATAAATTACAAAACAATCCCATTTACAATAGAATCACAAAGAATTATATACTTAGAAATAAATTTAACTAAGGATGTGAAAGACCTGTACATTAAAAACTATAAGACACTGATGACAAAAAATGAAGAAGGCACAAGTAAATGGAAAGATATCCTGAGTTCACAGAATGAAAGCATTAATCTTATTAAAATATCCATACTATTCAAAGTGATCTAGAGATTCTATGCAATCCCTGTCAAAATTCCAATGGCATTTTTCCCAGAAATAGAAAAAACAATCATTAAATCCCTATGGACCCACAAAAGATTCTGAGTACTAAAGCAATCTTGAGCAGGAAGAACAAAGCTGGAGACATCTCACCTGATAATTATTATTATCAATATTAATTTGATAATTATTATGAAAAAAGATTATAAAGCTATAATAAACAAAACAGTATGGTACTGGCATAAAAACAGACATGTTGACCAATGGAACAGAACAGAGAGTCCAGAAATAAACCCATGCATATACTGTCAACTAAACTTCAACAAAGTCACCAAATATACACAATAGAGAAAGGATCATTTCTTCAACAAATAGTGTTGGGAAAACTGTATATCCATATGCAAAAGAACAAAATTGGAGTAAAGACTTAGATGTAAGACCTGAAACTATAAAACTCCTAAAGAAAACATAGGGGAAAAGTTCCTTGACCTTAGCAATGATTTTTTGGGGTATGACACCAACAGCAAAAATAAACAGGTAGTACCTTTTTTTTAATTTGCATTTCCCTGGTGATTAAAGATGTTGAGCACCTTTTCATGTACCCATTGGCCAGCTGTATCTTTTTTTGAAAAAATATCTAGGTAGGTTCTTTGCCCATTTTTAAATCAAAGTATTTGTTTCTTGTTATTGAGTTGTATGCGTTCCTTATATATTTTGGGTATTGACCCCTTAATGGATATATGGTTTTCAAATATTTTCTCCCATGCCATAGGTTGCCTTTTTCATTTTGTTGATTGTTTCCTTTGCTGTGCAGTAATGTTTTAGCTTGATGTAGTTTGCATGAGTGTATGTGTGTGTGTGTATAGTTTTTTATTTTTATTTAATAAAGTTTTATTTTTCAAAATGTACAGCTGTGGGACCTGTTGTTCCTGCATCTTCACCAGCAGCTGGGCCTCCCCACCCTGGCGTTGCTGGTATAAATTATTGAGCTCTGGGCTTGGAAACAAGTTTACTGAGTCCTGTACTAGAAGCTCCCGCAGGGCTGCCCTGGCCAAGGAGCCGCGTTCTGTCTCAGAGACAACAGGCGGGGCACAAGCTGATAGCTGGGAGCTTCCTTACAGAGTTTGTCCTGTGCTGCTCTGTCAGACAATACTAGGATATTGAGCTTGTCTGGACTTTGCCTTTGGACCACCTCTTCCTCTTGGCCTTGCCCCAGAGTAGTTCACTGGGCCTTTGTTTCTTGGCTGACTTTCCCACATCTTTCTTCTTGTTGTCCTTGGGAAGCAAGTGAAGCTCCAGGGGCAGCTGTGAGAGGGCACAGGCCAGGCCGAGGGACTCACCAGTGCACAACTGGGGCTGGGGAGGGATGCAGGAGATTGGCTAGCCGGGGAGGGACCGCGGGAGGGCTCCAGGGCGTGTCCGGCCCGTCTCACTCAGTCCCAATCAGCCAGACCCCAGCAGCAAGCTAACTTAGCAGTTGGAGCGTCTGCCTCCTGGTGGTTAGTGCACATCATAGCGAGCAGTTGAGCAGCCTTAGAATATCATTAGCATATTACGCTTTGATTGGTTGAACGGACGACCGGATGACCGGACACTTAGCATAGTAGGCTTTTATTATATAGGATATCCAAAATAGGCAAGCCCATAAGGACAGAAATTAGATTCGTGATAGATGTGTGGTTTCCCAGGGTGTGGCAGGAGGAGTAACCAGTGGGCACAGAGTTTCTTTTTGTGGCAATGAGAATGCTCTGGAATTAGATAATGGTGATGGTTGCACAACTGTGTAAGTAGACTGTGACCACTGAATTGTACACTTTAAAGAGATGTGTACAATGTTGTGGGAATTACATTTCAATTTTTTAAAAGTCTGTGTGATGAATCTGACATATGGTTAAGAAAGGCTGAGGACCAGAGGCCTGGGAGTGGACGTCACCTCCTATCTCTGCTCCCCTTGCTGTGGCCTTGGTTCAGTGGTCTCTGAAGTGCACCATTGCAGCAGCCTCCCCTCTCATTCCCACGCCCAGCCTCAGTCACATCACTCACCTTTAGAGGCTTCCCACTGCGCACCTGTATAACATGCCTTTCTGTTTTCTGTATTTTTATGTTTGACATCTGGGACCTTGGGGCCTAGAGACCACCCCTCCCAGAGCCAGCCAGTTCCTAAGGATTATAAAAGACTGGCTTGCCTTTCCACATGCAAACCAACCCATCTAGAGCCCATGTCCCTGCCACTTCCTGTAGCTAGTTCTTATACTTGGGTCACGATCCATCTGCCCTAATATTACCCAGGGCCAGGTATCAGCCCACTGGAGACAGCTCCTTACCCCAAAGCCTGCAGAAATGGTTCAAACCAGCCAAGCCTAAGCCTACCTTCCCTTCCCACGGAATCCACACACAGGCTCTTGCCCACATTCCCCTTCACTCCCTCTGCTTCCTGACCAACCCTGGGCCTTCCCTGTGTGGCCCTGAGTGGCGAACCCTCTGTTTCTAGGAACCGGAAGTAAAAACTTCTCCCTGCAAGACAGTCATTTCCACGTCTGCAGGTCCCACCAACGCTGACTGCAGCAAGCCTGGGTGCACACCAAACACCGCCTCTGCCCTGACTCCACCTCCCTGTCCCATCTACCTTCTCAGCACCCAACACTCTCCAAGCTGTATACCCGCCCCAGACAGCTCCCACTGCCTCAGCACACTACAAGCCTTTATGCTGTTACCCATGCTGGCTACCCATCTACAGCATCCTCTCCGGCCTCTGCCTCAGCTATTCCTACACCACCATCAAGCTTCACTTGACAGTGCTGCACAGGACACTCCCTCCGAGCCCTTAGCCTGCGTGTCTCCCTCCAAGATAAGCACCCTGATCCCTCATCTCTGGGTCCCCAGGGCTTAGCTCAGAGCCCTTAGCCTCTGCTCCTTAGCAGGATGGACACATGGGTGGTTCTGAGTAAAGACCTCTGGCTGAGTAAACTGGACTGAGGCTGAGCAAATAAGAAAGTGGGAGGGGAGGGTGGGGAAGGCAGGCGGGTCTGGGCCCTGAGGACCAAGCTCTACTCACACTGCTCCTCCCACTCGCGCTCCTCCTTCTCGCTGGCCGGACTCTGCAGTTGGGCCTGCTTCAGCGTCCAGTACAGCTCCCTGGCCCTCTGCTCCTCCTGGCGGCGGATCTGCTCTTCTCCTCGCTTCCGCTCCTCTTCCTCTTTCCTCTAAAATGTTGAGGGGACAGAATAACTTTAGGTGACAGTGCCGCTCCCTGGGGAGAAGTGCGTCTGTGATTGCGCCAGCTGAGCCGGTGGGGTGGGGTGAGCCAGCATGGCCACTCCCGTCTCAGCGTCTGCAATTAGAAAGGGCAATAGTTACCCTCAGCATGCTGAGGTAAGATCGGGTGGGTTGAAATATGTGGAACAATTTGTAAACTAAAGCTTTCTGCAAAGATAAGAGGATGCTGGGCCGTCCTGGGCCACACTTCCATCTGGTCTTCTTAGAGGCAACTGAGCAGGACATGGTCATGTCTTCACCTTGTGTCTCCAAGAGAGAGCAGGTGTGGGGCCCCAAATCTCCAATTTTTCTCCCATTTTTAAGCTCCAAAAAGGTCGTGTGTGTGTGTGTGTGTGTGTGTGTGTGTGTGTGTGTGTGTTTTCCCCCTCTGTCTACATCAAAGTAACATATGAATATTATGATGAATATTAGATATTCATCATAAGCCAAACCTTGTTATAAAACAGCAATTCTCCAAACCATTTCATCCCAACTGATCCCACCCTGGTCCATGCCCTCAGGCCGCCATTTTCAGTTATTTTCGCTGTTCCTTCATATGTTTACGTTTGTCTGAATAATGCCGCCAATTCTTGACTTATCAATTCTAGACATTAATTACTGCCTTTCTTTTTTAGTACATGAGCATGTAGCACTTACATTTCCCAAACAGGGACACACCCATACTTTCCCTCCCCTCATCCACACAATCAACATCACAATTTGTGGTTAAAGCAGTAAGTGTAAACATGCCTCGCTGTGAAGACAAATAGAGTGATATTTCCACCAATTCTAAGAAGTACATTTCTTAACTTTCTAAGTAGGTCTCTGAAATCCCAAACGTCTCTCGAATATTTCTGTGTTTAACCAAGTGCTTTTTATTATATCAGATGATACAGCAGTTATCTCTTTCCAAGGAACACCTCCGCCCCAGACACCATCTCACCTTCTTCCCTCATTTCAACTGCTTGCTGCCTAGGTCCATCCCCCCACCAGGACCTGCCTCTCAGCTTCCCTGAGGTGAAGCCCTTGCTTTTTGTTCTATGTTTTCTTTCTTGGCCACTTCCTCACTTTGCAGCAACATAGCTTACAGAGCTTACACAAATAAGGATTTACAAAGGGACACTTTCTGAGTCTTGTCTGAAAACATCTCTATGCTACCCTCACCTATAACTGCTAACTTCGCTGGGCTCATAGAATTTCATTAATAATCGCTTCCTGCAGAATTTGGAAGCCTGTACCTTCTTGTCTTCTTCCACCCAGCAATGCCACTGACATTCTCATTCTTCTGCGTAAGGCAGTGGTTTTTCCTTTTATCATGGATGTTCTGAACTTTTTTCAATGAGGTGCCTTGGCTTGGACTGTCTTTCATTGATTTGGTTGGGCATTTGAGGTGCTTTCATCTGGAGTCTCAGGTCCTTCCAGTCTAACACATCTTGGCTTAGGGTTTCTTGGACAATTTCTTCTCTCATTTCTCTTTTTGCTTTCTATATCTCCTATTTGTCAAAAACTGGTCTTCTTGAGTTGATCCTCTAAGTGCCTTATCATTTCTCTATTTTCCATTTCTTCCCTGGTTGATTTCACTGACTTTATCTTCCAAACCTTCTACTGAATGTTTTATTTCAGCCACTGCATTTGTAATCCCCAAGGCCTCTTTCTTATTCTTTGGTTGTTCCTTTTTGCTTCATTGCACCCTGTACTTGTTTCGTGAATGCAATAGTCCATTTCTAAGGGTTTTGGAGTGTTTCCTTCCCCATAGACTTAGGTCTTTTCCTCTATTTTCCTTTGGGGTATTTTTTAAGTTTGTTTTATTTGCTGTCATTCATGCGGGAGGCTCTCCTCAGATGTTTCCTGACCCCATTCAAGAGAGAAAGTAAGGATCTGAATGGGAGACTCGGAGTGTGTGGGCAGAGCTTCCTTGAGCGGTGGCTTCACGCTGGGATGCTGGGTGAGGCACCAGCCATCTCACTGAGGAACCCTCCAGGGTAAGAATCTAGGGGTCCTTTCTGAGGTTATTCAGTGTCCGTCCCTCTGTCCTACCTGGGTGGTGTCTGACCACCAGCATTACAGGAGTCTGTGGTGAGCTGGACAGCGCTCGGACCCAAGCAGGCTGAACCCCTTCATGGGAACACCAGGCTTTGAAGTGCCTCTTGTGCAAATTTCCCCCCAAGTCTCACCAGGAGTGGCCAAAAAGAGTCCTCCCGGGATTGGCAGGGGCAGCAGTTCTACGCAGGTAAGGTGTCCCAAGCCCAGACCATGTCCCGCATGAGCCCTAGTCCCTGTTTCTCCCCTCAGAGTGCTCCTTGACCCTGTCCTCCATGCAAAGGGTTAACCAATGCCCCGAGGAGCTAGGACTCATATTTGTGGAGTCATTCAAGGGCCCAGTGTTCTGGCCATAGTTCCAGAACGGTGGCCTAGCAAGCAAATTAATCCTACTGGCCAGCATAGCTTCTTTATCACAGGATCGCATAAGAGGCTGATTTTATGTGGCTCAAATTGCTAATTTTTTATAGAAAAAGATGCCACAAAAAAAATTTGCTGACCCTGTGGACCCTAAGGGCAGCTCTGGCTGCAGGTCCCACTGTTCGGAGCGCAGACCTTGACTTAATCCTCCTGTTCCCAAGCTGCCCTCCCCTGCTCTCTCCACTCAGCCTGACCTGCTGAGCCCCAAACCTTTCCCTTCCAGCTCCCCACCACCTTCTGGTCAGAGGGAGGATGTAGTCACCCAGAAGGAGCAGTGCACAGAGAATCAAGACAGAGTGAGTGACAGAGAGGGCAGGCAGCTGCCGTAGGCTGCATGACCAGACGTCCTTCAGAAGGGGTGACGAGATCTGAGACCTGACGATTAGGAGGAGGCCGAGAGCGAAGGTCAGGGAGAAGAAACGTCCGGGCCAAGGGAGCCGAAGTGCAATGGCCCCAGAACTGCAAGTGGTTTGGCAGGTTTGACTGTGTGATTACCCTCTGTGGCTGGAGGGGGAAAGGCAACATTCTATTTTTGAGGAGTTTGCTACGACATGGGATGTCCAAGAGGCCTAGCATCAGCAGTGGGATGTGTGAGCCTGGGGCTCCAGGGCAGTTTGGAGGGAGACACTGACTGAGGCATCCTCTGCGGAGGAGGACACTTCTCAGCCATGGACTTACTGTAGCCACTGAGAGAAAGAGTGAAGGTCAAGAGAAACACCCAAACTGTCCTGGGACACTGCTCCATTTAAACTTGAGAGCAAGAGTTGGAATCAGAAAAGCAGCTTGAGAAGGAGGCCAAGGCGTAAGATAGAAATCCAGAAGGGGCGATGTCTGTAGGGGAAGCCAAGAGAAGAAATCATTCCGAGTGAAAGGGAGTAAAGTGAGCTGCAGGCTGCTGAGACATTGAAAAAGATAAGGACGAAGAAGCCACAGGGACGCAGCGACAGGCCATAGGATGATGCGGAGTGTGGGGAGAGCCGTCCTAGTGGAGGGGAGGAGCACAGGCAGGCGGCAGAGTCAGGGGGAGTGGGAGTGACTACAGATAACCTTTGATCCTTTCTGTAAAAGGAGCAGAAATGGGAAGGAGCAGCCAGGGGGGATGTTGAAATGGGGTGAGTCGGGGTGAGTTGGTTGGTTTTAAGATGGGAAATACTAGAACAGAGAGTTAATGACTAATGCAAAATGGGAACCAGAGTCCGACTCCAATGCAGAACACGTTGTTTTACCCCAAAGCTGTATTTCACCTTCATCAGTCACATGTCTCTATCCAAATTTCCTTTCGTAAGAACATCGCTGATAATGAATTGGGGCCCACTCTAAAGACTTCATTTAATCACCATCCTTTAAAGACCTTATCTTCCAATACGCTTACATTCTGAGATTTTTTTTTTAATATATTTTATTGATATTTTACAGAGAGGAAGGGAGAGGGATAGAGAGCTAGAAACATTGATGAGAGAGAAACATCGATCAGCTGCCTCCTGCACACCCCCTACTGGGGATGTGTCCACAACCAAGGTACATGCCCTTGACCGGAATCGAACCCGGGACCCTTCAGTCCGCAGGCCAACGCTCTATCCACTGAGCCAAACCGGTTTCGGCCTGAGATTTTTTTTTTAACTGTGTCCTTTATTTTTTTTAATTTAATAAATCTTTCTTGTTCAGATTATTACAATTGTTCCTCTTTTTTCCCCCCATAGCTCCCCTCCACCTGGTTCCCACCCCACCCTCTGCCCTTACCTCCCCCCAACTGTCCTCATCCATAGGTGTATGCTTTTTGTCCAGTCTCTTCCCGCACCTCCCACATCCCTTTCCCCCTGAGAATTGTCAGTCCATTCCCTTTCTATGCCCCTGATTCTATTATATTCACCAGTTTATTCTGTTCATCAGATTTTTTATTCACTTGATTTTTAGATTCACTTGTTGATAGACATGTATTTCTTGTTCATAATTTTTATCTTTACCTTTTTCTTCTTCCTCTTCTTTAAGAATACCTTTCAGCATTTCATATAATACTGGTTTGGTGGTGATGAACTCCTTTAGCTTTTTCTTATCTGTGAAGCTCTTTATCTGACCTTCAATTCTGAATGATAGCTTTGCTGGGTAGAGTAATCTTGGTTGTAGGTTCTTGCTATTCATCACTTTGAATATTTCTTGCCACTCCCGTCTGGCCTGCATAGTTCCTGTTGAGAAATCAGCTGACAATTGTATGGGTGCTCCCTTGTAGGTAACTGTTTTTCTCTTGCTGCTTTTAATATTCTCTCTTTGTCTTTTGCTCTTGGAATTTTAATTATGATGTGTCTCGGTGTGGTCCTCTTTGGATTCCTCTTGTTTGGGGTTCTGTGCGCTTCCTGGACTTGTAAGTCTATTTCTTTCACCAGGTGGGGGAAGTTTTCGGTCATTATTTCTTCAAGTAAGTTTTCAGTATCTTGATCTCTCTCTTCTTCTGGCACACCCATAATTCTGATGTTGGTACACTTGAAGTTGTCCCAGAGGCTCCTTACACTATCTTCAAATTTTTGGAGTCTTTTTTATTTTTGCTTTTCTGGCTGAGTGTTTTTTGCTTCTTTGTATTTCAACTCTTGGACTTGATTCTTGCGGTCCTCTAGTCTGCTGTTAGGTCTCTGTATAATATTTTTTATTTCAGTCAGTGTATGTTTAATTTCTAGTTGGTCCTTTTTCATATCCTCAAGGGTCTCACTAAATTTATCGGCCTTTTCTAGGAAATTCTTGAAAAACCTTATAACCATGGTTTTGAACTCTATATCCAATAGTTTTCTTTCCTCTATTTCTTTCATTTGTGATCTGTTTCTTTGTCTCCACATTTCACTGCTTCCCTGAGTTGGTAGAATAGCTTTGTGTGGTAGGTGTCCTCTAGGGTACAGTGGCTCAGCCTCCCCAGTTACCTGAGGTGGACACTCTTGGTGCACCTCTTTGTGAACTGTGTGCTCAGCCTTGTTGTAGTTAAGTCTTGATTGTTGTTGGTATCACTGGGAGGAATTGACCTCCAGGCCAATTGGCTGTGAGGATCAGCTGTGTCTATGCTGGGAAAACTTCTGTTCTGGAGACACTCTTATGAGACAAGACTTGCAAAATTGCAAAAGCCTCTGTGCTCAGCTTGGATGGGGCGGAGTTTCAGGGTGGAGCAGACAGGCTTGGTTTCCCGTCAGCCCTGCCCTATGAGGCCCCTGGGTCTCAGTGTCCCTCAGTAATCACTGCAAGCACCTCTGAGAGAAAGCCGCCCTCAAGTTTCACCTGCTGCCAGACAGTCCAGTTTCTCCCCGAATGAGTTGGGATTCCCAGAAACTTGCCCGGAACTGGAGTTCAGCACAGTCGGGAGCTTCTGTCTCCCTCCCGCTTTAGAAAGCCAGCCGAGCACTCAGCCTCCCGTGCATTCAGCAGTCAGTCCTCTCTGCACATGCGTGCCTCCAGACCTCTGCCTTCCGCAGCTCTGGAGTCTCAGTGTGCTTTCTCTTTTCCTGACAGTCCAGATCCCCCCCGAATGAGTCTGGTTTCCCAGCGTCTCACCTGGGACTGGAGTTCAGGACAGTCGGGAGCTTCCTTCTCCCTCCGGCTTTAGAAAGCCAGCCGCGCACTGAGCCGCCCGTGCACATAGCCGTCCGTCCTCTCCGTGTGTGAGTCTCCATACTTCAGCCTTTTGCAGCTCCTCTGAGTCTCAATGTGCTTTCCTCCTTTCTTCTAGTTGTAGAATTTCCACTCAGCCAGCTTTCCTGTGGTTCTGGATGGTGTCCGTTTTGTCTTTTGGTTGTAGTTTTGATATTGTGCGAGGCAGCAGTTTAGGTGTTTACCTATGCCGCCATCTTGGTTTCTCCACATTCTGAGATTCTGATATGTACTTTAGGAGAACACAATTCAGCCCATAAGAATGAGACCATACCCCAGAGAAAGGTCATGACTGGCATATAATGGACAAGTGGCATTTGACCACTCACCGCAAATTACAAGGCAGTTTTCCCATTCTGACCAGCTGCAGCTAACGTAAAGCAGCAAGTTAAAGGACAACACCCATTGACCCACCCCCAAGCCCCTGGCAACCACTGTTCTACTCCCTGCCTCTACAAGTTCAATAGATTCAACATATAAGTGAGTTCATGCAGTATTTGTCTTTTGTGTGTGGCTTATTTCATTTAGCATAACATCCTCCAAGTTCATCTGTGTTGTCACAAATAGCAGAAGTTCCTTCTTTTTTAAGACTGACTAATATTCTATTGTGTGTGTATATATATATATTTTTTTCTGTATCCATTCATCAGTCAGCATTTAGGTTGTGTTTGGTAAAAGGGTACAAAGTTTTGGTTATGTCAGATGAATAAATTCTAGAAATCTAATGTACAGCATGGGGACTAGTTAATTCTGTACTGTATACTTGAAGTTTGCTAAGGGAGTAAATCATAAGTGTTTGCACCACACACACAGAAAAAAAGGTAACAGGTGAGGTGATGGATTTGTTAATTAGCTTGACTGTGGTCATTTTACAATGTATACACATATCAAAACATAATGTACACCTTAATTTTTTTTAAAACATATTTCTATTGATTTCAGAGAGAGGGAGAGAGAGATAGAAACACCAATGACAAGAGAGAATCATTGATTGGCTGCCTCCTGCATGCCCCCCTACTGGGGATGGAGCCCACAACCCGGGCATGTGCCCTTGACTGGAATAGAACTTGGGACCCTTCAGTCCGCAGGCTGATGCTCTATCCACTAAGCCAAACCAGCGAGGGATACACCTTAAATTTTTTTAATTACTTTCAAAGAGGAAGGGAGAGGGAGAGAGAGATAGAAACAATGATGAGAGAGAATCACTGATCGGTTACCTCCTGCACACCCCACACTGGGGATCGAGCCCCAAACCCGGGCCTGTACTCTGACTGGGAATCGAACCATGACCAACTGGTTCATTGGTCGATGCTCAACCACTGAGCCATGGCAGCCAGGCAAATATATACAAGTTTTATTTGTCAACTAAATATCAATAAAGTCAGGGGAAATCACCTGAAATAAATGTATAAACAAATGAAGAATTGGCAGGGCCATTGTTCCCTCATTCCTCTTTAACTGCGATCCCGACAACACTTGGCGCCAGGGCCTGCAGCAACCTCCATCTCAAAGGGACATGACTGGCTCTCCTGAGACAAAAGCCAGCTCTTCACGGTGAAGAGGATGACGAAAGAAAACATTGTGCGGCTGCCCATAGGAGCACTGCCTCTTCCTCTCCATGGTCTTGCTAAAGTGCTCAACCCTCGCAGGTTGAATTGCTGAAAACGCTCATCTTTGTGGCTGCAATCAGAATCCTCGGCCCCCTGTGATCACCCAAGAAAAGTCCCTCTTACGTTTCACAGCCAAAGGCCAATGCAGCCACAAGGCAGGTATGCAAACACTCCCCCTTCTACCTTAGGAATCAACTACCTTTTTCTGGCAAAGAGAGGCCCTCTGAACTGTCCAGCTTACTCAACCCCCTTCTCCTGATAACCCATCAGTAACAGACACCGCAGGAGCCCACGGAGGCGGCCCGCCTCTCTCCAGTGGAAAATATCACCGACACAGATGCTTTTTCTGGAAGGCACAGCGGTTTTTGTTGTCAGCCTGGCCCCAATAATGCCACTATGTTTTGTGTGGTGAGGCACCCCACAGGGCAGGGCTAGGCCTGTGTCCTTCATTCCTCCAGCGCCAGTTCCCAGCACAGGGCCCAGCAGCTAGTAGGTGCTCCCTAAACACTCCCTGGAGGAGGGAATGAATTAATGAACAGGTGAAGATAAGATCGGGCTTGCGATGATCTGTGATGGGGAAAGGGTAAACCACATCACATCGTCTGGTTGATGCCAGCCTTGTCCAAGAGACACGCAGATAAAGGCTACAATTTTCGAGAGAAAACCGAAAGGTGGGGAGTTTTCCAACCCCTTGTAATTCCATTGGGAAAGAGGCAGGGATACTTTCTATAGCTGTAGGGGATATCACTGCGTGGCCAAAATGAACCCCAACCTTAAAGGAGAGAGCAAAAAAGAGAGAGAAATGGCTTTGATAGAAAATGGAGGAAAATTAAAGGACACGTCTGCTGTTTGTCAGGGGAAGTAGGGGAGGTGGGAAGTGGGGTCCTTGCTGTCCATGTTCTGTGGTCTTAATCAGAGGAAGAAGCACCCAAAAAGCAATCTCATGAGTTAAGAAAGCAGGAAAATGCAATGCAAATTTTATCTGGCCTCCTGACCCCCTTTTTCTATAGGAATGCCTTTCTATGCATGTAAATTGCATTCAAATGGCACCAGCCACAACAGAATGGTTTTTAAAAACAGGTTTCCAGCTGTCTGTGTCTTCTATTTTGAAGTTCCGTCTTTATCCCTATACAGGATTCTGGGATATCTCTCTCTCTCTCTCTCTCTCTCTCTCTCTCTCTCTGCCTCTCTCTCTCTCTCTCTCTCTCTCTCTCTCTCTCTCTCTCTCTCTCTCTCTCTCTGTCTGTCTCTCTCTCTCTCTGTCTCTCTCAAAGGAATCTGCCCTGGCATCTTCTCTGGGACCAGGAGAATTCAAAGAACTTGCCTTCCTCCTCAGCACAGGCTGCCCAGCCAACCTCTCCCTCCACCACCAGCTTCTCATCCAGCTTCTCTCTTCTCCTGCATCCCCCACTGCTCCCTCTCTGGGTGGTGAAACCTCAGCACACCCAGTCAAGCATGTTCTCTTTCCTCCATGTCTGCTTCTCCTTCCAGCTCCATGGCAGAGAGTGGGCCTGTACCTGTCCCGCAGCCTGAGGCTCAGACACTTGTGCTCTCTGCTTTCCCTCATCCCACCACCTACATGATGCCAAGCCCATTGATTTTACCACTTCCATTGCTGTATATCCCTCCCCTTCTACCTCTCCCCATAGTCACAGACCCGCCATTTCCCACATGATGACTGAAAAATCTCCTGCTGGCCTGTCCTTCCCCCCAAACTTCCATCACTTGAATCACACCATCGCCACCAGCTGGCCTCACAGAACGTGATCTGATCATGTGCTTCTTTGTACTGAGATCCTCACGGCTCGGCTTCATCCACAGAGACAGTCTGCCCCTTAATGCAGCATCCAAGGGCTCCACAGCCAACCTCTGAGGTGATATCTGCCTCCAGCATCATGGGCTCTTTTCTCTCCCCCAGCGCAGCGTTCATCTCTCCACTTATCTCCTTCCATCCCTGTCTCTGCTGTGCCCGGGCCCCGAAGGTGCTCCTTTGCCCTCCATTGTAGTCCCCAGGGGGTGGTTGGGGCTAGGCTTGCTCACAGAGTGGTCCCTCTCTCCCGGGCACCCTGTAAGCCTTTTGAGAGAAGGGAGTCAATTACTACTACGTTGCTGATGCCCCCCATCTCCACCTCCCCACTTAGATCCTCAGAAAAGAAGAAAAGGAAGTAAAATGAACATTGTTGGTGCGCTGCTGCACGCTAGACTCACGCTGTTAGCGTCTTGGTGTTGAAAGACACAATCAAAAGGATCTAAGCCCATCTCTAAGCTGATGCATAAATTCCTCTCGCAAAGCTGTCTTGGGTATGTATGCTGATTAACAAACCACCAGAAAATTGAGTGCTTTAGAGCAATACCCATGTTCCTTGTTTGTGATTCTGTAGTTAATAATTCGAGCAGAGCTTGGCTGGGGGCCCTCCACTCCACATGGCGGGGGTCCAGAGCCGAGAAGCCTCCCTCCCATGTCCAGTGCCTCCTCCTGCCTCTCTCTCCGCTGGCTGCGGTTTCCTTACCGACAGCCTGTGATTGCAGGCAGAGGGGCTTCTTGCAGGCAGCTTGCAAAGTGACCTTGCCAAAGGGGCAGAAGTAGAAGCTGCAGATCCCTTATCGCCTCAAAAGCCACAGGGTCACGTTCACAGGTCAAAGTGCATGCTGCAGGTTCAAGCTGCCACCGGGCACAGGAGGGGAGAGACCCCAAAGGAGTACCGCAAAGAATTGGCCGCCAGCCACATTTAATCCACCGCAGAATCCTTTTCAGCCACTGTCAGCGATGCTTAACCATTTCTTATGATAAAGAGCTCACGGCGACACAAGGGCAGCACATCAACAGACAGGCTGGCAGCAATATCCCAGCTCCAGAACCTGATCCATGAGCGGACGTTGCTGACTCCCTGCCCTGTCAGCCCCCCACCTCCACCCCCACTCAACCCCTGCCTTGCAGATGCTGCCCGCATTTCTGAGGCCCCTCAACATGCAGACCTGCCAAGTCAGGATTACTATGTGTATCAAAGTTTGAGCAGTCACACTTAACAAATTAATTTTAAAAACAAAAATGATTGTAACATAGACACCCACACCTGAAACCTATATGTTCATGTTGACCAATGTTACCCCAATATTTTAATAAATTCTATCTAATAAAAGAGTGATATGCAAATTGACCGTCACTCCAAGACACAAGATGGCTGCCCCCATGTGGTCAAAGATGGCTGCCCCCATGTGGACACAAGATGGCCACCACAAGATGGCCTGCAGGGGAGGGCAGTTGTGGGCAGTTAGGGGTGACCAGGCCAGCAGAGGAGGGCAAGTTGGGGGTGACCAGGCTGGCAGAGGAGGGCAATTGGGGCAGACCAGACCAGCAAAGGAGGGCAGTTGAGGGGGGGCCCAGGACTGCAGGGGAGGACAGTTGGGGGGACCAGGACAGTAGGGGAGGGCAGTGTGGAGGGACCCAGGCTTGCAGGGGAGGGCAGTTGGGGGGGACCAGGCCTGCAGGGGAGGGCAGTTGTGGGTGATCAGGCCAACAGGGAGGGCAGTTGGGGGTGACCGGGCCAGCAGAGGAGGGCAGTTGGGGGTGACCAGGCCAGCAGGGGAGAACAGTTGGGGGGACCAGGCCAGCAGGGAAGGGCAGTTGGGGGGTGACCAGGCCTGCAGGGGAGGACAGTTGGGGCGGGGACCCAGGCCCTCAGGGAGGGCAGTTGGGAGGGACCAGGCCTGCAGGGGAGGACAGTTGCGGGGGGGGGGGGCAGGCTTGCAGGGGAGGGCAGTTAGGGGTGATCAGGCCAGCAGGGGAGGGCAGTTAAGGGTGACCGGGCCAGCAGGGGAGGGCAGTTGGGGGAGACCAGGCCAGCAGGGGAGGGCAGTTGGGGGGGACCAGGCCTGTAGGGGAGGGCAGTTGAGGGGGGACCAGGCCTGCAGGGAAGGACAGTTGAGGGGGACCAGGCCTGCAGGGGAGGACAGTTTGGGGGGACCAGAACATCAGGAGAGGGCAGTTGGGGGGGACCCAGGCCTGCAGGGGAGGGCAGTTGGGGGGGACCAGGCCAGCAGGGGAAGGCAGTTGGGGGGGGACCAGGCCAGCAGGGGAAGGCAGTTGGGGGGGACCAGGCCTGCAGGGTACAGCAGTTGGGGGGACCAGGCCTGCAGGGTACAGCAGTTGGGGAGGACCAGGCCTGCAGGTGAGGGCAGATAGGGGTGACCAGGCCAGCAGAGGAGGGCAGTTGGGGGAGACCAGGCCAGCAGGGGAGAACAGTTGGGGGGACCAGGCCAGCAGGGAAGGGCAGTTGGGGGAGGGGAGACCAGGCCTGCAGGGGAGGGCAGTTGAGGGGTGACCAGGCCTGCAGGGGAGGACAGTTGGGGGGGGGCAGGCTTGCAGGGGAAGGCAGTTAGGGGTGATCAGGCCAGCAGGGGAGGGCAGTTAAGGGTGACCGGGCCAGCAGGGGAGGGCAGTTGGGGGTGACCAGGCCTGCAGGTGAGGACAGTTAGGGGCAACCAGACTGGCAGGGTAGGGCAGTTGGGGGTGACCAGGCCTGCAGGGGAGGACAGTTGGGGCTGAGACCCAGGCCTTCAGGGAGGGCAGTTAGGGGTGACCAGGCCTGCAGGAGAGGACAGTTAAGGGTGACCAGACTGGCAGGGGAGGGCAGTTTGGGGTGACGAGGCCAGCAGGGGAGGGCAGTTAGGAGCAATTGGGCCTGCCGGGGAGCAATTAGGTATTGATCAGGCTGGCAGGCAGAAGCGGTTAGTGGCAATCAGGCAGAGGCAGGTGAGCAGTTTGGAGCCAGCAGTCCTGGATTGTGAGAGGGATGTCCAACCACCCATTTAAGTGGGTGGTTGGACATCCCTCAAGGGGTCCCAGATTGGAGAGAGTGCAGGCTGGGCTGACGGACAACCTGCCCCCCCCCCGACCCGCCCCGCACGAATTTCATGCACCAAGCCTCTAGTAAATACATTAATAAATAAATGACAAACGAACACAGAATGGCCATAACCTTCTTTGGAAATAACACAAAACGCCAGCATTTGGGTCCCTCAGTGAACCTGAGGGGGGGCCTGACTTTACTAAACCCTCCGTGAACCCTAACACAGAAAGGCCTACAATTTATCATCCCTCAGCACTGAGGTTCTGAAGGAGACCATCGATCACAAACATCTCTGCTGGAAACTCACTCCCTCTGTGATCTCCTTGTACACTGGCCCCCACATCCTTGAGTCTCCCCAGCATCTGAGGCTCAGCCCTCCTCTGGGAAGGGGTCAGAGATTGGAACAGGTCAGAGATATATAAAAAGTACTGGTTTTCTTCCCCAGCAGACTTAAGTAATCATATGCAATATAAACTAAACATCACTCAACTATGGACTGGATTGTAGAGACTATTATGGAATTATTGTTCATTTCAACAGGAGAGATAATGATTTCTGTGGCTGTGCAGGGAAGGTCCTTACCTGGGCAATGCCTGCTGGAGGATGTAGGGTTTGACCAGGAGTAAGCAAACTAAGGCTCCCAGGCCGAGTCTGGATTCAATCTGTTGTTTAAAAAGAGGTCTTATTGGACCACCCACCCCCTTTGTTTACATGGTGTCTGGCTGCTTTTGTGCCTCAGTGGCCTGGTCTGGTCGTTGTGACAGAGAAAATATGGCTCACAAAACCCAAAATTTACCACCTGGCTCTTCATAGAAAATAGATTGCTCACCCCTGAGTGAGACTATGATGTCTGCCACTTCCTTTCAAATTGTTCAGCAAAACAACAGCAACAAAAAACTGTGTGTGTGTGAGTGTGTGTGTGTGTGTGTGTGTGTGTGTGTACTGAGTGGCCAGATTATTATGACCACCTGACGTTTGTAGGCAAATTAGCTGTACACTGCATCGTATGGGATATGGAAGCCGAAGGCCTGTTCAAACACCTTTGCTGTCTGCAGTTACCAAGATAAAACATCTCCAATTTGCACAGGAACACAAGGATTGGACAGTCGAACATTGGAAAAAAGTCATGTGGTCCGATGAATCACGTTTCCAGTTGCATCATGCAGATGGCAGAGTGAGAATTTCACAGAAACAGCATGAAAGCATGCACCCTACATACATGAGTACAACCCTTCAAGCTGGTGAGGGCAGTGTTATGGTTTGGGGCATGTTTTCCTGGCATGATATGGGCCCTTTAATTCATGTGGAACAACGTCTGAATAGCATAACATACCTAAGTATCGTTGCTGATCAAGTTCATCCTATCATGTTGATGGCGTATCCCAATGGAGATGGCTTCTTCCAACAAGACAATGCACCATGCCACGGTGCTCATATTGTGCAGGAGTGGTTTCAAGAGCATGAGGGAGACTTTACCTTGCTTAGGTGGCCCCCACTATCACCAGATCTCAATCCAATTGAGCATTTGTGGGACGAAGTTAAAAGAGCCATCAGGCAGCTGGTTCCACAACCACCAAATCTCACAGAACTGGAAAGTGCTATTCATCAGACATGGTGTCAGATTCCTCGCATCACCTTTCAACATCTCGTGGAGTCAATGCCAAGAAGAATCGCTGCAGTATTGAAGGCAAAAGGTGGCCCAACGAAGTACTGATGGGGTAGTCATAATAATCTGGCCACTCAGTGTATATTTATACATATGCAGGGTGTCCCCAAACAATGTATACACACTTGAAGAGCTGGTAGCTCAGTTTTGAAAATGAAATGTATTTTAATAAACACTGCCTTTGTAGTCATTCAAAGTGTGTGTATACATTTTGGGGACATCCTATATATGTATGCACATATACTCTTGAATAATGTGGGGGTTTTGACTTCACAAAAATGTAGCTATTTAATAGCCTACTGCTGACTGGAAGCCTTAACACAAACAGTCAATTAGCACAGATTTTTATGTATTATATACTATCTATAATAATAAAAGCCTAATAAGCACCATCACAACCAAACGGATGACCAAACAGGCTGTGTGAGGCAATCAGGCTGGCAGGGGGGTTAGTGAGGGATGATCAAACGACTGAGCAGCAGGCTGCATGGGGTGACCAGGCCCGAAGGGGGGGCAGTTGGGGGTGACCAGGCTGGTGGTGGGGGGGAGGGCAGTAAGAGGCGATCAGGCTGACGGGGGGGGGGGCAGTTGGGGGTGACCAGGCTGGCAGGGGGCGCAGTTGGGGGTGACCTGGCCAGCAGGGGGGGGCAGTTAGCGGCGATCAGGCAGGCAGGCAGGTGAGCAGTTAGGAGCCAGTGGTCTCGGATTGTGAGAGGGATCCCAGATTGGAGAGGGTGCAGGCTGGGTTGAGGGGACCCCTCACCCATGCACGAATTTCATGCATCAGGCCTCTAGTATTCTCATACAGAAAAGCAACTGTTATTTTAAAAAATCCTAAGGAAGAGAAAATACATTTACAGTATTTATTGAAAAAATGCACATATAAGTGGACCCACGAAGCAGTTCAAACCTACTAGTATGTTGCTCAAGGGTCACCTGTACGTGTGTGTGTGTGTGTGTGTGTGTGTGTGTGTGTGTGTAGAGAGAGAAAGAGAAAGAGAGAGAGAAGGGATGCAAATGTGGCAAAAATTAATAATTGGTGAATTTAAGTAGAGAATATGAGTATTCATTTTATTTTTCTTTTAACCTTTCTGCAAGTTTGAAAATATTTTTCATAAAATGTTTTGAGAGTAAATATTACTTCACTTTAAAAACTCAAGAGAATCTCCTAAAAATATAATTCAATGGAAAATTAAATAAGCAAATCAATAACAATATAAATCTATAACTAGCAATTACAATGGGTTTTAAGGTAACGAGAACAATCTCATATATGATAGCAACAAAAAATATCAAACCTAAGGTTTAACTAAAAAACAATTGTGGAGTACTTAAATAATACAGTAAATTTTACCAAACTCCAAAAACTAGAAGCACATAAGTGAATATGAAGTACATAAGCATACTGTGAATGTTTGGCCAATACATTTGCAGGTGTTAATAAAAAAACAAACAAAAAAATTTTATCAAAGACAAAAAGAAGCTTTGAGTAACAGGAAGAACATACCACATTCCTAAACAAGAAGAGTCGATGACTTAATATTGTGAAAATATCCATCCTCCACAAATACAGCTCTAAGGTTGATGCAATTCCAATGAAAATCATCATGTGGCTTTTGTTGTTGGAGAGAGAAGAATAATGACAAAATCACTCAAATATATTGCTAGTAGGAAAAATGGGTACAATTAGCCAAGGTCATTTTAGAAATGAAGAATAATAAAAGTTTCTCACCATAATTAAGGTTAAGGTTTATTTTAAAACTACAATAATTAAGTAAGTAAATCTGGCTCAGGAATAATCAAAGAACAATCCGTGAAGAGATATATAAGAATTAAGAATCAAGGCAGCAAGTCCATGAGAGGAGAGAGGGCGGGTTGCCTGTCATACAGGGCTGGGACAATGGCTCACCACTTGGGAGAAAATGAAGTTAAAGCCCTATATCAAACCACACTCCAAGTGAAGGAAAATTAAGTGCAAAGAAACTAATTCATGAAAGCGATAGAAAATAATGTATATCAGTATTTTAGAAGCTTGTGGTGACACAGATCTTTCTAAGCATAAAACAAATAGTAAAAAGAAAAAGATGGATGTAGTTAGCTAGTAAAAATTTCCATCTTCTGTACATCTAAGAGGACTACAATAAAATTTAAGAAAAAAACAACACAACACTAAGGAAACTATCGGCAACATAAATGATCTTGAGGGGGCAATGTCCTCCCTATAGAATCACTATGAAGAAAAATGGGTTTTTTGTTTGTTTGTTTTAATGACCAAATGATATTAACCTACACTTCACAAAATAGGATAATTGTTGGGATTCAGAATGATTATTATTTCTTCTTTTTGCTCATATGCATTTTCTGAGTTTTTTACTGCCCCCAAAAATGTATAATTCCTGTAGAAAAAAATATATTCAGACTACCTAAGCTTCTTACAGAGGACTATAAACTCCAAGCTCTCCCAGAATGAGCAGGCCTGCAGCCTTATCAACAGCTCCCTATCCAGGCCAGAAATATACCTTCTTCATTTCCTTGAATCCTACAAAACCCACAGCTGGGTGATGCTATTACTTAATATTATAAACAAGGGAATGAAGGCTCAGAGGGGTTCAGCAAGCTTCCCCAGGTCACACAGCAGTGAGCAGTAGAGTTAGAACTGCATCCCAGGTTGACCTGACCACAAACTTTGCTCTTTCCCGGCCTCATTTCAGGAATCTTGGTTTGGGAGGCAGAAGGCCTGAGGCCTGATCCTCGCTCTGTCCTTAACTACACATGGCCTTGGCAAACCACTTCCCTGTTGACCCTCAGTTTTCTCCACTGTACAATGAGAAGTGGGTTGGCCCAACTGGTACATCAAGTTCCTTTCTTCTCAGAGACAGGGCAGATTTCTGTTCTCATAAAGCAGAAATGACCAGTGGCCAAGGACTGAGCTAAACCAGGGACCAGTGGCTTGGGGGCTAAAGCACATGGCCACACACAGATGCCCCACGCACGGGCTCACCTTGAATTCCTCGTGAATGCGCTCCTCCAGGACCTTGGCAGCCTTGCGGTCCTCCATCTCCACTTTCCACTTCTCCGCCATGATCCGGGCTTTCTCATTGGCCAGAGCATCCCGGAACTTCTTGGTGATCTCTGCCTCCTTCTGTCTCCTTCCAAGAGAACACCAGAAGGTGTAAGTTCGTGTGGGAAACTGAAGGTCTACATAACAATGTTAGAGGCAGAAATAGAATAGTGGGACTAGCTATAGTTATAAGAAATATTAATCATGTTCTGTTAGCTGTGATTGTTCTGTTCTGATTAAAGAAAGTACATTCTAACCTGGCTGGGAGTTATATGCCCTGGGACATTGGAGTTAACATCTGAATTCAGTCCATTCTCCTTTTCCCAGTACTGCCTACCATCATGGGAAGATGAACAACATTGTTGCTGAAACTATCTGGTCCCGGAGGCACCCACTTTTTGCTCTGCCAGCCCACATTGCCTATAGCCCTTATACCCATTCTTATTCCTTGTGCCTACTTCCCCATGCCAATAATTCCTTTTTCTCACTTTCCCATGAAATCTTTGTCCTTCTACCCAATATAAGCAGCTGGCTTATGGGAGGGGGTGGGTAGAGCAGATTTTTGTGGATGACCTGCTGCTCTCCCATACTGCCGGCACTACTGGAATAAACACTCATATATGACTTAACCCTGTCTCTGCTTAATTGGCTCAATTAGTGACAGGCAGCCCGGACCCAATAGTTGTCTGGCTTCAACAACAGAAATAAAAACTACAGACAGTTATTTCTTATCCTGTCAGGATGACAAATGTTTAAGGTCAACAAAACTTAATGTTGGCAAAGGTGGGGAGAAGTAGGCATTCTTCTGTATAGTCAGCAGAGTTGTTCTGAAAGCCAGGGAATAAAAGACTCCAAAGCCCATCTCTCACCCAAGTTTACAAAGGCAAAGGTAGAAGGTGTCCATCAGAGGATTTCATAGCATAAAGAATGGTGAACAACCTAAATGTCCATCAACAGAACCAGTAAGTTGGGTTTCCCATGTAATGAGAACACTATATAGTAATCTTAAATAATGCTGTGAATCTATATTAATCAATTTATCCCTGTATGAATAAAGCCATTTACAGAGCATATACAAACAGTCCCTGACTTATGGTGGTTTGATAACAGTTTTTTGGTTTTACAATGGTGCCAAAGCAATCCACATTCAGTAGAAACTGTACCTTGAATTTTGAATTTTGCTCTTTTCCTGGGCTATTGATGTAGAGGGCCCCTTGGGAAGGCACATGGGTCTCAGGAAAGAGATTTATACTCTCAAATGCTTAAATCTATGCTCAAAGCTCAAGGATGCTCTGTTAAGCATAGTCAGATTCTTGATTTCTTAAGTTTTGTTGATGAAATGTGGGAAAAGGTCAGAAAGCAGTTGCGTGACTGATACACAGCCAAAGGCCCAGGGAAGATTCCTATTCCTATTTTAATTCGTGATGGCCTTGATCCAGCACAGAAGAGTTTAAGAATGTCTAAGTGGGATGTGGCCACAGCTTTACAGCCTACAGTGGAAGGGTGTGAATCTCTAAGAATACCACCTCCCCCCTCTGCGCCTCCTCCACCTCCACGTGTCACTTCTGCGACCGCAGTCAAAAGCCCACCTGATAAAGATTTATCTCGTAATTATGAGCAGGAGCTAGACTCACAGGGGTCCTCAAACTTTTTAAACAGGGGGCCAGTTCACTGTTCCTCAGACTGTTGGAGGGCCGGACTATAGTTTAAAAAAAAAACTATGAACAAATTCCTATGCGCACTGCGGGCCCAGGACGAGTCGGCTGCTAAGCAGGACAGGCAGCGGCACCCGGCGAGCCAGATAAATGTCCTCAGCGGGCCGCATGTGGCCCGCGGGCTGTAGTTTGAGGACCCCTGAGCTAGAGTTTGAGGCAGAGCGGGACAAGCATCATTGTGAGCGGAATAAGAAAGGTTTTGCTCGCAGCTGCCCAGACTTTATGGCTGGATGCAGGTGCTTGGCCAAAAGTGACTTCATATTTCATGTTGTTGGAGGCTCAAACTAATTATATCAGGCTGAACCAAGGAGGACGGAAAAGGAATTTCTCAGCAATGAATCTTTATCCTAAAAAAATCTTTTTCTTTCCTTAAAAAATAAAAATAAATAAAAATTGAAATAATAATGAAAATAAAAACAGTAGACGCCAGACCATCACTGAATTTTCCCCCAAAGCAAGAAGGAGGTGTGGGAAGGAAGACACGTAGCGATCCAATATGGATGCCCACTCTCCCAGTATGCCAATTTAAAGTTTCCTTTCTCGCCATGAAAAAGTCTTCTCGCCTTAAAATTTTAGAAATGTGTCTGGAATTTCTGTGCTCGTGGGGAGAGAAGCCCAGCTTAAAAACAAATGCACACAACTGCCCACTTTTTGGACATATTAGATAGGGTTTTAAGCTGGAGACTCTCTGCAAAAGCTACAGAAAAAGAAAAACCCAGAAGTGGGGTTTTTTTTCCTAAGAAAAAATGGCGAAAAAGTCTTCTCAAAAGAAATTCAAGCTAATTCCAGCAACAGTATTCGCATTTCCATAATAAAGAGTAGTTTTTAAAATACTAATGAACCTCGGTCAAAGTTAACTTTTAAGGCCTTCAAGAAAATAAGTAAATTTGTCTCTGTTATAGAATTTATCCAAAGTAAATGCTTTAAAATAATTATAATTGACTCTAGAATCTCAAAGAAATTATTGAAATAATGTATTAATTATAAAGATCTAAGTAGCCCAGGTAACTGGCTACGCCTTTTGTTAATGGAGGAAGAAGGCTAGCTGCCCTTCCCCCAGCAGGACAGGTTGACCAGTTCCCGCCAGTAGCCATTCTTTAGGACAAGTTTGCATTTGAATACTTGCAGACTTGCTACTCAATTCCCCCGGGCAAAGGAAAATCATGGCCACTTTAAAAGGTCAAGTGGCTAGGCTGGGCCTGTTAACCAAGTGATAAAAACTTGTTTAATAATCTGAGTTTGCTTCCTCATGAGAAAAACCTAGAGGACAGAATTGAAGCTATTAATTGATTATGTCTTGTATTTTTCTTAAAAATATAAAAGTGTTATTAATCTAGGAACTGCTAAATGTTTGACTTGTCAGCTTTAAAAGTTCAAAGTGCAAATTGAATTGGGAGAAATTATATAATTGTGGTAACTAAATGCCTAGAGTATAGCAATTTATTTTGAGAAAATAATTTTTGTGTTTTCTCTGATAATTAGGAATTCAAAATATGTTACTTATTGGTCTAATTTAAAAAGGGAGGATTAATTCTGTGATCCCAACCAAATTCTTTAATAACGTAATTGATATTCTTTAAGATAATTTAAGTATATAATCTTTAAAACATACATATATATATATATATATATATATATATAATCAGCCGTGGGCAAACTACGGCCCGTGGGCTGGATCTGGCCCCTTCGGCTGTTCTATCCAGCCCACGGAGCCGAAAGAGCGGAGGGTTCTCTTGCTCTCCCCTCCGCTCCTTTACTTTGAATTTATATTAGTTCACACAAACACTCCATCCATGCTTTTGTTCCGACCCTCCGGTCCAGTTTAAGAACCCATTGTGGCCCTCGAGTCAAAAAGTTTGCCCACCCCTGATTATATATATATATATATATATATATATATATATATATATATATATTATCTTTCCAAGTTATTTCAAGACTTTGAGAATAACTTTCGGACATTTCATGGGCCCTGAAATGTTTTCAAAAGTCTGTTCTCTCTTAAAAGAAATATTTTTTAATTAAACCAATTGATACTTGAAATCGCATGGAAAGCTTTATCAAATAAAAATTAATCAATATATTTTACTTATATACATATATTAAATGTTATGAAGGTTTTGGCCTCTAAGGAGGGCAAAATATTTCTTAAAATCCAATAGCAAAATTTTAAGACGGAATTTAAAGTAACAAAAAGTCTGTAGCTGCCTGCATTCTTAATTAAGCTAGAGGCAGGGCAACATTTGTGGCTTGTGAATCAGATGTAAACATTTACTAAATTTGCTTTGCTTTTTAAATGAAGACACCTACTTTAATTATTTAAATAAATTAGCTTTTAAATTATAATCAAGGTTTTCAGCTAAATGAAAAGCCAATATTTTTATAAACAATTCTAATAAAGACCAGAAACAGCTAGTGATATTTTTGTTTGTCTGCAATATAAATCTGACTGTCTTTTAAAAGAATGGATTAGACAGCCTCCATGATGGCCACATAGCTTGCCGGTCCCCTGGGGGCTGCCATCTTGAAACAGCAGGGGCCAACCCCCTTCCTTTGAATAAGCCAATGTCTTTGTAAGCAATTTGATTAAGTCTTCTAAGAAAGTTACTGAGACCTCCCATGACCCCTCTGTATATGCAAATAAGCCTAAAGGGATACTCTTTAAAAATAAAATTGTAAATTTAATAAAAAAGAGAAATTTGAAAATTTTGAAATCTCTTTCACTGATATTTACAGTGTAAACTAAGATTGTTGTTAAAGTATTAAATCTGACAGTAAATTAGTAGTCAACTTTAACATAAAAGTGCTTGTGATATGGCTACTCGGACGTATGGCCCAGTACTTATTATTGGTGTAAAGAAAGACAAAGATTTTTAAATAAAACTCTCCGTACCCTGAAAATTATTCTGGAAGGAAATAAAGAGATTTCCTTTAAATGTTGTAAGGATTGTAATTGAAAGTCAATATATTTGGCCTCATAAACTGAAGTAAATAATTTGTGTTTTTGCCTCCCTGATAAAGTTTATGTTAAAGTTATTTAAAGACTAATTGTAGAAGTTTACAAGTGAAGTTAAAAAATAAACCGTGTTTCAAATTATTTAAAATTGGCTACTTGAAATAAGTGAATATTCAAGAAAATTTAATTGTACTGGACAAAAACCTGTTTCTAAAGTATTAACTAAAATTTTTATTGATAGTTCATCTCAATAGTAAAATTGCTTAACATGCAATGAATCCAAAGCAGTCATATTTCTGTGCAAAAATTAGAATTACCTCAGGCATTAACCATTTTTACAGATGGATCCAGTTCTGGAAAGGCTGGATCTACTGCACCAGGGGAGCAAAGGTCCTTCAAACCCCTTATATTTCAGTAGAAATACAAACTCTTATTTATGTCTTAACAGATTTTGCTACAGAGTCCATCAACCTATAGTGATAGTGCTTATGTGGTAAGTATGGCCAAAATTATTGAAACAGCTGCTATAAGGCACACTAATTCAGAGGAACTTTTTCAATTATTTTTCAGCCTTCAAAATGTTATTTGAGAACGACAATTTCCATGTTATATTGGAAGCAATGTCCTCAGAGTGTTATCCACCTCTCTGTGCCAACTTCAGGGGTAAATCCCCGAGGACTTAAACCTAATCAAATCTGGCAAATGGATGTCACTCAATAGTGGAAAGAGTCAATCGTACTCTTAAAATGCAACTACTAAAACAAAAAGGGGGAGACGGATGTTATGTGTCACCTCAAAGCAAACTCAGTCATGCTCTTTTATACTTTAAAATCTTTTGAATTGTGATGCAGAGGATTGTACAGCAACTGAAAGGCATCAGGCCTCCTGTACAATAGCCTCCGCCAAGTTAGCTAGGTGGAAGGAAGCACAAACCAGACAAGAGTTTTATCAGATTCAGTAATAATGTGGGGAAGAGGTTGTGTTTTGCATCTTTCCAGAAGGTGCTTCTAACCTCATCTGGGTGCCAGAGCGAGCAGTGCGTCACCACCATGGACCTGGGAGAACAACTCATCCCACCATTCAAGATGCTGAAGATCACACCTTTGGTGATGATGCCAGCCCAGCCGCTGGCCCCAAAGGAGAGAAGCAGAAGGCAGCTGGCCAAAACCACTCGAGAAGCTAGTGTCCCCACATGGGGTCCACTGAAGAAGCTGACCACCGATGCTCAGCAAGTGGTGAAAGAACAGAGGGTTCAGTCATCAGCAAGCTCCTACAATCTCAAGTCTGAAGGCTCCAACTGGATGTCCACAAGCTACATTTAAAAATGAAAAACAGGAGAAATGTAGAGGGCTCCCTGGGAAGGCACATGGGCATTCCTTAATTATTGTCAGCTGAACCCAGTGGTGTTGGCAAAACCACGCCCGGGGAACACGCCTTGCCAAAAGGGCAAGGGTGTTGTCAGCTTGACCTTCATTTCAGCCCGTGCTGTGGGGAAGTGGTTTTGATATCTAAATCCAGCCTAGCACCAGGAATGCTCAGGGCCTACTCAAGAATGCAAATAATCTCCTTTTGTCTTGACCTTTTGGTGAAACTTCCTGATATTTGGGATATAAAATAAACTCGCTGGATTGGCTCTGGGTCACTGTCCCTCTCTCTCCATCAGAAGAGGACGGTGGTCCCACCCAGTCCCAGCTTTTTCCTTCTATCTCTGTGTCTTGTCGCTTTCTTTTATTTCTCAATCCCCAGCCGCCCCTACTCAGGAACTGGACCCACTCTCTAGCCACGCTGGATGCGGAAAGAGAGAAATACCTACATATTGATATGCTGTAAGATACTCTCTGGAGAGCCACAGCTCTCAGATCACAAGGGTCAACAACCACACTGGTGTATTCATTGTGTTGGATGACTTTGCCAACTGTGGGCTAATGTAAGTGTTCTGAGCACGTTTAAGGTGGGCTAGGCTAAGCTGTGATGTTCGGTACATTAAGGTGCAGCAAAAGCATTTTCAACTTATGATATTTTCCATTCACAATGGGTACATCAGGACAAAACCCCATTGTAAGTCAAGAACAGGGGTGGGCAAACTTTTTGACTCGAGGGCCACAATGGGTTCTTAAACTGGACCGGAGGGTCGGAACAAAAGCATGGATGGAGTGTTTGTGTGAACTAATATAAATTCAAAGTAAAGGAGCATAGGGGAGAGCAGATAGAACAGCCGGATCCGGCCCGCGGGCCGTAGTTTGCCCAAGGCTGGTCAAGAAGCATCTGTTGCTTAAATGCTCACTGTGGTTATCTTAGGTGGCAGATGTTGGGTTGTTGTTAACAATTTTACAGTTAAAACACTGTCACTATGCCTGACCAGTGTAGCTCAGCAGTTGAGCGACCCAGAAACAAAGAGGCCACAGGTTTGATTCAATGGTCAGGGCACATGCTTGGGTTGCAGACTCCATTCCCTGTGGAGGAGGTGGAGGAGGCAGCCGATTAATGATGTTTCCTTCTCAATCGATGTTTCTGTCTCTTGATCCCTCTCCCTTCCTCTCTCTCTAAAAAAATTAAAAAAAATAAAAACGTATTTTAAAAGATAAAATAAAGATGAGGAAACTTAAGCATAAAAAGGTTATAAACAAAAACAATGTCACTAAAAATTAGGTGGCGGGGGGAGGGGATGTTGGCATCCAAGCTTGGTTAAAAGATGTTAAAAGTTGTTTATAAAAGAATTCTGATTCCAAATCTCACTGGGGACTCAAATGTTCATGAAAGATAAACAAGCAGATAATAAAAGTGAATCCAATCTGCCTACTGTCCCAGGAACCACTCGGTGAGAGAAAAAGCCACATCCAATAGAAGCAGTGTTGTTATACCCATACCACAGATGTGAAAACTGAGGCCCCAAATAGCTCAATTCTAATCGGTGGAGCCAGGATTTGAATCCATAAGGTCTGTCTGAAGCAAGACTTTGATGTTTGGTCACCTAACAGCCAGCCAACTGCCTGGCACCTCCGCCCTCTGACCCATAACCACTTGTCCTTAACTGGGACCCACCCCAAGGCTCTGAGTTCAGGCCCCACATGACACCCATTGGCACCTCTCACCAGAGCTCCTCGGCCTCCCTCTGTGCCTGCAGCCATGCCTTCTCTGCAATCAGCTCCTCCGAGATCTCTTCATAGGGCTTGTCGCCAGGGCCTTCTCCCATGATCCAGACCCAGACCTCGCCATCTTCCCCCAGTAGCCACTGGATGTGCTTGTCACTTGCTGCTTCACAACGTAAGGAGGAACAAGAAAGGAAGAAGAACGGGTCTGAGTTCTAAGTAGTAAGAAATGGCCAAGTTTGGCCATTGGTACACAACCACTCTACAGTACTGTCATCAACAAAGAGGATTCCAGAGAGATACAGGCCTGAGTGCAGGTCCATGGCCATCTCTCCCTCCCACTCCCTCTGGGGAGCAGCACAGCAGCCAAGTCAGCCTGCTGAAGCGGGTGTCCAAGTCTGGGACTGTGTCTGAGGCTGAGTGCCCTGACATCTTCAGCAGAGAGAACATCAGCGACAGCGCAGCACTCCCTGAAGGAAGTGACTGTGCCACCCGTAGACCAAGGCAGTTAAGGGCCAGTGAGCCTGCTCCTCTGTCCTCTCCCCTCCCCCCGCCAGCACGCCTCCTGTCCACTGGCTGAAAATAAGGAATTGGAGATGGTGGCGTTGCAAGGTGAAGCAGCTAAGCCTTGAGTCTCCCTGACCCACATCCACCAGTAACATAAGCAAGAACAAAACCTATGTCTCATTAAGCTACTGAGATTTTTCAGTTTTCCTACTGCAACAGATCCTATTGATTACCATGACTAAAATGGAAATCTATCCCAAAACTGGGTACCACTGAAACAGAAACAGAAACTACGGGTCACTACCTAAGCAGTTGTGTGTCCGGTGATGTTCAGCAGGCTAAATGGCTGGCGATCCACATTATGCAGGAGTAAAACATTGGGTGAAATTGTTGGGCACTGTAATGTAAAAGGCAGACCCTCCTGCCCTCTGAATGTGTCACTCTGAGGGGAGAGACTGGAGAATAGGAAATCGGTAATGTGTGTTGGTTGCCAGTGGCTGTGTTTGGGAAGGTGTTAAGAGAAAGAAACTAGTTCAAGAAAGAATTGAATGCTTTGCAAGTGGAAATGAAAGGAAATAGAGAAAATACGGAAATTTGGGACTTTGTAAGATTGGGAAAACCACCTCCTTCTAGAGCCCAAATTGCAAGAGATGGGGTTTTTAAAGGTCTTGCATGACAGCCCCATAAAACCTGTCAGGTGAATAAAGCGGGCTGGGTACAGAGCCTGTGGCAGCCATGAGAATGTACCCAGACACCCAACCAGGGGGCATAATGCAACCAGCACTCCAGCTCCGGTGTCTGTTCAAGGCCATGCTCACAGAGTCAGCTCCCAGCCTTTGGCTGAGCATGGCAGGCTTATTCCTGGGAGACAGCAGACGCCTCTGGTGGGAAACTTCCATGAGGCCTGGACAGACCTTCCTTGGATGGCACATCTGCCCAGAATACCTCCACCCAACCTGACTTTTCTGTCCTTCACTCAACTAACCTTTGATTGCTCAGGACTTAAAACATCCATCTGGTACGCAACCTTGATGACCAGGAGGCAGGTTCCAAAGGCCACGCTGGTCCAGGGAGGGCATCCTCAGCACTCACTTCAGATGAGACCAAGGGGAATAAGGAGCAAGGAGGAGCCCCCTCGAGGGCCCAGTCAGCATCCTCTCAAGGCTCTCCCTTCGCTGCCAGGGCAGGTGAACTTCACAGAGCCTGACCTAGCGGACTTCAGGAATGCCAGACTGGTCACTGTGTGGGACTCACAGTCTCTCTTCCCCACAGAGGATATTCTGACCCTACTGCACCACAATATTCTGTCTTAAAGGTGTGTGTATTGGCGGGGGTGGGGGGGGGGGGTGGGGAGGTGTGTTCAAGTGACATGTCTTTTCAGCCACATCCAGACCTTATAGAGATGAATACTGAACCCTTGCAGGCTTTGGGCCAGGTGTAGTAACTGGATGTGACTTGAGGGTGTCCACCTTAAGGGCGGGGTGAATGCATTTATATGGGGGAAAGAACAAAATGCATGAGTGACCAACAGTGACAACTTGGGACAGTGACTTGCTATGTCAGCACCCAGTTTTCTCTTCCTGAGCCCAGCAGATGATACCTTTCTTGTCTTCCTTTCAGTGCCATGGAGTCATGTGACTGAATCCTAGCCTGTGACATGTCAGGGGAAGTGATTTGTGCCACTTTCAAGCTGAAGCTGTTGGCAGCCAGTGTGCCTTGCCCACATTCTGTCTCTTGTCCCGGATGGTGGAATTGCAAGAAAAAAGCAGCCTGACCCATGAGTCAATGTTTGAAAGCAAAGCACAGAGAACTCCCTAATCCACATCAAACTGTGACGAATTCAGAAATAAACCTCCATTGTATTAACCCACTGAAATGTCAGTGTTTCCGGTTGCAGAAGGCAGCATTAATCCCCCAATATAGACCATCGTTATTTTTAGATGTTGAAAGCAATAGTAATAGAGGAACACCAGTTTGATTATGAAGAATAGAGCTGGAAGGCAACAACTACCAGAACTATAAAACTTCCAAATTAATAGTGGAAGAACGTAAGTGGTAAGAGGCTTACCAATCCTACAAAACTAAGGAAACGGAAAAGTGAAAACAACAAAAACTGTACAGCTATTAAAGCACACAATTACCTCCCTGCCATCCATGCCGGCCCCCCTCCCTGCCTTCTCAGAAAACCCTGATTTGTTCAGGGAGTAACAGAGAACCCTCAGTTCCAGGACAGGCAAGTTTCTACCCTACCTCAAAGGGCAAATCAAACTGGTCTAAACCCATCACATTCTATGATCTCCTCGGCAAACAATTGATCTAGACGTGACCAGATGTCCCATTTCTGACAAAGTAGATGTAGACAGAAGTCCCAGCAAAGGGTTTCTTTCTCCAAACAGAAGGTGAAGACTCCTTAGGAGAAACCCATTGGCACCTGTTACTTGTGTTCATATTTTTGACACTTTACTCTTTTATCTCACCTCCTCCTTCCACCCTGAATGAAGAAGTGATGCTGGAGTTGCTGGAAGACTTTGCAGCCCTCAGGAAGAAAGCCATATGCCGAAGAAAATAGAGGGAGACAGGCCCTTGATGATTTTGTTAAGCAGATAAACTAAGTCTATACATTGAAGTTCATCTCCAGATTTCTTGTCATTTGAGAAAAATAAGGAACTTGGAATAATAAAGTTCTGTAATTATTAAATAAAACTAGAGGCCCAATGCATGAAATTCGTGCAAGAGTAGGCCTTCCTTCCCCCGGCTGCTGGCACCAGCTTCCCTCTAGCACCTGGGACCCGGGCTGGCTTCCCTCCAGCTGCCCACTGGCATCAGGACCCTGGCTGGCTACCCCTGTCCAGCCCCAGCTTCGTCAGGAAGGGCATCCAGAATGATGTCCAGAAGATGTCTGGTCTAATTAGCATATTACCCTTTTATTATTATAGATATAATTCTATAAATATGAAAGATTTATTTTTTAAACAACTGTTAGTCATGTATCATGTTATTTACAGTCAAGCATATCCCCCCTAACAGATACAGGTAACAAACAAAAGAACACAGAAGCTCTAAACCCTCAGTATACTTATTAACATGAAAACGTGAACAGAATTAATTCCCCAATTAAAAATCTGAGACTTTATTTTTTATCAGATGTGATTAAAAAATAAAATCCATTTGTGCATTATTTAAATATAAGACATTTGAAAAAAAAAAGGTTAAAAATAAAGAAGTAGGCAATAATGGATGGTAGTGCAAAGACAAGCAAAAAGAAAGTGGAAGTGACCAGGTCAGACAAAGCAAATTCAAGGACAAATGTGTTTATACAAAGAAGAATATGTGACAATAAAAGATGCAACCCACAATGATACAACAGTCACAAAACTTTATATAACATACAACAGAGCAGACAATTACATGAAACAAAACCCCCTAACAATGCAGAGAATTTGAAAGTGCATATATACTCATGGTGGGGAGTTTTACCACATTTATTTCAGAAGTTGGTGGACCAAATAGATCTTTTAAATTAATAATATAGTCAACTAATTTTAATTACCAACTAAAGGACTTTTTTCATAAATATTGAGAATATATTTTATTTATTTTGATCTTGAAATTATGAGAAAAAATGTATAGGCCATATTCTCTAATAATAATACAAAAATTAGAAATCAATGGAGGGAAGAGCTATTAAAAATATTAACTGCCCAATATTCAAAAAAATATCCTTTATAACCCATAAATCTCAGAAGAAATCAAAATTGAAAGTATACATTATCTAGCAGTGGAAATGTAGCAAAAAATATGAACACAAGTAACAGTGAGCTCAAAAGAAAAATTATAGGCTTAAGGCCTTTTCTTTTTGATGTCCCCATGAAGATATACCTCTCTTCTCCAAACATATAACAGTAGTAGATACAAAAGAAAAAGAAAAATGCATAGCAATATAAGAAATACCTCCACGGAATCCATACCCAACCAAAGTGTGGAACAGTGAGCCTGTGGCAGCCCGAGGCTTCTTTGTGGTCACCAGGAGTATGACGCCTGCAGGTAAAGGGGGCCTCTCCAGAATAAGCAGGGGCCTGAACAGGTCATTATTGAAGACCTGTGGCTGCCAAAGAGAGCGTGGCAAGAAGAACTGGAAATGAAGTTGGAGGGGCAGTGGCAGCCCCAATCATGATGGACATTGTAGGCCTTGGTGCGGGCTTGGATGTTATTCTGTGTGAGATGGGAAGCCATTAGAAGTGGGGGGTGGGGAACGTAGCATACACAGTCTCATTCATATTTCAAAATGTTCACTCTCCCAGCTGTGTGGAACACAAATGAGCGCATGAAAACCTGTAGGCCCGTTAGCATTTGTAATAGTCCGGTGAAGAACAACCATGTCTTACACTGAGGAGGTACTGGTGGGGGAGGTGTAAAGTGGTTAAGGTTTATGATATATTCTACAGGAAAAGGCAATATTTGCTTGCATTTTAGATATGAATTGTGAAAGGCAAAAAAAAAAAAGAGAAAGAAACAAAACTCCAATGTTTCAAGTTAAGCAACAGAATCAGTATTTCAGCTTAAGCAAGAGAACGAATGGTGATGTACTGAAATGGGTAATGTGGAAGAAACAGCTTGGATAAATCAGCAATTCTGTTGTGGCTAGATTAGTTTGAGATGCTTATTAGACACCTTATAGGAAGTTGGATACAACAGAGTTCAGAGGAGAGGTTGGAACTAGGATATAAATGTTTGGAGTCATCAGTGTATGGACATTAAATGCCACAAAACTGGGTGAGGGCAGGTAGAGAGTGAGTACACATGGAAAAGAGATGAAGTTCAAGGAAGAGGCCAGGACCCCAACATTTAGGAGAGGACCCCTAAAGGATACAAGAACAAAGAAGCCTGTGATGCAGAACAGCCAACAGAAAGCTCTACCCCGGAAGCCAGGGGGCGACAGAATTCAGGAATTAGGAGAGACCAGCTGTATCGCAGGCTGCTGATGTGGATAGATAAGACTGAGAACTGACCACTGATTCAGCCACATGGAGGTCACAGTGATCTTGATAAGAGTGGTTTCGTGAGTTTGTGAAAAGGGATGCTTGGAAACTGGAAACTTTTAGAAGAAAATATAAAAGCATATCATTATAACTTTGTGGAAAAGAAGAATTTCTTCTGCAAGACATAAAAAGAATAAACTGCAAGAGACTGCTGATAAATTTGAATACAGATTAAAATTCGAAATTTCTACACAAGAAAACACACCATGGAGACAATTAAAATCCAGCAAATGAGAGAAGCTATTTGAATACACATAACTGTCAAATGATTGTAACAATTAATAAAAGCAATAATAACGGCTAACAATTATAGAGGGCTTATCTGCTAATCACAGTTCAACTCATTTTACATGTATCTACTAATTAATGTCTAGGACAATCTTTCTCTATTAGGGTCCTGTGAGAGAAATAAACCCTATAAAACAATTTGAGCCCAACTGGCATAGCTCGGTGGCTGAGCATCAACCTATGAACCAGGAGGTCACGGTTCAATTCTTGGTCAGGGCACATACCTGGGTTTCAGGCTTGATCCCCAATGTGGGGCATGCAGGAGGCAGCTGACCAATGATTCTCTCTCATCAATGATGTTTCTATCTTTCTCTCTCTCCCTTCCTCTCTGAAATCAGTAAAAATATATTTTTTAAATGAAATAGAGACAAATTTAACAAAATGTGTTGTCTCATCGCAAAAACATTTGCTGAGAGAAATTGAAGACATATTAATGCAGCTGAGTTTCTCAGTCTCTACAATCATGTGAGCCAATTCCTTAAAATAGAGAGATAGATTGATAATAGATAATAGGTAGGTAGATAGATAGATAGATAGATAGATACATAGATAGATACATAGATACATAGATACATAGATACATAGATAGATAATTAGATAGATACATAGATAGATATATAGATAGATAGATGATAGATAGAATCTCCTAAGGGACCAGCCTCTTCCAGTGTAATGGTGCCTTCCAGTGAATCCTGCAGGGAATGGCTGCCAGCAGCTGTTGTGTTCTCTGGGCCAGGTGCCTTTTGTTTTAAGTGGTGAGCCTTAACCTTCTGGGAGGTGGGGAGGGGAGAACTCAACTAGGCACATGATAAATGTGCTTATGTTTATTGGGTTCCTTCAACATACCAGGTTTAACTGAGACCATCTCATTTCATCTTCCCCACAAATCTGAGATAAGGTCTCTCATCACCATCTCTAATCTACATATGGTAAGAGGAAACTGAGGCTCAGGGAGGCTTGAGTAACTTGCTAACCTCAAGTTAATTAATGGAAAATAGGAAGAGGGCAGAGCCAACATTGGAAATAGGTACTCTGACCACTGCACAACTGCCTCTTACACAAAGGATGTGAAAGCCCACACGGTATGGGCATAAGAGTAATTGTCAGTAACGCCAGGCTGTTTCCTGTTGTACTCAGAACCACTTACTGAGACTCAGCAACACAGACACGGGGTCAGTCAGTCACGTTAACCATCCTCCCATTACTCCCTCCAACCTTGTGACTGTACAATTGAAGCATCCATCTTACATAAAAACTGCTGTTTGAAATTTTAACCCCTGATATTTGGCTTCTGTAAATGCTTGCTTGCTTAAATAATAAGGAAAATAAGACTACTCCCACTTCAGAGAGGCCATTAAACCTTCCCCGGATGAAATTATCAGTGCTGGCACCAGGCCAAGCCTTTGGTTGAGGTCTCAAGGCCCCAGCACATAGGGGCTCTTTAAGAATTTGCAAAGGGGGGGTGGGGGAAATGGTGACGGAATAGACAGACATGTTCCGAGCCTTGTCCCAGAGCAGAAAGAAAGAACAGCTGAGGGTCGCACGAGGAGTGTTTGTTGGCAAGTTAAGGGGCAGGTAAATTCCAAGAGAAGGTGGGGGACTGCTAGACAGGGTTCCCCTGACCGGACAGCCCCCACTGCGGCTGGGTCCCCTCCTGGAGCTACAGGCTCGGACATGGAGACTGCGCCATCTTGAAAGGGAAAGTGGAGCTTATCTGAAGCCCGAAAACCCACAACTGCGGCACCCACCGAACAGCTGCAAGCCCCTGAATACCGGTCCCCAATTGGCACAAACTCATGGATGCAGAGGAGCTCTACACTCCACCACGGAAAGGAGAGAGAGAACTACATAACCAGACATCCAGAGAAGAGAGACCATGGGGAGACAAAGAAACAGCCCTCATATGAAAGAAAAGCAGGCATCACCAGAAAAGGAAGTAAACGAAATGGAGGCAAGCAACCTTCCAGAGAAAGAATTCAGAGAAATGGTCATAAGGTGGCTGAAAAGAATGGAAGACAAATTCAACAATATGAGTAAGCACCAAGAGGAAATGAAGAAGAACCAAGAAGAAATGAAAAATGACATCGCTGCTATAAAGAACTCAATAGAAAGCCTCAAGAGTAGACTAGAAGAAGCAGAGGACCGCATCAGTGAGCTAGAAGACAAGATGGGAAAAAATACCAAAGTAGAGTAGCTTCTAGAAAAAAAAAATTAAAAAGCAGGAGGAGAGCCTGAGGGAACTTTGGGACAACAAGAAACAAAACAACATCCACATAATAGGGGTTACAGAAGGAAAGGAAACTGAGCAAGGAATAGAAAACCTATTTGAAGAAATAATGACAGAAAACTTCCCTGATATAGGGAAGAAAAAACCCACACAAATCCAAGAAGTTCACAGCGTCCCAAGCAAAATGAACCCAAAAAGACTGACGCCAAGGCACATTATAATTAAATTGGCAAACACCAACGACAAAGTAAGAATCTTAAAAGCGGCAAGAGAGAGACAGAAAGTTACATACAAAGGAACCCCCATCAGACTAGCAACTGATTTCTCAACAGAAACTCATCAGGCCAGAAGGGAGTGGAATGAAATATACAAAGTCATGCAAGGGAAGGGTCTGAATCCAAGAATACTGTACCCAGCAAGGCTATCAATCAAAATTGAAGGTGAAATCAGGAGCTTCACAGACAAAAAAGGACTAAGGGAATTTATTACCACCAAACCAGCAATGCAAGAAATGCTAAAGGGTCTGCTGTAAAAAAAAGAAATAGGAAGAGAAGAAGGAACAAGGGGGTAAAGAATAAAAATGGCGACAAATAAGTACCTATCAATAATAACTTTAAATGTAAATGGATTAAATGCCCCAATCAAAAGACATAGGGTAACGGATTGGATAATAAAACAAGACCCATATATCTGCTGTCTACAAGAAACCCACCTCAGAAAAAAAGATGCACACAGACCTAGGGTGAAGGGATGGAAAAAGGTCTTCCAGGTGAATGGAAATGAAAAAAAAGCTGGGGTAGCAATACTTATATCTGACAAATTAGATCTCAAAGTGAAGGACATAACAAGAGATAAGGAAGGCCACTTCATAATACTAAACGGAGCAATCCAACAAGATGAAATAACTCTGGTAAGCATATATGCACCCAATACAGGAGCACCCAAATACATAAAAAAACTCCTGGAGGATATCAAGGGAGAGATTGACAGCAATACAATCATAGTAGGAGACTTTAATACCCCACTATCACCATTGGACAAATCCTCTAAACAAAAAATCAGCAAAGAAACATCAATCCTAAATGACTCGCTAAACCAGATGGAATTAATTGACATCTTCAGAACATTTCACCCGAAAACCACAGAATATACATTATTCTCAAGTGCTCATGGGTCATTTTCAAAGATAGACCATATGTTGGGACATAGGCAAAGTCTCTTCAAATTCAAGAAGATAGAAATCATATCAAGCATCTTCTCAGACCACAGTGGCATAAAACTGGAAATCAACTACAATAAAAACAATCCAAAGAAATCAAACACATGGAGACTAAACAGCATGCTATTAAACAATGACTGGGTTACCAGAGAGATCAAGGAAGAAATAAAAAAAATCATGGCAACAAATGACAATGAAAACACAACAATCCAAAATCTATGGGGCACAGCAAAAGCAGTCTTGAGAGGGAAGTTCATAGCTCTACAAACACACTGCAAAAAACAAGAAACAACGGTAATAAATTACCTAACCCTACAACTCAAAGAGTTAGAAAGAGATCAACAAGAAAAGCCCAGTGTAAGCAGAAGAAAGAAAATAATAAAGATCAGAGTGGAGATAAACTACATAGAGACCAAAGAAACAATACAAAAGATCAACAAAACCAAGAGCTGGTTCTTTGAAAGGATAAACAAGATTGATGAACCTCTAGCCAGGCTCACCAAGAAGCAAAGAGAGAGGACCCAAATAAACAAAATCAGAAATATAAGAGGTGAAATAACAACAGATCCCGCCGAAATACAAAGGATTGTTAAAAAATACTACAAACAACTCTATTCCAACAAACTGGACAACCTGGAGGAAATGGACATATTCCTAGAAAAATATAACCTTCCAAAACTCAATCAGGAAGAATCTAAACAGCTCAATATGCCAGTAACTATGGAAGAAATTGAAGCAGTCATCAAAAAGCTTCCAGCAAACAAAAGCCCAGGGCCAGATGGCTTCACAGGAGAGTTCTACCAAACATTCAAGGAAGAACTAAAACCTATCCTCCTCAGACTATTCCAAAAAATTCAAGAGGAAGGAACACTTCCAAGCTCCTACTATGAAGCCAGCATCACCCTAATACCAAAACCAGATAAAGACAACACAATGAAAGAGAATTACAGGCCAATATCCCTCATGAATGTAGATGCCAAAATCCTCAACAAAATTCTAGCAAATCGGATCCAGCAGTACATCAAAAAGATCATACACCATGACCAAGTAGGATTTATCCCAGGAATGCAAGGATGGTACAATATCCACAAATCAATTAACGTGATACATCACATAAACAAATTGAGAGATAAAAATCGCATATCATATCAACTGATGCAGAAAAAGCATTTGACAAAATCCAACACCCTTTCTTGATAAAAACTCAACAAGGTGGGAATAGAAGGATCATACCTCAACATAATAAAAGCTATATATGATAAACCCACAGCTAACATCATACTCAATGGGCAAAAACTAAAACCATTTCCCCTAAGAACAGGAACAAGACAAGGATGCCCACTCTCACCACTCCTGTTTGACATAGTACTGGAAGTATTAGCCATTGCAATTAGACAAGAAAAAGAAATAAAAGGCATCCAAATTGGAAAAGAAGAAGTAAAGCTTCCTTATTTGCAGATGACATGATATTGTACTTAAAAAATCCGAAAGACTCCATCAAAAAACTAACAGACTTAATAAATGAATTCGGCAATGTAGCAGGATACAAAATTAACGCCAAGAAATCTATGGCATTTCTATACACCAATAGTGAACTTACAGAAAGAGAGACTTAAAAAGCAATCCCATTTACCATCGCACCAAAAAAATTAGATACCTAGGAATAAACTTAACCAAGGAGGTAAAAGACCTATAAGCGGAAAACTACAGGACACTGAAAAAAGAGATAGAGGAAGACATAAACAGATGGAAGAACATACCATGTTCATGGATTCGTAGAATCAACATCATTAAAATGTCCATACTACCCAAAGCAATCTATAGATTCAATGCACTCCCCATTAAAATACCAACAGCATACTTCACAGACCTAGAAAGAACTCTCCAAAAATTCATCTGGAATAAAAAAAAGACCCCGAATAGCCACAGAAATCCTGAGAAAGAAGAATAAAGTAGGAGGGATCTCAATACCAGATTCCAAGCTGCATTACAAAGCCACTGTTCTCAAAACAGCCTGGTACTGGCACAAGAATAGACATATAGCCAAAACCGGTTTGGCTCAGTGGATAGAGCGTCGGCCTGCGGACTGGGAGGTCCCGGGTTCGATTCCGGTCAAGGGCATGTAACTTGGTTGCGGGCACATCCCCAGTAGGGGGTGTGCAAGAGGCAGCTGATCGATGTTTCTCTCTCATCGATGTTTCTGACTATCTATCCCTCTTCCTTCCTCTCTGTAAAAAATCAATAAAATATATTTTTAAAAAAATGGTAGATCTTCATAAGAAGAAAGGAAATTAATAAAGAATCATTTTAAAAAAAAAAAAAAAAAAAAAAAAAGAATAGACATATAGACCAATGGAATAGAATAGATAATCCAGATATAGACCCAAACCACTATGCACAATTAATATTTGACAAAGGCGGCATGAACATACAATGGAGTCAAGACAGTCTCTTCAATAAATAGTGTTGGGAAAATTGGACAGATACATGCAAAAAAATGAAACTAGATCACCAACTTACACCATACACAAAAATAAACTCAAAATGGATACAGGACTTAAACATAAGACGGGAAACCATAAAAATACTAGAGGAATCCACAGGCAGCAAAATCTCAGACATATGCCAAAAGAACTTCTTCACTGATACTGTCCCTAGGGCAATGGAAGCCAAAGAGAAAATAAACAAATGGGACTACATCAAAATAAAAAGCTTTTGCACAGCAAAAGAACCCATCAACAAAACAACAAGAAATACCACTGTATGGGAGAACATATTTGCAAATGTTATCACTGATAAAGGTTTAATCTCCAACATCTACAGGCAGCTTATACAACTTAATAAAAGGAAGATAAATGATCCAATAAAAAAATGGGCAACGGACCTAAATAGAATCTTTTCGAAAGAAGACAGAAGGAAGGCCAAGAGACACATGAAAACATGCTCAAAGTCATTAATTATCCGAGAGATGCAAATCAAAACGACAATGCAGTACCATCTCACACCTGTCAGAATGGCTATCATCAACAAATCAACAAACGACAAGTGTTGGTGAGGATGCGGAGAAAAAGGAACCCTCGTGCACTGCTGGTGGGAATACAGACTGGTGCAGCCACTGTGGAGAACAGTATGGAGTTTCCTCAAAAAACTGAAAATGGAACTCCCATTTGACCCAGTAATCCCACTCCTAGGAATATATCCTAAGAAACTAGAAACACCAATTAGAAAGGATATATGCACCCCTATGTTCATAGCAGCACAATTTACAATAGCTAAGATTTGGAAACAGCCTAGGTGCCCGTCAGCAGATGACTGGATCAGAAAACTATGGTACATCTACACAATGGAATACTAGGCTGCCATAAAAAAAGGAATTCTTACCATTTGTAGCAACCTGGATGGAATTGGAGAACATTATGCTAAGTGAAATAAGCCAGTCAATGAAAGAAAAATACCACATGATCTCACTCATTTGTGGATAATAAAAAACATAAACTGATGAACAAAAAGATAGATTCAGAGGCAGTAAAGCATCAAACAGACTGTCAAATTACAGCGGGAAGGTTAGGGAAAGGTGGGGGAAATAAGAGATCAACCGAAGGACTTATATGCATGCATATAAGAATAACCAACGGATGCAAAACATTGGGGGGTGAGGACATGTATGGGAGTGGGGTGGGGGGGCAATGGTAAGATATGTACACATATAATACCTTAATAAAAAATAATAAATAAATAAATAAATAAATAAATAAATAAATAAATACAAAAGAATTTGCAAAGGGGGCCGGAAACACCCCATATTTGGGAGACAAAGAAGGTAAAAACCTATAAATAGAGAAAGTTCATCCATGTAGGGGCCCAGAATTTGAGAGACATTTTCCTCTGGACCCATGCATAATAAATGTAACTTCATCTCTAAGTATTGCTTGGTTCTTCTCCGGTTTTCTGTAAAATTAATGGTTCCCTGAGCCGGGGGACAACTGTGCTTGGTCTTTTGGCCTCCAGTGAATGAGCCAGGTTTGGGGCCCAGGGGAGCCAGATAGGCCTCCGGGAGGTGCCGCTCTACTGATTTAGCAGAATTGAACCGGGGGACTCTGGGTGCTCCCGGACCTCAGCCCAGCACCCAGCCAGCATCTGGAGAAAGTGGACGGACACTTTTGGACCTGTCGACAGAATCGGTAAGGTAGGGGCCCCAGTCAGTTAGGCCCACTCCAAGTGAGTGGAAGGGGGAGCTTGATCACCTCCCCAGAAGTCAAGGACTTCCTCGGGGACTAGCCAAGAACCCGTTGGGTTAGGAGGAGAATATTTGTTATATCTTCCTATTGTTTAATTTGTTTAAAGATAGGTTGGACCCGCTGTGGCAGAATGCAGAAGTCTCTAGCAGCTGCGAGATTTCTTTTTCTCCGAGTCTTTTGCTCTCCATCAGAGAGGGAATCAGCCCACTTAGCTAATAAAAATTTCTAATTTTGTATAAGTAAGGGTTTCAGTTTGCTCTGATTTGTGAATTTGCTGTATTAAATTGAAATTTTGAAGTCCTAGGTTTAATTTAAAGGTATAAATTTATGACATTTCAAAGAACAAAGAACTTTTATTTATGGCTTTCTTATCTCTTTTGGTGGTTGGAGACTTCCAGGGGCAGGGCTTACAGCTCCGCAGAGCGGAGAGATTTACAGGCCCTGTCCCTGCCTGTGACATCATAGTCCAACGTGAGCCACCTGTGGCGGAACTAAGGCTGAAGTTATTATTAACTGTCTATGGACCCCATTAACCCTGGTTGTGTGTCTTGTGTGGTCTGTTGTCTTCGTGGCTGTGTGTTTTGTTTGACTTGCTGTTTTCAGTTATTTATTAGGATCCTCGTAGAGGACATAACCTGGTCTTTCCCTTCCTCTCTCATCCAGATTCCGATAGCATCTGTAACTGGATTAAAGATCTTTTCTTTCAGGAGGCCATCCAGGCTTTCAGTTCGCAAGAAATCTCCCTACACACCCTTATCCTCATCCGCTATCTTTCCAGGCTGACTAAGAGTCATTTTTCTCCACAGGTCGGACCCTGGCTTCTGGAAGGGAGGACTGCTACAGCAGTAGTCTGTAGTTTTCTCTGAAACGCCCAGTTTCTATTTCTCCCCTCTGTAGGAATTGTCTTCCTCTGACTCACAATAAAAAAGGGAGACAAGCAACTGGAGTGGGAAACGGGAATGGTCGGAGAAATCAAGAGTGGTAAAGGAGGAGGATTTAAGATCCTCTAGGGGCTTAGAGTAAAAATCTATGAGGGAAAACAACGGTTACAGAAAGAAAAAAAGTATCCTTAAATGTAAAAAGTCTAAATATACAGGATCTCAGACCATTTGCCTTGTTTCAGGACAGAGTAAATGGTTAATGCAGAAAGGAGGGGGTGTCGGCAGTTAATTATGAAGCAGGGAGAGATAGGTTTTTGTTGATTTTTACTGGCTGCAGACCGCTCTGCTGGCATAGGGGTCTGGTCCAGGTGTCTTATCAGAACTTCACTAGATTCAAGGTCTCAAGTTTTCTGCAAGCATAATTAGCATAGCTGCCCTGGTTTATTCTTTTTTAACCCTTCCAATACTAAATTAGACCGATACAATGTACTTGAAATTACTTAAGAAAAGATATAGCAGTTTTTACTAGATACCTGCTCTTTGTTTTATCACTGAAGGTCAAGTTATATTTTCTTGAAAAAGTACATTTTAAATGTGTTCATAAATATTAATCTAAAAATGCTAACTGTTCACTTTTGACAATCATTAAAGGGTTGAGGTTTCTAAGAATAAAGAATTCTAATACATTAAAAAAATTAAACTCCCAGGAGCCAAGCGGAGGAGAAATGGAGCTGAAGTCCGCAGGCGCCCTGGTGATTTAAAACTGGGTGCTAGGCAGACTCAACCCCCAAGAGCCAGGTGAAAGAAGGGGGTGAGGGGGGCTGGATGCCCAAACTGCCTGCAGTGGCCCTGGAAGAAGCCGCAGCAGCGAGAAAAGCGGGGGACAGCAGACATTTTCCTGACACTAGAGCTGCCCCGCCGCTGCCCAGTGAGTAATGAGTGTTTTACAAAAAGCAATGCAAGACTTAGGCCTTTGGCTTGCTGGCTGTAGCAGTTAAACCAGAAGCCAGTGACTGCTACTAGCCTTCCTGCAGCCCCAGGAATAGAGCAGCAGGCCCGGGATCTGTGAAAGCAGCAGATAGAGTTAGTGGAAGCTCCGTGTTTGCAAATGTACTGAAAGGGTTCAGTACCTGTTGCTGCTGGAAGAGGAGGGGCTGAGATCCCCTTCCAGTGCACCCTCTTGGGAGAGGCCTGGTCGCTGCTCTGCCACAAAGGGGACTGGCGGGAAGACAAGGGGCCTAATACCCAAGCCACTGCCACAGAAGTGCTTTGCAATATGCAAAGCTGTTTCTAACTGCAACCTTGGCTATTTTGGACTGGCAGCTTAAAGTCAAAGGGCAAAGGAAAGGCGCTCTCCCTGGACCAGGGAGACTTCAGGACTTTGAGATTCTCTAAGAGAGGAGGAGTCTGACTGAGGACTGGCAGAGACCCTGTTGGGTTGGAAGGACCTAAGGCCGCATGTTAAACTTATAGATTACAGCTTTCTAGGCAGATGTCTAAGCCCAGTTATATAGGGGTTAAGCTGACTGCTTACAGCAAAACAACTTTCTCCCGTACCAGAATACATCTTAGGGAAATTTGACAGGCTGTGTTTGTGGCTAGAAAGAAAAACTAGCCACCATGCACAGCCCTGACAGTGGCCTGCAAAAAACAAAACAAAAAAAAACTGTATAATAGACTTAGATGATACCTGTGTCTTCATGGACATGACTCCAGAAAGACAAGGACAATTTTGCTTTGTGTGGGAAGGTCAAGAATAGACTTTAGTCACCTCCCTAAGATATTTGTATAGCCCTACCATGTGTCATGTTTAGTAGCAGAAGATTTAGCTGTCAGAAGTGGCCGCAGTGCCAGTGTTACTACTGCCTTGCAGGCCTGTGTGACCATGCCCATGTCAGGGGTGGCACAAACCTCAACTTTAGGAAACTGGGGAAGGCCTGTGTGGAACAGAGGGAAGTGAGGAGTACCAGCCCTTTGTTACAGGAATTACAGACCCCATGAGGTCCTGTGACATGTGAGACCCTGTAAAGGAATAAAGCTCCCTTAGTCCTTTCTGAGAGGGCATGTCACCACTCCCAGAGACCATATAAAATTTTAAGGACAAGTCAAGTAGGGGGAACCCTACTACAGGGACAGGTGTAATGGTCTACTTGAATATAGACACATTTTGAATTTCTTCTTGCCATTCAAAGACAGTTATATTACTCTGAAGAATCCATAGAAAGGACTGACAAGTAAAACCAGAAGATCTTAAAACAGGTCAGTATATTTTTCTCCTTATATAATTCCTCTGAAATTTGGCAATGCTTAATAAATCATGGCAATACATTTCTTTGCATAAATTCAATAAGACTGATTTCTAATAGTGGTTTTATTGACCAGAAACTTTGACTGGAGTATCATGTTTTAAAGAGCCCTGTCTGAACTCTGAAGACTTGAAGCCAATAAGAGTGCCAAGGAAAAGCCTGGTATCCTGCTTGGGAGCCCCGAAAATGGCTGGCGCTGGAGCGTCAGGCCCATGCCCTACCATCACTGGTGGTTGGTCAGAGTAGAAGGGGAGCAATAAGGATGCCTCTGCGTCCCTGCGGAGCCCCCACACACTGAGCCGTGACGAGTAGGAGGGCTGAGATGGGCCTTGAAGCCTAGGGCATGGGCCCGGGTGGAGTCACTGCAGGTGAGGATTCACCTAACTCAGCAGATACTGCAGGCAGGCCGGACAGCAGCTGGATGGCTTGGCTTCCTGGCCCTACGGGGCATATTAAAATTCAATCATGAAATTCCAGCAAAGGTAGTCAGCTACATTCTTGTTGTGTTTATGCAAACAATCAAGCCAAATTAAAAACAATAGGTAAATTAGTCTTGATTTGGCTCTTTTGATAAACATAGAGGTAATTTTGAGGAGAAAAAATCTATTTCAATAGAGGTTATTAAAACTAAAATGTTTTCTTTCCCTTCCACTGGACCATTTGTTACAGTTTGTCTCTGCCAGGTCACAAGCCCACCTCCTTCTGTGCCCAAGCCTCATCGTCCCTCTGACAGACAGCAAGGATCTCTTGACTCTGATAGAAAACTCCATCCCTACTCAGCACGAAGCAGCTACAGAAGAAATTCAACGTCCATTTTCCCTAAAAGAATTCAGAGCAAGGATCCTTGAGGTAATATATTAGGCAGTTAGACCGACATGAGCAGAGCAAGGACGATGGGCCAACTAGCGCTACCAGATGTAACTAAGTCTTTCCACCTTTACGTATGTGAGACAAGGGGCATAGCCAAAGAAGTACTACCCAAAGTCTCAGCCCCTAGAAAAGGCTGGTAGCCTATTTGTCCAAAAGACTTGACCCCTTTGCATTTGGGTGATCCACTTGCTTCCAGGCAGTAGTAGCCACAGCTATGCTTATTAAAAAAGCAAATAAGTTAACCCTAAGGCAGGAACTAATCCTAACTGCCCCACATGAGGCTTTACTCTGGAACACACTGGAGTGTTGGATGTCAAACACTTGAGTCACCCAGTTTCAGGTTCTCCGGTGGACAAAAGAAAAATCAGTAACAATTTATACTGATAGCAGGTACGCATTTACAATGGCTCACGTACATAGTGCTATTTATAAGGTAAGGGGTCTCCACAGAAGCAAGAGGGAACTGGGCCACAGACGAAGCTGCCCAGGAGGCTGCCCTAAAACCAGTGGGGCCTCTACAGATTCTAGTGACTCTTCCAGATCCTGATCTACCCAATCTAGAAAAGCTGAAATCCATAACCAGGCTTTATTCAAGTTCTTACAGGCTTTACAGTCTACCCAGGAAGCAATCTAGAAGCACGTCCAAGACGATCTGCCTGTACCAACTTCTGATCCGGTTCATCCCTTCCACCCTGGTGACTCTGTTTGGGTAAAGAAATTTGCCACCTAAGGACTGACTCCTACCTGGAAAGGACCACCTTTACGGCAGTCAAGATTATAATCCTCAGGTGTAAATATAACTCCCTCCCTGACAATGACTAAGAGTCAATGATTTGACTCATGTACATAAAACCAGTGGTGAATGAAGCATCCATCTTATATAAAAACTGCTGTTTGAAATTTTAACCCTTATATTTGGCTTCTGTAAATGCTTGCTTGCTTAAATAATAAGGAAAATAAGACTGCTCCCACTTCAAAGAGGCCATTAAACCTTCCCTGGATGAAATTATCAGTGCTGGCACCAGGCCAAGCCTTTGGTTGAGGTCTCAAAGCCCCAGCACATAGGGGCTCTTTAAGAACTTGCAAAGGGGGCCGGAAACACCCCATATTTGGGAGACAAAGAAGGTAAAAACTTATAGAGAAAGTTCCTCCATGTAGGGGCCCAGAATTTGAGAGACATTTTCCTCTGGACCCGCGCGTAATAAATGTAACTCCATCTCTCTAAGTATTGCTTGGTTCTTCTCCGGTTTTCTGTAACACAGTGGCTCCTGAAATAGCTCCCCAAGTTCAAGGCCACATCTCTTGCAGAAGCCTTGCCTCTCTTACGAGTAGAACAAGGGGCAAACCCAAGATCTTCCACCAGGGCATATGCCCCATGTATGCCAGCACTCATTGCAATGGTCACTGGGAAATCCCAAGTTCCCTGCCTCCAGCCCAGCTCTCTTCAGTGCTGAGACACAACAGAATCAATGTCCAGTGAGAGTCTCTGGACCCAGGCTTACTCCTCTCATTCCCAGGTCAGATTTCTCCTCTTTACAAAGTCTCACAGCTTAGTTAATAAAATGAAAGGGCTGCACATGACTGGGGACAGGGACCAGACCTCCTAATTCTTTAGCATTTCACAAAGTCTGGGTGTGAGAACCCAACCAAGGTGGCCAAAAGATAAGCACTTCAGTGAAATGATAGGATAAACATAAGAGAACCCTGAGACCTAAAGTCGTGTAATTTTAAAAGGATGGGGTTAATAAGTGTGAAAATGCACCCAAAGAATTTAGGCCCCCAGGTCTAACACAAAATCTGTTTCCAATTGGGGAAATTCTAAGAAGCTTTGCTAATTTTTACGCGAGAAAAACCTGGAAAGCAGTGATGCTGGCCACTGGGAGGGACAGCCTAGGGACAGGCAGCTAGCGGTTGGTCGGTAATCTGTTACTTCTCAGCCCAGCTACTCTGAGCTGCAGCTGGACTGGGACGTGGGGTCAGGTTACAGGGAGTCAGGAGATAACCAGCAGGTAGCCTTTCTCAGAAACTGCCCTGCTGACTCCCAGCAGGAAGGGGAAGCAGGCTGGGGGGGGGGGGGGGGGGGGGAGCGGAAAGCAGGGAGGTGGCAGCCATCAGCCCCGGAGGCAGGGGAGAGAAATGAACCCTGGGCTGCTCAGCCCAGCATCCCCTGGGGCCCTGCACCAAGCAGGAGAGTGGCTTCCCTCCATCCAGAGCTGAGCAAAACTCACTCTGTTCAGTCCCTGGCCTTTTGGCAGCCCAGCTGGCAGGAGAAAGTGGGGGAGGGGGCAGGAGGAGGAGAGGGCACTATATACACTGAAAAGCAAGTTCTCTGCGGGCCACTGGCCACTCAACAGGCATATGGCCCCAGGCACTGGCCTGTGTGTACCCCATCCCCGTGCCCAAGCTCTTATGTTCCTCATCAACATTACTACTATTAAACCTTTTAAACTTTTGCCAATCTCACTGTTTAATTTGCTTGATGCCGTTTCCTAGTGAAGTCGAACTCCTTTCCACCTGGCCATTGTCATTTGAAATTTCACTCCTGTGAACTGCTCCTTCATCTCTGTTCCCATTTTTCCGTTGTTTACCTTTTTCTAACTGATTTGGAGCATCTCCAAGTTCCCTGGATCCTAATCCTTTGTTAATATGTTGCAAATACTTTTTTCTTCTTTTATCTCCTGTTTTCTTCTTTTTTAAAACTCAGTTTCATAGCTTTTATCATGAAGATTTTTAAAAATCTAGTCATATTTATCTTTGAACTCCAACAGGAATAATAACTTATTTCTCTGATGTGAAGACACATTTTAACATTTCTGAAATCAGGGTACGCCTTATAAATGAGGAAAGAGTGAAGTTAGGGAAAAGTAATGGGTTCTCTCCCCAGCCTTACTCCTACATTATTAACAGAACTTAAAGCTTGAAGAAAAACAAATTTATCATGACATTTCAACTTTTGAACTTCCCTGTAGCTCCCAGCCCTGCATCAGACAGCATGGCTACTCAGCACGGAATGCCCGGTGCTGGACTCGGGTCTGTGGGGCCACTTGACACCCCCCTGAAATTCATCAGCATAATTATTGGTACTAGTGAACTCACAGCAAATGGGCCAAGAATGCAGAGCTGTTTCTTTCATGTGATTCAGTCACATTTTACAAACGAATGCTTTTCCCTTGTTCCTTGGATCATTCCTGGCTTTTATTCCTAGATATGTGTCCAGTTTGCAAACTCTAAGAACCATGAATAATTTGTGTCACTTAATTCTAGCCAATGCCTCCAGACTCATTGTTTTGATAAAACAATGGTGGATCTGGTTTAATTTGCAGCTTTTTTATTGATTGCAGAGAGAAGGGAGAGGGAGAGAGCGATAGAAGCAGGAAGAGAAAGAATCATTGATTGGCTGCCTCCTGCACGCCCCCTAACAGTGATGCCCTTGACCAGAATCTAAGCCAGGACCCTTCAGTCTGCAGGCCAATTCTCTATCCACTGAGCCAAACCAGCAAGGGCTATAGCTTTTTTTTTTTTTTTTTTTTTAGCAGCGTATAAAAATAGTTGTCTTTCTAGCTATGATGTCTTAGATTTTATGAAACATAAAGGACCCAATTCCCAGGTCCCTAAGGGGAGAGTTAAAAGAAGGCCCTGAAGGGACCCAGGAAGGCCCCACACAAGGCGCTCCACCTCACTCTGCCTGTTGCCTGACCCTTCCTCCTTAGCATCCAGAACTCTGCCCCTCTTGGGGAACTCCCTTGGGCTCCCCCTCCCAAAGCCTTCTGCTGGACGAGGCCACGCTTTCCATTCTCTCCTAGAGACAGAAAGCTCAGAGCTGACAAGTAAGGGCTCCGAGTAAGGTTGATCTCTCGCCACAGCCAAAAAAGCTGCACCCTCCTCCCTGAGGACACCCACGCCTGCCAGGCACTGGGGACATTCTGTCAGTGGTCTCCCCAAGCCGCCCCCTCAAGGTACTGTCCTAGAAGCACTGCCCCCGGTACCCAGGAAAGGGGTCTGAGAACAGCTCCAGAAATCTGGGCACCCCCACCCCCGACACCCCGGTGTTCACTGGCAACTTGGTGATCCAAGTGTATTTACTAGAAAACTGTTGGAACCAACAGAAAATTTCATGCAGGAGCTTGAAGAAAATCAGCATGCCAAAATCAATGGAGCCCACACCACGTCTGGCAACACGGGGTGGGCGGAAGACAGCTGCAAGCCTGGGTTTCTCTTGGTGTTGAATGACTTCTATCTGATGCGCTAAAAATCCTAACAGTGAGTGGGTGCTGGTGGGTTGGCCAATTCCCTGGTGCTGTATCACTTTCCCCTCAGAGGGAAAAAAATGCAGGGAGCAATGAAACCAATGCAAAGTAGAATTGATGTCCAAATAATTACTGTTTTTAACAAATCTTGAAAGATGATATAAACAAAATCTATTTAAAATCCTTGATTAGCCCGGCTGGTGTGGCTCAATGGTTGAGCATTGACCTATGAACCAGGAGGTCATGGTTCAATTCCAGATCAGGGCACATGCCCAGGTTCCGGGCTCGATCCCAGTGGGGGGACATCCGATCAATGATTCTCTCATTATTGATGTTTCTATCTCTCTTTTTATCTTCCTTCCTCTCTGAAATCAATAAAAATATTTTTTAATCCTTGATTATACCAACAAAATAATGGAGAAGAATTGAAAAATACCTTTATCTTTTTCATCTTTCGTAAATAATGGTTCAATCTTGATAATGATGGAGAAAATAAATTTGAGTGCCTTTCTTTTAAAAAGTTTTAAAATAGTATATGCCCTACATTTTTCAATAGATTCTCCTAAAAACAAAACAGGGACAAAAGGCAAAGAGAAAGAAAAGATTTAGGCAATATACATTAAGCAGATGCAAAGACGAAAAGCAGAACTTGTAGAACTAAAATCTAAGTCAAAATCCTAAAACAAGAAATGAAATGAGTTAGAAGTATGAGGGGAGAGGTGACAGAATGCCCATTACTTGTATATTACAGATTGTATTTTGGCTTCTACAATATATCCCCAAACACACACATGTTGTGATTTTTATACTTTCACTAAAGATTTTCAAGGTCTAGGGAGAAGTCACACAGCACCAGCACCCAGTCTTTCATTCAAGAAGAAATTGGTAACACCTGTCCCTCCAATTGAGCCCCTCTGACACACGAGGCTGCAAAGGTCTTAGCAGCTACTCCCCCGGCCGCCCACACACCCACCAAAGCCCTAGGCTGTGTGCACAGTCCGGATAGAAACAATGCAAGCAACAACTATGGTCTCATGGTACTTTCAGGCTCATGGAGGAGACTGGCCTCAACTGAGCAAACAGATTCAGAAGCAGGAAGAGGCAGGAGAGAGAGGAGTAGGAAGGGAAGGGGAGGAGGGAGAGAAGGAGGAATCCATAGAGACAGAAAGGAGTCAGTGGTGCCAGGGGCTGAGGGGAGGGAGGGATGGGGAGTGATTGATTCATAGATGCAGAAATGTTCTGTAACAAGATGGAGATGGTGGTTACACAAAGTTTTGAACGTACTAAATATCACTAGATTGCACAGCGTTTCATGGTTAAAATGGTAAATTTTATGTGGTGTGGATGGTAGCACATTTTTTTTGTTTGTTTGTTTAAAAAAAGGGATACTCTTTTATTAAAAAGTATCTGCTGTTGAGGAGTTAGGATCAGGTATTTTAGGGTAAGGGCCTCGGAGAGGGAAGACAGCAGATCAAGAGGATGGTCAGGATGTGAGCAAGATCAGCAGAATGTACCAGCCAGCTCGAGGGCTGCCCTTCCCACCCCTCCACCCAACCCAAGAACAGGAGCTAAAAGCAGGAAGACGAGGGCAAGAGGAGACAGGCTGGTGATAAGGAAGGAAATTCTCGAAAAAGCCAATAGAAGACAAGTTACAGGAAATATAAACCCCTAGACTGGTGAGCTTCTGCGGCAACCCTTTTTTGGAAGAGACCCCTCTCACATGCTGAGAGCCTTGTTACTTTTGCTTTAATAAATTTCTCTCCCTTTTGCTTACCCCTCCCTTGTCCGTGAATTCATTTGGCAATTTCTCGAGACAACGAACCCAACAGCTTAAAATCACACCTCACTATGAAGAAAACTGGGCAGAGTGCTGTGAAAAGAGATTGGGATGGGGCTCACTGGGAAGGTGTTGGAGACCGGGTGTAAGCTGACAGAGTCCTTGCACCTGAAGGGACTGATAAGATTCAGTCCCCTACCCACACAGTGTTCCCTGACTCGTTTGGATGGCGATTTCCAATTGTCAGCATAATAAGAGCAACCTTTCATGACTTCCCAGAAGTCTGTAACTATTTACTGAGATTTGCTGTACTGAGAATTTGCCCTCCTGCTTTATCTCTCCCTTAGAGATTAAGAAGAACAAAGAGTGCGTTCCTTTTGAACTGACCTCCCAGTCGGTGTTTGTGTATAAAAAGGATTGCGCAGTTAATAAAGCTGCTGCAGTCTGTCAATGGCTTGCAGCCCTCCCGATCCCACTTTCTTGTCTTTCTTTTCTTAATTCCCACCTCCCTACCTCAGCCCGGTTCACCTGTTAAGGCCGGCCCTGACAAGAAGGTAGTCAGTGAAAAGCTCACCATATAATGAGAAATGAATGCTGGAGGGAACTGGCCTCAAGAGGGCTCAGGAAAGAGCAGAGGGACCCCAATGGGTGGGAACTGGGTTGGAGAGTGGGCAGAGGCCAGTGAAAGGCATTTGCATGTTCTGTGCCACTGATGAAGGAAAGTGTGTGAGCTAATTAGCATGTTGAAAGGGCACTGGGAGAAAGAGTCATACAGCGTCAGGGTGAGAACATCGCTGCATTAGGGATGTCTGCAGCCAAGTACAGCCAGAACTTCCAAGCTAGGAAAGGGAACACACTGAGGCTAGGAGGGCTCAGGCCCCAGGGAAGGTTGCCATGGTTACTGAATGAAAGCAGCTGCACAGCTAGGACTGTGTCCCACAGCTTCCTTAGTGCATGGACCAGGCACACATGAGGCACCAAAGCCTGGGCAGGTATGCAGCAGGAGCAGCTTAATGCTTCCACACAGAGAGGATGCTAAGGAGGTGTCTCCCTCAGGCCCCAGTCCAGGAGCTGCACAGGCTGAGCCGGCAGGGAGAGGGGGCTAGGAGGGAGGAAGCCACCTCTTGACTCCAGCTGTGGGGAACAGAGGCAGTGGGGCTGGGACCCAGCTGCGCCGGGAGCGCTCCATAGGCTGGAGCAAGGGCCAGGCCAGGGGCCAGCATGGAAGCCCGTGGAGATGCTAACACGGAGGTGGCCGTGTGAGCAAGAAGCACAGAGGACAATAAGCCAGCAGCTCCGTGTGCAGACCTGAGTCGCAGTGTGGCTGTGGTCAGTAACTAAAGAGGAAGTGGGAAAGAGGGTGGGAAAGATGTCTGGTTCCCAGGCAAAGGATGTAGGGACAGATAGGGAGGTGGTCACCGAGGAACCGATCTAACACCGACAGAAACTGCCAATAATGGAAGAACTGACAGGCCGGGGGGAGCTTTCTGGGTCACGACAGCAGTTCGAACACAAGTGTCCCGAGTCCTGTGTCCCAGGCAACACCGGCTCAGCCCCAGCAAACGGGGACAGCTGAGCATGCAGAGGGGCCGGAGATTGTGAAGGCTGCAGCCCCTGATAGGGGTGTGGGTTCCTGCGCTGGTGAAAGAGCACAGGAGGGAAAAAAGGTTGCCAAGGTCGTAACCATGCTGGGCCTGGCTGAAATCCAGCAGGAACGTAATGTTACTGCCTTCCCAGCCTCAGCCTAAGGACACCAATTTCTGTGGGACATCAAATGTTGTCAAGAATGTGGCAAAGCAGCAAAAGTGATAGCAGGTGAGAGGGTGCCTACGCTGAAGATGTGTGTCTTCCACGACGCTTAGGACGTCCAAAGATCCTCACCAAATATAAAGTGAAAACGAGATAGGCCGTGCCCTCAGGGGAGTGATGCTTCCCGTCATAACTGTCATCTTTCACCCCAGCGATGTCTGTGTGGCCCCAAATGTGTGCTCCGAGATCAGTTCTGTGAACTGGCACGGTCTGCATCACCAGTGTTTGCTCCTACCCTCTCCTGGCTCAACTGGAGAGCAGACGCCCACAGCAACAGGTGTGCCTGGCCCCACCCTGCCCTCAGCACCCGAGCCCTAGAAACAGCCAGTAAGGCCTGCGAGGAGATGGGAAATGTCCCCAGAAAAGAGAGGGTGGCGTGGAGGCCTTAGGGGACAAGCAGCACTGGGCCAATGGACAGGAGGCGGCGAAGCATCCTTCCAGATTTACCAGGACTAAGTTGTGCTCAGAAGTCCCCAGGGGCTGGCACACAGCTCAACAGGGCACAGCAGATGCTACCTTCGGGTAAACTTGGTGAAGGGAGTGCCTATGAAGGTAAGGAAGAGGAAAAGGTCCAGCCCACGGAACCTGTCCCCACCCATTCCCACCCTGAGCCACCATGTGGCTGCTTTGCACCAAGCCTTGCTCCCGGCTGTGTTCTCTGGGATCTGCAAAGCTCTGTCCAGCTGACCAAAGTCAGCACTTAGTTATGTTGGATAACAGAGTGAATAAAGAAATGAATGAGTGCACAGATGATCTGTTGAACTTGAGTCATAATTCAAAAGTGAATGAATAGAAAAACATCATGGTCAAAATCATGGGATATGTGTCCCAACTCCATTTCTTAGTATCTACATGATGGATTGCAACACTTCTGTGAGCCATGGCTTCCCTGAAACGGGTCACTGGGCTATGGGAGTGTTCAGTGGGGGCAGGCAGCTGGTAAACGTGAAGTTCACTGAGGAGGTGAGAGGTTGTTGAAACTTGCGTCATGACCCGAGGACAGGAAGCAGGAAGCAGGCACCGTGCATCCTGGACCGCAGCAGGAAGCTGTGCAGCCTTTGGGGCACAGCTGGCCCCAGAGCTCCCCCTTATCTGCCCGGACAGTTCCACAGGCAGGACCGAAGCAAAGAGCTGAGATCTGGATGGGATCCTGATCTGGAACACACACATTCCTCTGTGTTTTCTCCTCTTTTTCCATTCTTTATAAATCAGAAAATTAATTACCCGGAAAAGAGTCATCTGCACCACAAATCCAAATGAGTTTAATGTATAATTTATACATGAGAATGTAGAAGTCAGCATGTGACAAATCGCCGTAAAAATATTTTTGCAGTTAAATTTTCAGGCATCTGTCTTCTTCCCCAAAGAGTCACTGCACAGCCCATGTGAGGCCCCAGGGCTGGGCCGGGTGGGGCTGGAAAGGTGGCCTGCGTTTTCAACAGCTAATGATGCAGCTGCCAGCACAGCCCGGCCATCAGCCCAGCCTTGGCACCAGCCATGCGTAGCCAAGTCATAGCTCTGCCCCCTGGGGTCCTGCTGCATCTTGCGCAGAACAAGGACTTAACGCTCTGTGCCTGCTCTGGGCTGGACCCAGGATGGAAGACAATGGAGTAAGGCCTCCTACTCTTTGAGTCCCCAGGGGAGCCAAGCAAGCAGATGACAAATGCCAATGTGGCAAGTGTAGAGCAGGGGTGGGTCCCAATGCCAAGCAGCTGAAGAGGAGTAAGCACAGCCCTGTGCCAGGAGCATCCCCAAAAGATGCCAAGGAAGAGGACCAGTCCTGAAGGAGTTTGTTGGGAGGATGAAGGCAGGGGGACATTCCAATAGGAAGAACTACTTGTGCAAAGACAGAGGCTGGAGTGAGCTACCCTGGTGGTGCGAGGGTGGCCTGTGGCACACGGCAGGGACTGTCCAGTGAGCCCGGGGTAGAGAGCAGGAGCCAAGTGCCCAAGGGGCCAGCATGCCCAGCACAGAAACAGGACTTCATCCTGATAGGAAACTTTAAACAGATCCAGTCTGCACTTCAGACTGGAGAACAGATGGAGGCCATTTTAGGCTGGTGGGGAGTACAGGGGAGAGGAATGAATGGGTGCTGCACACTCTGTAGGCAGCATACATGGAGGGCCACCCCCAGATCCTGAGTCCCGGCCCCCACCTAGCAGCCGCCAGCCTCAGGGTGCCTTCCTTCACAGGTGCACCGTCCCTGGGCTTGACCGCACATGACAGCAGGCAAACCCCTGCAAAGTGGGCCGGGATCTTCCTGCTTGATTGCAGTTGCTACTGCCATTTGGGGCTGGTACTCTGTGCAGGACATTCCCCAGCACCCCCTCCAGATGCCCAGGGAGGATCCTCTCACACGAGGGCAGGGCGGAGAGTAACAGTGCCCAGAGCTGGCCTCACCCAGAACAGTGTGCCTCCCACACAAGAAAGGGAGCGACTGCACAGCTTGGTTGCACCGGCTTCTTCGCTAGGCAGTCACCAACGGTGTTGAAGACCACCCGAGGTCCCAATGGTGCCCTCCCAGGACTTGAGCTTCCCACAAGACAAAGCACGTCCCATTCCCCAGCACCATCACATCCCTGGGCAGCCCCCTCTGTAGCCCTGGGGCCCTACAGACCTGGACAAAAAACCAAGGCCCGTGCTCCTGGGACCAGAAGCTCCCAGAACAAGGGTTTCAAGCTCCAACCTCGCATCCCACCAGTGCCCGTCTTAAAGCAGAACCTAGCCTGGCATCAATAAGGAGCCCCTCAGTAACTCCCTGGCACATACCTCGCTTGACTTTCGGGGGCCTGAGGCCCTCTGCCTGGGCCAGGGCCTCCCAGGCCTCACGCTCCCGCCAGCGCCGCAGCTGCTCCTCGCGCATCTTGTAGAAGAGGATGTGCTTCTGCACATCGCTGAGCTCGGCCAGGAGCTCAGGGTCGATGTACATGTCGTGCAGGATCTGCTGCAGCATGGTGCCACCCGGGTGCCCACACCAGCAAAGCCCGACGGCCGGACACCCCAGGCTGCTCCTCACCCGGCTCCTCACTCCAGGGCCTCCCCAAGGGCCCCTTCTCCGTGCAGCATGTCACTCTGCCTCAGCTCCCAGCAAGCGACAAACTCATCTCCTCTGCCCAGGACAGCAACGGGCCGGTCAGGCAGCAGGAAGCCGAGAGGAGGCTGGGACCCTACAGGCGGGAGGCAGGCACCAGGAACAATCTAGTCCTGCTGGGTCACCAAGCACCGCATCATAGCAGCGCCTCGCTGGCTTGCCTGGGGTTCAGGGCAATGGGAGGGTCAAAGCTCCAGCTCCCGGGACAGCGCTAGGCACAGCCCTGCCGGGGCCACGGGTGTCGAGTGATCTGTTAGTGGAAGGTAACGATGACACCAGCTGTATCGATGACACTGTCCCGGCCAGCCAGGAACCGATCTCTCCTCCGCAGGTAAGAGGAGGAGGCACAGGCGACTTCGCCTACTAATTCCACGTCTTTTGAGCCAATTTCAAACAGGCCAGAGCAGCCAGCCAGCAGCCTCTAGGCTCCCCAGCCTTCCCTCCACGGCTCCACATTTCCAACCCTCTCCAGGACATCTGGCATCCTGAGGTAATGCTTTTAAACTCTGCCTGAGGGGAGGAGAGAGCTTCCTCTGTGTTAGAGCCAAGACAGAAAACAAAGTGGAATCAGGAGGGACAACGGAAGGGCCTTCTCCGTGGAGTTCAAGGCCAGACGGAGGCAGAGAGCCTCTCCCCTTTCCCGACAGTGAGGTTCTGAGCTGGGCATGGGCTGACAGATGAACCCGCAGTTTTGGTGGTTGTCGCTGATCGTTTTGTTGTTTGTTGCAGGTGTCTGAAGGTGACAAAAAACGAAACCACATTGTCTGGGAGCCTGGAATCTGGCGCACAGGGATAGAGCAGATGTTGCCAGCTTTCAGGTGGGCAGCAGCCGCTGTTGCTAAGACCAGGTGCTCGGAGCTGCTCACAGCTGCCCTTGTACTCCCATAAGGAAACTGGGGTTCAGGGTCGGTAAGTGACTTGCCTATGGCTACCCAATCAATGAGCTGCCACATTGGGACCCCAGATTTCAAATTTAACACCCACTGGCAACTATGAATGTTTTGATGGTTTAAAAATGTAACGCAAGGAGGAGGAAATCAACAGGACTCGGCACTGTGGCCTGGTGGCATAGGTGATCTTTCCTCCCTATGAACGGAGGTGGATCGGGCACCCAAGAGTGATGGACCACAGGGAACAGGAAGAAAAATTAAGGGGGTTCAGATGAGCTTCAAGCCCACAGCATCACAACGAAGCGTGGAGGGCCAGGCTGCCCTCCCGAGGTCTAGCAGGCTTGTCCCCGCCTGACCCAGACCTTGGAGCTCCCACACAGAGGCTCCTGCCACGCAGCACCGGCCCTGGACCCTGGCCCCGCGCCCTCCTCCCACCTCCAAGTCCTGGCCTCCGAGATTCTCGGACCCAGAACCTTCTCTAGCCGCCTCCTGCCTCCCCCACACTCTTCCCGCTAGTGTGCGAGCTATAGCGGGTGGGGCTGGAGTCCAGAGACTAGTAGGGCAGAGAGGATGCAGAAAGCGCTGGCTGCCTCCTCCCTTTTCCTGGGTCCCCCAGGCCCCTACACGAAGAGGGGGCACAGAGCACTGTGCGCGCAGCAGGACCCACAGGCCGCTTGGGGGCGGAAGTCCCGGGTGCGGGCAGAGGGGGATGGTGTCCCTCTTGCGGCGGTGACACCGTTCGGAGAAGGTGGGCAGTGGTCAGACGGGAAGCACCCCGTTTTGTGCCGCAGGGGCGGAGTGCTACCTGGCAACCCCAGGTCAGTGGGGCAGGAGGCCAGGCCATGGAGGGCAGCGGGGCGCCGGCGGCGTCTGATTTCCTGCGGGCGCGGACGGGAGCTGCTCCGCCCGCGTGGCGCCACCTCCCGCTGGGCGACCGCCCGCCGATCCGCCCTCCCGGGAGCTGCGGACCGCTGGGCCCGGGCTGGGGCGCCCCCTGGCGGCCTCGAGTTGAAGGACAGCCTATGTGGGGAGACTTGGCCAAGCGCACAGGGACGCAGTGGCAGGCTAAGGGACCTGCCAGGACCTGAGGAGAGGGGAACCCCTGGCCAGCCAAGCGAGCGGGACACAGCGGCTGTTAAAGGCCCGGACCAGTGCCTGGGGCCGCGCACGAAAGGAGCCTGCGGCGGTTCCTTCGGCGGGGGGGGGGGGGGGGGGGGGGGGAGATACCTGGCGACTGAAAATGGGGCCGGGCACACCTGGGGTATTCAGACATGGGTTTCTGCCGCCTTTCAACTGGTTTTGTTTTCATTTTTTTGCTGGCCGATGTGTACATGCTAATGCAGTTTCTTCTGGATACCACCCAAATGTCCCCTCGGTGGGGTAGGGGCTGCCCAGGGTAGAACACCACACCTTCACAAAGGTGTAGCAAGGAAAACTGTCCAGGGCAGATAAAATGAAAATGAAAATGCATAATATTGTGCACAGTGTAACCCACTTTTTAAAGTCTATGTTTATTTTGTGTAGACAAAGGAAAAAATATCAAAGAACACACATGGTTCTTTGCTTTCTTCTGGGAAGAGGGAGGGAGACACTTTAGACAAATCCATATTGTTTAATGCCATGAGTCAGCTACATGACTCATATGACTGAAATAAGATATATTTCAAAAGTCCTTTACAAATGTGACTCGGAGGTTCGGAGCTGAAGAAGGGCCTGGAGGCATTGCTCAGACAGCTCTGGTGCTGGATAGGAACTGAGACTGAAGAGCAGGAGGCAGGAGAACGGTGGCAAACGTTGGCCCAAGCCTAAGCCTACGACAGAGGCGAGGAGTCCGAGCTGGCGTTGCCAGTGGGAATCACAGAGGGCAGACTTGGGAGAGAGTCCTCACCCCAGAGCCTCCTATCAGGCATCTCTGCTTCCACCTAAAATCCTCTTAAGACTAAAATCAGATCAGATCTCTGTTAAAATCCTTGCAATGGCTCATTTTATTGAGTCAAAGCCAAGTCCTTGCAGGGGCCCATGATCTGCCTCCCTCCTTCACCTCCTCAGGCAGCCCCTTTCACCACCAGCACTCTCCCTCCTTCCCACCCTGGCTCCATCCCGTTGGTGTCCTTGGCTTTCTGCAGACACCAGGCACCCGGCCTACCCAGGGCCTTACACTGGCTGTTCCCTCTGCCTGGAACCCACGTGGTCCAATCACCTCCTTCAAACCTTTAGCTCCTCTATACTGATCCTCCTGCTCAGTTTTCCCCTTACCCCTTACTTTGTAAAATATCATCTTACTTATTTGTGTTTTTGTCTCTCTTCCCTTAGGAGATGACACGCACCACAAGGGCAGATGCTCCACTGATGCCCTCTGCCCGGAACACTGCTTGGCATGCAGCAGGTGCCAGATAAATGCCTATTAGGAGAGGGAATGGTCCTAACTGGTTTGGCTCAGTGGATAGAGGGTCAGCCTGCGGACTCAAGGGTCCCAGGTTTGATTCCGGTCAAGGGCATGTACCTTGGTTGCAGGCACATCCCCAGTAGGGGGTGTGCAGAGGCAGCTGATTGATGTTTCTCTCTCATTGATGTTTCTAACTCTCTCTCCCTCTCCCTTCCTCTCTGTAAAAAAATCAATAAAATATATTTAAAAAAAAAAAAAAAAAAAAGAAGAGGGAATGGATGAGGAACTTTCAAGGTGGAGTTGATTAGAGCTGAGCATACACCGAGGAGGCATCCAGAACAGGATCCTGGATAGAGGTTGCTGGAGACGGGGACTGAAGTCATGGGCAGATGGGCTGACTCCGTGGGCACTAGGCAGCACTAGGCAGCAAGCCACGGCTGTCCTCTCACACCCTGCCACAGGCTCCCTCCAAGGCAGGGTCAAGTGTTGGCCAGAGAACCCCATCACCTCGGCTTGGAAACCCCTGGGCACAGCCACCACGCAAGGAGCAGCTTCAGGAAGGCTCTCCTTATGTTTGCTCACCTCCCCTGCACTGAATCACATGGGGAAGCCGCTCCCAAGAGCACATTTGGGATCTCACCCGGTCTCGGTTTCACAATCCCAGGGCTCAGTGAAAGTCGAGTGGTTTTTGCCTTGTCACCAGTTAAGCTCTACTGACAAATTATGGCCGTAAAAATCAATAGTGTCCCTGTCTGAGCACAACAATAACTTAGAAAATACCAAGTGGAAAAGATCCCGTTCACAATAGCAGCCAAATAGATATGAAATACTGAGGATGGATTTAACGAAGGGGGGACCTGTGTGAAGGAAAGTGGAAATCTTCCCTGAGAACACACGTCGGATTTAAGTGGGTACAGGAACACGGCACATTCAGAAAGACCTAATGCTGTAAAGCAGTTGTTCTCAGCCTTTTTAATGCCACGACCCTTTAATACAGTTCCTCGTGTTGTGGTGACCCCCAACCATAAAATTATTTTGTTGCTACTTCATAACTGTAATTTTGCTACTATTATGAATCGTAATGTAAATATCTGTGTTTTCCGATGGTCTTAGGCTACCCTGCTAGCGGTTCTCAACCTGTGGGTTACAACCATCAGAAAACACAGATATTTACATTACAATTCATAACAGTAGCAAAATTACAGTTATGAAGTAGCAACAAAATAATGTTATGGTTGGGGGTCACCACAACATGAGGAACTGTATTAAAGGGTCGCGGCATTAAAAAGGTTGAGAACCACTGCTATAATGTGTTCGGTTCATCTCTGTTAGGGGGCCTCCAAGAGGCTCCGAGAGCCCTGCCTCTTGGCATCATGGCCTTCTGTGGCCTCTCCCATCATGGCCTTCTGTGGCCTCTCCCATCATGGCCTTCTGTGGCCTCTCCCATCATGGCCTTCTGTGGCCTCTCCCATCATGGCCTTCTGTGGCCTCTCCCATCATGGCCTTCTGTGGCACCTTTAGAGGGTTGATCTGTGTGATCAATAGACTATGCCAGAATGATGACCTGTCCCCTTTGCAATTAGGCAGTAGACATGTGGGCTTCCCCTTTGGGTTCTCTCTCCTCTCATCACTCTCTCTGGGGAAACCATGTCATGAGACCCCTGTGGCAGGGAACTGAAGCTCCTGCCAACTGTCAGGTGGGTGAGGGTGACAGGCTCTGGGCAGGTGAGGCTGCAGCCCTGGCCAACAGTTTCACTGAAACCTCACAAGAGACTGAGCCAGAGTCACCCAGCAAGGCTGTTCCTATAACCCTCAGTGTATGTATATATATACTTCCAGGCAATTTGTTAAGCATCAACACATAAGTAATAAAATCTTAAATTAATTTATACATTTAATACAATTTCAAGTAAAATCTGAAAATCAACTGGGAAGTGGGGAAAAGGCGTGATAAAATAATCCCCCAGTTAGCCAAGAGAATTAACTTGAGAACAGCCTAGAAAATAACGAGGAATGTTGAACTCTACTGTCAGTATTCAAATGTGTAAAATCAAACATCTCAGTTCTGACACAAGAACAGGAGGATGGAAGTGAGAAAGGCCAGACACAGATCCAAATACATGTGCAATTACTTAGTATCTGATCAAAATGGCAGGTGATGGGTGGGATAGGGTGTTCATTCCACAAGCAGAGCAGGGATAACTAACCAGATCCTCGCCCGAGGCCTGTGACCCTGCCAGGACTTCCCTCAGTGGCTATGCTCTCTGGGGGTTCTGTGGCATGGATAAGGTTAATTACTACAACATTAGTCATAAGAGTGAAAATTCCAAAATTATGACTAATATTCCATTGTATATGGGGTGTCCCCCCAAAATACACACACTTTCAATGATTATTAATTCCAATGGGTTAAATCTGAAAAGAATGAAACATCAATTGTAAAGGGTGTATACCTTTTTCTGGGACACCCTATAAACGCACCATGCCTTCTTTTTTTTTTTTTAATATATTTTATTGATATTTTACAGAGAGGAAGGGAGAGGGATAGAGAGCTAGAAACATCGATGAGAGAGAAACATCGATCAGCTGCCTCCTGCACACCTCCCAATGGGGATGTGCCCGCAACCAAGGTACATGTCCTTGACCGGAATCGAACCCGGGACCCTTCAGTCCACAGGCCAACGCTCTATCCACTGAGCCAAACCAGTCTCGGCGCACCATGCCTTCTTTATTCATTCATCCCTCAACGGACACTTGTGCTGCTTTCCTATCATGGCTACTGTCAATAATGCTGCAATAAACATAGGGGTGCAGGTATCTTTTCAAATTAGTGTTTTCATATCCTCTGGATAAGTACCCAGAAGAGGAATTGTGGGGTCATGTGGTAGTTCTAGTCTTATTTTTTAACGTATTAGGACAGTTTATTTATTTATTTTTAATTTATTTATTTTCATTGATTTCAGAGAGGATGGGAGAGGGAGAGAGAGAAATACCAGTGATGAGAATCATTGACTGCCTCCTGCACGCCCCACATTGGGAATCGAGCCTGCAACCTGGGCATATGCCCCGAATGGGAATCTAACTGTGATCTCCTGGTTCAACGCTCAACCACTGAGCCACGCATTCTTTATTTTTAGAGGAATCTCCATATTATTTTCCATAGTGGCTGCACTAATTCATATTCCCACCAAATCTTCACCAACATGACATAACACACAAAACACTTGCAGTGAGTAGATTTCTTAGTTAGGGGGGGAAAAGAACTTTATCCAGTTCTGCCATTTAGAGGAGGGACAGAGACCGCGAGGGGCGCAGGAGTGGGAGGCACGTGGGCTGCACCAGCATGAGTCCCTGGAGTTAGCAGAATCCGTGGAGAGGGCCCAGGGCTTTTGGCCCCAGGAATGGATGGGATTGGAGCACCTGTAAAGGGCAAGGGCACCCGCGCTGACATTCGCAAGCAAAAGACAACAGCACAGACACACGGGTTTGTGGTCTATGCCCCAAGTTCCGAGGCCAGGGGTGCAGCCAGCCCGGCCTGGCCGCTGGGAGTCTCCCCACTCCTTTCCCTGTGTGTCTGCCTGTCATCAGGGTGCTGTGCAGGCCCGTCAGCATTCAGTGGGTGACAGTCGGCGACAATGAGTTCCGTTTTCCTACTCCTTAATCTGGGACCTGGTTCCTCACTAACCTGGTGAATCAAAATATTAGGTGGGAGTGCTGGGCTGTGGTAGGCAGTTCTGTCTGCCCAGCAGGCTCCCCTAGACTCCCCTGGTTTAAAGGGGAAAGTCCTCAGTCCCAGACAGGCATGTGACTTGAACCTGGGTTTGACAGAGAAACCCTGGGAGAAATAGGCTACTTTTCTGCCTCAGTTGCTAACTTGGGGCTGCTGGCACTCGTTTTCCTGCAGGAGGCAGGGTCTGCGTGCAGTGGGAGCCGCCAATGGAGAGAAACACCTGGAGGTGTCAAGTCCATTCTAGCCTCAGGCCTGGCTTCTCTGTGTGAACGTCACTAGCCCTCCCTGCCACAGCAGCAGGTAAACCTCTTTTTGCTTAACCTTGAGTTAAGGTCATTGTGACCCCCGGGTCCTGACCACCCCAGTGGCCTGGCCCTCCCTGTCTTGCCAAGGATGCAGCAGAGATGGACAGGATGGACACTAAGAAGCTCAGGCACCGGGCCAGACCATCTCCTCGGCCCCTCCAGGTAGTCCTCCCTGGGCCCCATCTCTGAATGCAGCCGACCCACTTCCTCACCGCCCCAGCCCCCTTCCTTAGTCTCACTCTGGAAAGCCGGGGACGCAGTGAAGAGAGGATTTTCTAGAGGGGAAGTCCCCTGCTCCGAGGATGCGGAGTCCCTTGTGCCTGTACACAGCTAGCGGGGTACGAAGCCCTGGTCGGCTGGGGAGTCCTGAGCTGGTGGCCGTCTCTCCCGGCCGTTTCCACAGACAGAGGGCCTGCCCTTGCCCACACCTTCTGCCCCATAAACCTCTTTTGGAGTCCCAGTCCTGCTAATTAAAAAACACTCTACTCCACCCAAATTCCCTGGAATGGGGCGGCTCAGCAAAGTCTAACAGATTGGCTGCCTCAGTCCAGGACTGGTTCTTATTAACTAAAGGGCAGGAGGCAATCCGGGGTCCCAGGTGGCCAGCAGGCTTATACTCTGGGCAGCGTCCCTGGCAGGCAGGGCAGCTGCCCACAAAGCCCTCCCAAGTTCCCCTGGCTCCGACTAAAAACAGTTTGTTAGCTGAGAGTCACAGCTAACCCAGCCCAGCCAGGCCCCAGGCCGCCAGACCAATAAGACCAAACAAGCAGCAGCGGTGCCCTGCCCTGACCTGCAGGCAGCTGAGACCCAGAGTGAGCGTGGCTCCAGAGCAGGTCCTTATCCCAGTGGAGGCCTGCCCACCCCCCCACCCATGCCCTCCTCAGGGGAGCAGCCAGGGAAGAACTGCTAATATTCCCTACACACCTACTGTGTGGCAGCAGGCACTGTGCCAAGAGCTGGATTTCTGTATCTCATTTAATTCTCAGAACAAGATTATGAAGCAGGCATTTGTATTATCCCAAGGCCAATTTTCTTGTCAAGGTCACACAGCTGCTACTGAATCCAGGACTTAAACCCAGGTCTTGTTGAGCCCTAACAGGTTTCTGCCCTCCCCTCCACCCCATCCCCGGGGCTCTTGTTCTGAGCTGGACAGTCATTCTAGGGTCACACAGCGGTGCCCAAACTTCCCAGGTCAAACCTGAGGGCACTGACGGGAATTAGTGTGCCATCTGCCCCCCACTGCTCAGACCGTAGCTCTGGCCCTGTGAGAGCTCACACCTCGCCCAGCGGATGAGGTGCCCACCACTGCCAGGCCACTCTGGAGCCAGAAGGCTCAGCAGAGGCTGCAGGCTAGCAGACCAGCCCACTGCAGACTGGGCCCTCCCATTTTGCTACAAAGGGAGATTCCAGAAGTCAGAAAATCCAGTTCCAGTCTTCACTTCCCTAAGCTGTGGGACTTGGGGCATAGACCACTGGTGTCCTCCTATACCTGACCTCTCCTCTTCTTGCTAGGCACACAGCTAGACACTTGCCAGTTCAGTGTGGCTTCAGATTCCTGGCCAATGAATGTGAACACAAGTGGTCTGCAGGCCATCCAGGCCTCACTCTCTTACCCAACCACCAGCTGACTAGAGCCAATTCGAGAAAAACCTATAGGAGTTTGGAGCCACAAGATGGAAGGAGCCTGGGTCCCTGAAAGACTGTGTGGAGTAGAACATTACAACCCACAAGCAACTGTGACATGAGCAAGAAACAAACATTTATTGTTCAAAGTCACCCAAGTTTAGGGGGTACTGCTATAAGTGTTTAGTCTATTCGGACTCTCTCCTTATGCAATGGTCCTCATGCTTGAGCATGCATTAAACACAGAGCGCCGGCTGCATCCCCGAGTTTCTGATCCCATAGACCTGGAGTGGGGCCACAGAATTTGCATGTTTAACAAGTTCCCAGGCTGCTGGTCTAGAGACCACACTCTGAGAACCACTGCCCTCCTGCCCAAGCTGCAGGGCTGGGATTATCATCTCCATTTCACAAGGAAACGGTGGCAGTTCCCGGCTCTTTCATTTCACTATGCTGCCTTCACACTGCTATGTCAGTGTGTGCCCCACACTGGCCCAGTTTCTTGCTCACGGTGTACTGTGAGTTACTGTCATCAGAGGGAGGGAGGGCATTCCTCGAAGTGGAAATCGTGGGCTGTAAACCCAGCTCTGCCACTCAGCGGCTATCCTGGCAAGGCAAGTTGTGTTCTGATCCTGGTCAAGTGCAGTCCGTACTCATGTAAAATGGAGAAAATAGGGAAACTTCTCTCCTCTTATCTCAATCCCACACATATCCCACCAGCCCAGCAGTGGTGGGCCCAAGGAGCTTTTAATGAGGATACAGGACTATCACACTTTAGTAGCAGCTACTTGGGATCAAAGAAAAGAACTCTGGTCAGAGATGCCCCTGTTTCAGCCTGGCACACGAGAGCCACCAAGGGCACTCACCCATACTGCTGCAAGGCCAGTAGCTGGGGCAGCCTGGGGGAGGAAGAAAGGGGCTGGGGTAGGAAAAAAAGACCACAGTCACAAAATGTAAATGCATACCTTTGCCAGGTGTCAGAATTGTGTTTCAGGGAGGAAGGAGGGGAGAGTTCATCAACCAGAGGGTGGGCACCCCACAGCCCAGCTTCTCAGAACTTCCACACAGGTTCTTTCACATGGGAATGCCACCAAGTCCCCACTCCCCGCAGCTCCCCGGAACCGATGAGACCCACAGAAGGGAGGTAAGCTCACTGCAAAATGCAGTTATGATTGAAAAGAGATTCGAATGCACACACCGCGAGCAAGAGGAGTCCTGGGAATCGTTCAGAAGGAAAATCGCGACAGTTGTGCCAGGAGTGAAACGTCAGGATCCCTTGGTTAGACGAAAGGTTTAACTGCTAGAACAGGTGACTTAGTGTTGTTGACTTTGGATTTGATTTCATCCTCAGAGCCCAGGTGATACTCACACTCCTGGATTTGGCTGAGGTGGGGAAGACGGAAAGAGCAGGTTGGGGTATGGGTGACATTTGGGGTTGGGAAGAGAAGACAGATTGGATTTTGGATCCAGTGACTGAGTGTCTACAGGAGTGGACAGGGACAGTCTATAGCAGCTTTGCTGCCACCGGGCTCTCTGGGCAGCAGACAGCCTGAGCCACCCACCCACTCATGACTGAGAGGGCAGCTAGTGCCCCCAGGACGCCTCCCACAGTGGCCCCTTGACGGAGCAGGTCTCCTAGCCCCCAGGCTCTGCTTTGTTTTGCAGTGAGAGACTGGCAACTCTGGATTTGCTGCCAGGGTCCTATTTTGAAAAGTGAGCTCTGCCAGGTGGCAGGAGTGGAGGGAAATTTGGAAAAGCAAAGACTGTGGTGTGTCTGGTGGAAAACAATGCAGTTTAGAGCACACCCTTCCACTTACCTGATTCTGACTCTATACTTTCACTGCCCTTGAGCTCATCTACAAGTCTCTAAGTCAGGAGTGGGGAATGTTGGCCGGCGGACCATATACAGCCCCCAAAAGCATTTGGTCTGGCCCTGCCCAAGGCATTAGGGGTGAGTTAATTGAATGCTTGGCCAGATATAGCAGGCTAATTGTTAAGTCGATAATTTTGTATGGCCCGCGAATGATATTATAAACATCCCAATGGCCCTTGGCAGAAAAGAGGTTCCCCACAGAGTTCATGCAAAATACTGCTTGTCTATGGACACACACATAGTATGTCCCAATGAGACTCAATTGGCCCCTCTCCCCACCCCAAAAAAGGCAGTCTCAACCTTCCTTTACTCCACATAGGCTCACTGTGATTCCTCCTCTAAACTGGTGGGTAATCCTGCCAGCTCCCTCATTTACTTAATGGGCTAAATTAACTATTTGATGTGTGCATACATAATATTTATGAGTGATGCCTTTTTTTTGGGAGGGGGGAAAATTATCTCTAACAGAGGGCACAGGAAGAACTACTGACTCAGAGAAGGAAAGACCTGCTGTGGCCCCTGCAGAGCAGCCGCTCCCACCCCCACCCATGAAACAGGAGGGTCCCTCCCAGAGGCCACCACTTCTTCCCATGTTGGACCACAGCTGTGTGGGTCTTAAAAAACAGAGAAGAAAAACAGAGATAAAACTGAAAGAAAACGCAACGCTCCCCCTACCAACACTGCAGGTGAAAGGTTGCTTGTGCCCGAAGGATCCACAAACAGGGCCAGCAACCCTGGCTCCTGCAAAGGCCGGGGGAGAAGAGGGCTGGGCTGGGAGGGACGGGCCATCAAGGGGAGACGCTAGGCTCATGCTGCCTTAGAGCCTGGATAGAGACTGTTTACTTGGGTGACTTACTGACCTTGGGGGACTTCCAGTACATTTTAGACATAAAGATTTTTTCCAGGAAGGTGGAGGGAGGCGTGAGCATTGTTTGGCCTATGGGCTGGTCTCTCTCTCTCTCTCTCTCTCTCTCTCTCTCTCTCTCTCACACACACACACACACACACACACACACTGAAACACATGTCCTGCCATTTCAGAGAATGTGTAGTGCCTGTTTCCAGGCCCTATTCTCTTTTCCATTCAAAGCTACTCTAACCTAACCCCTTTCTCCTACCAACCACCCCGCCTGGGCCCCCAAGGCAGGCTGTGGCCCCCTCCTGGCTGGCTCCGTTGTCCGGCCTCTGCAGACGCCCAGGGCCCCTGGGCAGGTGAGGGCCACTGCTCCCTCTGAAGGCTCCAGGGTCAGCTTCCCGTTGTGTTGGTCTCCTGCAGGATCCACTCCAGGCAAGAAGCAACCCTTCTCCCGCCTCCCAGCCGGAAAGCAAACAGATCTTGAAGACCAGATGCCTGTGGAGGCTCCCATAGACCTCACAGCCTTGTCCTGCAAGGACAGGGAAGGGGTTGTTTATTTCAGCCTGGCTGGGAGCCCAGCTGCGTCACATGGAATCCAGGTGGCCCAGCCCCAGAGCGGGAGGTGCGGGGGAGTGGTATCTACTGATAAAGCCTCTTCAACAGTTTTATCAGCAATAATGCTGGGGATGTGCACAAAATAATCTGCTCCTGTGTTAAAACGCTTTACCCACCTCATCTCATTCAATCCTCGAAACAACCCCACGTGGGGGCATTATTACCCTGTTTTATGAAAAAGGGTCAAAGAGGTGAAATACCTTGCCAAAGGCCACAGGGCTGGTGAGTAAGGTGACTGAGGATGGACACTGCCTTTCAGGGTTACCAAGCTCTGTCATTCACACTCACTAACACTCCTGGAGCCCTTGTGAAATCAGGAGAATGCTCTCCATTTTACAAAGGAAGAAACTGATGCCCGAAAGCGTTTGGAGGGCTCTGTTTTTGAGCCCCAGCCTCCCCGCAGCACAGCACAGGCCCTAACCCAAAGAACGTACCTGGAGCCGGAGGAAATGGAAGGTCCTCCATAGCCTTACCCGTCTCCCCTGAGAGGCACGCCCAGCACTGGGACCTTCCGCTCCCTTCCCACTCACCTGGGTCTCCCTGATGCACCGTCACCTGGCTCTCCGGGCCACGCATGCAGGCGGTGCCCACCTTCCCCAGGAGCAGTAGCAACCCGGCCATCAGGGGCAGGCAAGGAGCTGTCTGGACTCCAAAGGCCCCTCGCAGGGCATGAGGGCATTCACTGCCTGAGGCTTCTCGAGGACACAGGCGCCACACCCTAGAACTGCAGCCTGGCTAGCAGGTAGGTGCCAGGCTTGTGTCTGCTCAGGCTCTGCAGCTCATTCCCTTGACAACCTCAGGGCTGCACTGGATTTGAGTCGTGTCCTTACTACACAGAGGATGCCTCTAAACCACTGTGCTCGTGACCAGCCATCTCCCAAGGCAAAGGCAGAGCTCGGGCTCTGGCTCAGCCTCCCTGTGGCGTCTGTGCTGCTGTAGGTCACCCCTTAGGCCTAGAATTAGCCTGTATATTGAAGATGCTCAGGGCAACCTCACCACAGACCAATTATGGCCCAGCCCTGAGTACCCACTCATTACAATATAAGCCCACCTTCTAGGAGAACTCCTTTAAAAACATGTTTCCCTGCCCTGACCAGTGTGCTTAGTGGTTAGAGTGTCGGCCCGCACAGAAGGGTGGCAGACTCAATTCCCAGTCAAGGGCACTTACCGGTCAGGCGTGTGCAGGAAGCAACCAATAAATGTGTCTCTCTCACACTGATATCTCTCTCGCGCGCGCCCTCTTCCCCCTCTCCCTCCCTTCCACTCTCTCTAAAAAAAATAAAAAAATAAAAAAAGATCAATGGGAAAAATATCCTCGGATGAGGATTAACAGAATAATAATAATAATAATAATAATAATAATGTTTTTCTTACAAACCCTCCTAGAAAGTAATTCCAATAGCAAAATACTATTGGGTTTTGGGGGGGGGGGGTGTCATATTTTTATTGATTTCAGAGAGGAAGGGGGAGGGAGAGAGAGATAGAAACATAAATGATGAGAGAACCATCTATCGGCTGCCTCCTGCACACCCCCTACCAGGGATCAAGATCGCAACCCATGCATGTGCCCTGACCCAGAATCAAACGTATGACCTCCTGATTCATAGGTGGACGCCCGACCACTGAGCCACACTGGCTGGGCCTATTGGGTTTTTATAACTGCTAGAAAGAGCAAAACACGGCGCCGACTAAAACATCCACCCATAGAAGTAGAACAGGGGCTGGCAGCCTCCCGGCGCCCGGCCCCTTCCACGGAGCCGCTGCCCTGCCACCTGGCTCAGTGGACCGATATGCACAGGGGTCGCACCACACGCCGCCCACCACAGGCCCCAGGCTGTCCGTGGAGGGCTCCCCTCTGCCCGGGGTGATGGGGACACCATGGAAGGCACAGCAGATGGAAAACCAGATCCTGCTGGCGTCACCGAGCCACTCAGATCAAACCAAGCCCGAAACTCACCCCACCTCTGGACTTTCCAGTTTCAGGAGCCAAAACCCTCCTCTCATTGTTCAGACCATCTGAACCGGGTTTCTGTTACCTGGGCTGTAAACACTCCCTCCTGGCACAGAGCCGGGCATCACTCATGCATGCGGTCAGTCCTGCGAGGCAGCATGACCACGGGCTGCCCCCTGGACAGGCGGCACCCGTGGGGGAGCTCTGAGCCGTAGGAAGTGAATGAGCTATAGAACATTCTGTAAACAGCTATGAGGACAGGGGTGCGTGGGGTCCCAGGGCAGCTGGGTGGGGGGTGACCAGAGGGCTGCCTAGGCCCTGTGCAGACAGAGTCCGTGTTTGTTGGGGACCCCCACATGTGTACCCCTTATTCTAGGCTTCTTTTCTGTTCTCATCTAACTACTCAGAGTCCGATGAGGTGGCTAAAAATGGCCTCAATGATGAATAAACTAACTGGAAAACAAACTCAACTCTAGACTTCCCAGAGAACTGGGCTGTGGTCTGTAAGGGGTCTATCCTCCAAGTCTACCTGAATAAACAGGACCACGGGAGCCGGCCAGGAGCTGCTGGTGCCCACACACCAACAGGGAAGGTCTGGGGCCTCCACTTCCCTAGGAAGGCTGGCTCAGAGGTGCCTGGTAAGGTGGGCATGGCAGTGACCCCGCCAGAGAGAGGCCAGCAGGCACAGAGTCCAACTCCGTGCCCCAGCCACGTAGCCTGGACCATCCTGCCTAGGGCAGGACAGACTGACCTAAACCCGCATTTCCTCTAGCCTCCAAAGTCAAGTTCTTCCACTGGCTTCTCGCAGGCAGAGCTAACCACCAGCTGCCAGTGCCAGCCGTAACCTCTACGGAGGACAGCGTCTTAAATCACCCGATAAAGTGCATTTCAGATTGTGCCAACGATGGGTGCCTTTACCCCCCGCCCTCCTGTCGTGTCCCGCCACACCCTGCCCCACCAGGTGCCCTGGCAGCTTCGGATCCTGCCTATGCCATGTGATGTGACCCAAACAAGAATCACCAGAACCACAGCATTATTATAAAGATATATTCCATAAAAGAGCTTGGCAGTCAAAGAAAAGCATCACACGTCCCAAAACGCAAGCATTCTTCTTCCCCTAGTCTACAGGAAAAATTGTAAAAAAAAAAAAAAAAAAAAAAAAAGGCGAAAACATTATAACAGTATCATCAACAAACACCCACCAGCTACGCCACAGCAGCACGCATGCCTGGCCAGGTGGTGGAGGCGGCACTCAGTCCCTGCACCAGGACAGAACCCGACCCAGAGGAGCAGAAGCCCGAGCCGCAGCTGCCCGCTGTCCCTTCGGGCTCGACACACACGATTTCATTTCCAAGAGCAAGCCCAGAACAGCCCTGACAGGAGGGGTGGGCGGGGTGGCCACAGGTATCCCGGTCGGGGAGGAAGGAGTCACCTCAAAAGTTAGCATCGAAATGTCCCGGGCTTCTCCCCAGCTGCAGCCGGGTGGGCACAGAGGCCTGGCCACAGCGCTCTCTGCAGGGAGCTCCTCTGCATGTGGCCTGAGGAGCCCTGGGGAAGGGTTCAGGCCGCCCTGGCTTGGGCTCCCTGGCCTCGCAGAGGAGGAGTCATATTCAAGTTCCAGGTGACAGTTTCAGTAGCACCAAGACCAGAAGACAGTGCGGCCGAGTGGGGAGGGCAGTGGGTGCGGCTGGGCGCACCTGGGTCGTGGGGATGAAGAGGAGCAGCTGGCGGGACGGGGCTGGTTCTGGAGACTCACAGGAACTAGAAGGGATGGCTTCAGTCCCATACACAGTGTAAGGCTGCTCGGAGGAGAATGCCGGAGGAATGCAGATGGAGTGAGAACATTCTTGCCCTATAAATAAACTATTTACACGCTTTAAGAAAAGGAAAGCGAGTCTCAGAGAAGAGCCATGCCTCAGTCCCTCGTGCCTCCAGGGCATAGCCTCCAGGGCATGATGCCGAGGAGACTGGAGCAGCTCTCGGCCGGGCTGGCCAGGAGGGAGGGCAGCAGGCCAGGCTCACTGCACCGCTCCAAGCACTGGCTCAGGCTTACTGCGCTTGGACACGGCCGAGGATCCTGCAGACCCCACCAGCCTCCAAGGTCCACCTGTCACCCCCATCCCGTTACAGGTAGCACCCTCTGCTGCGGGAAGAAGCCCTGTCCATGCCTGCTGGTCTCCTACCCAAGTCCCACTCACAGAGGACACGGCTGCCCACCAGGCCAGCACCAATGTCACGAGTGGTGAGGGGCCAGGGCGCCTGCAGACACTGGGCTGCAGGAGGCCCGGTCAACCTTCCTAGCAGCCACAGGAGCTGGTCCCTCGGTCACCACCCCCACCTAAAGACTATTCTGTCTCTGGGCCGACCCCCACAGGGAGCCCAGTCACAAGTTCCTTCCATTCAGAGGGTGAAGAGGAGGCCCTCGGTCTTCAGCACCAGCAAGCAGGGTCAGAGGTCACGCCACGCTGATGCTGAAGACGGTGCTGGCTCTGGCAGGGCGGCCACTTCGCTCCCTCTGGACGTAAAGTTAACATGAAGGGCTCTGGCCTCTACGGCGTGGCTCGGTTCCACGTGCTCCCTGCTGCTCCTCAGAAGTGATGTCCGGCCTTCACTGCCTCAATGTCTGAGATCAGGGTCTTCGCCAGGAAGATGCCAAATATCTGAAACCAAGACCGGCAGAGGCAGCAGCCATCAGCATGGGACGAAAGGGGGTGCGGGCCCCGTGGACAGGGCGATGCAGGTGCCGCACACCACAGCCACTCCTGCCCCGACACTGAGGATGCAGCAAGAGTAACCACAGGCGTGTGGCAAAGCAAGACGAGCCCAAAAGTGAAAAGTGAGCCCTGGGCCCATGTGGCTGCACCACTGGACCCTGAAGGGGCGAACAGCAGGCAACATAGAGGCAAAGGGACACACCTGTGCCCAGGGTTAAACAAAGAAAAAAACAGGCTCCCCCTGATTGGTTCTGATTCGCAAAGAATAACTCCTAAACATTTCCTGTAAACCTGAGTTCCACAGAAAGCCAAGGCGGCCCTAATCCGACTGCGAGTCTCTGAGGCTGACCTCCGTGCCCGGGTAGTCAGGTGGGAAGACGTTTTTTCACCAGGAACAGACAAATGTGACCCCGGTCACCTTAGAAGTTCTATTTTTTATCCTCCCCTTTAAATTCTTGTAGTTTGTATTTGATGAGCCGCCGGTCCCTCTGAACTGATTCCTTTGCCCGCTTTGCAAGTACATTTTTTCTTTCCTTTTCTGGATGCTTCTGTCTCCCAGCCTTCTGCTGAGATCACTCACCTTGCTGCTGAGTGAGGGAGTGTGTGGGAGGCGGCTGGCAGCCCCAGGGCCCCCTCAGACACCTTCCTCAAGGCCAGGCCAGAGCCAAACGCTTTCTAAAAGGTTTCACACCTAACAGCAGCGGCAGCCCTAGAGGCTGGTCCCAGAGGCTGCTCGGGGCTGTGGCTGCTGGCCCGAGCTCTGGGCACGCTGGGAAAACCGCTTTCTCTGACTCCCTGAATTCTTGACTTTCTGCTGCCAGTTCTCCCATCAGACTCTCGCCAGCCTGCTCACCCCAATTTCACTGCCTCCTGGTCACCACCACCTTCCCACCTGTGGAATCTGGGTCAATTGAACAGGTGCAGCCGCGAGGGACAGCAGGACAGACCTGGAGCAGGGAGATGGCGATGAAGACGCCGGCCACGATGTAGATATTCCGCGGCAGCCAGCCCTCCAGCGCTGGGATGCAGCCTTTCGTGAAGATGAACTCGTCCCACTTGCTCTTCAGCTGCAGGAACATAGCACAAAACCCTGAGCCCAGGACCCCGGATGTCCCCACCCTGCAAAGGGCCCCTCAGGGAGCAGGAGCGGTGCCCAGGGCAGACAGAACCCCAGGAGGAATGTGGGCTTGGGCAGTTTGTGTCAATAACCTGCCTAGCCAAGGCCGTGACCTTTAACCCCTTCCTTTGGGCTTCCACAGAGTTAAAGACCAACCTGTGCGGCCCCCCCACAGCCCACGCCTGAGAAAGGGGCAGGGCTCGCATGCTTGGAGAGGAAGCTGTGTCTTCAAAAAGAAACTGGGAGAAGGGGGTTCAGGGGCTTCCAAGTCAGAGGAGTTGGCTAGAGAAGGGACAGTGGCTTCTCAGAGTGTGCCCCTCAGTCACAGTAAAGTGGCTCCAGAAGCTGGAGCCAGCAGGAACAGGCACAGCCCTGAAGTCCATCCTAAAAGCAAGGATGTCCCCAATTCTGACTGTGCTGGTCCCAAACCCTAGTGGAGACTCGGCAAGCATATAGGGATCTCATCAGAGCACGCACACCCCACCCCTACCTGTCCCCACTCACCCACACTCACCCCCACCCCCTCCTTATGCAGCAAGCAGCCCTGCCCTCACCCATCAGCCTCCACTGTGGCAACACTGATGGGACATTCATTCATTTTAGTGGTGTTAGGGGCTGAACTATGTCCCCCTACAATTCATGGTAAAGTCCTAACTCTCAGAATGTGACTGTATTTGGACAGAGGGTGTTTAAAGAGGCGAATCTACTGAAACAAAGTCACTGGAGTGGGTCCTAATACCATATGACCGTGTCCTGAAGAAGAGGACATCAGGACACCGAGACAGAGGGAGACCAGGTGAGGACTCAGGGAGGAGCAGGCGGCCTCAGAAGACACAGCCCTTGGTCTTGGACCGCTAACCTCCACGGCACGGAGAAAATGAATGTGCTGCGGAAGCCACGGAGTCCGCGGTGCTGTTTTGGCAGCCCGAGCACCTAATTCCAGTGGCACCTAAGTCCCCTGAATTCCTAACTGGAAGCTGCTGTGGGTACGGGCCCGTCTCTGTGAAGGGGAGGTCAGTGCAGAAGGGTTTAGGCTCTCGAACTGGGGTGCGCGCCCCAGTATCCATGGTCAACAGGGCCGCCCCTCCCGTCACCAAAGCCACCGCAGCCAGGGCCTGTGTGGGACTCACTTCCTTACAGCCAGGTGCACACGCGCTGAGGCCTACAGAGAGCCCCAAGGACTGACCCGCCTCCCTCCTTGCTGTCCCACTGCCTCCAAGCGGCAGCTGGACCAAGTCATGAGCTCCTGCAGATGCATCCTGAACCCCTAAATAACAGACACCACTGGGGCCCCAAGAAATCTCCTTTAAAATGTAGTCTTTGTCCCCAAACATTTGTTTGTTCTCTTTCCACTAATACAGCAACTGCGAGGTTCTGTGACTGCAGCTCCCAGGGCTTGAAATCACAGCCACTGCTGCTCCGGGAGCCCCGCTGCCCCTCCGGGCGCGTGCGCTGGCCACCGCGCGCCCCGCTCAGGTAGCACCTGAGCTCCACCTCCCCTCGTCCTCTCTCTCCAATTGCACCTGCTATGCCAGGCAGCTGCACCACGGGGAGCAAACCAGAAGAACGCAGAGTTATCTGGGCTCTCACCTGAGTCCTGACATCATAGCCACACTGTGTGTTCAAAACTTTTTGCTGTAAGAAAAGCAGAAAACATCAGTCATTCTTGTTCCCTTGAGAAGCTGGTGGTAGAGGCTCTGGAAGAGTCACAGCCAAACACAGCAAATCCCTCACACATCCCAGCATAGCTGCCGTCCTCCGACACTGCTGCCGACCAGCCTTTCCTGTTGGGACGGGCGGGCCAACCTCCCGTGCGAAGGGCTAGACAGCATGCACCCTGGCTCGCCTGTGGCAGCCGTGCAGCTGTGGCCACGTGGCACAAAAGCAGCCAGTGCCAACATAAGCGCGACGGGCACAGCTACAGCTCAATCGAACTTAGGTTATGGACACTGACATTTGAATTTCACATAATTTTCACGTGTCACAGAATATTATCCTTTTTAAAATTTTCAACCATTTATAAGTGGCTGAGTCATTCTTGGTCAGCTTGCCCGTCCCTGTGCTGGGAACCTGGCCCTTCAGCAGGGAGGCTGCCCGGCAGCCAGCCCTGGAGCAGCAGCAGGCCTGTGGTAACAACCACGTTCAGTGAAGGGCTCAGTCCCGCTCAGGCTCAGCCCCGGCAGACACTACCGGCTCCTTCCCAGGTTTCTGACACCCAAGGGCTGGGCTGTGGGCTGTGGGCTGGGAATGAAAGCAGGTGAATAAGGAACAACAGAGCAGAATGCTCTGCCACCCCAGTGGCACGTACCCACGGCGCCTGCGGGCTTTATCTAAGAACTGAGCGTTCTCTTGTAGAGGGAGAGGGAAGAGGGTGGACCAGGCTGGATACACTCAGAACATCGTGACCAGGCACCCAGGTCAGAGCCCTCAGGGAGAACAATACTGGTTTTCTCCTGCTTCACCCAGAACCTGGAGCCACCTAGGTGGGTGTGCAGGAAAGTCCCGGAATTTATCCGTGCACGGAGGGCGAGCCTGGCACTCGTCCACCTGCAGGGGAGCCCAGAGCACGCAGCCCACTCACCGCGGGGTCCGGCACGCAGCAGGAGAAGGGCACGCCACACTTCTCGCGGCTGTAGCTGGCACCACTGCAGTTGAAGTAGACGTTGAGGTCCCAGTCTTCAGGGCTGTACGCCCCGCAGCACTGGTTCTGCAAGCACAAAGACAAGGCTGTGAGGGCTCTGGGCCAGGGCTGTGGCCGCCAGCACAGGTTCGGTCTCAGCAACGTGCGGCTAAGTGCACCTCTACCTGGACGTCATTGGTGCAGAGATGCTGAGCGACATGCCAGGCAGCCCTTTACGAAGGAAACTGTGGCCACACACTGGATCCCACAGGCTGGCTCCGTGTGCCCCGCCTCGGCCCAGGGCAGAGAGGCCCAGCTCTGGTCCCCCCTCCACCTCAAGCGTTCCCTCCCTTCCCACCTCAGCCCAGAGCAGGTGTCTCGCTGTCCTCGGAGGCCCCTCTGCACCCTGGTGTGGTCCTCTTCCTCTCACGCTGGCCCACCTACTCCCACAGAAAGAGCTATAATGGGGGAATGGGACACCACCCCTGCCACCCTGCTACCTGGGGCAGCTACCAAGAGAACCCCCTTAGTCTGAAAGTGTAAAACCAACCCCGCAGGAAGCACCGTGCCTGGCGGCACCGTCCAGGAGCAGCCCCGTCCCCACACCTGCCTGGCCGCTGCTGCAGGTGTGGCCACGGCAGGGATGGCCGTGGCCGTGACCACAGCACACACACAGACCCGGCTTCCGTGTTCTTCTCGTAAGGTAAAGCCCACCTCCCACCCCCACCTCCGTGACTCCAGCTGCTCTAACGATCACGTGATATTCACCAGGAGGAGGTTCCATGATTCACTGGAAACCTCAGGGACATTCTACTTTTAAAAGGAAAGGAAGACAATGGAGAAACGACCATGTTTCAGGCCAGTGGGTGGGGAGCCACCAGCTCGCTCGATGCCACTGAGCGTGAAAATGAAGAGAGGGGTCACGGCACTGGTGGAAGGCGCAGTGAGGGACATCGGGAAGTGGCTGGGATGGATCCTGTAGAAGCAGCCATGGCAGCAGCTGCCCTTGGAGCTTCACTTGTTGCCCAAGGACAAGAAGAAGAAAGATGCGGGAAAGTCGGCCAAGAAACATAGGCCCAGTGAGCTACTTTGGGGCAAGGCCAAGAGGAAGAGGTGGTCCAAAGGCGAAGTCCGGGACAGTTAATATCCTAGTATTGTCTGACAGAGCAGCACAGGACAAACTCTGTAAGGAAGCTCCCAGCTATCAGCTTGTGCCCCGCCTGTTGTCCCTGAGACGGAAGAACGCGGCTCCTTGGCCAGGGCAGCCCTGCGGGAGCTTCTAGTACAGGACTCAGTAAACTCGTTTCCAAGCCCAGAGCTCAATAATTTATACCAGCAACGCCAGGGTGGGGAGGCCCAGCTGCTGGTGCAGATGCAGGAACAACAGGTCCCACAGCTGTATATTTTTATCAACAAAACTTCATTAAATTTAAAAAAGAAAGAAAAGCAAATGGCTAGGGCGAGGTGACTTTCACAGACTAACACAGGTCACCCTGCACAACATAGGAAGGCTCTCTGGTCACATGAACGGGGTTTGGCTATATCCCGAGATCCATGAAACAAGGGTAAACAACACGTTTTGGTAAATAATAAGAGCAGATCATAGTTATTTTTAATGCTTCCTTACTCATTTTCTCCCCAGAACTAATGTGTTCCATACAAAAAGTGCCTGCGAAGTAGGTTTTCTGGTAGAGCACAGACCACGTGGGGGGAGCCGCCGCCGCCGCACAGGCCGGCGAGGCAGGGAGTGGTCCTCCGTCCAAGCCTCCAGGTGCACGGCCCAGGGCGCAGAGGCCAGCTGGGGGGAAGGCCGGGCTGGGACTGCTGAGGCAACCCCCGGGGGACCTGTTACAGGTTGCATTCCTCTCCCCCTGAGGCAGCTTCCTCCGGGCAGCTCTGCCTCTCAAACAGGAAGGGGAAAAGGTCCCTGGGAGGAAGGGGACAGGAATAGCCTGAAAGTGAGTCATGTGTCTGGGGAGGAGAAGCCCTGGCCCTCGGTACCCACAGTGCCCAGGGGGCTGCAGCCACCTGTGTGGCCAGGGATTGAGAGGTCTGGGCCCGGAGAGGACTGGGCTCCTGGGGGAAGGTGGCCATGGGATAGCTGGACTTGCCCAAACCAGAGGGGGAGAGGGCACACGAAGAGCAAGCCTGGACTGCCTGGCAACCATGAGCAGGCAGAACTTAGCGGACCAGTGGCAGAGGCGGCCCTCCAGGCCCCCAGCCTGGCTCCTGAGCAGCACACAGATGCATGCCCGGAAAGCACACACTCTCGGGGCACCACAGGGGACTTACAGCTTTCTGAAGGGAGTCAATGAGGTTCTGCAGGTCAATGTCGTCCCGGTAGGATCTGATGTTGCTCTCGAAGAACTCGCGGAACCGGTCCCTCACCCAGTCCTGGAACAAGAAGGCCAGCACGGCCACGGCCAGCTCGAGGAAGAAGATGAGCACGATGGTGCCGCAGAACTGGGGATGAGACGAGAGCAGGAGTCGCCACCCTGCCCCTCGGCCGGACCCGCCCTGTCTGCCCAGACCCACATCACTAGCTCATCCCTCCCCACACCACTGCACTGCTGGTAGGAGAGCCACATGAGAGACACTGTGAGAAAGCCCCAAGCCGATGTGTCAGCCATTTCCTCTGAAGGAAGCCGAGGCTCACACAGGCACACAGGTTGCCTAAGGTCACAGAACTCGCACAGGGTGGTGAGTTTCCTGGCAGGGCTTGGCACCGCTCAGTCGGGGTGTATGACAGTCAACTGCACAAAGCCATCGCCAGAAGCACGGCGGCCCCTGGCCACAGTGGTGGTGGCATTCTGGAAGGGCCCACGTAGCCGTAGGTCCACACGCCTCCCTCCCACCAGGTTCATTGGCCTTATTGTAGCCTAGGACAGAGGGTAACATGCATGCATGCACATACATACACACATGCACACAGGCCTTCCAAAATGGAATCTCCCTTCATACAGAAGCAAGATACAAAACATAATGCTTTTAAGAAAAATAAAATTAGGAAAAACCACACGTGTTTTGCCTTTTACGTTAAGCGCAGGAAAGAGGAAGCTTGATCTAATGAATACAACAAATAGTAAGTTGTAAAACACAACTCTGTCATTTCCCCCTCAGGTGCTATTTAACGGAATGCATTTCAAAATGAAAGAGTATCTAAATATAAAACTAAACTCTTGGTGACTTGTTCCGCCAGCACAAGCAATACACCCTGGAGGAGGGCAGTGCTTTCCCAAAGTCACTGACAACATCTCCTGATCTCAGCCAGGAAGGGCAAAGGTGAGCAGCAAACAAACAATTCCTTTAGAACTTGGGGAGGAAGATAAAAGGCGAGAGAGGGGAGGGCGTGGGCAGCAAACTCCGTCCCCTGGGAGCTGAGAACAGAGGGGCCAACTTCTTTCTCCGGGATGAGGAGCCTGCTTCTCGGATTGTTTCCTGAAATCTTACCATCTGGGGCGGCAGCGCACAAAGGGCCCAAGGAGGCTTGTAAGAGCTGCTACCAGTGCGCCCAGATAAGGAAAAAGCCTGCCCAGCAGAGTCCCCCCCCCCCCGAGCCCCCCCCCCCCGCCCCTGGGGCCACTCACAAATTTGAGCAGGCAGATGTTCTCCCGCAGGGCCCCCACACAGCCAGCAAACCCCAGGGTGAACATGACCACGCCCACCATCAGCACCAGCACCACGGGGTCGATTCCATGGAGCCGGGTCACTTTGGTAAGGTCAGACAGCACCCCCTGAAAGAAGCAGAGAGCAGGGCAGGATCAGCCTCAAAGACAGTCCTGGGTATGGAGGGCTGGGCTGTGTACAGAACTGAATGAGGACAGGCTCCTGCCTTGCAAGGCTCAATCATCTCATCAGCAAACCAGGCGAGCGTGTGGCCCCTGCCCTCCTGCCCCTAGAGGCCTCTCTGCCCAGCAGATCCCTGCCCATCTCAGCCCCCGGACCTTCACATGCAGCTTTCCTGGTCTCCATCCAGGCCTGGGGTAAGGGGAGCCCTGAGGGGCCCTGGGACCTGTGGTCAGGGCATCCGGTGCCGGAGCCTCGCCCTGGCCTCCGGACATCTGGCAACTGACTGCACTCAACTGACAGAGAACCCACTATCCTGAGAGGAAAGTGGCTTCGGCATGGAAACACTCAGCAAGGCCAGGAAGGCTGTCCGTGAAACTCTGTGGCGACGGTGGCGCCATAGCTGCACTGTCCACGTGGCAGCACTGGTCACGAATGCTACTGAGCACCTGAAACGCGGCCAGTGGAACTGAAGAAATGAATTTTAATTTGTATTTCATTTTAACTAATTTAAATATAAATAGTCACATGTGATTACTGGCAACCAAAACAGACACAGCAATTCTATGGGATTCAAAGGAGGAAGGAGAAAACAGCAGCCAGACCAGGCCACCCAGCGGGAACTAAGCAGCTGGGTAACCAGGCCTAAGCGCCAGGCTCTGCTGGTTAAGCTGCTGCTATTCCACAGGTGGCCACACGGTGGCGCTATAGGCTATGACTTGCACCTGCTTCCAGGTCACTAGGACAAAGGGACAGTGCACCTCAGCTCCTGCCTGCCCTTTAGGGGTTCACAGGCCACCATGAAGGGGCCCAAACCCAAAGGCGGGCCTTATCCAGTTCCTAAGGCAAGAAAGCCCTCCGATCCTCCTACCTCCAGCTTCTAGAGGCTCCACTAAAGAAAGAGAGCCCTGGGCCCGAGGCTCAAGGTGAAACGTTAGTTCCCACTGTTTCCTGCCAGCCTGCTGGGCCTTGTTCCTTCTCTCCCCTCCATGTCCCTCCCTGCAGCGAGGGCCTTGTTCAGCCCTCACCACCTCCCCAAAACCCGCCCACACACAGAGCAAAAGGCGCACCGCCATCTAGTACCCTCCCCAGAGTTCCCACTGCCCTGTCCTGGAGAGTAAGAGTCTGTCTCTCTCACCTGCCTCCATGGGCTGGGCAAGGAGGCACACAAGGCACAGGACCTGCCCCTGCCCACAGGACCTATAGCAGAGCCCTGCTCCCTGGTTCGGAGTCTTTCTGGGGCGAGGACAGAGCTTTAGGAATAAACACAGGGACCTTCCTGCTCCCAGAGGCACAGACCTGCCCTGGACACAGCTGCCAACCAGCCCAGGGTGACCTGGAGCTTCGGGAACAGGAAAGAGGGCTCTCCACACTCACAGAGCTCAATACCCGGCAGCCCAGCCCGGCCCCCAGCGTGACCCTAGGCGGGGAAGCGGTTTTCATAAGTTCAGTAACTGTTTCCAAGAACTGACTCCATAAAGATGAATGACTGCAAATCACGACCTGGCACAGAAATGCCTGTCAGGGAGGAAGGGACCATGAACGCTGAACCAGCCTGGCTCTGGCTGTCGATGCTCAGGGTCCCAGTGACAGCTACACTTACCTTTTCGCTCCATGCCCACAGTCCGGCTCCGAGGAAGGCAACTCCAGCCAACTGAGCAGAGGAGGGGGGGGGGCAGGGGGAGAGAGAGAGAGAGAGTTAGGTTGGAAGCCAGCACCATGAACGGACTTCTCAGAGAAGGATCCATACGGCCAGCAGGAGAGTGGCAATGGCTCATGTCCATCCTGGCGGATCAGGGCCCCTGGGCCCTGCAGATGACAGGGTCTGGACCCCAGAACAAGGCGACAGCAAGGCTCTGGATAACCCACACCTACCTTCTGAGCACTTAAGCAAACTCCTTCAGCCCCCCAGCTCCACTCGGAGGCAGAGGCCCCCAGAACACACTGCCCTGCCAAGACACCAGAGTCAGAGCCGGCAGGCCACGGCCGCTGTCCTCATTCCACAAGCACCCCATTTCAGCACGGTCTGTGTCTATAACACCGGCAGGCCACAGACACTGTCCCCATTCCACAAGCACCCCCATTTCAGCACGGTCTGTGTCTATAATACCAGCAGGCCACGGCCACTGTCCTCATTCCACAAGCACCCCCATTTCAGCACAGTCTGTGTCTACAACACCGGCAGGCCACAGACACTGTCCCCATTCCACAAGCACCCCATTTCAGTGTGGTCTGTGTCTATAATACCAGCAGGCCACGGCCACTGTCCTCATTCCACAAGCACCCCATTTCAGTGAGGTCTGTGTCTATAATACCAGCAGGCCACGGCCACTGTCCCCATTCCACAAGCACCCCATTTCAGCAGTCTGTGTCTACAACACCGGCAGGCCACGGCCACTGTCCCCATTCCACAAGCACCCCATTTCAGTGAGGTCTGTGTCTACAACACCGGCAGGCCACGGCCACTGTCCCGATTCCACAAGCACCCCATTTCAGCAGTCTGTGTCTACAACACCAGCAGGCCACGGCCACTGTCCCCATTCCACAAGCACCCCATTTCAGTGAGGTCTGTGTCTACAACACCAGCAGGCCACGGCCACTGTCCCGATTCCACAAGCACCCCATTTCAGTGTGGTCTGTGTCTATAACACCGGCAGGCCACGGCCACTGTCCCCATTTCAGAAAGGTCTGTGTCTACGACATCGCCCAGGTGCCTCCACAGGCTCCGTGCAGCACAGCCCGGCACCGCCCCACCTGTCTCCAGCCTCAGGCCTCAGGCCTGGACAGACTCAAGCAGCTGTCTCGCCTCCCCCAACCCCCCCCCCTCATCCCCGGGCGCAGTGTGCTCCGGATATGCTGGGTCCTTCATTACTAATTTAAAACAGGCCTGAGCTAAGCAATGTGCCCACCCAGAAAAGCAGCAGGCCCCAAACCTGACTTGCCACCTGCAGGAACCCACTAGGGTTAGGCTGCCTCAAGTGTACCCCCCACCCCCAAAAAACACCACACAGATTCCTGAACAGGGAGGACTTTCCCACAGGAAACAACACCTCCTGGTCTGCACATTATCAGCCTCCTGTTTGCCGTTTCACTGCCTTACACTGTTGGGCATTTGCTGCCATTTACCAGGTCCTCGTGGGGAAGAACAGAGCCAGGTGTCCCCATGGCTCTCACCTCTCCTGCGTGGATTCTCCAGCTTCAGGACGTCCTGGACCACGCAGCCCACCGCCAGCCCGCGGACGGGAAGAGAAGAACCCAGAAAGCAAGCCCTGGCGTTCTTAACCCTCCTGCAGCACACTCCAGTTTCAGAAAGCGTGGACATGCCCACTCTTCGGAGGGAACTTCCGAGGGCTCAGACTTCCCACTGCTGGTTCCTCACAGCCTGTGGGCCCCAAGTGAAGAAGCCCTGCGGGGACGATCCCTCTATCTCACAAAGGGGAACACGGGCCAAGCAGAATGCCAAATGGGGAGTGGTGGGGGGTGCGCACAACCTCCTCCTATCCCCAGTGTCTCAGGTGGTAAGCGAGCCGGAAGGTGAGCCGTCACTGCCCACTGGGTCCTGGAGGCTTCCTCCCCACCATCCCCGAGTCCCGGGTGTCTCACTCCCTCTTGCCACCGCTGGAGGTGGAGGCTTTCTTCTCGGCTCATCTGGTCTCCAAGGAGCTGGTCATTCCCTTCTCCACAGACCACTCAGCTTTGGGCCATGAGGCACACATTCCCAGGCATCGTCCACACTCCCTGTCACGCCTCCTCCTCCTCCTCAGAGCTGTCTAAATGCTGGCGAGCCTCACACTCAGGCCAGCCCCACCCTGAGCTCTCTGGATGACGTTCACAGGCTTTCGATCCCATCTACACTGCACACAGCTGACCACACACCCGTCTCCAGCCACAGCTGCTCCAAGTCAAACCTCAGCATTTACTTGACTCATCACCTGAGCGATCGAAGGACTCTTCAATCTGCACATGCCCCCAACTGGAGCCTTGCACCACGCCCCCCCCCACCCCACCCCGCAACTAGCTCCTCTCCAACTTAGCCCTCGATACATTATGGCACCTACTCACTTGCTTAAGAGAGAAAGCCTTGACCACATGCTTGATGCCTCTCTTTCCCTCCAACTCCAAGTTCCTCCTACCAGACCCTCTGCTGGTTCTCCCTCCAAAACTCGTGGCCAAGTTCTCCTCCTGCCTCTGCTGCCACCTGTCCATGCTCCACCCCCTCGGCGCTCCTCACAGGTCCCCAAGCAACTACAATGATCTTTTAAAAACACAGAACACATGACTCCATAACCTGCAATGACTTCCTTTAACACTTAGAATAAAATTCAAACTCCTCGCCACAGCCCACAAGGACCAACACGGCCAGGCTTTGGCCCACCCTCCACCGTCATCTCCTACCCGTCTCCCCTTCCCAATCCCACTCCAGGCCATGCTGGCACCGGTACCAGTTCTGAACTCAGCAAACTCAGCCCGTCTCACAGCTGTGCCCGTTTCCTTGGCCTAGAATGTCCTTCTTCCCTCTCCCTTCCTGGAGCCATCCCTCAGTTCATTCCAGGCTCTTGAAGGTCACCTCCTCAGGAGCCTCCTTTCCTGTCCCAAGTGGACAAGCCCCCACCTTAATCCTGACCACCTCCCGTGCTTGCTTTCCTCCAGCCGTCAGCCAAGACCACAGGAGCTACCTGTCTCGTGTCTCTCCCGTTTAAGCTCTCTGAGGGCAGAGAGGTTTTCGGTTTTGTTCAGGGTTGTACCCCAAGAACTTGGCGAGGACTTGGCCCTTGTAGGTATAGAGCAGGAGTGAGCGCGTGAGTTGCCAGAGCCCCCGGACACAGCAGCCCTGCCCGTGGTCCTGCCTGCTCGCCTCCCAGCACACTCCCGGGTCTAACTCAATCCAAATGCACTCTAAGCAAGAGCGGGCCAAGCAAAGGCCCAGGCTAGCCAGGTTCAAGGCCAGGCCCCACACGGGGACATTAGGGTCAGAGCAGGATAGGCCTGGAGGTTGTCATCCCGGCCCGCTCCAGTGGCCCCAGCAAGCATCCCAGCCTACCAAGCTGCACACCATGGCAGCGCGCCCACTGCCTGGCACCATGGGGGACGGCGAGGAAAGCCCACCCTCTATCACCCCTCACTGGGCCCTGGTGAGCTGCCTGCTCCCCACCACTGGGCACAGTTCTCTTCTCACAAGGGCCGTGCTCATAGACGAAGGGCTCGCACTTTCTTCCATTCCGTTTTAAAGGAAGGACTCAAGTTAACTTGCACCAGGAAAGATGGAACAGGGGTCACATGTCAGACCATGGGTTTAATGAATGCTGACCCGGGCAGAAAGTCTGGGCCCAACACTTGCTTTAGAGACGAGCTGAGGAAGGACCAGACAGGGGAAGTGGCCTGTCTGGGAGCTCACAGGGCAGCCCTGTGACGAGCCAGGACCGCCTGCTTCGCCGGGCTCGCCATGAACTCTCGCACCGCACCGACGGTCGGTGGGGCTGGGCCATGCTCACTGGGAGAGACGGTTCTGCCGGCCGCCCGGCTTCGGAATAGCCTTCCTAGTCCCTCTTCTAAACCCTGATGCAGTGCCCTCCCAGAGACTGAGGCCCAGCTCCCCCCAGCCCGAAGGGAGGGCGCGAGGACGTCACCACAGTGGCTTGGTGGCAAGTAGCACCAGCCTTCCCTTGGTGCCAGGCCCCGTGTTAATCACTGAACACCCCGAAGAGGCCCTTCCGTACCCATCACATAGGCACTGTTACCCCCATTTTCAAACATGAAAATTGAGATACAGAACAACTTGGTTATTTGTCCAAAGTCACCTGGCTGGCTGGCTGGCTGGTGGCCATGAGTTAAGATCAAACCTGAGTTCCTGGCATCCCTTATCTCTCTGGCCAAAGGGAGGGGCCAGTCAAGGGGCCAAGAGGTGAAGCCGTTTCTCAGAAGGGGCTTCTGAGCTGTGCGACTCTAAAGCCAAAGACCCCCCACTATCCGCCAGGTGGTGGGGATTGCTGAGTCCCAACCAGGGCAGGTGGCCACCTGGGAGGGAGAGGGGGTGCCCCTGTAAAGATCCCGCATCAGCCTTCCCACCTGAGACGAAGGACCCTGGGAAGGAAGGGGAGAGGCCCGTCCAGCCTGCTTTGTCATGGGTGCCGCACAGAACCCACCCGCCACGTGTGCAAGCTACACTGCTGTACCCCGGAGGCTCCTGCCCCGGCCGGGCCTGCTGGACGGCAGGTCCCGAAACCACGGGTGTCAAAGCAGCCCCTCTGCACTGACAGTTTAGTGGCCAGTCTCCTTGCGAAATTTCATTCCAGTGTGTGAATGTACTTAGGCCACTCCTGTGGGCCCCGAGGGCTTTGCTGCAGTAGTGCAACACCTCGGGCTGCCCCTCGGCCTCTGGCGACAAGCTAACACTCACAAAGCCCTTCCCTTCCCCTGGGCCGCCAGGGGGAGCCCAGAGAAAACCAGAAGCAACCCCAAGAAAGAGAAGGTTGAACCAACAAGCAAGCAGCACAGGGCAGGGGTCCTGGTTCTGCCCTCCGCCCTCCGCCCTGCAGCTTTCTAGAGATGGGACCTGCGGGAGTCGGGAACTCCCTGAGCCTGTTTCCCTCCCTGGGTCACAGGAGGGCGGTAGGACTGAGGGAAGTGTCACAGGTGATGTACTTAAGCCTGGGGCTCAGCGCCAATCTGAGTGGCCCGGCCTCCTGGGGGGACAGAGCAGAGGCATGGAGGGGCAGACTCCACCAGCACAGGCTGGATGGGAAACACTACTTGCCCGCACCCCTCGCCCACGCACCCCCAGGAAAACTCCCTGCACTAGGCTTCATCCTAAGACAAGGTCCTTCCTTCCAGAGACATCTGTTTCTTAGGTCTCTGGAGACAACAGCACATCAGAGTTGAGGGGAACAGCCTTCTGGGGGTTTTCCAAGGGGGACAGGAAAGACTGATGGGAAGGAAAGGGGTGGGGGGGGGGAAGCTAGCACAGTCACCTCTGTCCCTAACTCACTGTGGCCTTGAGCAAGCCACCCCTGCCTTCTGTCTAAACTCTGTCACCCCAAATCATGCGGGTGGAGCCCATGGCTCTGGCAGCTCCAGAACGGGGCACCCTGACTCCAGGCCTGGGGAGTTGGGAGAACACCAGAGATACTCGTGGCCACTTGAAAAGCCAACAATTCAGCCCTAACCGGTTTGGCTCAGTGGATAGAGCGTCGGCCTGCGGACGCAAGGGTCCCAGGTTCGATTCTGGTCAAGGGCACGTACCTTGGTTGCAGGCACATACCCAGTAGGGAGTGTGCAGGAGGCAGCTGATCGATGTTTCTCTCCCATCGATATTTCTCTCTATCCCTCTCCCTTCCTCTCTGTAAAAAATCAATAAAATATATTAAAATAAATAAATAAATAAAATAAAAAGAAAAGCCAACAATTCAAATACTGGGCAGAAAGGATGCCAGAGAGCTGGGCCCACTCCCAGCCTGGCCCAGAGACCCAGTGGGCTGGGGGGAACACCAGGGTGTCTGCGGGGTCAGGAGGCCTTGCCCTCAGGACTGTGGCCACTCTGAACCCTATATAGAGCAGGGAACGTTCCTTTCAAAATGGTCCCACATTAAAATAGTCCAAACCAAGCCGCTTCCCAGTGGGACTCTGGAAGCCGGAAGGGACGCTGGGGCCCAGCTTCCTCACTGGGGAGAAGCAGGGCCAGGGCAGGACGGTGCCTCGCACAGGGTCACACAGCGGCCTTCCTCCCGCCGGAAGGGTGGTGCTGAGCAAGCAGCGCCTGTGCCCTGCCCAGCACAGCCTGAGAAGCAGGACTCCCCAGAGTTCGGACAGAAGGCCTCTGCCTTCCCTGATAACAGAGCCCGCTGCCTCCAAGCCCCGCCCAGGAACCTGACTGTGTCAAAGCCTTTGAAAAGAAGGAAGGAAGGAGGGCACGCTTATCTAGGGGAGGTGACAAGCAGCTCCACAAGCAACTAAGAAGAGGAACCCCAACCCAGCCACCCCCACCCAGTCCCTGCCATCACTGGCACAGCTCAGTGACCCACAGTGGGCGGAAAACCAAGATGCTGAGCCAGGGTCCGCACTAGTATAAGCCAGGGAGTAAATACTTGCAGCTCTGCCTACTGTTTCAGTCCGCAACTCTACCGTGGGAGCAGGAAAGCGGCCACAGATGAAACGCAAACACATGGGCAGGGCTGTGTCCCACTGAAGCTGTGTGTGCACAACAGGCTGAGAGCCAGGTGTGTCCTGCCCTCAGCTATCACACTGAAACCATCTGGAGCTAGAGACAAAACAGGATTTCCTTCAGCTCGGCCGCGTGAACCCCGGGAGCATCCCTACAATTCAGGTCCACAACCCTGGTATCCTATATAATAAAAGCCTAATATGCTAAGTGTCCAGTTGTCTGGTCGGCTGTTCAACCAATCAAAGCATAATATGCTAATAATATGCTAAGGCCACTCAACCGCTCACTATGGCGTGCACTGACCACCAGGGGGCAGTCAACCGGTTGACCAGTCGCTATGATGTGCACTGACCATCAGGGAGCAGATGCTCCGACTGGTAGGTTAGCTTGCTGCTGGGGTCCAGTGGATTGGGACTGAGTGAGATGGACCAGACACACCCTGGAGCCCTCCTGCATCCCTCCCCAGCCCCAATCGTGCACCAGTGGGGTCCCTTGGCCTGGCCTGCACCCTCTCGTAATCCAGGACCCCTCGGGGGATGTCAGAGAGCCGGTTTCAGCCCGATCCCGCAAGCCAGGCCGAGGGACCCCACTGATGCACGAATTCGTGCACCAGGCCTCCAGTGTCTTCATATTACTCTAACCCGTCTTCATAGCCTAAAACTGTAAATAACACAAATGATACATTTCCACAACAGAACATCACACAACAATGAAAATGAATGCTACAACTACACACAATGGCATGAATGAATCTTACACACAATATTTAACAAAAGGTGGCAGGCTAAAAAGATATAATACTAGTAAGGAAGTGCTATGAATGGAACTGAATGTTTGTGGTGCTCCCACTTCAAATCCACAAATTGAAGCCCTAACCACCGGGATGGCATTTGGAGGTGGGGTTTTGGGAAGTGATTAGGGCTAGAGGAGGTCAGAGGGTGGGGCCTCCATGATTAGTGTCCTATAGGAGGAAGAGGAACCAGAGCACTCTCTCTGACATATGAGGACACAGCCAGAAGACAGCTGTCTGCAAGCCAGGAATAGTCCTCATCAGACTGCCCACGCTGGCACCCTCACTTCAGACTTGCAGCCTCCAGAACGGTGAGAAAATAAGTTCCTGTTAGGGCAACCTGCCTCGAGTACCCTGTTATGTCAGCCCAAGCTGAACAAGACAGGAAGAATACTTAGGTGGAAGAGCTGTACCTAGCATCTAGTCAAAGTTACTAGCAAGGCAAAAGGGGGCGGGGGGGGGCATTGTGACCTATAATAAAGGGGGGAAACCAATAACTAGAAAAAGACAGGTATGACGGGAAACTGAATTAGCAAAGATTTTAAAACAAATATGGTAAATAGCCTCAGGGATTTAAAGGAAAAAAATAAATAGAATAAAGAGAGAAATCAAAGCCTAAGCGACCATCTGACCGTTCAAATGTCCGACCGGTAGCTATGACACGCACTGACCACCACAAGGCAGACACTCAACGCAGGAGCTGCCAAACTGCGGTGACTTGGCAGCTGCGGTTCTCAGATGATGCACCCAGAACCAGAGAGGAGGGCGCCCGATTCTGGGTTCACCAGAGAACCGCCCTCTCTGGGGGATGTCGGAGAGCCGGTTTCCACCTGATCCCCACAGGCCAGGCCAAGGGATCCCACCTGTGCAGCACGAATCTGTGCACCGGACCTCTAGTAGAAATATAAAAAAGACCCAAATGAAACTATTAGAACTAGAATAAAGCCTAGCCAGTGTAGCTCAGTTGGTTGAGCATCATCCCATGCATCAGGTGGTCACCAGTTAGATCCCGGTCAGGGCACATGCCCAGGGTGCAGGCTCAATCCCCAGTAGAGGGCATACAGGAGGAAGCCGATCGATGATTCTCTTTCATCATTGATGTTCCTATCTCTCTCTCCCCATCTCCTTTCCTCCCTCTGGGGGGGGAAAAAAAAAAAGAGAGAAAGAAATAGAATAAAGTCAAACTCTTAAAGTGAGCCAGTGGAGGAAAGAAAAGACACATTACACACAGAGTATGCATGTATATTTTAACCACTGAAATGAAAATATACCAAAATGTGTGGGATGCAGAAAGCATATACATAAAATACTTATACTAGGAAAAAAAGATTTATAATCAATGACCAAATCTTCTACCTTAGATGCTAGAAAAACAGCAAAATAATTCCAAAATAGAAGAAAGGAGATAATAAAAATAAGAGACATCAATAAAAATTTTTATTTCAAAAGAAATCAATGAAGTTAAAAAAGAAAAACCAGAGAGAAAAATATCACCTAGAGAAGTCAGATCCCCTAATCAAACCTGCTTTACGGTGGCAGGAGGCAGGCGGGCGGCTGCCTGCAGAAGGGGGGACCTGCAGGGGGCACAGGGCAGCTTCCAAAGTGGGGGACATGTTTTCTGTCTTCACTGGTGATGATGGTGGTTCCATGGGCACCCAGTTGTCAATGCATCCAACTGTACACTTGAAATGGCCAAATGTTATTGTGTCATTTACACCTCAACGGGGGTGTTATTTTCAAAAAGCATTTCTGGGGGGAAAGGTACGAACAAGATGGGAATGAGACTCCCACGTAGAAGATAAGTGGCTCCAGCAGCCTGGGCCGTGCTGAGTAGGTGCTGGCAGAGATGCTGAGTCACACGCACTCCAGTCAGAGACCTGAGACTACCTGTGAGCCAGAATGGGTGCCCCGCGCAGAGCAGTGCACCCCAGAAATCCCCTGGGGATCAGCCTCTGGGTGCCCAGGCCCTGCAGGCCAGCTCCGCAGGCAACTAGCCAGGAGAGCCTCCGATTAAGCGGTCCTTGACCTCTGCCTTGGCAAGCATTGGAGAAACAACGCACACACCTATGTGATTAGCTGATCTATTTCTTAGGAATTGGGACAGCCCTTCTGGAGAAACAATTTGGACTATATAAATATGTCAGGCCATCGAAACAACGAACACACACCTTCTGACCTATTTAATCTCCCTCCTGGGACTCGACTCCAGCAAATCATCCCCTACCTCCCCCACATGGAAGAATCTGTAGTCCACAAAACCAACTACTGCATCCTTATCTGGAGTCATAAAAGAAATGGAAACAACCTAAATGCGCAATACGGGAATTTCCAAAAGTACACTCAGGAAAACTGAGCCACCTGGATGTGCTCCACACGGGGATGTGCGAATGGAAGCGCAGGCCTCAGGCTGTGAGGACGTGCCACCGGATGATGCATGCAGGAGAGCTAAGCACAAGGAGGGATGCGGTGCAGCTGGGGCGTCTCATGCAGAATTTCCATGCAATTACAAACGTTTATGAAATAAAACTTGAAGAGAAAACAGAACCACTTCTCAGCAGTGAAAACAAAAAGACACGACAGGAAAAAACACCAGCCTTTCCCTTTCTGACAGCATCAGTTACCCAGAGATGGAAGGGGAGGAACATCTGCATTCGGACCTGGGACCAGGCCTTGGGCTCTAACATTACACGCGGGCAATTCTGTCAGCCCAGCGTAGGAGGTACTGACTGTCCCCCAGTGGGAGAAGGAGCGCGATAAAGGCGGCAGGAAGAGAGGAAGGCTCTCCACTCACAAAGATGCCGTGACCAGGCAGGGGAAGGGAGCTGCCTTTAAGTCCTTCCCCAACAGGCTGGCTTTGCCTCTCTGGGGTGGGAGGGTGGGGGGGGGGGGGGGCACATATCCTGGTCTGCCTGGGACAGTCCTGGGAACACCTGTTGTTCCGGCAAAATTCTTATTAACCTCTCTTAGCAAGGTAACCTTAGGTTTCCTAGCTTGGACCATAAATTACATGTACAACACCACACTCATGGGAGGCATCTGTCACTGTGAAGGGAGGCGCCTCTCACTCAGCAACAGGCTGCACGCTGGGCTCAGAAGCTATCCCTGCACTTTGAAAGTCACCGAGACAGCAACGGCAGGGTCCCTGCTCTCTGGACAGAGCACTGTCTGTGCTCACGAGCGGCCTCAGCTCTTCACTTTTAACCAATCCTCCTCTGAAGTAGATGCAGGCAAGGCCTTCACCCAACCCCATGCTGATTACCCTCAGTGTGTGTGGTGGGAAGCAATCCTGGTTTTGCAGACACCATCTGATGACCCCTACACAGGACTCACTCAGGGGAACTGGGAAAGCAAAGTTCTCTGAGGAGCCAGTGAGCAAAAGGCCGCCCACCACCCCTCCCGGCCCACCTGCCTCCCTTCCTCTGCAAGTCCAGGGAGAGTGTAAGCACTTTTAACTGTGGTAAGTGGGCATATCAAACTGCCATTTTTAAGTGTACAGCTGGGTGGGACTCGGCACATTCAAAGGGTTATGCCACCACCACCACCATCCTCAGAACGTTTGTTAAAATATTTTTATTGATTTCAGAGAGGAAGGGAGAGAGAGATATAGAAACATTAATTATGAGAATCACTGAATGGCTATCTCCTGCACAACCCTTACTGGGGATGGAGTCAGCAACCCAGGCATGTGTCCTTGACCAGAATCGAACCCAGGACCCTTCAGTCTGCTCTATCCACTGAGCCAAACCAGCTAGGGCCACAGAACTTTTTATCAGGCAAAATTGACACTCCACCCATTGAATGAACAATAACTTCCCCATTCTCCCCTCCCCCCACTCCCTGGCAACCACCATTCTACTTCCTGTTTCTATTAATTTGACTGCTCTGGGTGGATCACATAAACGGAATCATACAGTATTTGTCCTTTTGTGTCTGGCTTATTTCACTTCCCACAGCATCCTCAAGGTTCATCCACTTGTGGCATGTGTCAGGACTGCCTTCCTTTTTAAGGCTGAATAATATTCCAGTGCATCACAGACCCCATTTAGTTTATCCATTCATCTGGCAGTTGATACCTGGGTTGTTTCTACCTTTGGCTATTATGAATAACGCTTCGATGAACATGGGTGTACAAATATCACTACAGATCCTGCCCTCAATTCTTTTGGGTATATGCCCAGAAGTGGATTGCTGGATCCTAGAGTAGTTTTATTTTTTAACGTTTTGAGGAACCACCCACTATTTTCCATAGCAGCTGCACCATTTTACAGTTGCACGAATAGTGCACAAGGGTTCCAATTTCTCCACAACCTTGCCAACATCTGTCATGTTCGGTTCTTTTCGTAATAGCCATCCTCATGGGTTTAAAGTGGTATCTCTGTGGTTTTGATTTGCATTTCCCCAAGTCAAAGTGAGATTTTTGCGCTAGAAACAGGTCTAACACAAACAAATGTTAATTATAATAATTTTGTAAAATGTAAGAAATGATGGTGCCTTCAAAATGCTATGCTGGCTGGGAGCGTTGTTTCCTGACACACCTGTGATCGGAACAGGTGCAGTTCAAAACAGACACAGACACACGCATCCGCGTGTCTCACCCTACGGAGCCAGGATTACCATTCCTGGCCTCTTGGAAAACATCTGTCCCTAAACTGGAGGGAGAGAAGCTTAAGAAAACTGCTAGAGTGTTACAGGTGTTTGTTATAAAGACTGTGGCTGTGAAAATAATGTGGAAGGGGACAAACTGCTAAATGAAACCTGTGCTTGTTCCAGCACCTGGAAGTGGTCGGAGCAATAGCAGGCTGCCCTCTGCATACTCAAACCGGCCTGCTGAGCCCAGGCAGTCCTCTGCTGCACCGCACACTGTTAATCTCATCAAAACAAACCAAATACTATGAAAACGCTGTCTGTGCTTGGCTTCAAAATATCTGAGGGCGGGTGTGGGGGGTAGAAACGACACGAGATTGAATGAGTTGGTAATTTTTGGAGCTAGGATATGGGAACATGGGCGTCCACTATCCTCTTTTTAAAAAAGAGAACTACTCTAAGGAAGTAGGGGCTTTGCATATCATTTGAGACACTCTCAGCAGCCTGTGGGGCAAGCAGCAGGTAGGTGAGATCAGTATTTCATAATGAAAACACGAAGCTTAGAAGGTCACTAGTTCTAGAGAGTCCAGACTGGCCCCATGTGGATCCCTGAGGGCTCTGCAGCCCAATTCTTAGGTCTCACCCAGACTCCCAGCTCCTGGGCAGATTAAGACAACAAATCACCACCAAGAACTCAGCAGGGAAGGGTCAGGTAGCCTCCCCAGCCAGGTGCCTGGCATCTCTCCTCCCCTCCCCCGCCCCCCAAACGTCCCCACCACGCTCTCCCAGGCCTCATTTTCCTGACGGTTCCTTTTTGTCCCTTCCTGTTCTGCCCCAGTGCACACTAACTGAAAATGATTAACTCTCGACCATGCGCACTGCCAATTCTGCAAAACTCCCAGCAAACTGCAGCAGCCTTCAGCCACCAAACAAATGGCCACGATTCTGGATTCAGGAGCTCCACTATTTGAGTCTGGCGCTACAAAGGTACTATCAGGCAAATGAGCACAGCTTCCCAAGAGCAAGGACTCTGTTCTGAAAAGCCTCTGAAGACATGGGGACATGAGGACCCTGAGCCACGGCAGCACTGGGAGAGATTCCCTCCAGCTGCAAAAATCAGGATGAGAATACGAGGTCAGGGCACAAGGCCAAGGAGCACAGCCGGCAGGATAATGACAGCTGGACGTACAAGTAGCCAAAGTGTGACACTGCCTGCCTGGCAGGTGGCTCTCCACCATACAGCGGGCTGGGGCTCTCCAGACAAGGAGCAGTGCAGGTCTGGAAACCACACATCTCGAGGATGGGACAGCCAGTCCTCCCTTGAGGAAGGGCCCTGAGATGTGTCTACTAAGGAACCACGTCCAATGCCGGGCCCTGCCCTACTTCAGGGCAATGACGACATTGGTGAAAGTTGTCTGAGCTCAGGAAAGACCTGGGTGAACGCCCTGAATTCCACCCTAATTCTCCAGGACAGAAACCCCCACAACTTTGAGATACATCGTCAGGAGGTGGTGCTGTATAATCAAGGGTGGAGGCCGTAGAAGTGTTCGTAAGTCCGCCATGTTCTCAAGAGTTTCAGGCCTAACAAAGGTGACAGACGGTCACTAGACACTGCAGTGATTAATGTTGAGTCACTATATTGTACACCTGAAACTAATACGATATTGTCAACTACAATTAAAAATAAGTTTAAGGAAGCCAGCTGGCATGGAGGATAAAAAACATTCCAATCCCAACAGGAAATGCCAAAATCCACAGTGGAGGTAAGAGGTGGCACCGTGGCCGCTCACTCTGTCCGTCCTTCTCCATCTGCCCACACAGACTCTGGTCAGCAATACCTGATACGGTTTTACAAGCTTCTTCATGATTGTGCCCTCACCCTCCTGCCCAGCAGAACCAATGTCTGTGTCTCTCTGGACCAATCCCACTGGCATCACACCCACGCTGTATCTTCCTTAACCCCTGGACCACCTCCAGCCAGTGCCCAATTGTCCTGCTCCCCTTCTAGGCCAGAGTCCTTGAAAGAAATGTCCCAAGTCACCAGTCTCCATTTCCTCATGCCCCACTGGCTCCTCGGCCAACTCCAGGTTAGGCCCCCCCACCCAGAGCAAAAAGCAGCTCTGGTCAAGGTCACCAACAACCCTCACCTTGTCAAAGCTAATGTCAACTTTATGTCCTCCCAGGGGGACAGCTCATCGCTCCTTCCTACTTGAAAGGCTCCCTCTCCGGGCTGCACAACATAAAACCTCATCTTCCTTTTACCTCGGGCCACTCACACACAACCAACCGTGGAGTGGACTTGCCACCAGACCCTGCCTCCACATCCCAGGGCTCAACAGCCAGACCTCCCTTCAGTCAACAGGATCTCATCCTCATCCCTTCCACCCCTTCCAGTGATGGGGGTTTAGACTCCAGAATGGTCACTAACACATGAGGGTGACATCTCTATATACCTGGCTAAGAGACCAACCAATCCCTCCTGCCCCAAAATTCCATTTCAGAACACGGTCCCACCATCCATCCCCTCACTCTGCAGGATCATTCCAAAATCAGATCATGCCATCCAACTTACAACCTACCAAGAGTCACTACAAAAAGTAGAACATAATTCCATCCTCACTGAGATGGTCCTACCTGACCGGGCTCCTTCATGCCTCTGTCCTCACCTGTCTCCTCTCCTCTGCACTCACTCAGCTCCAGCCACATGGCCTTCTCTTCATACCTTGCATATGCCAAGCTCATTCCTGCCTCAGGCCCTGGAGCTTTCTTCCCCAGATCCCCCCGTGGCTGCCTCTTCACTCATATCCAGGTCTCAGTCCACAGGTCCGCTCCTCGGGATGTTCTTTTCTGAGCACCCCAATCAAGGAGGGTTCCCCTCCCTGCTCCACTGCTCAGGAGCTAATACCACTTCTGGTTAAACACGGCACCACAGGGCAGGGCTTTATTGCCCTTGCCCAGTCTAAACTTCCAGAGCCAGAACAGGGCCTAGCCCACAGGCTGATGCACACAAAACACCTTGCCCGGATGACTCCCTGGGGCATTCCTGGGGCAGGGATGGGGGAGACAAATATCCGGGCCAGAGCCCCAAGCCATCCTGAACCCCCAAGGCTGGGGTAGCCTGGTATTCAATCACCAGAATACCTGGACCACTCAGTCTGGTTTTCAATCACCTGGACCTTCCCCATCACAGCACTTAAGGGTCTATTTTATAACTTGTTGCTAGAGCAGGGCTCATCAACCATCCCATGCAGAGTCTCAGAGGGTCTGGCAAATCCAAAGTACGTGAAGAATCATGATTTACTAGTGAAGCACTAAGCAAGGGAAGGCGGCCACTCTCATCCACTCACCCAGAAGACGATGTTGTAACTGAAGAGCAGGTACTTGTACCAGCAGCTGACCTCAGCATTGGAGTATCTATAATAGTGCATCTTCCGAGAAGCAGGACCTGTGGAGAGACATGGGAGCCATGAGGCAGCAGGTTCAGCTTCAAAACACCTCCCCCAACCTGCTCCCCAAGGAGAGCGAGAGCAACAGTAAGGCTCCCACAGACTTGGGAGTCTCCAATTGTTCCCTGTGTTCTCTCACTCATCCAGCGCAGTTTACTGTCAATGTCAGTTCTAAGTTAGGCAAAATTCAGGTTAAGTCAACTTTGTGAAAACAGCCAAAAAAATAACAGATTTTTTGAAAGAATGGAGAATGGTGATTCTTTAAGAGTCTCCTAAATATCAGGACTTCTGCTTGGTGCCTTCTCAAATACTCATCTCATCCCCTCTCCTCTGGATATTGATTTTTCTACTTCATGGTGGAGGAAACAGGAGTTCCGGAAGGTCATGTGACTTGCTCAAGGACAAGACAAAAAAAAACGACAGACCCCAGGATCTGAACCAAGGACAGGATTCTACGGCCCACATTCCTTCTGCCTACCCTACCTGGGGCAGAGCAGCCAGGAGTGGAGAACCAAGGGAGAATGGGGACTTGGCCATTTTGGGAAGTGAAGACAAAGGCCAATCTGGACATAAGGTAGTAGTGGCCAGTGAAGAACAGACAAACTTAAGGCTCCATATTTGTTCATGTAAGATTTTCAGAGACAACCTCCAAGTTCAGCCCTCACTGAGGTGAGGAAGGCTAGCACCCTGGCCTGGGCGGGAGATCCCATGAGCCCAGCTTTCACCCCACGCCTTCCTCTTCTTCCTTCTTTGCTTCACCTCCCCGATACCCCTCCCCAAGATCACTGCTTTGGCCTTAAACTACAAACATTCTGTGAACTGCACAGGGTGAAGGGAGGGGCCCCTCTTTATCTGTGTCCATCCCACAAGCCCTCTCAGAGAACCCTACAAAAAGGAGGTACCCCAAGAGGGAAATTCAGAGGGCCTGACCCACCTTTACTCCTTTACTTTCTGAACCCAGCGGTGACCAGGTGAGCCCCTAACTCCAAAGCAGTGGCTGAAGGATGAGGAAGGAGGACGGTGCCTCAGGCTGACCCATAGGGCAAGGCGGGATCTGAGGCTCACGGCGGGGGAGGGGGGAGGGGGGAAGCTCTCCTCGAACCCTAGCCTCCCACTTCCCAGGGTGAGAAGAGGGGCATCACATACCAGAACCAAGGCAACAACAAACAAGGCCACTGGCAGTGAGGACACCACCGGCCCACAACCACCAGTAAGAAGCGAGCTCCTGCCACGCTGCCGAGTGGCTGCTGCGAACCGCCTTGTGAGGCAGCCTCAGGACCTGCCGCTATTCTGAGAAAGCAGTGCCAAGCAAGGACATGAAAACCACATCCCTCTAGAAATGGGTGGTATGACTGCTCAACCACCCTTCCCACAGAGCAGGATCCACAGGCACAATCTGGACACCACCATTCGCCCAGCCCCTCCCTCCAAGAGGAATGGGAGATGGTCAACAGCCTGCGGGGGTGGGGAGAGGCCAGTCTAGTCTCAAAAGCCAGCCAGGGAGAGGGCAACAACCCCGCAGCCCATCCCCACCTCCCCATCCCGCCATCAGAACAGCACTTCCGGCTTTGGCCAGATGGCTCAGTGGTTAGAGTGCCGGCCCCCCAACCAAAAGGTCGCAGGTTCGATTCTGGTCAAAGGCACGTACCTCGTTCTGGGTTTCAGGTTCAACCAATTGATGTATCTCTCCCCTCCTCCATCCCTTCCACTCTCTAAAAATCAATGGAAAAAATATCCTCTGGTGAGGATTAAAAATTTAAAAAAAAGAACAGCACTTCCACAAAAGTCACCTCCAAGAATGAGTGTGAACTACTGGACACCAGGGCACACAGGAGCCCCCATGCAGACTCCTTCCTCCAGCAACATGACCTGACGCTGGGCAAGTCCCCCCTCCCCCCACCCCTGCCACCCCAGGCCTCAGCATCCTCAACTAAAACAGGACCTTAGTGACTGATCCCTAATGTCACTAGTGTTGAGGAGACCAGCTGGCAGCATCAGAGTGATTGGTTCTAAACACAGACTTCAGCCTGGCAGTGTGGCTCAGTGGTTGAGCATTTACCTATGAACCAAGAGGTCACGGTTTGATTCCCAGTTGGGGGCATGTGCCCGGGTTGCAGACTCAATCCTTAGTAGGGGGTGTGCAGGGGACAGGTGATCAATGATCCTCCCTCATCATTGATGTTTCTATCTCTCTCCCTCACCCTCTCTGAAATCAATAAAAATATAAAAATAAATAAATACAGGTTTCAGGGCCCTACACTCTAAGGTTCTTCACCTACTTGTTGATTCCTCCCCATGGAAAGAGAAGATACTCGACTCACTAGCAGGGTGGGGCGAGCTGGCCCCAGCCTGCACCCCCAGTCCTACCCCCATGTAACCTGGGAGCTGGGAGGAAAGGCTGCCTCATGCCCCTGCTCTGCTCTGTTTTGCAGGCCAGGGCTGGAGAAGCAGGGCCTGAAGGTCAGTGTCACACACAAGAGGAGCCTAGTGTCCACATCAGCACAGCCCAGAATTTAAATTGAAGGAGGTAAGCAGACGACTTGTTTGGATTCCAGCCTGAGCCACATCCTCCAACACGGGGCCCGCTGGCCGGTTTGTAGGGAATATAGCCAATGCCGAGCTCGGCCCAGTGCCTCAGTGAAGGATAAAAGATTGATGAGCACTGCTGAGCTGCCAATCTGAGGTATGAGCCACATTTACAAAGAACCCCAAGAAGCCAATAAAGGCAGTGGTGCTGAAACTGCAACCCAGATCAGACCCAAACTTCAGCTAAAATGACTCCAAAGTGGCTGTCATCCCTGACATTTCATCTCATTTGCTAAACTGAGTCACATCAGAGGAACTTAGCACTCTACCAACTAATGAATTCAATTAACACCAAATCAATTTACCTTAAAGCACACACAGACTGAGTCTTAGCTTCCTAAAAGAAGATGCATGAACTAATTACCACCGCCAACACAGAAGGCTCTCCAAAAGCTATTTTGTGGGGGTTTCTTGCATTAAAAAACAACTCTCAGAAAAATGTAATTTCACATCCTCAAACCGTCTCTCAAATCCAAAACATTAAAACAGAATAAACCACTTATGGGGCAAATAGAAGGCAAGTGTTTAAAATCAACTTCTCTAAACATTAGGGAAAGTTAGCATCATTTAAGTGCTGAGATAGCTGGAACTAAAATAATAAGCCAGAATCCCTCTAAATGCTGAAGACTGCATGTAGATGCGCAGGCACATACACACGCCCATGCACACGCGAGAGAGCAGGTATTTCAGGCCTCCGTTGATCTTCACTTTTGAGTCAAGCCAAAGAACAAAAATATCAATATAAAACATAAAAACTTTTAAAATTCCCATACAACTAAAAGGAACATTAAAATAAAAAAGGAAACACAAATGATGTTATCAGCAGCAATTATAACAAAGGGTAAATATTTACAACATAAAAATTCAGACTTAAAATAAAACACTTCAGTTTTAGAAACGACAAAGAAAATGGATATTATACTGAAATGAAAGGGCAATATAGTTGACAGATGGAAAAATATGCAACGTCACCGGAAATAAAACTTAAAGACAATCCAGAGATGTTATTTTGCACCTTTTAATTTAACAAGATAACCACCACTGTGGCTGGCAAGCCCATGTGAGGCTGGTATGTTCATACCTCCATGGCAGCAGACTAAACTGTTACCACACTTTAGTAAGCAACACAGTTAGACATTCAACCCCCTCCTCCCCAAAATGGTCATACCCTTAATCCAATAAATGCATGACTAAGAATTTGCCTCAAGAAAATAAACCAAGAGACTAAAAAGTATGAAATGCATCAAGTATGAAATCTGCACATCACAGTTTGCAATTATGAAACAATTTGTAGGCATGTGGTTAAAGGCCAGAATGGAACATGAAAGCATGAACATGGTTGCATGGGGTGGTAAATTTAAAAGTGATTTTCTAAAAAGGTTTCCATTGATACACTTATCATTACGACCACTGTATTATCAATGTACACTGAGGCTTTTGCTACTGCTGGAGGGGGGCGGGCATGCCCACTTGGAGGATGCTGGCCGCCCCAGTGCGGTGACCTTGGCAGTCACTGTGAATAGGGCTTGTCTACCTTGGGATTATGTTAACCTATAAAATTCCTCCTCCTCTTCTCCCTGTCATTTTTAAAAAAATATTTTTATTGATATTTTGAGAGAGAGAGGAAAGGAGAAGGAGAGAAACATCGATGTGAGAGCAAAATATTGATCGGCTGCCTCGAGCATGCCTCCTACTGGGGGATGTAGCCTGCAACAACCCAGGCATGTACGAGAAATCAAACCTGTAACTTTTCAGATGCTCTGGACAACGCCCAACCAATTGAGCCACACCAGCTAGGGCTCTTCCTGTCATTTTAATCACAAAAGTAGCACATGTTTAATCATAAAATATTTATAAAGAACAGAAGTGTGAAAGGTGAACTGGCAATGAGAAAACACTGAAAATGGCTCTTAAATTTTTTGCCATGACCCACACACAGTAAGCAACACTAACAAAAGCAATCCAGTGCACACGTACTTGCATACTCAACTAAAATGAATTTCATGAAACAATACTTCCCCTTATTACAATGGCATGCATTCTAGACTTGCTGTGGTTTGAATTTTTTTTTTCAGAGAAAAAAATTATCCCTGCATATAATCTTTTACTATTGTAAAAGCTGTGCTGAGAAAAAGAACAGATCCGAGGCCCTAGGCCAGGCCTCCCCCTTTCCCAGGGGCACTTTCAGCTTCTCACTGATGTTGATGTTGTCAAAGACAAAATCACAGGCCCAGCATGCCGTCACTTGTGCTAGAATCCCCTGACACCAAACCAAGAGTTAACACCTGATCTAACTGCAGTTTCTACTTCTGCCAGAAACATGATCTTAATTAACCAGGCTTGAATTTTCTGGTCAAGCACCAGTAAGGTAATCTGTCACATGGGCCCCTCCATTCCCCATAGAAAGCAGAGGCAATGTGCATGATAAAAACCCTCTCTCTTCCCCCAAAGAAAAGATTTCTAGGCCCTAAAATAATTATTTTTGTTAATAGCTCCCTCATCTCACCCTTTTTCCGATAAAAACCTTCCATTTTGTAAAATGCCTGAGAGCACCCTTCTAGCAGCTGGATGGGATACTGCCTGATTCATGAATTAATTAATAAAGCCAATTAAATCTCCAAAGTCACTGGGTTAAATTTTTTTTTCTAATAATGCTTACACCCTAAATATCTCTTAGAAATTTCTGTATATAATATGCTTGTATTACTACCCCTGCTTTTTCAGTTTTAGTTATTACCTATCCACTTCCTACCCTGGAAAACAAGAATATAACAACTCTATTTACACTCCTACAAACCACCTCTCCCCTAAATCACTGCCTCACACTTCTTTCCCAATTATAGTTAACTCCAATTATAATTATGTTGTAGGCAGTTAGACAGACATGAGCAAAGCAAGGACATGGGCCAGGTGCAGAAGGTCACGGGGCGGGGGGGGGGGGGGGGGGGGGGCGGAGAGAGGGGTGGAAGCCCCAGGTGCCTAGCAATCAATTGTAAGGGGGACCTTGCCCCCAGGGTGACTTTTCCTCCCCTGGCATATCGCTGGTCATGAGGTTTGGACCCCCTGACCTTTCCTCCCTAGAGATAACATCTAGGCCTCAGTTGTATTTTGGTTCCAGGCCTAGATAAGCAACAAAACCAGCCACCACAGATGTCAGGACCAGATGCATTGAATAATGACCCCCTGCCCTGGTGCAAACCAATCAGGAGAGACCACACCCTGAAGGGGCACACCTAGAAAGCTACTGAATATTCTATTAAGATCTTTCCCTGGGACCTCCCTTAAAATTTCTACCCTTAAAAACCTTATGGAGGACCCAGTGCCCTCTCTCTCCAGGGAGCATGCGCATGCCTTTCCCCTTCCCCTCCCCGCTTCTCTCCCCCAGGCTGCGTACCATTAGTTTCCTCACTCCCAAGCTCTGAGGCCCTTCCTTATCTCCATACTTGTTTCCTAAGCCCATTTATTCTGGGAATGACTTCTACCTCTGTGATTTACCAAATAAACGTTCTCTTACAGTTTGGGTCTTGCTCTGAATTCTTTCCCAGCCAGAACCTACCCAGGTTGTAGAATCCAGGTTTGGTCGGACCCCACTGGTCAGACAACCTGGTGCCATTCCACTGCCTACAACAGTTAAAACTATGGCTTTGGGTAGAGAAATTTTCAGAGTTTACATTATTATGCCCATGTGAGCAAGCCATATAAACCATAATTACTTTTCCTGTACAACATTTTGTTCTCTGGAAATAATAATTCTGATTTTTCTATTTGCTTACTTTTCTGTGAATTTATTTACTCTCAGAAAGTCCATTCACATCAGATATTCTACCTCTACTTCTTCCAGAAGAAACCTCTCCTGGCCTTCTGAGATGCTTCCACCTGGACCAGTGCGCAGCATCGCCTTCACCTCCTTTAGGATACAGCCTATGAGACATCCAATCTTTGCTCGCTTTGTGGGAAAATCCTTCAGTGCAAAAGGCAAGCTGTATGTCTGAAAATAGCTTTATCCTCCCTGAATAACACTTTGGCCGAGTATGGAATTCCAGTTAGAAATCATCGCACTGAATGATGAAGCCATCACCCGCTTAGCATCGTTTCTAATCCAATGTATTGAGAAGCCCCAAACCACCAGGTCCCTGATCTCTGCACCTGCCCCGCTCTGTGTAAACTTGCAGCACATTGACAATTCAGGGTCCTGCTCTGGGTCTATATCCACCCACTTGGCTCAACATCCGATGAACCCTTCTGACAGGGAAACCAATATCCTGCTCTTCCAGGAAACTTTTTCTTGATCATTTTCCCACTTGGTTTTTCTCTGTTCTCTCTTTCTGCAACTCCTTCCTATTAATGGATATGGGAACCCCGGCTGATCCTTTAATTTTCTTACCTATTCTGCTCTATTATCCATTTCTTCACCTTCTTCCTCTTCGAGAACACTCCTTCACTGTTTCTACTGACATATCTTTTTGTATTCAAGTACCATTTGGATCACTCATGGTCCAAGAACATTCAAATAATAACCCCAAAAGAAACGGATATGAAAGATTGGTCTTCAAACATTATAGCCAATGATGTCATGCTGGCCTGTGATTTCGATGACATAAAACTATATCCACACCTCCATGGCCACCAAACCATTCAACGAGCTTCCTTCACTGGGAGCTGTTTGATGCTACCAGTCTGAGCACTAGTGACTATTGCTTTCAAGCTCCAAACAGCTGCAGGGATCTCAGCGGGGGTTGGAAGAACCAGCTCAACCTTGGCCTCGTGCCAGATGTGGCCAAGGGTGGCTCAGCTTCCAGTAAGTGACAGCAGCCTTTACAGTGCAGGGCCTTCTCCACAAGGTCACAGACCCCTGGGCCATGGTTCTAGGATCAATGCCTTCACTTTTATCTTCTAACTAGAGGCCCAGTGCACGAAATTCGTGCACGGGGTGGGGGGTGTCCCTCAGTCCAGCCTGCACCCTCTCCAATCTGGGACCCCTTGGACATCCCTCTCACAATCCAGGACTGCTAGCTCCCAACTGCTCGCCTGCCTGCCTTCCTGATTGCCCTTAACCGCTTCTGCCTGCCAGCCTGATCACCCCCTAACCACTCCCCTGCCAGCCTGATTGATGCCTAACTGCTCCCCTGCCAGCCTGATTGTCCCTAACTGCCCTCCCCTGCTGGCCTGGTCACCCCTAACTGCCCTCCCCTGCTGGCCTGGTCACCCCTAACTGCCCTCCCCTGCCAGCCTGGTCACCCCTAACTGCCCTCCCCTGCCGGCCTGGTCACCCCTAACTGCCCTCCCCTGCCAACCTGGTCACCCCTAACTGCCCTCATCGCCCCTAAGTGCTCTCCCCTGCTGGTCTGGTCCTCCCCGCCAACTGCCCTCCCCTGCAGGCTTGATTGCCCCCAACTGCCCTCCCCTGCAGGCCTGGTCCCCCCCAACTTCCCTCCTCTGCCGGCCTGGTCACCCCTAACTGCCCTCCCCTGCTGACCTGATCGCCCACAACTGCCCTCCCTCTCAGGCCTGGTTCCTCCCAACTGCCCTCTCCTGCTGGCCATCTAGTGGCAGCCATCTTGTGTCCACATGGGGGCAGCCATCTTGTGTGTTGGAGTGATGGTCAGTTTGCATATTACTCTTTTATTAGATAGGACAGAGGCCTGGTGCACGAGTGGGGGCCGGCTGGTTTGCCCTGAAGGGTGTCCCAGATCAGGGTGGGGGTTCCCTTGGGGCGTGGGGCGGCCTGGGCGAGGAGCCTGTGGTGGGTTTGCAGGCTGGCCACGCCCCCCCAGCAACCCAAGCATAGGCCAGGGCCGGCTGGAAGCAAGTATCTGGGATTTATGTATCTTCTATAATTGAAACTTTGTAGCCTTGAGCAGACGCCAGGGCAGGCCAGGGGGGTGGGAAGCTTGGCTTCCTCCATCGCCGGGGCAACCCAAGCCTCCAGCTGGCTCCAGCTCTGTGGCCACCGCCATCTTTGTTGGGATTTATTTATCTTCTATAATTGAAACTTTGTAGCCTTGAGTGGAGGCCAGGGCCGGCCAGGAAGCTTGGCTTCCTCCATCACCGGGGGCAACCCAAGCTTCCTGCTTGCTCCAGCTCCGTGGCTGCTGCCATCTTGATTGGGTTAATTTGCATACTTGATCCTGATTGGTTGGTGGGTGTGGGCATAGCAGAGGTACGATCAATTTGCATGTTTCTCTTTTATTAGATAGGATAATTCTGTTAACAGTTTTGCTTTGACCTTATTTGTTTTTAATTTTTAATCCTTTTTTTGTTTTCTAAATTTTTGTAGTATCTTATTATCATTGCACAGATATAATATTTCTCTTATCTCTCTGAGAATATGTCTAATTGTTTTCAAGATGCCCTTCTCTAAATTGACTATTTATTTTGTGAACAAAAAGGGGCCACAGGCTAATCTGACTAACTCAGGGAAGGCCTGCATGGTGGTGCTGCAAACTCAGAGACCTAAAGTAATCAAAAAGGATGGTCTGAAATTAAAATCTTTTCATTAAAAAGCAGTTAATAGTGGGCAGTCATGTCCTAGGCCAGTATCTTCCCTGACAAAGATCAACTTCACTCTTTACTAAGCATATCATCTTTTTTCCATCTAAGATAATATACCTGTGGAATGTCAGAGTAACTTGTAACTTCCCTTTTTCTGGACCCCTCAGGATACAACCAAAGTGCCAGGATGGAAACCACAAATTCCCTGATTGTTAATGTTATCTTGTTAATTGTTGATTGTTAACTATCCAGTACCCACCTATATAAAAGGTATGTGTCTATCATTTTACTTTTTATCCAATCCCAGAGGTCCCCCCCCCCCCCGCCCCATTGCTTTCTCCCACCTCCCTAGTAAATCACCAATGGATTTCATGTAACCCATTTATGTCTCCTCCTTTGATTGTATAAAACAAGGTGAAAAAACTCCATTCTCTGGAGCATTATTTCAATATGTTGAGATTGTGCTTCTTGGCAATTGTCAATAGTTTGGCTCAAATAAACTCACAAAAATTCTTTACAGGGCCCTAACCGGTTTGGCTCAGTGGATAGAGTGTCGGCCTGCGAACTGAAGGGTCCCAAGTTCGATTCTAGTCAAGGGCATGTACCTTGGTTGCGGGCACATCCCCAGTAGGGGGTGTGCAGGAGGCACTGATTAATGTTTCTCTCTCATCAATGTTTCTAACTCTCTGACCTTCTCCCTTCCTCTCTGTAAAAAATCAATAAAATACATTTTTTTAAAAAGTTCTTCACAGGTTTGAATGTTTCTTAACACTTTAAGTTGCTGTTTTTCCTGTTTGTTTGGGCACTTTCTTCGTATATTAGTAAACCTTGGTAATCCTCATGACTAAGAGTGAATGCCTAAGAGCTATCCAGAAGCACTGAGTCCTTACACAGCGTGATCTGGCTGGGCCATTTGCTGGGAAAGCCCAGTTTGTAAAATTGTTAATTCTTTTCTTTTGGGCCAGTCAAGTCCCGAGTCTTTCATCTCCTGCCTGGAAGGTAAAGGGCTGGCTGTCAGTATTCTAGAAGCCAAGGGAAGGTAGAAGACTGGGGAATGAAGATGGTCTTCATATAAACCTCCAAGAATACCTCCAGGTCCTTGGTTTTCCTTTCTGAGAATAAATCCCCCATGACCAGCTAGAGGAGAGGCAGTCACCAAGAACCATGAAGGAAAGGGATGTAGGCATCTAACTGTATCAACTGCTCTCAAACAATTCTCATATTTAGCCACCTCTGAAGCTCCTCCCCCCATATCCTATATAATATGCTAAGTGTCTGTTCATCCGTTCAACCAATCAAAGCATAATATGCTAATGATATGCTAAGGCCACTCAACTGCTCGCTATGATGTGCACTGACTACCAGGGGGCAGACAGTTGACCAGTCGACCAGTCGCTATGATGTGCACTGACCACGAGGGAGCAGACAGTTGACTGGTCAACCAGTCGCTATGACGTGCACTGACCATCAGGGGGCAGATGCTCCAACCAGTAGGTTAGCTTGCTGCTGGGGTCCAGCTGATTGGGACTGAGCGAGATGGGTTGGACACCCTCTGGAGCCCTCCCGTGGTCACTCCCCAGCTGGCCAACCTCCCGCATCCCTCCCCGGCCCCGATTGTGCACTGGTGGGGACCCTCGGCCTGGCCTGCACCCTCTCGCAATCTGGGACCCCTTGGGGGATGTCACAGAGCCAGTTTTGACTGGATCCTGCTCAACACAGGAGCTGCCCCTGGTGGTCAGTGTGCTCCCATAGGGAGAGTGCCGCTCAGCCAGAAGCCGGGCTCACGGCTGGCGAGAGCAGCTGTGGCAGACATGCCCCGAGGGCTCCTGAACTGCGAGAAGGCGCAGGCCGGTATGAGCCCCCTGCCGCCTGAGTGCACGAATTTCATGCACCGGACCTCTAGTAAAATAATAAAATGGTAACTCCAACACCTACATTTTAAATTGGGTCATTCATCCATCTATTCCTGGCTTGCTGTTGTCTCCTTTCCCCTTCTCTCTGTCCTTGTTTTCTTGCTGTTGTCTCCTTCCCCCTTCTCTCTGTCCTTGTAGATTGATTCCTTTTAAAAAAAACAAAAAACCTTAATCTTCACTTTTGTGGAGTTTAGGATAAAGCAAAATTAGGGACATCCACTCAATCTATCATTTTTACCCAGGTCTCTAGGAAATCTTCAAAATATCTTTAGTTGCCAGATTCTTACTGAGCAAAGTAAAAAAAAAAAAAAAAAGATATGCAAGAAGTATATTTTATCCTATCTAATAAAATAGTAATATGCAGCCAAAACCGGTTTGGCTCAGTGGATAGAGCGTCAGCCTGCAGACTGAAAGGTCCCAGGTTCGATTCCGGTCAAGGGCATGTAACTTGGTTGCGGGCACATCCCCAGTAGGAGGTGTGCAAGAGGCAGCTGATCAATGTTTCTAACTCTCTATCCCTCTTCCTTCCTCTCTGTAAAAAATCAATAAAATATATAAAAAAAAATAGTAATATGCAAATTGACCATCATACCAAGACACAAGATGACTGCCCCCATGTGGTCAAAGATGGCTGCCCCCATTTGGACACAAGATGGCCGCACCCATGTGTTCAAAGATGGCTGCCCCCATGCGGACACAAGATGGCCTGCAGGGGAGGGCAGTTGGGGGAGACCAGGCCAGCAAGGAAAGGCAGTTGGGGGGGACCCAGGCCTGCAGGGGAGGGCAGTTGTGGGCAATCAGGCAAGCAGGGAGGGCAGTTAGGGGTGACAAGGCCGGCAGAAGAGGGCAGTTGGGGGAGACCAGGTCAGCAGGGGAGGGCAGTTAGGAGGGACAAGGCCTGCAGTGGAGGGCAGTTGGGGAGGACCAGGCCTGCAGTGGAGGGCAGTTGGGGGGGACCCAGGCCTGCAGGGGAAGACAGTTGTGGGGAACCAGGCCTGCAGGGTAGGGCAGTTGGGGGGGACCAGACCTGCAGGGTAGGGCAGTTGGAGGGAACCAGGCCTGCAGGGGAGGGCAGTTGTGGGCAATCAGGCAAGCAGGGAGGGCAGTTAGGGGTGACCAGGCCAGCAGAGGAGGGCAGTTGGGGGAGACCAGGTCAGCAGGGAAGGGCAGTTGGGGGGGACCAGGCCTGCAGTGGAGTGCAGTTGGGGGAGGACCAGGCCTGCAGGGTAGGGCAGTTGGGGGGGACCAGGCCTGCAGGGGAGGGCAGTTGGGGGAGGACCAGGCCTGCAGGGGAGGGCAGTTGTGAGGGACCAGGCCTGCAGGGGAGGGCAGTTGGGGGTGACCAGGTCAGCAGGGGAGGGCAGTTGGGGGGGGACAAGGCCTGCAGGGGAGGGCAGTTGGGAGGCCAGTGGGATCGGGCCTAAATGGGCGGTCAGACATCCCTCAAGGGGTCCCAGATTGGAGAGGGTGCACGATGGGCTAAGGGACACCCCCCACCCCGTGCATGAATTTCGTGCACCGGGCCTCTAGTAATCTATAAAAGGGCAAAAAAGCCTGCAAACAAATTAATGTGACTAATCAATTAACCTTAAAGTAGGAAAATTATCTGAGTTGTTGCAATGTAATTGGGTGAGCCTTTAAAAGCAGAGCCTTCTCCCAGCAGAGGGCAGCAGTCAAGAGACTGCACGCATGAGAAGTATGTAATGCATTGCTGCGGGGTCAGAGACAGAGGCTTCAGGAGTGAAGGGTAGTCTGGCTGACAGCAAGGAAACAGCACCTCAGTCCTACAACAGCAAGGAATTGGATTCTGCCTACAACCTGAGGGAGCTTCGAAGTGGGATTCTTCCCCAGAGCTTCCAGAAAGAAACGCGGCCTGCCAATACCTTGACATGGGCCATGTGAGACCCTAAGCAGAGAACTCAGTTGAACAGTACTGTACTTGGACAACCCCATCACCCATGTCCCAAGCTATAGACCAATTTATCCTCTGCCCCTCATTGTCCAGAGTCAAGTCACTCAGCAAGATTCAATCTTTCCACCAGGTCTTTGAGAGCTTCAGTCTTGACACCTGAGCTGGTCACTGGCCCCTCTCAGGGAAGGGCAGCCATATTCCCTAGGGAGCTGGGCATCCTGCTGCACCTCCAAGTAGCACAACTTAGGCCCTAGACATTTCTACCATCCAACAAGGGAGTCCTCAGAGTCCACCGGGTGCTGGGGACCATTCACAGGCCCAAGGAAATCTAGGAGGGGACAGGTGGCTATTCAAGGGGAATGGATTCCACTCCCCAGGGAAGGAGACGTGGTCACAAAGGGAGGTGAGAGCAGGCTGCCTCATTGCCCATGAGAATCTCACCCCGAGGACAGATGCACTGCCTCAGCCCCAAGGCACCAGCACCCTCTGAGAGGGGAAGGAGGCTCAGGTCCACGAGCTCCCCACTGAGTCACTCATCCTCACTCTCAGACTCAACCTCACTCTCTGACTCACCCTTAGAGTCAGAAGTATCTGTGTCCCACTCTAACCCATACCACTTAGGTCCTAACTGCCTGTGTCCAGGGTCTATCAGAAACATGAAACTGAACAGGGTGGCAGCAACCACCCACAGGGATCAGGAAGTCTGACTCTTCACAAGATACTACAAAGCTGCACAGGGGTCAGGGTGGGCCACACAGGTGTAGGGAGAGGGAGGTTCCCAGAGTTCTGAGATCCTCCGGCCCTTGACTGCCAGCCAGGGATGACCTCCATGTGGAGGTCGAGGAAACCCAGGCCACCAGCTCTGAGCCCCACCAGACTCTCCCACAGCACTGGGGTTCTAAGTGCCTGGCTTCCTGTAGGAAACTGAATGCAGCCAACACAGCCTCGTGAGTTTCCACCAGCAAAACCCACAGCCCCAAACCTGCAGAGTTTAAAGGAGCACTGAGGGGCCTCCTCGTGAATCTGGTGAGGAGACCTCTGTTACCTCAGTACTGTAATCGGAAAGAAGCAGAGGGAGGGAGGGATGTGGGTCAGAGGAGGGAAGGAGGGAGGCGATGGCTCAGCGGGAGAAATGCTGAGCCTGGAATGGAGGTCACTTAATCCAGTGATTTTCAAACTTACTATTTTTATTACTTTTTAAGCTACAGGAGCCTTTGTCCAAAAACAACTCTGACCCAAAAACCCAGCATGGAGGCAGACAGAGCAGGTCACTTGTCATTTCAGGTGGCTGGGGGGAGAGGGAGGATCTGTGAGGTGCACACTTGAAAAAGATGGGCCTGGCTGGGCTGGTCCAAATTCCACAGCACATTAGAATCTCTCGCAGCCTTTCCCAGACTGCACGTGGAGACCTCAATGGGGCTGACAAACCTAGAAACTCCTTAAGAGGTGTCCCTCACAGCAACCAGTTTGAAGAGACCTCCACTGGCCAAATCTGGAACAATCTGACCTTTAAAATAAACAATAGCCCTAGCCGATTTGGCTCAGTGGATCGAGCATCAGACCTCAGACTAAAGAGTCTCGGGTTTGATTCTGGTCAAGGGCATGTACCTCGGCTGCAGGCTCCTCCCCGGCCCAAGTCCTGGTCAGGGCAAGTGCAGGAGGCAACCGATCCATGTGTTTCTCTCACATCGATGTTTCTCTCTCTTTCCCTCTCGCTTCCACTCTCTCTAAAAATCAATGGAAAAATACCCTTGGGTGAGGATTAAAAATAAATAAATAAATAAATAAATAAATAAATAATCCATGAGTCCATTCTAATATGCAAATAGCTGGGTTAATAAACAAGAGGGGAGACGGGAAAGTTCTTGACAGCAGAAGGCCAAATAATAAATGTAGAAGGAATTAATCAAATTAAATCATCACCATCAGCAACCAGAACAGAAATAACTAATTCTGTTAAGAATCATCAATGGGTTCTGTCTTAGTTTATTCTAACAAAATAACACAAGAACAGAAATTTAGTTCTCACAGTTCTGGAGGCTGGGAAGTCCAAAAGCAAGGCAGCAGCATGTCAGGTGAGGGCCCTCTTCCTGGTTCACTGTGTCCTCCTCACCTGATGGAAGGGACAGGGGAGCTCTGGGGCACTAACCCCGTTCATAAAGGCTCGACTGTCCTGACCTAAGAACCTCCCAAAAGCCCAGCTCCTGGTGCCATCAAATCGCGCATTAGGATGTCAATGCTATGTGAAGGGGTCGGGGGCACACAAACATTCAGACCAAAACGGGTTCTAAAACTAGCTGATGAAAGTCTGACAGGAAACGGCATGTTGGTACAGTCTCCGACTCTTATAGGACACTTACTAATTACAAGGAGAACCACAGTAACGAAACCAGCAGATATCACCTTAACCAAATGATCACTGATGTCATCACCCATAATGAGCTAAGCCCACACCAGTCCCTCCCTAGGGGAGGCACTGAGGACACCACTTCTGTGGCACACCTGACAAAAATGCATAACCTGCATGATGAGGAAAGACCAAAGAACCCAAATTAAGGGAGATTCTACAACAGCCGTAGGCAAACTACGGCCCGCTGGCCGGATCCGGCTCGTTCGGCTGTTCTATCCGGCCCGCGGAGCCGAAAGAGCGGAGGGTTCTCTTGCTCTCCCCTCTGCTCCTTCACCAGCAGCAGTGTTAACATGGCAACATGGGGAAACACGGCCGCAGCTCCTTCTTCTGAGTGGGTGGATTTATATCCGCCCATTCAGTAGAAGGAACAACCTCTCAATCTTCCAGAGGCTCCTTGTAATGCCCGCGGACGCGTCCCTCGACATCACCCTGGGAATGCGTAGACACGTTATCGTGGTGATGTAGGGAGACACGCCCCTGGAGAGCACAGTATCAGAGCATTAGCTAAAAAGGAGACCAACAACACTGTTCCCACTGAAGTTGATGTTTTAAAGACCAAAAACCTTTCAACCCATTCTACATTGCCATCTACATCTACGTCCCGGGCATAATTTGGAAGTTGCACTAAAGAAAATGTTTAATTTACTGTTTACACATTTTGTTCTTTTCTATTTGTTTTAGTTTTAAGTTATTTTATTATATTTAAGTTTAATTTGAAAGGCTTTTGTACCTTTCCTTTGTTAGGCAATTTTATTTTGCCTTTGCCATCTTCAATATAAGGTATGTTATTGTGCTATGATTCCTCCATTTTTTGAAGTTTCAAATTATAATAATTAGTGTTTACATTCTTCTTGTTAAAATGTTTGAAATGAATAAAACTATTGAAATAAAAAAAAAAAAAGACCGTACCCTTTTATGTAATGATGTTTACTTTGAATTTATATTAGTTCACACAAACACTCCATCCATGCTTTTGTTCCGGCCCTCCGGTCCAGTTTAAGAACCCATTGTGGCCCTTGAGTCAAAAAGTTTGTCCACCCCTGTTCTACAAAATAACTGGCCTCAAATCTAAATGTAGTTTGTGGTCATTTTCCTTTAAAAAAGGGGTGGGGCCCGGCCGGCACGGCTCAGTGGTTGAGCGTGAGTCAACCCATGAATCAGAAGATCACGGTTCAATTCCCAGTCAGGGCACATGCCCGGGTTGTGGACTCGATCCCCAGTGTGGGGCATGCAGGAGGCAGCCAATCAATGATTCTCTCTCATCATTGATGTTTCTATCTCTCTCTCCCTTCCTCTCTGAAATTAATAAAGATATACTTTTTAAAAAAGGGGGGGTGAGAGTGGGAGTGGAGATGGGATAAAACATTTGAGCAACAAACAAGACTAGGGCCCAAACACAGATCTTGAGAATGATTCATCGAGCAGCTCATAAAGGGCACCAGCAGCATCAGGGCAGTACCGGCTCACCCAGGTGAGGCAAGGCCTCGTCACCCTGGTAAGCTGCCCCCAACTTCTCAGGAAGCTGGGTGAAAAGAGGCCTGGCACCTTCCTGGCTTCGCAGCTGCTTTCACTCTGCTGTGGAAGGTAAAGCTGCCAGCTCATGGGAGGATGGAGGGCCCAGGCTGCCATGGCGCCCTGTGCCCTGATCGTCACAGCAGGGCTGTTTCTGAAAACCTACATGCACATTAAATGCCTACACCCAGAAGCCAGTTGCACACAGATGTGGAGAATCTGGGCCCAGTTTGCAGGGACATCCCTAACGTGGACAAGAACCCAGGACGCCAACGTGCCATGACCTCCAAAGCTCAGGAGGACCAGACTGGGCCTTTTGTCCACTCTGAAATTCTCAACTCCGGACCAGAGGGCCAAGGGCTCCCGAGACTGGCAAGACTGTAGACCCCTGCACAGCGGTCCGTCAGCACACACTCACTCTGCTCAGCCCTCAGGCAGAAAGGCTTATGCTGTGGGAGACAACACCTCAGGACTTGTTTCTACATGTTCAAGCACCAGCACGCAAGGCACCCAGCACAAGGCTGTGGAGACCAGGAAGAGGTGGCCTAAGACTCATGCCTGACTCAGGACACAATGCTCTACTAACTGGGGGGGTCAGGTGGGTGCTGGAGGGCAGGCCCGGGCACCGGAAGGAAGGAGGAGGTGGGAAGCTGGTCAGGAAATGCTGCACGGAGCAGATGGCTTGAACATGAACTAGATGAGCACTCCACATGTAGACACACCATCTTGGGAGGAGCGACTGAGCCCTGAGATAGAGACACCACACTGCAACCTCTCCTGACAGCTGCCAACAATACTGTCGGATCGGTTATGAACAGAGCCCAGTGTGTCCCCAGCTCCGTAGGCGGTACCAAGATACAAGCAGTGTAGCCACCCTTTGAGGGCTGACACAGTTGGGGTGGGAGCCACTCCTGAACACCACAGACGTTCCAAGTGGTAAGTGGGCCACTCTTGGGGAGAAATGAGTCTCCAATAACTGGGTCTTGGGCAGCCAGTAAGGGAGTGACTCCAGTAGGTGCAAGATCCGGCCTGCATGTCTAATGCGGATTTGAAATGGTCTCTCTGTAGGAGTTGCCCTACCCCCCCTCCCACTCTCCTCTCCCCTAACACAAAGAAGCTACAGAAGAGAATTTAGAACTCCACACATTTACTCCTTTTCTTCCATTTTCCCATGCCTGAAAGACATAAAGACTGTGGCTCTAAGATGTTAAAAATCTTTGTATCCAAAAATTGCAGTCTGCTACAATATACTGTGTTTTAAAGCCTACTCCATTCCAAGGTCATCACTGGGAGCACCCCCAAATCCAGCCCAGGACAGGGGGCTGGCTCCCCAGCCCAGGCAGAGCCTGTTTCCTGGCCTCCTCTGAGCAATGCAAACAGCTGGGGGGAAAGGTTCACAGAGCTAACAAAACAAACAAACTTCCCAAACAAGCTATGAAAAGTGAAGCCTGCTGGAGAAAAATACATAAATAAAGCAAAGTGCATAGAAAATGTCAAGAGAAAAGAAATGAGGGTGGAGGGAGAAAGAGTTTTGCTTTTTGTGTGTGTGTGTGTGTTTTTTTTAATGCAAATCAATGGTGGGAAACAGCTGATAAAGCCTGAGCAGAATCTGGAAGGACAGTCAGCTCAAGATTAGCAATTCAGTCCCTGAAACAGTGCCCCAGTCCCCATCCCCGTCCGAGGCAAGGGGGCCACAGCAGCTGAGCAGGGGTGCCTAGGGCTCCTCTAGCCGCCAGCACTCCCGCACCCAGGCCTGAAGGCTCCCGCTCTTCCCACCAGCCCCCACTGAGCAGCAGTGGGCAGGCCCTCCTGGGGAAACGGGGGAGGCAGCATCTCAAACCTTCCTCCACTACAAAATACTACAAAAACTAAGAGTACAGTCCCCCTGCTGGACTAGTTCCTTGAACTTCAACATACTCCAAAACTCCTTTATAGAATGTTTTGTTTTGACAAAAAGCAAGCAACATTTCCACCTAATTCTGAGGCTGTCATCCAGCTGGGACAACTGGGCGGGCAAGTGGCACCAGATGGCCTGGGCGGCTCTGCAGCGCCCTTTCCCAAAGGAGGGCTCCCATTACCCTTGGGCTCTGTGCGCCAAAGATGACCTTGCCAGCAGCCCCGGGGACATGCCCGCAACTGCCAGTCAAGGCCGCTTTCTCAGTCCCGAACCCACCTCTGAGACACCCCAGTGCCCAGGGATACCTGCTGTAAACTGCACACCTGGGAGGGTAGGGGCCCTGAGGTCAGAGCTGTCAGACACATAAGTCAACAGCTTCGAGAACAAGCGAGTGAAGACTGCAAAACCACAACACAAACTGAAGAGCAACAGGGCAGCGCTGGACAAAGGCGTGTGAGCCAGGGCTTCTCAAACCTGAAAGTGCATGCAAATCACCGGGAAATCTTGTTAACTGTGCTCTGCTGCAGCAGGTGTGGGATGAGACACCGCCGCACCCGGGTCCCACATCTCAACAAACCCCACGGTGATGCAATGCTGCCCACAACAGGCCTGTGGGCCGCGCTTTGAACAATGAGGATGTGAAATACGTAAGAGCAAAGCAACAGCACAGAGGAAGGAAAACCACCACTAAGGAGTCATGGGCAGATAGCCCACCCATCTTTATGGGGCGTTCATTTACAGGGATGTATTCGGCTTTCCCAGAGGAATGCTTTAATTTTGGAGTTCTGTCATTCCTTCAGTACACCCCACTGGATTCGCACAGATTCTTTTTATTCCCATTTCACAGCTGTGGAAGCTGCTCTAACCAAATGATCCACGAGGCTGGATTCCGGGGGGCATTTTCCCAGACCACAGGCCTCCAGTGACACATGGCAGAAGCACACAGCCCAGAGCGGTGAACACAGAGCTAATCCTGGCCCAGCAGACAAAGGGAGGAAAGCAGCGGCACAGGAGGCCCCGGATGGAGGCTGGGTGGGGAAAGGCGCATAAAGGGTCAGACACTCACCCAATGGGGCACCAGCGACAGGATGGTTTTGCCTCTTGAAATCTAACAAAACAGACACAATTTAAACCCAGGCCCCAGGAGGAGGAAAGGGGATGTTTAGTGCAGAGAGTATCTCTATCTTATTGTAGTTGTTTTTACATTTAACATCCTGCCCTCGCTTTGGCAGGAGGTCAAATAAAGAGCTTTACTTCCTTCCCCCAGGTTCAGTTTTACCAGAAAGGGAATTTGGCATTTCCAAGAAAAGAGTCAATGCCAAGGTCTGAGGCAAGACGATCTTTCAGGGGGCTGCAGGTGCCACACCAGCCCCCGAGAACTGCCAGTGCTGGGGTCAGGGTGGGTGGGTTTCCACGCACACATCTGCACGGGTGATCTCTGCCACCACCAACCCCCCAGAGCCAGAGGAAGAAATGCCCGAGGAGAGGCCCCTGAGACACCTCTTACAAAAGATACCCTGAGCTGGGAAGTGGGGTTGAGGGGAGTGACCAGCCAATTTGGAGCTAGATTCATAGAACTGAGAGTCACACAGCTAGAAAGTTTCCAAAGTTCCTCTAAGCAGCCCTTCCATTTCCCAGATCCACGCCCACGGAAATGAACTGCCAAGGTCGCTCAGAGTCCAGGGGCACAATAGGCCTCTACCCCAGCCTTCCACGCTGCCTCGCTCATGACATTTCCCAATCTCGCTCTTCTGGGGCCAACTACCCTAAAGACAGCATCTGTGTTTCCATGCATTTGACAGTGACCAGTTCTTTTTGCTGAGTCCTGTGAAAGCTTTGCTGAAATAAGGGCAACCCAAAGGGTCATCCTCACATGTGAGACTTGGCTGATGAGTCCGATAAGACAGCCAAGCTGACCTCAAGATGAATGGGTTTTGAAAGGGTGAAATAAAAACAACTCTCTGTCCAAGGCAGGTGACTACCGCAGGCTGGCTACAGCATAGAAAGCAGAAGATGGGGTGGGGTGGATACCTCCAGAGAGTGGTCCTCAGCTACACCTTCTACTTTACACTGGGGTGAAACTGGGTCCCCAGAAGGAGGCTCATTATGCCCACCAAAAACTAGGGGAGAAGAGAGACATTCAGATGCAACAGGACGGGGTCTGGTTCATCTAACCTGGAGAAAAGTTCCCACAACCACACAGAGGCCAAAATCAAAAGAAATAGTTTCCTCATCCACCCCTGCCTCTAAATGTTAAGAACTCTTCCTGCACAGACATCAGGTAGAAGGACCAGGAGGTAAAAGAAGAGCAATCTCTGTGCCTAGGAGTGGCTTTTTCTGCCAAAGACCAGGTGCTACTGCTCCCAAAGGGGCCAGTGCAGCTCCCCTCTCCCCAGGTCTCACCCTCCCCCCTCAAATTCTCTCTCCCTCTCTCACACACCTTCAGTGACCACAGACAGGTGAGACCTCTCTGTGCCCCACTGTACATGTCGCCATCATTCTGATCCAATACTCGCACCACTGGGGAGATGGGGTTACAGCTGGGGGAACTAAGGGTGCAGCCAGGGGACTGCATGCCAGTGGCTCAGTGGGAAGATTCATGTCTTAAGTCTTAAGGGCTTCCACGGTGCTAAGAGACCACTGCCTGCTGCCTGCTGCTTGCTGCCTGCTGCCTGTGATTCAAGAGCCCAGAGAGGGCAGAACAAAGGAATATGGCTGTGGCTCAGGCAGTGGGGGAGGTGACAGGCCAGCCTGCCAGCAAGCAGGCTTTTCTGCAGCTGAGTGCTCAAGAGGAACAGGGGACACTGAGCTGAACACTGAGGTACAAAGGAAAGTGGGGGCCTGCAAGACTTACAACAACCCAGGCACGTGCCTGGCCCCCACCCAAGGGCGCAGCTGGGCTGGGATTGCTCAGGCAGAACCCACTCCCAGAGGCAGCGGGCAGGTGGCTGACAAGACAGAGACAGGGCACTCCTGCTCCTTGCCCAGCTGCTCAGAACTCTTACCCAGGGGTGTTCCAGGCACAGCATGGGGACCCAAGACAGGGGTGGGGGAGAGTGGAGGCAGGAGAGAGATCTTAACAGAGGTACCCCCAAAGAACAGGGCCCCTCCCAATGTCCAGGGGTGCAGGGGACAGTGGGAGAGGGCAGGGCCCAGGCAGGGCAGCTCACCCAGCATGAGAGAACACATGAGGGGCCCTGGAGTGGCTAAGATCCCTCCACCAAAGGACTTGGATTAAGCATAATAGGCTCCTGCTGCCAGCAACAATAGCAACACTGCCCCCCTCCCCTCCTCCCCTCTCCCAAAGACCCACAATGGGAGGCAGCAGGAAACCAGGGCAGAGCCCATGAATAGCTCCACTGTCAGTCCCCAGGCCCCACCTCCTCAGGTCAGTCCTAGCTGCCACCCCACCACAATAGAAACCTCTGTGCTGCCAAGGCCCCAAGCCCACACAACAGAGCTGTGGGCATGGGAAGCTCCAGGCTTCTCACAGGGCAGCATGTGACAGCAACGGTGGGAGGGACACACAGGGCACAGGCCTCAGACCCAGCAGGTCAGGGTCATGCCAGCCACCTTTCTGTGTAGGGGGTATCTGCCAGCCAGCCCTAAAATCTCCCTGGTTCTTGCCTTGCCCTGTCAGATGTGGGGCAGCCAGAGCCACACAGGGAGAGATTATGGTCATCTCAGAGGCACACTGGGGCCACAAGGATGTGGAAACAGCCAGAGAGATCCCGGGATCCCAGCAGATGGCTCCAACATATGCCCTCCCTCCCAGGCCTGCCTGCGTCCCTCCTCCCAGGCCTCCCTCCCCCCTCCCTCCCTCACCCAACCCATCCCAGGAAGATAAACTCATCTGCCCTCACCCCTGGCTTCTGCCCTGAAAGGAAGCTGCCTGCTCAAAACAAAAAATCCATCTACTATCTACACCACGTGCCTCCTATCCAGGCTTTTAAAGTCACATGCTGGCAATCAGACCCAAAGCATCCTAAAGCAGCTTGAAGCCACGGTGCAGAGAGGCAGGAGATGGGGAATCCCAGAGCAGCGGAAGGTCCAGTGAGGCCAGGATGGGAGGCCTGACCCTCACACCAACCCCTGAAACCGCTCTTCTAAAAGCTGATTCCCAGCTCCAGCTTGTTTCTCAGCCAGGACTCCCCAATCATGTCCTGCCCAAGTCCTGCAAACTCCTGCAGCTGCTCAAATCCACATAATGAGAAGCACGTTCCCATCCCCATCCCCATCCCTCTCTGGCTCTGGCTGCCTCTTTACCCTCTTCTATCACAATTTTGCATGCACAGGCCGAATGGCCCACAGGGCACAGCCACAGGCTGCAAACAACAGGTGCTGTGGAGACTGGCTGACCTGAGCTGAAACAGACAGGCTGCGTTGGGAACCAGCACCCTAGCACCCATTGTGGTCCCTCCAGCTGTAGGCTCCAACTGCAGCCATACAAGATCCCGCCAAAGGAAAAACTCGGGATCTATCGTTCCACCTTCTGGACTCAAAACAGTGTGTTTCTTTTCCCCTTAAGCACTCAACGCCCGAAACCCTCAGCTAGCCATCTCCACGCCAGAGCTGAGCACTTCCTGCAGCTCAGCCCCATAAACAAAATACTGGAAGCAACCTCCATGTCCATCAATAGGGGGCTAAAGTGAATCACAGTTTACCACAGAGGAGTAACATGCCGCTCTTCAAAGGAATGGCCTAAACTGTGTGCGCTGAAATGGGGCAACCCCAAGGTAAACTTTAGAGTAAGTGCAGAACAGCGTCGTTAGCAAACCTGCAAGGGAATAAACCAGAGCCACATCCAGAGACGCATGACTAGGCACCCAGCATCTGGTGACGGAGCCCCCGGGGAGCAGAACTGAAGGGGTCAGGGATGAAATACGCATTTCATTGTACATCTATATGTTTTGCATCATGTATACATTTTTAAAATAAAACTGTTAACCTAAATTGACACTTAAAATCCCTAAGTTTATGGCTGGAGACACCAAAACTTTTACCTGGAGCTCTCTGCAGGCAGTGTCTGGTGTCTCTCTAGAACAGGGAACGGGGGCGGGGGGGGGGGGGGCACGGCAGAGGAAAAGGGAGAACCAGTCTCCAGAATAGACAGAATAGACTTACCAGCTTAAGAGAGCGAACTAGCTCCCTACCCACAACTCCTCCCCAAGTCCCAAAATAGAAGTTTTCCTAGGAAGACCAAGAACAGATCTGACAAAGGCAGATGGGAAACCTGAAGTCGTTCCACACGAGGACCATCTGTGCCTGATCCGTGGGGAGAGTGTAAGACTCCCAGGTTTGGGCAAAGGGTGGGGAGGGTTTGCAACCCAGGCCTCTGCAGGAACCCTCCTCAGGGCTCTCCCAGTCAGCAGGAGGCTCAAGGTCCTAAGGTTCTGAGCCCAGCCCAATTTTAACAGCTAAAAACAGCCATTTCAACAGATTTCTAAGCCTGGCCCAACTCCAAGAGCAGGCTAAAAACAGTTTCTCCAAAATCCCAGCTCAAAACCCCAATCCCTTAACCAATGAAATCCATGTACCTTCAGGAAATGGAAGCTGCAGAATGCAGTCGTGAGATGGATTTTGTATTTATTCCCTACTAAGGGATGCATGTATGTTGTTGAAAGCTTCCTTTAACTGGCGCATCAATAAATGTGCTGCACTAGAAGCACTGATGTACTTCCTCCAAGTGATTTTCCCTCTAAGGAACAATACAATAACCATCCCAGTCTCCCGCCCCCTTCTCTGGGCTGACAATACCTGCTAGAACCAGGCCCAGCCTGGCCACTAGGGTGAGGCCATTTGGGGGGCAGGGAGTGAGAGTAGAGCTCTTTCTACCTAGCAGAACTCCCCTATCCGTTCCCTCCCACCCACCCACTCCCCCACCCCCCAGGCCACCAGAGCGGGCACTAAGGTCTATAACCTCAGGCTTACAGACTGCCCAGGCCACAGAGACAGAGACTGGAAAGAAAGAAGGTGTGTTTGGCTCACCTATCTCATAAGATGCTTTCTGATGACTGCTCAATGTTCAATAAGTAACCCCCAAATTAAGAAGCACAAATGAGATTTCACAAGTAGAATCACACTGGCACTTGAAGCCCTCAGACCTCGGCTGCTGGGAATAAGTTCCGCCCCCATCACAAACCAGGTCCACTGCAGTGGGAAGCCCTCAGCAGCTCGTGCACAGAATCCTACAACCCTCCATCAGACTGAGACCAGCCCCTTCAACCCTCTTCCCACATGAGTGGGCAGGGCTCCACACCCAGCTGGCGCTGCTCCTCAACAAACCAAATCCTGCAACACTTCAGGTGGCACCCGTCTTCCCACAGAGAGCTGCAGGCCTGCCCACCCCAGCCTAGTACCTGGGAACATGCTACCCCCTCCCCCTTGCTCCCTTGGGAATGAACACCCTACCTACCACTAACACAAACTCTTTTATTGCCATGCACCCTCAAAAACTTATCTGAGTTTATAGCATTACTAGTATTTCACAGGAAGCAGCTAGGACAGCAGAAAATGACTGGCAGGCAGGATGGCCGCACAGAGCCAGCTTCTGTTACCACCACTGTTCCCTGCAGGAGCTGAAGCCAATGGAACCTTCGGAAAATCGGGAAGGCCCCCACCCACAGCCAACAGGCTTTCTTCGCACACCCTTTTTTCTCACAACAGGTTCCTAAAAAGCTGGCTGTTGAGACAGGAGCAGAAGACACCAAACAGGGTAAACTGTGCAGGTCTGGCCAAGTAGAGGAGGGCCAGAGAGCTAGGAGGAGCCTCAGGCGTGAGATGCGGGGGGGAGGGGGATGAGGTTGGCTGGTGCATGAATCACAAGGCCTCAGACAGGGGAAGGAAGAGAAGTATCCCGCCAGAAGGCCCCAGCAGTGCACAGTCCAGGCAGGGGGAGATTTCCCTGGGCCTCGCTCAGCAAATGAGACAATGAGTCCCTAGGGAGAGATCCATAAAGTTGTCAGACAGGTTTGCCCAGAATAGGGAGAGCAGGAAACACAAGGTACAGAGGCCAAGGAAGGAGGGTCAAGCAGGGAGGGTTGTCCATTGTCAAGTGGCTGTGGTCTGGCACCCAACAGATCTGGCAGTGGGAGCCAGCGCTGGTGGTCCCCAGGGAACCGAGGACCCACCCAGGCCCACGCAGATTCCTGGGTGCAGAGGGACAGTCGCCAGCAGAGTGAGGGAGCCAAGGGACAAGGAGCCAGCAGATGTGGAAAAGACAAAGGTTTCCAGAAACGGGGTGATGCCCACAAAGAGGGACACCACTCCTGAGGGACAAGTGTGGTGTGATGGGCTCAGCTAGCCTCCGCATGCTGAGTCTCTCCTTGACCAAACTTTAGGCAGGCACCTCTGAGCCCTCTGCTCTGAGCCCTCTGTTCTTGCTAAGTCAGTTTAGCCGGGATCCCCCCACCCTCCGTTCTGACCAAATTTCTCCTCTTCCTCATGGCACATGCCCCAGGTAATCCCTGACCACCCTGGACTGCCTATTAGGTTGAATAGGCAAGAATCCTGTTGCGTCAGTTAGCAGAGAATTACCCTCTCAGAAATCTCCATCCATTGACCCTGTCCCACTCTGCTCCTTGGCTATAAATTCCCACTTTTGTTTGTTACACTTGAGATTGAGACCAATCTCTCTCCACTACAAAACCTCATAATAGCCCTTAAACCTATCACAATAGTCCTTAATAAAGTCTGCCTTATTGTTTTACCAAGTGTCATAATAATTGTTTTCTTAATCATATGGAGCTCCAAGTCTTCCTGGACCCCTCACCCAGAGTGTAAGAACCACCGCGGCTGGGGCTGGCCTCCCCACCAAGCCTTAGGGACAAATCCTGTCTACCTGGCCAAGGGGTGAGGGGCTGAAACCAGAAAACCAATCCACAGGCTAGCCAGACACTAGGGAGGTCACCTGGAGAGGAAACAGGGTCTCTTCCCAGCCACAGTCATTCTGTGGGCAACCAGAGCCTCTCCCTGGCGCAGTTGGTGGCAGCAGTGGGGAGGCACAGAAGGAACAGGGTCCAGGTTGGGGATCAAAACACTCCTTCTGCCCTAGCTGGTTTGGCTTGGTGGATAGAGCTTCGGCCTGCGGACTGAAGGGTCCCAGGTTTGATGCCGGTCAAGGGCTCATGCCCGGGTTGCAGGCTCGATCCCTAGTGGGGGGCATGCAGGAGGCAGCTGATCGATCAATGATTCTCTCTCATCATTGATGTTTCTCTCCCTCTCTCTCTCTCCCTCTGTGAAATCAATAAACATATATTTAAAAAACAAAAAACACTCCTGCTGAGGAAAGTCACATCGCGGCAGCTCTACTATAGTAGGTGTGTGGGGCCCAGGGGTCCTCCCAGGGAGGCCCAAATCTGAAGCTAAGGTTTTCACTTGCTTATTTCCACTTGCCGCTTTCCAATAATCCCAGGTGTCCTGAGGTGGCCTGCACTTAATGCTGTAAGTGCGGGCCCCGCACCCCACATCTTGGGTCTGTGTCCTGGATATGCTGCTGCCCTCTGCCCTCCCTGGCTCACCACTCAGACCCCAGGTTGCTAGTATAAATGAAAGAAATTAAGGGGACACTCATTTAATTCCGGCTGCTGTGACGGTGTTAGGATTAGGAATTCCTCAAAGCCTCTTTATAGATGCTTTCTGGGCTCTGCAGAGTAGATCAGCACAGGCTCCATTAGCTGGTACACAGGGAAAACCCAGAGGAGGTTCACCAAATCTCTCCTCTGATCCACTCTTGCCGGCCCCTTTTCCTGGCCTGCCTCTCCCCAGTCTTACTGAAACAGGAAAGCCCAGCCTCAGCTCTCCCAAACTCCAGGGACACCGAGTCTGAGGTGACACCAGGAACTCACCTCTCACCCAGGATCCCAGGGGCCACTTTAGAGCCAATGGCTCTCAGCCACTCAGCCCAGGCTGACAGAGCCCACGGAGGGAGGAGTCGGTCCCTTCAGCTAAGCGGCTGATGGACGCCAGGGCTCTCCCCGGCTGCTCAGGGAGGCAGAACAGTCCTCAAGAAGTGAAGTTTTAACTCCAGCCTGCCCGGGGCCCGCTGAAGCTGATTACCAGGCCTACGGCCTCTAAGAGGAAGACCACAGCACTGCCCAGCCTGGCCCAGCCCCCCAAGCCCACCCAGCCCAAGAGTAGAGGAAGTGGGGTTCCCAGAGCAACTGCTGATGAGCACACTGCTGAGAGTTGTCAGTGGGGCGGCGGCAATCCCACTGCCAGGCCTACCCCAGGACTCCAGCTTCTTCTTCTCAAACCTGAAGGGCATGCCTCTGCTTCACAGCGACCCCAAGAGAGGCAGAAAGGGCAGATTCTTCACACTTTACAGATGAGAAAACCAAGTCCAGGAGGAAAAATAAATAAAAATCAACGACTTACCTAGGTCATTCGGCTAGAAAGTAGATACAGCTCAAAAGCTGCCTCCCCACTATCCACTCTACAGCTGAGCAGTGTTATTCATCTTCACATGCCATTGGCCGAGGCACGGAACACTTCACCGCAGGTCCTGTGCTGCTCCAGCACAGCCACCCTTGCTTCATTGGACCCCAAACTAAATATGGTGTTAAGGGAGGAAATGGATGTGGAGACAATGAATGCCCCACACGATTTGGTCAGAGAGGACTCTGCTATCATGGAAGCTAAGACAAAGCAGCAACACTGGTTTTCACCTAGACCAAAGATTCTCAAAGCACTGCTCTACATGGTCTCCTGGGGACTCTGATGACCAACCAAGAATGGGACCACTGTTTAGACAACCATTACCTCTCCCTCTACTCCAGATGACAAGCAGAGCCCTGAGAGAAAAGGAAATATAAGTAAGGATACTGAGTAGCCCACAGTGCAGAGACCTGCGGTCTCACCATTCCACCAGTGTTTCCAGGCCCTGCTGGATGTCACCAAGCAGTGACAAAGCACACAAGCAAGGATGAGAGCGTGGCCAGCTCTTCAACACCCTGCAAAGGTGATCCAAGTGAAAAATGCAATTAACAAAGGGGTTCTACCCGCTTCTACAAGCCAGAGAACCAGCCCTGCACTCAAGCCTGTTCTCCATGTGACTCCATCCTTTGTAACTTTACCACCCCTCCTTTCCGCACCCCTAGGCCTACAAGCCCAGTCCCAGACCCAGAAGTGGAAGTGGAAGGGCAAAGCCATAGGGGTGCCTCTACATGCTCCTGCTTCTAGGCAAGGCCCCTAATGGCCACATACAAGTAGAGCACAGGGAAATCCAAGGTCTGATGTGCCAGGGCAGGGAGGGGAACAGGAGCCTGCTTCCCTTCCCAAGGGCATTAATCTCACTCTTCAAAGGCCACAAAGGAACAGGGATCATCATCCCAGTTCACAGCCCCAGGCTAGGAGCTGAGCACCAGCTTGTTAAGAATTCCTGGCCTGGGACACACCACTAGTCCTTGGGCCCACGAATGAATGGACACACCAATAGTCCTTGGGCCCACGAATGAATGGACACACCAATAGTCCTTGGGCCCATGAATGAATGAATAAATGAATGATCCAAGGAACTTGACAACCCTAAGAACTTAAGTAACTTACCCAGGGCCCAGGAGCAAGCTGCCTCTGCACACTATCTCTCACTACCCTAACATATATTCTTGTCCACCACAGCTCTGCTATTCAAATGTGGCACCTCAATTCATCTTTGACCTAAGCAATACTTCTTGATTAATTCATGATCAATGTTCCTGATGACACAGGAACATGTAACACATGAACCTTGGGAAGAAGTCCCAGTGGAGGGCACCGTGGTAGGCAGATGGCAGCATTCGTGCTACTCACCAAATGTTTTCAATCCTCTTGCCTTCCCCATTTTGTAGGTAAGTAAGTTTAGCCATGTGACTGCTTTGGGCACTGAAATGCCACTTCTAGGTGGAAGGTTTAAGGGCTTGAATGAGATTCAGCATTCTCTCTGTCCTTCTGTCCACGTGGATAGGAATGTTTCAATTAATCCACGTGGGTCCCACAGTGAGAACAACATAAAGCAGATATGCAATAGGTGTTGTGTGAGCAAGAAATAATCCTTCCTCTGCTGCTTTAAGCCCCTGAAATTTGGGGACTGATACCACAGTAAACCCTGATCTATCTAATCAGTCACAGACACTCGCCAATTTTCTGTGCCGTGCTTGTCTTCCCTTTCCCCAGCCCCCCAGCACAGGGAGACACAAAGCCGGTGCTCAGGGGTACCTGCTATGTGCCCAGACAGATGAGATGCTTTCAGAAGCAGGGGATATAAGGGCAACTTGCACTAGACTTACTAGTTCCGAGGTGGGCCAGGCTTATTCGGTGTAGTAATCAACTTTAATCACTTCTGAGACGACAGCATTATCTAGATTAGAAATGAGGAAACCCAGCTCACACTGAGACCTTGAGCAAGTTACTCTGTGACCTCTCTGGTCTGTAAAATGGGACATTGACATTATCTACCATACTCTGTCTTTTCAAGGATGAAGTGAGTTAATACAAGTGAAGTTTCTGGGATGGTGCTTGGTATAAGTCTCAAGAAATAGTAAGTCTCAATAAATTCACTATTACTAAATGCTAAACCTTCCACATAATTGCTGTAAGCTTGTCCATAATCTCCATGAGATTTTAAACCCAGCAGAGGTTTCCCTGGACTGGCACAATGGCACTCTGTAGGCACTGCCAAACTGAATTCTACCTCAGCTGAAGTTAAACAAGCAACAAGTCAAATCTCAGGACCTGGTGGCCTAGAGTTAGACCTCAGGAGATGTTCCAGAACCCAGGGCTCTCTGCACTCCCTGCTCCCTGGCCTCCGTGGGGACTTCACCACCACCACAGTCATGCACAGTGGCCCCCTCCCCTCCCACAAAGAGCATGAGCTTTGCCCGCCCACTCCCAAACATGGGAAGGGAGGCACCCTCACCTGTCCTGAGAGACTGGCACGGCTGTTCAGATAAAAGAGGAACTTCCTGGGCAGCCAACCCTTCTGCATCCCCCTTCTTTCCATGATCCTTCTTCCTAGAAGCAGCCACAAACCTCCAGAGCAGCAGTGGCCTGAACTCCTGTTTATCTGGAAGCTGCTGCAAAGCTGAACTCAAGCTCAGATCAACACTATGAGCACCAACTCCATGTCCAGCGTGGGCTCTAAGACCACACAGAGCTTACAGCCAGCAGGCAGTTGTGGGCCTGGAACAGTGCTTGCAACAGCTCCTGGCCCCCTGGCTCCCCACAGTCTCAATCATGCTTTGTTAAATAGATCAATGATCACATCTGGTGACCCAGCGGTGGGGTTCAGAGATGTGGGGATGAATAGATCTGAAAGTGGGGTGCAACAAAGGATGACGCAGTAAGAGGGAAAACCACACTGGTAGTCTGGGCTTCCGAGGCCTGTCTCCAGACCTTATGGATCCTCAGCTCGGGACAAAACTTGGTAACAGCTGGTAGAGAAGCTAGAAGAGCATATCAGTCGATGATGGAGGAACATGAGCTTCATTCTGAGAATGGCAGGGCCCAGGAGGATCCCTAAAGGGAAAGGCACCCCAAGGGCTGGCTGAATGTAGAGGGGATGTGGGGGTGTTGGGGGTGCTCTGATGGCCTAGGCCCCAGGTCTCTTCACAAATAGGGAAAGGTGGCCCAAGCACTCAGCAGGCACTAAATTCCCCTGCTTTGAAGTCAAGACGTAGGGGGAAGGCTACTTTTGAGGATTTGGCAGACAGCTCCACCCACTCCTATCAGCCCCAGGGCAGCCCCATCTCTGAAGGGAGAAGACCCCTAGCGAGCAGACCACAGGAGAGAGGGCAGCTACAGAGGCTCCAATGCAATGCATTCAAGGCACTGGACAACTTGATGCCAAAAGCGCCTGGGGACAGCCAGCTACCAGGCCAGCACCAGGGCAGACTGCTCCCCACCACCCCACCCAGCCAGGCCCCTACATACACCCAGCATGGACTGCTTCTAGCCAGAGACCGACTTCACTTCCCGGAGATACGTGTCCCAGCGAGACACACACACACACACACACACACACACACACACACCACACACACACACACACACACACTTTCTAGCCACCGGCCTCCCTACCCTTCCGAGCCAACTCAGTAGCCACAGACCCAACTCGACCGAAGCTCCAGTTAGGTCAGGAGTCGGACTTCACTCCCAGGCACAACCCCAAACAACCAACACGAAGAAGCTGGGTCACCACCTACTCAAACTCCAAGCCCGTGTCAGGCAGAGTGGTTCGCACCGCCACGGTGGGCGACTTGTGGCACCCACGGCGGGGCGGAGGAGACGGCCCTCCCAAGTCCCCTCCACCCTCCACGCCTGGCCCTAGCGGCGCGGCCGAGGTCCGTGAGGGGCCGAAGGAGTGCCCACCCAGGGCTCGCAGCTGGGGACCCGGGCAGAGCCCGAAGCGCGAGGTCCAGCCCCTCCCTCCCAGACCCTCACCAGCCCAGCCGGCGCGCACCCGTCCAGAAACGCGGAAAAGGCGAGGGCGACCGAACCCCGGCTGCCAGCGGGGTGCCCGCTGTGGCTCACTCCGCCCGGCGCCCGAGTTCGTCTCCGCGGGGTTCGGACCAGGCCTCCAGCCCCTCGCGGGCGGTCTGGGCGAACAAAGCCAGCACCGCCCGCAGGGCCGCCCGGGCAGGAACGAGGGAACCCCAGGGACCGAGCCCGACCTGGGGAGCAGCCCGCGTCCCCAGAGGGTCGGCCTCAGACAATGAGGGGGGCAGGGCCCGACGCTTCAGCGGGGCTCGGCGCGCTACTCACCCGGGCGCAGCGGCGACGGCGGCGGCGGCGGGGCCCGGCTCGGCCGAGGAAGTTGGAACAAGTTCGGCGGCGCGGGGCGGGAGGGCGCGACTCCGGCCGGCCGAGCGCGGGGCGGGGCGCGGAAGGCGGGGCCGGGGGCGCGGCGGCGGAGGGGGCGACACTTCCCGGCGCCGCCCAGTGCGCCCCGCGCGCCCCGGTCCCGCCCTCCGCTCGCCCCTCCCCCGCCCGCGCGGCGGCAGAGGCGGTGGGCCCGGCCCGGCCCGACCCGGCCCGCCCCTTTGTGCTGCTCGGGGTGGGGACGGGCCGGTGGTTGCGCTGCGCACCGGGAACCGGCCCGCGCGAGCGCTCGGCCGAGGTGTGTGACGCGGTCGCCGTTCGGGCCCCGCCTCTGATCCGGCCCGACCCGAGCCTACGAAAAGCGTGATTTGTGGGGGGCCAAGGGCGGCCACATCTCGAGGAGTACGGGGGTGATCGGTTAAAGGTGGGCGCGGAATTAGGAAGATGGCTCTTTAGCAATCCTTCCGGGCCTGGGAGGCCAGGGCTGGGGCGGCAGGCTTCAAGAAAAGGATAGTAAATTAACATTTTTTATTTCTTTGCGAACTGGGCAGTAACGACTCCCTCCGCCTTTTGGCCTTGGGCTAAAAATACCTATCTTTCTTTGGATCGCCTGCTGAGATTTGTTCCTCACCTTCATTCCTAAGTGCTGGCTGGGAGGATTCTTGAGGCAGGAGGGGGGAAACTGGAGGAACCGTGTGGGAGGAAGAGTATTCACACTGCTGGCTGGGTTCTGGTCTTAGCCCACCTGTAAAATGAGGCACAAGATCACTACTGATTCTTAAACTGTCAGGAGGATGAAGGAGAGGTGGTTTGCTCTGTTGGGCAACAGAAAATATAGGTCTATTAAAACTGGGCCAAGAAACTGGTTGCACCACATTCTAGTACAAGCAACCATCAGGTTAATTAAGTCAATGTAGAGAGGATATCTTGAAACGGAGACTATTCAATCCATTGCCAGTTTTTTGTGTGTGTTTATTATTATTACTAGAGGCCCGATGCATGAAATTCCTGCAAGAGTAGGCTTTCCTTCCCACACCCCCCACCCCCAACCCACTGCCGGCACCAGCTTCCCTCACAGCCCCAGCTTCCTGCGGAAGGTTGTCCGGTCTAATTAGCATATTATGCTTTTATTATTATAGATTATTATTATTATTATTGAGGCTGCAGCCTGTCTGTGACACCCTAAGTAGCTCAGGGATCTCCTTGGGGAACCTATCCACTCAGTCATGTCAGCAGATAATGAGTGCTAGAATGAGTGCTTGATCTGGGCCAGGCCTTTTTTGATGATGGGGGATACAGCAATAAACAAGACTGCTGAGGCCTCTTGCTCCATAAAGCTTATTGTTAGTGCGGAAGACAAATAATTGCAAATTGAAGTAAATGCTGGGGCAAAAGCAAAGGGCTGGGAGAGAGAATAAGAGCTACTAATACTTTAGATGGAGCTGCCAGGGTAAGTTTCTTTGAGGAGGTGATGCTGAATTTGAAGTCAAAAGAATGAAGAGAGAGCCTTGGAAAAAGCCGGCAGAGACACTCCAGGTGGAGATCAGTGTGTGCTGAGGCCCTGAAAAAGGTAAGCTTTGGATGTGTCAAGGAGCTGAAGGAAAGTCAATGTGACTAGAATAGCCAGCCTAGGAAAGAGAATTGGGATGATGTGGGGAGGCAGGCAGGGGCCAGGGTATACAAGACTGTGTCAAGAAATGGAGACTTGTCATTAAACCATTGAAGGGTTTTACACAGAAGACTAACATTTACCGCTGTGTGAAGAATAAATTGGGTGGGTGACAGGCTAAAATAAAAGGAAGGAGACAATTAGATTGTTGTGGCCTTCCAGGCCAAAGATGATAGTGGTTTGGACTGAAGTGGTGGCCACACTCTGATGATTAGTTGAGAGATGCTATTTTGGACATAGACTTGACAGGACACGTTGATAGGATGAATGTGGGGGTGGGGGGAGGAAATGGGAAAACCAAAGATAACTTCCAAATTTATGGCTGTAATAAATGAATGGACAGTGCCTCATTTATTGGGTGGGGTAGCCTGGAGGAAAGAGACTACATCTCAGGGAGGAACATTAAGAATTCTGTTCTAGCTCTGTTGAGTTTGAGGTGCCTGTCAGAGATCCAATTTGATTATCTAGTCACTGGAAGCTCAGAAGAGATGCCTGGGCTGGAGGCGAGGCTTTGGGAGGCATCATCTTAGACAGTGAAAGCCATAGGATCTGAGATCACTTAGGGTGAGGAGATCCTTTTATAATAAAAGGTTAATATGCAAATCGACCAAACAGTGGCATGACCAATTGCTATGACACATACTGACCACCAGGGGGCAGACGCTCAACGCAGGAACTGCCCCCTGGTGGTCAGTGTGCTCCCACAGGGGGAAGCGCCACTCAGCCAGAAGCCAGGTTCATGGCTCTCGAGCATAGCAGCGGTGGCAGAAGCCTCTCCCATGGGCCTAAGTCGGACATCCTCTGAGAGCTCCCAGACTGCCAGAGGGCAAGGGCCAGGCTGAGGGACCCCCCTGCCCCCGTACCCCAGTGCACAAATTTCGTGCACCGGGCCTCTAGTAGATACAGAAGGGGAGAGGGTTCAAGAAGGACTCGGAGCAGTCAGACAAAGGAGCCAGAGCAGGAAAGAAGAGTGAGAAAGAGAGGCTAAGGAGGCAAGAGGAGGACCAGGAGAGTGCTGTATCCCAGAAACTGAGAAAGGGAAGTGTTTCCAGAAAGCAGTGGTCAGCTGTGTTAGATGCTACTTAGAGATCAGGTAAGATGACTGACAGGGAAGGAGCCATTGACTTGCTACGTGAAAGTAAGTAGTGAACATGATAAGGGCAGTGTCCCTGGAGTAGCGGGGTGGGAGCCAGACCTTGTAGAGCTATCGTGTTTGCACAAGTTGTCTAACAGCGAACAGAGAGGGGTCTAGAAAAGGATATGGAATCAGAAGGGTTTGGCAGAAATTGCTAAATGACCCTAATAGCCATTCTCCCTCTTTTCCTTCAGCATAGAATTTCAAATTCTAGCTGGCCACTTGTCTTTCCAGAATAAAAGCAACTTTCTCAGACTCCTTTGCAGCTAGGTATGGTCATATGGCTCATATCCAGCCAACAGGAGGTAAGTGGATGTGTCCATGTGCAACTTCTGAGAACTGGCTTGAAAGGGCAGTGGTGTGTTTTCTTCAGCCATGGCTCTTTCCTGCTCACTGGAATATTAAGTATGTAGCTGGAGCTCAGGTGGCCGCATTAGACTTTGAATGGAAACCATGATTGAGGATGTCAGTGGAACTAGTTAGTCTATATCTGGTTCCTTGTGGGTAGGGAACCAGCATACCTGCTGTGGACTACCTATCTCTTGACTTAGTATATAAAAAATATTTATGTCTTGTTTAATCCTTTGTTTTCTGATGCTTATTTTTGTTAGAATACAGAGGGTTTTGCTAAAAGTGGAGATTACTAGAGCAGGTTTACAGAGGGATAAGAGAGAAGTCAGGAGTGATGATTCTGAAGAAAGGGAGAAAGGAGATGAGGTGTGAGCACTAAGGGAGAGGACACCTGTGATGGAGAGGTACCTCTGCCATTAATTAGGAAGGGAGGATGAAGGCAGAGATGTCTCCAGTAAAGGTTGGGATTGGAAAGATGATCATTCACACCTGATGATTTCTACTGACTCCTGGATGTGAAGGAGTCGTGAGCTTAGACCAGTGATCGGCAAACTCATTAGTCAACAGAGCCAAATATCAACAGTACAACGATTGAAATTTCTTTTGAGAGCCAAATTTTTTAAACTTAAACTTCTTCTAACGCCACTTCTTCAAAATAGACTCACCCAGGCCGTGGTATTTTGTGGAAGAGCCACACTCAAGGGGCCAAAGAGCTGCATGTGGTTTGCGAGCCGCAGTTTGCCAACCACGGGCTTAGAACAAGGAAGGAGAGGGGGAAGCCAATTTTGTGAATGATGAACTAGATCGCGAGCCGCAATTTGCCACTCTGTTGACTAATGAGTTTGCCGACCACTGAACTAGGTGATGTTGGAGGTCTTGCCAGCCTGAGATAGCTTCGTTCTAGATCAGTTGGCCATACTGCCACAGGCATGAAGAGGGTGAGGGAAATGCCCAGAGAGCCAGCATGGCCTCCACCCCACTTCCAATCAGGCCTCACTTCACAGTCACTTATGACACCTGCCTACCATTCCCAGCTGCCATATGCAACCCACTAAGCTTTACCTGACCCATTTTTGCAGCACGGTGGGGGAGGGGAGACTTCAGAGAGCATCAGGGATATTCAAAGCAGAGCAGGTCCATTTTATTTTCCTTTATTAAAAAATGGAAGAGAAGTGAGCTATGGACAGCCCCGACTAAAGGGCTGTATTACAATGGCGACTTAGTTTCCAGGCTAGCCCCTAGAATTGTAATTGACAAGAATGTAGCTGAATTGTAGTGCAGATTGAAAGCCTGAGGTGTGGATTATGGGAACAAAAAACAGTACAGGAAGGAGGAAAAGAAAGAAGCAGAGAGTTTCTTCCATTTTTCCTGGACCTGGAGTTGGCTATAAATAAAATTTTATCTTTATAATTTATTTTTAATATATTTTTATTCATTTCAGAGAGGAAGGGAGAGGGAGAGAGAGAAACATCAATGATGAGAGAGGATAATTGATCAGCTGCCTCCTGCACACCCCACACTGGGGATGGAGCCCACAACCTGGGCATGTGTCCTGACCTGGAATTGAACTGTGACCTCCTGGTTCATAGGTCGATGCTCAACCACTGAGCCATGCTGGCCGGACTATAAATAAAATTTTAAATGGAGGAGCTTGGCCTTTATCTTCCTCTGACTTCCTCCTTACCCTCTGTCCTGGTCCTGGTCTGGTCCCTTACCCAGTGCTGCTCTTACTCATCCTGGGCTCTACTCTGCAGCACCTCTGGCCAAGGGTGCAGGTGGAGGGAAGGAGCTTGATTAGAAGGACTTGCTGTTTACCCTCTCCTAATTCTCAGCCTCTTAATCTTAAACAAAACACTTTACATCTTTGAGCCCTAGTTGTCTTACCTATAAAGTCAAGATAATAGTAAAACCCACCTCACAAACTTCAACTAAGAATCAAATGAAATAATGTTTATAAAACATCAGGTAAGCTGTAAGGAACTCTATTTGTTATCTGGGATTGATGCCTTATTAGGGCCAAACTACCCAGGATCGTCCCATCAGTCAGTGTTTGGATTGGAAGTAAGAAAATCCCACTCCAACTAGCTTAGGCCAAAGGAGGGAGATTGTTGGAAGGATACCCACGTCACTCACAGAATCAAAAGAACTTGGAACCAGAGTGACTCAGGAAACTGGGGGCTGACCGTGCAGATTACCCAGACCAGGAGCCCCTCTCTCCGTCTCTCCTAACGCTCCAAGTTTGCCCCATGTAGGAGATGGGACTGAATAACTCTATCCTCTAGGTTGGTATGAACAACTTCCAAGGAAAGACTCTGATTGGTCAAACTCTGGTCATATGCCCACTCCTGGACCAATCACTGTGGTGGAGAGAGGATTCCATAGCTGGACCAGGTCTGGGACACATAGGGTAACACCTATGCCAAAGAAAATAGTTGGATGTGTAGGACCAACATAATTCCTCACAGAGACTTATTTATGTATGACTGGTATTCCTTTAGCCCTGAGCAGTCACTGAAAGGTTTTAAGCAGACTGGTAAATTGTTCTGTTTGTGCTTTAGGATCCCTAAGGCTGTAGTAGGAAGAGTGGACTGGAGGGAACAAGATTGGAGTAAAGAATAGTTAGGAAGGAAGTTGCAATGATTCAGGAAGTTGATGATGAGGAAATGGAAAGAGGTGAACAAATTTAAAAAAAACATTTAGGAGGTAGAATTGAGAGATGACTAAATGGATAGGAAGATGAGAAATAAGGAGACAATCATAGTCTGGCTGCATAGACAGTGATACTGTTCACTGGGACAAGGAATCCAAGTGACTGTGTGTGTGTGTGTGTGTGTGTGTGTGTGTGTGTGTGTGTGTGTATTTGGTGAGGTGTGATGGCTTGGGCTTCTTCCATTTGAAGCATCCCTGAATAGAGGAGGGAAGCCCAGTTTGCTGTTTGGAGTTCAGGAGAGACATCTAAGCAAAAGCTATAAATTTGAGATTTGTGTTCAACTCCTATAACAGCAACCCAACTACATTGCTTTTAGCCAAGTGGTTTTTGTTGCTGTTTTCTGCTGCTATTGAAAAACTCTGACATAACAAAAAGTCTAAAGGTAAGCAGAAAGATGCAGACCAGAACAACAATGAGATATCACCTCACACCTATCTGAATGGCTATCATCAGCAACTCAACAAACAAGTGTTGGTGAGGTTGTGGAGAAAAGGGAACCCTAGTTACACTGCTGGTAGGAATGCAGACTGATGCAGCCTGGAAAACAGTATGGAGTTTCCTCAAAAAATTAAAAATGGGACTCCCATTTGACCCAGTGATCCCACTTCTAGGAATATATCCTAAGAAATCTGAAATACTCATCAGAAAGTATATATGCACCCTATGTTCATAGCAGTGCAATTTACAATAGCTAAGGTTTGGAAACAGCCTAAGTGCCCATCAGCAGATGAGTGGATAAAAAAATTGTGGTACATTTACACAATGGAATACTACGCGGTAATGGAAAAGAAAGAACTCTTACCATTTACAACAGCATGGATGGATCTGGAGAGCATTATGCTGAGCAAAATAAGCCAGTCCGAGAAAGATAAGTATCACATGATCTCACTCATATGTGGAATCTAATGAACCAAATAAACTGATGATCAAAAATAGACCCAGAACCCTGGCCTATGTGGCTCAGTTAGTTGATCATTGTCCTTTGCACCAAAAGGTCACAGATTTGATTCCTGGTCAGAGCACATACCCAGGTTGCAAGTTTGATTACAACCAATGGATGTTTCTCTCTCTCTCTAAAAAATCAATAGAAACATATTTTTTAAAAAAATAGACCCAGAAACATAGAAGCATGAACAGACTGTTGAACCTGAGTGGAGGGTGAGTGGGAAGAGATCAATGAACTTGTATGCATATATGCATAACCCATGGACACGGACAATGGGATAGTGAGGGCCTGGGTGCGGGGGAACGGGAGCCGGCTAGAAGAGGTTAATGGGGGAGGGGGGCGGAGAGGACCTATGTAATACTTTCAACAATAAAGATTTTTTTAAATAAATAAAAAATAATAATAAAGGAAAGCAGAGCAGGGCTCTCGGTAGCTCCACCATGTCATGCAGACCCTGTCCATTGTGTAGGTCTGCTCTGGGTACCGCACAGAGAAGCGTTCATCCTCAGAGTCAGCTTGTAGTAATCCAATGGCCGCTCTAGCTCCAGCTTCCCACCTGCATTCCAGACGGACAGAACATGCAAAAAAAGGATGAAGGAGTAGCACCTGTTACTGGAAAGCAAACGTTTCCCAGATATCCCCACAGACGGCTACTCATGCCCCATTGTCAAGTCTAGTCAGATGGTAAGCCTTAGATCTAAGGGAGGTTGGGAAATGCAATTTTAAAAAATTAGGACCTTGAGCCTGTGAGGAAGAAAGAAGAGGATAGTGGATATTGAGAAAGCAGCACATGGATGATAATTAAAATCATGGGAGTAGAGGAAATTATTCTGGGACTGGAGAAGAGAAGGGAAAAGGACTGAGGCAGAATCCTGATGAACACAAAATTGGGGAGGATCAGGAAGGGAGAGAAGGGAGGGACCAAGGAGACTGAGAAAGAGTGGTCATGAGATAGGAGGAGAGCCAGAAGGGTGGTGTGTATGGAGGTCAAGGGAAACAAATGTCTGAAGAAGGAAGCAATGGTCCTACATTTTCAGTGCTACAGGGTGGGCCCACAAGACAAGGCTGAAGAATGACTGTTGGGTTTAGCAGCTCCCACAAACTGGTTCATTGGAATTGTTTGATTAAAGCCATTTAACAGTGCACTAGAGAATAAATGAAGATAAGACAGGTTGTTAGCTGGAAGATGATGAGGGTAACAGGCTGAGGGAGGGAACTTTTTGAAGAAAGGAGAGATGTGAATGTGTTTAAATGATGAAGGGGGGCAGCAGTAGAAAGTGAGAGATTGAAGAGTCTGGAGGAAAAGCGAGATGTTTGCTGGAGAAGGTGGGAAGGATTGGGGTTCAGAACCAAGAGGGCAGCCAAAGGCAGACAGATGGAGACAAGAAGGAGGAAAAATTCCGTGAGGATGCAGATGTTTATGAGTTTGGTGTGAGTTTCTGAATGAAGGCTTCCATTTCTTCTGGAAACAGGTTCCCAGGAAAAAAAAGTGGGATTTTGGTGAGATCCAATGATTTCAGAGAGACTTAGGAGAAAATGCGAGAAGCTTCTAAGTAGGGGCAAGCAGGAGGGTTTGAGGAAGGATTGAGAGCACAGCAGGGGCTAGAGACCATCAGTACTCAGCAGCTGGGCTAAGTACAGATGCAGAGAACACAGTAAGATTGATCAAAGTTTGGGGTTTTCCCAGGAAGGCATGATAGAAAAACAGTGGTACAGAGGACTCAAGAGGATTGGAAAGAAAGCACTTGAGTTGTTGTATCAAGAGTCTTGGCTGGTAAGAAAGAAAAGTGACAGCTGGTGGGGGGGGGGCATAGGTGGGAGAAAGGAGATGAGGGTAGGCTGGGGGGCCCTCGGTGACTGCAGAAGATAGCTGTGGTCAGACAGAGATCTGTATCCATGGGAGTTGGTGGTTGAGATGGAATGATGGGATCAATGGCCCTTGAGGTGAGGAAATTGGGACCAAGAGGCCAGTGTGAGCATGGGTCGCCCCAGGAAGGTATAGAGCGCAGGCAATGACAGTGAGCCAGATGGCAATGTCTTCGGTAGACCCTTCATTCCAAGCTCGGTTTTACATTAATGTTGCCTGTCTTGAAAAAGAGGTCAGAGAGCCCTGGGGAAAAGTGAACAGAGAAAAAAATTGATTTTTATATTCTGTCACCCAATGCCTGCCCTATTTGTTCCAGAACAATCTATTTTAAAGACTCTGCAAACTTCCAAGGGCCTCTTGCTCCCATTTGCATCTTCAGCCATGAGACTTCTGTCCTCAGACCATGTTCCCTACAAGACTGTAAAGATCTGTGATAGGAGCATAGATATGTGTGAGCCCAAGACACAGTGGAGCACATTTTAACATGATAACAGATGGTGGTGACAAGGAGTCCCATCATCTCTCTCACCTCAGTTGTCCCATCCATAAACCGAGGGTGGGAGAGGAGAAGGTTGGACCCCCCAGCCCTGACTGTGAGTCAACCATACTGTAATTACTCCAAATGGAAGAAGATGGTTTTCCCAAAGAAGGAAGTCTCAAATGTGGCCAGAAAAGACCTCAGCAGGAGGGAGCCAATCAGAGAGGTTAAGAGCAGGGAGCCCTGACTCAGACTACTGGGCTCAGCCCAGCTCTGCCCCTGAAAGTTATGTCCACGCAGGGAGCTACGGGATATGCACACATGTGAAAGTCACTTGACAGTATAAAAACCGTTTCTTCTGGAGTAATCTCATGTGAACGGACCTTCCCAAAGCTCTGAATTTGTAAAGTAAATGTGAAAAGGAGGCTCAGCGGGAATCACTCAGTCTATACGTGGTAGAACTAGAACTATCAGTTCTATGTCCAGACCTGAGTCTCCTATTTGTCTCCATTTGACACATGAAACTGCCCTGGGGAATCATGATTTGGGGATCAGCTAAGTCCCCGGGGCCTCTACCAGGAGGGACCCAGATAGGACCCACCCCACCCCAACCCGGGAAGGGAGAGAGGTACCTGAAGCAGAGCAGAGCGCCAGTTCAGTTCCTCTCACAGCTCCCACTTTTAGCTGATTCCTAGGAAGAACCTGGCTAAAGGTTCTCGGGAAGCTTTACAGCTTTACAGGGCTGCTGCCACCGAATGCGCACAGTGCCACCTAGGGGATAGATGGCTGCGTTTATCAAGCCACCGGGGTGCGTGCGTGCGTTTGTGCGTGCGTGGGTGCGTGCGTGGGTGCGTGTGTGTGTGTGTGTGTGTGTGTGTGTGTGTGTGTGTGTGTGCGCGCGCGCGCGCGATGGGGGGAGACGAGCAGGGCTCTTCAGTCCTGGTCTGACACTGTATATCTCTCCTTCCTCCCTGGAGCACACGTTCTCTTGTCTCTCCTCCTCCACTTAGCCACTCAGGGAGGACCCCATATTGCACACCCAACTCCTCTGAGTATCCTGACCTTTGAGTATCCTGATCTCCTCCCCCTATAAGTGTTGCTGCACTTCCAAGACTCCGCACTGTGGGGTGAAAACACTAATTTTTCTCCCACCTTTCTAGGATATTCTGGCTTGACTAATCAAATTAACATGATCATTAACAGGAGAAAATGTCCAAATTTTATTATGGGTGCACATGCGGGAGTGTCATAAGAATAAGAGACCCAAGGATGCCTTGGGCAATTGAGGTTTATCTGCCATTCTGGTGTGGACAAAAGGGGCCACATGCTGACCTGACAAGCTCAGGGAAGGCCTGCATGGCAGTCTTGCAAACTCAGAGACCTAAAGTAACCACAAAGGATGGTCTGAAATTAAACTTTAACTAAACGCAGGTATGGTGGGCAGTTACATCCTAGGCCAGTATCTTCACTGACAAGGTCAACCTTTACCTTAACTGAGCCTATCTGTCTTTTTGCATCTGTGATAACATACCCTTGAAATGTCTGGGTAACTTGTAACTTTTTCTGGAGCCTCTGGGGCACAACCAAATGTGATGGGCACCAGGACAGATGCCACAAATTCCTTCATTGTCATGTTAATTGTTCCTGTACCCACCTAAGTATGTGTCCATCATTTTGCTTTTTATCCAATCCCAGGAGTTTCCTCTGCTTTGCTTTATCCCACCTCCTTAGTCTATCACCAATGAATTTCATGTAAACCACCTATGTCCCTCCTTTGATTGCAATGTATAAATACAAATGTAACCTGCCATTCTCCGGAGCATTTTCTCAATTCGTTGAGGTTCTGCTTCCCGGCATATGTCAACAGTTTGGCTCAAATAAACTCACAAAAATTCTTTACAGGTTTCAATGGGTTTTTGGTTTTTTTTACGTTAAAACTGAACACAGGAAAGGGGAGCAGGAGCCTAGGATTTCAAAGGGAAAGCCAGCAATTTACAGGTAGATAATGAAGAGCAAAATTGGTTTACTGTGGGAATTTGTGGCAAAGTAATATAACATTTACTTTATATTGTGATGGTAAATTGATTCTCCCTTCATTTAATCAGGTTTTTCTATCTGGATTCCTTTAGGCAAGTAAAGGGGAGGGTCAAAGGTTATTTCTGAATCTTTAATGTCTTAAAAATAAACAGTTTAAAATCAATACCCCAAAAGCATCTTTTGGGGGTGGTGAAACTTTAGTCCCCCTCAGCACTAAGCACCCCCTTACACGCACAGACACAAACACACTCACGCCATTTCTGTGAGCCCTCTGAGGCCTCAGCCACTTCTGAGCCCTTAGGTATCTTCTGGCTACTGGCCACACCTCATGAATATCACCGGCTTGATCTCTCTCCGGAGCTCCAGCTCCAGCCTGGAATGAAAATCTCATCCCATCATCCCCCTGCCCCAAACTATTAGAAGTTCATTTCACTGAATATTCTACAGAGGCTGGCCAGGCCTGGTCACTGTACCCACCTCTCTAACCCTAGGCCCTTTGTAAGCTTCCCACCACAGGAGAATAACTTGCTGGACACCAGGAGTCAGACCACACAAGGAATTGAAACTGTCCTGAAGGCACCTGATTGCACCCTGCATTCTGTACACATTACAAGCCCAAGGATTCGGCCCCCAAATCCACTGAGGATAAGAGCTTCCTGCTAGCGACAGCATACAAGGATGAAACTCCAGCTCCTGGGTGCTGCCATCATCGACCCACTGTCCCCTTCCCTTTGGATATCCTATTCCCCATCCTCTCCCCTTAAATACATTTAGCCTGCCCGCATGTACCAACCACCATGTTAACCTTTCAGCACGCCCCCCCCACCACCACCACCACCACCACACACACACATTTGGTGACTCAGCCTGTCACCTCCTAGCATAAGGTAGCCACAGACCACCCTTCAAGACCAGGTGTTGGGATTTGATAGCTCAGGAGGGAATTGCCTTGCCCAAAGCTCACCAAAGCCCCTTTCCTCGTTCCTGGACAACAGGTGAGTGATCCCAGCTCCAGGCGCCTGGTGGGGTCAGTGGAAGCCTCCCTTGAAATGGCCTTACAGTTCAATTTCTCATCTCACCCCATCCTGCTTCCCTCACTTCCTGCTCACACATCTCTGGATCAGCTTCTGTTTCCTGTGCCCTTGGCCTCCACACATGCCATCACTTCCTCTTACAACGCCTTTTGCCTGTGTGAGGACACGCAGGGAAGTAGAAACACACCCAGCCTAGTCCCTCAGCCAAACCCTTCAGGAGAAGAAGCCTGGAGGTGTCCCCATGTCACCGGCTCCCCATGTTATTGGTGGAAGTGGAGTTCTTGCAATGTCATGAGAAAAAGAATTTCCCAAGACTCGAACCGGGGGATAAGTGATATTTATTCGAATGAAAATAAACTCCTGGATTTCCATTTGTCCCATTTCCCTCCATCCTGTCATGTAAAAAGTCTGACCGTGTCTTCAGCAGGGCCAGAGTAAAGGCCACTGCCCATAGTTTCCGCTCCGTATTAAAGTCCAGTCCAGCATCCTGCATGTGGCATCTTCATGGCCATGGGCCCTGTGGCTGCTAAGGCCACATGGCTGTGGAGAGAGAATGTGTGATTGCAAGGGCAGAGTGTGGGTCTTGGAGCAAGGGAGAAGAAGAAGCCGGGGGAAGTCTGTCTTGGGATTTTACCAGGAGCTCCTTCTAACTAACCAATTAACTTTCCAAGATTTTCCACGCTTCTGATGGGGTCCACCCCCTAGCCAATCCCTTGTTCCCCAGGCTAGACTGACAGGCAAGCACCTCCCCTGTGCCACCCTGACTTCAACTGCGCATGTGCCTAGCTCCCCCTTCTCACCCCAACAATCCAGTACTGAAGGGGGAGGGGTGTTAATCCCCTTGGAGGACAATGCTGCATCCCTGGGTGTGAAGCTGTCGCTTCCTGGTAAAACAAACAGGCTTATGCTCCCCAGCTGAATATGCTCAGCAATGCCTGACTCTCCCTTTGCTCTCTTCCTTTTACTAATATTGATAACTAGCTAATGACAACACTGGTGTCTCACTTTGTTTCTACTGTTCCAGCTGCTTCCGGCCAACTGGTCTCCCACGTCCCCTCAGGGCTCCTGCCTGGCCTCCTCGCTGAGTCACTAGCTTTTGCCCCAGCCTCTCTCTATGAGCACATTCAGGTGCCCCAAGAGTTGCTGATTATTCTGGTCAGCTGTCACCATCCACATCCCTTCTGGGGCAGGTGCCTGGCCAGCCCATGAGATCCTGACTTAGAGGCCAGGACCCTCCCGGGTCCAGTTGCAGTTCCTAGGACGGAGGATTTGTGGTATGAGCTCTGCAGAGGTGCCCTGATGAGAGGTGTAGCATGGCCTGTGCTCAGATCCCCAGGAGAGGGCAGTCATGCGTGGCATATGGGTATAGAATGTCTATCCCTCCTGCTGCCAGGGCTGCTGACTGCAAATTATGAAGAAACAAACTGCGGTCCCGATTAGCATTTGTAGCCAGTTTTTTTATTTTTTTTAATGTATATTTTATTGATTTTTTACAGAGAGGAAGGGAGAGGGACAGAGAGTCAGAAAAATCAATGAGAGAGAAACATTGATCAGCTGCCCCCGCACACCTCCTACTGGGGATGTGCCTGCAACCAAGGCACACGCCCCTGACCGGAATCGAACCCGGATCCCCCAGTCCACAGGCTGACATTCCATCCACTGAGCCAAACAGGCCAGGGTTGTAGCCAGTTTTACTATGAGTATGCAGATCTGGTTTTGTAATGATTACATTCCTATTTGTCAATTTTTAAAGGTGTTTGAAACATTTGTGAGACAGAATCATTAGAATTAGGAAGCGTGTAATTGAATACATTTAATACTTAAATGTTCAGGGAAATCTACTTTATTAAAATTATAAATTTTCAATTTATTTATTGTAGAAATAGTATGTGCATATTTAGAGAAATGTTAACTGTTTCAGTTTTCCTATATTGCACATTAGACAAGGTGTGGAATTGGCTGTTTCTCTGGGCAGAGCTCCTGGACACAAAAGAACTGCTGTGGGGAGCTCCATGGGGTGTTGGAGTCCACGGCGGGAGCAGAACCTGTATTGTCTGTGCACCAGGGGGTGGGAGGGTGTCTGTCCTGTGTTCTGCCCACAGCCCAGCTGGGGCCAGTGGGAGGCACTGTCCCCATGCACTGGGATAAGGGGTTCACTGCCCGTGGCCTCTCAGCCCTCACCCATGCAGGACTGAAGTTTGCCCCCAGGAGCCGGGTAAGGGCAGCAAAAGCCTCTGCCTGGCAGAAGCTTCAAAGGCTCTGCTTCAAAGGGCAAGCTGCATTGCCCACTCAGGAGCCGGCTGTGTCTCAAGGCCCTGCTCCCCAGCCCCTCCTGTCAAGGGGGTACTGGCCTCCTCCCTCTGTGCATGAGCAGCACTGGGGCAAGAACCTGGCAGCAGAATTGGCCTTTTCCCCCTGAGCCAGCCTAGCACAGTCAGGACAGCACAGGGAAGACCACCTGGGTCCACGCGGAGCAGCTCTTCCAGATGCTTATCTGAATTTGCATTCCTCCCCATGCTGGCCCCTGGCTTCCCCAGCTCCGCAAACTGAACGATTTTCTCTACTTTGAGGTGGCCTGAGTTTCACACCATAGCCATAACCCTTTCTGAGGGCATGAGCGTGAGGGCACAGGAAGACTCTGGTCAGTGAGCCAGCTGTGGATGTTTCCAAAGCACAGAAGGTGGTGCTATTTTTATCACATTATTTAAAATGTTTAATTAGTTAGTTCACTCACATGTAACAAATTTACAATTCAAAAGTGCATAAAGGGACATTTTCCTTTTACCTGTGTCCCCAGACACCAACACCCCGTTCCTAGAGGCAAATACTGTTACTAGTTTTTCATGTATTTTCCCATCAAGATTTTATGGCAGACACTGCTTGGTTGAACCCTCAAATTCATTGTTTTCTTTTTTAAGTGACAGAATCACCAAAGGTTAGCTAATACAAAACCATCCATAAGAAAGACTACATTTCTCAGCCGTCCTTGCAATCAAGTGCAGCCCTGAGTCCTGCCCAATGGGATGTAAGCAAAGTTGATGTGTGGAAAAAGTACACTTAGAATTTGATAAAATTCAACATCTTTTAATGATAAAAACTCTCATCAAATTAGATGCAGAGGTGTTCACATAGAAAGCTAGGTATTTAATAAAGAAAGGGAGCACAGGGAATCAGACATTATTAAGCATAATAAAATAGGAAGCTGAATCGGACAATAAGCCTGCTTGATTCACTAGGAAGTTACAGCTTCACATACTCCCCAGGGCATCCTCTACCCTCAGGACCTAATGCCCTAAGCCAGTGGTCGGCAAACTGCGGCTCGCGAGCCACATGCGGCTGGCGAGCCGCGGTTTGCCGCTCTGTTGACTAATGAGTTTGCCGACCACTGACCTAGACTCTCGATTCCAATAATTACAGGCTGTTGTTGTTCCTTGTGATTTAAGCCCCTATCAACAACAGCCTGTAATTATTGGAATCCAGAGTCTAGGTCAGTGGTCGGCAAACTCATTAGTCAACAGAGCGGCAAACCGTGGCTCACGAGCCGCATGTGGCTCGCGAGCCGCAGTTTGCCAACCACTGCCCTAAGCAGGCAGTAAGGATCATTACCAGGGGAAGAATAAAAACAGGAGAATTTCTCTGCTGGCACATGCCCAATAGAAGCCAAGATGGCACAGGGGAGGTGCTTCTACTGTGAGGCCTGTACCAAAGGGGACCATAAAGGCCTGCTCATCTATCCTGGGAAAAGGATCAGGTTGGATAAGGGACACAGAACCCTGGAAGATCTAGGAAATGGATTGGTTAAGGGAGGACTAGCCTGCTAAGGATTGAGAAGTTGATTGGTTAGTTTGAAGAGATGCCTAGCTTGTCCCAAGCCTGAGACAATATAACCAAAGAGCTCTCTCTCTTATTCGCTTGCTCAGTAGCGTGCATTTCCTCTCCATAGCAGCCATGTGGCCCTAGCAGCTGCCTGGGGCCCATGGCCATATAGGCCTGGGCACAGCGCTGGCCGAGCACAGCTGAGAACATAGACTAAGCTGGCTGGATGAGGACAGAGAAATGGACTGAACCAATGGCGCAAAATGTCTGGATGCTTGCCCTATTTCCTGGCCTGATGAAGACAAAGTTGGACTGTTGTCATGGAAGGATGGGTGGAGATGGGACACCAGAGCTGACCCCGGACAGTCCTTTGTGTTGCTCCAGCTTCTTCAATAAACCTCACCACTAAGCCTTTTCCTCCCTGGAATGCTTTTCTCACAACCCCTTGAAAGGACACCATTTCCACTGGCAACATCAGTACTGTTTTCAACATAATAAAGACTGTACATGACAAGCCCACAGCTAATATACTGAATGGTATAAAGTTAAAAGTACTTCCTCTAAAATTAGGAACAAGACATGATGGCCACTCTCTCCATTTCTATTCAACATAGTACTGGAAGTCCTACTTGGAGCAATTAGACAAGAAAAAGAAATGAAAGGAATCCAAATCAGAAAGGAAGGAATGAAATTATCTCTGTTTTCAGATGATATGATATAGAAAACCCTAAAGACTCCATAAAACACTGCTAAAACTAATGAATTAAGTCAAGTTACAGGATACAAAATCAAGATACAGAAATAAGTTGCATTTTTATCTACTAGCAACAAACTATCTGAGAGAGATATAAAGAAAGCAATCCGGAGAAACCAAGATGGCAGCATAGGTAAACACCTGAACTTGCTGCCTCGCACAACAACTTCAAAACTACAACTAAAAGAAAAAAGGACATCACCCAGAACCAAAGGAAGGCTGGCTAAGTGGAAATTCTACAACTAGGAGGGAAGAGAAAAGCACACTGAGACTCAGAGGAGGTGTGAAAATAAAGTGCAGAGGTACAGAGGCACGTGCACGTGGAGAGGGCTGGCAACTGAGTACGCGGCTGGCTTTTTCAATCCGCAGGGAGACACAAGCTCCCGACTGCCCTGAACTCCAGTTCCGGGTGAGACTCTGGGGACCCAGACTCATACGGGGAGAAAATGGACTGTCTGGCAGCGGGCGGAACTCGAGGGCAGCTTTCTCTCAGAGGTGCTTGCAGCAATTACCATGGGACACTGAGACCCGGGGCCTCTTAGGGAAGGGCTGATGGGAAGCCATTGTTGTTTGCTCCACCCTGAGACTCTGCCCCATCCAAGCTGTGTGCAGAGGCTTTGCATATGAATGGCCTGGCCCTTTGCCATCTAAAATTACCTAACAAACTGCAGCTGAGTCAGAGAGACCCAGAACATCCAAAAGAAGGCCCAATGCCCCACAGCAGCTTGCATTGCTTCACAGCTGGGCCTCATCTGGGCACCTCCAAAACCCAAACAAAGAAGAGGAATCTGCAGATCTCTCCATAGCTCCTGCTGGGTGGCCTCAGGCAGAGGCTAAATTAGCACCTCCTTGGAGATCCAAGAGCCAGTGTACCCAGGGGTCAGAGTAGGACCATCCAGATTACAACTCCTCAGATCCATAAGGGACACACTCAGGGGGCAGTCTCAGTAAGCACCAAAGCCCCACTGAAGCAAGTCTTGCCTCATAAGGGTGTTTCCAGCACAGAAGTTCTCCCATCGTAGACACAGCTGATCCTCACAGCCAATTGGCCTGGAGGTCAATTCCTCCCAGTGATACCAACAACAATCAAGGCTTAACTACAACAAGACTGTGCACGCAGCACACAAAGGGGTGCACCAAGAGTGTCCACCTCAGGTAACTGGGGAGGCTGAGCCACTGGGCCCTATAGGACACCTAGCACACAAAGCCACTCTGTCAACTCAGGAAAGCAGCCAAAATGTGGAGACAAAGAAACAGGTCACAAATGAAAGAAATGGAAAGCAAATGACTGGATATAGAGTTCAAAACCACGGTTATAAGGTTTTTCAAGAATTTTCTAGACAAGGCCAATAAATTTAGTGAGACCCTTGAGGATATGAAAAAGGACCAACTAGAAATTAAGCATACACTGACTGAAATAAAAAATAATATACAGAGATCCAACAGCAGACTAGAGGATCGCAGGAATCAAGTCAAAGAGTTGAAATACAAAGAAGCAAAAAACACCCAACCGGAAAAGCAAAAAGAAAAAAGAATCCAAAAATATGAAGATAGTGTAAGGAGCCTCTGGGACAACTTCAAGTGTACCATCATCCGAATTGTGGGGGTGCCAGAAGAAGAGAGAGAGCTTGATACTGAAAATCTATTTGAAGAAATAATGACCGAAAACTTCCCCACCTGGTGAAAGAAATAGACTTACAAGTCCAGGAAGCACAGAGATCCCCAAACAAAAGGAACCCAAAGAGGACCACACCAAGACATATCATAATTAAAATGCCAAGAGCAAAAGACAAAGAGAGAATATTAAAAACAGCAAGAGAAAAACAGATAGTTACCTACAAGGGAGCACCCATACGACTGTCAGCTGATTTCTCGGCAGAAACTATGCATGCCAGATGGGAGTGGCAAGAAATATTCCAAGTGATGAATAGCAAGAACCTACAACCAAGATTACTCTACCCAGCAAAGCTATCATTCAGAATTGAAGGGCAGATAAAGAGCTTCACAGATAAGAAAAAGCTAAAGGAGTTCATCACTGCCAAACCAGTATTATATGAAATGCTGAAAGGTATTCTGTAAGAAGAGGAAGAAGAAGAAAAAGGTAAAGATAAAAATTATGAACAACAAATACATATCTATCAACAAGTGAACCTAAAAATCAAGTGAATAAAAAAATCTGCTGAACAGAATAAACTGGTGAATATAATAGAATCAGGGGCATAGAAAGGGAATGGACTGACAATTCTCGGGGGTAAAGGGGTGTGGGGGTGCGGGAAGAGACTGGACAAAAATCGTACACCTATGGATGAGGACAGTGGGGGGTGGGTAAGGGTAGAATGTGGGGTGGGAACCAGGTGGAGGGGAGCTATGGGGGGAAAAAAGAGGAACAATTGTAATAATCTGAACAATAAAGATTTATATATATAAAAAAAGAAAGCAATCCTGTGAACCAACTAAGCAAATAGACATCTCCACCCAACAACAGCGAATACACCTTCTTTTCAAGTGCTCATGAAACATTCTTCAGTATAGATAATATGTTAGGCAATCAAATATGTCCTAAACATTTAAAAGCAATGAAATCATACAATGTATGTTCTCTGACCACAATGGAGCGAAATTAGAAATCACTAACAGAAGGAGATTTGAGGAATTCACAATTATGTAGATATTAAATAACATACCCCTAAATAAACAAAAGGTCAAAGAAAAAAAATCACAAGGGAAATTAGAAAATATTTTGAGATGAATAAAAATGAAAACATAGCATACCAAAACTTATATAACCAGCAATGTTTAGTGGAAATTTATAGCTATAAATACCTACATTTAAAAAGATCTCAAATCAGTAACCTAACCCTGCACCTTAAGATACTATAGAAAGAAGAGCAAACTAAACCCAACACAAACAGAAGGAAGGAAATAATAAAAATTAATGCCAAAATAAACGAAACAGAAAGTAGAAAAAATATATAGAGGAAATCAACAAAATCAAAAGTTGATTCTTTGAAAATATCAACAAAATTGACAAATCTTTAGATAGACTGGCAAAAAAATACTCAACTTATTAAAATCATAAATAAAAGAGGGGCCATTGTTAATCAACTTTTCAGAAATAAAAAGGATTATAACAGGGGGATAAAAAGAAAGCAGTTCCATTTACAGTAGCATCAAAAACAATAAAATATTTAAGAATCAATTTGACCAAGGAAGTGAAAAACCTGTCCACATGTTCTTGGATTGCAAGAATTAATATAGTAAAAATGTCCATGCTATCCAAAGCAATCTACAGATTCAATGCAATCCTTATAAAAACTCCAATGGCATTTTTCACAGATATTTAAAAAACTCATAACATTTATATGGAGCCACAAAAAAACCTGAACAGCCAAAGCAAGCCTAAGAAAGAAGAACAAAGCTATAGGCATCACATTTCCTGATTTCAAGCTACATTACAAAGCTATAGGAATCAGAATAGTATGCTACTGACATAGCATACTATTACTTAAAAAACAGGCACATAGTGGAATAGAATAGAGAGCAGATGACATGATTGTCTATGTAGGATTTTTATAGATACTCTTTATCAAGTTGAGGAAGTTCCCCTCTATTCCTGTTTACTGAGGGTTTTTATTATCAACTACAGGCCCGGTGCACGAAATTCATGCACAGGTAGGGTCCCTAGGCTTGGCCGGCAATCAGGGTCAATCGAGGCCTTCCAGCTGCCGGCTGGGGCCTCCCTTCCCCTGGCTACCGGACACCAGCTGGGGCGTTCCTTCATTCCATGCCACCCCTTGGTGGTCAGTGCATGTCATAGTGAGCGGTCCAACTCCCAGTTGGTCAAACTCCTGAGGGGACAATTTGCATATTATCCTTTTATTATATAGGATGGGGTTTGGATTTTGTTAAATGCTTTTCTGCATCTGTTGATATGGTTATGTGACTTTTATTCTTTAGCCTTTGATAGGACTGATTACATGAATTGATTTTTGAATGTTAAACCAGCCTTACATACATGGGATAAATCCCACTTAGTTGGGGTATATAATTCTTTTTATATATTGTTGGATTTGATTTGCTATTTTGTTGAGGGTTTTTGCATTTTTGTATCTACTAGTATGTTAATGAGAGATATTAGTCTGTAGTTTTCTTGTAATGTCTTTGTCTGGTCTTGATATTAGGGTAATGCTGGCCTCTGCTTCTATGTTCTGAAAGAGATTATAGAGAATTGGTATACTCTCGTCCTTAAATGTTTGGAAGAAATCACCAGTGAACCCATCTGGGCCTGCCTGTACTTTCTGTTTTGGAAGGTTATTCATTACTAGAGGCCTGGTGCATGAAATTCATGCAGGGAGGGGGTCCCTCAGCCCAGCCTGCACCCTCTCCAATCTGGGACATCCCTCTAGCAATCCAGGACTGCTGGCTCCTAACCACTTGCCTGCATGCCTGCCTGTCTGCCTGACCGCCCCTAACCCCTCTGCCTACTGCTTGATCACTCCTACCTTGCCCTCCTGCTGGCCTGATTGCCCCTAACCGCCTCTGCCTTGGCCCCCGGCCTAAGCCACAGTCTGGCCTCGCTCTGTGGGAGGTGACCTGATGGATCAGGGGAAGGCGCCGCCCCCATTACTCCCCTGCTGCTGCCACTGCCGGCCTGAGCCTGGGCCCTTCACAGCCACCTGAGCTTGGGCCCTTCTCAGCTGCACCCTGGCCCTTGCAGCCGCTGCAGCTTTGTCCGGAAGGACATTCGGAAGGTCATCCGGAGGACATCCACCCTAATTAGTATATTACCCTTTTATTAGTATGGATTGACTCAGTTACTCTAACAGATACAGACCTATTAAAAGTGTCTATTTATTCTTAGGTGAGTTTTGGCAGATTATGTCTTGTGTGGAAATGATCCATTTCACCTAGGTTATCAAATTTGTGGGAATAGAGTTGTTCTTAGTATTTCCTTCTTATCTTTTTAATGTCCATGGGATCTATAGCAATGTCACCTCTTTTATTTCTATGCTCTCTCTCTCTCTCTCTCTCTCTCTCTCTCTCTCTCTCTCTCTCTCAGCCTGGCTAAATAAATTTTATTGAGCTTTTCAAAGAATCAACTTTTGGTTTAGCTGATTTTCTCTATTGATTTCCTTTTTTTTAATTTTACTTGATTTCTGGTCTAATTTGTAATTCTTCTGCTTATTTTAGATGTAATTTGCTCTTCTTTTTCTAGTTTCTAAGGTAGTTTTAGATCTTTATTCTTTTTTAAGATATGCATTCAATGCTATAAATTGCTCTCTAAACATTACTTTCACTGCATCCCACAGATTTTCATGTTCTATTTTTATTTTCTTCTAGTTAAAAATATTTTAAAATTTCTCTTGTGATTTCTTCTTTTACCCATGTGTTTAGAAGTATACCATTTAATCTCTAAGTATTTTGAAATTTCTAGCTATTTTGGGGTTATTGACTTCTAGTTTTATGTGAGCTTGAGCAAAATACATATTCTACTGCTATTGGATGAAGTAGTCTATAAATGCCCATTATATCCAGTTGTTTGATAATTGTTATTGAGTGCAATTGTGTCCTTACTGATTATCTGCCAGCTGGATCTGTCTATTATTGATAGATAGGTGTTGAAGTATCTATCTAGTCTATATATATAAAAGCCTAAGCGACCGGCTGACCGTTCAACCGGCCGACCAGTAGCTATGACGCGCACTGACTACCAGGGGTCAGACACTCAACACAGGAGCTGCCGAGCTGCAGTGACTTGACAGCTGCAGTTCTCGGGTGAGGCACCCAGTACCAGAGAGGAGGGAGCCCAATTCTGGGGTGTGTCACCCAAGAACTGCCCTCTCGCAATCCAGGACCCCTCAGGGGATGTTGGAGAGCTGGTTTCAGCCCAATCCCCGCAGATCAGGCCAAGGGACCCCACTGGTGCACAAATCCATGCACCAGGCCTCTAATCCAAATATAATAGTGGACTCATCTGTTTCTCCTTGCTGTCTGAGTGCTTGCCTCATGTATTTTGATGCTTTGCTGTTAGGCACGTGTGACACAATAGATTGTTTTATCTTCATGGAGAATTGATTCTTTTATCATTATGTAATGCCCGTCTTTATTCCTGATAACTTTCCTTGCTCTGAAGTCTGCTCTGTCTGAAATTAATAGAGCTTTTCTATTGCCTTTGGATTGGTGTTAGCATGATATATTTTTCTCCATCCATTAACTTTAAATATTCATGAATCTTTACATTTAAAGTGAGTTTCTTGTAGATAACATATAGTTGGGTATTGGTTTTGATCACCTGTGACAATCTCTGTCTTTTACTAGTGTATTTTGACCATTGACATTTAAAATGATTATTGATATAGTTGGATTATTACCTACCATATTTGTCGTTGCCTTCTATTGGTTGCCTTTTTTGGTTCCTACTTTTGTTTTCCACTTTTTTTCTGTTTTTGTGATTTTAACTGAACATTTTATGTGATTCCATTTTCTCTCCTTTCTTAGTGTATCAGCTGTCTTTTCTTTTCTGGGGGGGGGGGGGGGTATTGTTTGTTTGTTTGCTTGCTTGTATTTATTTTCTTTATTGTGGTTTCCCTAGAGTTTGCAGTATACATTTCCAATTAATCCAAGTCTGTTTTCAAATAACACTATATTATTTCATGGGCAGTGTGAATACCTTATAATCCATACTAATGAAAGGGTAATATGCTAATTAAACTGGGAGACCTTCCAAACGTCCTTCTGGACAAAGCCATGGTGGTGGGGCTGAGGCAGAGGCAGTTAGGGGCAATCAGGCCAGGAGGGGAGGGCAGTTGGCAAGCAGGCCAGCAGTGGGGGCAGTTGGGGGCGATCAGGCCAGTGTGGGGGGGGCAGTTGGGGGCGAGCAGGCCGGCGGGAGGGGGGGCAGTTGGGGGTGAGCAGGCTGGCGGGGGGGGCAGTTGGGGGCGAGCAGGCCAGTGTGTGGGGGGGGTGGGAAGTTGGGGGTGAGCAGGCCAGCAGGGGGGGAGAGTTGGGGACAATCAGGCTGGCAAGGGGGGCAGTTGGGGGCGATCAGGCCAGCGGGGGGGGGGCAGTTGGGGGCAAGCAGGCTGGCGGGAGGGAGGACTGTTGGGGGTGAGCAGGCCAGCGGGGGGGCAGTTAGGGGCAAGCAGGCTGGCAGGCAGGTGAGCAATTAGGAGCCAGTGGTCCCAGATTGCAAGAGGGATGTCCGACTGCCGGTTTAGGCCCGATCCCTGTGGGCCTAAACTGGCAGTCGGACATCCCCCAAGGGGTCCCAGATTGGAGAGGGTGCAGGCCAGGCTGAGGGACAACCCCCCCTGCCCCCGTGCATGAATTTTGTGCACCGGATCAATAGTAATAAAATTCTAATTCCTCCCTCCCATCTATTGTCTCATTGCTGTTTACTTATACCTAAACATACATAAGCATAGATATGTGTGTATATATGTGTGTTTCCAATACAAACAATGGAATGTATTGTTGCTATTATTTTGATAAATTTGATGGAACTTAGATCATTTAAGAATAAAAAATTTAAATTTTCTGTTTTGCCTTCTCTTATTCCTTCTTTGATGCTGTTCCTTTATTTATGTAGATCTGAGTTTCTGACTTATATTATTTTCCTTCTCTCTAAAAAACTTAACACTTCTTGCCAAGAAAATATACTGGCAACAAAGTTCCTCAATTTATGTTTGTCAGAGAAATTCTTTATTTCTCCTTCATTTTTGAAGGATAATTTCACAGGATACAGAATTCTGAGTTGGTCGTTTTTTTTTCCCTGCAACACTTTAAAAATTATACCCTACTCTCATCTTGTTTGCATGGCTTCTATAGGCAAAATGTTTTTCCTCTGATTTTTCAAGATTTTTCATTTTTTCTACAATCTACACTAATAAAAGAGTAAGATGCAAATTGACCGTACCTTTGTGACGCCCACCAGCCAATCAGGAGTGAGGATACAAATTAACACAACAAAGATGGTGAGTTAATTTGCATACACAGGCACAGAGTGGCCGGGGGTGGGGCGGGATGCTTGCGACACAGTTGTTCCACACCGCCCTAGCCGCTCCAGGCCTCTGGGCAGTGTGGGAAGGCAGAAAGGCGGCTCCGGACGGAGCGAAGGCGGTGCCGGCAGCCAGGGGAAGGAAGGCCCATTCTTGCACGAATCTTCGTGCATTGGGCCTCTAGTTTTAATATAATATACCTACATGTAGTTTTTGTTTTGTTTTGTGTTTTTTGCTTTTGCATCTATCCTGCTTGGTATCCTCTTGGTTTCCTGGTCCTATGGCTTGGTACCTGACATTAACTGGGGAAAATTCTCAATCATTATAGCTTCAAATATTTACTTTGTTTTCCCTTCTCCTTTTGGTATTCCCATTATTCATCTTATACCTAATATTTAGATGTCCCACAATTCTTGGATATCCTGTTTTATTATTTTTAGTCTTTTTTTCTTTGCTTTTCAGTTTTGGAAGATTCTATTGAGATATCCTCCAGCTCAGATTGTTTTTCTCACCTATGTCGGTGTGCAGTCTGATGCTGTATCCACCAAGCAACAGTGGCCAGGGCTCTTATTTATTTTTTATTAGAATTTCTGTCTCTCTGCTCACATTGTCTATCCATTCTTGCCTGCTGTCGAACTTATTCATTCAATCCCTTAGCATATTAATCATAGTTGTTTTAAATCCCCAATCTGATAATTCCAACATCCCTGCCCTATTTCAGTCTGGTTCTGATGCTCATTTTGTCTCTTCAAACTATGATTTTTTAAAAATAATTTTTAATTGTTCAATTACAGTAGATGTACAATATTATATTAGTTTCAGGTGTACAAACCAATGATTAGATAGTATTTATATAACTCAGGAAATGATTACCCTGATAAATCTAGTACCCCTGACACCATACATCGTTATTATAGGATTAATGACTACATTCCCTCTGTTGCACTTTACATCCCATGACTATTCTATAACTACCAATTTGTACTTCTTAATCCCTTCCCTGTTTTACCCATTACCCCAACCCCCTCCATTCTACCAACCATCAAAATATTCTCTGTATTATGAGTCTGGGGTGTGTTTTTTTTGTGTGTGTGTGTGTGTGTTTTTGTTTGTTTGTTTGTTTTTTTAGATTCCACATTTAAGTGAAATTATCTGGCATTTATCTGATTTATTTCACTCAGCACAGTACCCTCTAGGTCTATCCATGTTGTTGCAGATGGCAAGATTTCATTTTTTCTATGGCTGAGTCATATTCCATTGAATATATGCACTTGTTCTTTATCCATTTATCTATTAGTGGACACTTAGGTTGATTCCATATCTTGGCTATGACAAATAATGTGCAATGAACATATGGATGTATATATCTTTCGATTTAGTGTTTTGAGTTTCTTTGTATAAATACCAAGAAGTGGAAATGATGGGTCCTTCTTTATCTTGTTATATCCTTTGTTTTAAAGTCTATTTTGTCTGGTATAAGTATTGCTACCCCAACCTTTTTTATTTGTTTCCATTTTCATGATATATCTTTTTCCATCCCTTTACTTTCAGTCTGTGTGTTTTTCAATCTGAAGTGAGTCTCTTGTAGATAGCATATGTAAGTAAGGGTCTTGTTTTGTTATCCATTCAGCCACTGTATGTATTTTTTTTAAGTGTTTTTATTGATTTCAGAGAGAGGGAGGAAGAGGGAGAGAAAGAAACATCAATGATGAGAGTGAATCATCAATTGGCTGCCTCTTTGTACACCCCCTACTGGGGATCAAGCATGCAACCCAGGCATGTGCCCTGGCCTCCAAGTTCATGGGTCAATGCTCAATCACTGAGCCACACTGGCCAGGTGCCACCCTGTCTTTTGATGAGAGCATTTAACCATTTGCATTTAAAGTAATTGTTGCTCTGGCCGGAGTGGCTCAGTTGGTTGGAGCATCATTCCATACACCAAAAAGTGGTGGGTTTGACTCCGGTTGGGGAACATGAGGAGGCAACTGATCAATGTTTCTCTCTCACATCAATGTTTCTCTCTCTCTCAAAATCAATTTTAAATAATAATAAAGTAATTGTTGATTGATGTATACTTATCATTTGATTATTCGTATTTTTTGTCTTTTTTTTCCCTTCTTTTTAAGAAGACCCTTTAACATTTCTTGTAGTACTGATTTGGTGGTAATGAAATTTTAGAAATTCTCAGTCCTTTAATTCTAAATAATAGCTTTGTTGGATAGAATAATCTTGGTTGTAAGTCCTTGCTTTTCATAATTTTGAATATTTTGTGCCAATCCCTTCTGACCTGCCAAGTTTCTGTTGAAAAAATCAGCAAATAGGATTATGGGAGCTTTCTTATAGGCTATGCTTTTCTCTTGCTGCTTTTAAGATTCTCTCTTTGCTTTTAACCTGTGGTGTTTTAATTATGATGTGTCTGGTGTGGGGTTCTTTGGAATAATCTTGTTGGCACACTGCATTTTCTAGACTTGTATGTCTATTTCCTTCATCAGGTTAGGGAAGTTTTCTGTCATTATTTTTTGAAATAGATTTTCAATCCCTTGCTCTCTCTCTTTTCCTTCCAGCACCACCATGATGTGAATGTTTGGTTTGCTTGAATTTATCCCAGAGGCTCCTTAAACTGTCCTAATTTTCTTTGGATTCTTTTTTCTTTTTGCTGTTCTGATTGGGTGTTTTCTGCTTAATTATCTTCAAATTACTGATTTGATCCTCTGCTTTACCTATACCATGGCTGATTCTCTATAATATGTTCTTCATTTCAGTTAGTGTATTCCTCATTTCTGACTGGTTCATTTTATTCTCATTTTTATGTTTCCTATCTCTTTGTTGGATTTCTCACTAAGTTCATGTACTTTCCCTAAGATCATTGAGCATACTTATAACTAGTGTTTTGAACTCCGCATCTGGTAGATTGTTTCTTTCTTTCTCTGGAGTTTTGTTCTGTTCTTTCATTTGAGACGTTTCTTTGTCTCCTTATTTTGTCTACCTCCTTGTGTTTGTTTCTATATGTTAGGTAGACTGCTACATCTCCTGGTCTTGGTAGAGTGGCCTTATGTAGCAGGTGCCCTGTAGGGCTTAGAGGCACCACAGCTTCCCTGGTCACCTGAGCTTGCACTTCAGATGCACCCCCTCCCACACACACACACCCCTGTGTGGGCTGCATACACCCTCCTGTTGTAGTTGATCCTTGATTGCTGTTGGGAAGAATTTATCCCCAGGCCATTCAGTTGCGATGACAGATCACTATCACTGTAGAGAAGCTGCTGTGCAGAGGCTGACTTCACAGAGCAGGACTTGCTTCAGTGAGGCTCTGGTGCCTGCTGAGTCTGCCCCTGGAGTGTGTTGCTTGTGGAGGCAATTAGGTAGTGCTTCAGCATGTTCTGAAGCTGTCCACCAGGTGTGCTGGCTCTCAGGCCTTCCGGGAGGTGCAGGCCAAGGTCAGCCACCACTTGTGGCCTGTCCGAGGCCACTCAGCATGAGTTGCAAAGTGATCTATATGTCTGTTTCTTGTGCTGGGCTTGGAGATGCCCAGGAGAGGCCAATCTGTGAATCAAGTTGGGCTGCCACTAGTGCAGCCTTGGGCAAACTACGGCCCGCGGACCGGATCCGGCTGTTCTATCCAGTTCTCTTGCTCTCCCCTCCACTCCTTTACTTTGAATTTATATTAGTTCACACAAACACTCCATCCATGCTTTTGTTCTGGCCCTCCGGTCCAGTTTAAGAACCCATTGTGGCCCTCGAGTCAAAAAGTTTGCCCACCCCTGCACTAGTGCCAGGCCTGGGGCCACTTAGCGAGAGGTACAAGGCACTCTGAGGCCAGATACTGCTTGTTTGGGAGTTTTAGGAAAGTTTGTAGCATGAGCCAAGACAGACCATGTGTATGGAAAAGCCAGTGGAAATGGTTTGGGTGTGCCCAAAATTTGGGTGGGGCAGGTTCTCAGGGAATCTCCAGGGCAGGGCTAACAATGTTATGGAGATTGATGGAGACTCAGATATGGCACCTGCCTGCTGGCTCAGTGGAGGGAGGGCTCAGCAAAGGAACAATGGTCTCTACCAGCACTTCTGTCTGGGAGAAAGCTGCCCTTCTGGCTCTTGCCCTGATGCCAAACAATTCAGTTTTTTCTTATATGTCCCTGGTGCTTTTTGAGCTGCTGCCCTGTGCTGGATATCAGAGCTAGTGAGTCCCAGTAAGCCTGTGAGCAGTCCCTTTAAGAGGAATACCTGGGACTCCAGAAGCCCTCCATCTCACTCAGCCACAATCCCCACTGGTTTTCACAGCCAGAAGTTATGGGGACTTCTCTTCCTGACACTGTAACCCTGAACTGGGGGGCCTGGTATGGGTCTAGGACCCCTCGCTTCTCACAGGGGATGTCTGCAGCCGAGATATCCCTCCTGATTTTAATCCAGCCTGTTCAGAGACTCTGTCCCTCCTACCAGCCTTGGTGTGTCTTCTTTATATGCTTATTTGTAAGACTTCTGTTCACCTAGATTTCAGGTGGTTCTGAATGGTGGTTGTCCTGTAGTTTAGTTGTAATTTTGAGGTGGTTGTGGGAGGATGCAAGCACAGCATTTACCTACTCTGCCATCTGGACTGGAAGCTCCAAACTATATTTTTGCCTTTTAGTGTACCTTTTCATTTTTTTCTTGATTGCTGAACATGATGTACTGAGTTAAAGGAATTGCCATTAGTAGTCCTTTAGTAACACGGTGGTACAATTTAGTAGTGTGTGTGCGTGCGTGCGCATGCGCACGCACGCACCCCCCCCCCGCCCCCCACGCACACACAAGCAATCCATAGTCACATATTTCAGACTACTTGCTTTTCTTCTCCCCCTGCCAGAAGCACGAGGGGACTTTTTTCTAATATTGTGAGAACCTGGTCAAGCTTCTGGAGGTAAAACTCATAAAGTGTGAGGTCTGCCTATGACTTAGTCCCCTTGGCATTCTTGACTCTTGAATTGTCCACAGTGAGCCCCCAGCAGTTCCTCAATTACAGTTTAGGTGTTCCCACCAGGGACTGGAACTCACAGAGGTATCTCATATGGATTTCTCTTTGGTAAGTTGTGATTCTCAGCATTTGCCTATTGGTCTTCCCAGCTTTGAGGACAGCAGTTTGCCCTGTTTCCTCATTTCTCCTACAGATCTAAGAAGAGTTGTTGATTTTCTAGTTTTTTTCACCTTTGTACTAGTTGTTAGGATAGGGGGTTAACTTCCAAGCCCCATACATACAGGCAGGAAGCTGGCATTCTCACTATTATCCTTCTATTTCATTAAGAGCTGGTATTTGGAAAAGCAGCCCTTTGTAGTATGAGTTGCCAATGTGTTTCCCAGTTATTTGTTGGTCGTTGGACTTTACTTATGGTTGCTTGTGCCATCCAAGCTGTGTTAGTTATTGAGGACCGGGCTCAGTGCTGAGTGCTAAGGAGACCAGGAAGAATAAGACCAACATGTCCCTGCTTTCCTGGAATGTCCAGTCCACTGAGGCAAGGAGGATCGGTTCAGTAACAACAGCACCAGAGGTGAACCAAGATCTGGACTCCAGGTTTGGTCTTGATGAAGAAACTATAGGGTTTGTGGCCACCAAATCTAGAGCAGCACCTACACGGTACAGATGGAGAGACAGGCTCAGTGAAGGAAGAGACTGGCCCAGGGTTTCATGGTGGCACAGCTCTGGAGACTTAGTTCAGAGCTCTTTTCTCTTTATCAAAAAGCTGCTCCTGCCCACGATTTCAACTCAGTCTGTGCCGGAGGAGCATTTGGAGTAGGAAGTGGGGCCAGCACATCTAGCTGGATGAAGAGAGTGCAGTGAGTTAGAGGCAACACCTGCTGGCAGAAAAGCTCTGCAGGGAGCTGCCCCATGGACAGACCAATGGACAGACCCAGAGAGGCATCTGCAGGGACTCAGCCCCTCCCACTGGCCACGCCTTGACCTCTCCCATTCTAACTATGGCTGGACAGGCTCAGAGTACTGAGAAATTTCCCTCATCAACTCTTTGGTTACTTTGAAGTAACAAAAACGCAGGATACATGCTTATTTCTTTTTCTTTACTTTCCAGGTTTTAAAATGAGTTGATGTTTTTAGCATCATCCAAATGGTTTTTTTTTAAAGGATCATTTTGAATTCATGGATTTGAACATATCCAGTGTGTTTTAATCCAATGCAATTAAAGATATCCAAATTGTCCCATCTTTAGCAAGAGAGAATCTTTTCTAGGTAGATCCTGGATCCTTTCTTTCTATTAGCCTTCAGTAATCTTTAAGAGCGTACTTAATATCTAGTTTGACAATATGTTCCAGGCTTATCTTGTTCGTTTTCTGCCCCAAACCTGCAATCAGCCATTTCTCCAAGGAGCTCCATGGGTATGAAAAGGCCACAGTCTGGGCTCATCTGTTTCTTGGGAGAGTTTCTTCATATTTCCTGGCCGAGACTGAAAATTATGTCTCTTGCCTAACTCCAAAACACATACTCTGTCCAAGGCCTGAATATAAAAGGGGAAAATTCCTTGTGCTTCTGTAAGACTTTACAGTCGTTTCTCAATTTAAGGCAGTGGTTTTTCACCCTGCCGCCATACTAGAATGCCCTAGGGAGCTTTACAAAAAATAATGACACTTGGCTTTATCCCCAGAGATTCTGGTTTAACTGGACTAGGACTGGCCCGGGAAATAGGTTTTATTTTAAAGTGTGAAACAACCAGAGTTGGTGCTCAACCCTGGATGTACATTGTTTATCATTCCATATGTGTTTTTACACTTTACCACACATGCATGGAGCTCTAAACAATACTGTTGTGCGTGCCTTAAAACTTTATGCAAATTGTATCCTGAGTGTACCATTCTAAGCTTATTCTTTTCCCTAACACTGTTTTGATGCACCCCAAATTGATATTGACACCTCCGGTGTATTCATTGTAACGGTTGTAGCACATTAAAACCTTCCCTTTACCACATCATTTCCTGCTCCCCTTTAGTGCAAAATTCATGCACAGTTGTTTAGGCCCCAAATCTTGCAGTCATCCTTGACTCCTCTTTCTCTGACATCCACATCTAATCATTCAGGAAATCTTAGCTCTGCCTTCACACATATCCAGCACCTGACTTTCTCATCACCTCCACTGCTACCTACTGGTCTACCTCCTGTTATCCCTTGCCTGGATTATTGCAGTAGCTGTCTAATGGTCTCCCTGGTGGAACCTATGATCTCTACAATGTATTGTCTCAAGCAGTCAGAATAATATAAATCAAATCAGGCTGCTTCTCTTCACCAGACTCCCCCGTGGATTCCCATCTCTCTCAGTAAAATTCTGTTCTCACCACGGCCTGCCAGACCACATGGTGTGCATCTACCATCTCACCACCTTCGCATCTTACTTCCTACCTCTGCTCCTCACTCATGTTTCTTGAGCCACACTTCCTTCCAAATGTCCCTGGAATATGACAATCCCATCCCCACCTCTAGGCCTTTCTACTTGCTGTTCCCCTTGCTTGGAACATTATTCCTCCAAAATTCATAAGACCTACTTCCTTACTTCTTACAGGTCTCTGCCCAAGTGTCCATTTTATGAAAGAAAAAGTCCTCCCGGGCCAACCTGTCTGCATTACTCTCTGTTCTTGTCCTAAATATAGGAAAAATTGATTCCTACTCTTAATTTGTTGGGTTGACCTGGACCATCATTAGATTACACAGAAAGGTGACCAGAGGTACCTGGAAAGGAGTATGTTGTCTTTGAAAGGATCTTTCCCCCTCCCCCGCCAATCCAGGGATCCCTCCTAAACAAAAGACCATTCCCCTTTAAACCTAGAAAGAATTTGAGGGGTTAAAGCAGAACAAGGCAACTTTTCTTTCTCCTTCTTTCCCAAACATACACTCACAAAGTCATACCTGCCTACCTGTCCCATGGGACATTGGTAACAGAATGAGGGAACGTGGCCCGGGCTGAGGAGAAGTGTTCAGTTGGACCCTCTGATTTCTTCTACCACAGCCCCTTACAGCCTCTTCCCCCCAGCTCACCTTCCTTTCCCAACCCCACCCCACAGGGATGCCTGGCTCTGGCAAAAGAGAAATAAAGTATGAGAGAGAATTGCCGGGCAGGTGTGGCTCAGTGGTTGAACATCAACCTATGAATCAGGAGGTCACGGTTTGATTCCCAGTCAGGGCACATGCCCAGGTTGTGAGCTCGATCCCCGGTGTGGGACATGCAGGAGGCAATCAATCAATGATTCTCTCTCATCATTGATGTTTCTTCTCTCTCACTCCCTTTCCCTTCCTCTCTGAAATCAATAAAAATACATTAAAAAAAAAAGAACTAAAGTAGCCAGAGAACTGCTTTTTCCCCCTTAGTAAAATGGTGCTTGTTTGTTTTTAACTTTAAAATAGTCCTGCATGAGAAAAGAGCACTGCTTTTGAGGACTCAGTGTACTGGGGAAGAGGACAGCCAATCAGATAAACGAAGCGGACCGGCTCCTCCCTGTTCTCCCATCCATACCTGTTCTTTCCCTCCAGCCATATCTTGGCTCAGGGCCTCGATCCTGCCTGAAACGACCCATTTCTTTACCCTCTGCACCCATCCAAATAGTCTCTATTTTAAAGGTCCAGCTCCAGACCGGGATCCCTCCACATCCATGTCCACACCATCCGTGACCCTTGCCACCTAACGACTATTTTCCAAAATTCATCAGAGATTATTGGGAGCAGCCTGGTTCTGGGTAAGTTGAGGTGGGAGCTCTGGTATAGCAAACTTGACACTGAGTTCTTTTAGGATGGTTCTCAGCCTTGGCTGTATGCTGGAATCATCCGGGAGTTTTGAGATATTGTTGCCTGGGTCTCATCCCAGATTCTGATTGAATTGTCCAGTGGGTGTGGCCTGGGCAGGATTTTCGTAAACATGCATCCCCAGGTTGTTCCACTGTGTACCAAATTGAGAATCTTCGGCTTTTTAGCAAGGACTCTCTCTTGCATTCTCCCGGTATTTCACATTATTTCGGGTTCTCAGATAAAGGAAAACGAACCTGCCAATGCTTGTCAGAGACTTAATGAAGCTTCAAGCCCAAAGCCGACAGACATTGTCTTTGATTTGTAGGGTCATTGAGATTCCCTTTCTCAAAGTGTGTGCCTTAGACCAGTAGACATCAGCATCCCCTGGAGCTTGTTAGAAATGCAGAAACGCATCTTAACTGTGAACTTGCAGCACTAATGGCTTCGCCCACCTCCTACACTAGACTTCACAAAGCAGCTCAAGGCGGTTTCCCTGGGGCGGCCTGGCCCTCCCCCAGTCCCTGGCCTGGGAAAGTTCAAGGCTGGCAAAAGAACTTAGCTTGTTCAAGTCAAATACCTGACTGTAGGTCTCTGACCTCCCTTTTCTTAAGAGCATTCATTTAAAAAACTTACAACTGTAAATCCTTTCTGTCTCTGAGATGTCTAAGTTTGTATCCCTGAAACCCAGGAGTGTTTTCTCAAGAACTGGGAGCCATCCCTTTGAAATGCAATCATCAGAACAGTTGGGGCCCCATCCCTGTCTCTGTGGGAGAGTAGAGGCCTAGGGTGATGGCCAGTTAGCAGACACAGATGGCCTGATCACATGGAGCAACCCCCCAGCCCGCTTTTTGTGATTTCCCACTTCCCTGAACCTGTTTGAGCCCCTGCATGTCTCCTCCCCACACCTTCTTTCTCCCTTAAAACTCCAGTCACTTCTGCGCAGAGCCCAGCTGTGCTGTTTTATAGAGGCCTCTCCTTTACTGAAGAAAACCTGCTTTCACTGCCTTGAACCAGTGTCTGGCTTTTTCTTACCATCTCCATGTTAACAAGCTCCTTAGGTGATCTGCATGTACAGGAAAGCTTGAGCACTGTCTTACAATATTTATCATCCCCTAAATGACTTCAACAAACAGCCCCGAGTGGTAGACAGGAATGATGATGCTCCTTTCACCAGTGAGAGAGCTGAGGGCCAGACCTTTGCTCAAAGTCCCACAGTTAAACTAGAATGTGAGCCCATCTCGAGACTCGATGTGCTGCTCTTTGCACAACACCACACCAGTCAGAGAAGGAAGACCCACCGCTCGAGGTCGCAGGAGTAAAACAGCTGGCGAGGGAAATCATAACAATCAAATCATTTCCCTTATGCATCCATTGCAGCAACGTCCTCATAGGGTCAACTCTTCTTTATTTGCAAAAGAGCCATTTCAGAATCAAGGGTCTTCCAGGCACTAAAGAATTCTCATCGGAGTTATCCTTTCAGTAGCTGGAGTCCCAGGAGCCCCAGCTCCTGGGGGATGAGTCACCGTATGACCCAGGTGAAGCCCTTGAAGAGCATGCCCTGGAGCAGGTGTCCTCGAGGACATTTATCCGGCCCGCCAGGTGCCGCTGCCTGTCCTGCTTAGCAGCCGACTCGTCCCAGGCCCACAGTGCGCATAGGAATTTGTTCATAGTTTTGTGTTTTTTTAACTATAGTCTGGCCCTCCAACGGTCTGAGGGACAGTGAACTGGCCCCCTGTTTAAAAAGTTTGAGGACCCCTGCCCTGGAGGCTCAGGAGCCCAGCCCCTCTCAGGCCTGTGCACACACCACACTGCTGCTGCCGCCACATGAAGTCAGACTAGTCACCACCTCAGCCTGAACCAGCCAGCTCACCCCTACACATACGGAAATGCTGATTTTTCACATCCTCTGTCTTTGGCACGGACGATTTAAATTCAGCCATCATTATGGGAAATCTTTTTATTGTTGGCTTTATCAGAAAAACTTGTATCACAGGCAATTTCTGCTGCGTAATTTTAGTAAAGCCAGAGATGATCATTTCTTCTAGAAAAACAAACCTCTGCGGTTAGAAAGGAAGACAACAAACAGATTTCATTTTATGATCTACCTTTATCAAGCCATCCAGAGCACATCATTCCTTTATGTTATTACTTTAACCTTATATAACAAGTCATAGAAAACACACAACCAAAAGCCTTCTATCTGTAATATCCTAGTCAATCACCAAATTCTCCTAGGTTTTTAAAGACATGAAAGTAAACTCATTTCCAATAACAGCACCTCAAACATCACATACGTTTGTAATGCGGTGCTCCAGCCAGATTTAAGCCTCGTGTTTTCCAGGTTTTAGCTGCAATACCCCTCACTTACGTCTTAGATTTTTATCAGCTTATTTTGGGGCTATTTTGTCTTACTGAGCCTAAACAGAGCAAAATGTTAAAATAATGAATGATCTAATCTAAGGAGATGGCCTAAGTGACACGAGTGGAAACCGGGCATCCTGTGAACACAGGTGGGCCCCTAGTTATCCCTGAGCTGGGCAGAGCCCACAGTCACTTTTTCTCTGAGGCTAAACTTGAAGCCTGTGGTTTGATCTTCTTAGCCGCTTCCAGAACAGAAGCTAGGTTTACTTTATCTCCAAATTCTTTTTCTCGGTGCTCGAGAAGAATGCCCTGGAAGGAAAGGAGAGGGAACATCAGTCCTCATTCCGAGTCACTCATTCATAAGTCGACGCCATGCGGCAGCTGTCTGTTAAGTCCTGTGCTTGGGCAGCAGGGGACAGAGGCCGAATCAGGCTGGCTCTTCCCCCTGAGGATTCAGTCCTTGAGGGGCGGATCAGGGGACAGCCACACCACAATGTCTGCACTGTACCGCAGCCTCTGGGAGTGGGAAGTCATGGGTGATCACATCTCATCGAGCGATCAGGGAAGACTTCCCAGGTGGTAAAGCAGGAGAGTAACCAGGATGTCCACAGGGAGAGGTGAGGTAAAAGGATGTGCCAGGACAAGAGGATTGAATGAGCCCGAAAGTATGGGAGCAGAGCTCAGAGGTCAGCCCCTGGCAGGTGCTGAATGACCATCTGAAAAGAGGCCCTCTCTTCACTTAAGTTTTCCTAAGAAATGGGCCCTCACTTCCGATGCTGGGATGGAAAATGCACTAAGACACAGGGTACCCCACAGTACCCTGAAGTGGTAAGAAAGATAAAATAATGTGTTTGAGGTCAGAATCAAGGCATCCTTGTTAACCTTTCTTTGACCCATGACATCTGGGAACTCATCTTAAATTTAAAAAGTAAACAGCTATAAACGTGTTCATTGTGCCATCTATACTAATAAAAGGGTAATACGCTAATTAGAGTGGATGTCTTCTGGACATCCATCCGGACAAAACCACAGTGGCTGCGAGGCCCTGGGCTCAGGCCTCATGGCCGCAGCAGCCAGCAGTGGCAGCAGCAGCGGGGTGATGGGGGCAGAGCCTTTCCCTGCTCGGCCTGGTCGCCTCCTGCAGAGGGAGGCCAGGCTGCAGCTTAGGCCCGCTCCCCAGGGACATCCCCTGAGGGCTCCCAGACTGTGAGAGGGGGCAGGCCGGGCTGAGGGACCCCCCTCAGTGCACGAATTTTCGTGCACCAGACCTCTAGTTGTTTATATAAAGCCCCCTCCAAGCATGTCAAACTTGCAAGGGGAAAGCCCCGGCACACAGGTGATAGAGGGAAGCTGACCAAGAAACTATCTACTTGCCAGCAAAGCAGGATGAGACATTGCAGTGCTGTGGAGGGGCATACATGACACGAGGAATGTTCATGATCCACCATTAAGTGAAGAAGAACATCTAGTTTAGTAAGAAACCATCTTCTGAAAACAACAAAACAAAAGGCCGCTCAGCTCCGCTCCATTCCAGCCGGTTTTCGGTGGAGGCTGAGCATGAAGGACGCTCTCCCTACCTGATGCTGTTTCATTTTCAAATTGTTTATGTGGAAAACACATTCCTTCTCTAAAGTAATTATGCTTTAAAGATGATTACAAAGGAAACCCCACTGAGGCACCTGGCACAGAAGGGCTGCAGAACTCTGCTCTGAGGGAACCTGGAGGCCAGTCCTGAGGCTTGGCCAGCCGTCAGCTTCCAGCCCCTCTGCTTTCAGCAGGAAGGAAGGAGGCAGGAGCTCCAGGGAGCACCAACAAAGCCAAACACCACGCCTAGCAACTCCAGGGGCATGCCAGCCAGGAATGGGGAGCCCGTGAGCACCCCATGAGTCACCGCCAGGCAAGAGAAGGCTGGCAGGTGAGCCAAGCCCTGCCCCGGGGCCAAGGGAAGGAGGGAGGGTGGGGAAGGAATCCCACAGGGCCAGAGTGGGCAGGGGCTGAGCCATCCTCTGAGGAAGTGGCCAGCCCAAGTGCAAGGGCATCTGGAAGGGCCTTTGGGAACCACTACTAAAGAGAGGCTGGGGTGAGGGAAGGGCAGGTGCGGGGCAGGACAGACCTGAGTCCTGAGTCTTGATTCCACTGCACCACTTACTAGCTGCTGCCTGGGATTCATGTCTCTGAGCCCATTTCCTTACACGTGGGTGGGAATAAACACACCTAACGTCCCAGCCTGGCTGTGAAGATGTGAGAGCTGAGCTCCGGGAAGAAGGCAGGCCCTCTCTGGCAGTCATATCACCATGACATTCTGGTATTGGCAGAAAGCCAGCAAATAGGTTTACATTAAATCAGACACCAACTCACACCAGATTCTAATTCAGACCAGCAACAGCAGTTACCAAGCTTTAAAGAAGGGGTTAGAAATGGAAGGATTTCTATTCCCATTTGCTTTTATTCCTCCCAAATCAGGAAAAGTACTGTGAATGATCAGCGTTAGCTGTGAGGTCCACCAATGCAGACAACCTGTCTTTTTACAGATAAGGCCAAGAGTTAATGCCATGCTAAGGGTGTCGGAGACCAGGCTGAAATCAAGCCCCGTCTCCAGGTTCTGCCAGGCCCTCGAGCCTGCACCCTCATTACCCCCTCCCTGCTCTGCGTCTTCCCGGCCTCTGTAGGCACTGCCCTCTGGCACAGGGGAACCACCACGGCTCAAGGCTGCCCAAGGTCTGACTTGGAGCACTCACCCACCTGCCTCCCTCCAGGGCCCACAGAGACCTCATATCCCCACACACACCCCTGGGGTCCCTGAGCTACTCTGGATCCTCACAGCAAGGGCCTGAGAAACCTGGGGCAGCTCTGTCCCCAGGACCCCACAGCGGGAAGCAGCGTCTCTTTCCACATCTATTTGCTACTTCCCCTAACAGGTCTGTTTTGAATCCTTTCTCCTCCACTTTTTTCTACTGTCCACCCTTGTTGACCTGGAACTACCACAAAGAAGTGCATTCTCCACAGGAAAACCTATGCTTTTGTTCAGGCACAGAAAGCAGAACTCGACCTCACAACGCCTGGCTCAGGCCCCGGCAGTGCCACCTCGGAGTCCTCCCTCGCCTGCAAACTGTGAGGAGTGAGATCTGTGAAAAACGGCAATTCCTCTCCCTTCCCCTTCCCCTTCCCCATGGCCTGGCTTTCTGGGAGGCTGAGTAGGGCAAGTCGCTCCCATCGGGGCCTCAGGCTCACTGACACCTACAGACCCAGGCATTTACCTGCTTTCCTGATCCCACCACAAAAACGCCCCCGAGGATGAAGCCTTCGCCTTCCAGGTTTCCAGAGAAGCCTCCGCTCCGGGCCCGAAAGAAGTTGCTCCAGACGCCCAGCCGGACAAACCCCATGAACATCATCTTCCTCCTCTGGGGGCCGTAGAACTTCTTCTGTAGCAGCAAGGACAGAACCTCTGAGTACCTGGATGCCCGCCTTCCGCAGGGGGCACAGGCTCCCAGAAGGGCGCTGGTTTTCAGACTCAAAGCCTGCTGGTTCGTGTCCCCGCAACACACACACACAAACCCCAAGAGCACTGGCTGTGAGGGCCTGGCCCACAGCGTTCAGCCCTGACTCTGGCCTACTGCTAGAGACTACAGGGCTCCTGGGCCTGACGGTTGACTCAGTCCCACATTCGTAGAGGGGCGGGCAGAAGGGAAACAAATATGACTGCAATGAATTAAGGAACAGGGGCTTGTGCTGGGCCCCCTTCTGTGAGGTGGGGAGAACTAGTGGAGTTTCAGCCACTTCCTGGGCAACCTTTCCCAAGTGACAATTCAGGACGCGCTCAATTAACATGCGGGAGAGAGAGCTTTTCAGTGTCCGATCAGGCTCAGCTCAGAGGCTGGGAAGGCCCTTCAAGTTCAGGGCAACTGACACGGAGCCCAGCCCAGCCTGCAGCTCCAGGCCACACACCCTCCGGTACCAAGCTCTCCACTCCTGAGCACAGTCCCCTGCTGTCTGTCACAGGCTCACAGACACACCTTTTCATCCAGGAAGATTTCTCCTTTGAAATAAGGCTGGAAGTCCTTCACTTCGGTCCTGACCTGCTCCTTCACCACTGCGTAGAGGGGCACACCCAGCTCATCCAACTTGGGCTTCAGGGAGGACAGGTCCGCAGCCTCCTGCAGAAAAGAGCGAAGGTCAGGGCTCTGTGGCCAACCAATGCCCACTTCCCTCCAGCCCAGAGCACGGCTGGCCCTGAATGCGGAAGAACAAAGGCAACAGAACGCCAGAAACAATTAAGGCCTGTGAAGCCCAGCACAACACTGTCCCATGGGCACGAGGCCTCTGCAGAGGCTTCTTGTCTTCTGCCTGGTGGGGAGGACGGGTTAGGCTCCCATGATGGGGTGTCCTAACCTCTGGCCAGGGAGCAGCCAAATCTAAGAGAATGCAGCCAAACATGGTCATTTACTCCTAGCTACGATGCTTCTCTCCTAACTCATCTTCTAGCCCCTCCTCTGCACTAGACCAAAAATAGCACAAGGGTCTATTGGACCAAAAAGCAGGCCTAGGATAGCTGCCTCCTCACTTCTGCTCAGCTGGCTTCCCCTCATGGCAATAACCTGCCTCCTTTCTGCAGCTCAGCTCCTACCCTCCAGAAAGGGAGCCCTGTTCTAAAACTGCCCCTGCCCGCCGGCCTGGGGTGAAGGCCTGATTCTCTGGGCAGATCCCATTCTTCCTGCTGGGCGACTCCCGTACCGAGTCTGCGTGTTACCACTAAGCTGAGCACTGGCTCCTCATTCCCAGTGTGCCTCGTGGCTAGAAACTGGGTCTCCATTTCCTGTACCCCTCAGTGCCGAGCGCGCGGCCGGGGGCACAGAAGGCATTAGGTACCAGGTAAAGCGAAGGTGGACACAGAGAACACAGCTGAGCTGAGAGGCACGGCATCCTGGACTCCTAGGAACCCGCCTGGGTGACTAAGAACGGCCTGTGTCACGGGAAGGCTTTGAAATGAAGAACAAATTCCTTTTTCACATTTGGTGTCAGAATTAAAGAAATAGCATGAAACCCTCCCAAATGCAGCTTACTCGCCTCCCATACAACACATTGGTGTATAGCGGCACTATGTTTAATTTTTCATTTATTTTCTAGGACAAAAGCAGCACAGCCAACGAAGCAGAAATCATTACAGAATGTTTACAGGCTTCGGTGATGGCAAGCTTTGCCCCAGAACAGAGAGGACTACGGGCCCAATGTGTGTGACATGAAACGTTTCACTCACTTTTCCTGGGCTCTCTACTCTGGGTATGTCCCTGTACACAGCTATGAATGGACAGTCACAGACCTCCTCCCCAGGCCACTCAAAATAGCCCAGACTGCCATTGGACTATCTTTTTAGAAATACAAGTTTCCACAAAATGCTCTGCTGGGGCAGAGACCAGTGCACAGGAAGCAGGCTGCAACCTTCTGGGTTTAACCTGCCGTGAGAAATCAAGCAGGCCTCGTGCTGGTATTTGCAGGTATCACAGATTTGGAATCAAAAGCTCTGAGTGTGAACTACGGGAGGACCTCTGAGGAGGTCCCTATCCTGATCCCAGGAGCCTGTGAATGTGTGTTGTTACAAGGCAAAGGGGAAGTAAGGCAGCCGGTGACATCTGGGCTGCCCATCAGCTGACCTTAAAGGAGACTATCCTGCATTACCCAAGTGGTTCCCACGTGGAATCACAGGGTCCTTAAATGTGGACGAGGAAAGCAGAAGAGTCCGTGTCACCGTCACGTGTGTGAGAAAGACTCGCCCAGCCACTGCTGGCATTAAAAATGGAGGGAGGGGCCACGAGCCAGGACTGCAGGCGGCCTCTCGGAACTATCGGAGGGCGGAAGCTTTTTCCCTCCTACATCCCCCAGAAGAAGCGCAGACCTGCTGAAACCTGGATTGTAGCTCCAGGGGAGCCGTCTCGGAATTGTGACCTCTAGAACTGTGAGATAATAAATTTGTAATGTTTAAAGCCTGAGTTTGTGATAATTTGTGAAAGCAGCAATAGGAAGTTAACATACCTCCTCTCAGCGGTGTGACTTTGCCACAGCCACTGTACCTCAATTTCCTCTTTTACGAAACGAGAACAATAACAACCAGCTGTATTTTCCAGGGATGAGGTGGGGCACGGATGGAATATCAGGCGTGGCAGCGCCCTGAATGCAGGTGCAGCAGAGCACACCATGTCCCGCCGTCAGCAGCTTCTTTGCCAGCCCGACCACACAAGCAGGGGACAGATAGGACAGGCAGAGGAACGCCTGGGGGTCAGGGAGCACAGCCAGAGGAGGAGGAGGACAGTGTGGCCGTAGCCACGCCACTTGAGAAGCAAAGCCGTTTCAACAGCAGGAGCGCTGTCACTCCCAGCTCTCCCCAGGCAGGGCCCGGATCTCAGACCTGGGTCTTCTGCCACCCACTGACTTGTGTGACCAAACTAGCCTGGCCCTGGGTTTATCTGTCTGTAAAGCGACAAGGCTGGGCCCTGCCTTCCTCTGACAGGCTTCCTCACTTACTGAGCAGATGATGATGGCCTCCCTTTGAGAGGCCAACCTGGAGACTGCCCAGTCAGTGACCCCAACTTTCACCAAACTCTCATGCCAGCTCTACCCGCACTACTGGCATGACTGAAATCCCCGAGCTCCAGACCCACAGCTGAGAGCACAGTGAGGCACCGGAGCTTCCACGTGCAAACGTGTGGCCCCCAGCTGTCCACCGGGACTCCAGGGAGACAGGCAAGTCTGTTCTAAAAGTGTGACCTGGGCTACCCCATGTGTGCAGCCGCACCACAGGTGAGGGCTGGCATGCCTGTGCCAGCAACAGTCCAGGCACCTCCTTTCCATGAGCAAATCCCTGTGCTGAGCCTCAGGAACTCGGAATTGGGCCTGGTCCCCGTCCTTGATGCAACAGGAAGGTTGTCCAGGACTCAGACAGTGCAAGAGTGATAGGGCTTGGGACAGTCAAGTGTGCTACTAACCCCAGGATATGGTGAGTGGTTAAATGAGCAGAAACAGAGAATAAGTCCAAAGAAATCTTAGTGCAAGTAACAAAAGAAGGACCAGTGTTGATCAAAGGCCAAAGTGGGCCTGCAGGTCCTGGGTCCTGGCTGGAGTGCCCTGGCCCCACCCTCTGGGGTCCTCTTCTCGGAACAGATCTCCAAATGCACTCACCTCTCGACAGAGGAAGCAGCCTGGCCTCCGCACAGCCATGATCACAGCGCCCTTCTTCTCCCAGAGCTCCTTTGCTTTGAAAGTCCTTGGTTCTGGGGAAAAGAAAAGAGTCCAGCATCCTCTCTGCTCAGCCCCACCCACCCGCCCTACAGCTCAACCGTTCATCAGTGGTACCAGGCCTCGCAGAGGGCCCGGACCTGCATTTCCCGGAAAGCAAACAGGAAGCACAGATGGGGAACAGTCATCCTCAGAGGAAAATTCATATATATAGTATCCCACTATATACTCCAAACATTCCTCCTCTGTAAAAAATTATTTGCAAACTTGAACATCCCAAACTGAAACATTTCTGGAACAGTGGCAGCTAAGCAAATCCCAACTCTTAAAAAGGTATTCAAAGGGATTAAGTCAATAGAAATTTTAAATATATTTACCCCACAATATTATCCATAGGGAGGGTAGAAGACGCCTAATGAGGAAACCCCTTAGGGTAGTTGGGGTAGTAGAGTGGTGTAGCTCAAGCTGGGCTCCAGGGCCAGACAGAGTCTGCATCTAGCCATGGGACTTGGGCCATGCTGGGTCTCCCCCTGAACCCCAGTTTCCTTGTCATAAAAGCAGATGTCCAGCATGGGGCTGCAGGGAGTGTTAACAGATGGCTATGTAAGTGCTCACTACAATATCTAATAATAGTTACTGAGGGGTCAGTATGTGTGAACCCTTACTATTTTAACATTTCTTAAAGAAATCCATGTCCCTATGGGATGTTGTATAAAAAAAGAGAGGAGGATGAGACTGGGAATCCCTGGGATGAACAAAGCAGGACTCCTTGATCCCTTAGAGAGACCATCTACATCATAAATAGCAGTCACAGTTCCTGCCTTCCTCTGACAGGCTTCCTCACTTACTGAGCAGATGATGATGGCCTCCCTTTGAGGGGCCAACCTGGAGACTGCCCAGTCAGTGACCCCAACTTTCACCAAACTCTCATGCCAGCTCTACCCACACCATTGGCATGACTGAAATCCCTGAGCTCCAGACCCACAGCTGAGAGCACAGTGAGGCACCAGAGCTGCCACATGCAAACGTGTGGGCCTCAGCTGTCCACCGGGACTCCAGGGAGACAGGCAGGTCTGTTCTAAAAGTGTGACCCTGTGTTCCCCCGTGTGCACAGGCACACCACAGGTGAGGGCTGGCATGCCTGTGCCAGCAACAGTCCAGGCACTTCCTTTCAATGAGCAAATCCCTGTGCTGAGCCTCAGGAACCTGGAATTAGATATAGTGTTTCTCAAATGTGTTTGGCTGGGGAGCTCCTGTTTTGTAAAGATCCAGGAGCCCAGATTCCTCAGCACACACTCTGGAGCGGCTGGTTTAGTAACCAATGGTACAACATTACTAAATATCATGGAGCAATTATCATTATAGTTAGAGAGTCAGCAATAGAAAGTGAAAAATTATTTTGGTAAGAAAACCCTTAAACTATAAAATATCATGTATATCCAGATCACAAATATATAGTAATATGTAAGTAAACATGCAAAAAATGTGCAGAAATAAAAACAAGTATCATTAAGGCAATGGAATTATCAGTCATTTAAAAAGTGTTATTAAATGTTCCCTAACATTGTTATATTATCTTTTCAATTAAAAAAAGTTATTTTACAAAGAAAAAATAAGCCTGCATCCCAGTGCCTTGGAAAAGTACTGAGAGCAGAGGGGTCACTGCTTACCCTTCTCCAGTGTTTTCAGGTCTATTTCCTCCAGATACTCCAGGCTTGCTCGCTGGGGCTTGGACAGAAATATGTCTGTGTTGGCCAGGAGCAGTGCCAGGGCAGCAGCCCCCAGGGCCCCCGCGCCGATCGACCACATCCCCACGGTGAAGAAGCTTGGATCCTGGAGGAAAGACATTTCTGGAGATTGAGAGGAAGGAAGACGACGTTACAGTTACCACTCTCACAAGACAGCGGGAATGTGATCTGCCAAAGTGCAAGGCGCAGCCAGGCAGCCACCAGGTGGCCAGAGGCAAGGGGCAGGGGAGCCGCGGCAGCAGAGATGGGAGGGACCAGGCTGCTAAGCACCTGCCATCCCAAGAGCTGGATGCAACTGACACATGGAGGTTCCTGCCTGAGGAGCTCACCGTGAGTCAGGAGCGATGAGAGAAATGGCAGCCTCCTCAGACCCTCCTCTTGAGTTCCCTCGCCCAGGCCCAGGCCTCCCTCCCAGCTCTGTGCTGCCCATCCGTGCTGCACACTCTCTCTCCCCTCCCCTCCGCCCCCCCCCCCCCCCCCCCCGGCACTGTCAATGCCTGCCTTTCCTTCACAGTCCAGGAGTCTGGGCTATCATCTCCCCTGAGGGCAGCCTTCTCTTCAGTGATCAGAGGATAATGACCTCATCCCACTGATCATGCTGTCCTAGTACCCTATCCTTCTTCCTCTTTGAGAATCCCTCAGAAATAGAGACCGTATCCTATTCATCCAGCCCCAAACAGTTCCCAGCAGGGCCTCCCTTTTGGTAGGCAGGCAATCTCGGTACATTTCTCTCATCTGAGAATAGCTTTACCTTTTACTCATTATACAAATAAAACAGGCTCATGATGAAGACAAAACAAAAACAAAAAAGAAACAATGCACAAAACCATCATCGACCAGAATGCAGAGATCTTCAGAGCGCCCACACCTTTTCACTTACGGTTTAATAGAGATGACCACTCTTAGACACTAGTATCTAATATGACAGTTTTCCCTACAAACAGAATGCACAGATGCCTGTCGAATGAATGGGGGCAGAGCCTGAGAGAGCGGGCATGTGTAAGAGCACAGCGCGGGTATCTGCTGCAGAGGTCCTGGGCAAACGCTGTTTGCACCGGGCAGGGGTTTGCCATTGAACAGGAGCTCCAGCGGGTCCTGCAGAACCATCCAGCCTTGTTCTGAGCTCGTGCACCAGTGCCTCCTCCAGGTGGGAAGCCTTGTGCTGAGGGGTGCGAGCTCCTGGAAGCAGCCACGCCTGAAGCAGCAGCAGATACCCATCCAGCCTTCCTTCCCTGAATATCAGCATAACTCATTGTGCTGAGATCAGCAGGTATAGACCTGGTGTGTGTGTGTGTGTGTGTGTGTGTGTGTGTGTGTGTGTGTGTGTGTGTGTGTAAGGCCCTCCTAACCTAAGACTTAGCTCTCCCTGCTGGATTTGGCTGGGGAGAGGATTTCTCCAAAGGATTAAGCAAATGCCCAGAACTCTGCATACCACTGGAGCCAAGGGAAGGGGCTGCGAGGGACCGGCCAGGGCCAGGAAGTGGGGCTGGGAGTAACTTGGTAGTGCTGACTTGGGGAAAAGAAAGGTAGGTCGGACTAGAGTTTAGGCCAGCCTGGGAAGCTCAGATTTCAGTTAAGAAATAAAAAGGAACTTTTAGGTGGGGGTGGGAATGACCAAATGAAAGCAGCATTTAAGAAAGAAGAATTTGGCATCCGGTTATATTAGGGGAGAGGGGAAAAGGGGGAGGCCGGTGTGTGTGTGTTGGGGAAAGGGACGCCACTATGGTATCTCTGATGCGGGGGACTCAGCTGGGAGAGAAATTTCTTATAACCTCAGTACTCAATATGTGGACTCGTGGGTTAGCACTGGCACTGTGGGGAATGCAGAATCTGCAGCTGGCCTCAGAATGAAGGAATCACACACTGCATTGTAATCAGATCGGGCAATTCACATGCACACAGAGTCTCAGAAGCATTGTCTTGGAGCAAAGCAGCCGGGATCTTGTGCTTGGCCGGCCACGAGGGCAGGCTGTTCCCTCAGCTCACTGGGAGGGCAGCCATGGTGACAGTGAGAGTCAACGCAGGGAACACATCATACCTCTGCCTGGCATGTCCTAAACTGTTCCTTCTATTCTTCAAGACTCAAAACACCTCTCCAAGCTTCCTGGATGCTCTGCCTACCCCCACTCCCAGCCCAAGAGTTGCTGCTTCACCCCCACCTTGGTACTGTGCCCACACTGCACCCATGATCTGTCTCATGTGCTTGACACAAGATTGAGACTGGTCTGTTCCTCAGTTTATCTCTGAACCTCCTGTGCCAGCACATACCCGTGTGGTATACAGTGGGCTCTCCATTATGTGCACTGAAATGAGTCCAATAGAATTGAGTGATGAAGATGATGACTTACGGAAGACCAAAGTTCTTGGGCCAAGCAGGAAGCCAGCCCAAAGTTCTTAGGCTGGCTTCCAATTCTCTTATGTAGCAAAGTTACACATTACTGGATTACAGTTCAGAAAACAATTAAGAGGAAAACCATAGCTCTCACCTGCCTGGTGTAAACAAGAGGTCCCCCAGTGTCTGGAACAATTGCTGTGTGTTTACACACTTGGAAATGTCCCTGGATCTCTGACATGTGTGTATGATTCAGAAGCACATGGCGTGGCCTCTGATTACAGATCTGATAACATTTCTGCACCAGGACTCCAAGGCCAGCTTACATCTACCCTACAAAAGGACTTGCTTCCATTCCTGGAACACATCGGTGCCCTTCAGGAAGCCCAGTGACCCTCACGGTCAGCTCCACACCCTCGCTGCACACCACAGCTACTCTCAGAGGCACAGGCTCCATCAACAATCATGTATTTGCACAAGAGCACAAGGGATCAGACTCAACCAGACTCACAATTTCTTTCCAAATATTTATTTATTCCAAATAAAACTAAATGATACACAGCCCTCAAGGAAACACAGGCCTAGGACACAGGTAACAGAAATTCTGGAGGAAAAGTAAGGCAGCTGGGAAAAGGGATGAGCATGGGCTATGTCAGTGCAGGCTGAGAGCTGGTTACAGCTGCTCTAGGCAGCAACAGAAGCACCCAGAGCAGGTGTCTTTGGAGCAGATGTAGGACCCCAGGGGCAGGATAGAAGAGCCAGGTCGGGCCTGGGCTGAATAAATCTGGGGAGCAGCAGGCTAGCTGGGGGTGAATGTCAGCACTGAAGGCACTCTGAGAATGACCCAAAGACCCCCCAACTCTCTACCTCAAGTTCAAGAGGTGCAGTACAGGATGTGGGCTCTAGCACCACCAGGAGCAATGTGCACCACCCCACCACCTCCTCTGGCTGATCCAGAAAGCACGAGCAGGGGGTGGACCCTCATCCTCAGGCCTTGTAGCACTAGTTAGTGAGAGCCTCACTGGCACCAGAGGTGAGAGTCAGGCCTCATATGCTCCCTGGGGCCTCTGGCCGCTGGCTCTTCTGCCAGTGCAAAGCAATGAAAACTGACTTTGGAAACAAGAAAGTATGTAGGTCCAGCCCCTCAGCCAAGGCCCCGTGAACTACAAAGCAATTTCCATCCTGGCCTGTCTCAGAGTATACACCACTGCAACTTGTTGCACAGTGAGAGCTAACTCTGAGCCCGAATCACTGACAAAAAAAGGGGAGCAGGGAGTAAGGGGAGCCTTCATAGCTAAATCGAACAATGCATTTTCACATGGGTCTCCAAGGCTACTCACTAGGCCAGTGAAGCAGCATTTACTTGGTGTCACCGGACATGCACGGCGTGATTTCATTCCCTCAACAGCCTCCTGATGTAGACCCGGTTCTGTTTTGCAGCTGACAGCACTGAGCTAGAGATGTTCATACCTTCTCAGGTGCCACACAGCCAGCAGGCAGCAGGTTGCACCCTGGACCCAGACCTCTGTGACCCCAAAGCTGGAAGTCTTTCTACTGTCACACTTTGCCTCCCCACACCTTCACTTGTGGGTTCCTGGAGATCAAGGGGTACCTTCCTCATTGTCTTAAAGAGAATTTAAAAAGATCAACGTATTTTTTCAGTCATCAAATACAGTCAAACCATGTTGACGCTAAAGGAAATTTACCATGTGACAGATGTCCCTTATCTGTCCTCCCTTTCCAGCCCCTTCCCTTAAGGAAAGGGTCAGTTTTGATGAAAGATAATAGCAAGGTTGTTTACAGAAGAGCCAGCCCCCACCTGACATAGCTACAGTATCCAGTGCTCCACTCTGGGGCTTATCTGATCTGTCCTCTCCCACGCAAGAAGGTGACGCACGATAAGACCGCAAACCAACACCAGCTGTGGCAGCTCCGAGTGGCAGCTCTGGTCTGGAAGAGCATGGTACTGGGGAGGAGACCCAGCGAGGCTCCCTAGGCCAGGCTGGGTTGATTCCGCCACCGCAGCCCTCTCACCCGCCACCCAGCCTCATTTTCCCCAACTCCAAAATGAGGGACTGGTCAGGTGAATGCTGAGGCTCCTGAAGCACCCCGGGACATCCTGTGACTACCCAAAACAGCTCACTTGGGAGACTGCACATTCTTGGTTCCTCATCAAAACTCTACACTCTCCTGCCCATTTCAATTTGCAGTGTTTCTTCGTTGCAGCCCAGAGCGTCACAAGGTATCTTCCCTCCCCCACACATGCTCCCTGATGCCCAACCCTGGACAGTTCAAACCTGGGAACAAGGCACTCACCATTCAGAGTCCACACTCCTGCTTCTGCGGACAGCACAGAGGCTCACCCAGTGAGCAGGCACAGCCCGGCAGCAGGGGAGGGCTGGAGGCGGAGCTCACGAGTCCTGCCTATGGCCCGAAGCTCCCTCATTCCATGGGCAGGACCAGGCCATCTAGAAACCCTGAAGCTCCTGCAGCTGCCAATAGTCAATTTCCAGAAAGCTGGCAAGGCCCCCTAGCCCTTCAGAAAGCTGAGCAAAGTTTGAGTCATTTGCAGTCATGCAGATTATAACATTTATCAAGTGCCAACAGCTCTCTCTGCTATCCGGTGCAGTCCAATGAAGCGAAGCCCTTAATACAGCCCATGTGTCCCACTCACTGAAATCAAAGGAAGGCCTCCCTTCCTCTGTGCACTTACCCACTACCCCATTCTTCCCCACACCCAGGAAGTCGCTGGCACCACTGAGGCCCCTCACCTGTTGTCTCTTCTTTAGCTCCTTTGCCTTCCCTTCTTTTCCTGCCACTTAAGTGACTCCTCTCAACCCACCCTCCCTTCCTGGGCAACCTCACCAACTTCCAGCACTTCCCCCACCACCTTGGTACTGACTTCCAGGTTCTCCTGCTGTTCCTGACTCAGGTCCACTCGGGTGTTCTGCAGGTTATCTCTGCTGCAGTACCTCCGCGAGTGACCCCCACTAGAGTCAGTTTCTCTTCTGGAGTTCCCCAGCTCTCTGAAGGACACAGCATCCAGCCAACTGCTCAAGCCAGAAACAGACAGTCACATTTGACTCTTCTTTCTCCCTTGCTGCCCACATCCACTGAGTCAGGAAAATGTGTTTGCTATGCATGCTCTTCTTAACCTCGAGGCTTCTGTCCAGGCCCAGGCCCCTACCACTTTGTGCCTGGCCCATTTCAGTAACCACACAACTGGGCTTGGCCTGGCTCCAGCCGGGTCCTCCACAGCTTGTTTTCCACGCTGGAGCCAGAGCGAGTGGAACAGCAATCTGAGCACCTTTCCCTGGCGTTGGACTCTCACAATGACCTCCTCAGCACGTGGACAGAGCCCTCCACAGCTTAGCGGCAGCCCACCACTCTGCCTCAGCCCTGCCACTTCCGCACCCTTGCCAGACCTCTAAGTGTAAGGACTAGAGCATGTTGTTAGGCTCCACTGTTGCTCCTGTCACTTCTTTTACCCAGGACACCCTCCCCATCCATGCCAACGAGGTATAGGCCCAGAACAAATTCCACTTTCTCTCCAAAGCCGCTCCGGAAAGCCCTGGCAACTGACTGCTCCCTCGCCTCTGATTATATAGCGTGCGTGCATATGCAAACACACACATATCTTTGCACATTGCACAAGCAAATGGACTTTGTATACTCGAGTTCTTTACATGTCTGTCTACAGAGTATGGTGGGGCAATATGAGGGCAAGGGTCACTTCTTCATTCCTGCATCTCCAGCACTTAACACAAATCCTGGTAACTGGTGGGCATTAAATGTCTAACAAAATGATCTGAACTTTACCCTTTAAACGCCACAGTGAGGCAGAGTTAGAAATGAATTGTAGCCACCCAATTTCAGCTCAGTACGGAAGATAATTGTGGACAGCGCCGGCGTGACCTTAAAGAAAACACTTGCGCCTGGGTTTAGGTAGCCTTAGGTTGGGTCCTACCTCTACTGCTCACTGGCAGGGCAATCGACATAAGCTCTGAAGGCACTCTGGGCCTGGGTCTCATCTGTATACACAGAGGAAGGAACCAGAAAATTTATGAGGCTATCTCAGTTCCGACATCCAAAAGTACTAAAGTACCGCGTGCTTGCAACTCCTGGCTTCTGACGTCCAGAAAGCTATGGACACTGTGCTACTGTTCTGCTGCTGGGTGTGCATTCCCAATCCCTTCTCCTTGCCCCTGCCCCCCCCCCCCCCCCCCACCGCCGCTGCTGCCTGTTCAAGGACACGTCTCCGGGCAGGAACTGATCAAGTCTTAATAAAACAAAGTACCATCACTGGGTGGGTTAATTCATGCCTACAACAAGTAGAGACAGCATCATATTCTAAACACAGAGGGGACACCTGCCCAGTGCAGCCCCACCCAAGGAATCCTCCCTCCTCAGAATGAGCTGGCTTGAGGCACAGCCAGGGCAGGAGGAAGAAGGGGTGCTGAGGAAACAAAGGGAGCTAAGGGTGCATGTGGGCCGCCTCGCCTCGGGCCCTCAGGGAACAAGTCTGGAAAGGATGCTTCAGCTCTCTCTGCTCTCCTGGGCTCCCCTCTCCTCTCCTCAGAGCTCTGGTTCAGCCCTTCCCTCACTGAGTAAATAAGGAAACTAAGGCACAGAGAAGGGATAGCTAGTCCAAGGTCACATGGGGGAGGTTGGTCAGTGACTGAGCGGGGACTCCCAACTCCCAGCCCATGACTATTTATCGTGCAGTGGACACTCCTGCAGAGGCTAGAACAGAGTGTGTGTGGGGGGTGGGACCGCAGTCAGGACTCGGGAAGGGGGCCTGGGAATCTGGTGGCCAGGGATAGCACCAGCCCTTCCCAAACCCAGTGCTTTGCAAGCAGCTTATACTCCAAAGCCAAACGTTTTCGTAAGGGTTGTAGCTGAGAAGCCATTACAATTCGGAAGCGCTTGTAACAAAGTCCTGCCGATTCTGAATAACGACACAGGCTTGGAAATGCCAGTTAAGCAGCCTGGTGACACGGGCACCCAGGACCCCAGGAACACTAAGGAATTCGTTCCCACCCATCCTTGTCATCAATTATAGAACTAGCTACTTGCAATGAGCTGCCCAGCTCTGGCTCAGCCTGCCTTTCAGATGCCAGATTCAGAAATTTCTGAACAGATGCTAAAAGCAGAGCAAAAGGCAATCAGCTACTGGGAAACTCTGAGACACTGCCCTGGGTGAGGGAGGAATGTGGGGCTAGGAGAGGCCTTTCCTCTGACCAGTGATCCTGAAGCTAGACCCCCTCTGTCCCCAAAATATCTGGCCATTCTGCCCCTTGCTTGCAGTCTCCTGACTCGGCTCTGAGCACCTCGTCTACCAAGTTGCATGGGCGCAGATGGGAAGGCAAGGGCGATACCATAAGACTGCGCTTCAGGACAAAAACCCTGGGTTCTCACTCTGACTCTGAGAGGTCACCTTGTCCCTCTGAACCTCAGTGTCTCCTTAAAAACGAGGGCACTTTGAAGGGTTGCCAGGAAGAATCTATGCGAAGCCATGTGACATGTAGTAAAGCGCTTCCGAATTGTAAGGCCGCGTTATCTTTCTCTTTATAGGGCTCGGATTCACTCATTCTATGAGGGTTGGCCTTCTGAAGAGCACGGACACTGAACCCCCTCTCCAGCTGTGTCATCCCAGCTGTGTCACTGCAGACTGGCCTCCTGTGTGGGTGGTCTAGGTCTGGAGGAACTCTGGCTTGTCTGGGGCCCTCTGACCTAACTGCCTGAGCCACAGCACACATTCCTGCTGCTCCCTCTGCAGCCTGCCAACACTGCCGCTGCGCCAGCAGCACCAAAGAGGGCAGAGGGCACCGCTCAATGTAATCTCCCTGTGCCAGAGGCCACTGAGCTCAGAGGTGAGGCTGGTTCCGTCAGTGCCAACAGGCAGTTCTTGCCACACCAGCTCAGCAGAGGGAGGCTTCAGGGCTCTCTGCTCAACAAGCCGCAGAGGGAAGTACCTTGGCAAGGACACTGACAGAGCCCAGCACTCGTCCTCACCAAGCTTTCCAAGCACCATTTCAGTGATACAAGCATCTTCTGTACCCAGTCAGAGGCAATGCAGAAGACCTAAACTAAGTGGCATACCTTACAAAGGAGGGCGATCTGGGGAGGGCTGGACCAATAATAAAAGTGAATTCAAATTCCTACAAGCCGTAAGATCGTGGACAAGGCACTGTTGTGTTTTTTGTTGTTGTTGTTATTGTTGTTTTTTTCCATCAATAAAACTGGAAGAATTCCCGAATTACCTTTTACAGAGTTGTGAGAATCAAAGGATAAAATGTATGGGTGGTGCTTTGCAAGCCACCTTACAAAGAGTGACAAAAATGTAAGGTATAATTCTTACTCGTTTCTAGATTGGTCAATAATTCCTCCTAATACGCTGTTTGTACACGAAATGAAGGCTTCTGATGACCAGGTAAGTTCCAAGGAGTTGGGGTTCACATTTTGAATTCCAATTCTCAGTCTCCAAGGCTGGACCAGAGCAGGAGCATCCCAGATATAGACAAGCTGGCTCCGGGACAACGCTTTTCAAAATAAATCCTATGTAATTATTCTTTTTTTGTTTTCATCGGCCAAGCTCAAAGGAAAATACATTTAAATAAAACAAAAACAAAAACTAAACTGAGGTCTCAGTAACTGGGCTGCGGAAGGCGCAAGCTGTGGGAAGGAAGAGGCTCAGTCAGCTGGCCGCCCAGTCTGCCTTTGAACTGGGGTGTGCTGCCTCCGCACAGCCCTGGCACAGCCCTGGTCCGGCTGGGCCTTTCCCATCTTTTCCATCTCCTTCCCCTCCCAGTCCCTGCGACAACCCCGAGAATGGTGCTTTGTTCGTCTTTTCATTCCTAGACTTCAGCTCAGTGTTTTAAAATGAATACATGGGCTCTTTCCAATTATGCCTGGAGTTTGCAACCTTTGGGGAAAGGAGGCAAACAGGTGCCTACGAGATTCGAGATTGGGAAAAAGCTGGCAATCGTGGTCCCATAAAACACAAGACCCTACGAAAGTACAGAGCCGCGGACGCCAGGACTCTCGCCTTACACCCGCTCACCTCCAGGCTGTCCCGCCCGCCAACCATCGGAGCCCCAGGCCCACCCCGGGCTCGGCGCGCGGGATCGACGCACCAGGGCATAGTCCTTTTCTCAGCTCTGTCTCAGCAACGCAGGCAGCTCGGTGCCACCGGCCCCCCTCAAAGCCTGGGCGGTAACGAGGGCTCTTCAGGAGGCAGAGGCGCCGGGTCCCGGCCCCAAACGCGGGGTTTTTCCACTGAGCGCACGGGTTGAGGCGGGTGGGCCGGCGCCGCGGGGTCGGAGGGGGCGTTGTCCACTGAGCGCGGTGGGGACCACCCTCGGGCCCCACAGGTGCGGCCGAGCCCGGCGTGCTGGAAAGGTCAGGACCCGCCCATCAGGAGCACAAAGTAAACCTCGCAGCTAATCAATCCGCGCACCGCCGGCCCGGCTCTGCCTCAGTCTCCTCACCTGCGCGGAGGCGGAGCCACCTTCGCGGAGGTCACATGCCTTGCAGAGCCCTGCGTGGAACAGTGGAACTCGTCCTGCTCGCGCTCCCCTCCCGCCCGCTTTCTCCGGTGCCGACGCGGGGGGCGGGAGGACCAAACTCTTCCCCCGCCCCAGGGGCCCCGGGTTGGGCCCAGCGCCTGCGCAGATTCGCGCCTGCGCCGCCGCGCCGCTACTGCGTGACTTGACCCCGCCCTGTGGGAGGAGCCCGGCCCGGTGCCGCCGCATTTCAGCTCTCCCCTGCCCCAAGGGCCGTTTGCGTGTATCCCTCGTTCTCGAAGCTCTAGCTTCGTTCAGTCCTTTGTGCATGGTGACCATGGACCCCTGATTCTTTCGTTAGAGGTCCTTTCTGGAGCAAAAGCACTGCCCTAAATGGATTTGGACACTCCTGTCCTGTAGCTGAGGACGGTCACCTTTCAGTCCTCAGAGCAGTTTTTTCAATGGCTTTTTTTCCCTGCATCGGTAGGGTGAATCTTTAGGACCAACGCATTCCCATGAGTGTCCGTTCAACTTGTAGGAACAGCTTCAGAATTGCCAGTCTCTCACCCTATCCCGCATTCTTTCATCCCAAAATGCTGGCCCTGGGGCAGAGGGTGATGAGGAGCAGCCTGGAGCACTGGCTCCTGGGATGTTGCCCGACTCCTCTCAGATTTTGAGTAACATGGTCTAGTTTGGCCCCCACTCATTCATCCATTCATTCACTCATTCTTTTAGTCCTCATATATTCAGTGTCCACACTGTTTTATAAAAATAGGTGATTAGGAGAACACCTTTTCAGAAATAGGAAGAACTGATTCACAATACAACACTGAAAACATCACTGGGACAAGTTTGATCAGTCACAGAGTAGTGTGCAATGATGTAGCAGAGCAGGACTGACACCTGCACTGGTCAAAGGTGGCCTGCAATGCCCTCCCCCTACTTCACCTGGGAAGCCTACTGGTGGTTCAAAGGCTTCTCTGACTTGCCTCCCTGACCTCCCACTCAGACTCCAGGTTCCTTGCAAACATATGGATCTATGGAGTCTATTCAAGAGGTCTCTCCTTAACCAGATGGTGAGAGCCTTTGTTTCACCTTGGGACCCCAGAGCCTGGCCCGGCACCAGTGCTGAGATGTACTTGGGAATTGTGGTGAAAGAGAGGGTGTTTCTAGACTGGGGGTGAGAGGGATAAGCTTAAGTGATCATGTAGGCTTCTTACAGGACCAGGTATTCGATTTGAAGGCCCAAAAGTGTTTAATATAATTTGGAACAATGTGGTGTAGTTATAAGAAGGCTATTTACCCTCAGAGGACCTTTCTCACTCCTGCCTCATTCCTCCTTACCTTGTGAAAGGGAAGGGGAGAAGGCTCATTCTCTTTATCCTGAAATAGGATGTTTGGGAAACAGTGAGGAAGGGAACAATGCCACTTAGAACAAAACAGGAAGTCATTTCCTTTGGGTATGGGTCCCCAGGGACTGACACTAACGACAGAACCATTCAGGGGTCAAGGGTAGCAGAATCCTGGTAGAAGGAGTCCTGAGATTTCAGCTGTGATATAATTACAAAATGCAAAAAGCCATGATTATATTTACACTTCTGCCACATTCCAGAGCTCTGGACTTCAAAAGCTAGGCTAGATCTGATAGCTAATTATCACACTTCTCACTAACACACTCCTCACACTCCCAGTGTGTCTCAGAAGGCACAGGCTGAATTCATTAAAAAGCAGTCATCAGACCAGAAGACTAAGTTATGGGCAAGTAGGCACCGAAAAACTTACAAAGATCAAGGGTTAAAAACAAAAACAGAAAACAGTTTGCCAACTTTTAAAGATAAAAATAATTCTGGTGTTGCAAAGACCACACAAATTTAAGGGGGTAGGAATTAAGGTTGACTGGGAGCTGTATGACAATTTAGGTAACTTAAATATGTTACCCTCTTAACAGGGGCTGGGCAACTTTTCTGTCCTTCACAAACCTAGTAGGGCAGGCAGAAAGCACTGCTAGCAGGAGGCAGAGGTGGGTAAAGACTTAGGATTCTTTCAGCCACCTCTAGATTCAGCTAGCTTCATCTACTCACTCAGCAGTGATCCATGCCAGTAGCATAACACGATATTTTTAAAATATATTTTTATTGATTTCAGAGAGAGGAAATCAATAAAAGGTGAGGTAAAGAGAAAAATCAATGATGAGAATCATTGATTGGCTGCCTCCTGCACCGGGGATCAAACTCTGACCTCCTGGTTCATGGGTCGACGCTCAACCACTGAGCCTCACCAGTCGGATGTAACATGATTTTTTAAGCTAATGTCCTGTAGTGTGTCTGGAACAGTAAGGGAAGCAGTTAACATGAAAATGAAAATACTAGTAAAGTTAATATAGTGCTGGACTTCATTGTCTCAGGCCTAGATTCCCATTCTGTAGATGAGTGAAAGTCAAGTTCTAAAAATATGAATGAACCACAGGTCAGCTCCAAATACCTTCCTACTTGCCAATATTCCTAAACTCCACTCTTTCTAATTTTTGAAAAGTATATAAAGGTGCTCTGCTTCCACAGTGTGCCTCACAGCAAACCCGTTAGGCTCTTATTTCTGGAGCCCTCAATAAACAACCACCAATGGCTCACCAGGCGAATCAATGACTGACTGGGCTGAGTGTCGGGATCATTCTGGCCCCAGATTGAGGAAGTGGGGCTTCCTCAAGTGTCCTCACTCATCATTTGCTCTATTCATTAACATTTATTGAACCTTCATTCAGTGAGGAAGCTTTGGTTTGCAAGTAACAGAAATTCCAACTCAAACGGCCTTGAGGTGATCCTGCAATTCAGTAATGTCATCAACATAGATAGCTACTCTAACCTGCAATTTATGTGTTGGCTTCATGTTAAGGCTGGTTCCTCTTGGTCATAGTATGGCTTTCAGCATCCAGCATGGGGATGAAGGCAGTTAAATCAATGAGTGAACAAAGCCCAGAGCCTCACTGTGATTGGCCAATCACTGTGGCCAAGGTACTACTGCATTCTAATTGGTTTAAATATGGGTTAGTTCGTATCTTATACATGATTGAGTACACTCTTACAAGTAAAAATAAGAGTGAAATAAATGTGTGAAGGTGTTCCTAAGACATCTTTACATCCAAAGTCCAACTGTTCTCTATCTTTTTGGACTCAGTCACTGAAGTCTGGATTTGTCACACATAATATTATTTGGCTATTAGGAACTTGGGTAGTGCCGCATTTCTGAAAGAGTGTACCACTATTGTCTTCTGCTCAAAGTCACAGGAAGTTTTGATAAATATATGTTTGACATCTTAATGATAGTTCTTCAAAACATGAATTGGTAATACCAACCTCTCATTGCTCTGGAATTTCTTTTATCTATTTCAAGAGATTTGACAAATTTTCCATTGCACTACAATACTTTTGCATGCATCTTAGTAGCAAAACATAATAGACTTCATTTGTATGTGTGCGGTGGGGGTTGTGGAAGGCAGGGGATAGCTTTCTCTTTTGGTTCTAAAAGGCTCAATTGTTGGTTTGCAAGAAAATAGGAAAATGAAATCATTCTTCTAATGACAAAATTTCCTTTACTAATATCAAATTTATGTTCCACTGCTGTTTCCATGAATTTATACATTCACAATAACTTTTTCATTTTAGTGTCCAAACATAATGTAACCTTTGAGATTTCTATACAACAATTAAACTCAACTCATGGAATATCAACAATGTGTACTTGTAACTGAATGCAACTGAACTAATACAAGAATTCAAATATTATAAGTAGACTGGAATTACTATAAAGTCATTGTAATACAAATTAATATGCTATTGGTTTAGCCAGATAGTAACAATGTGATGTAGGGTGGGGACTCTGAGTCACGCCAACCATGTGATGATTTAGGGTGGGGAGACTGAGATCAGCTAAATGAACAGTTTGCCTGACTAATTCCCAATAAAGACTGTGGAGACCACGAGCCAGGTGAGCTTCCCTGGTTGCCAATACTCTTCGTACTGTCACATGTGGTCACTGTGTTCATGATGCCACGATTAGAGAACAACTGGAAGCTCTGAGCTTGGTACTTTTGAGGCAGGTTAGTAAGAAGCCAGGAAATTCCTTGGCAAGTGGAATGGGGAAACTGAGGCAGACAGCTAAACAAACCACCCAGAAATTAACAGCCAGCTAATAAAACGCAAGATTTTTTCTTCCCTAACCAGGGACACTTAAGAGCAAATGGTTTCCACCTCTCCTCCCCAACCAAAGAGTGAGTGGCTTAAATCACCCTTAGGGAGATAGATAACACAGACCCAGTTGGTGCCATTAGTACCAGCCAAACCCCAGAACAGACAAGTCAGGGGGATAAATAACAATAGACCCAGTTAGAGCCAGACAAATCCAAGATAAAAGGGAAACTGACCAGAGAACCATCCCAAGCCCCCACTATACTCTCATTCTGCTGCATCAGCATATTAAAGGAAACACTGGAATGCTGATGAATATTCTGTTGAGATCTTTCCCTGAGACCTCCCCTGAAACTCCCACCTTGGAAAATAGATAAAAACCCTTAAGACAAAGGATATGATTGTGCACTTCCCGGGAGCACACCCGGACCCTGTTCTTTCCTCAGGCCTGCAGATTTGCTTTCTTTCCTCTAAGCTCTAAAGCAGGGGTGGGAACCTTTCATCTGCCAAGGGCCATTTGGATATTTATAATACCATTCACGGGCCATACAAAATTGTCCACTTAAAAATTACCCTGCTATATTTGGTCAAACGTTTAATTAACTCACCCCTAATGCTTTGGCAGGGCCAGATCAAGTGATTTCTCAGGCCTCATTCGGCCCATGGGCCAGAGTTCCCATGTCTGCTCTAAAGGTTCCCATGAGACTTGCAACCAGGGGAGTAGTGGGCAGTGGCAGCTCATCCTGGGCTAACCCCTGAACCTGTCTCCAAGGGCCCTCATTTTGCCTCTGTAACTTGTTTCCTGAGTCCATGCAGCTTAGCTGGCTCACTTCTTTCTTAAAGAGTCCAGGCAGCCTCTCTTAGGCTCACTCCTATTGCTGTGATCTTGCCTTTTCTATTTTTTTTAACTTAAATTCTTTATTGTTTAAAGTATTACATATGTCTCCTTTTCCCCCCATTGACCTCTCCCCAGCCTCTCGCACCCCCCAGCACATGCCTTCACCCCCCTACTGTCTGTGTCCATGGGTTAAGCTTATATGCATGCATACAAGTGCTTTGGTTGATCTCTTACCCTGCCCCCCCCTCCCGCCCCCATCTTCTCCCTTCCCTCCAGGGTGGACGGTCTGTTTGATGCTTCTATGTCTCTGGATCTATTTTTGTTCATCAGTTTATGTTGTTCATTATATTCCACAAATAAGCGAGATCATGTGATACTTATCTTTCTCCGACTGGTTTATTTCGCCTTCCTTTGTAACACTATCCCCAGCTTCAATAAAACATACTCCCCAAATCACCTGGACTCGTGTATTGAAAGCTTCCCTGCATGAAGTGAAGAACCCACACAGTGCAGACTGTGCAGAGGACAGACCCGGCTCAGCCCGGTCCCTTTCTGGTGACACTTGCTCGCACTCTGCCCTATGCACTTCTTCCCTTGGCTAGTTTTGATCGTTATCCTTTCCTTATAACAAACCACAACCATGGGCGTAACAGCTTTCAGGGAGTTCTATGAATTCCTCCAGTGAATTACCAAACTTAAGTGTGGTCAGAGGAGCCTGACCTTGCATTTGGTATCAGACGTGAGGATAGTCTTGGGAAATCTTCTCCCTCAAATTCATCATGGTCTTTGGTGGGTGAGGGGCATCTGGATTATGTTAGCATAGTAAAAACCAGTTAAGAACCTTTCTACTGATTCACTTTATTAAATTATATTTTTATAAAACATTGTCTATTTTAACTAAGTTTTAAGGTATATTTATTTAAAGTTGTTTTCTAGAAACTCTTTTATTTCCAGTTATATCCATTTCTCAATCCTGATATCAAGTTCCTTCTCACTTTTATTTTTGCTTGAATTAAAAAAAATTGTTGGCTTCAGTAAAGTACGCTTTTTAATTAAGTTACAATTAAGGTGACATTCACCAATTAAGTGTGCAATTTGAAGTGTTGTGGCAAATGTATACAGCCATGTACCATCCCCGCAATGATCGCACAGCACCTCTATTGCCCTAATGGTCCTCGCCTACCCCTTTGTCATCAGTTCCCTTCCCCCCGCCCCAGGAAACCACTGATCTGCTTTCCATCACTGTAGTTTCCTTTTTGTAATGTACCTCATGTAAATGGAATCATGCTGTATATTGTATTTTGTGTCTGGCTTCTTTCACTTACAACAGGTGTGCGGTGGCAGGGACACTGGTGTGCCACAAGAATTTTAAAACATGCAATGCCTGACTATTTAGTCAAGGTCACTGATCTTTTTTCTCTTAGGTTGTCAAATAAAATATAAGAATGACAGCAGCCAACACAACAATAGCCATTTGGTGTGAATGAAGCAAAATCATTCATTTTTTTTGGTCAGATAGACAAAAAATATATTTTTGGTATGCCTCAAAATGTTAGCAATTAGTTTATGTTGCCATGAGATGAAACAGGTTGAAAATCACTGACTTAGAATAATGCTTTTGAGGTTCATTCATGTTGCTGTGTACATTAGTACTTTATTCCTTCTTATTGCTTAAACATAGTTCATTGTATGCCAAAATTCATTTATCCATTCACCTGATGATGGGTATATTTGTGTTGTTTCTAGCTTTTTTATTTTTTTATTTATTTTGGCATTTATGAATAAAGCTGCTAGGAACATTTTTGTACAACTTTGGTTTGGACACATGTTGTCATTTCTCCTGGATCAACATCTAGGAGTGGTCATGTAGTAAGTGCATGTTTAACTTTATAAGACACTTGCAAACTGTTTCCCAGAGTGACGATGATTTTCATTCCCAGGAGCGAGGTATGCGTTCCAGTTGTTCCACATCCTCACAGTATTCAGTGTTGTCAACCTCACCTTGAGTTTGCTCCACTGACATACACTTGCCATTAGACCCTGAAGCCACTCTCAATGCTTTAGTGCATATGGTCCAGTCTCTGCAAAGATCTTGCAGCAATTAGGGACAGAGAGGGCTCAGCCCCCCATCATGTTGGATACCCCTAATCTCATTGCTTCAGAAATCTCAGCCTCCCCATGGCCTAGCTTTCCAGCCTCTCCCCGGGTGCACTAGCTCCAGTGTGATTCTGCTTTGCCAGCTGGAAATAGAAAACATTTACTCCTCACTCTCTATTCCCAAGAGCTAAACTCGTCAGACTCCCTGTTTCTGGTGAACAGGAAGAATAACTGACAGCAGATGTCTCTATCCCTGTCTCTATCCCAGCTCTGGTCCTGTCTCTCTCTGTCTATGCCCAGCTATGTGTAGGTCTACAGGGACACACTGACATAGTATGTGCATAGAACAAGGTCTAGAAGGTAGCCCTGCAAATTGATAACAATGGTTACCTTTTTTGGGGGAGGAAGTGCAGGGGGAAAAGATGAGAGGGAATTTTATTTTTCAATGTGCAGACTCCTGTTGGCATTTTTAAAGCAATGTATTTTGTTAAAAATAGCATCATGTTAAAAAATAAAAGTGTCCATTTCTTGGGCACCCCCCTCTCCACTCAGATCTCTGTAGTTCCTGCCAGTTCTATCTCTCCTTTATTATTAGTTATTATTTAAAAAATCACCTGCACTTTCATTGAGGCTGGAGAGCCTCTCAGAGCTCTCAAAGAGAAACTGTCTTGCGAGACAGGCTGCTCATTCACTAGAGCAGCCGTGGGCAAACTACAGCCCATGGGCCGGATCCGGCCCGTTCAGTTGTTCTATCCGGCCCGCGGAGCTGAAAGAGCGGAGGGTTCTCTTGCTCTCCCCTCCGCTCCTTTACTTTGAATTTATATTAGTTCACACAAACACTCCATCCATGCTTTTGTTCCGGCCCTCCGGTCCAGTTTAAGAACCCATTGTGGCCCTCGAGTCAAAAAGTTTGCCCACCCCTGCACTAGAGCCTCATCCATCCCAGAGAGATTCCAGGTTTACCTAACACTGTCTAAATTGTTGTCTATTTTCTTAGTGTCCCATTCAGGATAGTATGTGTCCCAGAAAGAAGAGCCTTCATTGGGACAATAAACAAAATCATTGTCTTCCTAACCACAGATAACTGGGTTTGGACAGTAATATGTTGCCACCAGCTAGTCCTTCTGAGAGAAGACAAAGGCTCCTCCTGCCTCTGGTCACCTTGCTGTACATTCTCTTGCTGATATCTCCAAGTAGCAACAGCTTCCCCTCTGGGCACACTGTCCGAACACCGGGGACCTGGTTGGAGCCCATGGATGCTGTTTCTGTATCCCAGAGATGCTGATGAGCTTCAGGTCGGTGGCTGGGATCGCCTGGCTACTGCAGGAAGGAGCTGAGGGGTAGGCATTCTTCACACTCACCTTGGTTTCAACCGAGGAAACATCGGCTCAAATCTGGTAAGGTAGCCTCTTCGGTGACTGTGCATCCTCCTCCCCAACCCCAAGCTGCCATGAAAGTGAAACCTGTGCTACCCACGAAGCAACACCACTTTTCCATCCTCGGTTCTGGGCATGCAGGCCCACTGTGAAAGCTGTGGGAGGCCAGGAGTGGAACTGGGCCTGCCCAGGACTCCTGGCAGGGGTTCCTCAAGGTTCCGTTGGCGTAGTCACACTTCACCAAAAGGCCTTCACAAGTGTCAACCTCACATCCCCTCTGTTATTCAGCCACACTGACATTCTTCCACATTTCCAAAATCAAGATGTCTTTGCACACATGCTGTTCCCCTAGCCTAGACTGCCCTTCCGTGTGCTTTTCTGCCTGTAAAACTCCTTGTCCTTCAATGCAGGTCAAACATCATCTGTGTGGGGCTTTTTCTCACACTCTGCCCGAGTTACTTCCCCTCTCCTGGCTCTCACAGTTAGTTCCTACTTCTAACAGGCACTGCTTCTCTCTGCCTCCCCCACTGGACTAGGATATCAAGAATAGAGACTTGCTCATCATATCCAAACCCCCAGACAAGGGCTTGGTCACCGTTACTATGAAGAGTGGCCTGGGTCTCCCTGAGTTAGGAATTCTGATTGTGGAAACGAACCCGGAGACCTAAGTTTCCATGGCTCAGCCAGGTTTCACCACAGTTTTCTCTAAAAAGGAGTCTGTGGTGAGTGGTTTCAGTTACTCCTGCACCCCCACCAGCAGGCACACCTATACGAAAAAATTAATCCTCGAATAAACACCCACAGCCCACTGAGTCATTGTGCTGGAGGGGCAGGTTCCAATATTTAGGAACATGTCTGTGAGCCTGATCCTCAGCCAGATCTCTCAACCATGCTGCTCAGCGTGGAGAGTAAGGCAAACCTTTCTTTCAAAGAAAAATGTATGGATTCTGAGTGCTTTTCCCTGGGGGCACAGCATACATAACTGAATTTGGAGGCTGTCTTTCTGCACACCTGGCATGTCATCTCCATATTTTCCAACAAGTCAATGCATGCTCGTTCAGCAAATGATTTATATTTATAGGTACCCATTATCTCTGCTGAAAGCGTTTGTTTCCTAGATAATGTTGTGATTGAAGTTCATAATTATGCTACAGCATGCCAGGACTCTCTTTGCAACGCCCAACTTTAGTACTGTTCTAGCTCCTTCTGGGGCTGCAGCTTTAGGAGTCTATTGAGTGCCAAAATCTTAGCTTTGACTGAGAAAACTTCCCTAAATAAATGTCACCCTGCGGTATCTGAAGTTTTAATTTCAATTTGTTCATTCTTCAAGAGACTCTGTGTTTTTTTTTTTTTTTAAATCCTATATAATAAAAGACTAATATGCTAAGTGTCCAGTCGTCTGGTCATCCGTTCAACCAATCAAAGCGTTATATGCTAATGATATGCTAAGGCCGCTCAACTACTCACTATGACATGCACTGACCGCCAAGGGGCAGATGCTCCGACTGATAGGTTAGCTTGCTGCTGGGGTCCAGCTGATCAGGACTGGGAGAGACAGGCCGGACACACCCTGGAGCCCTCCCGCAGTCCCTCCCGGGCTGGCCAACCTCCTGCATCCCTCCCTGGCCCCAATCATGCACCGGTGGGGATCCCTCGGCCTGGCCTGTACCCTCTCACAATCTGGGACCCCTTGGGGGATATTGGAGAACTGGTTTCAGCCCGATCCTGCAGGCCAGGCCGAGGGACCCCACTGGAGCACAAATTCATGCACTGGGCCTCTAGTAAAGCAATAATTGGCCCTGTCTGATAGTTCAACTAGTTAGAATGGTGTCCCGATACACCAAGGTTGCAGATTCAAGTCCCAGTCAGGGCACATATCAGAAGCAACCAATGAATGAATAAATAAGTGAAACAACAACAAATCCATCTCTCTCTCTCTCTCTCTCTCTCTCTCTCTCTCTCTCTCTCTCTCTCTCTCTCTTCCTGTAACAGGGAAATGAATACACTATACTTATATAAAGCTACACATATTAATCTTAGTAAATGTTAAATCCAGCTTGTTACTCTAACCTGATTTTTCCTCTTGAAACTAGAGCTTACATGTTAGACGTTTCTTTTCTAAGTGTACTTTTCTAGAATCAGCAGTTTCAGTTCCTGTGTGAACCTAAGGAGCAGCTGACCTCAAGGCCCCCAGTCATAGGAATTCAACCAGATGGCCAACTCAAGGACACTGACCGTGAAATCCATATCAGGACCAGCAAGGATACTGCCTGCATGTCCACCCCTGATCTCTTTGTTCTGCTTTCCTGCTCCCTCCTAATTAAAACCTCTGCCTTCACTGAGATGCTAAATGGTTTTTTGAAGACTGGGAAAAGCCCCCTATCTTCTCGAGATGCTGGCACTCGAAACCTCTTTCCTTTTTCACCAGCACCTGTCTCATGCGTTTCGTTTTTGTTGCGGCAGACAGCTGAATCTGGATTCAGTTACATCCTTCCCCCTCAAAATGAATAAATAAAAAAATTAAAATAAAGCAGTAATAAAACATGCAACTGAACTGATTGCATCTTAACCCTGAGAGTCAAGCAGTGTCTCCAAAAGATATTTTTACATCCATGTTCATAGTAGCATTATTTATAGTAGCCAAAAGGTGGAAGCAACCCAAATGTCCATCAACTGGTGACTGGGTAAACAGAATGTGGTATACACAGACAGTGGAATATTACTCAGCCTTAAAAAGGAAAGAAATCTTGTTATGTGCTACAATATGGATGAACCTTGAGGTTTTATGCTAAGTGAAATAAGCTAGTCACAAAAAGACAAATGTTCTATGACTCCACTTAATATTTAAAGTAATCAAATTCATAGAAACAGGAAGTAGAATGGTGGTTACCAGAGGGCGAGGGGGGGACATGGAAGTTATTGTTTAATGAGTATGAAGTTTCAGTTTTGCAAGTTAAAAACGTTCTGGAGATCTGTTGCACAACAACATAAATATATTAATGCTACTGGGCTATACACTTAACAATGGTTAAGATGGTAAATTTTGTGTTATGCGTTTTTACCACAATAAATTAAGACAACAAAACAAAACCCTGAAGGCTCTTCAGGATCACCTGGTCTGTCCTACTATTTTATAAATGACACGGAGATTTGCCCAAAGTCATCATCCATTCATTCAAGGTGCCATCTTGGGTCCTGAAGATAACGGAAACCTAGAATTTTGCCAAAGAATGACATAGTGAGCCCAGCCGCACCTGGCAAGACTTTTCCGGTGACCGGATCAGCAATCACACTCCCAGCAGACACCGCCCTATCTCAAATCAGAGTTTCCCTGGCTCCATGTTGGGTTGTTTGTTGGCTTGGGTCTGCATGCACCAGAAGCTCAGGCTTAAGAAGTCTCCATGACAAGTCCTGGAGGCCACCAAAATGTTCTCCCTGCAGAACTTCAGTGTCGCTGAATGCAATACTTTGCTAGGTGTGCAAGGCCCCCTCTGACCCAATCCTGAGGCACTTTGCTAACCACATCTCAGTGGAAGCTAAAGTTGCATAATGATGTTAGGTTGGACTTGGGTCAGGATTGAATTTTAGTTTTAACAAGTGTTATCTCTGTAACCATAGTCACTCATCTCACTAAACCTATCTGAAAGAAAAATGGAGATAATAGGGCTGAGGATTTGATGAGATAATGCATGCCAGACTTTAGCCCAGACCAGGTCGTGTAAGTACACCCGGAGGCACTTAGAAACTGGAGCTTTGTCCTTGGCTTATTTGCCAGACCTAGATATGGTCTGTGGATTCCAACCCCTGCCTCTGTCTTGCTTTTCTCTTCTTCCTTCCTAGAGCATCTTTCCCCAATCCCACCAAGGCCCCGGTTCAGTGCCACCCCCTTTGTGAAGCCTGAACTGACACTTCCAGCAGGAAAGCACCTGTCCTAGAGATTGATTTGTGTAGCTCTGGGCTATAACGTAGCTATAAGGACACTGTGTTTCAGATGTGTCTTGCTGAATATGCCCTCAGAGGTGGCCATGGAATGCAGGGGACTCTGGAACCTGAGATAGGGGGTTAGTCTTTCTCCAGGCAGGTTGGGAAGCTCTCTGAGCACATCCCACAGTTCCTCTCTTCACAGGATATCTGTGAACCCTCAGGGAGGTACCTTTATGACCCAGTTTGTCAGGTACTGCAAGCCTTGGAGAAGAAGGAGGCTTTCTTGAGGATATTGCACAGGTCCTTCTGCCAGACTGCCGGCTGTGTTGTATTTATCCAGTAAATGGAACCCTGGGCCGTGGGGTTGGCTTCCCTCTGCACTGTCTTGGATCCATGGATCTGGCCTCCGTCCCTCTATCCTATACCTGTGTTTAGACCCAAAGGTCTAGGCTAACTCTCCTTGCCTACATTCACAGCAATGTCTGCTTGAAGTCTCTTAGGACCTGTAGTTCCTCTCTTGAGACGTGATTCCATTCAGCTTGTGTGATTATTATTTGGTGTAGGATTTGCTCCTCTATTGGATTAGAAGCTCCTTTGAGAGCAAGGATTGTGTTCAGAGGTAAGCATGGTACCTGGCTCATGCTTGGTGAACAATGATTTTGTGTTGACTTAATTGTTATAATAATGAAGGTAACTGCCAATTACCGTGTGCCATGATCTGTCTGGCCCAGAGCTAAGGCTTTCCATGCATTATCTCAGGTATCCTCACATCAGTTCTGTAAATAAAGCATTGCTATCCTCCCCTTAAAGAGAGGATATGACTTAACAAGGTCACAGAGTAAGAAAAAGGTAGTGCTGGGGTTTTAATTCATCGCCACATGAATGGATAGATGCATGCATGGCCATGTGAAACCCACACACATTGACACATCTTTCCATTTGGAAAACTTCCACCTTGCACCTGAAATCACACCCATTATGTGAGCTGTCCTTCAGACGATCTGTGTGCAGCATCATGATGCTGGCTGCCATCAGACCAGACCCAGGCCGGAGCTGCCCCGTTTATAAGCCCCTGGACTATATAAGGTCTGCACAGTGGCTTCTGGGTTCTCTCTAGCTTCTTCAGAGCTGGCCTCAGCTTACTCTGTATGCACCAGGAGGGCAGGGACCTTGTCTCACTTAGGACAGTGCCTGCACCTGATAGGTGATCAATAAATAGCCATTATTATTTTCAAGTTGTCCCTTGGTCTACTTATCTCTTTTTAGCATAATTAGTGAAAAATTCGGAAGTTAAAGCAGGAGTATTTTACACAAAAGGAAACCTTTCTGCAATCCGTGGAAAGATCGTTTGTCTAGGCTTAGCTCTTTGTATAAGCAGACATGTGGTCTGGATCAGAATCCCTGCTGAACGGCCTCCTGAAATTACTTATTAATAACCAGCCTTTTCAGGTGAGCGTTTATGAAGTGCTAGTGACACCACATGGCTGTGAGAGGAAACACAGCCTGGGGCTTCTGTCAATGTAGAGAGAAAATGGTGGCGGTGGTGGGTTCCTCTAGAACCCACAGCAGTAACACAAAGACAGGTTTAAAACTACGTGGGTCTGCCTGGAAGGCGTGGCTCAATGGTTGAGCGTCGACCTATGAACCAGGAGGTCACGGTTCAATTCCTGGTCAGGGCACATGCCTGGATTGCAGGCTTGATTCCCAGTAGGGGGTGTGTAGGAGGCAGCTGATCGATAATTCTTGATTCTATCTTTCTCTCCCTCCCCCTCTCCATTCCTCTCTGAAATCAATAAAAAATATATTCTAAAATTAAGAAAAATAATAAAGTTACGTGGGCATAGCATAACAACAACAATGGTGATGGCAGCTGGTATTGTTGAGGATCTCCTAGGTCCCAGGCACAACACTATGTGCTTTATGTGAATTAACTCACTTAAGTATCACAGGGGGCAGTGGAAAGTGGAGGTGGATATTCGCAGGTACAATAACCAGAGACTGACTTCTTGAGTTTGAGGTGCCTGAAGGACTATGCCTGGTAGGAAAGAGTTAGCATTTCGCTAATGCCGGTTATATTAGTGATCATAGGATTAGCCATGAGCAATGGATAATAGAAATTGCCAAGGCCATTATAATAATTACTAGAGGCCTGGCACACGAAATCTTGTGCCCGTACGGTCCCGAGGCCTGCCTGCAATCAGGGCCATCTGGCTGCCACTCACCCCGGTTCCCCGTTCACCATCCGGTGATGGGAGCCTGATGGCTGGGGGAGGGCCCGAGAGGTCGGCCATTGCTGCCCACTCGCTGGTCCCACCTCCCGCCGCGGGTTGCCCTTTCTGTGGGGCAACCAGCGGGGCAGGGGCCTTGGCCTGGCACCGCCCACATCCCCCACCACCCACCCTGGTTCCTGTTCGCCATCGGCTATTGGAGCCTGCCAGCTGGGGAAAGGCACCAAGAGGTGGTCAGTGCACCTCATAGTGACTGGTTGAGTGGTCTTTCTGGTCATTCTGCCATTATGGTTGCTGGGCTTTTATTATATAGGATAGTCTGAAGGGCAGTGTTATGACAAGAGAGCAGTTTCAGTGAGCTCTTCTTATATTTTGGTGGAATAGTTGTTTATTTAGGATTATGTTCAGAGAGATAGATAATCCGCTAACCTGAAGTTTGTGGTAGTGTTGCCCTTCTCCCACCACAAGCCTGACTTTCCCACCAAATTGCAGGTGAAGACCTGCGGAACCCTGACATGTACGACAGCTTCAAGAGAATGGGGCGGGGACGGGGGGTGACAAACAGCATGACATTTAATATGTTAGTCTGCCCAGCAAAGAAATGTTACTCCAAGACTAGTAGGTGCCTAACAATCTCAACAAGAGAAGCCAGTTTTTCTCCTAAGGAAGGATCAGGGAAGAAAGCAACCAGAAGAATTACTGTCCCATTCTGGAGGCCTGTTTAGAAGAATCCTGTTGACAATCAAAGACTGGAAATGCAGCATCCTATCTAGCAGTCACAGTGAAGGTGAAGTTACAAATGTACAGAAATTGAGCTGCTCAGACTCAGATGGATACATTTTACTTAAAAAAATTGCCTGGCTGGCTTGGCTCAGTGGTTGAGCATTGACTCATGAACCAGGAGATCACGGTTTGATTCCTGATGAGGGCACATGCCTGGGTTGTGAGCTTGATCCCCAATTAGGGGGTGTGCACGAGGCAGCCAATCAATGATCCTCTCTGATGGATATTTCTCTCCCTCTCTCCCTTTCCCTTCCTCTCTCTGAAATCAATTAAAAAAATAGATTTTATTTCCCCAATGGTAAAAATAACTATTTCTTTTTAACTCTGTAAAGCATTCATGATCATTATAAAGAAGTTTAAGTGGTATAGAAAAGTATAACAAAATAAAAATTCATCAGTAATCCTATCACTTAAATGTTCATCTTTCTATATACTTCTATATACTTCTCTAGGCATGCTCTCATGCGAGAGTGCACACACACACACACACACACACACACAAACACCCCCCCCCCCCCCGCCGAGATAATACATTTGCTTTGTCATCACATATCTTTCTACATTATTGCTTTTAATGGCTGCATAATGGTCATAGTGGGATATTTCCATGATGAATTTCAGTAATGCCTTTGTTCTATCTACCTAGCTATCTGAAATATACAAGACATTATATACCAAATCAAAGTGCTCTTTTTGCAATCAGCTCTCAAAATTATTGTCTGTCTGTGTGTGTTTTTGTTCTGTGAAGTTGTTGAAGAAATGTTCACATCTTTGAAGAAAAGTTCAGATGCTAAGCAGATTGGAACCCGGAATAGAGTACCACAGACTCTGGAGCTCAGTCAGCCAGTTAGGTAAAACAAAACCCTCAGAGGGAGGGTGCGCAGGCAGGACTGGGAAAAGTTCACTAACTTGGAGCTCTTCCCTGTCGGTTTGTCCTCGTCTCTCTGATACTGCCCCCTGGTGGTAGTGAACAGTCACGGTTTGGCCCAGCAACCTCCAGTCCTGTGGGTCTTTTCCCCTCCCTTGGTTATTACTTAGGCAGAAGGAAGAAATACTAAAAGGGAGAGGGGTTTCTTTTTAGTCATGTAGATTCTGAATCTAATCAAAATTTAGAATTTAAAGTTCTGGAAAATGGTAAAAGAACTAAATTATTTCAAACCTCTCTTGTTTTCCCATCCCTCTCTCTCTCTCTCTCTCTCTTTCTTCCTCTCTCTCTCTCTCTCTCTCTCTCCACACACACACACACACACACACACACACACACACACACACACACACACACACACACTCATATACATGCCAAAATCGTATGATTGTTTAGCTGTACCACTTCCCCCTGTTGGTGACATTGTGGTTGCTTTGGGGTTTTCACTGTTGTAAACATATTTTTATGAACAGCTTCGTGCATACATCTTTATACATCTTGGCAAATTAAAAAGCTTTTTCTCATGCCTACTGCCTTTGTGGGAGCAGAGAGACTGCAAACAGAAGCTGAAGAGCTCTTTCAAGAGAATTCCTCAAGACAGGGGGTGGGGGGATGGGGGAGCAACAAGAACCTGCTTTTATAGCCAGGTGACAGCAGGGGGCACAAAGTGGTGAGCGGTTCTCTCCCCTACTGCTGCCAACATGCGCCATGTTACCAGCTCTGCCTCTGGGGAACATGGTGCCACCTTAGCAGTGCAGCTCCAGACAGAGATGAACAGAGAGGAGCTATCTTAGCAAACAAAAATGTAAATAGTACGTGTAATAGTAAAGCCTATTAGTACCCTAACTTTAGGGGAGGTAGGCCTCTGGGCACCAAGAAGTAGGTAACTTGTTCAGGGCCACACAGCTAGTAAGTGCCATGCCTGGCATTTGCACCCAGGTCATGCTGAGGCCAAAATTATTGCTCTTAAAGCTTATGTTTTTTGTGTTACAATCAAATAACATCCCAATTGAGGGGAAAATCAAGTAGAAATTGACCAATCTTACCAATTCTTTGTTTTTGTTTGGTCTGCATTCTTCATGGAACTAACAGGCTCCCCTCATCTATCCACTAGTCAGCCGTGGGCAAACTACGGCCTGCGGGCCGGATCCGGCTGTTCTATTCGGTTCTCTTGCTCTCCTCTCCGCTCCTTTACTTTGAATTTATATTAGTTCACACAAACACTCCATCCATGCTTTTGTTCCGGCCCTCCGGTCCAGTTTAAGAACCCATTGTGGCCCTTGAGTCAAAAAGTTTGCCCACCCCTACATATAGTCATTTTAAAAATACATATATATATTACTGATTTTTACAGAGAGGAAGAGAGAAGGATAGAGAGTTAGAAACATCGATGAGAGAGAAACATCCATCAGCTGCCTCCTGAACACCCCCTACTGGGGATGTGCCCGCAACCAAGGTACATGCCCTTGACCAGAATCGAACCTGGGACCCTTCTGTACGCAGGCCGACGCTCTATTCACTGAGCCAAACTGGTTAGGGCCCCATATAGTCATCTGATTTTTCTTTGGATTCTGAAAATTTGATGCATCTTTAGGCCCGATATTTTGTTGTGCTGTTGACAACCTCTTAAGCAATAGCTTCTTAGATAATTTCACCATCATTACTCATGTCTAAGGAATATCACTTAACCACAGTGGAAAAGTTATTTCCCCATAGAATAACCACCTTTGAGAAGGAATTTTACTCACATTGGGGGATATCAGAAGCAACTCAGTTTTGATTAACAGCCCCAGGGGACTCGTGTTTTGTGATGAAGCTTGCTCACGAGTATGGCTGGATTGTTTATTTCTTCCCAGTGATGTCTGTTCACTGGCTTGACCTCCAACATCCACCTCTCCTGGAAAGACAATCTGGTAAACATCCCCTCTCAGCTGTCAACTGGTCTCTGAAGGCGGAAACACGTTGAGAACATATTCACTTGCTAAAGGAAAGTCTTTGGGAATCATTCCTTGGGCAATTTCATCCCCACCGACCTCATTCTTTGATGCTGTGACTTTCTCTTTTGTTTGCTAAGATAGATCATCTTTGTTCCTCTTTGTCTGCAGTTACCTCTTGTGAAAATTTTTGAGAAGACGATAGTGGTCCCCCTTATCTGTGGTTTCGATTTCTGCAGTTTCAGTTACCTGCAGTCCATTAATGTCTGAAAATATTAAATGGAAAATTCCAGGAGTAAACAATTTGTATGTTTTAAATTAGGTGCTCTTTGGAGTAGCATTAAAATCTTGAACCATCTGGCTCTGCCCCGCATGGATGTGACTCATCCGCTTGTTCAGTGCACTGTGCTGTACATGTTCCTGCCCCTTATAGCTGCTTTGGTCATCCGTTTGACTATCGTGGTATTGCGGTGCGTGGTATAAAGTAACTCTTATTTTGCTTAATAATGTCCCCAAAGCCATTCACATAACATTTATTACAGTATATTATTATAATTGTTCTATTTTATTTTATTTATTTTATTTATTTATTTTTTTAAATTATAAAAGTACAGATTTAATCATATTTAATTTAAAAAATGGAACATATCTTACATAAGGGTTTTCTAAGAAATGTTATACCTATCTGGCACTACAGAAGATACACAACCCTTCCATAATTCATAGAAGAGTAGATGGACAATTCTGATAAAGGATTGAGGAACAATTGAAAAACAATTTACAAAGGAGGAGGCAGAAAATGCTTCAAGAGGCACGGTCCTCAGAAATTGTCCTGGAATGCAGTTCCATTGGTATCAATGTCATGTTCCTGGTTCAATTTCTTGAACTCTACCACTTGGAAGAAGATGTGCTCAAGGATATGTTTGGCATCTTGTTGGTCCTTTGGTAGTTTATTGGTTACTCCAAGAATGTCACCACATTTCCTGACATAGAATTCCAGGTCTTCTTCAGTACACTTATTGGTAATCTGAGCAAGTCGTGCCTTCTCAGAGGAGAAGGTCTCATCCAGGTCAAATAGCTCCAGTGGAGGAGGTGGCAGTTCCCTGAAACTGGGAGGGAAAACCGCTGGCTGAAGGGCAGGCAGCGGTGTCTCAAACTGAGGTTGGATGAGCTGGAGAGGTTCATGTTTCACGTTGAGTTGTTCATAAGCCTTGATGACCTTGGAGAGGGAGGTGACATCCAGCTGGTAAATGGACAGGTCAAAGAGGGTGGTGAAGTCCCGTGGGTTCTCATCACCCTCTTGGAGACACACTCGAAGCATCTCTGACAGGGTGGCTGTGTCGGGCAGCATCATGTAGTCGGAAATCTCTGGATCCTCAGCATCAATCTGGTTTAGATGAATGTCTTCTGTTGTAAGCCACTGGAAAACAACATCCATGATTTTGCTATTTTCTTCTTTATCCAAATATTGGTCACTAAACATGTGACATGAGCCAAGCACTGCCAGCTTCCCACCTTGGTTCTTGGAGTGATAGAAAGCCAAAATGGGTCTGTTCAGTGGAAAACAGACAGAACCCGTGGATAGAACAGCAACTGCTGGTTTCATGACACTCAATGTGGCACCAAAAGGATATACAAAGGTGAGAGCCTGGGCATTGTTTCCATTGCTCTCCTCATCAATGATTCCAGGCACAGCCTTCCCTGCAGCTCGGCTAATCTCCCTATTCAAGACTCCATTGGAAACTAGAGCTTCTTTAGGATGAAAATATTTATAATATACATTTCTAACCACAGCATCATTATTAACCATGATTCCATATTCTTCCAGGAGAAAGTTAATATTGGTGTCAAATCTGGATTCCCCACCCTCTCCTAGCATCACAAGGATATCTCCACCGCCGTCAAGGTATTTCTTCAGGACCTCAAACTCAGCTGCAGTAAATTTTTCCCTTGGCCCAGCTGTAATCCACAGTTTCACACCAATTAACTTCTCAGATGTGATTTCATCTTTTAAGCTCTGAATCTTCCAATTGCTCCGAAGTCTCTTCTGCATGGATTTATAGCCATTGTTGGTGGTAAATATTTCCTTTTTGTATGCATTGAAAAGAATGGTGCTCCGAAGCTCTTTCTCCATGATTACCTGAGGCCCGGTGACCACCATCTTCACCTGACGCCGCCCAGCATCCCACCGCCAGGTATCCAAGGCCTCTTAGCAACGACGGAGGCCAAGCTTCGCGCTGGGAAGGCGTGGACCGGGCATGGGCGTACCTCTGTTCTATTTTATTGTTAGTTATTATTGCTAATCTGTTACTGCACCTAATTTATAAATTAAACTTTATCATTGGTAGGCAGGTATAGTACATACAGGGTTTGGTACTATCTGTGGTTTCAGGCATCCACTGGGGGTCTTATTCCCATAGAGAAGGGAGGACTACTGTACTTTTGAAGCACTAAACATAAGCAAATTAAACGAAGTGGAGAAAATCTTTGTGCCTCCTGGCTGTCTAGAAATGGGTCTTAGAATACTGAAGGCTTTATGAGACAACATCCATGGGAATAATGGGCCTGGATCTGCTTTACCTTGGTTGTCTGTTTCTCCTGAAGACAGATGAATTGAGATCCTGGAACCAAGCCCAAGAGAGGTCGTTTCTACAGGAGAGCAAGCAAGACACTTCCTCCTGGTGGGCCACAGGCAAACCGCATTGTGAGCTCACCGCCAGCACAGTCTTATCCCAATGCCTCCTGATTCCTGACATTTTGCCTTGGCTCTTTCTCTGAGTTGTGTTTCTTCCCTCGAATAGTGTTTGTCGGGGCTTCTCACTGAGTTGGATCCTCTCCAGAGACTTCCCGGCAGCGTTTGCTGGGGAGAATTGCCCTGGCTCCCAGGATTCAGTACTGTGTCTCTCCTGAAGAACTGCGTGGAAGATATTCATCCTGACTAATCTTATGCTTGAATCTTTTTATCTCCACATGGCATTATTTGACTAGGCTTATGTACTATTATCTGCGGGGACATTTGCGGACAAGTTGGTTCTTTATTTTGGGTTGTTATTTAGAAGCTTTACCCATGAAAATGACAATTCTTCTGATATTTTGTGTGTAAGGGATCTGGAGGTGAGCATTAATGTTCCTGAAGGCATGTTCTCAGGAAGATCACCACACAGAAGATCCCCTGCACACCTGGCTGTTCCCGAAGAGTGATGCCAGGACACTCTGCCTTGGGGCAGCCCTGACACATTGGTTTACTCCTCCTGTTTCAAGCTTTGCTTAGTTTTATCGTTTCTCATTGAGTCAACAAGTCACCCTTCAGAGTCCACCTCCTTTGAGGTTTTGTTCTGAAGATCTTCATCTTTAGGCTTTATTTTCCCGTATAATCTCCTTTCTGGCCAATTCTATTGGTGGAGGCTTCTCTTTCTAAGGTCATTTTCTCAGTAATTATGTTCTAAATGTAGCACTGGAAATGCTTCTTCCAGACCAGAATTTTTGGGGAATTTCCCCCTGGATTTCTCTGTCACTTTGACTCAGTGCTCTTGAATAGGCATGAGGAATCACTTGTTGGTCAATCTCTTGTCTACATGGTAATCCCCCTGAAAAAGCTGCTTGGGGAATGGGATCCCAGTTCCATTTGTCCATTGATGAGATAGCCATTGATATCACTTGAGTAATGTGCCCCTATCCTTTTGTTAAAATTAAAATTATTTTTTATTCTTTATTTTTATTCATTTTAGAGAGAGAGGAACATTGATGTGAGAGAGAAACATCAGTTGCCTCCTGTATGCACCCCAACTGGGGCTCGAACCTGCAACCTGGATATGTGCTCTGACCAGGAACTGAACTTGTGACCCTTTGGAGCACAAGATGATGCTCAACCAACTAAGCCACACCAGCCAGGGACTATTCTTTTTTTTTTTTTTTCAATGAGCTCATGTATAATGAGCCAAATATATATTCATATATATTAAAGTATATATGTTTATTAAAATTATATAAATAAAAATAAAATTATATATTAAAATGTATTATAAAATATGTATTTATACACTGAGTGGCCAGATTATTATAATCTCTGAATGCATAATAATCTGGCCACTCAGTGTGTATATATATACTAGAGGACCGGTGCATGAAATTCGTGCACGGGGGTGTGTGTCCCTCAGCCCAGCCTGCACCCTCTCCAATCTGGGACCCCTCAAGGGATGTCCGACTGCCCCTTTAGGCCTGATCCAGGTAGGATTGGGCCTAAACGGGCAGTCGGACATCCCTCTCACAATCCAGGACTGCTGGCTCCCAACTGCTCACCTGCCTGCCTTCCTGATTGCCCCTAACTGCTTCTGCCTGCCAGCCTGATCACCCCCTAACCATTCCCCTACCAGCCTGATTGATGCCTAACTGCTCCCCTGCCAGCCTGTTTGCCCCTAACAGCACTCCCCTGCAGGCTTGATCGCCCCCAACTGCCCACCCTTGCAGGCCTGGTCCCTGCTAACTGCCCTCCCCTGCTGGCCATCTTGTGGTGGCCATCTTGTGTCCACATGGGGGCAGTCATCTTTGACCACATGGGGGCAGCCATCTTGTGTGTTGGAATGATGGTCAATTTGCATATTATTCTTTTATTAGATAGGATTAGATAAGATAGAGGCCTGGTGCACAGGTGGGGGCTGGTTTGCCCTGAAGGGTGTCCCAGATCAGGGTAGGGGTTCCCTTGGGACGTGGGGTAGCCTTGGTGAGGGGCCTGTGATGGTTTGCATGCCAGCCACGCCCCCTAGCAACCCAAGCAGAGGCCCTGGTATCTGGGATTTATTTATCTTCTATAATTGAAACTTTGTAGCCTTGAGTGGAGCCAAGCCTCCTGCTCTCTCTGTGGCCGCAGCCATCTTGGTTGGGTTAATTTGCATACTCGCTCCTGATTGGCTGGTGGGCGTGACTTGTGGGTGTAGTGGAGGTATGGTCAATTTGCATATTACTCTTTTATCAGATATGATATATATATATATATATATTAGAGGCCCGGTGCATGAATTTGTGCATGGGTGGGGTCCGGCCAGCCTGGCCAGGGGGAGGGCACATGGGTGGTTGGCCAGCCTGCCTGCTAGTCAAACTCCTGGTTGAGGGGACAATTAGCCTTTTATTATATAGGATATATGCTGAGTGGCCGAATTATTATGCATTCAGAGATCATAATAATCTGGCTACTCAGTGTATATTTTTAAACATTGCTTTTTGAAGAGCCTTGTCTTTTTTTTTTTTTTTTTAAACAGGGTAAAATCAAATTTTAATACATGCACATGGGAAATAAGCATGAAAATTCCAAAGACAGTGAGGCAACATTAGGTATATATGACATTTTGAACAAAGGAATAAAGGTGGGGAATGGGGTCTTAGTTTTTAGAAGTGAGAATTGGGCAATTTACAGATAATTGAGGAAGAGCAGAACACACATGGCAGGCAAATTCTTGCTAGGCAACTCAAGAAATCATGATACAGGGAGCATTTAGCTAAAAGTCTCCTGCCTAAGTCTCTCTTAATTCAAATTGGTAGGCTGAGGTGAGCATCCTAAAACTTCCTTCTTATAGTAGGCTTTTCTGTCTGAATCTTAAAGAACCTTGTCTTGTAGAGTTTTAACCAAGGATCGCAGGTCTTCAAGGGACCTTCCTGGGCTAATTATTCTGTGGCTGATTTTACTTGTGGAATCTCATTTTTGAGCAACTGGATTTTGAGGCATCTCATAAACACTGATTTATGCACTGACTGTGACAGTGGTGAATAGTGAGGAATTTTCCTCTGGCTAGCTTTCCTCATAACATTGCTTTCTATGGGTCATTATTCAGGAGGGTTTTCCTTGGCCAGGCTCATCTGAAGAATTTACCTTCCCTGGGGATAATTCTTGCAGTCTCTCCTTAGCTAATTGCATCCACATAGTTAATTTCTTCAGACAAATGATTTGGAAGTTTTGCATTCTGGCCCAGTATGGTCTTGGACTATGTCCCTAAAGTGGTGACTTTGGGGGATGGGGTGGTGAGGAGGTAACTGTAGCCTGACTGAAAATGGCTGGGTTTCGTCACTAGGGGCAATGATTTCTCACCAGTTCCTCCATTCTTAGCATTATATATGGATCCTTTCTTTTCTGGCGCATCTTGTGAAGCAATTTTTTCCCCCTAATAACCCCATCTGTGAACTGTATTTGTCCTGATCTTTTTCATTATTCCATTTCACTTCAGCTAAACTTATCTACAAGTGTGATATTTTCAGACAGTGATATCTTTGGATCCTGTCATTTTATTTCAGAGGGTCATCTTTTCTGATGATCGCAACTGAAGAATTTTTCCTTTTCTAATGATTTCTTGGGAATGGGTACCCTTTGATCAGGATGGTAGAGGACGGCAGACCCAAGAGCCCCCAGCGAGTGCCAGCGACTCTCACCATGGCTTTCCAGGGACACTTCCTGAGATTTTCCTCCCTCCATACATTTGGACTTGCCTTTTGTTGAAAGACTTAAGACATTTCTTTTTGGCAAACAGAACTCAAACATGAAAGCAGGAAGACCCAGAGAACCTTCCCTTTAATAGGAAATGGGCCACATGACTCAGCTGTGAGCCATCCTTGTGGAACTGCTGGCTCCAGCCTTGAACTGACTTCAGACAAATCACAAATGTTAGTCGTGCCACGAAAATCCCTCACTAGTCTTTTTTTGCTGATAAGCACCTTCTTATAGCTACACTTTCAGTTGATATAGCCATTTATTCTCAGATTCTGAAAATATCTGGTGTGACATCCCAGCTTTTGTATTAGTTCCCCAAAAGTCATATTCTTCTTATTCCCTTCCTAAAGATAGAAAAAGATGATTTATTTTTCCATAGGATATTATTCAACCTTTAGAAAAAAATACTTACAATCTACACAAGGATCATAAGAATGATAACACTCAGTAGTAATTATTCAAAAGAATGTTTTCACTGGAAGATTTTATTCTGTCACCGGGAAGAACTTGAATATGTGGACTTCATCACTTACATGGTTTTAACTGTGTCTTTGAAAGACCTCACATGAATTTTTTAAGTATCCTGTTTGGGACTGTAAATGCTTAGAGTCTTGGTTGATTTTGGCTGATAATTAAGAAAATAAAATATGCATGAGTGAGCTTAAATGCTTCTGGAAATGAGCCTTTGGAAGCTCTTTGAAGATTTCATTTCATCTAAGAGGTAAGAAAAAGACTAACTGACTTGGAGCAAAATGTTAGTGGACACAGGAGTTAGACGTCCGTTATTAGAAAGCATGGGCAGCACGGCCTGGCGCTCAGGTGTGTGGGCTTCTGACAGAGAGACCGAGTGCCACCTCCTGGGCGTCTGACCCCAGGCCAGCCATTAACCTTTGACCCTTGGTGATTTCCTCATCCATACCTGGGGATTATTGAAGTGCCCAACTCTCGGAGCGTTGTGAGAATTAAATGCGATGTGCCTGGCACATATTAAACATCCAACCTTAGTCAAATATTATTATTATCGACAACTAAGATAATGCTTTTAAACCATGTCTGTTTCTTTGCTAAAAGAGGTGTGGAGGAATAAACTTGAGTGGCAAGTGGAAACTTCTCCCTCCCACTCACTGTGGATCCCTCTCCCCCAGCCTCTCTCACCCTGAGCCTTGCCACCGGTTCCTCCACACACACCCTGCTCATGTTCACTCCTGCCTCCATGCCTTTGCACCTGCTTTTCTGGCCTCTCCCCTGCCTTTGTTTCTGCTGTCACTCTCCCTGCACTGGACTCGTGCTGTGTCACAGACCACTTCCCACATGCTCAGCACTTAATCCCTTACTGCTCCCGCCCACCAGCTGCCCTCATGGACAGACAGGACAGGTGAAGAGAGCTGCCAATCACAAGAACTAGGAGACAGGTAAAATAAGACAGGCTGTCTTCAGTTTAGTCTCAGTTGCTCAATAAGAGCAAAGCAAGCTTGGTCAGAGTGAGCTACACAGTGCTATCTTGGAGAGAGGGGAGGAAGACTGTCCCCTGAGGGAAGGCATTCCGCTCCCTTTTGGAAGAATATGGCCATTACAAGGGGGCAGCACAGCATTGGCCTGACCTTGACACACTGCCCCGGGAAGGGAAGAGGGACTTGGTCATTTTACTTTGCCATTTTCAGTTCCTGGGCAAGGCTAGCCCTCGGTAAAGCCTGTGACAGCATGGTAACCAGTCACAACTTGGTTTGTCCAGGACCAAACTGATTCAGATTTCCCCAGTTGCACTTGTCTGTGTGTGTGTGTGTGTGTTTAATTCTAAGCAATGTTGTTCAGATGTGTAGGTTCACGTATCCACCACCATACTAAAAATATGAAACAGTTCCATCACTACATTCCTCTCCCTCCTCCCGCAATCCCTGTCCCTAACCTTGCAATCACTAATCTAGTCTCCATTTCTGGAATTTTGTCTTTTCAAGAACATTATACAAGAGGAATCATATAGTATGTAACCTCTGGGGATTAGATTTTTTCCGCTCAGCATAATTTCCTTCAGATTCGTCCAAGTTGTTCATGTATCAATAGCTCATTTCTTTTTATTGCTGACTATTGCATATTTTGGATGTATCACAGTTTAACTCTTTGCCTGCTGAAGAATATCTGGGCTATTTCCAGTTTTGGCCTATTCTGAATAAACATTTGCATGCAAGTTTATGTGTGAACATAAGTTTTAATTTTTCTGGGATAACTGCCCAAGAGAGCAATTGCTGGGTGAGGCAGTAGTTGCACGTTTACTTTTATAAGAAACTGCCAAACTATTTTTCGAAGTGTCGGTACCATTTTACATTCCCACCAGCTAAGGATGAGTTATCCAGTTTGCCCTCATCCTCACCAGCATTTGGTGTTGTCACTACTTTTTATTTTATTTTTTTAAATCCTCACCTGAGGATATCTTTATTGATTTTAGAGAGAGGGGAAAGGGGAAGGAGAGAGAGAGAGAGAGAGAGAGAGAGAGAGAGAGAGAGAGAGAAACATTGATCTGTTGCCTCCCATACACACTCCAACTGGGGATCGAAACCTAGGTATGTGCCCTGACCAGTAATCAAACCCTTGGTATAGGACAGTGGTTGGTAAACTGCGGCTCGCGAGCCACATGCGGCTCGTGAGCCACGGTTTGCCGCTCTGTTGACGAGTTTGCCGACCACTGGATAGGGGCTTAATCACAAGGAACAACAGCAGCCTGTAATTATTGGAATCGAGAGTCTAGGTCAGTGGTCGGCAAACTCATTAGTCAACAGAGCGGCAAACTGCGGCTTGCGAGCCGCATGTGGCTTGCGAGCCGCAGTTTGCTGACCATTGGTATAGGGGATGACGCTCCAATCAACTCGGGAGTCACCACTTTTTAACTGTGTGGAGTGATGCATCACTGTGATTTTTTTAAAAAAATATATTTTATTGATTTTTTACAGAGAGGAAGGGAGAGGGATAGAGAGCCAGAAACATCGATGAAAGAGAAACATCGATCAGCTGCCTCCTGCACACCCCCCACCGGGGATGTGCCCACAACCAAGGTACATGCCCTTGACCGGAATTGAACCCGGGACCCTTCAGTCTGCAGGCCGACGCTCTATCCACTGAGCCAAACCAGTTAGGGTGCATCACTGTGATTTTAATCTGCATGTCCCTAACGACTAATGATGCTGAATGGATGTTCATATGCTTGTGTCATGTGTACATACTTTTCAGTAAAATGTCTGTTCATGTCTTTTGCCTCCCAAATACGGTTTACTCATGAACAACATGGTTTTGAATTGCACGGGTCTGCTCATACTTGGATCTTTTTCAATAAACACTGTAAATGTATTTCCTCTCCCTTATGATTTTCTGAATAACATTTTATTTTTTCTAGCTTGTTCTAAGAGTAGACTATATAATACATAAAACACAAAATATATGTTAATTGACTGTTTATGTTATCGGTAAGGCTTCAGGTCAGCAGTAGACTATTAGTAAAATTTTGGGGGAGTCAAATGTTATTTAGAGGTGGATTTTCTACTGTGTGAAGGGTCAACATCCCTAAGCCCTGAGTTGCTCAAGGATCAACTGTATTTTAATTTAGCAATTCATAGATCTATCATAGAGATTTACTAAGATATATGTACAAGAAAGTTCACTATAGCCCTAGCTGGTTGCTCAGTGGTTAGAGCACTGTCCTGCAGATTGAAGGGTATCAGGTTTGATTCTAGTCAAGGGCACATACCTCAGTTGCAGGCTCCAACCCCGGCCCTGCTGTCGGGGCTGGTGTGGGAGGCAACCAATCGATGTCTCTCTCTCACATCAATGTTTCTTTCTCTGTCTCTCCCCCTCCCTTCCACTCTCTCTAAAATATCAATGGGGCCTTAACCGGTTTGGCTCAGTGAATAGAGCGTTGGTCTGCGGACTGAAAGGTCCCAGGTTCAATTCCTGTCAAGGGCATGTACCTTGGTTGCAGGCACATCCCCAGTGGGAGGTGTGTGGGAGGCAGCTGATAGATATTTCTCTCTCATTGATGTTTCTAACTCTCCCTCTCCCTTCCTCTCTGTGAAAAATCAATAAAATATATTTAAAAAAATCAATAAAAAGTATCCTTGGGTGAGGAGTAACAAAAACAAAACAAAACAGAGAAATTTCACTGTAACATTTTTTAGTAATAAAGCAAAACCAACCCTGGCATCAGCGTAAAGCATGTTAGTACGATTGATCACATTATCACAGGCGTCATTGTAATCAAATACTAAAACAAATAGTATGGAATCATTTAAAGTAGACAAAGGTTAGAACTTACTTCACACAGACTGTGCCGTCCAAGGTATAAGGGCTCCGGGTAGAGGACAGCTTCTTGGACGTCTCCCTTTGCTTCTGGGTGAGGATCTGGGATCTCCGGGCCTTTTTCAGCTACTCTGGCTGCACACCTCCCACCAGGTGCAAATTAGCATCGATGACCTCAGCGCATGCCTGGAGTGCTTTACCAAAGGAGGGGCTGGATCACCGTAGGCCATTCTGTTTCCTAGTTCCACCCTCTTTAACAGGGTCTGGCTCCACTTTTTGTTCTTTTTTGATGTTTGACTGCTGGCGGCTTTTAGGCTTCAGCTCTCCCTCTTCCCCTTGTGCCCACATCTGGGCAAGGTGATAAGAGCAGGTGCTCGCAACATTGGAGTTTCAAACCATGCGAGCCACTTCCCATGCACGGGGACTCGCACCTGGGCCCACTCCCCAACCACAATACGAACCCCAAGCTGGTCTCCTCCTTGGTCTCTCAAGCCTTTGCCAAACCAGCATGGGAAGCCTGTCCTGTTTTCCCGGAAAGCTTCATTATGGAAGTAAAAGCCTTCTTATACCCTCTTGGTGAGTGGTCATGCATTCTCTCCAGTAAGTCAGTGCCTGAGGCCCTATTCCTATGACCCATCACTACAATCTATTCCTATAACCCATCCCTGACCTAAGGTTTAATACTTTTTCACCAGTAACCAGTAGGTCTAACCTTTTTAATTTTATCTTTTAATAAAATATTCTTTATTAAAATTATTATTATTTAATCAGAGAGGAAGGGAGAGGGAAAGAGAGAGAGAAACATCAATGATGAGAATCATTGATCAGCTGCTTACTATACACCCCCCATTGGGGATCAAGCAGAATCAAACCCGGGACCTTTCAGTCTGCAGGCTGATGCTCTATCCACTGAGTCAAACCAGCTAGGGCTTTAATAAAATATTCTTAACCTCAAGTAGAAAACAAAACAAATTACCCTTCCATTACCACAGCAACGACCTGAAGTAAATCAGAAACCACATACAAATCACAGCATTTCACATATCTTTGCCAACAAATGGTTTGTTCCTCCCAAGTTCACCGACAATTTTGTATAAAAGAAAATGATTACTAATGACCCATGTGAAGACTTGACTTTCCTCTAGCACTGTGGGCTCATGAAGGCCATCTTGTCCCTGAGGTAGAGTGACCAACAGTCCCACTTTCCCCAGGACCTTCCATTACCACAGCAAGAAATCACCATACAAATCATAGCCTTCAGGGTCATCAAAACACTGAAGCAAAGAGCATGGAGTCATTTAAAGTAGACAAAGGTTACAACTTCACGCAGACCGTGATGTCCAAGACATAAGGGCTCCCAGGCAGAGGACAAGCGTTCACATTTCTTTGCCTACAAATGTTAGCACTAAAGTTCAGTGTCCTGGAAAACTCCTCAGGCCCAGGTAAACTGGGGACAGGTGGCCACCCTCCCCCAGGGAACATTGGGTAATGTCTGGAGACATTTTTGGTTGCTTGATTGGTGTGTGTGTGTGTGTGTGTGTGTGTGTGTGTGTGTGTGTGTGTTACTGGCACCCAGTAAGTAGAGGCCAGGAATGCTACTAAACGTTTTACAACACACAAGATAGCTCACAACCGCAAAGAATGCCCAAGGCCAGTAGTGCCGAGTTTGAGGAACTCTGCTCTGGCATTTGACTGCTCCAGGTGTGGTCTTGAACCAGCAGTTTGGACACAATGTAGAATCTGCATGTTGGAAATGCAGAATCTCAGACTCACCCCAGATCCAGTGACTTGAAATTGGCCATTTAACCCGCTCCCAGGTGATTTGGATGCCCATTAAGTCTTGAGAAGTGCTGCTCTAGTACACCTACTGCTTGTTCTGAGTGGTATCAGCATGACTTGGTTTTTCACATTAATAGGAAGGACTGGTTTCATCCAGTGCCCCCAGTAGCCTCTGTTTCCAGGCCGACCTCTCCACCCAGGGACCTCTGAAAGCATCCTTGATCTCTGACAACAAACACACAATATCTCAGGTTCATCTTTTGCTCTCCTGCACCCAGAAAGGAATCTTCTTATTTCTAAAGAGATCTGGTTTCATTTAGTGGAGAACAAGATTGAAAGCCCTAAACCAGGCCAGGATAGACCAATGGGTCAGTAGACAAAAGTTTAAATAAATCATTCCCTAAACACACACACACACACACACACACACACACACACACACACACACACACCACTCAAGTATAAGAGGTGTAAATACATGGTCCTTCAGTGGAATTCTATACAATTAATGGATACAAGCAATGAAAGGAACAATTGAGAAAAATACAAGTTCGTACATTTTAGCCTAGCATTTTTCTTTAACCCTTAATTTTCATAGGCACTAGTGGCATTTATCATGCACAGTTTTGTTTTGAAATCCAATTTCTTTTTTGAAAATTTTATTAAATTTATTGGGGTGACATTGGTTGATAAGATTATAAAAGTTTCAAGTGTACAATGCTATATCATCTGTATATTGCATTGTGTTCGCCACCCAAAGTCAAGTCTCCTTCCATCACCATATATTTCACCCCCTTTACCCTCTTCTACTGCCGCTGACGCGCTTTCCCCTCTGGTAACCACTCGGTGTCTATGAGGTTTTTTTGTTTGTTAGTTTGTTGCTTTCTACTTTATATTCCACATATGAGTGAAATCATATGGTTCTTGTCCTTTTCTGTCTGACTTATTTTGCTAAGCATGATACTCTCAAGATCCACCCATGTTGTCGAAAATGATAGTATTTCATCTTTTCTTACTGCTGCATAGTATTCCATTGTATATATGTACCACATCTTTCTTATCTAATCAACCATCAAAGGACACTTAGGTTATTTCCATGTCTTGACCAATGTGAATAATGCTGCAATGAACATAGGGGTGCATGTATCTTTACAAATAAATGTTTTCAAAATTTTCAGGTAGATACCAGAAGAAGGATTGCTGGGACATATGATAGGTCTATTCTTAATGTTTTGAAGAGCCTCAATACTGTTTTCCATAGTGGTGAGACCAACCCACACTCCCACCAACAATGTACAAGGGTTCCTTTTTCTCTCCAACCCCTCCAACACTTATTTCTTGTCTTGTTGATAATAGCCATTTTAACAGGTGTGAGGTGGTATCTCATAGTTTTTATTTGCATTTTTGTTATAGCTAATGAAGTTGGACATTTTTTTCATATATCTGTTGGCCAATTTGTATGTCTTCTTGGGAGAAGTGTCTATTCAGGTCCTCTGCCCATTTTTAAATTGGATTATTTAATTTTGTTGTTGTTGAGTTGTAGTAGTTCTTTATATATTTGAACTCCAATTTCTTAAAGATCTTTGGACAATTACATAGTAACTACAGCAATATAAATTTAAAAAGTCAATGAGATGTGTAAGCAAACACAACTGCATTAATATTAAGAATCATCAGGAGGAGGAAATATGGCAACCGGCAGGAAGGTGTGTGGACATGTGTGGGTGTGTGTGTGAGTAAAATAGGGACAGTTAGACCCTGCAGTTCTTCCAGGGGGCTGCCAATCTGGGCAGTCTTAGATGGCAAAAGCCCGCTGCCGCCACAAACACTCTGGGGAGGACACCGGCGGCACAGAGACCATGCCATCTTGAAGAACAGAACTGCTTGAGACTAGAATCCTAGCCTTGCCAACACCCAGTCTGGTCTCAGAAGCAAACCAGGACCCTACAGCTACACTGATAAAAGACCTGCGATCACTACTGCAGACCCAGGGACACCAAGACTCCAGGCACCACAGCTGCAGATTTCTGTGAGTCACAAAGCCAATCCCCCTCCCCCGCCGCCCCAGTGGCAGCGACATAGAAACTACCAGACCACAGCCGCACAATAAGGCTTTCTGCACACACAAAGCAGTGGTGACTCTGTCTGACTTTGAGCCTTGGTGTTGGACACGGGAAGTTTGTTTCCCGTGACTTGTCTCCGCACCCAGGCAGGGAGACTGAGCTAAATCTGAGCCTAGCTGCTCATCCCTAGGGAGGTAGTTTTCTGAGACCAGATCCCGCACCCACGCAGAGCAGGGAGACCACGCTGAACTTGAGCCCAGACTTGCAAACTCTGGGAATTTGTTTCCCGTGACTCGTCTCCGTGCCCAGGCAGGGAGACTGAGCTGAATCTAAGCCTAGCTGCTCATCCTTAGGGAGGTAGTTTTCTGCGACCAGATCCCGCGCCCATGCAGGGCAGGGAGACAGCACTGAACTTGAGCCTGGACTTGTGAACTTTGGGAATTTGTTTCCTGCAACTCGTCTCTGTGCCCAGGCAGGGAGACTGAGCTGAATTTGAGCTTAGCTGCTCATCCTTAGGGAGGTAGTTTTCTGTGACCAGATCCCACGTCCATGCAGGGCAGGGAGACAGAGTTGAACTTGAGCCCAGACTTGTGAACTATGGGAATTTGTTTCCTGCAACTAGTCTCTGCGCCCAGGCAGGGTGGCAGTCCTGAATTTGAGCATAGGCGCACGACCTTGGGGAGATTGTTTTCTGCGACCAGATCCTGCACCCACACAGGGAGATGGTGCTGAATTTGAGCCTGGGGGTGCAAACCTGGGGAATTTGTTTCCCATGACCAGAGCATGCACCTTAGCAGAGAGGCTGCACTGAATTTGAACCTGGATGTGCGGACTAGGGGAGTTTGTTCCCCACAATCAGACCCTGTGGCCACACAGGGAGGCAGCGCTGAATTTGAGCCTGGGTGCATAGACACAGGGAGTTTGTTTTCCACTGTGCACACCCGTGTGACCAGACCTCACACCCACACTAAGTGGTAATGCCACCTGACTTTGATTCAGGGCAAGCGTACACAGAAGGCTGTTTACCACAGGGCAGAAGTGTACCTCCTGCCAACACAGTGCGACTGAGCACCCCGGTCTCCCAAGCAGATCAGGGGCCCTGAATCTCCACACAAGAGGCAGCAATGAGCACCAGTGACTAGACTCTGTTCCTCATTGCATGTGCTTGGGATCCTTGATTCCCAATACATTCACACTAAGAGCCAGTGACTCCAATCTTGGCTCATGTGCACACAGGGACCCTGATTCTCAGTGCGAGGTAGCATCAAGCAACAGAGACTCTGATACTTGATTCTCAGCATGGACACAGGGAGCCTCTGACTCCTGACATGCAATAGGGGACTTTGATTTTTGGCACATGCCAGTGGGTCCTCTGTTTCAACATGGCGCAGGCCACACTAAGTCCCTGATTCTAGGTGGACACACAAGGCCACACTAAGTACCTGTGACTCTGACCCAGGGTGAGCGTGGCTCCCTCCAACCCACAGCAACCACACGTCTTGGTGTCAGAGCTCTTCAGTGACACTTGGGGGGTGCAAAACTCCCACTGCACATGGCCCAGGCCCCCGCAACTTGACATTTGAACCTTCTGGTGATAGTCAGAATGGGGAGACAACGAAGCAATCCCCAGAGGAAAGAAAAGGAGGAATTGCCAAGAAAGGAAATAAGTGACAGAAAAAGAATGCATGAAAATGACAGAAAAAGAAATCAGAGTAATAATCATACAGTTCATACACCAGATGGACGAAAAAATCAACAACCTATCCAAAAATCAGGAAGAAATGAAAAATGATATAGCTATAATCAAAAACACCATGGAAGGCTTCAATAGTAGACTAGAAGAAGCAGAGGACTGAATTAGTGAGTTAGAAGATCAGGTACAGAAACAAGCCCAAACTGAACAGCAACTAGAGAAAAAAATTAAAAAGCAGGAGGAGAGCCTAAGGGAGCTTTGGGACAATGCAAAATGAAATAACATACGTAAAATAGAGCTCCCAGAAGGACAAGAAGAGCAGCAAGGATAGAAAATTTATTTGAAGAAATAATGACAGAAAACTTCCCTGATATGGGGAAGAAAAAAGTTACTCAAGTACAGAGAGTCCCAAGCAAGATGAATCCCAAAAGACCCACACCAAGACATGCCATAATTACAATGGTAAATGTTATTGACAAAGAGAGAATCTTAAAGGCTGCTAGGGAGAGACAGAAAGTTACCTACAAAGGATCCCCCATCAGATTATCAAATGATTTCTCAACAGAAACACATCAAGCTATAAGGGAATGGAAGGATATATACAAAGTGATGCAAAGCAAGGGACTGAATCCAAGAATACTCTATCCAGCAAGACTATCAATCAAAATTGAAGGGGAAATCAGGAGTTTTGCAGAAAAATAAAAGGCTAAGGGAGTTTATCACTACCAAGCCAGCAATGCAAGAAATGCTAAAGGGAATGCTGTAAAAAGAAGAAACAAAAAGGTAAGAAGGAACACAGCCTCAAAAAATAAAAATGGCTACAAACAAGTACCTTTCAATAATAACTTTAAACGTAAACAGACTAAATGCTTCAATCAAAAGACATCAAGTGGCTGAATGGATAAAAAAACATGACCCATATATATGCTGTCTACAAGAGACCCACCTCAGAACAAGGGACTCACACAGACTGAAAGTGAAGGGATGGAAAAACATCTTTCAGGCAAATGGAAATGAAAAAAAAGCTGGGGTAGCAATACTTATATCTGACAAAATAGACCTCAAAGTGAAGGCCATAACAAGAGATAAGGAAGGCCACTTCATAATACTAAAGGGATCGATACAACAAGAGGATATAACCCTGATAAACATATATGCACCCAATGCAGGAGCACCCAAATACATAAAAAATCTCCTGGAAGATATAAAGAGAGAAATCGACAACAATACAATCATAGTAGGGGACTTTAATACACCACTGGCATCACTGGATATTTAAAAAAAAATCAGCAAAGAAACAACAATCCTAAATGACTCACTAGATCAGATGGACTTAATTGACATCTTCAGAACATTCCACCCTAAAGCTGTGGAATATATGTTCTTCTCAAGTGCACATGGGACATTTTCAAAAATAGACCACATACAGGGTCACAAGCAAAGTCTCCCCAAATTCAAGAAGATTGAAATCATACCAAGCATCTTTTCAGACCACAATGGCATAATATTAGACAGTGGTCGGCAAACTGCGGCTCGCGAGCCACATGCTGCTCGCGAGCCATGGTTTGCCGCTCTGTTGACTAATGAGTTTGCTGACCACTGCCTTAGGGAAAAACACTTAAAAAACATTTTAATAATGTACTAATGTCTTTAACCTGAAGTCAAAACTTCTGGGTAAGGGTAATGCCTTACAGCAGTGATCGGCAAACTCATTAGTCAACAGAGCGGGAAACCACGGCTCACGAGCAGCATGTGGCTCGCGAGCCGCAGTTTGCTGACCACTTATATAAGAAATAAACTACAATAAAAACAGTCCAAAACACTCAAACACTTGGAAGCTGAATAGCATGTTATTAAATATTGATTGAGTTACCAATAAGATCAAAGAAGAAATTAAAAACATTCTGGAAACTAATGACAATAAAAACACAACAATCCAAAACCTATGGGACACAATGAAAGCAGTCCTGAGAGGGAAGTTTATAGCTCTACAGGCCTACCTCAAAAAAACAAGAAAAAATGGTAGTAAATCATCTAATGCTACAATTCAAAGAATTAGAAAGAGAACAATAAGAAAAGCCCAGAGTAAGCAGAAGGAAGGAGACAATAAAGATTAGAGCAGAAATAAATGACATAGAGACAAAAAAAAAAAAAAAAAAAAAAAAAAGATCAATGAAACCAAGAGCTGGTTCTTTGAAAGGATAAACAAGATTGATGAACCTCTAGCCAGGCTCACCAAGAAGCAAAGAGAGAGGACTCAAATAAATAAAATTAGAAATGATAGAGGTGAAATAACAACACACCCCACCGAAATACAAAGGATTGTTAAAAAATATTATGAACAACTCTGTTCCAACAAACTAGACAACCTGGAGGAAATGGACATATTCCTAGAAAAATACAACCTTCCAAAACTCAATCAGGAAGATTCTAAAAATTTTAATAGGCCAATAACTATGGAAGAAATTGAAGCAGTCATCAAAAAGCTTCCAGCGAACAAAAGTCCAGGGCCAGACAGCTTCACAGGAGAGTTATACCAAACATTCAAGGAAGAACTAAAACCTATCCTCCTAAGACCATTCCAAAAAATTCAAGAGGAAGGAACACTTCCAAACTCATTCTATGAAGCCAGCATCACCCTAATACCAAAACCAGATAAAGACAACACAATGAAAGAGAATTACAGGTCAATATTCCTCATGAACATAGATGCCAAAATCCTCAACAAAATTCTAGCAAATCGGATCCAACAGTACATCAGAAAGATCATACACCATGACCAAGCAGGATTTATCCCAGGGATGCAAGGATGGTACAATATCCGCAAATCAATAAACGTGATACATCACATAAACAAATTGAGGGAGAAAAATCACATAGTCATATCAATTGATGCAGAAAAAGCATTTGACAAAATCCAACACCCTTTCTTGATAAAAACTCTCAGCAAGGTGGGAATAGAAGGATCATACCTCAACATCATAAAAGCCATATATGACAAACCCACAGCCAGCATCACACTCAATGGACAAAAACTAAAGCCATTTCCCCTAAAAACAGGAACAAGAGAGGGATGCCCTCTCTCACCACTCCTGTTCGACATAGTACTGGAAGTACTAGCCCTTGCTATCAGACAACAAAAAGAAATAAAAGGCATCCAAATTGGAAAAGAAGAAGTAAAATTGTCCTTATTTGCAGACGACATTATACTGTACATAGAAAACCCTAAAGACTCCATCAAAAAATTATTAGACTTAATAAATGAATTCGGCAGTGTAGCAGGATACAAAATTAACGCCAAGAAATCTATGGCATTTCTATACACCAATAGTGAACTTACAGAAAGAGAGACTAAAAAAGCAATCCCATTTACCATTGTACCAAAAAAAAAAAAAAAATTAAGATACCTAGGAATAAACTTAACTAAAGTGGTAAAAGACCTATATGCAAAAAACTACAGGACACTGAAAAGATAGAGGAAGATATAAACAGATGGAAGAACATACCATGTTCATGGATTGGTAGAATCAACACCATCAAAATGTCCATACTACCCAAAGCAATCTATAGATTCAATGCAATCCCCATTAAGATACCAATGGCATATTTCACAGACCTAGAAAGAACTCTCCAAAAATTCATCTGGAATAAAAAAAGACCCCGTATAGCTGCAGCAACCCTGAGAAAGAAGAACAAAGTAGGTGGGATCTCAATACCAGATATCAAGCTGTATTACAAAGCCACTGTTCTCGAAACAGCCTGGTACTGGCACAAGAACAGACATATAGATCAATGGAATAGAATAGAGAACCCAGAAATGGGCCCAAACCACTATGCTCAATTAATATTCGACAAAGGAGGCATGAACATACAATGGAATCAAGACAGTCTCTTCAGTAAATGATGTTGGGAAAATTGGACAAATACATGCAAAAAAATGAAACTAGACCACCAACTTACTCCATATACAAAAATAAACTCAAAATGGATACAGGACTTAAACATAAGACGGGAAACCATAAAAATACTAGAGGAATCCACAGGCAGCAAAATCTCAGACATATGCCGAAGGAACTTCTTTACTGATACTGCTCCTAGGGCAATGGAAACTAAAGAGAAAATAAACAAATGGGAGTACATCAAAATAAAAAGCTTTTGCACAGCAAAAGAAACCATCAACAAAACAACAAGAAAGACCACTTCATGGGAGAACATACTTGCCAATGTTATCACTGATAAGGGTTTAATCTCCAACATCTACAGGGAACTCATACAACTCAACAAAAGGAAGATCAATAATACAATCAAGAAGTGGGCAACGGACCTAAATAGAAACTTTTCTAAAGAAGACTGAAGGAAGGCCAAGAGACATATGAAAACATGCTCAAAGTCACTAATTATTCGAGAGATGCAAATCAAAATGACAATGCGGTGCCATCTCACACCTGTCAGAATGGCTATCATCAACAAATCAATAAACGACAAATGTTGGAGAGGATGCAGAGGAAAAGGAACCCTCGTGCACTGCTGGTGGGAATGCAGACTGGTGCAGCCACTGTGGAGAACAGTATGGAGTTTCCTCAAAAAACTAAAAATGGAACTCGCATTTGACCCAGTAATACCACTTCTAGGAATATATCCCAAGAAGCTAGAAACATCAATCAGAAAGGATATATGTTCATAGCAGCACAATTTACCATAGCTAAGATTTGGAAACAGCCTAAGTGCCCATCAGCAGATGAGTGGATTAAAAAACTGTGGTACATCTACACAATGGAATACTACACTGCGCTAAAAAAGAAGGAATTCCTACCATTTGCAACAATATGGATGGAACTGGAGAGAATTATGCTAAGCAAAATAAGCCAGTCAGAGAAAGATAAATATCACATGATCTCACTCATCTATGGGAAATAACGAACAACATAAACTAATGATCAAAAACAGATCCAGAGACAGGGAAGCATCGATCAGACTGTCAAACCTCAGAGGAAAGGTAAGGGAGGGTGCGGGTTAAGGGGGAGAGATCAACCAAAGGACTTGTATGCATGCATATAAACCTAACCAGTGGACACAGACAACAGGGGGGTTGGGAACATAATGGGGGGGATGAGGACAAATATGTACTACCTTAACTAATAAAGAAATTAAAATGTAAAAAAAAAAAAAAAGAATCATCAGAGGTAGAGTGTTGTTTCATGGATGGCATGTGTTTTCATGGAAGCATTTAAAAATGAGGGTTGGGAGGAATAATTTGGGAGCAGCAGTTAAGGCCAGAATCCTGGCCTTCTGAAAGGGAGGGCTGCTGGGCAGGTAGGAGCTTGGGGAACCAACAGGTTTCTTCTGAGGCAGGAAGTGAACTCTGCTTATAACCAATGAGCCTAAAAGAGAAATTTGAGTCTCCCAGCAAACACCTTGAAAAAGAAACTTGAGTAATCCCAGCAAACACCTTGATTTCAGCCCGTGAAACTGTGAGCAGACAACCCAGTGTCATCTTGCTTGGACTTCTGACCTACAGAAATGTGAATAATAAATGGTTATTGTTTTAAGCCACTAGTTTGTGGTAATTTGTTACACAGCAATAGAAAACTAATACATTCAGTCCTCTATATTAAAATGTAGAGCACAGGGTCCTCTATCTTTCCTCTGTCCTGGCACACTAGAGGAAAGGGGATAAAAGTGCCAGTGACTGGATCATCAGGGCAAGGATTTCCCTAGGGATGGGAGGGATTGTCTGAAGGGGCTATCAGCTGACTCTATTCAGTACTATAAATGACTTAGGCATTTCCTTTCATTTTTTGCTAAATATCAAAACACAAAATGAAGATGATTTTACCTTGCTGGCCCTCAGTTGATTTCTGCCCCATCACTTACTGGCTCTTTCCTGCCCATCCTCTATGCTATCTACCTCATATCCCCATTGAGTCAGCTGGGTTTTGTCCCATAAAAGAATTACTTGATATGGCTGAACTCATCACTACCACACACCAGCCAAATTAGCTTGTGTCAGGATCATCTGAAAAGAGTGGAAGAGAGACCATTTTAATATTGGTTTTAAAACATAGCTAAGAAGCTAAATTTGCTTCTGGAATAGAAAAAAAAAACCATAAAAAATACCAAAATGATGCCCTTCTAAGCCAAGCATTATTATCTCCTAATGTCCAAGAGTATCTCTCACAGGATGTCAGATATTCAAAATAAACTCAGAAATGAACAGCTTACCATTTTCAGAGTTGAAATTAAAACCTTCTGAAGCCCCTTTAGATGGTATACAGTAAATTTTATCCCCTGTGTTGGCATTAGTCTGGGCTGGGGTCTTTAGACTTCCTTGGGGCTCAGGGGGAAGGGCAGTAGCTCAAGGCTGCCCTCTCTTGTGGCATCAACCTGCCTGTCCCTTGCACAGGCGCTCCATATGTGTCATGCCCACACCTGCTCTTCTTCCCCAGTCCATATTACGGGAAAGGCCATCACCTGAGGAGCCCATATGTGTCTCTGACCTGAACTAGCTATCCACACCCATGAGATAGAGTGGACACACGCAGCAGTGGGTTCCAAAGCCTGGCACAGGGGAGCCCTGTGGCAACCTTTATTGAGGTGTGTGTGTGTGTGTGTGTGTGTGTGTGTGTGTGTGTGTGTGTGTTGGAGGATAGTGGGAGAGTTCACATATCCTTGAGAGGGTAGCTGTGTGACCTTTGATGTATTTGAGCTGCTCATCCTAAGGTCCCACCACAGAAGCTCCTTGTGGACAGCAGCTCTGGCCGGAGCGGGGTTGGCTTCATGAGTGTGTGGCCTGTGCAGGCGCCCAGGGCCTGCATGTGGAAGGGTAGCACATGTGGTTTAATGCTTTGCTGTCACTATGATGACATACGTAATCGTTTTTGAACAAGGAAGCCTGTATTTTCATGTTGCACTGAGCCTCACATATTATGTAGCCAATCTTAGGCTAGAGGAAGGGGTCAGGGTTCTGGAATTGCAAACCAATCCTTGTGCCAGTCAAAAATGGCTAGCTTGCCATTTTCATATTTGCTATGAGTTTCTGGCCCTTGTATAAGTTCAACTCATTCATTCACTTATTTGACAGATATTTATTTGGCACTTCTTGTGTGCTGGCACTGTTTTAGGCACTGTTTGTGTGCCGGCACACACATATAAAATCCCCGTCTTCATGGAGCTCACATTCTACTGAAGGGGACTGACAGGGAAGAGGTTATCAAATGTGTGTGGAAAGTCCCCATGGGATGTATATGTTTATATAGGAAGCTCAGATAAGATGTATATGGTATATATATCCTGGATGTATAGACAGGATATCTATCTAATTTATAGATACCTATTTATATGAAGTACAGATAGTGTGTATGTGTGTGTGTGTGTGTGTGTCTAGTCCCCAAAAATGTATACACACTTTGAATAATTATAAAGGCAGTGTTTATTAAAATACATTTCATTTTCAAAATGTAATAGAAACCAGCTGTTAAAGTCTGTACACATTTTGGGGGACCATATCTACATATATATATGATGGCCAGAAAAGGCTTCATTGAAATAAGGCCATTTTCCTAGGGTGAATGTACAAATCCTGCTAAGGTTTCAAAGAGGAGCTCCTTTATTGGCCTTAGAGATCTACTTCAGAACTATTGGACCACATTTCTTCTCATGTCGTGGCTGAGGAAAATCTTCCCCATTGATAAGAATGTGGCACACTGGAGAGACATTTAATTTCACCCTGCAGGAAACTGATGGCTGTACCCCATGTGCTGCATTATGCTGGTTTGTAAATAATAAGTAAATACAAATATAAATAAGAAAAGGTAACTTTTGAGAAAGACCTGAAGGAAAAGAGAATCTGCAGAAATGGAGGGGTGTGGAATCCCAAGCAGAGAGAAGGGAAAGAAGAAAGCAAAACTTCTGAGGAAATAGCTGCAGACACCATGCTTGGTGAATGTGTGTGAAATGGAGAGAATAATACAGAGAGTGAAGGTGATGGGGATGCAGATCTTACAGAGTCTGGCAGGTCATAGGAAGGGCCTTGAAGTTTTCTGTGACTGAGATGGGAAGCTGTTCGTTAGACATTAGACATGATCTGACTCATGTTTTACTAGATCATCCTGGCTTCAGTGATGAGGATAGACTGGAGAAGGTCAAGGGCAGGAGAAGGGAGACCAGTTAACAGACTATTGTAATATTCCAGGTAAAAGATAATTGTGGTTTGGGCACTCAAGTGGGTGAGTTCTGGTTTTATTTTAAATGGAAAGCCAGCAGACCAGGTGTAGGGTGACCAAAACAAAAGAGTAAAGGATGAAACTAAGAGTTGTGACTGAGCAAATAGAAGAAGGGAGAGATGCTGGTTCAGGGAGAATATCAGGGATTCCATTTGGGTAAGTTAAGTTTTGAGGTGTCCATTGGTCATCCAAGCAGATGTCAAGCAGGCAGTCAAGTTCAAGAAAATCTTGATTAAAGATATAAACCTAAAGTCATCAGCATATAGATAATATTTGAGTGAATATAGGTGGAAAATAATTTTTAAAGACGTTCAAACCTTCAAGCTTTCCTGACACTGGAGCTGTTGCCAGTGGCACAGGTACACCCTAGTCCATGTGTCACACTCTGAGGGGCCTGACTGCAAGGCTTAGTAGAGTGAAGACAGAAACACATAGGATGGCTGTGTTTTCACTAGTCTCCAAAATAATGATAGCACGAAAGGAAAACAGCTCATCAGTTGGATTACTTAATTTAAATCATTATTATGAGTTTATTTTATCCTATAACTAGTTCAAATTTTCACATGATTAAGAAATATTCATGGCTATAGAACAGGACTTGGACTGGAGAGTCCCTGCAGACACCTCTATCTACAGCCCCTCAAATCTGGATTTAATCCACATATTATCATCTTTAGGTAAGAGCTCTTCCGGATGGCCATGTTCTTGGCTTACAGCCTTGAGAGAAGCATCATTAGAACTATCTAACTTCTGATAACCTAAGAAGGAGATTGGGAGCCATGATGCGTCTCGGGAGCACTTCATGCTGAAAAGCCTAGTAATTTATTTCTGGTGGAGTTTTGACACTCCTGTCAGTCTGGCCAGGTGAATCAGAAGAAGGAATCTGTTGAGGCATTTCTGGAATCGTACTGGAGGTACCTGGCAGGCATTCCTGCTTCAAGGCCTCATTTTCAAGGGATTTTGTGCTCTCCTCCATGAATATGGTCTCCTTTGTGGAAATAGCTGCAGACACTAGTGGCTAAATAGAAAAGAAAAAAAGCAAAAAAAGTCACTAGCAGAGACTAAAACACACTTGGTATGGCAAGAACACAACACTGCCATTTTCATGTGCAAGACTAAGAATAAAATGGAAACAGACTTGCCCTAGCAAAGCATAAAACAAAAATCTGATAGGATAAGATGATTCAGCAATAATTTAACTGCCCACCAGAACAAAACTAAACATTGATTAGTTGCCTCCCAGATGGCCCTGACCAGGGATCAAACATGCAACCTGGGTATGTTCCCTGATTGGGAATTGAAAGCAGTGACCCTTCTGTGCATGGGATGATGCTCAACCAACTGAGCCACAGTGGCCAGGGCTAGACTTTTAAAAAAATCTATTAATTGTTTGTGAGAAAAGCTGAGCATATTGTATAAATGTAAATAAGCTTAATATTTTCATGTTTCCAAAGTGGACTTTGGAAGCTAGCAAAAGCTAGTTAATTGTATAAGACTGAATTAAAGGTTTTAATGCATGGGATGTAATATAGTTATAAAGATGTCAGGTATCAAGCCCAATAAGTCAATTTCCTATCTGGGTATCATATACTTTGCAGAAAACACCAAATGACACATTTTCCAGAAGATTGTGGCAAAATATTATGGAGATGAAAGATATGCTTGTCCAATTACTCCAAGTTATGAATTTATGACCACTATTACAGCATCACAGAGGTGGCATCTATGGCTTGATCATAAATAAATAGTATGCAATAAATAAGATATACAAGTAAATAGTATAAGTATAATGATAACCATATTTGGTTTCTGAAAAATATTTAATAATTTTTGAAAAGGGCTCAAAGGATCTTGTATAAAAAATATATTTGTTCCAAGTGACATATCAGATTTAAAAAATTTTATTTTAAACCAGTAACATCTAAGGTATTTCCTGAAATCTAAAAATGGAATTGCCTTTAAACATTTTCTTTTTCCACTGATAATGATCTTATTGACAAAGGTTGTCGATAAGACTGGTTTATAAACACGGAGGGAAAAGTAGGCTGTGCGGGCCTCAACCTGCCTTGCGCTGTGGCCATGCTGACTGTGGATTCCTGGTACCGGCTCTGGGATGCGCGCCCAGTGCTGAGTCCCTCCTCCCTACCTGGTAACTCTTTTCATACTCCTGTTGAATCTGATACTCTTCTTGCTTCAGCATTTCTGTCATTCGGGTTCCCTTGAGGCTATTATCATATTCCTCCTTCAGCTGGATTTTCTCTTGTCTGCCCTGGGATAATGTGACAGGAAATCAGATCAGCCCCTGGGAGGCATGCACAAATGGGCCCCTCTCCCTGGGATTGGCCTCCAGCCCTCCAGGGCTTCTGTGTCTGCTCCTGGAACAGCATTGGTCTGGTGGTGGCTCCAAACCCACCAGCTCCATCACTGTGAGCTGGACTCCCTGAGATTCTAGAATACCTGGGCTTAAGCCACCTTCACAAACTGAAAAACCAAAAACTCCCCAAGCCAGCTGCACAATTCTACCTTTGATTTCAAGTTACTCTGGGAAAGCTCCCCAGGCTGACCCAGTGCACACACACCTCTTCCTGTGCTTTAGTGATTTTTCTGTAATGATGAAGCCAGTGAGCCAGGTACTCTATGGGGTCACTGGGCCGAACCTTCGCCACCTCTGCCAGTGCCTGGGTAAGGCAATTCCCAAAGCACCTCTTCAGATAGTCGGTTTCCATCCTGAGGGCTTGGGACACATAAAAAGAGTCACATTATTTTTTAAAATAGACACATTCTAACCAATAAGAATTCATTTCAGGATAAATATGAGATGTTTCTGGATCCCACCCTTCCCCAAAGAATCAATAAATACATACGTGCCAATAGCTCTTACATTGGAATGGCCTTTTTCCTAAAGTCCTAGGTCAGATAGTAGGTGCTGGGGTGTTCAGGTATGACAAGAACTTGATTGATGGTTAAGGGTGGCTAAGGCCTTTCCACTTACCCACATGTCTACCCTTGCATTGAGAGGAAATAACTGAGCAGAAATGGGTCCCCACAGGGGTTCTGAGCACCCAGCAAGCTGTGCTATTATGAGGTTGGAAGTAACCTATGACATAATAAGACAGGCTTATTTATTTCACCAGGGATCACGGAGGAGCAGGAGGGGAATGCCAGGCACTGTAGCTACTGCTGCCAGCACTAACACAGTGTTCCACTCTCTATTTTAGGCAAGAAACTGCTTTAGGTTGAGTTGGTGCCCCTGGATTCACTAATTTCAAGAGCTGAGGCAATATAGCCTGAGTTGGGCCACAGATAGGAGTGGTCCTGGGATGCAGCAGCACAAACGCAGACTTTGGGGTTGGACAGACCACATTCCTGTCCTGCTTCTGCCATTTATTGGCTGTGTGGTCTTCAGCAAGTCACCAGCCTCTGTGATCCTTGGTTTTCTCATCTGAAAAACAGAGTAACAAAGGCATGTGCCTCCTAACTGTGAGATAATCCTATATAATAAAAGGCTAATATGAAAATAGACCAAACGGCAGAACGACCGGTTGCTATGACGTGCACTGACCACCAGAGGGCAGACGCTCAATGCAGGGGCTGCCCCCTGGTGGTCAGTGCACTCCCATAGGGGGAGTGCCACTCAGCCAGAAGCCGGGCTCACAGCTGACAAGTGCAACAGACTGCAAGAGGGCTCCAGGACTATAAGAGGACGCAGGCTGGGCTGAGGGACCACCCCCCTGCCAAGTGCATGCATTTCATGCACCAGGCCTCTAGTAAATACATATAAAGCACTAAGCCTGGAACATAGTGTTTAATAAGTACTAGCTATTGCCATGGAAATTTGTGGTATGAAATGGCCTAACACCTGGCCTATTTCTGACCAACTGCATATTCCTCAAGTTTATGTATTTTAACTCCAAAAGAGTTACTAATGAAGTGACTAATGAAGGCTGAGGTCCAGTGTTAACATTTTCTGGAGACACTTCTCAGTTTAAAGAAGGAAAGGTAGATAGATTCATAGATATGAACATAGAAAAAATATATATTTCATAGCTCTTCTCACTGCAAAGTCTAGAGGCAAAACCACCACAGTGGCAATGAGCACACTGAGCATTCTGAACTTGTCTTTAAATGGCTGTCACCGCTTAAAAGGAATCAGGGATCCTTGGAGAAATGGCTAATTCCAAGGTCAAGGCAGCAAAAGTCCCATAAGCCTGGAATATTTTGTTGACCCAGAAAGAAAATATTGAAAAATGGCTGGGGACACAAGAACCAGCGTGAAGGGGCTGCTACTGGCCAAATCTGAGGAAATTTAATAATCAAAATACATAATGACTGTAATGGATTACAACTAACTGAGTAAAATAAGGATCCATGAGTCCATATAAAAGTAAATAATTAAGTGAATGGGAGAGACAGCATATAAATACCAACTAATAAGTGTGGAAAAAATAATGGAGCTTTAAATAATCACCATTTTATAACCATCATAGTATAACTGAATCAAGCCAGAATCATCAATGAATAATAAAACTCAGTGACTATTTGAAAGAGAACAGGATATTTATATAGTCTCAAAGTTTCTCCCTACACATTATAGACTAAGTCCAAAGGGAAACAGAAACTTTACAATGATAAAACCTGGCCAGCAAAACCTTAACCAAAATATCAAAATAAACATCACCAATAAGGAACAGTGACAGCCCATGTCTCCTGATGTGATACACTTCTCAGTGGTACATATTACATTTCTGTGGATTCCTGCCCCAAAGGCAAAACTTGAATCTGATCGAGGAAACATTAAACTAAGCCAAATTAAGCTAGACTATAACCGACTTGAACTCTTAAAAATGCCAACGTCATGAAAGGCAAGAAAGGGATGAGGAACCATTCCAGATCAAAGGAGCCTAAACAGGCATAACAACAAGTACATGCTCCTGAATTGGATCTGGACCAGAAATAATTTTCTATAAAGGACATTGTTAGGAAAATTGGGTAAACGAATGTAAATTGTAGCTTACATAACAGAATTACATCAAGGTCAAATTTCCTGGTTTTGGTAGTTGAAATATGAGTAAGAAAATGTCCTTGATCTTAGGAAATACACAGCATGGTAAGGCTGAATAACAGCTCCCAAAGAGGTCCAAGTCCTAATGCCTGAAACCTATGAAATATGTTACCTTATATGGCAAGGACTTTGCAGATATGATTAAATTGAGGACTTTGATTTGGGGAGATTATCTGGACCAGTGGTTGGGAAACTGCAGCTGCCCCGGTTTGCCGCTCTGTTGACTAATGAGTTTGCCGACCGCTGATCTGGACTATCCAGGTAGACACAATGTACTCACAGGGCCTTTATAAGAGGGACACAGTAAGGTCAGACAGAGATGTGATGATGGAAGTAGAGGGAGAACAGGTGATGTGACCCAGCCCCATGAGCCAAGAAATGTGGGCTGTCTCCAGAAGCAGGAGAAGGCAAGGAAATGGATTCTCTTTTATTTTTTATTTATTTTATTTTATTTTATTTTATTTTAATAAATCTTTATTCAGATTATTACAATTGTTTCTCCTTTTTCCCCCCATAGCTCCCCTCCACCCAGTTCCCACCCCACCTTCTGCCCTTACCTCCCCATCACTGTCCTCATCCATAGGTGTATGATTTTTGTCCAGTCTCTTCATGAACCCCCCATATCCCTTTCCCCCTGAGAATTATCAGTCCACTCCCTTTCTATGCCCCTGATTCTATTATATTCACCAGATTATTCTGTTCCTCAGGTTTTTAATTCACTTGATTTTTAGGTTCACTTGTTGAGAGATATGTATTTGTTGTTCATAATTTTTATCTTTACTTTTTTCTTCTTCCTCTTCTTTAAGAATACCTTTCAGCATTTCATATAATACTGGTTTGGTGGTGATGAACTCCTTCAGCTTTTTCTTATCTGTGAAGCTCTTTATCTGCCCTTCAATTCTGAATGATAGCTTTGCTGGGTAGAGTAATCTTGGTTGTAGGTTCTTGCTATTCATCACATTGAAAATTTCTTGCCACTCCTGTCTGGCCTGCATAGTTTCTGTTGAGAAATCAGCTGACAGTCGTATGGGTGCTCCCTTGTAGGTAACTAACTGTTTTTCTCTTGCTGCTTTTAATATTCTCTCTTTGTCTTTTGCTCTTGGCATTTTAATTATGATGTGTCTTGGTGTGGTCCTCTTTGGATTCCTTTTGTTTGGGGTTCTGTGGGCTTCCTGGACTTGTAAGTCTATTTCTTTCACCAGGTGGGGGAAGTTTTTGGTCATTATTTCTTCAAATAGGTTTTCAGTATCTTGCTCTCTCTCTTCTTCTGGCACCCCCATAATTCTGATGTTGTACGCTTGAAGTTGTCCCAGAGTCTTCTTACACTATCTTCAACTTTTTGGATTTTTTTTTTTTTTTTTTGCTTTTTGCTTTTTCGGTTGAGTGTTTTTTGCTTCTTTGTATTTCAATTCTTTGACTTGATTTTTGTGTTCCTCTTGTCTGTTTTTGGGTCTCTGTATAATCTTTTTTATTTCAGTCAGTGTATGTTTAATTTCTAGTTGGTCCTTTTTCATATCTTCGAGGGTCTCGTTATATTTATCGGCCTTTTCTAGGCTATTCTTAAAAAGCCTTATAACCGTGGTTTTGAATTCTATATCCAGTCGTTTGTTTTCCTCCATTTCTTTCATTTGTGATCTGATTCTTTGACGCCACATTTTCACTGCTTCCCTGAGTTGGTAAGGTAGATTTGTGTGCTAGGTTTCCAATATGGCCCAGTGGGTCTGCCTCCTCAGTTAACCTGAGGTGGACACTCTTGGTGCACCCCTTTGTGGACTGTGTGTACAGCCTTGTTGTAATTAAGTCTTTATTGTTGTTGGTATCACTGGGAAGAATTGACCTCCAGGCCAGTTGGCTGTAAGGATCAGCTGTGTCTATGCTGGGAGAAGTTTGGTGCTGGAGACAGCCTTATAGGATTAGACTTGCCAAATTGCAATAGCCTCTATGCTCAGCTTGGATGGGGTGGAGTCTCAGTCTTAGCTTCCCATCAGCCTTGCCCTTGCGCGCACGTGCGCGCCTTCAGACCTCTGCCTTCCCGGCTCCCGAGTCTCCGCCCGAGAGTCCAGACTCCCCCCACAAGAGCGTGGGTCCCCAGGGGCTCGCCTGGAACTGGGGTTCACTGCAGTCAGAACTGGGGCTCAGTGCAGTCAGGAGCCTCTGACTCCCTTCCACTAGGGAAAGCCTGTGGCAATCTCCGCAGCCTTTGTGCGCACTGGCACGTGTGCGCCTTCAGACCTCCGCCTTCCCTGGCTCCTGAGTCTCCGCCCGAGAGTCCAGACTCCCCCCACAAGAGCATGGGTCCCCAGGGGCTCGCCCGGAACTGGGGTTCAGTGCAGTCAGAACTGGGGTTCAGTGCGGTCGGGGGCTTCCTTCCCCCTTCCACCAGAGAAAGTCAGCCAGGCTCTCAGCCGCCCTTCCTCTCTGGCGCACAAAGACCCTTTGCCATACCTCCAATTCTCTGTGAGCTTTTCTCTTTCCTTCTAGTTGTAGAATTTTCACTCAGCCAGCTTTCCTGTGGTTCTGGATGGTGTCCGTTCTGTCTTTTAGTTGTAGTTTTGAAATTGTTGTGCGAGGCAGCAGTTTAGGTGCTTACCTATGCCACCATCTTGGTTTCTCCCTGGATTCTCTTTTAGAGCCTCCCTGTTTTTAGCCCTGTGAGACTCATTTTGGATTTCTGACTTTCAAAAACTGTAAAATAATAAATGTGTGTTTGAAGCCACTAAGTTTGGGGTATTCAGAATGCGTCACCCCAAGATGTGCCTCTGTGATATGTGTTGTGGAGCGAGCGTGAATGAACGACCACTGGAGTCCAGACCAAATTAAAATTTAGGGAGCCTTTAATAGCCGGCCGGCAACTGCTCTCTCTCCACGCAGGGGGTCCAGAGAGCAGCCCCAACCCTTTGTGCAGGACCACTTTTAGGCACATTAACCACATCCTCTTTTTGCAGAACAAGTAACCCAAGACAAAACAGTTTTTCCTAAGCAACATCAGGATCATGCCATTGACGACCATGTTATTTACAGGGTCATCCTGTTCTTCAGAAAGCTGACAGTGATCTATGAAAGAAGGCCTACATGCTGGGAAGGGGCCATGAGACTGTATCTCAAGGCCTGGCCTGGTGTCAGCAGTGACAACTCTATCTGGGGCATAGTCCACGGTCTCTCTGGAATGGGCAAAAATTCCCACTCTCCAACATTCCCCACTGGTTTTATGTACATGAGTCAAATCATTGACTCTTTTGGGTCATTGTTGGCCAGGGAGTTATATTTACCTATGAGGACTATAAGCTTGATAGAATTAATTATCTGCTGAATAAAGTCAGTGGGCCTGTTTATAAGGTAAGGGCCCAGAATGAGGGCCAGGACTAATCTTTAGAGGGTCCAAAAAGTCCTGGACTCTCTGTTTTGCCTGGGCTGTCTTAAGCCAGGTGTGATGAAGCCATGTCGGGATCCCGTCGACATTGACTGCTGCGGGGGTGGTCCTTTCCAGGTAGGAGTCAGTCCTTGTGTGGCAAATTTCTATACCCAAACAGAGTCACCAGGGTGGAAGGATGGACTGTAAAAACTTGAGTAAAGATTGGTTATGGATTTCAGCTTTTCTAGATTGGGTTTCTATGTAAGCTGGTGAGGTGGTTAGGTCAGGGTTTGGAAGAGTCACTAGAATCTGTAGAGGCCCCACTGGTTTTAGGGCAGCCTCCCGGGCTGCTTCATCTGCAGCCTTGTTCCCTCTTGCTTATAGGGAGTCCTCTTGTCTCACATAGGTAGAGATGGAAAGACTTAGTTACATCTGGTAGTGCAAGTTGGCCCATCGTCCTTGCTCTGCTCATATCTGTCTAACTGCCTAATATATTACCTCAAGGATACTGGCTTTGAATTCTTTTAGGGAAAATGGATGTTGAATTTCTTCTGTAGCTGCTTCGTGCTGAGGAGGGGTGGAGTTTTCTCTCAGAGTCAAGGGATCCTTGCTGTCTGAGGGACAATGAGGCCTGGGCACAGAAGGAGGTGGGCTTGTGACCTGGCGGAGACAAACTGTAATAAATGGTCTGGTGGAAGGGAAAGAAAACCTTTCAGTTTTAATAACTTCTACTGAAATAGAATTTTTCTCCTCAAAATTACCCCCATGTTTATCAAAAGAGCCAAATCAAGACTAATTTATCTATTGTATTTAATTTGGCCTGATTGTTTGCATAAACATAACAAGAATGGTAACTGACTACCTTTTCCGGAATTTCATGATTGAATCTTAATATGCCTCGTAGGGCCAGGAAGCCAAGCCATCCAGCTGCCGTCAGGCCTGCCTGTAGTATCTGCTGAGTTAGGTGAATCCTCACCTGTAGTGGCTCTACCCGGGCCCATGCCCTAGGCTTCAAGGCCCATCTCAGCCCTCCTACTCGTCGTGGCTCAGTGCGTGGGGGTCACGCAGGGACGCAGAGGCACCCTTATTGCTCCCCTTCTACTCTGACCAACCGCCAGTGATGATAGGGTATGGGCCTGATGCTCCAGCACCAGCTAGTTTCAGGGCTACCAAGCAGGATACCAGACTTTCTCCATGGCACTCTTATTGGCTTCAAGTCTTCAGAGTTCAGGCAGGGCTCTTTAAAACATGATACTCCAGTCAAAGTTTCTGGTTAATAAAACCACTATTGAAAACCAGTCTTATTGAATTTATGCAAAGAAATGTATTGCCATGATTTATTAAGCATTGCCAAATTTCGGAGAAATTATATGAGGAGAAAAATATACCAACCTGCTTTAAGATCTTCTGATTTTCCTTGTCAGTCCTTTCTATGGATTCTTCAGAGTAATATAACTGTCTTCAAATGACAAGGAGAAATTCAAAATGTGTCTATATTTAAGTAGACAATAATAGCTGTCCTTGTAGTAGGGTTCCCCCTACTTGACTTGTCCTTAAAACTTCATATGGTCTCTGGGAGGGGTGACATGCCCTCTGAGAAAGGACTAAGAGAGCTTTATTGCTTTACAGGGTCTCACATGTCACAGGACCTCACAGGGTCTGTAATTCCTGTAACAAAGGGCTGGTACTCACCACTTCCCTCTGTTCCAAACAGGCCTTCCCCAGTTTCCTAAAGTTGAGGTTTGTGCCACACCTGACATGGGCATGGTCACACAGGCCTGCAAGACAGTATACAGGCTGCCAACTGTCTTTTAATAGAGACCAAAACCAGATGGGTATTTTCCTTTCCCATTTGGGCACCTGCCCTTTTGGTAACTGTATTCAAATCTGTAAGGTTAATGCAATATTATTGACACAATGAAGTACAATACTGGCACTGTGGCCACCTTAGGTAGCCAAATCTTCTGCTACCATATATGACACATGGTAGGGCTATACAAATATCTTAGGGAGGTGACTAAGGTCTATTCTTGACCTTCTCACACAAAGCAAAATTGTCCTTGTCTTTCTGGAGTCATGTCCATGAAGACGCAGGCATCATCTAAGTCTATTATACAGTTTTCTGCAGGCCACTGTCAGGGCTGGGCATGGTGGCCAGTTCTTCTTTCTAGTCACAAACACAGCCTGTCTAATTTCCCTAAAATTTATTCTGGCACCGGAGAAAGTTGTTTTGCTGTAAACAGGCAGCTTAACCCCTACATAACTGGGCTTGGACATCTGCCTAGAAAGCTGTAATTTATAAGTTTAACATGTGGCCTTAGGTCCTTCCAACCCAACAGGGTCTCTGCCAGTGCTCAGTCAGACTCCTCCTCTCTTAGAAAATCTCAAAGTCCTGAAGGCTCCCCTGTCCAGGGAGAGTGCCTTTCCTTTGCTCTTTGACTTTTAAGCTGCCAGTCCAAAACAGCCGGAGTTGCAGTTAGAAACAGCTTTGCATATTGCAAAGCGCTTCTGTGGCAGTGGCTTGGGTATTAGGCCCCTTGTCTTCCCACCAGTCCCCTTTGTGACAGAGCAGCGACCAGGCCTCTCCCAAGAGGGTGCACTGGAAGGGGATCTTAGCCCCTCCTCTTCTAGCAGCAACAGGTACTGAACCCTTTCAGTACATTTGCAAACAGGGAGCTTCCACTAGCTCTATCTGCTGCTTTCACAGATCCCGGGCCTGCTGCTCTATTTCCTGGGGCTGCAGGAAGGCTAGTAGCAGTCACTGGATTCTGGTTTAACTGCTACAGCCAGCAAGCCAAAGGCCTAAGTCTTGCATTGCTTATTGTAAAACACTCATTACTCACTGGGCAGCGGCGGGGCAGCTCTAGTGTCAGGTAAATGTCTGCTGTCCCCCGCTTTTCTCACTGCTGCTGCTTCTTCCAGGGCCACTGCAGGCAGCTCAGGCATCCAGCCCCCCTCACCCCCTTCTTTCACCTGGCTCTTGGGGTTTGAGTCTGCCTAGCACCCAGTTTTAAATCACCAGGGCGCCTGTGGACTTCAGCTCCATTTTTCCTCCGCTTGGCTCCTGGGAGCCTAGTTGTTGTTTTTTCTTAGAAACCTCAATCCTTTAATGATTATTAAAAGTGAACAGTTAGCATTTTTAGATTAATTTTTATGAACACATTTAAAATGTACTTTTTCAAGAAAATATAACTAGACCTTCAGTGATAAAACCAAGAGTAGGTAAAAATATTTCTTTTTGAGAGACAGAGATTTTTAAAACTTAAACTAGTTGTCAGCCTTAAAGATATTATATCTTAAAGTTCCTTTGCTGAATATTCCACCACCACCCAAGAAGTAATAAAACGGGGCAGAGGAAGATCCACTGTGTTTTGCAAAAAAACCTTGAGTCTAGCATAGTTCAGATAAGTAAGAAACCAAGGATGCCAGCAGAGTGGGTTGTAACCTATCTCTCCGTGCTCTCCCCACCGACGCGCGCCCCACCCCCCCCCCCCCCCCCCGTTTCTGCATTAACCATTTACTCTGTCCTTAGCAGGGGAATTAAGGCAAGCGGTCTGAGATCCTGTATAACCAGGCTTTTTACATTTAAGGATACTTTTTTCTTTCTGTAACCATTATTTTCCCTCATAGATTTTTACACTAAGCCCCTAGTCTCCTAGAGGATCTTAAATCCTCCTCCTTACTACTCTTGATTTCTCCGACCATCCAAAAGAGATAAGAAAGCCATAAACAAAAGTTTTTTTGCTCTTTGAAATGTCACAAATTTATACCTTCAAATAAACCCTAGGACTTTAAAATTTCAATTTAATACAACAAATTCACAAATCAGAGCAAACTGAAACCCTTACTTATACAAACATAGACAGAAATTTTTATTAGCTAAGTGGGCTGATTCCCTCTCTGATGGAGAGCAAAAGACTGAGAAAAAGGCGTCTCAGCAGCTGCTAAAAACTTTTGCATTCCGTCATAGCAGGTCCACCCTATCTTTAAACAAATTAGACAATAGAGGAGATAACAAATACTCTCATGTGTATAGCTAGACAGCACAAAGTAGCTTTCACTTCACACAGACTCTCACACTTACATTTATACACCAGACAGTCTGAGTTTTTGACTTCTGGGGAGGTGATCAAGCTCCCCTTTCCACTCACTGGGATATGGGAAAGTTGGCCATTCCTGCTCACAAAATTTCTGTAAATCAAAAGTATTAATGGAGGCTCCGTAATCATCTGCTCGCTGCTTGAATTCCTGAAAATTTTTCAAAAAACATTGCAGGGGAGTACAGACAGAAGAACATGAAGCAGACTGACCCATTCTAATGATAGAGACAATTAGACCACAATAACACAGAATAACAAAGACAATGACAACCAACTGAGGATCGCCGGGCACTGTCATGCGCCAGGACTGGTCTAGGAAGTAGCGCTGCGTCCAGCCTTCCAGAGACCCTAGATGGGCGCCCACAGAACCAGAAATAAGTTTCTTACTGGTAAGAACCAGATCCAGGCAGCTCCGATCAGAGTCAGTCAGGAAATTTAGCAGGCTGGGTTTCCGACCTCTACCAGTTCCGGGGCTGAGGAATGTCTCTCAGAGATCTTCCCCTAGGTCGGAGAGTCCGGGGACCCCAGTGGGCTCCAGTCACAGGACCAGGCAAAGGCTGGTTATCTCACGGGGGCCTCCAAATGTTGTGGAGCAAATGCGAGTGAACGACCACTGGAGTCCAGACCAAATTAAAATTTAGGGAGCCTTTAATAGCCGGCCGGCAACTGCTCTCTCTCCACGCAGGGAGTCCAGAGAGCAGCCCCAACCCTTTGTGCAGGACCACTTTTAGGCACATTAACCACATCCTCTTTTTGCAGAACAAGTAACCCAAGACAAAACAGTCTTTCCTAAGCAACGTCAGGATCATGCCATTGACGACCATGTTATTTACAGAGTCATACTGTTCTTCAGAAAGCTGACAGTGATCTATGAAAGAAGGCCTATGTGCTGGGAAGGGGCCATGAGACTGTATCTCAAGGCCTGGCCTGGTGTCAGCACTGACAACTCTATCTGGGGCATAGTCCATGGTCTACTGGAATGGGCAAAAATTCCCACTCTCCAACAATGTGCAGATTGTTTTGAGCTAACGGCAACCAAGACCATTCGGGATCCAGAGAAGCTTCTTCACCCTCCCCCTGTGGTAGGCAGTTAAACATGAGCAGAGCAAGCATGAAGGGACAGGTAGAGAAGGTCGCAAGGGTGGAAAGCCCCAGGTGCCTAGCAGTGGACAATTGTAGGGTGGGACCTCATTCCCAGGGTGGCCATTCCTCCCCTAGCAGATCACTTGGTCATGCAGTTTGGACTCCCTGACCTTTCTTCCCTAGAGATTACATCTGGACCTCAGTTCAATTTCAGCTCCAGGCCCAGAAAAGCAGCAAAACCAGAAAAGCAATGCTGACCTCAGGACCAGCTGCATTAACTAATGACCCCCACCCTGGCACCAACCTATCAGTGGAGACCACTGCCCTGAAAGGACACACCTGGAAAGCTGATGAATATTCTATTGTGATTCTCCCCTGGGACCTCACCTACCTGTTAGGGCAGCGACCAGTACTTTCCCTCCAGGGAGCACACCCACACTATTTCCCTCCCCCACCTCTTCCCCCAGGTGAGTTACCATTACCTTCCTTACTCCCAAGCTCCAAGGGCCCTTCTTTTGCCTCCGCAACTTGTTTCCTGAGCCCATTTGTTCTAGCACTCACTTCTTCCACCTCTGATTTTTCCCCCTACCCTCCCCATGCCTGCCCTCCTGTGATTTTCTAAATAAATGTTCTCTTATAGTTTGAGTCTTGGCTCTGAATTCTTTCCTAGCCAGAACTCAAGTACCAAGCTTGCTGAACTGAGGTCCAGTCTGACCTCACCAGTCTAATACCTGGTGCCATTCTCCTCACCACCAACTACCTAGAACCATGGTTGGCAAACTGCGGCTCGCGAGCCACATGCGGCTCTTTGGCCCCTTGAGTGTGGCTCTTCCACAAAATACCACGGCCTGGGCGAGTCTATTTTGAAGAAGTGGCGTTAGAAGAAGTTTAAGTTTAAAAAATTTGGCTCTCAAAAGAAATTTCAATCGTTGTACTGTTGATATTTGGCTCTGTTGACTAATGAGTTTGCCGACCACTGACCTAGAAGAACAGTTTGCCGACCACTGACCTAGAAGAATTTAGATTAGGGGCTTTGCCCACAAGAAGACATTATGAGAGATAACATTTTTTTGACCTATGCAGAAGACAGGGAAAACTTCGAATTACTGAACATCTGATCTTCTTAGTGTCCTGTAATGACCTACCTCTCCTCTCAAGTCCCATGGTGGTCATATATACCTCATTCTCCCCATTCTGTCTTTGAACCTCTCATGTATGAGGGGTCTCTAACTCTCTCATATGTGCAGAGTTCCCATACATATGTATGTAATTAAAGTTGGTCATTTACTTTTGTTAATCTGTTTCATGTCTAATTAATTATTAGACCAGCTGACAGAACCTTAAGAATAAAGTTTCTTCTTCTTTCACAGAGGTAGTGGTGGAGGGTGGGGATGAGGGTATGGGTTGTCTCCTTCTGACACCCGTGGCCCATCTTAACCAATGCACCTGGATAAACTACCTTCTACAGTCTACTCCCTGTCTACTCCAGGGTGGTTCATGATCAGCAGCACAGTATCACCTGGGGACTTGTTGAAATGCAGATTTTTCAAGTCCCACCCCAGGCCTATAGATTCAGTCTACAGTTTAACAAAATTCTCAGTGATTTGCAGTTACCGATCTACGTTGTCTTTATCACTGTAGAACAGCCCTTCTCAGAGGGTAGAACCACCAATTTTGCATTCCCAAGAAGTCTCTCCACTCCCAGTACCTGGTGGCTGCCACATTGTCTGTATGGCAAACCCTTTCTGAAAACATCTACACCTAAGCGCACATTTTCATCAATGATCTCAGTGAAATATTGTTGACCTGACAGTTCTCAAGACTTGCCACAGTAACAGAACCACAATGTGAGACTTGGAGAGGAAGGTGGCAAAGGGATGCCTTGTACAGCCCACTCCACACTAACTCAGGGCCCAATCACGCAGGGGGAGGGGGCTATTTTCAGAGTTTCCCAGAGCTGCTGGTTCTCCCAGTTCATGGCCTTGCACTCAGTAGGCTGGGCAATAAGCGTGGAGATGGTTTTTGTTCACACTCTATTCCCAATGCTAGGCACACAGTAGGTGCTCAGTAAATATATGCTGACTCAATCAGCTAGGACTCAGATGCTTGTGAGCCCAAGCAAGAGCTCCTGCTCCCTTCCACCTGTCAGTGCACACTCGGGCACTTATTAATTACCTCTGCCAACCTTTAGTGAGGTTTCTCCTGCACAGCACTACCCGCACACGAGAAATTCTAGCTGAGTCAGAGAGACTACTATGGCTTCCGGGGGTGAGGGCACCTGAGCTGGTTCTGAAAGGAACTAAGCAGAAGTTGCCAGCAGGTGCAAAGATGCGAAGTCGTGAAAATGCAGGACCATTGAGCTTGTAGCGATTGTCTCCTCTGGCCAGGTGTCCTGGGGCCGGGGAAGGGGGTAGGCTGTCTCCTGCCTTTCATACACAGGTAGCCTCTCGAGACCCTCCCCATGAGTCCTCTGCCCCTTTCTCTCTCCCACTGCGCGCGGGCCTCCCCACCCCGTCTTTCCTCTCTGGGGCAGCCGGGTCCTCTCAGTAGCAAGTCTCTGCTCCACCCTCGCGCCCCCTCCTCTTGGCCGCGCACCCCCGATCCCCGACCCCCGACCCCCGACCCCCGACCCCCGACCCACAACGCATTCTGTTCACCCAGCAGTGCTTCGTTTCTTGTTTGCGTTGCGCCTTCTTCGCCCCAAAGCGCTTTCGCTTGTTGCCTAGCGACGGGACGCGACCTGGGGACCCACGTGGGCGAGAGCTGCTGAGTGCGCAGGAGAGTGCAGGCGCAGTGGGTGCCTAGTGCTCCGCGGGGTCGGCTGCAGCGGCGGTTTGGGCGTGGACCTGGGAGTGGTGTTTCCCGCGACGCCCAGGCGAGCCCAGCGGGGTTAGTTCAGCGCCCAGGGCTCGGCGGCCACCTCTGGGGCGGGCTCCCGTCTCCTCCTCCGCAGCGAGGAGCGGCCGGGCCCGGTGGAGGCGGGGACGCTTCGGCCGACCCCGTCGGCAAAGGACCCCGAGCGCCCCGATCCAGGTTGCCTGATGAATACGGGACTCCCAGTTAAACTTGCATGTCAGAGAAATAAGGAATAACCTTTTAGTACAAGTAGAGCATAATAAACTCCAGTCCTTGTTTATCTGAAATTCAAATTTAACTGGGCATCTGTGTTTTTATTCGCTAAATCTGACGACCTACCCGAATCCCCTCCTTTCCCACTCAGCTGACTGGCTTCCCCCTGGCGCGGGCGAGGTACCTTTTTCTGTTTCTTGTACAACTTCTCCTGGCTCGACGCGGCTGGTTCTGTGGGAAGGGGCTTTCTTATATAAAAAATAACTTAAAACAGCCTTCGTAAGATGGGTATTATCGCGATTTCAGGGACAGGAAACATGTCGAGGACGTAAGGAGGCTCACCTGGGTCCTCTCCTAATGCGATGCGCCCTTCAATATGAGACTGACCCTCAACGGGGCGCCGCTCTTGAGCCAGAGGTTTTCCCCATTAGGGTCCCCGGCCCCCTTCCTGTGTATTATCTTTATGGAGCAGCAGCAAGAATCCGTACCCCCCCTCCCCCTTTATTTGATCTTACTCCACTTCAAATGATACTGAGATGTCAATGTAGTTATTTTTGTTTTTAGAGTATATCCCATTGAAGGAATACAGTGAAGATACCGTGTTCCAAATTCAGTTGTGATAATTCTTTTCTCTGTGTGGTTAAGACACCAATGTCAGTCAGAGTTTTATTTTTTTTTTTTACTCCATTGACCTACACACGCATACTCATTCTTTCCCCCACTGCGGTTGCTAATACAAAAAATGGCATACACTTTCTCCACCTTGTTTTTCTTTTCTTTTCACACCGTGTCCTAGAGATCACTCCCTGTCTTAAAGACCTTCCTCCTTTCCTTTTAGTCACCCATTGCGTTGCTAATCTCACCAATCCCTTGATGATTACCTTTGGATGGGATTCCAGTTTGGGCATTATAAGTACTGGTGCAAAATAACCATGTGCATATTTGACTTCATCTTTTTGTAAGCTAGGATTCCAGAAGTGAGACTGGATGGGCAAAGGGTAAATACATGTGTAACTTTGTAGATGTTGCCAAATTCCTCTTCTTAGGGATTATACCATTTTGTACTCTCACCACCATAGTGTGAGGGAGAGCAGTATTGGGGTCTACGGACCAATATCAGGAGGTCATTTTTTTTAAAAAATTAAGTATAGTTGAAATACAATATTATATTAACTCCACATGTATGATAGAGTAACTCAGCATTTATATACCTTGCACTGTGATCAACACACTAAGTCTAGTAAACATCGGTCATGGTGCAAAGTTATCACAATATTATTGACTATGTTTCCACCTTTTTCATCTGTCCCTCCTACTCTCATCTGGTAACCATCAGTTTGATCTCTGTTTCTATGAGTCTGTTTTTGTTTTGTTTTTTAGATTCCACATGTAAGTGAAACCATATGAAATTTGTTTTTCTCTGTCTGAACTTCACTTATCATTATACCCTCTAGTAATTTGAAAACATTTTTGCAAAATGTTAGGTGCATTTGTCCAGGGACAGATCTAGACACATGGCATTCTACCTGCTATAATACTCATGCCTGACATATAGTAGGTACTCAGTATCTGTATGTATAGATATAGATATAGATATAGATAACTATAGATGTATATATCTATGTATATAGATAAATATAGATATGCCAGATGGGAGGGGTTGAAGGAATCCAGAAGTACAAATTAGTAATTACAAAATAGTCACAGGAGTGCAAAGTACATCATGGGGAGTACAGTCAATAATATTTAATAACTATGTATGGTGCCAGATGGGTACTAGAGTCACTGGGGGATCACTTTGTAAATTATATAATTGTCTAACCATTATGCAGTACACCTGAAACTAATATAAAATAATACTGAAGGTCAACTATAATTGAAAAATAATATTTTATATATATCTAGCAGAGTCTGGATTCCATAAGGATAATTTGAGGGTGATCAGTTTTTTCATAGCATCTGAGCTATAATGGTTGCTACATTTCTTTCTTTTAAAAGTATCTGGTTTAAGGTTATTCCTGTCCATCTTCATAACTGATAGACTGGGAGAGCAGAGAACTCATTCTTCTGCCACAATGGAGAACCAGCTGTGTCAGCCTGTGATTCAAACACTCCTGCAGGAACTGGAGGAGCTTGTCATTTGATGGGAGGACAGGCACATGTACATACAGACAATTCTCCGTGTGACAAGTGCCATGTGATCTGCTTGGGGAAGGAGGAATGTCTGTGCATTGCTGGGAAAGCTCAGGGAAAGAGAGATGATCTATATCTTGCAGGTGAGGAGATACTTTCCAAGCTGAGGGACAGGGAGGCATCGTCGTGTACAAAAGTCGTGGAGATGGAAATGTGCAGGATGTGATCAGCAGAATGGCAGGATGTTCAATGTAGCTAGAGCCCAGGGTATGTTGGAGCAGAAGAGTTGTCTGGAGACGAGCTTTGAAAGTGTCAGGAGCCTCATATGGTATTCTTTGAAAGTTTAATTTATTTTTATTCTTTGGACTTGGCGATTCATGAACTCTTTTTTTTTTTGAGGTGGACTGTTGTGATGTTTTCTAAAAATGATTCCCATGGCTTGGGAGGAACATGTTAGTACAGACATTGGGGTCACGACTCTGGAATCAGGAGTTGGGTATGAATCCCACCTCTCCCATGTGCCACCTGTGTGATCCTAGACTGTTCACTCTGCTTTTGTGCCTGGGATTCCTCATCTGAAAAATGACATCCATTTTTCAGGTATGTTGTGAGGATTAGGTGAGACATGCATTGTGTGGCATATAGTCCTCTCACAATCAATAATAACAGTATCCCTCTTCTGCTCTTGGACTTGAGGGCTCTTCTGGATTTTGAAACTATTTTAGTTGTAGTGACTTCTGTGGAGTCTTTTTTTGGAAACCATTAGAAGGTTCCAGGGGCCAGCTTGCTTGTGTCCTCATGATGTGAGGTGCCCATGACTGGTGACAGAATGTAATGCTTTGTTGGCCTCACTGGACTCTACTTTTATTGTGCCTTAATTGAAAATTTCATGCATTAATGCAAAAACATCTTTTAGAAGTTCGGAGTTAGAAATGGAGTCAACATATCTTCAAAAGCACCTTGGGAAATGTCTAACTCAAGGTCTTGCAGAAGTGGCAAAACATCGCCCAGTGGATCCGATAGAATATCTAGCATTGTGGATTTATAAGTATAAGGAAAATGTGACCATGGAGGAACTGGTAAGCATGGATCTTCTTTTAGAAATGTAGAAGAGTAAAATGATTGGTCCCATTCGTCTGCTTTCTAAAAGAGTTCATTATTATTGTTTTCTATTATAAAAATAGTGTGTTTAGTTCACAAAAACTTGGACAACATGAAAAGTAGAAAGAAGAAAATTCCCAAAGAAGACCACTATTTATATTTTTAAGTATTTCTTCTAGTCTTTTTTCTAAACATTTGTCTATAGATTATTGTACACAATTATGATCATACTCAATGTATAATTTTAATTCTGTGCTCGTTATTCAAATAAAACACATATTTTCCCAAATTATTATACAGTTTTCAAATAGACTATACTTTACTTAATCCTTTCCCAACTGTTGGTGATTAAGATACTTCCCAAATTGTTTTTGCAAGTTGTGTTAATTAGTCATGTGATGCTGTTTTTAAACAATGCTAGAGACAAAAGGAAATAGCCGACCTGAAGCATGAAAGAGAACTAGCCCGGCTGGAGCAGGAGCGGCTGGAGAGGCTCAAAGCAGAGGAGCTCATGTTTCAGCAGGTGAGTCAAGGGAAAGAGCCAGAGGCCATGGAACTAGCCGTGTCAGCCTCGGTGCAACCCACATGCTGAAAGACTCCCCATCTCTGGTTTCTTACATATGGTTTTCTTATATCTTCATCTCTGTGCATGCGGTGTCTTTGCTGGAGAAGCAGCAGTGAGGCAGAGGGAAAGCCAGAGAGCATGCTCTCACGGAAGCCAAGGGGAGAGTGTCTCAGTGAGCCCTCCATGCTTAGGCTGGATGAGTAGGTGCAAGACTGCAAAGTGCTCACTCAAGGCCACTAGTGGGACTTCGGTGGGAGCAGTGTGGGTGGGGTGGGTATAGCAGCGGGGAGGAGAAGTGTCGGTAATGCTTTCGAGCAGATTTTCAGGGAAAATTTTATTTTTCCCTTTTTCTTTTTATTTTTAAAGGAACATAGTGGAAGGGGAGTGGTTGATAAGAAATAGAGGAGATGATTTCTAGAGTCAGCTTTCCATGGAGAAAAAAAGGAAATAGAGCCTGGAACATAGGTTAGGCAGGTTGAAGGGCACTTCTTTGATCCCTTGATTCAAGGAAAGAGGAGAGGATGGCGTAGTACATGTGGGTGTATCGGTTTTGTGGCACAACGTTGAAAGCAGTTTCTGTATAACTTTCTGCTTTATGAAGTGGGGACCATGATCATCTTTCAAGAATGAGGTGGTAAAGCAGGTGGAGGAGAGTGGTGAAGGGTTTGAACTGGTGGCTTTGGAGAGTCACAGAGAGTTGATCAGGGAAACTTGGCATTACTTGGTAGCTTCGAGTACCCTGATATTGTTGGAGACCAAGCATTTATAGTTTCCACCTGATTTGACTTTGTGGTTACGTGATTTTCTGCACGTAGGAGACCTTTTGACTGAAGCAGGTTGGGGTAGCAGGATTGGGGAACTGGAGATGCTGGTAAGAGAATGGTTGGAGGATGGGTCAGTATTACCTAGACAGGGGAAAGTTCCAGAGTGGTGTCTGGACTAATTTAATTTATGGAGAGGCTCTCAACTAAACTTAAGTCACCCCTATAGTTCTACCTTATAATACTTAACTCTAGAGCAGCCGTGGGCAAACTATGGCCCCCGGGCCGGATCTGGCTGTTCTATCCGGTTCTCTTGCTCTCCCCTCCGCTCCTTTACTTTGAATTTATATTAGTTCACACAAACACTCCATCCATGCTTTTGTTCTGGCCCTCCGGTCCAGTTTAAGAACCCATTGTGGCCCTCGAGTCAAAAAGTTTGCCCACCCCTGCTCTAGAGTCTTAACTCAGGTCTATGCATTTAAAAAGGGAAAGAAGTCAATTACTAGTATTTGGGTGTGTATTTGGGAGCGACATCGATAGTCAATTGAACACAATGGTTCTGAGTGGTTGTCCTTAGCTCTTGATGAGTAGACAAATGTTCCCAGCGCTGCTCAGTTGTTTATTCAAGGAGTCAGTGCTGAGTTTGAAGTGACTGAAAAATCAGCCACTGTGAATCGTTTTCATGGGACAACTACAAGCAATAATTTCTTCATAGAAGTTGAGAAACATTAATTCAGTACAACCAGAAGTGAAATCTGCTAAGATGTGTTACAACAAATGATGATAAAAATACGTGTGGAACAGAAAAAGGCTTAGTTGGACAAATTTACAAATCTTGTGAAAATAGTGTTTAAAGCCTGTGAGAATTCATTGTATTATTCAACAGCAGCTACTATGCAGAAAATACTTGAATCTATTGTTATATTGTAAATCAGCAAGAAGAACAGGGGACGCCTTATTAAGCCAAATTTGTAGTCTTTTATTACGCCAGCGGGCTCAGAGGAATATTGTTTCCAGAGTCTAAGCAGAAACATGGAGGAAGCTTTCCCGTTTTATGTTCTCCCAGTTTGTGACCCACAGGTTGAGAACCGCTAGCAGGGTCGCCTAAGACCATCAGAAAACACAGATATTTACATTACGATTCATTAACAGTAGCAAAATTACAGTTATGAAGTAGCAACGAAAATAATTTTATGGTTGGGGGTCACCACAACATGAGGAACTGTATTAAAGGGTTGCGGCATTAGAAAGGTTGAGAACCACTGCGAGGCAAAATTGAAGATATTATGTAGGTAGTATGGTGTATTATGTAGATATAGCAAGCGAGAAAACAAATTTCCACAAATGTTTTATTGATGAAATAAATAATAATATTTGAATAGAATTTTTTTGTAATATAAGCTTACTACTGAGAAGAATTAAATTCTTTTGATAAAGATAACATTTTGTTTAGTTGGAGTTCAAAGTTAATGTTTCCTATCATCAAAGTTGATAGAAAATGTTTATCTGTTAGTGCTAATCTGAAATGAGATTTTATGTATTTATCTTTGAAAGTATTTTTTCACACATAAGCCCTGCCAAATATTGATATCAATCCATGTACATGTAATTTTGAGCATATTCATCTCTTGGAAGGCATTTGTAGAATTCTCTTGATATTTGCCTTTTAGCATCTCATTGTCTTGTAGATTAATCACTTCCAGTTGAAGGTAAGAGCTTCTCATTACACAGTTAAATGGGTTTTGAAATATGGAAATTTCCTTTTTACTTACATCGTGGCCTACAAACACTCTGGAGCTACAGTTTGCGCTTGGAAAATATATACCTTTGTGTGGGAATGGAGGCCTAGTTCCTTGTTTTGTTGGTTTTGTTTTGGGCAGCACTGGAAGTATATTAAAGCAGCTTGACATTGGGAGTCACACATTAATTGTTGAAATGATTTTTCTGCAATGGAAGTTTTACATATAAGTACCATTTTGCCTTAAAATTTAAGTTGAATTTATTAAAAAACATTATTAAGTCTGCAGCAAAAAGCTAATGGCCAGAGCCATTTAATTTTTGATAATAGTGGTTAAGAATGGTTCTTCTCATTCAGAAAATGTTTCATCTTGGAACTTTTATAGTAAAAATTTATAGTAAAGCATTCCCACTGTTAAGCCAGGAAACTGGTGTGGTAGGGAGAGTTAAGATTTATTCAGCTTCTGTTTCTGACAAAAATTCACAGAACTGATGATGATGTTCATAAGAGTGAATGTAGGACACTGTTGACATTACTGGCTCAATACGCATGATAGTGAAGCATAGGCCATCTTGTTCATGTTTCTTCTATTTTGTAAAAACTGCTGTTTGAAATTTTAACCCTGCTATTCTTGGCTTCTGTAAAACACCCTTGCTCACTTGAATAATGGGGAAAATAAGCTCAACTATCTGACCTTGCAAGCAGCTCTGCTGCTATCCCTGGCTACTCCCATGCTCCAGTTATCTGAAATGTACTATGCTCAAGTTACAAGCTCAGGTTACAAGCAAAGCCCGCAAAAGGTCCAGAAGTATAATCCCATATTTGGGAGACAAAGAACTGGGAGAATATAAAACGGGAAAGCTTCCTCCATGTTTCTGCTTAGACTCTGGAAACAATATTCCTCTGAGCCCGCTGGCGTAATAAAAGACTACAAATTTGGCTTAATAAGGCGTCCCCTGTTCTTCTTGCTGATTTACAATATAACAATAGATTCAAGTATTTTCTGCATAGTAGCTGCTGTTGAATAATACAGTGAATTCTCATAGGCTTTAAACACTATTTTCACAAGATTTGTAAATTTGTCCAACTAAGCCTTTTTCTGTTCCACACGTATTTTTATCATCATTTGTTGTAACACATCTTAGCAGATTTCACTTCTGGTTGTACTGAATTAATGTTTCTCAACTTCTATGAAGAAATTATTGCTTGTAGTTGTCCCATGAAAACGATTCACAGTGGCTGATTTTTCAGTCACTTCGAACTCAGCACTGACTCCTTGAATAAACAACAACTGAGCAGCGCTGGGAACATTTGTCTGCTCATCAAGAGCTAAGGACAACCACTCAGAACCATTGTGTTCAATTGACTATCGATGTTGCTCCCCGTGTCACCAGCTCTGTGAGCAACTGCTCTCGCCCAAAGGCTAAAAATGTTAAGCAAGCTTGTTTTTCTGGACACTGAAATCAAGCATGTTGTAATTAAATATCGCTTGGAAAATATGTTTCTTTGCTTGACTAACAAATGGGCCACTTAGAAACTTATTTTTATTGCAGCCTCATTTTCATTTTTAATTTTGTAAAGAAATTCTGTTGTGATGAAATAATTGTCTTAACTTTTAAAATATTTCTAACCTTTGCTCTTGTGTGAGTTGATAATATTGTGATGAGTGCTTAACCTGGTAATATTGATACTTACTGTATTCTTTTAGTATAGTGTCCACTACTTAAAAAAACACCATCCTTGCCCTAGCTGGTTTGGTTCAGTGGATAGAGCGTTAGCCTGCAGACTGAAGAGTCCCGGGTTTGATTCCGGTCAAGGGCACGTGACCGGGTTGGGGGCTCGATCTCCAGTGTGGTGCGTGCAGGAGGCAGGCAATCAATGATTCTCTCTCATCATTGATGTTTCTATCTCTCTCTCTCCCTCTCCCTTCTTCTCAAAAATCAATAAAAATCTACTTAAAAAAAAACAACAAAACAAAACCAGCACGATCCTTTGTCATTTAATTTGATAATTAAATAATCCATCCTCTACTCTGTCTTAAAAGGACAACATTTAAAATTCACTTCCTGTCTTTACACTGATTAAAAATAAATATTGCACTAAGTGAGACCGTGGCCCTGCAAAACTGTTGAGGTATAATCAAGAGACTGTGAGCTGTAGTGTGCTGAGCAGCGATGCAAAGTGATGAGAGCACCACCTATGGTCTCCGTTGCTCAACTGTGCTGTTGTGCAAAAGCAAGTAGTCAAGGGAGTGACCAAGGCAGTGTCTCAATCACACTTCATCTAGAGACACTGAAATCTGAACTTCACGTGATTTTTATTATTTTTATTTCATATTTTTCATCCATTTAAAAATATACAAACCGTTCTTAGCTTTAGGGCTGTGCGAACACAGGAATTGGGTCAGATTTGGCCCACACAATTTAGTTTGCTGACCCTATGCTAATATGGCATATATGTTGAGTTGGGACCAAATATATTGCTAGTTATCAATGGTTTCAGATAGTATACTTAGGAGTTTCTCATCTACCTCTGCAACCAAGTTTTGGTTGTTTGAAGAGCCATCCAGCTATGCTTAACAAGATTTTACCTGAAAAAATTACTGGAATCTCATCTGTTGCTTCAAAAAAAACAGAGAAAATGACTTGATTTTGTACATATTAATTTTCTAAATTAGCAATTAAGGAAGCTCCCTCTTTTATTTTATATTTCAGGAAATATTTGTAAAAACCAAAGTATTAGGTGGCTGTGATAATTTATTTTTCTAAGTTTTTGAAATTTAGGTGGGTGTAAACTTAATTATCCTGGGACATTTCAGAGTGATAGAGTTAATTCCCTGCAATTGATTTGATTCTAACATGACTTAATTTTTTTTCTGAATATTCAGCAACAGCTGGCCTTACAGCTGGAGTTAGAAATGCAAGAGAAAGAGAGGCAGAGAATAGAACTACAGAGAGTTCAAGAACAATTAGAGAAGGTAATTTGAAGTTTTATAATTGTCTGTTTTATTTAAAACCTCTTAGAATCCTCAAGCTGTTTTTTCTCGATGCTGTATCATGGGATTCATAGTCTAAAGACCTGCCACACAGCTGTGTGACTTAAGCAAGTCTTAGAACCTTCTGAATCTCAGTTTACCTTTTGGAAAAATAGAGATAACAGTATATTATTATTAGCAATATCTTACTGGATAGTTTTAAGATCAAATAAGATTGTGTGTGCAAAACTGCTTTGTGAGCTGTTTTATAATAGTGATATTAATAATATTGTATTAGAGATATCAACATTAGTTAAGAGTTGGTTGTTTCTAATTATAGTGGTTGATGTTGAAGGTCAAGCTCTTTGTAATATTGAGAATATACTGAACTCTGACATAGTAATGTATCTCTTTTCTTTATGTTAGATGTAGTATCAATAATAATTTACATTTAAATGCTATTACTATGGATTTTTTCATGTCTTTTAGTAAATAAACTATGCAGTAGCTTAAATAAAAAAGTTCAGCTCTGGTTACTGTGTTCATAACAAATGTTAAACCTCTAGTTTGGCCAGTGTTTCCTGGTATCCCCAAAGTATGTGTCATAGAGACCACACTTCCGAGTGACTGAGTTATACTTTTCAACTGGGTATTTCATATTGTAAACTTATAGCCCATATCTGTTATGTAAATGTTACTCTTCTATTCCATAATAAAAAACACACCCAGAAGCAGGTTTTATAGAATATGTATATTAGCAGCTTAGATGAGAGCATCATTACTTAAAACAAGTTTTAAAAAGTTGGACAGTGAATTGAATACAAAAAAGATGAGTTTTTAAAAGGGTAAATTCAAAGCCTTATACATAATTTTAAAATATATAAATGCTGATGCTTAGTTTGAGTATAATAGGGCACACCGATATGCATGTGCACACACACATGTGTCCCAGACTGGGCCATGGATCAAACCTACAAGTCAGGTATGTGCCCTCGACCAAGAATCGAGCCTGCCCTCTAACCACTTAACAACACTGGCCAGGACTTAATTTTTATTTTAGTTAAATGCACTTTTAAAATTCATGTTTTGTGGGTTTTGTCTTTTAATATATTAATGAAACATTATCAATTCTTTCAACATATTCAAACTGATTGTCTTTTAAAAATACTTTCAGTATTTTAATTTAGATTTTTCAAGGTAATTTTCTTCAAGTAAAGTCAATAATCAAACTGAAAATTTAAAAATCAAGTAAAGCATAATTTTACCAATCAAAACATCAAAAGAAACAAAAGTGAGGATAGTTTAAGGGGCCTCTGGATAACATCAAGCATAACATTTGTATCATATGGGTACCAGAAGAGAAGAGAGAGAGCAAAGGATTGAAAACCCATTTGAAAAAATAAGGACTAAAAACTTTCCTAATCTGGTAAAGGGAATAGACATACAAGTCCAGGAAGCACAGAATCCCAAACAAGATGAACCCAAAGTGGCCCACACCAAGACACATCATAATGAAAATGCCAAAGGTTCAAGACAAAGAGAGAATCTTAAAAGCAGCAAGAGAAAAGTAGTTAGTTACCTATAAGGCAGTTAGTTTCCATAAGACTGTCAGCTGACTTCTCAACAGAAACTTTGTAGGCCAGAAGGGATTGGCAGGAAATACTCAAAGTGATGAAAAGCAAGGACCTACAACCAAGGTTACTCTCCTCAGCAAGGCTATCATTTACTAGTACAGTTACATTGAATAATAAAAACAATTCTAGTTCATAACTTATATATTGATGATATTGCTGAAATGATATTTTAAGTGCTAAATATGAACCTATTGCAGTTTAAATCTCTTAACCTATCTCCACCATTGCTAATATTTTTAATTTGATGATTAAGTACTTTTTTTCAGCCTGGCCAGCGTGGCTCAGTGGTTGAGCGTTGAACCTATGAACCAGGAGGTCATGGTTCCATTTCCTGTCAGGGCACATGTCTGGGTTGCAGCATTTCCAGTAGGGGGCATGCAGGAGGTAGCCAATCAATGATTCTCTCTCATCATTGATGTTTCTATCTTTCTCTCTCTCTCCTTTCTTCTCTGAAATCAATAAAATCTATATTTAAAAAGAAACCAATTAAAAAAAAACTTTTTTTCAAGGAGCAAAGAAAAGGGCTTTTGAATCAGAGGACTCTAAGTATAAGTTAGTGTGAGAGAAGTTATCTGGTGGGGGGTGTGCAGTGAAACTAAACTAATGGTGGTTGGCAGGTGCAATTTTGTAAGTCACAGAAATGCTTCCCTACTCCAAGATGTCTCCCATGTGGCCACACTGGCTGGAGTGGCACCAACTAGATTTTCATTTGCATCAACACTGGCCAGTGTGGCTCAGTTGCTTGGGCATCGCCCAGTGCACTGAAAGGCTGCTGGTTCGATTCCCAGTCAGGGCACATTCATGGGTTGCGGACTTGATCCCTGGTAGAGTGTATGCAGGAGGCAGCCGATTGATGTTCTTCTCTCATATCAGTGTTTTTCTCTCCCTCCCTCTTACTTCCTCTCTGAAAATCAATTAAAAAATCTTTAAAAACACATGAAAGAAGTAAAAAAAGAATATCAAGAAGACAGTGATCAAAATGATAAGAGAATTGAAAGTATTTTTATCAAGATGCCCTGATTGCTATTGTCAACCAATGGTCATTTGCTGCAATTCAATACCAACAAGAATCCCCAATTTGGGTTGCAGTGAAGAAGGAAAGTTTATTCAGTGCAAAACAGCTCAATTGTGACTCTGCATGGATGTGAAAACTGCACAGCTTTAGAACAGGTGTGGGGCCAGGCACCTCTTTAGCTAGACAGCTGTGCATCGGTCTGCTTCACTCTGCTCTGGCATACATCTTTCAGAGTTTCAGCTCAGCCACAGAGATGCATGGGTGGAAAGGCTTTCCAAGACAGAGGGGAGCTGGCTTATACAGACAGAAGTCCTCGCCCCTGGTCCCTGATTGAACTGTCCTCATTCAAATGAGGACTCCAAATCCTCATAGTTTGATTGATCCAAAAGGCTCTGTCCTGACTGCTTAGAATAAAGTTTCTCTGATTGGTTGGGGCTGCACTGCTCCATGGCATAGGGAAAACCTTAGTCCTATTGGTTGAAATAAAATTCCAGGAAACTTTTATAAGGGCTGGCTCAGATGGCAGGAACACAGTGCAGGTAGGCAGCTCAGTGCAGAGGCACACAGTTCAGCACGAGTTTCATGAAGTGCAGTTTGCATGAGAGGCCCCTGTGCAGGAATGGCTTCTAGGCTCTGTTTTTAAAATTTGAGCCCCGTTAGCCACCAGAAGCCCTTCTTACTAGATGTCTTTTTTCTCAGGGTTCACACTATACACTGAGTGGCCAGATTATTATGATCTCTGAATGCATAATAATCTGGCCACTCAGAGTGTGTGTGTGTGTGTGTGTGTGTGTGTGTGTGTGTGTGTGTGTACTGAGTGGGGTCCGGCCAGCCTGGCCAGGGGGAGGGGACATGGGCGGTTGGCCAGCCTGCCTGCTGGTCGAACTCCTGGTCGAGGGGACAATTTGCATATTAGCCTTTTATTATATAGGATATACACTGAGCAGCCAGATTATTATGCGTTCAGAGATCATAATAATCTGGCGACTCAGTGTATTTGACTTACTGAAAGTCTATGATTTATAAGAGGGTTTCCAATCTGTCTTGTGGCTCCATAAGGGTTGCACTCATTATTTACTATCTGCGGGCATCGTCAGACCTTGTGACTAGAGCCACAATAACTTCAGTAATCCATATTTCTACTGCTTATCACCCCTTACCTCTCTCATGCAAAGCATCCCTGCCTTACCCATTGCTCAGAGATGAGTCCTTTTGTCTGTTTGCCCTGGCCTTCTGGTGGCTGCAGAGATACAACTTAAACTATCATTTGCAAAAGGAAATTTATTGGAAGGATCCTGGGTTGTAGAAAGGATTTTACAACTGAACTGTGAGGGGCTCTGGTACAATTGGGCCTTCCGGACCCTTGGGAGCCCAAGAATCACATGCTACCTGGGTTCTCACTTCTGCTGTTCTCTGGCCCTCGGCTTCAGTCTCTCTCACTGGCCTGGTTTGCTGCACGTGGGGGAGGCACCTGGTCCTTAAAGGCTCTCAGGTCTCACTATGTTGTGGCTCCTACCATCTCAGAAGAGTGGATTCCTTTTTTGGTTTCAGTTAAGAAAAGCATCTTGGGAAAGGAGTCTGACTGACTTGATTTGTGTCAGGTATTCATCTTCTGGCTGGGGGCAGGGTCCTATGAGAACATGGACTTGCCCACTACAGCCACATGGTGGGCTAAGGTGTTACAGGAGGATGGAATGGCCTTAAGAAATATACCAGGTGTGTCCCCTATAATTGCAGGTCATGAGATTGATGATCTTTGAACAGCCAAAATGAATTAGCTCAGGATCAGCTGGGTCACCCTGCTGCCTTAGAATACAAAGAGGCCATAGCAAGGCTTGGTTGGGTAGAAGCGGGTTTTCACATTCAGAACAGGGCCGCCCATGTGTTCAGAGCACTACAGAGCGCATTGCTCGGGGCTATAAGAGGATTCTCACCTTGGATAGTGACTTGGGCCACATTAATTCCTTCAGAAATATTCACCTCTTTCTTACTATGTGTACAATTCTACTTAACGTCTAGTTCTCTCTAAAATCTCCTAAGAGCTTATTACATTTTTGGTTTTGTCACTTTTTATATTTGCTAATAATCTGGCTTCAGGCTTGATGCTCAGCCCATTTTATTTTTTAAAAATTGTATTTAATTATAAACAAAAACATGGTCATCTTCTATTAGTGTAGAGTATTAAATGAGACTGATTGGCAGTTTTGTATTAATTGTGTTCAAATCACTTCTTTAAGAGTGATACCATTTTCACTGTTAAATTGATCATGGCATTTTGTAAAAGTAAAAATGCTTGAAAAGTAAACATGTAACCAAAATGAAAAGCATATTCAAAGTATTTTCCCTTTTTTATGTATTATAGGAGATGAGAATGAATATGGAAAATATAGCTAAGGGTGAAGGTGGTTCACTTTCAGAGGTGAGAAAAAAAGTTATTCTATGTTCTGTGAAATAAATGAGTATCCCGGAATTTAAAGCTTAATTTTGATGCATTAGTAGCTAAATTTTTAATAAGGAGATTATCAAAATTGATAGGCCAGATATAAATTCTAGTAATAACAAGCCACAGATATGGTGTGCTTAAATTTTAAAGCAAAATCTCAAAGTGGATAAAAATTGGACATTCAGTTTGTGTTTTTAAAAACCAGAATAATGTGAGATATTGACCACGTGATTACTTACAGTGACATATTTGAAATTTCTGAATATATTTTTACGCAAGTTTAGCGTTTATTTCTAGAATTCTCTTGTCATTAACAGATATTGGTTCATCCCACAAATTAACAATGCTGAATTTTGATGTAATTCAGAAGTTTCTGCCCAGATGTACTCATATTGAAACCCTTTTAAAGTAAAAATGAATTTTTGGTTGCAGGATGCAGCAGCAGCAGCAGCAGCAGAAGCAGCAGCCAAGACGCTAGCGGAGATCAGTGACCGCTATGGGGCACCTAACTTGAGCCGAGTGGAAGAACTTGATGAGCCAGTCCTATCGGATGTAAGTATCCTTACAGGACAGTTTGGTGAAAGCCAGATTTTTTCACTGTGGGAAGCCTTGTGCACGTGAGACCAGGATTGGTTGGCAAATCGGTCTTTTGCTCCATAAAAAGAAAACCAGTTCCCTAATAGGTACAGACTGTACCCCTACTTGGCCCTCTGCCCTTTTGTGAACGTGTGCAGCTGGCCACCAGGCGAGGGTGGGCACGCGTCTGGCTCCTTCCAGAGGTGTCAGCCCTGGGGGTATGGGGGGGGGCAGTAACTGGAAGCTCGTGCTGAGGTAGCAGTGAGCCCTCTGTGCACAGTTATGGTGAATTTAGATTTTATTTGAAATAATTTGAAATTATGAAAAAGCTTCATTTACATAGTCACATAGAAATCTACACTCCATTTTCTTTGACTCATATACTTTTGCTGTTCTACTTGTATTAAAGCATATTTTTATTTTGCTTTTAGGTCGCATTAAACATTGATCAAGATTTGTAGAATCAACCAAGCTAAGAGTAATACATTTTTCTGCTTGTTTCAAGTTGCAAAATACGAAGTATCCAACTGTAGTTTTTGCTCTCAAACTTGAACTCTGCTCACCGCCCCCCCAAGCCGGCTTTATAAATGGTGTTCTTAAAACTGCTTTGTTGTGTGTTTTTTTAAATTTCTTTATTGATTAAGGTATCACATATTTGTCCTCGTCCCCCCATTCCCATTCCAAACCCCTCCCCATGCATGCCCCCAACCCCCTGTTGTCTGTGACCACTGGTTAGGCTTATATGCATGCATACAAGTCCTTTGGTTGATCTCTCACCCTGTACCCCCACCCTCCCCTACCTTCCCTCTGAGGTTTGACAGTCTGATCAATGCTTCCCTGTCTCCGGGTCTGTTTTTGTTCATCAGTTTATGTTGTTCATTATTTCCCCCAGATGAGTGAGATCATGTGACACTAGAAATACACTTATAAGAACCGAAAATGAGACAAGCAATAATGGTTATGCTGAGAAGCAAATGAATCAGTCTGTAGTGAGTTTCTTTCTGGGCCAACAGTTCTTTTGAGTCCCAATTTCAATGTCAGACAGTTTCTTATGTGTACATGTCAGCAATCATATTTAAAACTGCTTTGGAGCCGCTATGCAACTCGTTATTCATATGATTCCATTGAGAGAACAGGATAAATCCCCCAAACAACCAAAAGGCACAAATGAGAGAGAAACTGAAAGAATGTGAGGTAGAGGTTGCCTGAGAGGAAAGTCACCATGAAAAGAGGAAGGGGCTGCCCTGTGTGCGGCTCAGGAAGATCCAGCAGGCTTTGATGTGGCATTTCCTCCTGGGAGCGAACTGCAAAGACTTCCCCAGTTCGCTCAGAAGTGATGCTTCGTAGTACCACTGACCCCAAGCTCCATGATGGGGCTAGGATAGGTAAGGACACAGAGAAGCATCATTTCTTCTGCAACAACCAGGGGCGACTGCACCAGATACAGTCCATGCGGGGTGCCTCCTGGATGGGTGGGTGGCCTGTGGACCCTCCCTGCACTCCCGGCCCCTTGGGAACTTCAGGTCTAGCCTTGAACTTTAGGGAGCATGTTGCTTCCTGTATAGAAATCTCCCAGATCTGCAGTATGAGTCTTTCTGTCCCTTAAGGGTGTAGGCATGGAAGCAAATGCCAGGAAGAGGCTCCTTTTTTTCTTTCGGGTTAAAGTCTGACATCTCAAATCTTCTAAGGAGGTAGGTGCGTGGGAGTTCACATACATTCAGGGGTATGAATCAATAAAACCAGTTTGGAAAGGAGTTAGGTATTACCTAGAAATGTTGATCATGAACACATTCGACTGTACAATCTGGAGAAACTCTTACATGTGTGCATGGAAAGACACCTAGGAAATATTCATAGGAGCATTGTTGCCAATAGCCAATGCCTGCCAATCATCTAAGTCTTTATTAACAGACGTGTGGATAATTAAACAGTGCTACATTCATACCAGCAGCAGTATCATGATTGAACCTCAAAAAGAGAAAGCTGAATAGGAAAAAATAGTTACTCTGTTATTCTATTTATAAAAAGTGAAAAAATACGGGAAAGCTAAATATTTTGCCTGGGGATACATTTATGTGCTCAAAAAATCATTAACACAAAATTCAGAATAATGGTTCCCTCTAGGGTGAGGGGATGCATAAGGAGTGTGGAGCTACTAATAATATTAAGTTTCTCAGGCTAGGGAGTAAGAACAGAGGTAACCATTTTTTTTATTCTTTAATTCCCACGGTTTTTGTTTCTCTGAAAAAAAAAAGAGCTGAGAATAAAGAAAGCATCATGCTTAATTTTAAGGAGATTAATTTACTCATCCTGCAAGGCTAATGGGAGATTTATTCTTGGTCATTACAAGGGTTCTCCAATGTGAGAATTATAAAACTGTTTGCTTTTCCCCAACTTGAGGATTATGCAAAGATCCGGAGGTTCTCCATGAGCCAGCCCAATAGGAAGGCCCCTCTGGTCACCACCCACTGTCTACACTGGTCCACTGCAGTGGAAATTCACTCAATGAACATTGATTGTGTACCTGGTACACGCCAAGAACTATACTAGCTCTCAGGGGGGACTTACGTGCAAAGCATGGTTTCTACTCTCAAGTCACTCGCAGTTTAGTGGGGGATAGAAAGAAAACAATGGTGGTGTGACACCTCCCATAGGTTGACCTGGAAACTGATTGTATGGGTGTAAAGGACGTAGGAAGAGCCTGGGATCTGGAGCAATGAGGGGGTCATATATGGCTTAGAAAGATCCTGAAGAGGTGTAGGTCTGAGGCAGGGAGGGACACTGGCCAGCTGGGTGTACAGCAGGATGTACGGGAGAAGCTCAGAGCTGCTTCCTGCTGCTCTCACTGACCCAGAGAGGAAGGGGCGGGGGAGCAGGGCATTGTTTGGGGGATTCCAGAACTGACAGTACGTTTTCAGGAGACCAGTGGCTGAACCACATAATATACGTAAGGAAAAACCTGTTCCAAAGTGTCATCCTCATGAAAAATATTCAAGTACAGACCACTGAAAACACAATGAAAACAAAAGCAGAAGCTTTTAAATGTTGTAACAATTTAATTAAACCTAGAATTCAGATATCAATAATAATTGAGTCAAGGTTGTTTCTAATTGTCTATTACATTTTACCTATTTCTGCTACCACTAGATGTCACAAAGATTCAGTTTTTAAAAGCCCTGCCTCTTGTAGCTCTTAAATATTCTCACCACAAATAAAACACAATAAAATAAATGGTAACTATGTGAAGTGGATGTGTTAATTAGCTTGATTGTGGTGATAATTTCACAATGTATATGTATACCAAACATCAAGTAGTACATCAAGTAGTACATGCAATTTTTGTCAATTATACTTCAATAAAGCTGGGGTGGGGGGCAGCTCTACCTCTTGGGGCTGTGGCTTTGAAAGATTTCTGTTTGTACAGAAATAAGGTTTTCTAGCATTCACAACTATAATGAATATACTACTTAAAATTTTTAAATTATGAGGTTCTCCAAATATGTGTAAGAGTATGCATTAATATAAGCAATATCTTTTACCTCAACCCAGATTTAACACATATTCACCTTTCACCATGTGTGTGATAGCTTTTAAAACACTAAAGCTTATAGTTGGTGTTCTCTTTGTACTCCTCCATCCCATTCCTTTCATTTCCTGCCCACGGATAACCCTTATCTACAGGTGAGCAGATGGACTTCCCTGGTGTTTTCACACAAATGTTTACTTATGCAAAAGAAGATCAATTTTTGGGTGAGATTTGAACTTAAATGGTATCATGCCATATAGGCGTCATTCTGCAACTTGCTTTTATTCATTCAGCATATTTTCAAGATTTACCCCTGCTGACTCATGTATACACATCTCATTGATCTTAACCTCTGTGTAATGTATCATTGCACCCATTCTTCTGTTGGCAGCTGTTTAACTTGTATATGTTTTATTTTTATACCTACACCCTTGTATGCACCTCATTGTGCAGATGTGTGCATTGAGGAAACCTGACCGCCTGCACACTGTCCCCTGCCCCTCGGCAACACTGTTCAAGTGAACCAAGGTCTGTCAGACGGCCTGCCTGGAGAAAGTCAAGGACCATGTCCCTAATGTCCTAACGTGCCCCACCGGTGAGAACAGTGGGAGGGTCTCTCTGGGGCAGTGGTTCTGCAGCTTGAGCACATCAGAACCTGCTGGAGGGCTTCTGGAAATGCACCCAGCAAGGCAGAGTCTGGGCTGGTTGGAGACTTTGCCATTCTCGTGAGCTCCCAGGGGTCCTGCTGCTGCTCAGCAGCCACCTTGGTAAACACTGCACTGGGGTAGCTGAGCCCCCCTGTGCAGTCCTGGTGCCCGTTCTCAGGCTGCTAGACAGCCCTGCAGTGGCCCTGTGAGCTTTGAGACAATTCTGCCAGTGGGATATGGGGTCCTGCTGTTCTGTTTCCTTTCTGATGTTCAGTAATGTCACACTTCAGTATTTTCGCCCGTGACAGGAGTGTAATGTGGTAGCTTCTTTGTGGTTTAATTTGCATTTACCCTGATTATTAGCGAGGTTACAAATCTTTCCATGTTTATTGGACAGTGGGTTTGCTCTTCTGGGAATTGCATGTTCATATTATTTGCTTATATTCATTATTGATTTGTTTGACTTCTTATTGACTTTGTTGGCTACATGTGTTGGGAAATCGCTCCAGGTGGTAGGTTGCCTTTTAGCTTGGTTTATGTTCTCTTGTTTGGCAAAGAATGTTAGCTTTTATTTTATTATTATTTTTGTTAATCCTTACCCGAGGATATTTTTTTTTCATTATTTTTAGAGAGAGTGAAAGGGAGGGAGGAAAGGGGAGAGAGAGAGAGGAAGAAAGAAAGAAAGAAAGAAAGAAAGAAAGAAAGAAAGAAAGAAAGAAAGAAAGAAAGAAAGAAAGAGAGAAAGAGAGAGAAAGAGAGAGGAGAGACACATTGATTGGTTGCTTCCCACAGGCGTCCCAGACCCAGGCCATGGACAGAACCTGCAACCCAGGTATGTGCCCTTGACTGAGAATCAAGCCTGCGCTCTAACCACCTGGAGTCACACTGGCCAGGGCTTAACTTTTATTTTAGTTAAATTACCTTTTTTTAAATTCATGTTTTGTGTTTTTTGTCTTTAAATATGTTAATGAAACATTATTAATTCTTACAACATATTCAACCTGATTGTCTTAAAATTATTTTCATGTATTTTAATTTAGATCTTTTCAAATTAATCTCCTTCAAATAAAGTTAGTAATTAAACTGAAAATTTAAAAATCAACTAAAGTGTAATTTTACCAGTTACACTGAATAATAAAAACAATTCTAGTTCATAATTTATACATTGATGATATTGCTAAAATGATATTTTAAATGCTAAATATGAACCTATTGCAGTTTAAACACCTTGACCTATCCACCACTGCTAATATTTTTGACCTGTTAATTTGATGATTAAACACCTTTTTCAAGGAGCCCAGAGAAGGGCTTTTGAATCAGAGGACTCTATATAAGTTAGTGTGAGAGAAGTTATCAGGGGGAGGTGTGCGGTGAAACTAAGCTAATGGTGGCTGGCAGGGGCAATTTTGTAAGTCACAGAAATGCTCCCTCCTCCGAGAGGTCTCCACGTGGCTGCACTGGCTGGAGTGGCACCAACTAGATTTTCATTTGCATCAACTCTAGTTTGAAATGCAGTTACTTCTGACAGTATAGCCCACTCATTCCAAGGGAAGAGAGAACACTTACCGTGAGCCAGGCATGGTATGCGAGGTGCTTTGCAGTTATGCCCTCCTCCCATGACAGGCAGATGTTACCCCTAGTTTACAGAGCAGAAACAAGGCTCTGAGGGTATTAAAGGTTCTGAGACTCTCACAGCTGATCATTGAGAGAGTTGAGATGCAAACCCAGATTTTTCTGACTTTAAAACTTTGTTGGTACCACTGTGTTCTCTCAGTCACATTCCATTAGAGCCCACTGTTTGCAAGCACTGTTAGCTATTCGTACTTTAATGTAAAGTAGCCCAAGCTATTTTGCTAAAAATGCAAACCTAGCTGAATAGGTTATCCTAAGGTAACAGGTGAGCAGGTGGGCTGGTACTGGAAGGTTTGAACTTGGCCTGGAGAACTGGTATCAACAAGGACCATATAGGGTGGCAACCAGACAGGAGTAAGTTCTCTTGCTCTGCCATTTTTCTAGAGTAGTGCTTCTCAATTTTTAATTTCTTTTAAACTATTAAGGGATTTTGTTAAAGGGTAGATCTAATTCCTGAGTCTAGGGTGGAGCCCCAGATTCGGCATCTCTAACACGTGGGCAGGTGATGCTGCGCCTCCTAATGAGAGGATCAGACTGAATAACAAGGGCCCCACATGTGCAGAGAAGGCGTGTGGGTGGAGAGTGGATTGCAGAGGAAAGGAAAAGTGTTTGATGACACTTGGGTTAGTGCTTTCGTTCCAAGGAAGGCACAGGAGGGCTGCCTGGGTGGTGGGCACAGTGCTGGCCGTGCCTTTGGCTCATGCTGCAGGTTCTGAGGTCAGGCTGAGCAGGGTCCCTTTCTCCTTATGGTGCCTGATGACCCATTGGACACAGAGCTGCGGTACAAATGGTCCTATGGCTCAAAAGCCAGTGAAAGCAGATCCCACTGAGCAGTGCATTTTGAGATGGGTTTGCTTCATTGTCCAAGAACCCTTTGGGTTAGTTCTGGGGCATTCAATGGCAAGCTTTCTGCAAGGGAGGCTCTGAAAGGCTTTTGTCTAAGCTCTGGTAGCAGAAAGCATTCAAGTAGCTGGTCGCAGATAAACGAGGAACGACAGTTTGTAGGTAATTGCTTTTTATTATATTGAGTTAGGGAAAAATTGAAGTAGTTTTAATAGGGAGCACGTGTGGGGAAAGGAGACAGTATGTGGGGTTGGAAGTGCTGAATTAGAGTGTGGTGTACCCACTAGCTATGTGACCCTAAGTAAGTCATCGTTCTCTCTGGGCCTCAGCTTCCTCCTCGGTTGAGTTGGGACAATACCCTGCCCAAGTCATTGTGAGAACTGTGTGAGCTGACACGTGTAGGAGTGCTTTCCAAACGGTAAGACTGTCTCTGTGTATTCACTAACATGGAAGGTTGGCGTCAGAGACCAAGTAGGGGTGGAGGCTGCTTCCACACAGGCTTATTTTCTCAAATTCATTCAACATTTATTAAACACCATTCTTTTTCTTGTTTTACCTAGTGTCTCTTTAAAAATTTTAGTTTTCAATTTCAGTTTACATTCAATATTATTTTGTATTAGTTTCTGGTATACTGCAAAGTAAGGTGTCCCCTCAATATTTCTGGTACGCACCAGGCCCCACATGTGCAGACCACAGTGCAACAGACTGTACTCCCTACGCCATCGTCTACTACTAATAGAGTTTGTGCGCACCCAAAAAACCTAGGAATTAATTTAACCAAGGAGGTAAAAGATCTGTGCTCAGAAAATTATAAGACAGAAGTTAAAGAAGATACAAAAGAAATGGAAGCATATACCGTACTTATGAATAGGAATAATTAACATTGTTAAATTGACCATACTACCCAAAGCCATCTATAGATTCAATGCAATTCCTATCAAACTACCAATGTCATTTTTCAGTTAACTAGAGCAAATAATCCTAAAACTTATATGGAACCACAACAGACCCCAAATAGCCACAGTAATCTTGAGAAAGAAGAACAAAGTTGGAGGAATCACACTACCTGATATCAAACTATGCTACAAGGTTATAGTAATCCAAACAGCATGGTGCTGGCATAAAAACAGGCACTTGGGTTAATGGAATAGAGCTAAGAAATAAATCTATGCAAAGGAAGCAAGAACATACAATGGGGTACAGTCAGTCTATTCAATAAGTGGTCTGTGTAAAGTGGACAAATACATGCAAAAAATAAAACCATACTACCTTCTTATATATAAGAATAAACTCAAAATGTATTAAAGACTTAAATGTAAGACCTGAAACCATAAAACTCCTAGAAGAAAAGATAGGCAGTAACATCTCTGACTTATGTCTTCTGGAAAAGAGCTCTTGACCCAGGGAAGTTAGCACCTGTGGGTGGTGTGATGTGGGAGAGGGACTCAGCACAGGGAAATTGGCGGCTGTCCCTTCATCTCTCCCTCTGAACCCACACAACACAGTCTCTCCCAGTGTAACTCCAGTCTTCTCTGAGTTGCCATCTCTCTGCTGGAATCCAGGGTGAATGCACACAAACAAGGTTTTGTATGTTGGCCCTCTAAGAGGGTGCCTGCATTTCTTACCCTGGCAGACAAAACCCCTGCTGACTTTCACAGACAGATGTTATATGGGCTCCTCTTTCCATCACTGGAGCCTGGCATGGGTTTGGGACCCCACTCTCTTCACGGGGGACCTTTGCAGCTGAGATATCCCTCTGGAGTCTCCACAGGCCAGCCTTTCCACATCTCCACTCTTCCTACCAGTCTCAATGTGGCTTCTTCTATAAATCCATAGTTATAAGAGTTCTGTTCAACTAGTCCTCAGTTGGTTATTTAAGTTGCTTGTTGTGTAATCCTATATAATAAAAGCCCAGCAACAGGAACGACCAGAACGACTGCTCAGCCAGTCACTATGAGGTGCATTGACACCCCCCATCCCCCAACCCGGCCCACAGACTCCAATCCTTGGGTGGCAAACAGGGAACCACGGGGAACTGGGGTGGGTGGCAGCAGTGGGGCGGGACTGGGGACTGGTGAGCAGGCAGAAGATGGCCCTGATCTCAGGCTAGGCCTAGGGACCCTACCCATGCACAATTTTATGTCCTGGGCCTCTAGTTTAGTTATAATGCTGATTTGGACCTGGGAGGAAGAGAGTGTAACTTTCACCCGCTTTGCCACCATCTTGGATCCCCTTCACACAGGTTTTTTAAATCTGCTCTCAAACCCCCAAATAAGACCATTATATAGACATTTCTAAACATGAAACACTTTTGTCCAAATTTTGTTTATTTTTTGGAATAAAAGCTTGGGATGGGAGGGTCAGTTGTCCAAAATTGCCTAAATAATTATTTTAGCTTAAAAAAATCAGCTTCTATTTCATTTAAAATATTTTGATCCCTAACAACACTTTTCATTATTATCAAAGTATTTTCTAGGAAAATAAGGAAAAGACAAAATATCAAGAGAAAATTAAAGCCAGATTACTTCATGACCATAATTTTCTTTCTAAAATGTTTGCATCTAAAATGTTCTGACTCCCTGTTTAGTTGTTTGTGATGGATTTGTTTGGTGAAGAAATTGTGTTCTGGAAAAGGGGTGACTTGATTGTGTCTCTACCATAGCTTTTGTGAAATATTATTGTGAAACCTTAGGTCAACGATTTAGCTCCACTATGTAAAGTGTGGACTGAGTTCATATGGTTCTCTGTCAATCTGTACACTTCCCAGATTTCCCACCTCTGTTGTTGAGTTTATGGTGAGTTGACTTAGAGGAAAGGACACGATATTTTAAATTTCTATATATTAGTGAGGTCAGTTGAGATAATCTTCAGTTTTTATAATAGAACTGATCAATACTGACTGGCTGTGGCCATCAGGTTTTTATTTTAAAACTAGAGGCCAGGTGCATGGATTCGTGCATGGGTCCCTCGGCCTGGCCTGGGCCCTCTCACAATTCACGACCCCTCAGGGGATGTTGGAGAGCCAGTTTCAGCCCCATCCCCACAGGCCAGGCTGAGGCACCCCACTGGTGCATGAATCCATGCACCTGGCCTCTAGTATGCATATAATATCTTTGGTTAATCTCTCCCCACCCTCCCCCTTCCCCCTTTCCCTCTGAGATTCATTAGTCTGTTCCTATTTCCATGCCTGTGGTTTCCACTTCTGCTGAGTGTCTGCCTCCTGGTAGTCAGTGTGGGTCATAGCTACTGGCCAGTCGGCTGGTCAGCTAGTCGGCTGGTTGCTTAGGCTTTTATATATATAGATGGAAGTTATGTGCGTACATGTGGTCTTTAGGGATGCTGACGGATGTCTGCATCCTAGCTATCTCCTAAGTGAAGAAGTTTAGACTTGAGAGGTGATGGCAGACTTGAGAGGTGATGGCTAATTCCTTGAATCCATGTATAGTATATTTAACATTCATATTGATAGTTATGAATTGATTCATAGGTTTGACTCAGTATTGTTTGTGCTTTAAAAATATTAAAAGTTAGGAACTGCCAGTCAAGATGGTAGAGAGGTAAGTGCTGTGCTCACCTCCTCCCAAGACTACAACAGATTTGCAACTAACTTATGGAAATCCACTCTGGATTTCCACCTGAAGACTAACTGAGCAGAACTCCTATAACTGAGGATATAAAGAGAAACCCCTGGGAGGAGGAGCAGAGATGCAAAATGGGCTGGTCCTACACCCAGGTGTGGTGGTGAAGAATCGGCAGGGCTATCTCAGCTGCAGGGATATTCACTGAGGAGCAAGGCTCCCAGCTCCACACAGGGGTCCTCAGCTGGAGCACCAGTGCTGGGAAGAGGAGTCCCCATGACAGCTGGCTGTGAAGATCAGCAGGGACTTGGTTCACGTGAGAAGGAGGGCTGTTGGAGTCCCCGGTGTCCTCTTAAAGTGCCCGCAAGCAAAGCTACTCAGTCACAACACTTTCCCAGAATTCCAGAGATGCGACAGCAGCTAGAGGTGAGAACAAATATACATGGGGAGGAACTGAATTGTCTGGCTTCAGGGCGAGGGCTGCAGGGGCAGCTCTCTCCAGAGCCTGTGGATACCACTGTTCTTTGTTGAGCTCTCCATCCACTCAGCTTGTTGATGCAGGTGGGTACCAAGTCTGAATCTCCATTCATCTGGCTAACACCACTCTGGTGCACCCAGGTGATTCTCTGAGACCCTACCCCACCCAAATCATTTGCCCAGCTGGAACTTCTTTTGCAGGATAACCCAACCAAGGGACCAGTTTGGGTCCACGCTATAGACTTGCCTAAAATCTCTCAAAGGTCCACAAATCCCCCAAAGCAGCAGCTGGCCTTGGCATGCCCTGTACCTCCTGTTAAGCAGCCCAAGCCCAGCACTAGTGGCAGCCGTTCTTGGTTCACAGCATACAATTCCCGGGTGCCTCCAAGCCCAGTGCCATTGTCAACCAACTGACGATCACTTTATAGCTTCTACCAGGTGGCCCCAAGCTGGACACAGGCAGTGGCTGACCTTGGCCTGCACTGGAACATCTCCCAAGAGGCCGCAGAAATAACAGCCAGTGGCTAGCTTCATACCACACCAGAGCACCACTCAATTAGTATCACAAATAACACATCCAAAGGATAGAGTTAACAAGCTTCTGAGACCACCCTGAAACAAATCCTGGTCCAGGGGGCAGCCCCCACACAACAGCTTGTCTGTTGAAGTCATGGCCAGTCCTCACAGCCAGTCAGCCTGAGGGTCAGTCCCACCCACTGATGAGCCAATAGCAATCAAGGCTCAATTACAACACAAGAGCACACACAACCCACACAAGAGACGCCCCTGGAGCACCTGGCTCAGGTGGTCAGAGAGATTGGACCACTGGCTTCATAGGACACATACTACATAAGGCCACTCTGCTAAGATTGGGAGACATAGCAGATCCTAATACATAGAAACAAACACAGAGAAGAAGTGAAAATGAGAAAACAAAGAAACATGTTCCAACTAAAAGAATAGGACAAAACTGCAGAAAAAGAACTAAACAAAATGGAGACAAGCAATATACCAGATGCAGAGTTCAAAACACTGGTTATAAGGATGCTCAATGAACTTAGGGGAAGAATACACTGAGTGGCCAGATTATTATGATCTCTGAACGCATAATAATCTGGCCACTCAGTGTGTGTGTGTGTGTGTGTGTGTGTGTGTGTGTGTGTGTGTGTGTGTATTAGAGGCCTGGTGCACGAAATTCATGCACGGGGGTATGTGTCCCTCAGCCCAGCCTGCACCCTCTCCAATCTGGGACCCCTCAAGCGATCGGGCCTAAATGGGCAGTCCGACATCCCTTGCACAATCCAGGACTGCCGGCTCCCAACCACTCGCCTGCCTGCCTGCCTGCCTGATTGCCCCTAACTGCTTCTGCCTTCCAGCCTGATCACTCCCTAACCACTCCCCTGCCAGCCTGATTGCCCCTAACTTCCCTCTCCTGCCAGCCTGGTCCCCCCCACCTGCCCTCCCCTGCAGGCCTGGTTGTTCCCAACTGCCCTCCTCTGCTGGCCCGGTCACCCCTAACTGCCCTCCCCTGCAGGCCTGATTACCCCCAACTGCCCTCCCCTGCTGGCCTGATCGCCCACAACTACCCTCCCCTGCCAGCCATCTTGTGGCAGCCATCTTGTGTCCACATGGGGGCAGCCATCTTTGACCACATTGGGGCTGTCATCTTGTGTGTTGGAGTGACAGTCAATTTGCATATTACTCTCTATTAAATAATATATATATATATATATATATATATATATATATATATATATATATTAGAGGCCCGGTGCATGAATTCATGAATGGGTGGGGTCCGGCCAGCCTGGCCAGGGGGAGGGGACATAAGTGGTTGGTCGGCCTGCTTGCTGGTTGAACTCCTGGTCAAGGGGACAATTTGCATATTAGCCTTTTATTATATAGGATGTACACTGAGTGGCCAGATTATTATGCATTCAGAGATCATAATAATCTGGCCACTCAGTGTAGATTATCTCAGTGAGAACTTTAATTAAGAGGTAAAAAGATAAAAATGAAGATAGAAAACATAAAAAAGAACCAGTCAGAAATGAAGAATACAAGAACTGTAATGAAGAATACATTGGAGGGAATCAGCAGTAGATTAGATAAAGCCAGTACAAAGGTTAAAAGGCAAAAGTAAGATGATCATGTGTAATTCCAAAGATAAATTAAGAGATACACACAAATAATAGCATAAACATATATGTGGAAGGGGTGCATAAAAATTGTAGTGATTATAGAATATGTTCAAACTTAAGCAACTATCAGCTTAAAATAGCCTGCCATAAACATAGGTTGTTACATATGAAGCACATAGTAACCACAAACCAGAAATATACAAGAAATAAAGAGAAAGGACAAATATACCAATGAATAGTATTCAGCCACAAAAAGAATGAAGTCTTACTATTTACACCAACATGGATGCACCTAGAGATATTGTGCTAAGTGAAATATGTTGGACAGAGAAAGACTAATACCATATGTTTTCACTTACTAGTATATGTGGAACCTAAAAAAATAATAAGTGAATTAAAAAGACAGAGGCAAACTCATAGATACAGAGAATAATCTGATGGTTACCAGGGGGTTGGAGGGCTGGATGAAAAATATGAAGGGATTGAGAAGTACAAATTGGAAGTTATAAAATAGTTATGGGGATCTAAAGCACAAATTAGGAAATATAGTCAGTAATATTGTAATAACTGTAGGTAGGTCCAAGACTTACTGGGGGGATCACTTTGCAAGTGATATAAACATGTAACCCCTATGATGTACACCTGAAACTAATACAATATTGAATGTCAATTGTAACTGAAAAAATTTTTTTAATTTAAAAAAGATTAAAAGTCATTCTACAGCAGTGATTATTAGCTAAGTAGAAAATTTGATGGAAGTACTCACAATTTGTGATTCCCTGTTTAAAAATAGTTGGGTTTATGTAATCCTCCTTCTTTCTTACCTGCACCAAAGTTACCCTGTGTTGGGAAATCAACTAGCCAATCTTATGCTGCTTTTCTATCCCACCCAACTTCCTGATTTTTTCCTCTGAAATTACTGGCTAGTTTTAAACACACCCAGGTTGGCTCCATTTTTATTTCAGTTGGATAATTTACCTTGGTGAGTGTGTTCACTTATGTAAAATGAGTGCTGTTTATTTAGCGATAACCATAACCTTCAGAATAGTGCTTATTTAACATAGAATCACATATTTATTTTTAAAAATCCTTGTAGAAGTTTCTTTATTTATCAGGGTATGGGATTGTTTTCATATTTTATATCTAAAAAATGTTTGCTTTAAAAGTTTTGGATGCTTATTTAACATGCTTACTTGGAAGAAGGCCTGGAACTTGCACGTAAAAGGCAACACTAGTATTTGCAAGGTGGGAAACCAGAATAGGTCACTGGGCACCCACGTGTCCCCAGTGCGCCAGCACTCACTCACCTCTTGGCAGTGCCAAACACATTCTGGCAACACACGGTGTTTGTGTTTATTGTCATTACCAGTCTATCTGACATTTTGTGTATTCCTCCAGGCCAGAAATTTGGAAGTCATCCCTGAATCCTCCTACTTGTTTACATCCTACATCCAGTGAGGTATCAAATTCCACTTCTACTTTCTGACTATGTCATGTAACCTCCCTGCTCCAGCGTAGCTCTCCTAGGTCAGTGTGCACACAACAGTAGCAGTAGCAGCAGCAGCCAAATGGCTTCCGTTTGTGTACCTCTGATCATATGCCCCACTCATGCACATCTTGTGCTGGAAACCCTTCCTTGGCTTCTCTTGTCATCAAGAAAAAGTCTAAGTTCCTGATAGACCCTGTAGAGCCCTTCATGATCTGCCCTCTGGCACCACCTCCAGTCTTCTCTCGTGCCGTCCTCAGCCCACACGCCACACCCCAGCTTCACTGAAACACTTGAAACGTCATGAGGGTTTCCAGCTCACTTTAGCTTTTGAGCCTCAGTAAATGTTCTTCTTGTTGCCCGGAACATTTTCTCCCTGTGTCACCTGGCACACCTGTGCTTGTCTTTATTGTGGAGGGCTACCCCATTCCAGGCATATGGTAGGTGTCTAGTTCATGTTCAGAGAATGAATGAGTGGAATGTGAGAAAATGGGAGGATGGGTGATGGGGGCATCCCTGTGCATCTGGAGTGGAGCCTGTCCTGGTCCTGTTGCCCGTCTACCCTTCCTGCCTACACAGCCCCTGCTGAGACAGCACCCCCACAGGGCACATTGCTTCCTATCCACATCTCGTCCCCTAGGAGAAACCAACAGCTAACCTGGCCCTCTGCTGTAAGACTAGACTCCGGTCATTGTTCCTGCTGCAGCTGAGAGGCGGTGCCTCCTGGTATGGATTTACCTCATTTGGCTTCAGAGCTGCCTTTTGCTCCTCTTTGGAAATCCTGATCCTTGATTGTCAAATTGCCAGATTGTATGGTCTTCAGCCTCAGCCTTTAACTTCTCAGAGATTTCCCTTCTATCATGAGAACTCAAGAAGATAATTTTTAATTTTGAAAGTAGTGACTTCCCTGTACAGGTCCACCCCAGCGGTACAGGGATCCATGCACCCACCCATCCATTCATCCTCCCATTCTCATATTCCACTCATTCATTCTCTGAGCACAGATTACACACCTACTACTAAATGTCAGAAATAGGGTAGGCCGAACACAGTAAGGACAAACATAGGCATGCCCATGATTCAAAATTTTTAATCTTGAAAGGGATGACATCTTCCTTCTGTGATTGAACAACCCCGTGGTGGTGTTTGTTTCATTTTCCACTGCACTGTGAGCTCCTTGATGGAAAGAATTATGTTTTGTTGTTGTTGTTTTTTGCTATTTGTATCTCCAGAGGCAATATCTGGGACATAGTAGGTCCTCAGTAAATAATTCAGTGAGTGAAGTGAATGGATACAGAAATGAATGAGCCAGAGTAACTATTTAGTTAAAAAAAATTTTTAAATTTTAGAACAACTTTAGTTTTACCAACGACAAAGATGGTACCAAGTTGCTGTGTACCCTGAACCCAGTTTCCCCTGCTCTTACATGTTGCATTAGTATGGCCCAACAGTGAGGGGTCTCTTCCCTTTGGGATCTGCCCAGTGTTTTCCCATCTGGGCCTCCCCCATTGAGTCCTTTGTCTGGAAACCTGGGTGTCAGTTACCCCACTCTGTGTGCCCTTCCCACCATGGTGTCTGCCTCTGAGACCAGGTGGTGGAGGACACGGTGAGAGAAAAGGCAATAGAGACTTTGGCTCCACCTCCCTCAGATCACAGCTTCTCCAATCAGAGAGAATAGTTCCTCTTCTTCCAAATGTTAGGTGCCTGTAGGGTCTACTGGGGCTTGAGAAAATGGAAAAAGGAAAAAGAACAGAGGATTTCCCTCCACCTTCTCAAAGTGTTAGGAATCCCTTTCCTGCTCCTGGGTTAGAATAAGAGGGTCTCCCTGGGGGTTTCCTCTGTGCACCTGGTCCCCCTTCCAAGTTCTGTGCTGTCTTGGGTCCAGGCCAGGGGGTACAGGAAGGAAATATTGGGAACCTCACTGCTTCTTCAGTGGTATTTTGAATTCTGATCTTCTTCCCCCATTTTCAGATCCTCCAATGGCTACTCCATGCATTCTGTCCAGATTTTATAGCTGCATTCAATGGGAGAGATGGGTGGACTATGCTTACCGTGTTTATTCCATCTCACCTGGAACTGGAATTCTATATGTTTAATTAACTTTTAAATTTCATCTAAGTAATACATGCAGGGGACTTTATACACTGAGTGGCCAGATTATTATAATCTCTGAATGCATAATAATCTGGCCACTCAGTGTACATCCTATATAATAAGAGGCTAATATGCAAATTGTCCCCTTGACCAGGAGTTTGACCAGCAGGCAGGCTAGCCAACTGCCCATGTCCCCTCCCCCTGGCCAGGCTGGCTGGACCCCACCCATGCACGAATTCATGCACCGGGCCTCTAATATATATATATGTGTGTGTGTGTGTGTGTGTGTATATATATATATATATATATATATATATATATATATACACACTGAGTGGCCAGATTATTATGCGTTCAGAGATCATAATAATCTGGCCACTCAGTGCATAGACAAATGGATATATCTCCTTCAAGAGAAAATACACCAACATATTAATTATGGTTATTAATCTATTAATAGCAGGCTTAGAGTATATTATTTTTATTTTCTGCTAGTTCTAAATCTCTTCCACAGTCACCATACATTACACCAGAATAAAACCCAATAAATTTTTTTTTCAAAGAGGACCCTAATACAATTGGATATTGTGATTAGAAGTTCACAGCACCATTTATCAAGTGGTCCCCAGCCTCCTTAGCTCACTACGTTGACCTTTATGAAGCCAGACAATTTTTTAAAATATATTTGATTTGAACCTCAACTATATGGAAATTGTTTAATTGTAATCCTGTTTCATTATACACACTGTTCATTGGTCCTTACATGACTCAATTTTGTTTGTCTGTCTAATCTATAATAATAATGTAATTACTAAGCACTCATGGAATAATGGTGGCATAATGTAAAATCTATCACCAAGAACATAAATTGACTCTTTTGGTGGGTGGGAGAGAAGTGGTGACAGTTTATTTATTTTTTATTATTTAATTAAAATTTTTCTGTTCAATTACAGTTGACATGCAATATTATGTTAGATTGTTAGGTGTACAACATAGTGATTAGACCCCCTTCACCCACCTCCCATCCAGCAACCATCAATTTGTTCTCTGTATCTGAGTTTGTTTCTGTTTGTTTATTTTGTTTTTTACAGTAGATTCCTCATATAAGTGAAATCATGTTATTTGTCTTTTTCTGTCTGACTTATTCCACTTAGCATAATATCCTCTAGGTCCATCCATGTTGTTGCAAATGGCAAGATTTCATTCTTTTTTATGGCCAAGTAATATTTCATTGTGTATATGTACCCCTTCTTTATCCATTCCTCAATCCATGGGCATTTAGGTTGCTTCCATATCTCAGCTGTTGTAAATAATGCTGCAATGAACATGGGAGTGTATGTTTCTTTTTGAATTAGTGTTTTGGATTTTTTTCAGATATATACCTAGAAGTGGAATTGCTGGGTCATAAGGTACTTCTAGTTTTAATTTTTTTGAGGAATTTTCACTGTTTTCTACAGTGGCTGCACTAATCTGCATCCCCACCAACAGTGCATGAGGGTTTACATTTCTCCACATCCTCACCAACACTTGTTGTTTGTTGATTTATTGGTGATAGCCATTCTGACAGGTGTGAGGTGATATGTCAGAGATTTTACTGCACATGTTTTCTTCTAGCAGTTTTATGGTTTCAGGACTTACATTTAAGTCTTTAATCCATTTTGAGTTTATTCTTATGTATGGTATAAGAGATAATCTAGTTTCATTTTTTATATGTGTCTGTCCACTTTACCCAAGGCCATTTATTGAATAGACTATATTATTTGTATATTCTTGTCATAGGTTAATTGACCATATAGGCACAGGTTTATTTTTGGGCTCTCTATTCTGTTCCATTGACCTATATGTCTGTTTTTATGCTAGTACTGTGCTGTTTAGATTATTATGGCCTTGTAGTATAATTTGATATCAGGTAGGGTAATTCCTCCAATTTTGTTCGTTCTCACTATTGGTGTGGCTATTTGGAATCTTTTGTGGTTCCATATAAATTTTAGGATTATTTGTTCCAGTTCTATGAAAATGCTATTGGTATTTTGATAGGAATTGCATTGAATCTATAGATGGCTTTGGGTAGTATGAACACTTTAATGATGTTAATTTTTCCTATTCATAAGCATGGTATATGCTTCTATTTATTTCTAGGTTCTTTAATTTTTGTCTTATAATTTTTTGAGTACAGGTCTTTTACCTCCTTGGTTAAACTTATTCCTAGATATTTTATTCTTTTAGATGCAATTATAAATGGGGTTGTTTTCTTAATTTCTCTTTCTTATAGTTCATTATCCTATATAATAGAAGAGTAATATGCAAATCGACTGAATGGCTGAATGACCGGTTGCTATGACACACAGGGACCATCAGGGGGCAGACACTCAACGTAGGAGCTGCTCCCTGGTAGTCAGTACGTTCCCACAGCAGGGAGTGCCACTCAGTCAGAAGCTGGGCTCACGGTTGGTGAGCGCAGTGGATGTGGCAGGAGCCTCTCCCGCCTCTGCAGCAGCACTAGGGATGTCCGACTGATGTCCCTCTGGGGAGCGGGCCTAAGCCATCAGTCAGACATCCCCCGAGGGCTCCCAGACTGTGAAAGGGTGCAGGCTAGGCTGAGGGACCCCCTCCCAAGTGCACGAATGTTGTGTACTGGGCCTCTAGTTGGTGTATAAAAATGCAACCAATTTCTGAATATTTGTTTTGTATACTGTTACTTTATGGAATTTATCTATCAGTTCTTGTAGTTTTTTGGTGCCATCTTTAGGGTCCTCTACATATTGTATCATATCATTTGCAAATAATGACAGTTTTACTTCTTTCCAATTTGGGTATCTTTTCTTTCTTTCTTTTTTTTTTTTTTTGTCTGGTTTCTATGGCTAGGACTTCCGATACTACCCTATACAATAAAGAGCTAATATGCTAATTAGACCAAACAGCAGAACAACCTTCCAGATGACCTTCTGGACGAAGCTGGGGCTGTGAGGGCCGAGGCAGCCGGGGCTTCAAGGCCCGAGCCCCTTGCACGAATTTCGTGCATCGGGCCACTAGTGTTGGATAAAGGTGGATTTCCTTGTCTTGTTCCTGATCTTTCAGCTTTTCCCCATTGGGTATGATGTTAGTTGTGGGAACATAAGCTGACTCTTGACTTAACCTATATCTAATAATAGGCCCCTTCCCTCCTGTCTCACTCACCATCGTGCCTCCACTCAGACTAATTATAATTCTGAATCCTGTGTTCATTAATCTTTCGCTTTTTTATTAAGGTAAAAGTTGCATAACATAAAAATAAGCATTTAAAGTGCACATTTCAGTGACATTTTAGTACACAGACAATGTTGTGCAACTATCACCTCTATTTAGTTCCAAAACATTTTCATTACTCCCCCAAAACCCCATCCCCATTAAACAATCATTCTTCACATCCCCTTTGCCCCTGGAAAACACTGATGTTTTCTGTCTCTATGGATTTACCTTCAATGACCATTCTGTATAAATGAAAACAGATAGTATGTGGCTTTTATGTCTGGTTTATTTCACTTAACACATTGTTTTTGAAGTTCACATGTTGTAACATGTGTCAGTACTTCATTCCTGTTTATGGCTGAATAACATTCCATTGTATGACTATTTTGCTTATCCAGTTGTCTAGCCATGGATACGTGACTTGTTTCTGTACTTTGGCTATTGTGAATAGTGCTGCTATGAACATTCCTGTATAAGGTTTTGTTTGAACACACACTTTTATTTCTCTTGGACATATAACTAGGAGTGGAATTACTGGGTCATATGATAATTCTATATTTAACTTATTGAAGGACTGCCAAGCTATTTTCCATAATGGCGTCAACATTTAATATTCCCAAGGAGGAGTTTTAACTCTTATGTCTGATTCTGGAATCATCTTCCTCTACTCTAGCTTGGATGCTCCTGCCTGGCAGAAACTCCCATTTTATTACCTCTGCAGGGCTACTTACATCTCTGAGCCCCAGCTCCTGGCCTGCCTGGCTTCCCAGCCCTCCACTTCCCTGCCCAGTTATCTCCCACCCCCACCCAGCCTTCCTGTCTGCCTGCTGCTTTTTAAGATCCTGTCATTCCTTTGGGTCCAGCTCAGGTTCTGCTTTTTCCGTGAAACCATTCCGCATTTCTTTATTCTTTTTCAGAACAGCTGCTGCATTGGGGGCACCTATTTGGACTTTTTTACTGAAGGAAAGTGACATGTTGCTAAAATTACCTAACATTTTTTAAAAAATGTACTGTCTGAATTGATTTTATATTTCTTTCATAAATAAGTAATTTATGCTCCAGGATAACATGTAGGAGAAAGTTTGCGCTTAAATTAATGAGGGCAAAGAAGTAAATCTTCTTGAAAATATTTCAGTGGTGTGATGCCACGTCAGTTGGGGAGCTTCCCGCCGAAGATGAGGAAGGTCTGCACGGAAACGGTGTTGAGGTGGGTATACACTCTGCTTGTGCATCCTGCGTCGGGTCCCAGAGCCGCCCTTCTCTTGGCTGTGGCGTCTCGGTCAGGCGTGGCTGCCCAGGGGCGGGAGGGTCCCACCAGCGCTGTGGCCCCAGGCAGTGCCTGGGACCGGGTGCTATCAGAGACCCTCGCGAGCTGCTCAGCGTGGCGTGCACACACTGCCTATTGGAAGCCAGGTCTTCCCACTGGTATTTTACACCCAGAGGTTCCTCGTGGTAAATCTGACCGAACGTGAGATTTGCTTTCAGAGCCACATTTCCTCAGAGGCCAGGTGGCAAAGATGCAGAGGTGAAGGTTGTCGCATGGAGTGGAATGTGATCACCTGCAGCCTTTGGCACTTTGGACTGGACTTAGTCCTCGCTGCGGCTGGGGTGGCGTCAGGACAATTCATGCGTAAGGGAGAACAGGACAGTGTGTGCGTAAGGGAGGCTTTCGTTTGCGTGTGTGATGAAACATTAGGGCTCTGAAGGCCTTGTGGGTTCAACTCGAAGTAAGTACATCTTTGCCAAGATCTGCCAATTCTTGCTGAAGGGGCCGGATTGAAGCTGTGATTTTAACTCTTGGTTGAAGTGCTGATTCTTTTATCCAGCTGGTAAAAATGTACTACAAAATGGACATATTTTGGCTAGTTCAGCGTTGGCCGGGCCTTGCACTTTATCTTTTTACAAAAGCATGCCAACGACTAGGCATCTTCCCTGTGCATCATACCGACAGCAAGCAGAGACGCTGCAAGGAGCCATCAGGGAATGAGTGGTTCGATAATTTATGGTCATCTTATTGGAGGATGTTGTTCAAGTGCTGAAAAATGAGGTCTGTGTGCATGTAGAGACATAAGCACAAGAAGAAAACAACATTCTGCATTTGCCTTATTGTGCTTCACAGTATGTTGTGTGTCTTTTTACAAATTGAAAGCAAGACCCTCAACCAGCAAAAAGATTACGACACACTTTACTGTGATACTCACTTTATTGTGGTGGTGGTGGGCGGCCTGGAACCCATCCTACAGTATCTCCGAGAAATGCTTGTATACCATCATCTACTTTTGTTCAGGAACAAATGTACCTGTATACAGAAGGTACTTACAAATGTTAGGTAATATTTGTCAGACTCTTATTGTGTGTAGCACTATGCTCATTTCTCTCATACCTAAATGATGTCCTTTAGTTCTCACAACACTGTGAGGTAGGTACTTGTTTAATGGATGAGGAATCAGCAGCCTGGGAAGGTTAGGAAGCCTGCCCCCCCAGCCACCATGCTGGATGTGCTTCTTGTTAGCACTGATCCGCTGAAGGACTGTGTGGTGGCGTGGGGATTATTTAGTGGGGATACCATATGAAACTCTTATGTGAGACGGGTACTGAACTAGATCTCTTCAAGGTCCTTCCCGCACTCTGAATTTGTGTCCTGGCCGTGGGAGCCTTCTGAAAGTGCCACTTCTCGGTACAGGACACTTCCCCACCCCCAACCCAGGGCCTTCCCACCCCATGATGCTATTCATCTTGGATTCAGAGGGCAGTTGGGCTGCTTTGTTCGTGGACTTCTTGCTAGCTCTCGGAAACGTGACGGGTACTTGATCCTTAAACTTCACCTTGCTCTTACAGCACATTTACTAGTAGAACAGAATGGCGGCAGTTCTGACTGCTAGGGTAACCTCAGTCTGCAGTTCACATTAAACATTAGCTCACATTGCCTCAAGGTCTGGAACCAATGTACCCAGAAGACATTTACAAAGGGACAGCGATGTTGAAACAGTTTAAGTGCAAACAGGAGAATTCCAGGCGCCATCGTCTAAAGTCCCTATTTGACTCGTCATTTTTCCATCCCATCTCTCGCTCGTTCCTCTCTGAACTGTCAGCAGCCTGTGCCTGAACATTCCAGTCACTCGTTGTTAAATGCCTCTGATTCAATCCATGTATGTAAAGTCTCTCACTTCATCTCTGAAGAGGTCACGTCAACGTGGTTTTAATTGCCTGGAGGGATAGTGCTGCTACTGCTGAGCAATTGGCAAAACTCAAGATTTGGAGCCCCAGACAAGGATTTTAAGTCTCATAAGCACAGAGGGGATTTGGTCACCAGAGTTGTTAGTCGGGATTATTACATCCTACCTTTTGCTTCCCACAGTCCAACCTTTGATGCATCAGGTTTTGGTTGATTATTTTGTATTGCTTTCTAGTGGTTTCTTCACCCATGCCCATTTCCTGTGACCTCAGTTCCCTATTGTTCCTGGGGCCTGAAGGTGCAGTGAGATCTGAGAGTGGGAGAGAACGAAGGGAGAAATGCCATCATTTAGTGCATGAAGTGGTTAAAGATACCATTCTGTTTTATTGCTTTTCTTAGTCAAAGCAAAAAATAATGCAGAGTTAGGTGAGCAGGATGTTTATCAAGTATATAGGGCTGAATATATAGATGTTTAATTTAATATCTGGAAGCTTTGGGACACGGGACTCTGACAGGTTCCATGTAAAGAACCTGTCTCTCAAGAGTCCTTCCCCCAAAGCCCAGATACTTTTTAAATATCTTGCTTCTCCGTGTGGATTGCCAGCGCCTTAGAGAAGTTGACAGTTTGGGTGATTTCTATTAGCAGAAAAATGTGGGCTCAAAATGAATCTGTTGTGTAACACCCCAGCGGCCTGAGTCCCGGTGCACGCTCTCGCTCTGAGAAGGTGGGAGAAGAAGACGAGCCCATCCAGACAGGCTGTCGGGGAGGAGGGGAGCACACAGCAGCCAAGGCCACCCTGTGTTGCAATCGCAGCCTAAACCAGATCTCTGGAAAACGAGTTTCTTGCTGCCTGTTTGTGTCCCTGAGTAACCACGGCCCCCACCCTCCAAGGTGGGATGTTGACCTTGGAGCAGCATGGAGTCTGGCTGTAGAGCCTGCAGAGCGTCCCTTCCACAGGGTCTCCACAGCCTTCTTTCCCACCACTGACCAGATGCCCAGGGCCGGGAAATCAGAGCTCAAGATGGAAATCCCTCCAGGTGAGGTGACCCCTCCCAGGAAATGGACTCCTCCAGTTTTCTCACATGATGTGCAGGCACTTTCACTTTTCCATATATAGGAGTCACTCAGGAGCAAGCTCTGGCCAGTCCAGGGAGCCACACTGCCACCTTCAGTCCCTCCCTTCTCACGCATCCTCGCCTTACTCTCGAATGCTCACCAGCAGATAGGCAGAAGTGACCCCTGTGCTTTTGCCAACGACAGACCTGTTGGGTTTAAAGAAAAAAGAAAAACTCAGACAAAGTCACAGCATTACAACGATTGCCTTGAGGAAGCTGCGTGGAGACCTGTGAAAAGATGAACGGACCGGTGGATGGCTTGTATGACACCTCTCTAAGTGAAGAAGGGGCCTTCATGTTCACCTCAGAATCTGTAGGAGAGGGACACCCCGGTGAGTAGGCTGTACCGGCCCGACGTGACCTGTACCGAGGGAGTCACTTTTGCTAGAGGTCTTAAAACAGTTTGTGTTAGTGACTCTCAGGGGTCTCTGGAGGAACACTGTGAAGTATTTTTTTACTCTATTTGTAGTTTTGTAAAACAGATCATCACATGCCAGGGATGCATCGCAAGCGAATGAAGCCGAGGGTTCCTGCCACCGCCACCATGGGCATCAGCCCTCAGCGTGGTGGGGCTGCAGCAGAGACCACGCAGCTGGTTGTCTAAATATAGTCATGGCCATAAAATTATCATCAGATACAAACATTATATATATATATATATATATATATATATATATATATATATATATATATTGAGTGGCCAGATTATTATGATCTCTATTAGAGGCCCGGTGCATGAATTCATGCATGGGTGGGGTCCGGCCTGCCTGCTGGTCGAACTCCTGATCAAGGGGACAATTTGCATATTAGCCTTTTATTATATAGGATATACACTGAGTGGCCAGATTATTATGCATTCAGAGATCATAATAATATGGCCACTCAGTGTATGTGTATGTGTGTGTGTGTGTGTGTGTGTGTGTGTGTGTGTGTATACTAGTAAATCTTTAATTTATTATCAATGAGCAGCTCAAGTCAACAGAAAATGCTCCCTCAAACAAGACCGAGGGTCACTAAGTTTTTCGTGTAAAGCACATGTAGTTTAGGAATAAGTGGCAGTGCATCCTCTATTGGGATGGAGCTCTAGGTTCTGGAAGTTTCCAGTGTGTTATAAAAGAAAGTGCAGATGACTTCTTGAAGAGGAAGAAAATTCAAGCATTCTTTTGGACCTGAAAAGTAGGTGGGCTGTGAGTTGGGGAACTGAGAGAGGCTTCCATGGTGACAGTGGAGACCAGGATCAGAGCCTCAAAGTTTAGAAGAGTGGTTTTCAAACTCCGGGGTAAAATGCAGAGTGTTGGGCCTCACTTCCAAACTCTCTGATTTAGTAAGTCTTGGGAAGGCTCAAGAATTTGCATTTTTGGGAGCAGTTGAAAACTGGCAATTGTTGTCAGTTTTGGCTAAAAGAAACTCTTAAGAAATAATTTTCTTTTAAAAAATACATTTTATTGATTTCAGAGAGGGAGGGAGAGGAAGAGAGAGCTAGAAACGTCAATGATGAGAGAGAGTCAATGGTTGCAGACATCAAACCATGACTTCCTGGTTCATAGGTTGTCGCTCAACCACTGAGCCATGCGAACCGGGCAGAATTTGCATTTTTAGTAAGTTCCCAGGAGATGCTACTGCCTTTAGTGTGGGAATCTTACTTTGAGGATCATTGCTCCAGGAAAACCCTGGGGCTAGACACACTGATTTATGTATTTAAGCACTTCTTCAAAATTCATTGGACCAGTTGAAGTTTTTGGTAACTCATCACCAAGTCTACTTTTTTTTCTCTTTCTCGTTCTTTCTCAAAGAGATTTAACTTCTGTACTTTGTAACACAGCTTTAAATATCTCAATACACTACTCCCTCCATATGCTTTAGCCAGTGGTTATCAACTTGGGGCAATTTTGTCCCCTTCCCTCCAAGGACACTTCAACATGTCTGAAAACATTTGGGATTGTCAAAACCAAGGGGGTTTGTAATGGCCATTCAATGGATAGAGGCCTGACATGTTCCTATACATCCTGCATACACAAGTCCATCTCCCACAACAAAAAATTTTCCAGCCCTAAATGTCCATAGTGGTGCTGTTGAGAAACCTTGTGACTTAATTCAATGTAAATAATCTTTTTTATTATGCATAATTTTACAAAGTTTCTAGGTTTACCGTACTCATAATCTCAGCTTCATTGCTATGTGTGGCAAATTCTGGACAGCTCCCTGGCTTTTGAAAGCCATATATGTAGGTTAGGACTTGCTCCACCCGGAGGAAGTGGATGCTTTGGCATGCAGTGGCCAGTGGTCCCATGGTACTCACAGCAAGGTGCTTGGTGGACAGAGAAGGAAAATTCTAGCCAATCAATTGGTTGTTTTGTCTACTGAATGGCAGATTTTCAGTTTGTCTGATTTTCCTTTCACTTGCCACTAAAAATTAACTGTCCACATAAGTCAGTCAGTGACCACTAAGGTCTGGTGACTTTCTGCTTGTTATTCCAGTGCTAAATTCCTCTCCACCAGAAAGATAAAATTAATGCTTCTTTCCAACTTCCAACAAAACCAACCATTAGCTATCTTAAGGCTACTGAGTGATAATGATAAAAATTTCCAAAGCCTAAAGAAACAGTTCTGAAGAACCTCCTTAGATGTTATCTTAGTTTGTCAAGCTGTCTTTGTTTAAAATATATTTTTATTGATTTCAGGGAGGAAGGAAGAGGGAAAGAGAGATAGAAACATCAATGATGAAAGGGAGTCATTGATCACCTGCCTCCTGCATGCCCCCAACTGGGGATCGAGCCTGCAACCCAGGCATGTGCCCTGACCAGGAATTGAACCGTGACCTTCTGGTTCATAGGTCAACGTTCAACCACTGAGCCACACCAGCCGACTGTCAAGCTATCTTGATACCCTTGCTCAACTCCAGCTTTAAAATCTCTAATATCCCTTATCACATTTCTCTGTGTGCATTGGGAACATGTGACCCACGTCCTTTAAGTAAGCAGAGTCATCGTGATCGGCTCCCAAGAGTCCTGATGGGTCAGCCTAAAGTGGATGTTTGAGCAGCAGGGGGCCTTCTTTGGGAGGGTGTGCAGAGGCTACGACTCGGACAAACTTAAATTTACAACCAGATTTGCCACTGGCAGGAGGATAGAAAAACTCAAACGTACCGTTATTTTTCTTTATAAAAATTTTTAAATTACAGTTGACATTTAATATTACATTAGTTTTAAGTGTACAGAATACTGGTTAGACATTTATATAACTTACTAAGTGATCACCCAATAAATTTAGTACCCATCTGACCATACACAGTTGTTACAATATTATTGACTATATTCCTTATGCTGTACTTTACATCCTCATCTGTAACTACCAATTTGTACTTCTTAACACCTACCCCTTTTTCACCCAGCACCCTACCCCCCTCTCATCTGGCAGCCATCAGTTTGTTCTCTGTATCTATGAGTTTATTTCTGTGATTTTTTTGAGATTCCACATATTAGTAAAATTATATGTTATTTGCCTTTCTCTGTCTGACTTATATCACTTAGCATAATACCCTCTAGGTTCAAAATAGCACTTTCTGCAAGGAAAAATTGGGGAATTTACCTTTAATGACAAATTAAGATTTTTAATTACAGAATGCATAATGTGCTTTTGAGAGTAGAACTGCTTAATTCTGGATCCAAGTTCTTAATTTAAAAACTTAAAAAAAGAGAGAGAAATGCAAGGAAACTTTTGGAGGTGATAGAAATGTTAATTACCTTGATATGGTAATGGTAACATGCATGTATGTATATGTCCAAACGCATCAAACTGTACACATTAATTATACACAACATTTGTATAGACCAATTGTATCTCAATAAAACTGGAAAAATCTTATTAATTTATTAAGAGTAGACTCTATGGATATTTTGGACATTAATGAGATTAATATGTATAAATAGATGTCCCTTTTATTTTGGAATTTGTGAACATTGACAGTTCACAGGACCCACAAAGCAAGAGTAGATTTCTCTACAGTGCCATCTAAGGTCTACGAGCCCAGCCATGCAGAGTCTTGAAGGCAAACACAGAATAAGGTCAAATGCCGGCTCGTGCTGAACTCTTGTCAATCAACCTTGTATGAGGAGGTCGGCCCAGCTATTAGAACATCTGGCCTTTAGGAGGCCGAGTGGCTGTGGGGAGGGTCCGAGAGCTGCTTGTGGGAATGTTCTGCAAATCAGCACTGGTCCTCAGAGGTCCTCTCAGAGAGCCCACGGCTGGGGTGGGCCTGGCCTGGTGTATTCTACACCACGCGCTGCATCCTGTGGAACCCGCAGCACATGCATCGGGCTGTCCCTTCTGACTTCACACCTTGGCACCTAATCTCACCGATGTTAGTAGCTGTTTTAACTTCTATGCCCAGGACTTTCCTGGGTGTTAGAATGAAAGGGAATATGTTGAGGAATGAGGGACTTTTAGTTAGAAGTGTGTGTGTATGTGTGTGTGTGTGTAAATTGCTGTAGACTCTTAGAACTAGTTTTGGAATATATTTCTTTTTTTAGGGAATTCTATAATTTTATGCATCATACAAAATTAGGCAGAAATGGGAAGAAATAACTTCTTACATTTAAAAAAGTGTCCTTTTAGGCAGATTTGATATGTAAACTGACAAAACATCTAATTCTTTTAGCATTTCATTTGTTGTACCTAATATTTCCGTGATTCCTTCACATGTTCATTCTTTTCCAGATAAGATCTGTGACCAGATCAGCGACGCAGTGCTGGATGCCCACCTCCGGCAGGACCCCAATGCCAAGGTGGCCTGTGGTAAGAAGCACCTGGGCCCCTCGCAGAAGCCCTAAGGGGCAGCCTGAGTCCTTTGCCTGAGGTGAAGCCCTCACCACAGAAGTCAGGAGGGCCTTGAGGTGATTACGGCGAGTCCTCTCCCTTCACTGAGGGACAGTGCGTGCAGCTGAATGAGGGCCTTGGCCACGGTCACAGGGTAGGCGTGCCCACCATGGAGACCACAGCCTGCTGTCCTCCTGTTGGTGCCGTGGCCTGTCTGCTGTACAGACAAGCTTTCCCTCTCCAGTGCCACCCTGACCCCTGGATTGAGGACTATGTGCCCCTCTGAGGATAGACTTCACCCCGACATCTTTGTAAACAGCTGCCCGATTCTTTGTTCAGGATCCCACTCCCTGAAGCCCACAGTGGAGGTTAGCAGTAGGGGCGGGAGAGCGTCACACAGGCTGACCGCAGACCAACTACATGCGTCATGGTCTCCTTTTAATTCACACAGCAGTCTTCTTCTTAGTGTGATATGAAAACTTGGTACAAAACTCAGGTGTAACCAATTCTTTCCAAAGTATAGTTCTTGGGGCATTGGAGATGGTCAGCAACCATGCTGGCATTCACTCTTTTTATTAGCGTTGCTCTTTCCTGCCTGGTAAGTTGGCTGTGAGTCCCTTTATCAGCACGGGGAGAGGTCTAGCCATTGGGCGTCCCTGTGCTGGCACTGGCCACTCCCTTTTGTCCTTCCCTTCCAGAGACGGTGTGCAAGACGGGCATGGTGCTGCTGTGCGGGGAGATCACCTCCATGGCCATGGTGGACTACCAGCGGGTGGTACGAGACACCATTAAGCACATTGGCTACGACGACTCTGCCAAGGGTAAGGCAGGGCCCGGTCTCCACGGGAGGCCCCCCAGGCTGTCACATAGGAGGCTTCTGGACGGGCACATGCCACCCCAGGAGAGACAGTCTTAGGGGCGCCTGTTGGGGACCAGGGGTCAAAGCCTGGCAGCAGTAGGCAGCCCAGTGACAGCCCACGGAACCGTCCAGTCCATCCATCGTAACTCTGGCCTTGTTTAGTGTCCTGCCCTCTTGGAGCTTTGCAAGAGAAAGAACTGGGCTGGCACTGGCACTGGTCTCTGGCATCTTACTTAATTACACATTGCGGACGGATCACGAGAATTCTCGTGTTTTCTGTTCTAAGGCTTCTGGCCAATCATGAGAATTCTTTAAAAAGATATTAGCTTGTAAGACCATGTAATAAGTAACTTCAAAATGCAATGGGTATTTAATTTTAAAGTGTGCCTTTAACATTTATGTAAAACGTTTTTTGTACTCGTTCACTAAAAACTTATCTGGCCACTGGGTAAAGCTAGCAATAAAACTGGTCCGCAATGTGTTAACTGCTTGAAGACCTTGCTGCGCTTCTATGCAGATGAGGAAATCCGGGCTTCCAGATGTAAATGGTTTCTTTGAGGTGACACAGGCAGTGCGTGGCTGCCCCTTTTGGGCCTCCCGTGCTTTCTGCTAAACTGTGCTGCTGCCCATTCTGGACAAGAAGAGGACTTAACCCAGAACTGGTCCTGAGAGCGGGCGAAGGAGGCAGGCAGTGTGGGAGCCAAAAGCCCAGGGAGGGGCACAGGCCCTGGAAGGAGTGGAGGAGGAGCAGTGACCAGGCTCGGGCGAGAGCCGAGCCGAGAGCACTGAGGCCTGCAGCAGGCAGGCCAGGAAGGGCCCCCTGCAGGGGCATCAAAGGGCAGGGTGAGGGCCCGATGCTGAGGGCCTGTGCTCAGTGATGGCCCACTTACTGGCTGTTTAGGGTGATGTGTGGCATCTTCGTGGGTCAGGGCAGGCTGGGTGACCTGTGGCACCTTTCTAAGTGAGAGAGCCACTCCGCTTTCCCAGATCACGTGACGCCCTTGGTTGGTGTTCAGCGTTAAGAAGAGTCATTATTTAGACAGTGATTAGGCCAAATGCAAGATGTTTATTGCAAAATGGTGAGTCGTTGGCAGCTCTCTAAAGGTTGTTCATTGGTTAGTGCCTTTAGAAACAGTCTCTGGGCCCAGGAGGCGGCACAGGACAGAGGTGTCCCTGGGGTGGGGGCACTGCCTGGCATCAGATGATGCAGCATGAGGTGCCTGGCAGGGAGTTGGTGGCATAACTCACCAGGAAGAGCGGCGGGAGGGCCCAGGGATGCTGACTGAGAGCTGCCTGACTTGGGTGTGTGGGGTAGGGGTCGGAGGAGGAGCATTCCAGCAGAGACCTCGGGGAGGTAAGGGCATGTCCTCTTTAAGGATACCCCTAGTTCACATTGGCGAAAGGGGTCCCGCTGCAGGAGGCCCGTTTTACTTTGTGTGGCGGTAGGGCCTCCCCTGAAACATGTGCACACACAATAGATTGGGTCTGCGTTGTTGGCTTGTTTGCTTGCTTTAGTTGGCCCACTCTGGCCGTGTGGATAGGAGAAGAGACTGGAAAAGGGTGACAGCCAGCTTGTCACTAATACCTGACCCTTTGGTCGGGCCGTTTGCCTTAGCTCCTCAGTCACAGGGTCCCTGGGCTGAAGCCTGTGCGTTGGAGACCCAGCAGGGAGAAGAATGTGCTGTCTGTGCACGGTGCTCCCTCCTGTGGCTCCGTGGCTGGGCTGCTGCGAGCCCAGACTTCCCTGCCCAGGCCCCAGCCGGTGCCACCTGCTTCCCCCTCTGTGCCTGCCGAGCTGCAGGGCAGGCAGCCAGGGCTCCGCTCCACAGGTGTGGCCTTTCCCTCGGGACCACATCTCAGGATGAGAGGCCCTGGCGCTGGGAGCCTCTGAACAGTCAGGTACACATTATTTGTTCAGTGTGTTTAATACACATGCTCCTAGAATTACGATGGGGTAACGTCTTGATAAACCTGCCCTAAGCTAAAGACGTCGTAAGTCAAAATGCATTTAGTACAGCTAACCTGTGAACATCCCATTTGCCTCGCCGGCCGCACACGGCTCAGAACACCTACAATAGCCACATTGGGCAAATCGTCCAACAGCGACTACGCTGGAGAGTACGGGTTGTTGACCCTCCTAATGGCGTGGCTGCCTGAGCCGAGGCTCGCCGCCCAGCATCTGAGAGACTATGGTGCTGAATATCAACAGCCCAGGGAAAGAGCAAAGTTTACAATTCAAAGTATGGCTTCTACTAAATGCATGTCACTTTGGCAACATCGTGAAATTGAAGATCCCAAATGGAGGACCGTACTTGGATTAGGCCCATGTCTGGCTTCGGGTGGGAGGGGTGGCCGGGCCCCCGTTTCCTCAGTGCAGTCATCCAACCTGGGTCCTGGGAGGTGCTTCTGGGAGCGGCCCCGGGGCAGGCGTGAGTCTCCCACCGCGCTTCAGCGGAGCAGCTGGGGCTGCTACTGGTTCCTGTATAGCAGTTCCCAGTAGGGCATGTGTTTCTAATCAAGCTGTGACTTAATACAGTGCAGTGCACAGTGCAGCACTTGCTTTGGCTAAAGAGTCTTACGTGATGGTAAGGATACTGGGCCTTCCCCATTCTGGCATTGGCTCTGGGCCCGGGCAGGTCCCAGCTAACCAGAGACCACCCCCGGCCCAAGTGCACACCAGGACCTGAATGTCCCGGACGCTCGCAGCCACCCTGTGTCTGACGTGTCCCCCTCGGGCCTGCTGCCCTTCTGCCCAGGCTTTGACTTCAAGACCTGCAATGTGCTTGTGGCGTTGGAGCAGCAGTCCCCAGACATCGCCCAGTGCGTCCATCTGGACAGAAACGAAGAGGACGTTGGTGCCGGAGACCAGGTGAGAGCGCTGAGCCTGGGCACTGGGGCAGGACGCGGGCAGTGCGGCCTCTCTGGCCCTGCTCTGCCCTGTGTTGAAGAGCTGGCTGGGAAAGTTCCTGAATAATGGATTAATCACACTGTGGGGTGACCCTCCTCCTGGAGGATCGGAGGGAGCTGCATGCCCCTACTTCAGGGCAGCGGTGTGAGGGCACCGCGGGCTGTGGAAGGCTGGGGTTGCTGATGCCGATTTTGGCTGTCTCCCCTCTTAGGATGTTGGGTGGCAGGGTCCGTGCCATCCCCTCCACAGGGCCCAGCGTGAATGCTGTGCGCGCGAGGCACCCAAGTGAGGTTGGAGTGCAGCGGAGGGTAGATTTGAAGGCAGTTGCCCTGGTCTGAAGCAGGTGTGGCTCAGTGGGCTCTCTCCCCGCTGCAGGGCTTGATGTTCGGCTATGCCACCGATGAGACAGAGGAGTGCATGCCCCTCACCATCATCCTTGCTCACAAACTCAATGCCCGGATGGCAGAGCTGAGGCGCTCAGGGGTGCTCCCCTGGCTCAGGCCCGACTCGAAGACTCAGGTGGGTCTTTCCTTTACCTCCTGGTTCCAGACACACACTTCAAGCCCCCCACTCCTCTCATTCCCGTTAAGGCCAAAATGTGCAGTCTGGACTCAAAGAATTGTGGATTTTGAAAAAAGTTATTTATTTGAAAAACCTTCAGCTCTAGATGTTTTCTCCCCCCATTTTATTATGAAAAATTTCAAAAGTACCAGAAAATGGAAAGACATTTTTTTAAGAAAAAAAAAAAATTTTTTTTTTTCCTTCTTAGCATATGTTGACTCTGGTAATATAATTCTCCAGTTCCTACTACAAACTTCTGAACAGGTTTCAAACTTTTGGTCACTACCCTGCCACCAAGACAGGTCTCCGCATCTTGAGCAAGGTCTGGACACCGCCTGAGCAAGGATCGTCTGCATCTGTCTGGCCTTTTCCTTTCTTTCTCATAAAAACACCTTCTCTTTGCTGTTCCTGCCTCTGGACCCTTGGGCCCTGACCCCTGGGCTCCCTGCAGAGTGGAGATCCCCACGGAGGTCTGTTCCGAGGCCCACGGTGATGCCAGCGCTTGCACACCTGGAGGCCCCCTATCCACCTCCTCCTGTCCTGGGGGCTCCTCTTCCACATTCTAGCGGGCCCTTGGCTCTTCTTCCACCCTCTCTCCCCTTCTGTCTGTGCTAGTGGACCCACTGGGCTCACTCAGCTCCAAATCTTCCACCTGCAGTCCTCTCTCAATCACACCCCATGTTTCACTCGCCCTGCAAACCAACGTGCCCAGGAACCTGCTGTGTGCCGCCTGGGCCAGGAGTGAGGTCCACTCTGGTACCCCAAGCAGCTGAGGGTGCGGGTGTGGGTCCCCTGACAGAGCTTCCTGGCCCCTGGACCCCCAGGCCGCTGCACTGTGGGGCACTGTGCCAGGGCCTGCTGTAAGGCCTTCTCCACCCCCTCCTGGAGAGGAGGTTCCTCATCTCACTGCGCTGACTGACAGGACAAGTCTTTCCACCTGAGCAAACTCCTCCTGCTGACTTGGGAATGGAGTGGCAGCACGAGGCTATTTTTGCAGCTGGTCAGGGTTGTGTTTTCCGTGGTGCATTTTCCCGACATGATGAGATGAGAGCCCTGCTTGAGCCCCGAGCTTAGAGGCCACAGTTTGGTGGGTCTGCAAGGACGCTGCTGGGGCTTGCGGCAGAGGGGAGGTCAGGGGCAGGGTCAGAGGAGACAGGCCTCAGCCGCTCCTCGGGATGTGAGCCTTCTTCTGCAGCCTGAAGGGCAGATCTAGTCCTAGAGCCAGCAGGGCCCCCCCTTCTGGGAGCCCCCAACTCCAGCCCTTCCCCCAGGGTCCTGAGTGTGCACAGCCCAGCAGTTAAGCATTGCTTCAGTCCACAGATGTTGGTGTGCATTGGCCCATCTCACAAGGTGTCATGTGGGCAGGGTTCTTTCTCTCCCTTCTCCTGACCTCACCCTATTGCTCTTTGGACCAGGAAGGACACAGAGTAGGAGTGACACAAGTCCAGTGTTGCATGGACATCCGAGGGCCTGGGGCTGGCAGAGACTGGCTGCAGGCACAGCCCCAGGAGGGCACTGCTTGCTGCCCTGTGGTCCTGTAGAGGCCCCGGGGTGGGATCAGTGCTGTGCCTGCAGCAAATGTCTCTACCAGGGCCCCTGGCATAGCTCCACTCCTGCAGGCCCCACACTCCAGAGCCCCTCAGGGCACTGCTCTTGTGGGTTCACACTGACTGCGTAGCAATGGGGCCTGTGGCTCCAGCATAGCCCTGAGGGTCTTGAGTGACAGCTTCCTACTGGGCAGAGCTCCCGCCAGGCCACACAGCTCCAGGTCAGAGCCCGGCTTTGCTGGCTGTGTGACCTTGACCAAGGCATTTATGTTCTGGACCTCAGCTTTCTTGTCTTTAAGATGGGGCTGGTAACAGCCTCCTAGAGCTTTTGGCATGGTTTCTCGCATATAGTGCATGCTCGGTCCATGCCAGTTTCCTTAACCAGCTTCGTCTGCCGTGCTCACCACTCCTCCCTCTCACTCGCAAGCCCCGGCTGCCCCGGCTGCTGTCCGTCTCACAGCCCGGCCAGGCGGGGACACCGGGCTCTTCTGCTCACTGAGGTGTCAGGAGAGGACGAGGAAGCATCTCGTCTGTGCTGCTGTGGGAATGGCACGAGCTGTGGACCAGGCAGAGCAGGGTTCGGCTCTTCGGCTTTTCTCTGACTAGCATGTGGCTTCGGACAAGTTGCTTCACTTCTCATAGCCGTGTTCTCATTTGTGAAATGGAGCTCACAAGGCCTGGCCTGCTGGAATAGCTCACATAGTCATTGGTCATGCACAGAACGGGCACAGACTGGCCCTTGCTGGTGAAAGTGATGCTGGTTCTGACTCTGTGGCCTGATCTGTGAGGGTGCTGCAGGCAGGTGCTGTCCCTCGGGGGCTCGCTGCTTCCCTTTCGTTTGCCAGAACATGCAGAGCTGGCAGCTCCCTCTGCCTCAGCCAGTAAGTCACTGGCCCTGTCTGTCTCCAGAGCTCCTCCCCCGAGAGGCTGGGACAGCTGGCCCGTGGCCCGCAGACTCCTGTGTCCTTGGCCCTGGGACATAGAGGGTCAAGGGAGGGCTTTGGCCAGGGGACATTTGTTGGCACCCAGAACCCTCTGAGATAGCAGTAAAGGAGTCCAGTGGGTCATAGAGAGGAAACTGTGTAAACCCTGAGTCTCCAAGGGGCACTAATTGTGGCCACAGGTGGGACTAGCTTATGCCTCATGCCCAGCCATCACATAGCACTAGGCAGCTATTCAGATATCAGAATGTATCAGATGAACTTTCCTGAAGGCCCTCTGAGGACAGCAGGCTCCTGGCTCCTGGGAGCCCTGGCTGCCTCTGTGCCCAGCAGCAATGTGTCCTGAGCTCAGGGCAGGGCCTCACGAGTCTCCTCCTGCCCTTCTGACCGACAGGTGACAGTGCAGTACATGCAGAACAATGGCGCGGTCATCCCCGTGCGCGTCCACACCATTGTCATCTCTGTGCAGCACAATGAGGACATCACGCTGGAGGACATGCGCAAGGCCCTGCAGGAGCAGGTGATCCGGGCCGTGGTGCCCGCCAAGTACCTGGACGAAGACACCATCTACCACCTGCAGCCCAGCGGGCGCTTTGTCATTGGTGGTCCCCAGGTGCGCCCCAGTTTCTGGATGAGACCCTGGTTTGTCTGTTACTGGGATGCTACCTCCTAGGGGGCTGTGTGACTCAGCCAGGTCTGGCCTTGGACAACTGTGAAGTCAGCTCCCTCTCTGCGAGGCTTGCGGTGTACCTGTCAGTACCTGAGTGACTGGGGACATGTCCCCAGGATTCCTCCACCTGCGCTGCCTGGCCCTCCCACTCCAGACAGCCCATTCTTTTTTGTTGTTGTTAATCCTCACCCAAGGATATTTTTCCATTGATTTTCAGAGAGAGAGAGAGAGAGTGGAAGGGAGGGGGAGAGACAGAGAGAGAAACATCTATGTGAGACACATCGAATGGTTGCCTCGTTGCCTCCCCCATGTACCCTGACCAGGGCTGGGGATCTAGCCTTGCAACCAAGGTGCCCTTGACTAAATCGAACCTGGCACCCTCCAGTCTGAGGGTCGACGCTCTATCCACTGAGCCAAACTGGCTAAGGCCAGACAGCCCATTCTTGATGCCATGCTTGCTCAAGTGGCTGCTGCCTCACCTGTTAATGTGCTAACTCCCATCGCAAATGACTGACCTTTACCAGGTGGCGCTCACGGGTCTTTGCCACAGGCTCCCTTCAACTCCTGTGGGCACCACGGTGGGAGTTTATAATGTGGACACTTGCTGCCCCCTCTCTCCTGTCCTGTGGGAGCAAGGCAGCGAAGATTGGCATAGCATCTTTTCGAGGCTGCCGGCCACTGTCGGGGCCTCAGCTGTGGCTGTGCTGCCACAGAGCAGAAGCCCCGTAACAGGCCTTGTGACCAGGCTAAATGCAGGAACACAGCCGGAAGGAAAGGCCACGCCTCTTGTATGCAGGACCTCTCCAAGGCTAGAAATATGAGTGTGAGTGTGACCTCTAACAGGGGGAATAGCAGGCACTTTTCTCAAATCATTTATCACAGAGCCCTGGAGCCTTCGCTGCCTGGTGTTGCACAGAGCAGACACGTGAGGAAATGGGCGCCATGGCATTTACGGGGTGGCACCAGCGAGGCCCTGGCCCAGGGTGTGTTGATTACAGTGCAGTTGCCTCCTGCAGTTGGATTTCTCCACTAGGATTGGCTCATAAAGCAGAGGCAGTGGGGGCTGCCTGTGATCCCAGCTGGCTCATCGTTTGCACTTTCTGATGAGGCTCTGACGGCTTACTGACTTCCAGTTGGTCAGTGACTGGTCTGAACTGGAGCCTGGGTGTCTGGCCGACTCTAAGCCAAGGAGTCTTTGAAACATGCCCCGGGGCCACTGCAGGGCACCCTTTCCCAGTGGTGGTGCCGGCCATCACAGTGCCTCAGCACAGCTTCCCAGGCCCTGGGGCTCGGCTCTCATCTCCCTGTTTCCTCCTCTCCCTCTGCAGGGGGATGCGGGCGTCACTGGCCGGAAGATTATCGTGGACACCTACGGCGGCTGGGGGGCGCATGGTGGTGGGGCCTTCTCCGGGAAGGACTACACCAAGGTGGACCGCTCAGCGGCTTACGCTGCCCGCTGGGTGGCCAAGTCCCTGGTGAAAGCGGGGCTGTGCCGGAGAGTGCTTGTGCAGGTGGGTCCCCAGGCCTCCGGCCCCAGCTCTGGCCACAGGATGCGGCTCTGGGGGTCGTGTGGGGCACTGTGGCCAGAAGCCTGGAAGCCCGGGGAAAGGACAGGACCTCAGGGAGAGAGCCATGTACAGAGGCCGGCAGGGCTTCTGCGCAGACGGTGTGGGGAGCGTGTGGGGCGAGCGGAGTGTGGGGCGTGGTTCCAGCTGCCCTTCCTGAGGACATGGGATTTCTGTGGGGGGCAGGGCCCGCCCACAGGCTTTGGTGCCTGACCCTCGTCTCCCCCGGAAGGTTTCCTACGCCATCGGTGTGGCCGCACCACTGTCCATTTCCATCTTCACCTATGGAACCTCGCAAAAGACGGAGAGAGAGCTGCTGGACGTGGTGAATAAGAACTTCGACCTCCGGCCTGGCGTCATTGTCAGGTAAGTCTGCTGCCCTGCGCTTGTGGGCAGGACAGCTCAGCTCAGCGGGAGGGGTGGAAGGAGGTGCAGCCCCAGCAGCAGGGCGTCTTCGAGCCTGGGCCAGCACATGCACACCCAGGAGCCGGGTGTCTGGTGCTCAGGTTGAGGGGCCCTGCTGGCTCAGCGGAGGCCAACTCCAGGTGGGAGGCCTCAGGAAAGTAAGAGGCTGAATGGCCAAGGATTCAGGCAGCAAGTCTAGTCCCGTCTGTTCTCACTTCTAATGCCATCCCTGCTTTCTAGAGCGTGCAACTTGGCGTTGGTCTGGGCCAGGTCAGTGGGGTGCAGAGGAGAAAGGCACCACGGGGCTAGAGTGCACTCCTGGCCCCGATGGAGGTTCCCTGAGCCTCTGAGCCTGCTTCCCAGAGGCCAGTGACAGTGATGGCCACCCCACAGACATGGTGTAGTGTAGACAGGACATTTAGGGGAATGACCTGAGTGGCGACACTCCACACAAAGACTGTGCTAGGCTGCTACTCCTGCGCCTGAGATTCGGAGAGAGACTGTTTCCTTTCCATTGAAATGACCCTTCCTTCTGCGGGCCTCGCAGGGACTTGGATTTGAAGAAGCCCATCTACCAGAAGACCGCGTGCTACGGCCACTTTGGAAGAAGCGAGTTCCCGTGGGAGGTTCCCAAGAAGCTGGTGTTTTAGAGCCGGGAGCTGGCCTGGCCCTGGAGGCGTCTGGGTGGCCGCGTTCCTCTGTTCCAGGACCCCAGCTCCCAGGTCTCCCAGACCAAAGGCGCCACCTGCAGCCAAGAGGGTGCCTTTCCCCACGCTTCCTCCTGGCCCTCGGACTTAGCCCTGTCCGTCATCACCACCACGAATGGCGGGAAGCAGGCAGCTTCCCAGTGCTGAGGGTCCACTCTCCTCGTGAGGACAGTCACGGGATTCCCCTACCTCTCCCTCAGACCAAGGCGATGCCCATTTAGTAGAAAAACCATCCCTCCATGAGTTAATCCCTGCCCTTCCTCCTCCTCCCCTCCAGCCCAGGCCCTGACCAGCTCCCGCTCCGCTCCCCATCTCCTGGTGTGAGCCAAGGTCAGCGCATCTCCCAGATCTCCGGCCAACACCTTGAGCTAGGGTCCCTTAGCCCCTGGCCAGGCTGTGGCAGGCACAGGAGCAGGGCTGACATGGTCTGAGCTAACCACTGGTGCCATCTCTTCCTCAGTCCACGTGCTGGGAAACACCCTCATCACCCTGTTTATAAGCGGGGAGATGACACACAGACCATCCAGGGAGCTTTCACATGGTCCCACAGCCACAGCGTCAGGGCCTAGGCACGGCCCAGGAGCTCTGACTCAGGAGTCTGGACCCCACCCCTCAAGCTCGTTCCAGAGCCAGGTCTGAGCCATGGGGACGCAGAGTGCAGCGAGACTGGGCCTCTGGCCTATCGACTCGATGTTGCTGTGAATCAGGGGATTAGCCACCAGCTCTTGGGGAGCCCTGGGCAATGACCTGCAAAGTCAGGGCAGAAACAAAGCAGTTCCATTTGCCTCATTGATACCAGGAGACAGTTCAGGGTGAGCTGGCTGGGCTGGAGTCTGGAGTTAGGAGGCAACCATATAACCCAGCCCCTGATGCTCAGGCTCAGGCAGGGCTGGGCTGGGCTGTGTGGGCCTCGGGTCAGTGGCCCAAGTCCAGTCCAGTCCCAAGTCCCACACGTCTAATGTTCAGTGTGACCTCGGGGGCAGGGCTTGAATCCCAGTGGTGGACAAGTTGGCCGAGATCTCATGGGAGATTCCGCATTGCCAGGTGGCTTCTGGGGCGGCAGGTCCACTCCTGAGGAACCCGAGGCGTCCTCAGTGTGACAGGGTCTTAGAAGCTGTCCGCTCACCTGCCTCTCCATCCATGGCCGGTACCACCCACCCTGTCCTGAGCCTGGGCCTCTGGCACCACCCACCCACCTGTCCTGAGCCTGGGCCTCTGGCACCACCCACCCATCTGTCCTGAGCCTGGGCCTCTGGCACCACCCACCCATCTGTCCTGAGCCTGGGCCTCTGGCACCACCCACCCACTTGTCCTGAGCCTGGGCCTCTGGCACCCCCTCCCAGCCCCGCACCTGTCCTCAGCCTGGGCCTCTACCTTCATCCCAGCTCCCAGACCACAGGCTCAGGTAGGGCCTCCACGGGCCCATGGGCACTGGGGACCGGGCTCCTTTCCGGGCACACAGAGCTGGCTCTGGCAGGGCAGCAGCCGGATGCCTCACCTGGCGCGGACAGCCTGCTCCTGGGCTCTGGGCCTGACCCAAGACCCCAGGGCTTCTCTTTCCACAGGGAAAGGATGCCCCACAGCAGAAGCACAGCCCCAGTTACCATCAACCCTAGAGCTTGTGGGGCCACAGGGGGCTCTGCTCTCCCGTTCCCCAAAAGCCGCAGGTGCTGCTCAGGAGAGGGAGGTGCCATCTGCAGGTGGCAGAGTTCCTCTAACTCAGGTTATATTTCAAGTGAAAATTGGGGATTTTATACCTTCCTCCCCCTGGAGAAGCAAGATCTTTCTCTCTCTGTTGTTCATACAGAGCCTATGGGCTCCTGCTGGGCTATGAATAAAGACCAGCAGAGCAACTCTCTACACTTAGTCGTTTTTGTCTGCAATGCCTCTGAAACCTCCCCTCCGAGTGGCGTCACCTGGTTCCCCCGTGGCTCAGAAAAGTGGGGGTCCCCCCCTAGGCAGTCCCAAAACTGGGGCCTTCAGTTCTTGGGCACGTGGCGCCCGTCCAGCATGGATTGACGTTTCCTTGTCCACCAGCTACTGTGTTGTCACTGCATTGCCATAGTCATTCCGTACCACAGGCCACCCAGGCACACGGCTGAGGAAACCCACATGCCATGGGGAGAATCTGAGGCCCAAGGAGGGCTGGGAATGTGCCCAAGGGCACCTGGCTGCCAAGCGGCTCCTCCATCTCAGAGCGTGCACTTGATCGCCAGGCGTTGGTGCCGTAGTCCTGGTCTATTTCATCCTTCTGCCCTGCCTGCATATTATGTACAGTAGCCTGGCGTTGGGGGTGGGGGGTGAGGGCTGTATTTGTCCAATTGTTGGATGAGCAGAGTTATGTAGGGGCTTGGCCTGCAGAGAGATGAGCGAGCCTTTAAATGGTGCTCACTTCCCTGTCACACATTCTGTGAGGAGAATGAGCAGGTGGTTAGAGACTGTCACTGCAGCAGCCTCCGGGATGTGTTCCTGAGGCTGGCACAGAGCAGGTGTGGAGGTGGGACCTGTTTCTTACAAGCTCACGGTGGACAGAGGCAGCTCTGGAGAGGCGCCACGGTCCAGGCTGAGGCAAAGCCTGGGTGAGGAGGCTTTGGTGAGACCCTGACCTGAGAGAGGCTGACCCAGGGTACAGAAGGGCAGGCATACAGAAATGTGACAGAGACAAGGAGAAAACCAACGTCAGGAGGGTCCCTCCTGTGCCCTGAGAAGCCACTGCATGAGCCATTCAGTGAAATGTTTTTCCTAGGAAATAACACGTTTCTCAAGCACATCTACAAATAAAAACACTCAGAACACATTGGAATGCTTGCCTGTGGGGAATGTGGTAAAGGAATGGGCTCAGTGGGCATAAAGGCCAAATAATTAGTGGGAGCAAGATCTGAGCCATAAAGCCTCAAGTGTCAACATGTCAGGGAAATGTAGCAAAGGAGATGGAAAGTGAGCGGCCAATGGGGAAGGAGGAAAGTGGGGGTGTCCATGAAAGCCAAGTGAAAGCAGTTTCTAGGATGAGGGAGGGGCCACCTGTGTGAAATGGTACTGATGGGTTAGATGCGTGAGGCCTGAGTGCCCACTGACTTCTGCCCTGTGGAGGTCATTGGTGACCTGGGAAAGGACAAAGTCATTAACAACACATGGCCACATGGTGATCCTTCAGTATCTCCCATACATTCTTTCTAGAGTTCCAGGGGCATGACTAAGCTGCGACTGCCTCATGTTCCTGTCCGTTGCCCATCAGTTTACCCTCACTCTGGGCTTCATTCCACCCCCATTCCAGACTCCCTGTCTTCTTTGGCTTCCACAAACAGGCCCAGCTATTCCTGCCTCAGGACCTTTGCATATGCCATTCCCTCTGTGATACTCTTCTCCCATCTTTGAATGGATGTTCCAGCTCATCCTGTAGGTTTCAGATGAAATTTCTATGTTTCTGAAAAGCCCATTCCTTGATAAGCTCCCTTTTCTATTTTCAGTTTTTGGTTCAGTGTTTAACACAATGTATAAATATGTATTTCCTTGTTTAACCAGAATCTATATAACTTACAGTAAATAACTTTAGCAAGGCTCCTGGATGTAAATATTGAAAAGTTGATTGTATGCTAATATCCTATCTAATAAAAGAGTAATATGCAAATTGACCATACATCCACTACACCCACAAGCCACGCCCACCAGCCAATCAGAAGCGAGTATGCAAATCAACCCAACCAAGATGGCTGCAGCCACAGAGTGAGCAGGAGGCTTGGGTTTCCCCGGCGATGGAGGAAGCCAAGCTTCTGCAACACCCTGGCTGGCTGTGGACTCCACTCAAGGCTACAAAGTTTCAATTATAGAAGATAAATAAATCCAACAAAAATGGCTGTGGCCATGGAGCTGGAGAGAGGAGGAGGCTTGGGTTTCCCCGGAGATGGAGGAAGCCAGGCTTTCCACCCGCCCTGGCCTGCCCTAGCCTCCACTCAAGGCTACAAACTTTCAATTATAGAAAATAAATAAATCCCAGATACCAGGGCCTCCGCTTGGGTTGCCGGGGGGCATGGCTGGCCTGCAAAGCACCACAGGCCCCTCACCCAGGCCACCCCATGCCCCAAGGGAACCCCCACCCTGATCCAGGACACCCTTCAGGGCAAACCAGCTGGCCCCTACCCATGCACCAGGCCTCTATCCTATCTAATAAAAGAGTAATATGCAAATTGACCATCACTCCAACACACAAGATGGCTGCCCCTATGTGGTCAAAGATCCTGCCCCCATGTGGACACAAGATGAATGCCACAAGATGGCCAGCAGGGGAGGGACCAGGTCTGCAAGGGAGGGCAGTTGTGGGTGATCAGGCCAGCAGGGGAGGGCAGTTAGGGGTGACCAGGCTGGCAGGGGAGCAGTTAGGCATCAATCAGGCTGGCAGGGGAGTGGTTAGGGGGTGATCAGGCTGACAGGCAGAAGCAGTTAGGGGCAATCAGGAAGGCAGGCAGGCGAGCAGTTTGGAGCCAGCAGTCCTGGATTGTGAGAGGGATGTCTGACTGCCCATTTAGGCCCTGATCCTACCAGGATCGGGTCTAAACGGGCAGTGGGACATCCCTCGAGGGGTCCCAGATTGGAGAGGGTGCAGGCTGGGCTGAGGCACAACCCCCCCCCCCGTGCACGAATTTCATGCACCAGGCCTCTAGTCTATAATAATAAAAGGGTAATATGGTAATTAGACAGGACAGCCTAACGACCTTCCGGACATCTCAGATGTCCTTCCGGACAAAGCTTGGGATGGCGGGGGTGAGGCAGGGCCAGAAGCTGTGACGGCAGTGGGGGCCGAGGCAGCCAGGGCTGTAAGTGGGACCCTCTGGCCTCGGTGAGCCCACGGCCTCACCCCCGCGCCAGCCGCCAACCCTGTTCTCGGTTCCTGGGTCCCACAGCGCAGCCCCCGCCTCTGCTGACCTTGCCACCCTACACCCCGGTCTGGAATCATTCATGTGTGCCCGTGGGACCATGCACCCACTGTACCCACCGGGCAGGGGTGAGGAGGGGGAGCCAGCGGCTGTTGAGGAGGGCAGACTTCTGGTCCGCTTCTGTGGCAGCTCTCCAGATGTCCAGGTGCAGAGCCGAGGAGGACTCGGTGCTGGCCGCTCACACTGTGCCAGGCTCTGTGTTGAACCCTTCGCCTGCATTCATCCTCTGTGAAGTCGCCACGATTGTTATCCTTATTTTTCAGAGGCAGCATTTGAGATTCAGAAAGTGACTTGCAGTCAGAAGGTGGTGAAGTCAAAAGGGAACCAGAATTTTCTTGACACGCTACCTGCTGCTGAACATGAATCTGTGGCACCAACTGAGGCCTCGCCAATGTCAATAAATCACTCCCCAGTAGCAATAAAACAGTGGTAAAGAAGGAGGGGAGAGTGGGGGTGAGAAGTGTGAAGGAAGCACTGGTGGGGCACAGTATTCACTGCAGACGCCCTAGACAGTGGGACAGCTCCCAGTGGTCAGTCAGATCAGTGCCCCAGAGGCCATCGAGGATCATGAGGGGGAAGGTTACCATCCTGAAACCCTCTCATAGCTCATTGTTCAAGGCAGAGATTTTAATTTATTGTAGCTGCTAACTATTGCACAGCTGACTGGAGATGTCCTCAAGTAATTAAAACTAAAGGTGTTGCAATCAAAACTTATTCTTTCATCCCTGTTATTGACCTTGGAAGAACTTTCATGGGGTGAAAAGAGCCCTCTCCAAGCTAGCCATGCACGTGCGCACTCGAGTCTGGATGCAGCCCCACTGCATCCACCCCAGTGACCACACCACCATCTCCTGGTTCAGCCAGAAACCTCAAGATCATCTTCGACTACACTTTCGCTTGACTTTAGGTGAATATAAATGTTTTTACTTTTTATTATGGAAAATTTAAAAATATAGATGAAAGGAGAAAGAACAGTATAATGAACCCTATGGATATACCCATCACTCAGTTTCAATAATTACTAACTCCTGGCCAAGAGTTTATTATTATTTGAAAATATCTATGATACATGAATCATGTACCAAGTTCCAAACTAGGCCCGAGGGATCCAAAAACGTATCAGATTTGACTGTAACCCAACCTGGTTCTTGATAGGTGAATAAGAGTTACCCAGAAAAAGAACGTTATCCTTATTCATTCTCTTTCAACAAATAGTTATTATGTGTGAGGCACTGTCCTTGGTGCTAGGAACACATAAAGAAACAAAGATTGCGTTTCTACCTTCTTGAAGCTTGAATAATGGGAAAGAGATATTAAACATGTGATTAGAAATGTGATGAGTGTCTTAAAATATATTTTTATTATTGATAGTCTTACAGATATCTCCCATTTCCCCCTCTTACTTCCCTTCCCCTACCCCCTACCTACCCACCCCCAGGTCTTCACTACTCTATTGCCCATGTCCATGGGCTATGCATATCCTATATAATAAAAGGGTAATATGCAAATGGACCAAACAGTGTAACTACTGGTCACTATGACAAACACTGACCACCAGGGGGTTGACGCTCAATTCAGGAGCTGCCCCCAGCCCACAGGCTCTGATCGCCTGATAGGGACCTACTGACCAACCTCTCGGTCTGTTCCCCCCTTTCTTTCTTTGCCACCAGCCGGCAGGCTCCAATTGCCCAATGGCTAATGGGGAACTGGGGGTGGGTGGCGGTGGGGGCGAGGCTGGCTGCCAGCAGCAGGGGAAGATGGCCCTGATTTCAGTCCAGGCCCAGGGACCGTACCTGCTCATGAATTTCGTGGACCAGGCCTCTAGTATTCTATCTAATAAAGAGGGAATATGCTAATTGACCATCACTCCATCACAAAGATGGCTGCACCCACAGCTGAAGCCAAGTTCCCATAAGGAGCCTTAACAAGCAATCAGCAGGGACCTGAGGCTATGCCCTCCTCCACCCCCGTAGGGCTTAACAGGGGACCTCAGGCCACGCCCCCTGCCCAGTGGGGCTTGATGGGGGGCCTCAAGGTGCACTTCCAGTCCTTGTTCTGGGCTAGGGGACCTCAGGCTGCTCCCCCCATGCCAGCGTCAGGCCAGGGGACCTCAGGCCGTGCCCCCCACTAGGTAGAGCTTGACAGGGGACCTCAGGCTGCACCCCCCACCCCAGCACCGGGCCAAGGGACCTGAGGCTGCACCCCCCCTGCCTGGCGGGGCTTGACAGGAGACCTCAGGCTGTGCTCCCCACCCAGCAGGGCTTGACGCGAGACCTCAAGGTGCACCCCCAGTACTGGGTCAGGGGAACTCAGACCACACCCCCTGCCCGGTGGGGCTTGACGGGGGACCTCAGGCTGTGCCCTCGCCTCAATACCGGGCCAGGGGACCTGAGGCTGCGCCCCCTTGCCTGGCTGGGCTTGACAGGTGACCTCAGACCACACCCCCCACCCAACAGGGCTTGACAGGGGACCTCAGGCCACTCCTCCTGCCTTGGCACCAGGCCGGGGGACCTGAGGCCATGCCCTCTGCCCAGTGGGGCTTGATGGGGGACCTCAAGGTGCACTTCCAGTCCTTGTGCTGGGCTAGGGGACCTCAGGCTGCTCCCCCGGCCCCAGCACCAGGCCAGGGGACCTCAGGCCATGCCCCCCACCAGGTGGGACTTGACAGGGGACTTCAGGCCGCTCCCCCCGCCCCAGCACCGGGCCAAGGGACCAGAGGCTGTGCCCCCTGCCTGGCGGGCCTTGACAGGGGACCTCAGGCCGTGCTCCCCACCCAGCGGGGCTTGATGGGGGACCTCAAAGTGCACCCCAGTGCTGGGTCGGGGGAACTCAGGCCATGCCTCCCGCCCAGCAGGGCTTGACGGGGTCCTGAGGCGCACCCCTCTGCTGGTGGGGCTTGACGGGGGACCTGAGGCTGCGCCCCCCCCCCCACCTGGCGAGGCTTGACAGGGGACCTCAAGGAACACCCCCATCCTGGCGCAGGGCCAGGGGACCTGAGGCTACGTCACCTGCCTGGTGGGGCTTGACAAGGGTGGGACTGGCCGGGTCTGGATCTAGCCCAATGGGGGCGGGGGCCGGCCTGGTTTGGGTCTCACGTGATTTTGAGGCTCATGTGGATGGGCGGGAACTTGACCCTTGGTCCCATGGTGTGCCCCAGACTCTGACAGGAGGAAGGTTTTCATATACATTTTACTAGTATTCTTTCATCTCTGACACTTCTATTATAGAGAAAGGGCAAATAGCAATATTAAATTATTTCCTCTAATTAATCCCCTTTTAATGAGCACGAATTTCATGCACCGGACTACTAGTCTACTATAAACAGCTAGAAGATAAATTTTAAAAATATCATCTATTATGTCAAAGGCCATGATTATGTAGGGAAGTCAGTGCTTGCTTGTTTAGCCTGCTGGCCCACAGGACTAGAAATTCTGAGCTCCGGCCTTATCTGCTTTGTTGGCCATTTCATACCTGTCCTGGCACAGTAGGTGCTCAATGTAGGACACTGGTCATATCAGCGAACGAATTCTAAGTGTGTGTGTCTCTCCTGCCCCCCGAGCTGCCCTTGCAAAGAAGTCCTGCAGGAGATGAGGGTCCCACTCGCCCTCTGGTAGGTTTTGTGCCAGGCTCAGGAGCCCAGAGATGTAAATTACAGTCATTCAACAGAGGTGTCTTTTAAAGCTCTGACTATTGAGGATTTATACACATTTTAATGGTTCAACACTGCGAGTGAACATGGGATGGCAATGAGATGACAAATCCCATCTCCCACAAAGGTGCCAGAGGAAGGTGACATCGGGTGGGGAGGGACTCAGGAGGCATGTGCCAAGGACGGAGATGTGGAGCTTGGCCTGAGGAGTATTTTGGAGTTGGTAGTGGATGGAGGAGTGGGAGAAGAGAGGAGACTCTGGGTGAAAGAATTACAGGCTCAGCAGTGGTTGGGTTGAAAGGTTTGGGGTGGGAACTTCAGAAGAAATTTTCACCTGTGACAAATCCGGTGAGTGGGTGTGACCCGGGCAGTGTAGGAAGCAGGAGGACACAATAGCCAAGACATGGAAACAACCTAAGAGTTCGTCAGTGGATGAATGGACAGAGAAGATGTAGTATTGGGATATTATTCAGCCATGAGAAGGAGGAAAATCCTGCCATTTGCAACACCTTGAATGAGCTTTTAAGGTATTATGCTACGTAAAATATCAGACAGAGCAAGACAAATATTGTATGACTTCACTTCTTGTAGAATCAAAGGGTCCTCAAACTTTTTAAACAGGGGGCCAGTTCACTGTCCCTCAGACCGTTGGAGGGCCGGACTATAGTTTAAAAAAAAAACACTATGAATAAGTTTCTATGCGCACTGCGGGCCCGGGGCGAGTTGGCTGCTAAGCAGGACAGGCAGCGGCACCTGGCGGGCCAGATAAATGTCCTCGGCGGGCCACATGTGGCCCGCGGACCGTAGTTTGAGGACCTCTGATGAACTCACAGAAACAATTGAATGGTGGTGACCAGGGCTGGGGGCGGGAGAAATGAGATGTTGGTGCTGGGAAATTTCCCAGGGTGGACTGGCCCTGACCTCCAAAGGAGGGCGGGGCTGAGAGGTCAAAGAAAGAGGCTGACAACTTCAGAATTAAACAGTTACTAAGGGACGTAGGGCAGAAGCAGAGTCTTGGGCAGTAGCTAGCTGGTGGATCTCCACACCTAGAAGGAAAAGGGGCTTGACACAGAGCAGTCCTCCCAGTGAGTCTGGGGCAGCTATGGTAGATGTAGAGGGTCTACCAGCTGGTGCCTGGTAGCTAGCAGGGGCTCAGGAACCGGCTTCTCCAGGTACATAGCTCTGAACCAGCTTCTGTGGACAAATAGGGACTAAGAGCCAGAAGGGCCCTGGCTCAGGGTAGAGACTGTATCTATCAGACTAGTTATGGGTGAGCAGGGGAAGCAGGGGAAGCGGGGGAGGATACAACCTGGGAGGCAGAGTGAAGCTGGGTCTCCTATCCTATCACAGCACCTGATACCAAGGATCCCTCAGGGGGTGATGTATGACATTGGCCGGCGCATTATGTGGCTGCAGTTTTTCATCTGGACACCAGAGAGCAGAGCTGACTCACATGTTCCCTGTGGGATAGAAGAGGGGCTCCCTCCTGAGAGGTCTGGGTGCTCCATGGGGATTAGCCCCAGGGTTCAGGGACCTCCCTCCCTCACCAAGGATACAAGAGGCCATTCAGAGTCCCTGAGAGGTCAGGACTCCTTCCCCCACATTCCATTTTCCCAGAACAGGCCAGTCCAGTTACAATTGCTCATCAGTCTGACTAGATTTCTCAGGGCTGTGGTGACCGGTTGCCCCTCTTGTCCCAGGGAGTGCTCCCTCCTTCTCCTCTGCTAGAAAAGTACTTTCTCAGGGGGAAAGGATCATGCACACGAACGCTATCCCATGCAGTGCTTGTAACCACTGTCCCCCAGCTAGGAGCTGTCCTCATGCCCATTTTACAGATGTAAAAACTGAGGCCCATTGCAAGGTCACCATTACCAATGAGGAGCAGAGCTCCAGTTTAGCTCAGAGTGGAACTCAGCATGTGTGTGCATTCTCTGTGCGCTTCCTCCCCGGGCCGCCTTGCTGTAATAATGGTTGGTGCCCTTAATGGGAGAGGGGGAGGATGGCTAGGCACCTCTGAAGTGGGGAGGAGAGACTGGCATCAGGCTCCGCGGGTCACACCCCAGGGTGCATGTCCTGTTCTAGGGCCTTTGCACACTCTTTTTTGCCAGTGAAGCTGTATGCTCTCTCCAAATGGCTGCCTCCCCCTCATCGTGCAGGTCTCAGCTGAATTGTCTCCTATTCTGAGGGTGTGCCTTCCCAGACAGCCTTCCTGAAATTGGTCCCTTCCTTGCACATTCAGCTGCTTCCCTGATGAGGCTTGCCTGGCGCCCTTCCTGGCTGTTCAGTACCACCGCCTCTGGCCACCGGGGCCAGGGGAGCACTTGAAATACTCCCCAAACTGAGACGTGCTGCTAATGCAAACATATCTATTTTAAAGATCCAGTAAGAAAAAAAACGAATGAGAAATATGTAACAAACTAGAGGCCCGGTGCGGGGTGTCCCTCAGCCCAGCCTGCACCCTCTCCAATCTGGGACCCCTCGAGGGATGTCCGACTGCCTGTTTAAGTCCACCGGGATCGGGCCTAAACGGGCAGTCAGACATCCCTCTCACAATCCAGGACTGCTGGCTCCCAACTGCTCACCTGCCTGCCTTCCTGATTGCCCCTAACCGCTTCTGCCTGCCAGCCTGATCACCCCCTAACCACTCCCCTGCCAGCCTGATTGATGCCTAACTGCTCTCCTGCCTGCCTGGTCACCCCTAACTGCCCTCCCCTGCAGGCCTGGTCCCCCCCAACTGCTCTCCCCTGCAGGCCTGGGTTCCTCCCAACTGCCTTTCCCTGCAGGCCTGGATGTCCCCAACTTCCCTCCTCTGCCGGCTTGATCACCCCCAACTGCCCTCCCTTGCTGGCCTGGTCCCTCCCAACTGCCCTCCCCTGCTGACCATCTTGTGGTGGCCATCTTGTGTCCACATGGGGGCAGGATCTTTGACTACAGAGGGGCAACCATCTTGTGTGTTAGAGTGATGGTCAATCTGCATATTGCTCTTTTATTAGATAGGATAGAGGCCTGGTGCACGGATGGGGGCCAGCTGGTTTGCCCTGACGGGTGTCCCGGATCAGGGTGGGGGTTCCCTTAGGGTGTGGGGCGGCCTGCGCGAGGAGCCATGGTGGTTTGCAGGCCGGCCACGCCCCCTGGCGACCCAAGCAGAGGCCTTGGTATCTGGGGGTTATTTATCTTCTACAATTGAAACTTTGTAGCCTGGAGCAGAGCCAAGCCTTCTGCTTTCTCCGTGGTGGCAGCCATTTCTTTTGGGATTTATGTATCTTCTATAATTGAAACTTTGTAGCCTTGAGTGGAGGCCTAGGCTGGCAAGGGCAGGTGGAAAGCTTGGCTTCCTCCATCTCCGGGGAAACCCAAGCCTCCCTCCTGCTCTCTGTGGCTGTAGCCATCTTGGTTGGGTTTATTTGCATATTCACTCCTGATTGGCTGGTGGGCGTGGCTGGTGGGGTGGTAGTGGAGTGATGGTTAATTTGCATATTACTCTTTTATTAATTTGCATATTACTCTTTTAGTAACAAATACGTAGTGTGTAATTATATTAATTACATACTACTAGTAAAATAATATTTGGACCAAATTAGGTTAAAAATCATTAAAATGAATGTCACCGTTTTTAAACTTTTATTTTAATGTGGATATCAGGAACTTTTAAATCATATGCATGGCTTGTATTTGATCTGTACTAGTGCTGCCCTGGACTCACTGCTGCCTGTGGAGGGCCGGTGGTCCAACTGCAGCTCAGCCGAGGGCAGGAGCTCCAGGATGCTGTGAGGGAGCGTGGTGAGTGCTGGGACTGCCTTCCCTGCCCCATTCTTGAGCCACTTTAAGCTGAAAGCTCCAGAGACCCTCCTCTCCTCCTGGACGTTAAAAAATGAAACCCAGGCCATAGCCAATATTGGGCTCCAAATCTCAGTGTAGGGAGGTATGGCTCCAACACCCCAGAACATGGGCCTTTATGCAGAGAGGCTGTGGTCCCTTCTGAAATGCTTTCGGACATCTCGGAGAAATGGATTCCGGTATTATTGCTGTGATCTGAGGTTAATTACGTACGGGATTCACAGAAGGCACTGCACACAGAGAGAGCAGAACCCATTTGGCCATGGGACCAGGAGGAGCAGGCCTCTCTAGGGACCTCTGTGGAAACTCATGGCTGACTACAGCGTCATGTTATTGTGGAATATGATGGCCTAGCTCCCCGCTGGCCCTCTGTTTAGGCTGCTTCTGCGACTTGGAAGGCCCCTTTTCCACCAGCTCCTGTCTTACCTGCCAAAGAGCCATCACAGCAGCTGCTATCCCACCCCTGGATGGTCCTCTTCTTTCTCTGAGTTCTTGGTCCCCACTGCCATTGTCACTCACACTCCCATCTCATCTCCCCGTGTGTACCTGTGAACCGGGCCTCTGGGCCATCATGGTCCTCCCCTCTTCTAAGCCCAAGCTGGAGCACAGAGCATGCGACGGGAAGGGACTGAGCGCACCCTGCTTCCTGCATCCAGTGGATGGCTTCCTCCAGCCCCTCCCCTCCCCCTTTGGAATTCGCATGCACTGTGTCTGGGTCCTTCTCTCTTGTTCCATCTGCTATGAAGCCTTCAGTGAGGGATGATGAGGCGGGGTGATGTGGAAGGGTCAGGTAACAAGGCCCTTGTGAACACAGTAAGATTTTGTTTTTTCCATGATGAAAACAGAAAACTCTAAAAGAATATTTGGCCGAAACCGGTTTGGCTCTGTGGATAGAGCGTCGGCCTGCGGACTGAAAGGTCCCAGGTTCGATTCCGGTCAAGGGCATGTACCTTGGTTGCGGGCACATCCCCAGTAGGAGGTGTGCAGGAGGCAGCTGATCGATGTTTCTCTCTCATCGATGTTTCTAGCTCTCTATCCCTCTCCCTTCCTCTCTGTAAAAATATCAATAAAATATATTTTAAAAAAAAAATAAAAAAAAAATAAAATAAAAGAATATTTGGATTCAGAGCCAATCTTGTGATTGTTTTAAAGAGAATGGTCGCATTATTTGATGCACCAAAAATGGGCTTGAGGACAGCAGGACTAGGTGTGAGGGACTGCCCGTACAGCTATATTAGTCTACAGTCCAAGTAAGGCAATGAACACAGGATCTCCAACAGATACCTACTCCCACTTCAGCATTTCCATGACAGCCAGAGATGGAAGCAACCTAAACCTCTGTCTACGTGTGCATGGATAAAGGTAGGGCATATATACTAGTATATATAATGGACTATTATTCAGCCTCAAGGGAGAAGGCACTCGTGCTGTTTGCAACAATGTGGGTGGACCCTGAAGGCATTATACTAACTGCAATAAGTCAGGTAGAAAAGTACAAATAGTGTAGATATCACTTACACGTGGACTTTGAAAAACCCCGAGAGTAAACTAGTGGTTACTAGGGGCTGGATTGGGAAATGGGATATGCTGGTCAAATGGCACAAACTTCCGGTTAAAACAAGTAAGTCCTGGGGATCTAATGTACAGCATGGTGATTATAGTTAATAACACCCCAATATGTACTTGAAAATTACTGAGAGTAGATCTTAAATGTTTTCACCACAAAAAAGAAATGGTAATGATTGGAGATGATGAGGTAGTAACCCTCTGTGGGACTCATTCACCATATGTGTGTCTCAAGTCAACACCTACGCTTAAACTTCACAGTGTTAGGTCAGTTATACTTCAATAAAGGTTAAAAACACCTGAAACACGATGTGCCTCTCTGGCATTTGGAAAGCACACAGGCCAGTACTGAGCATGCTGAGGGCAGAGAGAAAGGTGGGAAGGCTGTGCTGGTAAAAAAACATTAAGAGGAAAACAAGCAATGTGAATTTTTAAATGAACTGTCATTTTTAGGTACCAGAAATCAATTTATTTATTATGGTTTTTTTAATGAAATGCCATTCATTGGAAAGGCACCAGTGTAATATGTATGTATTTATTGAGTGTGTTGATGGTTTCTAGGAATAACAGGCTCAATTCTTTTCCTTCATGTTGTTGAGCTGCCCCCTAGATTCCTGAAATTAGAACTTGATCTACATATAAGCAGTAAATTACCTTGTTTATCCCTTTGTTTTTAGATACAATTAAAGTGAACATACCCCTCTGACTGTGGGAATATCATGGCAGAGAATTTAAAGTGGATTCCATGAGACCTGGGTAATATTCTCTCTCTCTCTCTCTCTCTCTCTCTCTCTCTCTCTCTCTCTCTCTCTCTCTCTCTCTCTCTTTCTCTCTCTCTCTCCCCTTCCCCTCTTCCTTTTGTGTGTCAGAAAGGACAGCCAGAACACTCCAGACGAGAGAAAAATCATGATCAAAGAGAGAGCCATGGAAAGCAGCCTCAGTTCTGTGCACTGCAGAGTTCTCCTTAGAGAGGTTGCAGAGGGAGAGGGTGGGACCCAGGACAAAGGAGGAGGTAGGGCCAGGTAGCTGATTGCATAGTCATTTCATTAGAATTGTGTATGACACGTGTTTATATATTGCCATTAAGCTACGTGAGTGACTTCAATGATTAGATAAACAGGTAACTTACATGTTTAAATAAAATATCCCATGATATTATATCACTTTTTAATAAAAATAATATTTGAATCATGCTAATTTATTGATTTGATGGTTATATTGCAGTTGTATAGGAAAACATATTTATTAACAAACATTTATGTGAAATATAAACTAAAGTTCTGGCGTGATGGAGGATCATATTGGCCACCTACTCTTACAGGTTCAGAAAAAAAAAAATCTGTACTGTACTTGCAGCTTTTCTCTAAGTTTGATATTCCCTCAAAATAATAATAAAAAGGGTAAACCAAGGCTGGCAGTTTATATGATATGACCAAGGCCACCTGGATAATAAATGGCAGCACCAAATTGCAACTCAGGTGTGTCTGACTCCGAATCCACACCCTCCCTCACCAAGCACTTGGCCCCCAACATCACAGCTGCCTCTCCAGACACTTCGAAATCGGCCCTAGAAGGTCTCTCCCTGGTTGGTCACCTGTGCAGCCGCCTGCCTCCCCCAAGCCCCGCTGAAGTCCTTTTGCTGGAACTGCTCCCCACTGACCCAGCCTGCCTCCATCCACCTGGCTCCTCCATCCATCTGGCCTGGCACCCACGTTAGGGCACGTGGCTGGCAGCTGGAAGCACTCAGCACTCCAAGTAGCTCTGGCTGGCTTCCTGTCCCTAGGAGTGGGGTTCCATCAGCTGAGCTTCCACTCCTCAAAAGTCCTCCGGCTCTTCCCGAGGACCTTGAGATTTTTCAAACCACTTACAAGTCAGCATGGCAATGTTTTCTTGTCTTGGTTCCCCATGTCACCAACCCTACAATTTGAGATTCCCTCCTAATCAAGTGGCTTGAATAGGGGATCTCATCAATTAGGGCTTCGTGTACGATTCCACCACTTAAAGACATCAGCATTGCAGGTTATCAGACATCACCCAGGGCCAAAGGCAGAAGCTGCCGCTCTCCTGTGACTTCCAGGCCCTGCCTGCCTCCCCACAGCTGAACCTGCCAGTGCCCAGCAAGGGGATGTGTTTGACCTGTGATGCCACAGTCATTACCTGTGACTCTGAGCCATGCACCCTCCTCCTTAGCCGCAGGCTCTAGAAACAGGAACGGGGAGGCCTGGGGGGCTCAGTGCTGGGCACACCCCATAATAGGCAGTTTGTTCCACCCTCAGCTTGAGCCAGGGCCTCTGCACTGCCTGGAACCACATGAACCCTTCCAAGCTGAGGAGGCTCTGAGGCCGGCCTGGCCCCAGGGAGGAGTCACGTGGACGTGTCCCTGGTGGCTGAGCTGCCCCCTTGCTCTCTTGGGAAGAGCCCAGCCTTGGGATGTTCTCTCCTGGTCGTGGGCATTCAGGGGCTGGTGGTGCTTGCTGGTGGGTGTGTCACCAGCCAGGATGGGCGCCACGGCCAGAGGAGAGGGCTTCCTTGCCACGTGCCTTGACGGGCCCTGGGTGAGTGCCCTTGTCCTGCACTGCTTGGAAACTGGTGGAGGGGAGTGTCCCTTCTTCAGACCTGCAGTTGCTCTTAGAGGCTTCCTAAGTGCCCCTCCAGGCTGAGTGCCCGTGAGGAAGTGTGCTGTGTAAACAGGATGGCTGCTTCTGGCACAGGAGCGGAGGTCCTTGTGACAGGAGCCTCTCCAGCGTGGCGAGGAAGCGTGCTCGCCTACCTCCATATAAATGCTGCTGTCCACCCTCCAGTCTGAGCTGGAAGCAGAGATCCACGTGGGCCCTGTGTGGGTAAGTTTAGCCCCATCCCCTGGTGTTGCCCAGTGCAAAGGTTGTAGGCGGTGGGAACCAGCCCAGCAGTCAGCTTCTCATATTTTGCTGGGCTCCTCAGCCAGGTCCATTCCCACCAGGAACTCAGCGAGACCTGACAGGGAGCAGAGAACAGCCTGCCAAGAAGGGGTCGCCTGAGCAGGAGGGGGGTCTCCCCATCATTGGCCATCTTCGAGTGGCCAGGCCATGGACGCTGGTCATCTTCATTCATCCTCAGGAGCATGATCCCTTAGACCCTGAGAAGAGGATAGCTGAGAGCATCAGGGGCAGATGGAGTGAATGAGTGGCCACATCGCTCCACCCAGCAGCCTGGGAGGGCAGGGCAGGGTTGTCTCCAGGGCACAGAAGTTTCAGCTGAATGAAGAGTGGTAGAGTGACTTCCCCCTGGTAGCCCAGCAGGTGCAAACAGAGACCCCATTAGAGCCCAGGTCCTCTGGCTCTCCAGAGCTCTCTACCGTGTACCTCACTTGCCCAGGTACCTCACCACCTCACACAGAGCAATGGGGCATGAGACCGTGTCAGATGCCAGATGATGCTGGGAGTTTCCAAGGATAGTTTGGGTCCCCTCTGAGCTCCTGTCTATACTGGCCCTGAGGCTCAGCGGTGTGAGAGGAGGGAATACCTTTGCACATGCTTCAGGTGGCTGACAGCCCTTCCTTTATTCAAGAGGAGCAGCTGGAGCAGGAGCCATGTTGCTGTGCCCGTTGGCCCTCACCTTCATCCTGCTGGTGGTCTCTGGCATCGAGTGTGAGCTGAAGGAAGTTTGTTCTGGAAGCCCGGGCATCCCTGGCACTCCGGGATCCCATGGCCTGCCAGGCAGAGATGGGAGAGATGGTGTCAAAGGAGACCCCGGACCTCCAGGTACTGGCTGGGAGATCCCTACCTCAGCTGAGGGACAGTGACCTGTTTTTAGGAGCCCAGTGTGTTTGGGCCTCTGGAGGGGGCCTAAGGGTCAGCTGGATGGTGAGGCATGGTGAGAGTTTCCCAGGGGCCCTTAGAGCAGCTCTGGAGGGTCTCTCCTCAGAGTGCCCATGTACTGATAGATGACTCAGCCTGGCTGATAATGAAGGTCCCGTCACTTGAGTCCAACCCTGTTGTGAATGATCAATACCATGCATACATGTCCCCTTCTCTCTGCAGGCCCTATGGGCCCCCCTGGAGGAATGCCAGGCCTCCCTGGGCGTGATGGGCTGATTGGAGCACCTGGCATCGCTGGTGAGCGTGGAGACAAAGGAGAACCTGGTGAGAGGGGCCCTCCAGGTGAGCAAGGTGGGGAAGGCAGGCAGTGGCAACATGGGCACAGTGACCATGCGATTGTCATATGAGGGATGATGGGGATCAGAGAGAACTGTGGAGGTCCCCCGAGGGCATATTGCTCAACCTAAATAAAAGAATCTGAGATTGAGAAGAGACATCAAAAGGGTGTGGGTGGTAGGCCACAATGCAGTGACCGATGGGTGTTGTAAGTGCTCCATGCATCACGGCTGCCATAGAGGAGGCACAGGGCGTTGAGTATGGGAAATGGGTAGTACTGGGGGGCATTTCTTAGGGGTGAGGCACTAGGGGAATTCTGAAAGGTGTAGGGGGTATGTGGACTAAAGATGCAAGCAGATGGTGTGATTGGGAGCCCCACATGCAGAGGGAAAGTCGGAAGTGCTGAGTAGTAATCCAGGTCCATCAGGAGAGTGCACAGAGAACCACACCTGCCCTGGGGAGGGGCTCTGCCCAGAAACCAGAAAAATTCACAGAGGTGGGCATACAGCCATCAAAGGCTGTGGCAGGAGAGGAGAGTGGAGGGAGCTCTGCAGGTGCAAGGCTGAATGAAAGCACAAGTGTATAGGGAGTGTGGAAGCACACTCCAGTGTAGTGGAGCCTTGCGACTTGGGGCCTGGGCAGTAGGTATGGACAAGTAGAGGGAAGAATGCCAGGCTCACAGCTGGTATCACACCTGTTGGCTAGCCCTCATTCTGGATGGGGTTTTCTCTACAGGGCTTCCAGCTTATCTGGATGAGGAGCTTCAAACCATACTCCAAGACCTCAAACATCAAATCTCGCAGTCCAAGGGAGGTAAGGGACCTCTAGGGCCTTACAGGACAGGGGGTCTCCCATAAGTTCCCCTCATCTTCAGCACCAGGCTCCAGAACTTAGCAACTTGACAAACAGTAATGGATATGCATGTCTTGGGGAAAATAATGATACTTCCCTTTTTCATGTCTTTGATGGCCCAGAGGGGACAGAGGTAGACACAGATTAGCTCCCTATGTCATGGGAAAGCAAGGTCTCTGCCTATCTTGCTTTCCATTGAATCCCAGAAATTGCAATTTGGGGCACATAATAAGACAGTTAATAAGTAATTGTTAAATGCATGAGTGAATGAACAGAGTGATGAGAACACAGGGGAGAATTTAGAAAGACTAGGATTGGAAGACAGAGGGAAGACAGAAAGGCAGAGGTGAAGAGATTGGAGAGAGTATAAAAGCAGAGAGCCCAAGTGAGACAGAGGCCAGTGGCCTGACCCAGATTCCTCTGCTCTCAGTCCTCAGTTTGCTGGGTTCCATGCTGATAGTGGGAGAGAAGGTCTTCGCCACCAACGGGCAGTCGGCCAATTTTGATGCCATTAGAGAGTTGTGTAGCAGAGCTGGTGGCAGCATTGCAGCCCCGGAGAGTCTAGAAGAGAATGAGGCCATTGCAAGCATCGTGAAGAAGCACAACACTTACGCCTACCTGGGCCTGACCGAGGGCCCCACCCCTGGAGTCTTCCACTACCTGGATGACACTCCTGTAAATTATACCAAATGGTACCCTGGGGAGCCCAGGGGTCGGGGCAAAGAAAAGTGTGTGGAGATGTACACAGATGGGCAGTGGAATGACAAGAGCTGCCACCAATACCGACTGACCATCTGTGAGTTTTGAGCAGACATCAAGGCCACAAGAGAGATAGGGTCCCACCTTGCTTTCAGATGCCAACCTGTGGATCCTCCTGTATATCCTTTTCAACAACATTTATTTGTGGCTATTCAAGTTGGAGGCATTCTTACCCACTCCACTCCCCATTAGGGCCCTCACTCTTCCCCCTTGATCACTAATCAGTCTGACATGCCCCCTGGAGCTCCTTCTCAGCACTGCACTCTAGGCAGCCACTGCTACCTTTGCCCTTTGTCGAGAGATGGAGACTTCTTTCTTCCTCCTCTTGTCCAGTTCCTTCATTTATAGGTGGTAACAGTGAGGTCCTGGGATGGAAGATCCCTCCAAAATCACACAGAGGGTGCCTGCTTCCTGGCTACCACTACTCTTTCTCTGCAGCCCACTCCCTGCCCAATCTCATCGATTTAGCAGTTCTGGTAAAACATATGATAGAAACAGGTGGACTTCTGGGATATTCCAAATTTGGGGACTATCTGTCAGTCTGTGGCCTCTGGGGACACATATGGTCAGTCTCCCCATGGGGTCAGAGGGCCAGCTGGTGTCTCAGCATGATGAAGGCCAACCCACCATAGTGATTGGCATATATGATCCACTTTCTTGAGTCTTGGGGTACCAACTCAACTCCCTGACCTAAAAGCAGCAAGCCTAGACCTCTAGAGAAAATCTTAACCCACTCCAGACATAACCCAAGTAACTTCCTGCTGATGGACATACTAGTATCTCCATACAACTTCAGATCTCATGAGGTGTTCACACCACTCATCACACTGTTGACTATCTATTGAGCACATGCTATGTACCAAGCACCTTGACAAGCATTTTAGCAAATAAATATTATTTAATATTTACCCAATGCTATGGGACCATCATTATTTTCTGTCTGAGGACACTGAAACTTAGAAAAGTTAAATTATTTTGAGTTTTATTACATGAAGCAAGAGGCAGAGACTGGACTCAAACCCATCTACGTGGACCTGAAGCTCATAATCATAACCACCCTACTCTCTTACTGAACAGAGATGATTTAAATAAATCATGAATGTGTTAACATCAGTTTTCATTGCTCTGGTTCCAAGAAACATCACATTTCTGTATTTTTATAAATCAACTTAACTGGCTCTGAGCCCCCACTTACCTAAAAAATTGAAAATTCAATCTCAGGTTATGCTTTCTTTGTTGAGTGGAGGGCAACCTGCTTTCCACTCATAAGTTATACGGGTGAATGAGGAGCTACAGAAAACGCCTGGAAGAACATTAGTGTTGGTGGCTGGCATTAAGATAACTCCTCCTCTAAGTCTATGTATCCATTTTGGGTGTTGATTTCATGTGTTCATTTCCTACTGAGCCACCTGGATGTTTTCCCTAGTCATGGCTCTGTCCCAGGCCTCCGTGAGCCACCCCAGTCTCAGGTATGCAAGGAATGGGACTATGTCCCTACTGGCTTGAGGAGGCAACCATATATGTGTCCCATCTTCAGAAAGGTCCTCACTTCTTCCACTTTCAAATCTTCTAATGCTCTTCCTCACTGCATATAATTCTCTTCTTAGGCAAGAGACAGCTTTGGATCAAAACCCACAAAGCCAGATGGGAATGAGCAGAAATATTTCTCATTCTTTCACGAATGGCAATTTTTAATCTGGTCACTTTGCTACATGTGCTTAGGGCCCAGCACAAAAATTCAAAAGAGCAAGAAGGAGAAGTAGCCCTAACCCCGTGGTCGGCAAACTGCAACTCGCGAGCCACATGCGGCTCTTTGGCCCCTTGAGTGTGACTCTTCCACAAAATACCACGGCCTGGGCGAGTCTACTTTGAAGAAGTGGCGTTAAAAGAAGTTTAAGTTTAAAAAATTTGGCTCTCAAAAGAAATTTCAATCGTTGTACTGTTGATATTTGGCTCTGTTGACTAATGAGTTTGCCGACTACTGCCCTAATCGGTTTGGCTCAGCGGATAGAGTGTCGGCCTGTGGACTCAAGGGTCCAAGGTTCAATTCCGGTCAAGGGCATGTACCTTGGTTGCGGGCACATACCCAGTAGGGAGTGTGCAGGAGGCAGCTGATCCATGTTTCTCTCTCATCGATGTTTCTAGTTCTCTATCCCTCTCCCTTCCTCTCTGTACAAACATCAATAAAATATATTTTTAAAAAAAGAAGTATATTTTTCCTATTTTATAGATCAATAGTCTAAGCCTCCAAAAATTGATATTTTCTCATTTCGTATTAGATTTATTTTTTACTTACTTTATGGTTTTATTTGCTATTGTTACTATATTATTTTTATCACATTTAAATTAATTATTGATAGTTTATAAGAAAACTATTGATTATTTTTTTATTGATCATATATTCAGCCATCTTTTTGGATTCTCATTTATCCCCTAATATTTCTAATATAATTGATTCTTATATTTTACAAGCATATGATTGTATTTACAAATGACAGAAATTTTTGCCTATCCATCTTGATATTTACATTTCTTATATATCATTTTTATAAATTTAAAGGTGCCAGGAGACCCTATATATTGTTGAAAACCCTCAATGATAAATTTATGTTTTTTGGGTGGCCCTGAATGTATAAATGGGAACACTTCCAATGAAAATATTGCTTGTTTTAAGTCTGATAGATACCTTTTATCAAGGAAAAGAAGTTCCCTCTTTTTTCTAGTTTGCTGTGACTCATTTTAATCATAAACATGTATTGAACTGTATCAGATTATTTTTGATATTTCCTTTAGTCTAAAAACACTAAACTGATGTCTAGTATGGGTTGAGTCATCTCAAATTCCTGGGTTCCAGCATCTGAAGCCCACAGGGGAGAATGAGAGGCTTTAAGTGCCTCATCTTTTAAGGTTAGAGAAATGCCCCAGGGACCCCACTATGGAACCTGCAAGGAGGGGGCTGTTCAGCATGAGTGATTTAGTAATTCCCACCCCTGTGGTCAGTATAAGGGGGAATAAAGAGAGGAAAGAAGACTGATGCACCTTGGGTAGAAATTATCCCTTCCTCTTCACTCCCTGAAGGGTTCAGGAGGAGACTGTGCTTCCTCTTCCTAATCTTTGCAAGTAGGGATGCCCAATTGCTTCACCTTCCTTGATTAAGTCACATAATGTAGAAATGGAGGGATTATATCCAGTTCTGAAATTACTGAAGTACTAAACCAGTAGATGGACTGATGTTGCTGAGGCATGAAGAGATGGAGAAAGGGGAGAAATAGAGCTGGGAACAGGAGTGTTTGGAGGTAATGTGGATTTCCATTACTTGTATGGAGTTTCCCTGGGGCTTTGTGAATGCCAATGTCATAGAAGTGAGCTGGGGTTTAAATCCTAGTTGTGAGCAGGTTGCTTCCCTTGAAGCAGGGACACAGGGGCTCAAAGAACACTGAATTGAAATGTCCACTGACGTGATATGGAGGGTAGGAAATGTGCAGCTAGAGGCTTACAGGGTCCCTTGTCTGAAGAACTAGCTCTTGAGAAGGGTTGTCATTTGTAATCAAAGAGACCGAACAACCAGTCAGGGTAGGCCAAGAAGCAGCACTGTCCCCACTGACATGTGGTTCCTCCTGTGAGCAGGTATTGTCTACTATTGGAATCATCATTTTCTCTACACCCCACATATGGAAAACAGTAAGAGAGAAGGCCTGCCCATCCTTCACTTTAAGAAGCCACCACTCTATGGCCAGAGTAATGATGAATCAGAGATGAAACTGAGATCTTAATGACAAAACTGGAGGACAATTCATTTGGACTGTTTTAAATCAACGCTAGAAAGTTTTCATTGCAGGAAGAAAATGTATGAAGAATTTTGAAACCATTTATTAGTTTTGAGACCAGGTAAACTTCAAATTTTAAGATTGTATATATCTGCAGTAAGACTCTTAAACTTCTTATATATTAAATTAGTGAGTTATATGGATTCATTTTTTTTTATATTGAACCATCCTTGCATTTCTAGGATATACCTTACTTGGTCTAATGGCTGATACTCTCATCACACTTACTATGTGCCAGGCACTATACTTGTATTAACTCACGTCATCTTCTTTAGCCCTACTATCCCCAATTTACAAATAAGAATATTGATGAAAATAGATATTAAAGTGATTTGTCAAAGATCATGCAGCCAGTTACTGATAGAACTGGACTATAAATACAGGAAGTCAGATTCCAGAGACTGTGTTATTAACCATTAATGTTTGGCTGGACTTTCATAGCCAATTTTTACTTCAGGCTTTCAGGTGGGTAAGTGTGTACTCTATGTCATATAATCTGATATTAGTGGGTACCAGGGACATATTCTTTCCATAATTAGAAAAAGCAAGAAGAGGCCAGGTTGCATATAAGAATAACCAACGGATGGAAAACATTGGGGGGGGGTGAGGGCATGTATGGGAGTGGGGTGGGGGGCAATGGTAAGATATGTACACATATAATACCTTAATAAAAAAAATGTAAAAAAAAAAGAAGATGCCAGGTTAAACTTACAAGCACATTGGAAGCTACTGCTCCCTTCATGTCTGCTCACTGTCACACAGCCAAGCCCTATATCAATAGGGTGTTTACTCAATGTACTCTGTCTAGTAGGAGACACTACAAAGGGATTATATATAAAATTCTATGATAAGAACAAAATAAAATAAAATTCCATGATAAGAAGACGTTTCAAATGAGGAATAATAATTTAAACTACCATGATCATATTTGCCAAATTTATTATGTTTTTGCAAGGAACCAGTTTTTGTTTTATTATTAGCTCTATAGTTATTTCCTTATTCTAGTTCATTAAATATATTATTTAATTTTTATTTTATTAATTTATTTTTATTTTATTTCCTATTTATTTCCTATTTCTTTATATATACTGTTTTTCTAAAAATATTAATTTATCTGTTGCACAGAGTCAGCAGTCCTTGAAGGGCTACTTCTTTTTTATTTTTAAATTTTTATTGAATTTGTTGGGGTGACATTGGTTAACAAAATTATATAGGTTTCAGGTATACAATTCTATAATATGTCATCTGTATATGGTATTGTGTGTTCACCACCCAAAGTCAAGTCTTCTGTCACCATTTGTCCCCCTTTACCCTCCTTTGCCTCCCTCTACCCCCTTTCCCTTATTGTCTATGTCTATGTGTTTTCTTTTTTGCTTAATCCCTTCACTTTCTTCAACCAGTCCCCCCAATTCTCCTCCCCCGAATAGCTGTTGATTTGTTTTCTGCATCTATTTTGTTTGCTTATTTATTTTGTTCATTAGATTCCACATATAAGTGAAATCATATGGTATGTGTCTTTCTCTGACTGGCTTATTTCACTTAGCATAATACTCTCCAGGTCCAACCATGCTGTCACAGACATCTTTTTGTGTGTCTATTGCCCATCTGTATGTCCTTTTTGGAGAAGTGTCTATTCAGGTTCTTTGCTCATTTTTTAATTGGATTGTTTGTTTTTAATGTTGAGCTGTGTAAATTCTTTATAAATTTTAAGTATTAACCCCTTATCAGATATACTCTTGGTGAATATGTTCTCCCATTCAGTGGGTTGTCTTTTCGTTTTGTTGATGATTTCCCTTGCTGGAGGACTATTTCTGAGGCTTGTCATCTCAGTCAGCTTTTGCTCTGTTTATTTCCTACTGGGTTTAACAATTTTTGCAAAATGAACTCAAATTTACCTGATTCCATCTGAACAAATCCTGGGTTAAGGGTAAGGTCCTCCATTGCTTTTATGTCCCCATGGTGCACTAGGTTGTGATGAGCTGAGACCCTTGAAAAACAATTTTTCATCTTGACATAGACAGAAAAATGTATTAATAATAATCATAGCAAACAACATAATAGCATACTCTCAAACCTCCAATCTATGAGAAGACAGACTTGTGGATATGTGTGCACAGAGTCAAGGCTTTCTTATTATGCCTTAGCTGAAAGGGCACATTCCTCCCTCTGTCCCAAGCTCCCCTTCCTCTAAGTCTATAACACATTCAGGGCCCTGGTTTTATGTAGTCACTCAGTTTCAAATTTCTACCTCTCTTGGAGGTCTGCTCATTTGCTGAATGGGTTGAATGCCCCTTGTCCTCTGAACCTTCAAAGTTGTGTCAGTGGCATCAGGAAACACAGCCCTGAGAAGGGTCTTCTTTACAGAGGGCCACTCTTAGTGCCTGGCAGGCTCCTTTACAACAGGAACCTGGGAGGACTGCTGAACAGGCATGAGGACTTGAATACACAGGACTGATGACTTTTGAGAAGTCAAAACACAAATCACAAAGCAAGATCAAAGCAAGAGCAGTTCCTGCTCCCCACCAGGGAAAACCCACACCTTTTGAGTTATTTGATAAGACTAAGTGCTTCAAAGAGTGAGTGTAAGTTTTGGGGAGGGCGGGAATCAAAGGTCATGTCAGGAACTTGGAAAAGGTGACTTGATCAGGCTTTGACTATAAGAACTGGACACCCCTGGAAAACCACGCATGGAGGAGCCATGGACTGGTCTGGTATCTGCCCCACTCATGGTCTCTGCTTCTCTCCTCTCTATCTCAGCAGGTCCTTCTGTGTACCCAGCCCTGGGTTGCACCCTGGAGACAAGGAGCTGAATCAAATGTTCTTAGAAAAGTAAGAACACTGAAAAAATGTCACAGATGTTCACGCTAGCTAGAGAGAAATCAAGAGGGCTGTTTTGAGGACATGATGCTGAGGATTAGGTTGTTCCATTGATGTCTGTTGATCATTGACTCTGTTTCCAGGCACTCTTCTAGGTGGGGATACAACAGCTGACGAACAGGACTTCTGCTCTAAGGAATCGTGTGGTCATTAAATACACAACCAAATAAAGATTATGTTGCAGACATAAATTACAGGCGGAGAATTACAATTTTGATAGAGTGGCTACTTAAAGTTAAATGGTTAGAGAAAGCCCTTTCTCCAGAGATAATATTTAAACTGAAATCCGAATGACAACAAACAATTCTGCAAAGATAGGGGGAAGTGTCCTGGGCTGGAACAGCTAGTGCAAATGCCACATTCAGCTTTGAATGTAACTTACCTACAAATACTTCTCCTTGTGCCTAGCCCTGTGACATGCCCAAGGAAGATATTTGATAAATGTTCTGAATGAGAAGGTTGGAAAGAGGGGAGTCCGTGTTGTCAGTACACTAAACACAAATGGAGGTTGAACTACAGATACAGAGGTGTTTTCCTGTGTGTGTGCATGAGCACACGTGAGCATGTGTTTGGTAGAATGTCTATGCTTGTCTCTTCTGTAAAAAATGTCTGTAGGAAAATAGCCTGAGAATCTGTGATTCTAGAAGGTCAGTTGCTGAGCTATAGAGATGGATGCATGGGAGGGGCCAGTAGAAGGAGGAGTGTAGGGTATTAGAGAGCTGCCCAGTGAGGCTAAAGGGCCCACCATCAGTACTGGAGAACTGCCCAGCATACAGGAGTTCTAATAATGGTTGTTTATTAACTTGGGGTGAAGGCCAGTTCAGCACTGTCCCGGTCACCAGGCTAATTGGGCCTGACATTGCTGAGGCATCTGCCAGAGGCCTGGGCTGGAGGACAGCTTCCCTGCCACAGCCTTCATACTCTGAGGAAGCCCTAGTAAGTCGTTTCTGGAGGACAGAGGTGGAGTTCTGGGCAAAGAGTCTGGCCACTTGACTTGATCCTTGTGAGGTCCAGGCAGGGGTGTTGGTGGGGTTGTCAGGCCCACTCAGGGCCTCTGTCTCTCTCTGACCTGTACCGTTTATATTCATCTTGGATCCAGTTGACTATCAGCAAACTAAAGGGTGGTCTTTTCAGTCAAAGGGAAGAATGGAAGTGGGGTATGTTTAAACCTGACCTTGGCCTCCGGTATAATCAGGGAAGGGGGTGGGGGGTGAAAGAAGATAGAAAAAGGAAAGGTGGAGAAAATGTGATAAAGTTTTCTTCCAACTCACTACTTCTCATTGCGTTCTGGAGGGAGGGAAGGGTTCAGGGAGCTGCAGGGTAGGCAAGAGCAGATGGTAGTTATGCAACAAGGACCAGCAACATTGGGATTAGCGGCCAGAGAGGAGCAGAAGGAGAGGCTGAGCTGCTAAGACTTTCTAGAACAGAGACCAGCTTGAGCAAAGGCTGGAGGGGACTCTGACAGCAGGGTGGGGATACAGAGCTGGCGGAGGGGGGGGGGGGGGTCTCTGGGCAGAATGCAGAGAAGCCTGCCAGGAGAAGAAGAATGAGCTGAAATCCTGCCAGGCCGAGTATAAACAGAAATTGTAGGAGCCTGGGTTCTGGCTGGCAAAAAAATAAAAATAAATAAATGCCTCACAATAGAAAACTTCAAACCAAGGGAAGAAAGCAAATCTAAGTCTTATGTGGCCAAGATCAATGATCAAAGAAGGTTCCTTGGGAGGGTCAGAGCCCTGCCTCAGGGCACTCTGGGTCCTGAGCACCAGCAAGGGCCTGTCATAAAGTAAAAACTGTAGATGAAATGATTGACAGACTTGGGGAAACAACTGCGGTTCTGAGGTTAGGTGGAACCCGAAGTGTAAAAGGGATTGTTATGTGAAATGAGAGAATGGACGTCATAACCAGGTCCTGCCAAGAAATGGGCCTTGTGGGAGCTCCGGTCTCATGCTATAGTTTGAGTCTAGCTCTCAGGCCCATAGGAAGGGAAGAAGAGGGAATCTGAAGCCCACTTGGTCCTCAAAGACTGGAGTTGAGAGAGGAGCCGAGGCTCACACAGGCAGTGAGCTTGCCTTTGCACCAGGCCACCAGGAGCAGAACTAGGTCATTTCCAGACCCCGCAGGTTCTCATGCATAGGGCCTGCCTCACGCCCTAAGCCTTGTACCCACAGGGGCATGGAGGCCCAGGGAGAATGGGCTCCTACTAAGTCCTCTTGCATCTACCTTGCCTTTAGCACTGATTGAATTCTAACTTACTTGTCTGTCTCCTTAGTAGCCTGGGAGAAACTCAGTCAAAGCTGGTGTGTCTGCTGTTCCGGGCACAGGGTCCAACACATCAGAGGTGGTAGCGAATGTTGGCTCCACAGGATGAGATGAAATTCTTTCCCTGCACTCTCTCCACTACCAGGTGAGGACCATGTTCTGGTTTGTATCACTTCCCACCCTTCTGTGTGTGGTGACAGTGTCCTTCTCAGAACCCACAACCTGTGAAGATTCCCAGAAGGCCTGCTCAGTGATTGCCTGTGGCATCCCAGTCACCAATGGCACCCCAGGCAGAGATGGGCGAGACGGAGCCAAGGGAGAAAAAGGAGAACCAGGTACCCAGGCTGGTCTGACTTCTTGAATCTTTACTCCCCAGAGGGATCTGGGACAGAGCCATGAGCAGGCTCCCCTTACATTATGATGGGCATGAATCACTCAGGGTAATTCTTGTACATTGTCATTCTCTCCTAAACAAAGACGCTGCTGTGACCTGGCTCCCACATTCTATGCAGGACTCGGTGGGGTGTGGTTGTCCGTGAAGAGGCGGTATCTGCAGTCGGGCAGCTGGTGCTGGAGGCAGGAGGTCTTTCTTTCTCAGGTCACCACTAGTTTGCTGGTGGTTTCTGGAGTCAACGTGAATCTAGTGCTGAGCTTTTGGAGGAAGAGAATGAGTGACAGACACCTGGCCACATGTCCTTTATCTTCCAACAGGGCAGGGTCTCCGAGGCTTGCAGGGCCCTCCAGGGAAACTGGGGCCTCCAGGAAGTAGAGGGTCTCCTGGGCCGCAAGGAGTGAAGGGGCAAAAAGGAGATCGTGGAGATAGTTCAGGTAAGGAGCTCATCTTAGCACGGTGTGGGCTGAGGGGCCCAGCCTGGGAACTCGAGGGCCAGGTTGGGGGTTGGGGGGGTTTCTCCACTGCCCCACTGGCAGACCTCACCTCTGCTTTCTGACCCAGCACTCTCACTCTTCCCAGTCTTACTTGGGCCTGAAGGGATTCCCACAGGTGCCTGAGAACAGACTTGCAACCCTGCCGGACACTCCTCGTGGATCCTGCAGATGGACCAGCTCCCTCAGCTGGAGCAGCCAATTCCAGGTTCCAGGATGCATGGGAGGAAACCAGTCCCCTCGGGGGTTGGGTTTAAGTCTGTTGTCACAAGATCGGCATGAAGATGGTCTGCTTCATGAGATCTCTGGTCAATTAAGTAATGAATAGAGTAACTAAATGAATTCATCTGAAGTGAATTAATTAGTAACAACAAAACAAAAATGATGACCTCACATAAATATTTGCCCACCGGCCCATCACATTTATAAGAATGTTAAAGAGCTCACCTGGAATGAGAAATGAAAGCATGATTAAGAAAATTTTTCAAAAAGGAGAATGAGTTCGGTCTTTTCCTATAAATGTGTATAATATCACAGTATTTAAGCAGTATGGAAAGAAAAGGATCCAGAGCTATAGTATGCAAGTTTCCGTTACTGCTATTGCTATTACTAGTTTCAGAGTTACAGTTTATAAGAGGTATGAATTATGTCTGAGAAGGCAGGAATACACTTATGTTTTTGTTGTGTTTTTTTTTTGCTTCCTTTTGTTTTCTTATTTTTCTGGAATAAGCATACTTCTTTTTTTTTAATATATTTTATTGATTTTTTACAGAGAGAAAGGGAGAGGGACAGAGAGTTAGAAACATCGATGAGAGAGAAACATCGATCAGCTGCCTCTTGCACACCACCCCCCCCCCCCCCCGGGGATGTGCCCGCAACCAAGGTACATGCCCTTGACCGGAATCGAACCTGGGACCCTTCAGTCCGCAGGCTGATGCTCTATCCACTGAGCCAAACCGGTCAGGGCAAGCATACTTCTTAATAAGCATTTCCCCCCCCCCCGCCCCCGCCAAAAAAAAATACTCTCTTCTTGAATTTAGGGTCTTTTTCTCAATATCTGCCCTCTCTGGTTGCTTTGCAGTTACAGAGACTAAACTGGCTAACTTAGAGAGAGAGCTGAGGAGTCTGGAGGTGGAACTGGACCGCATCAAAAAATGTAAACTTCTTTCTGCCCCACTGGGTTCCTGCTCTTCCCCTGTCCTTGAGTGCTCTGGGCTTTCAGGAGGGTGAAGAGAACTGACAATTGTGAACATGGATTACATACCTGGGCCTGTGCTAGGTTGCCATTTTCTCACAATATGGTTTCATTCTGTCCTCCTGTCACAGCTGTTTGTGAGCATTACGCTTATTTAATTTACAAGTGAGAGGAACTAGGTCCAGGAGTTGCAAATAATTCATTCAACATCACCCAGGTGGGAAGCAGCAAAGGAAAGATTGCATGGAGGTCTGCTGCCTCCAAATCTTCGCTCCTTCCTCAGCACCCACTGTTCTCAGATGGCTGACCCTGCCCCTTTCTATCCTGGCATCCAAGCCTGGCAGCGGGGCTAACGCCTGATTCCCTGTCCACCTGCACTGGGGCAGTTTGTTCCCGGGGGACTGTCTCCAGCACAGGCTCCCCCAGGAGAGTCGGGCTCTCTGCCAGGGCCTTCCCCATGCTGAGGAGCTCCTCCTCACTAGGACCTGACCTGAGGGGGTTGCACATAGGCTCTTTTTCAGAGTCCTGACTCCCCAACAAGGGCTTGGTCACCTACTGGCCTGGGCTCCAGGCCAAGTCAATCCCACCCATCCTTCGTGATTTCAGTGCAAGCCTTCTCCTTGGGCAAGAGATCTGGAAAGAAGCTCTATGTGACCAATGGTGAAAAGATGCCTTTTTCCAAAGTGAAGGCTCTGTGCGCTGAACTCCAGGCCTCCGTGGCCACCCCCAAGAATGCCGAGGAGAACAAAGCCATCATGGACGTGGCCAATGACCATGCCTTCCTGGGCATCACAGATGAAGTGACCGAAGGCCAGTTTGTGTATGTGACAGGAGGGAGGCTGACCTACAGCAACTGGAAGAAGAATGAGCCTAATGACTTTGACTCAGGGGAGGACTGTGTGTGCCTTCTAAAGGATGGGCTCTGGAATGACATCTCCTGCTCTTCCTCCTTCGTGGCCGTCTGTGAATTCCCAGCCTGAAAAGGTGGTCCCTCAACCCTGCCTTGGCTTTGCTGAGCTCTCTGCTGCCCTAAAAGAAAATTCAGTGATGTTTTCCTCATGCCCAGTGTTGACTCATTCTTTGGTGGGGATGGGAGGAAACTGAAGGGATGGGTTTGATTATGGGATTAGGGAGTGAAAAGAGGCTGACATGAGGGTTTCTGGTCCAATTCTTGGCAGAGGACACCCTCTGTCTTGCCTAAGAGCATAGCACTGGGTCACAGTGAAACCATGGAAAGGCCCAGTCTAGCCATCTCATTTCTCAGTGAGGACACTGCAGCCCGCCACTGGGACCAATGGATGGCCACATCTGTGTCAGTCAGCAGTGGAACTCAGCCTCCAAAATACCCAATACCTTTTGTCCAAGTGCTGCCACCACTAGATGCCCTCGATCCCTCCCCATAGCTAGCCCAGTCCTATTTGTGACATGGATATGTCTTTATTGCTCACTAGTGGCCCAGTGCATGAAATTTGTGCACATTAAAAGGTGATCAATTAGAGGAAATAATTTAATATTGCTATTTGCCTGTTCTCTATAATAGAAGTATCAGAAATGAAAGAAAATTAGTAAAATGTATATGAAAACCTTCCTCCTGTCAGAGTCTGGGGTGCACCATGGGACCCAGAGTAAAGTCCCCGCCCAGCCACATGTGCCTCAAAATCACGTGAGACCCAGACCTGGCCCCCCCCCACCACAACATTGGGATAGATCCAGACCCGGCCAGTCCCACCCTTGTCAAGCCCCGCTGGGCAGGGGTCGTAGCCTCAGGTCCCCTGGCCCTGCGTCAGGATGGGGGGCATGGCCTGAGGTCCCCCATCAAGCCCTGCCAGGCAGAGGGGTGCAGCCTCAGGTCCCCTGGCCCAGCACTGCAAGGGGGGGGCGCAGTCTCAGGTCTCCCATCAAGACCCACCAGCAGGGGGGTGCAGCCTCAGGTTCCCTGTCAAGCCCCGCTGGGTCAGGGGCATGGCCTGAGGTTCTCTGTCAAGCCCAGCCAGGCAGTGGGGCACAGCCTCAGGTCCCCTGGCCCTGTGCTGGGGCAGGGGGTGTGGCCTGAGGTCCCTTGTCAAGCCCCGCCAGGTGGGGGGTACAGTCTGAGGTCCCCCGGCCTGGTGCTGGGGTGGGGGGCGCAGCCTGAAGTCCCCTGTCAAGACCCACCTAGTGGGGGGCGTGGCCCGCGTTCCCCCAACCCAGCACTGGGGGTGCACCTTGAGGTCCCCTGTCAAGCCCTGCTGGTTGGATGGCACGGCCTGAGGTCCTCTGTCAAGCACAGCCAGGCAGGGGGGTGCAGCCTCAGGTCCCCTGGCCTGGTGCTGGGGCAGGGGGCACAGCCTGAGGACCCCGTCAAGCCCTGCCAGGCGGGGGGTGTGGTCTGAGGTCCCCCTGCCTGGCCCTGGGGCGGGGGGCGCAGTCTGAGGTCCCCTAGCCCAGCACCAGGATGGGAAGCCCAAATTGAGGTCCCCCGTCAAGCCCCACCGGGCCTGGTGCCGGGGCAGGGGGTGCGGCCTGAGGTCCCCTGTCAAGCCCTGCCAGGTGGGGGGCAGGGCCTGAGGTCCCCTGTCAAGCCCCCTAGGGGCAGGGGAAAGCGTAGCCTCAGGTCCCTGTTGATTGCTCATTAAGGCTCCTTAAGGGAACTTGGCCTCAGCTGTGGGTGCAGCCATCTTTGTGACAGAGTGATGGTCAATTTGCATATTCCCTCTTTATTAGATAGGATGTGCTGAACCAGAAGACCCTTTACCTACTGTAACACCTGGCAATATGCAATGTCCATGTTAGAAGTCCAAACCTGTAGAGAATATTTATAAACGTTTATTTGAACCGAACAGAGGATACACGTGGAAGCCAGATAACAGCCTGAAAAAATGCTTCTAGAATGCCAGTTTGTGGCTTCCTTTGTGCACTTGGAATTGAGGAGGGAACTAAGGGAGATAACCTGAAGGTGGAGGAAAGCAAGGCAGGAAATGGACTGCAGGGTAGGTAACGAGATTCTGTGCTCTCTTGAGGGTGGTATCTCTTGAGGGGTCTGAAAAGAGACCGTTCAAAGGTGTGTTAACCCTTTTCCTAAAAACACTAGATGCCTGCAGTGTGACTACTCACTTTGACCTGCCCAGTTAGAAGTCTGTGATCAGATCACCCTGGGAGGTTACATTCCATGGAACCCCTTTTGCTACCACACCAACACGGTAACATGATTAGTCCCAGGAATCCCCAAGTGGCTGCGGCCTCCTTATAGCCACCAGGGCAATCTTGAGGACAAAGGACAGCCTTTCCTTCCACCATACTTTTAGGACACTGATTTGATATGGCGCATGCCAGCATCACTGTGGGGGGGCAAAAGGTCAGGCAGACTCCTGACCTCCCTCTTCACAGGGCACTCTCAGTCTCAGTCTGTCCATGTTCAGTGTTCCCTTCCTCTGGGGACATCCTCATCCCATTATAGGTCAATGGGTCCACTATTAGTACTCACAAGAGAAAAAACTCCCCAATGGTGAGCTTCACACCCTGTGGGCCAAATGATGCAGCATCAACCCTCTGAGCAGGATTCTGATGCTGTGGGCACACAGTCCTGCTCATGACCATGCATGTTTGTAGCAATCTCAGGGTCAGTAGAGCTGAGATGCTGCAGAACCCATGCAGCAAACTCAGCAAACTGGGGAGAGAGTGAATTGCAGCTCCACTTGGAGCCCATTCACCAAATAAGGTTGAAAAATAGTTCATGAATGTGCCAAAGGCCACTTAATAAGATGTTTTTATTAAAATTAGTTTTCTATTCTGTTCTTCTTTGTATCTGAACTACCAGAGAGAGCACCCTAAACTTAGGAAGTGCTTGATGAGTATTTGTTGAATGGGTACACCCCAAAAAATTCTCACATAGATGCATGGACTGGATCTGACAAGTGAATGTAGAGAGAGGCCTCTCCCAGGTGCCCTCCTTAGGCAGGACTGTAGTGCAGGGGAAGAGGTGGCCAGGGAAATGCTGAAGGCTGGTAAAGGAGAAGTGACAGGGCAGGACCTATGTCCTGGCCTCTAGCACACCTAGACTGTCACATCACTGGATTTTCAATCCCATGAGACTCTCCTTTTAAGCACTGCACTTGGGGGCAAAGCCAAGAATAATTTTGTGATGTTGTGCAGAACAATTCTCTATTTTCAATTAAAGTCCATTCTGCTTACCAGAGGAGTGGGAGACTACTTCAAGTTTAGAGGCACGTATCAAACCATTCGCCAAGGCAAATAGAAAAAGGAAAGACCAGAAACTTTCAAGAAGAAAGGAAAATACACATACGATGACTCAGCAAAGAAGGATTCCTGCAACCAAGCATGAAAGTTAACTCCTGAATTTTCCCACAGCCAAGAAAAGAAGGAGAAAACGGACTGGAAACCATTATATAATTATTTCTATATTTTGTAAGGGGCGGGGGGGATCGTGCTCTGCCCTGAGGGGAATGTCTTCGTGTTTACACTGTGCATAAAGGACAGTATCTTTAGATATAAAATTGTAGAAGACAGTCATGTACTTCACATGGATTGCTTCCCAGTATGTAATAGTCAGGGAAACAGTAAAAATCTACAGGACAAGTTCAAATTCTTCCATTCCCCTTCCAGCTTTCTCCTCTGCCTGTTCTTCCCCTGACCTCTCACCTGATCATCTTTTCAGAGCTCCTCTCTCTAAATGCATCCGCCTGCCACAATTCTGCCTCTATCTAGGATTGAGGCAACCACCTCCCTGAAATTCACTTCCTAATTCTTATCAATAAGTAGTGGAACTCATGCAAGTTAGCTCCGGTGAGGGTGGCATAAATATAAAGATACACGATTCTCATGAGAGTCTAAAGATAGTAACTACAGTTCGTCCAGGCTTCCCAGGACCTGGAACAAGAGGGACATATGGATTCAAGGAGCCTCTCCAGACAGCCTCTCCCACTCCCTCACAGGCTAAGGGCAGGCAGTTCCCTTCACCCAGGGATATACGATGACGACATCTCTTGCGCAGGGGACCTAATGAAACCAGGGGCTCCAAGGGTAGGCCTTTGGGCCTTAAGCAGCACATTCCCCTTGGACTTCAGGAATGGGGAGGACTGAGCGACCTCTTGAGCCCCGCTGTTTGCCGTATCCCTCCCCAGGCTGGCTTTTGGAGCAAGAAACTGGCAGGCCTATCTGCAGTTTTTCTCTGCTGCCTCTTGCAAAGAGTGAGGACCCGAAGGTCATGGCTCAGCGCATTCCTGGACAGGAGGTTGGTGCTGAGACCTCTGTGGAGCCTGGGCTCTGACTCCAAGGTTGTGCCCAAGGGAAAACAAGGCCTGGGTGTCTGTGCCATGTTGAGGCTGGAGGAGAGGCAGTAGGTTGGTGGGAAATGCAAGGTTGGGAAGCATGTCCCTGCCTAATGCATTGAGTGGCATGTGAGCTCCCTGGGCCTCAATCTCTATATCTAAATTGCTCTGTCAAGGCTTCTCCCTGCTAAAGCTGGAGGAGTCACTGGTCACACAGATTCAGATCTGTGGGACCCATTTCAGGAGCAAACGCTGCAGGATCTCAGAACTGTTCTCAGTCTTGGTTACCTGACATTTTGTGCAAAGTCATTGTGGCCTGAACACGGATCACCTGTATCTCAAGTCTATCGAAAGCCACACCTAGTAAGTTAGAATGGCGAGTCCACCTTGCTCTCCAGATGGGAACCTGGAATTTAAAGTACATGTAAGTCGACAGTCTCCTGAGGGAGTATAGACCCAGCCAGTGTGATTTGTTTCCGCTACCAGAGGGGAAGCTTGCAACGTTCAAGGCCCGGCTCCAGCTGGGTTCTGCACCTGGAATTGCAGGGCCTCACTCCTGCAGGATCATCTTTCTGTGGAGCCCTATGGCTCTGCTGTTCTCACTTTCAGCCATGCCCATGACAGAGGATGGGGACTTGGGGTACTGGCTAATGGCCTAGCATTTGCATTCCTCAGCCCTGGGCCACCTGCTTCCCTCTGTGTGGCCGTCAGAGATCCACCTGTGCCGGGTCACAGGCAGAGCTGGACTTGTATTTTCATGTGGCAGAGGGCCTCTGACCTGGAATGTTGTTTGTCATAATTGTGTAACTGATCTGTGCATTAGAACCTGCCAAGAATCAGAGATTCATTTCCCATTAACCAGGAAGAGACTCACTGTCTGCATGGGGATGTTGGGAAGTGAACTTTGCAAAGTGTGTTGTCTTTGTAATCCTGAGTGCCACCTCATGTAGCTCTTCAGAGGAGTGCCAGTAGAGCTACCTGGAAGGCTTGGCAGAGTCATAGGGTCAAGTTGGTTCCGCTCTGGACCCAGTGCATCAAAAGCTCAGAGACCTTCACCGTGGTGAGGTCCCTAGGCGATCCAGATGTTTGGCCAGTTTTGGAAACCACTGCTCAAGGAAATACAACCATCCTAGCAGCTTTCTGCCTGCCTTTTACCTTCACAGGGAGACCCAGAAGCCAGGGGGTCAGGGCTTCTCCATCCGTGTAGCCCTTCACCAGGTGAAGGGGGTCCTGCCTAACTCCACAGTGTCAGATCCCAAATAATCTCCTTCAGCTGCTCATGGCCCACTAGTAAAACGCAACTGCTGACCCAAATCCTTCCTTCTGCATTTCCAGGGTCTGACTGCCTCCTGGCTTCAGGCAATGGACCTGGGTCTGGAACATCTCTGCCGAATATCAGAGAAGGTGAGACACTGCGCAGGTGAAACCATGAGTGGGAAATTGTGTGCACATGATTTGGGGCCTTTGTGCATGTGTGAGTGTGTGAGTTTCTGTATAGAAACCAGGAGGCCCAGTGCTTGAAATTTCCAGCATCCTGCTGTTAGCAGCCTCAGCCCCTTCCTCCCCACCCCCGCCCCCAGCTTATATCCAGGTGCCTTACTGTGCACACTATTGGCTTGGGTGGTGTCAGGGGCTCAGGGTGAGGTATGTGCATGCTTGGTCATGGACAAAGTGTCCACAAGTGGTCTTGAGCTGAGCACTACCACCCTGGGCTCAACAGAGATTGTGTGGGTGATAACATGATCCCCCTCCTGCAGGTCCTGGCTCTTATTGTCGCCACTGTCCTCCCCTTCAAAGCCTTTATCTGACCATCGAATGTATGGCTACTCCAACCCCAGTCCCCATTACTACAACCCAGGTTTATTTTCTTATTGGCCGTTGTGGACATTGAAATCATCCTGACCATTTACCTGTTAGATTTTGTCAGTGTAGCAAAGTCATTAAGAGGACGCTGGAGCCCTGTCTGGTTTGGCTCAGTGGATAGAGCGTCGTCCTGCAGACAGAAGGGTCCCAGGTTCGATTCTGGTCAAGGGCACATGCCTGGTTTGCAGGCTTGATCCCCTGTGGGGGACGTGCAGGAGGCAGATAATCAATGATTCTCTCTCATCATTGATGTTTCTATCTCTCTCTCCTCTCCCTTCCTCTCTGAAATCAATAAAAATATGTTAAAGAAAAAAAAAAGAGGACGCTGGAGCCAGACTGCCTGGATTCACACCCTGTGCAGCTGAGGTCCTGAGCAAGTCACACACACTCTGGGCGTTGGTTCCCTTCGTGGTAAACATCGGATATGACTAGTGCCCCCTCACAGGGCTGTGAGGAATAAATGGACTGGCACAAGTAAGGCAGCCAGAGGACTGGCCCTGATGAATGCTGTGCAAGCATTCCTTCTTGGTGTTACTGTGAAGTATGATAACCTGAGTCATACAATGAAGTCCCAAGGCCCATAACAGGTCTGGGGACCACCTCACTCTCAACAACTGTTGAATGAATAAGTGAATAAATAAATAAACAAAGGAACTGCAATCCTCCCCAAAAATGTGTGACCCCACAACCTTCTCAGGAGCTTGACTGAGCTTGGCTTGGCTTGTACCCCAGCCAAGAGAGAAGCTGCTTGGAGAGGCTTATTTTGGAATATGGTTCTGGGCACAGCTTCCTTTCTTGGGTAAAAGCAGTGGCTTCATGTTGCCCTCTGCTGGTGTCTCTAAGACAGGGTGAGCAAACTCAGAGAGCCAACATGGGCGGGCCAGGTGTATGGTGGGGTCCTTGTCTGCAACTTCTGATGTTCGTGCTTTCTTCCCTGCTGTTCTGATGCAATACCCAGTTAGAATGCCTTTCCTAAATGCCCCTCCCCTGTAGGGCCAGGGCCAGACACACTGTCCCACTGGGTGACCAGAAGCCTTCATGTCCAGCAATCCCTGGAACTGGTGGAATTCTCTGCTCTGGGTCTGTGTGTCTCTCATGTCCACACCTTCACTGTGAGCTCCTCAGAGAGGTCCCCCCCCCCACGACCCCCGCATCCTCCTTCTTGTCTGCCTGCCTTAGCTCTCTGTGTCTAGGCTGAAGTCAGAATCCCTTCCAGGACAGGACTGGCTCTGTGGAGGCTGGATGTGTGGGCATCCCCCTTAGCCACCTCTGTGTATCTCTGTGACGTTCAACCAGAATCAAGCCCTGTGCTTCCCTCTTCCCCTGCCCCTCAGCATCACCCAGGAGAGACTGTGGACTTCTCTCTGAGCCAGGTTCCTTTTTACAACATTGCTAAGTGTTTACCTGTGGCCTTTGTGGTGCAGAGGAGTTCAGGCTGAGGACCTGTAACTAAGGAAACTTGAGAGACTGCCCTGGGACCCATGAGGACACTAGAGGAGGGCTCAGCCCACATAGAGATGGTGGGGATGTCCTGCAGGTCTCCAGTGCAGATGACTGTTGTCCCACTAGCTGTCAGTCTGTGTTGTAACTGTCCTTGGGCTTCCTGGAAGCCCAGCTGATGGGAGCACAGGGATTGTTGCAGGGGACCCAGAAGGTGCCTTCACTTGCTGACTGATGCAGCTCAGTGGCTCCCCTGGTTGGGTTCCTTCAGATCCTGAGGAGCTGTGTCCTCTTACACTAAGAAGGGCAAACACTAGCACACGTGTTGCCCATCTCCTCCCACATATCAGCAGCAGACATGGCTACTCAACTACCATATCTCAGCCGGGATGAGACCCTGGGGCCATTTGAACCCTGCAGTGACTACCAATGGATCTGAGATGGTGTGTGGAAAAGAACCCATTGTCCAGCTCTGCCTGGTGCTCTGCCAAGTTCAGCTTCTTGTTCACTTAACAAACCGTGGCATTGGCGACCACAAAAGCACTATCTGATTCCATGGGAGAGTTGCCTGTGTGACCCTTTACCCAGCAAGAACATCCTCTGGAGAGAAAACCTTGGCCACCTGTGCTGACCCTTTCTCATGCTCTGTCTGCAGTTCCTAGGTGATCCTCTCCCCTTACACTGATGAGGTCTGGTTCCCAAGCATTCCAAGGGCAGGGACCAGGAAAGGTGGGGTGCATTTAGGATGCACCATGTGGAAGGGGTCTGAGGAGTCCAGAGGCAGAAGCACCCCTGGTCTGAGATGGAGGATGATAGATGCTTCAGAGATGGCTTAACACAACACTCAATGTCCATGCTTTTATTTTGTAATTTTTAATAATGAAAGTAAAGTACATTTTCCTCTGAGTATAGCTTGAACTCTAGTCCATAAATTTTTGGATGCTTATTGCTGTTTAATTTGAGTTTCTTTAATTACTACTAATATTGTACATTTTTCATGTTTCATTACTATTGAAATTCCCAGCATCCTGCTGTTAGCAGCCTCAGCCCCTTCCTCCCCACCCCCACCCCCAGCTTATATCCAGGTGCCTTACTGTGCACACCATTGGCTTGGGTGGTGTCAGGGGCTCAGGGTGAGGTATGTGCATGCTTGGTCATGGACAAAGTGTCCACAAGTGGTCTTGAGCTGAGCACTACCACCCTGGGCTGGAAAATAATAAATGGTTCAATTAATAATTGAACCAGTATTTCTTATTTCATGAATTTTATCTTCTCATCTTATCTAAGAAAAGAGTAATATGCAAATTGACTGTCACTCCAACACACAAGATGGCCACTCCCATGTGGTAAAAGATGGCTGCCCTCATGTGGACACAAGATGGCCACCACAAGATGGCCGGCAGGGGAGGGCAGTTGGGGGGGACCAGGCCTGCAGGGGAGGGAATTTAGGGGCGACCAGGCTGTCAGGGGAGGACAGTTGGGGGAGACCAAGGCAGCAGCAGAGGGCAGTTGGGGGCGACCAGACCTGCAGGGGAGGGAAGTTAGGGGTGACCAGGCTGGCAGGGGAGGGCAGTTGGGGGTGACCAGGCCAGCAGGGGAGGGCAGTTAGGGGCAATCGGGCCAGCAGGAGAGCAGTTAGGCATTGATTAGGCTTGCAGGGGAGTGGTTAGGGGGTGATCAGGCTGGCAGGCAGAAGCAGTTAGGAGCAATCAGGCAGGCAGGCAGGCTAGCGGTTGGGAGCCAGCAATCCTGGATTGTGAGAGGGATGTCTGACTGCCCGTTTAGGCCCGATCCCACTAGGGATCGGGCCTAAACGGGCAGTCGGGCATCCCTCGCAGGGTCTAAGATTGGAGAGGGTGCAGGCTGGGCTGAGGGACACACCACCCCCATGCATGAATTTCGTGCACCGGGCCTCTACTTCTTAGATATTTCTCTTCTCATTCCTACTTCAATATTCATCATTTTCTTGTTGATTTATCTGTTATATATTTTGCAAATAAATGAGCATTTCCATTTTAATCTTACATTGCTTAACGTTTTGGCAGAGAAGTTTTATATTTTAATTCTGATTTTATTTTTCCTCTAAATACTTACCCAATAACTGAGAATTATTAATTGAACCATTTATTATTATCCTATAACCTTGACAATCTATTTTTATCATCCATATATGATATATATATATATATATATATATATATATATATATATATATATACATACTAGGGCCTGGTTTTGGTGGCCTTTACATTTGGCCCATCTGTTCCTGTGTTAGTAACACACTATTATAATTATGTTAGTTTTATAAAACCTTTTAACTTAAGAGGACCAACTCCATTCTCATTGTTTTTTAAGTAATTTTTCGGACTGTTCTAGGTTGTTTATTCTATCATAAGACCTCCTGATGAGGTCCTCCCAGCCTCACTCTTTTTTGGAATTGAGTCTTTGGAGAACTCCCATCCCTCTTGTCCTCTTCCTATCCTCTCAGGCCCTCTGTGGCCAGGGCCAGGCATCCTGGGCTTGCTCAAAACCCAGCAGCGCTTGTACCCTCCCTTTCCTGCCAAGATCCAGCCCTCTGATCACAGAACGCATTTCCTTGGCCTGAAGGTGTCATCTGACCTTTGGCCTCGGACTGACCCCAGCCACTTACATGTGAAATGAAGCATTCAGGGAATTAATAAAAGTGCAGAGAGGCTGGCAGGGGGGTCACTGTGCTATTTCCTCAGGTCAATGGGCCTGGTAATGTCTTTAAAACACTTTCTTCAACCATACAAACAGGCTTACAAATAAGAATGCAGGATTTCATTCACTCAACTCATTTTTTCACTCTGTCTTCTTAGTAAACAAATATGAAAAGTACCGTTTTGCTCAGGTAGGGAGGGCCCTCGTGAGTCCCTCTGTGGCTCAGGGTTGTTTGAGTCAGGCAGCCCATGGAAGACTATATTGCTTAGGTAACTGAATGTCAAGTAGGTTAATATTCCAAATTTATGCAGTAAAGATGGGCTACGTATGCTGCAGTGACAACCTCCAAATCTCACTCAAGGTCCAGGTAGATCCATTCTGATAAATATTTAACTTATAAATATTTTGTCCCCTCTAGTAGATACCTGGGTTCTTGGCTCTACTATATAAGCACCGGTAGCTTGAAAAGGTCAAGCACACCATTAAGCTTGAATTAAGGATATCCGGAAGATAAGAGTGATTGAGAATGCCCTGAACTTAAGCAACTCAGTTCTCAGTGTTTTATATCGAGGGAATTCAGGACAAAGATAAAAGATCCTAACACCTGCAAACATCAGAGTGTGCCCTGCTGTCAGTTCCTGATGGGAAGTGGGTTGATTGAGTAGCAGGAGGGTTGAGAACCAGGAGGTGATCTGAGAATATACTATTGAACTGAGCAGGGGCTTCCCTAAGGAGCTGCTGTGGTTGTCACCCTCCGCACGTGGAAGGATCGCAGGCTGCTGGAGGATGTCACCTGGCACGGTGAGGGTCATAGCATCTCCTGAGAGGTCAGAGTCACGCAGTCCTGGCTTCACTTGGCACTCAGGCTACTACACTAGGGACCAAACTATTATGGGTGGGGCAGGGCTAATGCTGTTTAACGCCTGAGTTCACCTCTGCCCATGAATGGGAGTGTAGGAGAGGTCGCTGTGCTCAGAAAGGGTTAAAACCTGAATTTTCTGAAATACTGGCTTTAGTCCTTGGCTTTCGTCGGGCTGTGTCTACAGAACCCAAATGACTCTCCTTACTTGCTCTCTGTGCTGGACAGCGAACCAGACCCTAATTTTATCCCTTGCAGCTGAGATCTAAAGCTTCTTCTAGGGCCTGGGGTCTCCACAGTCCTGGCCTTCAACACCACAGGACACTTCTTTTCTTCCTATTGACTCAGTTGTGCCATTTCCCTCCACTCTTATCAAAGAAGTAGGTTGCCTTATGTGCTGGGGTGGGAAGTGGTCACTTTTAGAGGGACTGCCAGACCACCATGACCTTGCATGGGTCCCAATGGCCATACTGTCCTGTATGGTCCACCCCCAGGCCTAGTCAATTGGGCCAGAGGTGGGCACCTGAGACAGGCCGATTCACTTTCACAGGAATTTTGACCTGATATCAAGCAAGAGTTTCTGATCTCTGTGTGACTCATGACTCTGTGCTTGGGCAGCTGAGAGCCAGAAGCAGGAGAAGTGGTGGGAAAAGGAGGAAGAGAGGCGAGGGTGCACAGAGGCAGAAGCAGGGAGACTGCACAGCGCTGCTTGTGCACCTGCAGTCCTTGAGCCACCTCAGAGCTCTTCATTCTTAGAAAAAATGCCTCTCTTGGCCTTAAACCACATTCACTGCGTTTTCCTTTTTATTTGCAATGAAATACCTTTCTCAGCTCCCTGGCGGATGGTGTCCAGGTGTGACTTCTGAATTGAAGATTATTTGCTCACTGCTGCATAACTGACATATTTCAGAAGCTTCCAGGACCTGGAGCTTTTTTGTCAGTAACAGGAACAAGGTCTCAGCAGAGAGTCTGAGCTGAGTGCTGCTGGGAGGTGTGGTCCTTGTTTTCCTTTTTTTACCTATCAATAATCACTTTATTTATTTAAATTATTTTTCATTTTTATATTATAGCTGACATGCTGTATTATATTAACATCAGATGTACATCCCAGTGACTAGTCATTACATAACTTACTAAGTGATCATCCCAATCAATCTCATCCCCATCTGACACCATGGTGATTAGATGTGGTTTTTTGCTTTCATACCTGCTGTCCTACAACTTAGGTGTGGCTGGGGAGTGTTGGGAAGAGTGATGTGGCTTCCGGTCCCTGGGAACAAAGGAGGGCTGGTTTCCTGTCTGGGGAGGAGTCTTTTCGCCTCTCCTATGAGCCTGGGCTTCATCCAGGTGTCCTTCCAATTTCTTAAGCACAAGTGTCATTAAAATCAACTGGTACACAGAGGCCTTTGGCCCAGAAGTTGACAGGCCAGACGTATGAGGGTTGGGTTCAGATGACCTTTCACGGGACCAACTTGTGGCACTGACCCACCTGGGGCCTTGAGCAAGTCTCCCCATTCTCTGTGGGATGAGGTGGAGGAACTGGCCAGCTGTCTCTGAGGTGGCAAGGGGGAAGAACCTCCTGGACAGAGGCAAGGGAAGGGATGGGGGTGAACCTGAGCGTGGCTGGACCCTCTGTGCCTGAGATCTCAGCTGGAGTGGGGATTGTGCAGGTGAGACTCCCTCCCATGAGCCGGCAGGCAGTCCCAATGACAGGGTAGAATGAGGTCCGGGTGTGCAGGGATGCGGAGGAGGCTACTCAACTTGGCCACACAGTCCTGCCAGGGAGGAAGATGACCTACCAGGTCAGCCCACGGCGCTCTGCGCCTTCTGGCGCTCAGGTCTTGAAGCAAGGAGCAGCCACTGGAATCTCCCAGCCCTGGGGCTCCAGGTAGCATTGGCCACAGGAGTCCAGGGCTCTGGGAGAGGTCCTGAGCAGGCATGTAATGTGGGTGCCAGGGATCTGATCCCTGGACAGAACGAGCTCATCCCTGGAGTAAGGGTGAGGTGGGGAGAGAATGCAGAGCTAAGACTTGAGCACATCTCCATTAAGTGGCAAGAAGAGGAGGAGGGGCTAAGAGGAAGATAAGAAACTGCCCTAAGGGGACACCAAAGCAAGAGGAGGAAGAGTGACAGAGGAGGGAGTGACAGCTGGGTGGACAGTTTGAGGAGGCAGAGGGCTGAGGAGGAGCCTTTGGATTAGGGACCTAATTTTATCCCTTGCAGCTGGGAAAGCAGGCTGGCCCCTTTTCCCCCTGACAGGGCAGTCAGTGTGTGAAGCCAGTTGGGTATTTTATTCTGAGAGAGGAGTTCCATGGGAGCCCTTGGCTGGCCTCATCCCACGGCTCTGTGCAGAAGCCCGGCCACAGAGCCGTCAGCTCTTCATTGTCATGTGTGCAGCACATGGGACGGCTCAGAACTCGCAGATCACAAGGCGCTTCTCTCCACAGGACTTGTCATTCCACTTGCCGTTGGTGAAGATCTCCACACAGTCCTCATTGCCGCCATTGTTGTTGGGCTCCCCAGGAGCCCAATTGGAATAGACCAGCGGCTCCCCTCCTGGGTAGGTGAACTTGCCTTCCGTCTGGGAGTCAGTCATGCTCAGGAACGCAGCACCCTTGTTCTCAACCTCGACCAGCTGTTGCAAGGCCTCGTTCTCAGCTGCAGAGCGTGGGGAGGGTAGCTGCCCCCCAGCCTTTGCGCACACTTGCTGTGCCTCCTGGAAAGGTTTCTCAAAGCCTGCTGTCTTGAAGACCTTCTGGCCAACATCTCGGCCGTTGGGGAAGAGCTCCACTAGGAGGAGAGGACAGTCAGGTTGGGGTTCTGGGAGAGTTCTGGGGGCACCTGCCAAAGCTCCATGGCTTTGAGAACTTTGTGCTCCAATCAGAGCCCCAGGCCTCCCAAGGAGGGCCTCAGAGAACAAAGGAGGACAAAGGTGAGACCACGGCTCTGTGGTGCGCTCTGGGAGGTGGACCTGCCTGTCTAGTTACAGGTGAGAATACTGGGCTCAGACAGAGAACGTAAGAGGCTCAACTTCATTAACCATCACATGTGGAGTTGGGGGGTCACCCTTATCTGATCTCACACAAAAGATGAGATGTGCTCTTTCTATTTCACCGCATGTTGCATGGCAGAATCGGTTTCCCAGTTACTGGGTGGGACTGGAAAGCTTTGGCATCGTGCAGCGAAATGGCATCATGCCGCCTCTGAGAGCTGCAAATAAGGAAGGTGCTCCCTCTGCTCTCACTGGGACCGTGCATAACAGCAGGGCATGTGGCATTGACAGGGAGGTCCGTGGCGTGTGTGGATGTGGGAAAGAAGAGGGGAGGGTGGGCCCTCTGAGGGCAGCGATATGCTAATCTCTTCATTGTGTGCAGCCCAGGGCTGGCCCCTAAGTGGGCATGTGGGTGAGGCTGTAGGGCTGGGAAAGAGGGTGAAGACAGCTGAGAGGTGTGCATGGGTGTCAGGGGCAGGAGAGAATCATTGCTGGAGAGAGCCCTGTCTGGGACCCAGAGGGCCAGGTATTCAGCCCCCCTTGGCCATGACTGTCCAGGTGGCAGGGAAAATCACTTCCTTTTTCGGGGTTTCCAGTTCCTCATCTCTAAGATGGGAATACAATTTATAAAAGCATCACCTGTGTGACATTCAACAGCTCTTTTCATTCCATCTCATTTTCCACCCCTTTGTTGTGAGTGTGTGTGTGTGTGTGTGTGTGTGAGTGTGTATGTGTGCTTTAATATATTTTTATTGATTTCAGAGAGGAAGGGAGAGGGAGAGAGAGACAGAAACATCAATAATGACAGAGAATCATTGATTGGCTGCCTCCTGCTCGCCCCCTACTGGGGATCACGCCCACAGCCCGGGCACATGCCCTGACCAGGAATCCAACGATGATCTCCAGGGTCATAGGCCAACACTCAAGCACTGGACCACGCTGGCCGGGCTCATTTTCCATCCTTTTGACTTCTGGGTTCATGCATAGAAGCCTTCAGGGCTCCTGAGAGGGCTGTGCTCCAGCCCCAAAGGGCTGGTGAGGAGCCCAGGCTGCACCCCGACCCACCGTGACCCTTCCACAAGGGTTCAGAGGGCAGACTCTCCACAGGCTCAGGAGGGCACCCAGAGCAGCCCTGGACAAGAATTCATCTGCCATTCACTACATGTACCCGGGAGGGTCTGTGTGTGCATACACCAATATGGCCACGTGTCCATCTGAAGGTACATGGGAGCCCTGAAGGCCCACCTGGGTGTGTGTGAATATGCGTGTGTGCTCATGGGTGTAGATGACGTGAGGTGAGTGATGGCATGTGTGTCATACACACACGTGTGGCAGGTGAATTTCACGAATTTTCCTTTGTTTGCATCAGTGTGCATGTGAGGGAGTGAGCACACATGCATGTTTGTGGAGAGAGGGAGACATACCAAATGCTTGAAACCTCTCCCTTGGTACGTGGGTACTCAGTGGCCTTAGGTTCGTAGGAGCCAACCCCATGTCTCATTCCTGTGTGCCCTCCTCCTTCAGAAACTCCTCTTTGGATCAATGCGATTTGCTGAATGATTTGAGCTGAAAGCTGACATGGGGAAAGCAGGGAGGAGGAGGGGCAAATTAGGAACTCAGGTGGAGATGCCCACAGGCCCAGGGCACTGGGCTGTGCTCCTGGAGGCCTCTGACTCCTCAGCACCCAGGTTAGGGAAGAGTCTCCACCATGAACACCCAGGGAGGAGAAGGAGAGCCCAGCACTGGGCAGAGCCCAGAGGCAGCCTGCCCCCTGCCGGACCCAGGGCCTGTCTCAGGTGAGACGCTCAATAGCCACATGCCAAGGTCACACCCTCACAGCCTTGAACCCAAGCACAGCATCCCAGCCCCAACTCTCAGGATAGTGTCTGGAGGCGCTGCTGCTGTAGGCTGGGCAGCACACCTAGCTGGTAGAGATAAGAAATGCATCTTGGATAGTGGGGTGTCCAGGGACCAGCACAAGTCAGCAGGAGGGAAGGTCTGAACAGCTGGGCTTGGGGCCTTGATCTGGCTCAGGTCACAGGTGGCTGTGATGTTGGAGGATGAAGCCTGGTACCCTTGACCATGCTGGCGCCAGCCCACTGAGCTGGTGTAGGGGACACACCCTGCTACGTGTCCCTTGCATCTGCTTCCAGCTCCTGGAATATGTATCTGCCCTGCTCTGCCCCACCCTATGCTTAGCCCCAGGTCCTGCCCCAGTCCCAGGTCCAGCCCATCGTCCAGACCCACTACCATCCATCCTAGAGCCCCCAATCCTAGGACCAGGCCTGCCTCCGGCCCAGCCAACTCCAAACCCAAACACAGACCCCGCCTGGGGCCTGCCCTTGGCGACTGGCTCAGGGCCAGGGCCAGGTCCAGGAACTCACCTTTCTTGTACTGAAGGAAGGCTCCCTGAAGGCGTCCCACCTGCCCCTGCAAGGCCTCCACCTGCCGCCTCAGAGCAGCGATGTCTGCAGGAGAGAGAGGCCCAGGGAAGACCAGTCCCTCACAGCCAGGGATCGGCTCAGAGTCCGGGTCCCAAGGGAAGGGTGCTCAGTGACAGGCTTTCCTGGTGGAGGGGAAGAAGCTGGGCCCCAGGAAGCCCACAGCCACTGACACAGCTGACCCTGCTGCCCACGGGTTCCCTGAGGCTCTGTTGTGAGCAGACTGTGCCCTGGGCAGGTCCTGGCACCCCACTAACTCTGATCCAGATGACATTTCACAGAAATTCTGAGAGTCTGGGAGCACATCCCTTGGGGGAGGGATTGCATATCTCTCAAATGCTCCCCATCCCTGGGTCATTTGGTGCTCAAAGCTCTCTGAAGAACTGGGAAGAGAGCTGAGCTGTCCCAGTGACCAGATGGGAAGCTGCTCTGGCTTGCCCTCCCCTGGTACTGAGTCAAAGCCAGAGCTTCATCTTCCTGCCTTCAGCCCCACAGCCTTTCCTGCTTTCACAACCCTCCCCCCGCCCCCACAAAGGGCTGACCAATGAGCTAGTGGGCCCTCCTCCCTCTGCACCCTGGTGGGGCCCCCAGAGCTAGGGGAGGCGACCTTACCTGGAAGCCCACTCTCTCCCGTTGCTCCTTTCTCCCCAGGAGCACCTCTGTCCCCCTTCAGTCCTGGGGGGCCTCTGGCACCTGGAGGTCCCGGTAGGCCCGGGGGTCCTGCAGGTCCTGAGATCAGACAAGAAGAGGAGGGTGAACTCAGCACACATTTTCCCGCATTTTCACCTCCCAGCATATGGACTGTGCTACTGTCCAGCAATACACGCTCCCACATACAGTCTATCCCAAAGCCAGCCACGCACCCTCTCTGTACACTGCTGTCCCATCACCCAGCACCCGGCCTTCCCAGGATGCAGACTGTGCCTGCTGCTCACACCACACTCTCCCCAGTTACAGAGCTCAAGCCCAGCAAGGCACCTCCTTGCACAGACTCCCCAGGACCCAGTGTTGGAGCTCTGAGCTGGCGGGGTGATGGGGCAGGGGCAGGCTTCCTCAGCTTCAGGTGGACACAGGAGAACCGAAGGCCTGCCCCAGCTTTCCAATCACTCACCTGATGCCCCTGCATTCCCAGGGGCTCCACGCTCACCAGGGGCACCTTGCTCTCCTTTGAGACCTGGGGGGCCTCTGGTCCCTGCAGAGCCCTGCACGCCTGGGGCACCCACTTCTCCTGAGGAAGGAACAGATTGGGACAAAGGCTGCTGAGAGTGTGTGCAGCCTGGATCATTTCCTCGGCTCCACGTGGAGAGGGAGAACTGGGGGGCTGTGCACCCCACTGTCTCGGCTCCTCCAGATATGAGGGTGTGGGGGGCAAGGGCCACAGCAAGGCCTGCCAGTGGTGAAGGCCTGGCTTCCCTGGCACGCTGACCATCCTTAGGTCACATCATGGATTGCCATTGTCATTCCTCCCTCTCCCTTCCGGACCACCACACACCAACCTCCTACCTTTGGGCCCAGGCTCTCCTTTGGGGCCTGGTTCGCCTTGGGGTCCTACATCCCCCTGCATTCCCGAGGGACCCTCTCTTCCAGCCAGCCCGGGCACACCTGCAGGTCCTGGAGGTCCTGGGGAAAGGACCAGACAGTCAGTGCACTGAGTCTTCTTAGAAGGGGGAGAACGTGAGAAAGTGAGAGCAGTCATAGAGGTCAGAGAACAGCACCTTCCTACAGACGCCACCCAGCAGTATTACAGCTTTCCCTGTTGAACCCAGCACCACAGGCAGGGCACCCTCCTTCTTGGGTGGGTATGTGCATCCTTCTGCATGGCCTAGTGGCAGGCATTGCAGTCCACGCCCACTGCTCACCACGTGGCCCCGAGTCTCCTTTCGGTCCAGGTTCTCCAGCAGATCCATTGTCACCTTTGGGCCCAACTGGGCCAACAGGTCCAGGCCTCCCCATTCGCCCTGTAGCTCCTGGTGAACCTGTAGCAGCAGAAGAAATGGGCATAAACCTGGCCCTGGGCCTAGGAGGAGCCAGCACAGCAGGGCCAGCCCCTGCATCCCTTTAGGTTCCGCAGATGTAGACATTGCACCTCCATGCTCCTCAGTCCAGTGGTGACCAAGAGATGGGTGTGCACATCCCCGTTTCACAGGTGAAGAAACAGGCCTGATAGAGCTGGAGGGGGGTCCAGCCAAACACTATCTGATTTCCATGCAGTGCACCCTGCCTGCCCCGAGGCTGCAGGATTACAGCAGGGGATCTGCCAGCTTTTACCCTGGATCATGGACTCCTGGATTTCCCCTTCCTAGGACCAAACTTTATATCAGAAATGGTCCCTGACATGAGTCACCAGGGAAATGCAAATCAAACCCACGAGATATCATCTCACCCCTCCTAGAATGGCGACTGTAAAAAACACAAAAGAGCACAAGTGTTGGTGAGGATGTGGAGAAGAAGAACCCCTATGCACTGTTGGTGGGATTGTAAACTGGTGCAGCCACTATGGAGACCAATATGGAGTTTTGTTAAGACATTAAAAAGATAATTTTAAAAAAAGTATGATCCAGCAATACCACCTCTGGGTTTTATCCAAAGGAAATAAAACACTAATTTGAAAAGATACCTGTACCCTCATGTTCATTGCAACATTTTTTACAGTAGCCAAGAGGTGGAAACAACCTAATAGTGGATGAATGGATAAAAATGTCACACACACACTGGAATATTATTCAGCCATAAAAAAATCCTACCATTTGCCACACATGAATGGATCTTGAAGGAATTATGCTAAGTGCCATAAGTCATACAAATTAAGACAGATACAGTATGAGCTCACTTATATCTGGATTCGAAGAAACAAAACAAAGAACTCGCCCTAGCTGTTTTGGTTAGCCGTCTGCCCCTGGTGATCAGTGCACATCATAGCGACCAGTTGAGCAGTTGACAATTTGGTCAACTGCTTGGTTGGACAAGTAGCATATTAGGCTTTTATATATATATATAGATTACATCTCCATAAAAAATAGAAAAAGCATGGTCACATGCTCTGGAACTATAGAAAACAGACCAAATTATTGTCTAATGCATCATTAAGGGGAAAAGGACATTGTAAACATTATATTGACCATGGTTCTGCTTCATAAACATGTACAGACATTGTAGGGTGTGTGCATGTCATATTTATTGGAAAACCCCCAGAAAAGGCATATACAAAACATTAAGTGTTTTTTTTTCTAAGTGTCACAAAGGCAATTTTAACTTTCTTCTTTTTGTTTATCTTTAGTGACCACATAGTATTTTTCTATTGGAAAAATAGTCAAACATTTTAAAAAGACCTGTTACCTGAAGAAAAGCTGCCTAAGCCTTAAATTATACAAGATTTACCCAAAAAAGATGAAAGGAAGCAGCCCTAGCCAGTTTTTCTCAGTTAGAACATCAGCTCACGGACTGAAGGGTCCTGGGTTCGATTCTGGTCAAGGGCACGTACCTCGGTTGCAGGCTCCATCCGACCAATCGATGTGTCTCTCTCACATTGATGTTCCTGTCTCTTTGTCTCTCACCCTCCTTTTCCCTCTCACTAAAAGTCAATGGGGAAAACATCCTGGGGTGAGGATTAACAAAAAAAGACACTAAAGGGAGCAAATGGCTATTAACATTTAAGGATTTTACACTTAATTGTATGAGTTTGGTTCTTCCTTTTTATTGAAGTGAAAGGTGTGGGGAAGCACGGGACTTGGTTGGAATGTCTGTAAGGAGGATTCTCTGAAAGGTTGGGACCTTTGGGGGGACCTTGCCAAAGGCAGCAGCCCCTACCTTGACTTTTCCAAAAAAGTCCGATCCTGGGGTGTTTCGCTAGAATCTCTATGTTTAGTCTTTAAAGACCTTACCTTGTAGAAGCATATACTTCCTCAAGGATACTTGCCCTGCTGATTGTATCTGGAGGTTAATTTGAGTTCAAGCTGTTGTTACAATAAAAAGGTAACAAGGCAGGCAGGCGTACGGGACTGCTTTTACGACTGAAGTAAAAGAGTCCCTTAGCCCTCTTTTTCACAGCACCTGTGTCGGAGTAATCAGGTTCCACTGTGACGGATGAACAGTGGCATTTAGCACCTTCACAATATCGTGCAACTACCACTTCTATTTAGTTCAAAAACGCTTAATCACCCCAAAGGAAAACCTCATGGGAACTGAGCAGTCACTCACTATCCCCCACTCTGCCTCCCCACCCCTGGCTATCACAGCTCTGCTTCCTGTCTCTATTATCTACTCCAGATAATTCTTATCAATGGAATCATACAATATATGACCTTTGGTGTCTGGCTTTTTAAACTTGGAGTGAGTTCTTGAGGTTTATTCACTTTGTAGAATGTCTCATTTCTTTGTATAACTCAATAATATGCTATTGAATAGCTCAATATATGCCATTGTATAACTGAATAATACGCCATTTTATGGATAGAACACATATTGCTTATCCATTCATCAGCTGATGGACATTGGGTTATTGTGAATGAAGCTGCTATGAACCTTCATGTGCAAACAGAAAAGAAAAGACACCAGAAGGAAAGGCGAGTGGGGGAAGGTAGGAGAGGGTAAATCAGTGATAAATGGTGATAGAAGGAGACCTGACTTGGGATGGTGAACACATAGTACAATATACAGATGATGTATTATGGAAACCTATATAATTTATTAACCAATGTCACCCCATAAATTCAATGGAAAAATAAATGAGTAACACTGATTTATTATGAGTAATAAAGCAAGGAGAGAGAGAAATAACACCCAACTTGTTCATTCACTTCCTTGTCCGTTTACTCATTATTTTATTTGTTCACTAGAAACATAACATCATACTTAGCACTGGGTGAGATGCAAGTGTGAGCACCAGGTCCTGTTCTGTAAGGGATTAGTAGCAGAATATTGAACCGTGAGGCACAGCAATGAGTGTGGAAGACAATGTGTGAGGTGCCCCTCATCCCATCCAGCACCCCAAGTTCAGCACACACTCCTATACTCAGAGCTCTTTTTCTGATGGAGGAAATGGGGCATCAAGGTGAGGAAGATTTAGAGAGGTTTGTAGAGGAGAGGTGAGTTTTCAGACATGGAATCCATGCTCCCAGGGCAGGAGGGTCAGGCCCAGTGGGGCAGGGGGTGGGGAGGGAGGGCACTGGTGACTTTAAGAGGCTGTGTGCTGGGCATTGTGTCCTGCTTTCAGCTACGGCCCTCCCTAGGAATGAAATGGAACCCAGAGGGTTAGAGGATGGGCCCCACAGTCCACATTCAACAGGGGCAGAGCTGCTGTGACCCCATCTGAGCCTCTCTTGGGCTCCACCCTGGCCAAGATGGCAGCAAGCAGATGGGCCAAGGGAAGAAGCCATTCCCTAGGAGGGAGCGTTAGAGGTTGCCCATCCCTGGCACTCAACCATGAAGGTCATGAGAGCTCTGAGGTGGGGGAAGCAACACCCCCATCACCAAGCACGCATGCCTTCTAAAGCACTAATTTTGTTTGTTTGTTTTGTTTTAAATACTTCTAACTGTTTACAGTATTACTAATGTCCCCCATTCCACCCCTTTACCCCCATCCACCCAGCCCAATTTTGCATCCCAGTATTGCCAGGATATCTAGCCCTGTACCCTAATGCCACCGGAAGTGAAGCTTTATGGACCAACAGTTTGGCCACTCCTTACTGTACTGAAATTCCTCCTCTCCTTGCATCTCACATTCATTCTACTACATTCCGTCCTAAGTGCAGGGACGTTTTGAAGGAGATGGACAACCAATCAGATTCCTTACTCATGGACCTTAAATTCAACTGCATAGAAGCAGATAATAAAAATTAAATGCACAATATGTGGTTACTGAATCAGAATAAGTGCCACAGAGGTAATAAAACATGGGGAGTGTTGTCAGAGGCTCTCTTCTCAGGCGGGTGGTCTGAGAGGACTCACTGAGCCAGGTCTGTGAGTAAAGCTGTGAAGGAGGTGAGGGGTGTGCCTATGGGAAGAGCAGTGACAGGGCCCCGGGGAGGCAGGGGGCCTGGGGTGGAATCGGACCACTGAGGAGCCGGTGTGGTCAGAGCCCAGAGACTGTGGGAGGACGATAAGGAGATGAGATCAGAGAGGTAAGCAGGGGAGAGAGGGGCCCTGTGCGCTGCTGTGAAGTGTGTAGTTTTCCTCTGAGGGAGGGGCATGCCCCTTGAGGGACGCTCACTGGGTCCCATCCAGGCAGGTATCTAGATGCTGAACGAAGGGAATTGTGCCCATAAACACAGCCCCCAAAACAGAGTTCAGGTCTCACTGGCCCTCCATGATACATCTGGGCATCACCACGGGACCCCGGCTTCACCCTCCTCCTCTGCTCAAGGGTCTCCCATTCAGGTCCATCTTGACCTTGATGGCAACTTCTTGGGACCACATGCATCAGAATCTGCAGGGCAAGTGGTCATAAGTCTCACCCAGACATACTTGGATCAGGGTCTGAGGCTGCTCCAAACTCTCCAGGAAATTCTAGACCCATAAGGGTTACGTGACTAAAGTGCCTGGGATTAAGGAGTCTGTGGAGCGTGGTCCCCAGTCTGACTGGGCACCATTCTCTCTCCAAGCACCAAACCAAGGCCAGGCTTGGAATGTGCATGAGGCACCTGCAGGAGAGAGGGAGGTCTCAGCCATACTCCATGCCACAGTTCAGAGGGAAAGGCTCTCTCTGGGTTCAATTCAGAGTCCCACTGGGAGCTAGAGAGAGCTGGGATTCTCCAAGAGAGAGCTGGCACCTTGCATACCACCCTTCTTCTGGGTCCACTTCCAGGCGGCCTTCTTAAGCCCCAGCTCATTCCCATTGGGAGCCACCTTCTCTCTGTAAGGGACAGATGAATACTCCCTTGTTCCTCACCCCACAAAGCTGGCAATATTACCTATTCTTTCCAGCTTAAATGTCTTCTTCTTCCTTCAATCAAAACGCAAACTCCACAAAGATAAAGGTCACACTTAATCTCTCTCTTAGCCCAGCCTAGGGCCACAATGGTCCCTTCATCCTTGTTGCTGGTTTATTGAATTCTCTCATCTTGTCAATCAGGCCCGACTCTCCCCAATGGGGGGTATTTCTTGGATAACACCCTTAATAATAGTACCTTTTGAAAGCGCAGGAGAATTCACCTGGTGGTACAGAGGAAGACACAACTTTATCATGAAGACTCAACAAAGAATAAAGCCTTGGCTCATTTTTTGTCACTGTGTGGGATTCTTGCCACTTACAGATGAGCACACCGAGACTCAGGGACACTGAGAAGCTTGTCCCAGGGGTCCCTGCTGTGGAGTGGAGCCAGCAATCAAGCACAGATCTGCCTACACAGAAGCCCATGTCCTAATCACCTTCCATATAGGGTGTCACAATTTCATAACCTGCCAAATGAGGTTAATATGTCACTAATAAGTAGAATTAAATGAATTACGAAAGTGAATGCCCAAACAGAGGGCTGGACAAAGAAATATGAGATCCATTTCCTCCACTCCCTAGTGTATTTAGGTAGATCCTTTTGATAAGGCCTGAGTGTGGGGCCACAGAGCCTCATCTTTGCCTACCTCTCATGCAGTAGAATTTAATTATATATTAACACACTGCACAGAAATCATTCCACCACAATGAACAATTGAAAGTACCGCAGCTTGGTACTGGGCCCCAAATACCAGTCATGTACCCACGATTTTGTCATTCTTGGGGTGAGAAGAATCAGAAGATCCTAGGGAAGGAATCCAGACCCCTAGGGCAGGGGCAAAAACACCTCCAGGCTCAGGACAGCCTGTCATTTGCCAACTGGTAACGAGGTGTTTCAGGTGGACTGAATGTCTAGGGGACTTCTTCCCCAGGAGGTGGGCTTCCATTTCCAGGGTTGCATGGCAGAATACCCAGAGTTGCTGAGTTGGTTACAATTCCAGTGCCCACCCATGCCCACCAGGACAAGCCCAAGGTCCCAGCTCTACCTGGATCCCCCTTCTCGCCCCGGGGGCCCTCTCTCCCATCGCGTCCATCACGACCAGGCAGGCCATTCTCCACAGGGCTACACATGACCAGGGTGCAGGCATCAACCAAATGTTTCTGGGAAAGGGTCGTCACTTCTGCTCCCCGTGTCCTTGGAGGCTGTGTGAGCAGGACCAGCACGGAGAGGAGGAGAAGCATGGCCTTCAGGGGTGGACAGAAAGAGAAGGACATGCTCTTGATTCCAGAACACGGGTTAGTGCTTAGCCCAGCCCCCGGAAGTCAGAGAGGCACTTTCCTACCACCTCGCCCCTTCTGTGGGATCAGGAGCAGCAGGACTCCCAAAGCAACTTATAAAAAGGCGGCCATAGAGTCTGGCCTGGGAGGGCATGAGTTACCAGCTGAACTCTGACATGGGTTATCAGCAACATCTACCTCTTCTCAGAGCCCCGTTTTGTCCCTTCTAGTGACTTCCCTTTCACACTGCCATCGGCGGGTCTAGGATGTGCACTCCTCACTGAGGCCACCTGTCACAGCAGGAGGGATTCAGGAAGTGCCTTTGGGCAGGACAGTCTCCCTCTTTGAACCTCCTTCTCCCTGTCTGTATCAGTGAGGTGGCTGGGCAGACCCATTTCCTGTCACTTGCACCCGTGCATGGACTAGCACTGGCAGTTTCAGTGCTTGGCTGGAAAGGAGTTAGAATGCTCAGTGACCTCTGTCATAACACAAGATGGGCACATGGCTACATGTTTGCCGGTGCTCTGCTATTCCTGGACTAGATGCTGTCTCCACAAAGAAAGTTCCAGATGGAACCCAGAAAAAGTTCTCAGAATAGCTGGAGAGACCCTGGGACGCCTAGAGTGCTGGCCCTCCACCTGGGATGACTTGGCAGAGGGGCCTTGAGGAGGAGGGCGTGTAAGGTGTGCTCAGTCAGGGAAAGGGTGGTTTTAGGTGTAGGAAAAACAGATGTTCAATAGGGTGTCCAGTGACATGTGAGAGGGACTCTGCAGCTAAGTGAGGTCAGGGTGGGTGCAGGACCTGGTCTCTCCCAATGGTGGGCTTCTTTCTTCTTGAGAGAAACTGTAAAGTTCTGAGCCAGGAAAGCACACAGGGGAGTTGCAGAGGCTGGGAACCAGCCTGAGGGACGGAGCAAAGGAGAAGGGATCGCCAGGCAGCCTGAGGGGGAGGCAGTGGAGGGCCTTCCTGGCCACAGAAGTGCTTTCTTCTCCACCTGCTGGTGGTTCTGGGCTGCGGAGGACCCTGTTTGCACCAGTTCTTTCTCATTCTGAGTTTACCGCCTCCTGGGCAGCATGGCAGTCTCTAAATACCAGGCAAGCTCACAGGCCAGCAGCTTGACACCTAATGGGACAGAGGCTCAGCCATGAGCACCAAAGCATCCAGCCAGAGCCAGGGCATTGCCCCCTGCTGTGCAGCTGCCTCAATTCAAGGGCCCTATGCCCACATCTGGGGAAGAATGAAAAGCAACAGGCATTCTGCCCAAGAGCTCAAGATGGCACAGAAGGCACCAGAGCTCATTGTATCAGAAAGGGGCCTGGGCAGGGGCCACCTCACAGGGTTGGAGACGTAGGACTTGGATGAGGCATCTTCTCTGGGCCTATAGAGGTATTGGGCAGAGCCACATCCCCTTAAACCACATAGTGTTCACTTTATGCCTCGATGTCAGACTAAAGTATTTTTGAAAAAAGACTACTCTAAAAATTAATTGGAAATCAGTAAACTTGTCCAGTGGTGTATTTTTAAAACAAAGATTTGAAGCTAAGAGGGAAGATGTTTATCCATGTCCAACGGGCAGTTGGTACCAGGATGGGCTTTGACCCCAGGCCTGGGAAGGCCTGGGCTGTTTCTCCTCCACCACCTTCCTTTCTGAAGAAATCAGGGTTGCAGAGAGCCAAGTGAGAAGTTGAAATTGCATTCCCACCTGAGGCTTCCTGACAATGGCATCTATGGTCCAGGTGGGTGTCACATCCCACTCACCCACCCTCCCCCAGCCCAGAAGGCAAATCTCCCACTGAGCAAAGGAAGCAGAGTGAGGGGCAGAAGAACAGTCTTTCTTCCCCCACTATGCTGCCCTCTCAGGCCCACACTCACACCCACACCCACACCCACACCTCCCAGACCAGAAGAGGTACATAAACCCTGCCTTCCTCAACACCAGTACATTAGACCACCCCAACTGGGCAGGGGTACATTCGCAGGACCCAGAGAAAATGAAAAGAGAGGCAGGCCCAGACACTCACCATTGCTTCCTCAAGGGCTCAGGGTCCCCAGGCAAATGTGCACTTCCTGGCACGCACAGGCTATTTATGCTGCCCTGTTACCTGAGCCACCAGGCGCTGGTCTTTTAAGAACTCTTTTGGATAATTTTCTTCCTTGTTGACTCACTCACTCTCACCCCCACCTGGGTAATGGAAACTTGCCACTGAGTTCCCAACACTACACACCTGTCACCTTAGAGTTTACAGAGCACCCTCAGGGCATGACCTCATCTGCACCTCACTGGGCTCTGTGAGTTCAGCGGCATCATCAGTGTCTGGATTTTACAGATTTCCATGAATCTGAGGCAAGGAAGCAGAGTGAGGGGCAGATGAAGAAGCAAGTTGCACAATAACCTACAACTATTGCAAAAGCACATGCATTTGCATATTTCAAAAGTCAGGGCTTGCTGTGCCACCTTCTCTTTGTCCCTCACCTCAACAGTACTACCCAGATAGTGGGAACGAGCTGGGAGTTTCTTGGCATTTCTGGGCAGGGGTGAAGTAGCTAGAGGGGTTGCAGAGGCTGCAGCATTCTATGAGGACAGTGGCTAGGGAGCTGCCACCTGGCAGGGGTCATTCTTTTGCTTCCTGTTCTAGATCTGGGTGCCCCTCACTTGCTTTTTATGGGATGGATGTCCTTAAATCCTTGCCATCATCTCTTTTCTCTTCCTTAGCTGGTGTTGCCTCTGTGTGTTGCTCTAGTAAGATACACTATTGCAGGCCTGATACACTATTGCAGGCCTCCCCCAGGAAACTCTGACTTCCAGTGGCCATGGGGCAGTTGCCTGTCCTGCTGCTGTTGCTGTCATCTCTGCTCCCTTCTAGATCCTTGTGGCTTCATCTCTTGCCTCAAGCCTTTGCCTACATCCACATACCAGCTGCCAAATGCCTGCAATACTCTCCTTTGGCCACTCCACTCGGGGTGCTGACTGCTCCTGGGTTTTGTTGCTGCTGTGGCATCTTCTTGTGTATTGTAGAGTCTATAATGCCAGTTTCCTCAGCTGGTAGGAAAGGCTCTTGTTTCCCATACTGCAATTTTTGAAGCAGGATCTCATAGTAGAGCCACTTGTGCCCCAAATGATAAAACTCTTTCATTATTAACATCCCCATGCTAGGATGTTCGTGTGCTTCCCAGAGATCTGGATCAGCATGGAGGCTGAACTGAACTGAACCATTGCTCTCCACTCCCCACAGAGCCTACCTGACAAGTCTTATCCTGGTAGCCAGACAAACTCCTATTTATGGTGACTTTTATTTCAGAAGCCCTATATGTTTTCTCTGTTTGCCACTTAGCTTCTATTAACTGCTACCTCCTAGCCTAATAAGTACTCCCTCTCAGTGCCCTGGGATCCCCTATAACACAGACTATAGTGTTTCCTTCGTCTAACTCCACATTACAACAGAGTCTAATTTTATTTATGACCCAACCCAGACACTCCTGTTACAATGATAACCTTTGCCTTCCTCAGTTACACCAACACAGGTGGGAAGAGTCAGATCGCAAATTATGACCACAATGGCTTTCATGCAGATGACCACTGAACCATCCTGTGTGTAAGATGAGGTCTAGGATGATCACACGGTTTCTTAAGTTTCTGGCCACTGATGCTATCCTGCAGCCTCAGTAATACCTGCAGCCCCTAATGGACATCATTAGCTGCACTTTTGTCAGAGCTGAGCTGCAGCCTTGATGTTTGGTTTACCAGGTGCTTGCCCACATCATTGCTGAAACTGAAGCTCAGCAGACCCATTACCTTTCTTATCAGTGCTAGACTGTAGGGCAAGCATGTCAAACTCACGGCCTGCGTGCTGCGGGCCTCTTTAAATAAGTAAACGAGGCATGCGACAGGTCGGCCAGGAGTTTGACACGCTTGCTATAGGGCAGCAATTGTCAAACAATGAACTGCAAGACTTTTTAAAACATGCAATACCTAACTATTAAGTCAGGGGCACTGACCACTTTTCCCTCAGATTGTCAAATAAACAAATGACAGCAGCTGGGATTCCAGGATAACTGCAGAGTAGCTGGAAGCTGTGTCACTTGCTTCCAGAGTCAGACCGGATTTACAGCTAAATTACAGAGCAATCAACTTGGAAAACAAATTAAACTATAGCTGAGCTGAAATAGTATAACCAAGGAGCACAGGAATAGCCAGGTAGAGACTGCTAAGAGGCATGGAGATGCAGAAAGGGAGATCCCTCTCATGCAGGGACAGCTGAGAAACCAGAGGGACAGCACAGCTGCCAAATTCCCTCCCCCTAGGAATGTGGGGTCTCAACCCCACGCAGGAATCCCCAACCCAGAGCAAGAGGGACAGGAGTGGAGCCCATGTACAGCAGGTGGGAATCAGTGGGGATCCTGTCCACCTGGGAGACTCTGACCGCACCATCCTAGGAAAGGAGGCTCCCATTGCTGCAGCCCCAGCCTGGAGTTCCCTCTGCACTCAGCCATACTTGGGTTTTATGCCCAGCAGTGACTTTGAGGGGCCCTCTGTTCTTAAGGAAAGACCCAGTCAGTGATTAAACTGTGTGGGCTGGTGGTGAGGAACGGTCTCTCCCACCTCACGCACACAGATAGCACCCCTTCCCCAACCTTTGAGCTCCTAGGCCTGCTCCATCCTGTTGGGTGCGGCAGCACAGGGAACTAGCTCAGGACTGGGACTTTTCGGCCCATACTGCTGGGTAAGGTGGTGCAGGAGAGCCGTAATTTCAGCCTGTCCACCTGGGTTAGGAGCTGAACGTAGCTGAGAATTGCAGCCCTGCCCTGGTAAGACAGACATGGAGAAATCTGAGTGCTGTGCAAGGCTGAGTTTCATCCCTCCTTCTTGGCCTGGTGGTGCAAGGGCGCCAGGGAGCTGCACAGAGCTGGGATTTTTGGATTGTGTCTCCCAAGGAGGCTTCTGTCTGGGAGCCAACCGAGTGAGGGCTGGTCTCTGAGGCTGCATTGCAGGGAAGCAAATCCAAGCTCCCCTAATGTCCCAGGATGGAGAACAAGTGCCTGCCCCACCTCCTACAGGTTGCGAGCATCATCACCAACGAGCATCATCACCAACGGGAGACTGTTTGGATTAGCCCTGCCAAGTCCCAAATATCCCCAATGGGTGCAATTCTGGGGAGGGAGAATGGCTCAGAGGGGAGGATATTCAAAGTGTGAGACCCTCAGAGGCTATTGTCTGGGACCAGGAAGGAGTGCTGAGCCCATCCCTGCAGGCTGGGCCAGAATCATCCTCAATGGGAGACTCTTTTGATCTGTACCCCTTAGCCAAGGGTGGCTGAACTTGCTCTTGAAGAGGAGACAGCTGACTACACCCAACCTGAACCTATAGCAGGCCCTTCTAGGGGGAACTAGAGTTGGAGTCTGGCTGAAACTGAGGGGTTTGGCTTTGAAACAGGTACTAATTTCCCCTCATTGATGCAAACTCAGGGGGGCGGAGGGGTCAGAAGAGCTGATTGTTGGAGACAGATCTGTCAGCAGCTCTAAGCTGGGAGAAGCTGAACCTTTTACACAAATTGGCCCCTCCCACACACATGCAGGTCTAGCTCACACAGACACAAACGGTGACTGATGGCAACCTGCACATGAAACCCACCCTAGTGGACCCAGAACCAACACAATTGGGGAAGGCCTTCAGACCTCACTGGAGCTCATCACAACTAGCCACACAAGTGGCACACCCAAAGAGGGATCACCAGATTCTACACCAGACAGACACCAGATTCTACTGGGAACAGCGTGCCTGAGAGGGCAGCCCCTGAATAGCATCTCATACATGGTGATCGAGCTTTACCCCTATAGTCACCCAGCCTGAAGGCTTAACTCAGATGGGCCAACTTAACCCACACAAGGGATATACCTAGAACACCCAAACTGAGAGAACAAAAAAACCACCACTGGGCCCCACAGGACACCTACTTCATAAGGCCACCCCACAAGGATGGGTTGTCACAGCAGTTCTATCTCATGTTAACATAAAAAACCATTGAAACCTGTAAAGAATTTTTGTGAGTTTATTTGAGCCAAACTGTCGACATATACCGGGAAGCAAACCTCAAGGAATTGAGATAATGCTCCGGAGAATGAGGAGTTCATACCTTGTTTTTATAAATTACCATCAAAAGGAAAATAAGTAAGTGGGTTACATGAAATTCATTGGAGATAGATTAAGGAGGTGGGAGAAAGCAGAGGGGGGAAATTGCTGGGATAGAATTAAATGTGAAATGATGGACATATGCTTCTTTTACATAGATGGATACAGGATAGTTTAACATAGTTAAAAGTTGATGATTAACTTGATAACAACAACAATGAGGGAATGTCCTGGTGCCATTTGTTGTGCCCTGAAGGGTCCGGGGTAAAAAGGAAGTTACAAGTTACCCAGACATTTCACAGATATGTTATCTTAGATGCAAAAAGAAAAATGGGCTCAGTAAAGATCTAAGTTGATCTTTGTCAGGGAAAATACTGGCCTATGACATGACTACCCACTATAACCTGTTTTCAGTTAAAGTTTAATTTCAGACCATCCTTTGTGGTTACTCTAGGTCTCTGATTTTGCAAAACCATCATGCAGGCCTTCCCTGAGTTTTTCAGGTTAGCACGTGGCCCCTTTTGTCCACACCTATACAAGGAAACAAACACAAAGAGATAGCCAAAATGGGGAGACAAGGAAACAGAATCCAATTGAAAGAAAAGGAGGAGTCTCCAGAAAAAAAATAGCTGAATGAAATGGATGCAAGCAATTTATCAGATATAGAGTTCAAAGCAATGGTTATAAAGATGCTCAGGAACTGAATAAGAACTACAGCAGCATGACAAAAGGCCATAGAACCCGTGGTGGGGGCGGGGGCAGTGGAGTTGGGAAACAGTCAGAAATAAAGAATGATATCAAGAATACACTGGGAGAAATAAAAAGTAGTTTAGATAAAGCAGAGGATCAAATCAATGATTTGAAAGACAAGGTAAAAAGAACTACCCCATAAGAGCAGCAAAAAGAAAGAATTAAAAAGCGTGAGAATAGCTTAAGGGAACTCTGGGACAACATGAAAGGTAACAACATCCACATCATAGAGGTACCAGCAGAAGAAAGTAAGCAAGGGATAGAGAACCTGCTTGAAAAAATAGTAACAGAAAACATCCTTAACCTTGTGAGGGAAAAAGTCACACAAATTCAGGAAGCCCATAGAGCCCCAATCAAGATGAACCAAAAGAAACCCTGCCACTTCATAATTAAAATGGGAAAGGTAAAGACAAAGAGAGAATCTTAAAGGCAGCAAGAGAAGACAGTTGGTTACCTACAAGGGATTTCCCATAAGGCTGTCAGCTGATTCATCAACAAAAACATTTCAGCCCAGAAGTGAATGGCGTCAAGTATTCAAAGTAATGAAAAGCAAGAATCTGAAACCAAGACTACTCTATCCAGCAAGGCTATCATTTAAAATTGAAGGTGAGCTCCAGCCGGTTTTTATCAGTGGTTAGAGTGTCAGCCTGCAGACTGAAGGGTCCCGGTTTTGATTATGGTCAAGGGCATGTACCTCGGTTGCAGGCTCCCCGGCCCAGGCCCTGGTCAGGGCATGTGCTGGAGGCAACCAATCGATGTGTTTCTCTCACATCAATATTTTCTCTCTCTCTTTCCCTCTCTCTTCCACTATCTCTAAAAAATCAATAGGAAAAATATCCTCGGGTGAGGATAAAAAATAAGTGAGTAAATAAATAAATAAAATTGAAGGTGAAATAAAGAGCTTCCCAGACAAAAGAAAGCAAAAGGAGTTTTTACCACCAAACCAGCATTGTGAGAAACGTTAAAAGGTCTGCTTTAAAAAGAAAAAGAAATATATAGAGAGAAATGTAGGTATAAAGTTGGGGGGAAACCAGGGGTTTCAAGATGGTGGCAGGGTAGGTGTATTTTTCTTGCACCTCCTCCCAAACCAAATTGGAAATAGAAATAAATTGAGGGGGCATTACCCTGAATTACCAACTGAAGACTAACTGAAGAGGAGACTCTTAAGGAAGGGCAGAAACCACCTCAAGACTGGTAGGAAGGGCAGGGTCATGAGAGGGATGGCCCAGTTCCCACAGGTGATAGGCCAATGGTTGGAGTGATATCTTGGCTACGGGGGGCTCCTCCTGAGAGGAGTGAGGCCTGCACCCAGGTTGGGCTCCCCAGTCCAAAGCACCAGAGCTGGGAACAGCTGCCATGTAGCATCTAGTGGTGAAAAGAGATGAGGTTTATATTCACCAGGAAGAGATGGGGCCTGCTGGAGACAAAACCACTTCTTTTTGAAGGATCAGAGCACAGGATTTTCATTTGCAGTGACTCACCCTGGGCTCCAGCAGAGGGAGGGTGATGCGGCCTGGAGTCACCTTGCCGTGACCTTCGAGGAGGGGTTCAGGATCTAAAGGAGGGGCGAACGCACAAATGAAAATACTATATAAGAAATATGAATTTAGAAGGCACTGGGGGCCAGGGGGAGCCTCTTTCTTGAAGAGACACACCAAGACTGGGCCCCTTTTGCTTTTTATTTACTCTCAATACACATTTGCCCTTTAGCAATGCGTACAGGCAGATCAAAGGTAAAGTTTAGTAAACAATGTAGTGATTATCAGGTCAGGAAATTGCTTGGTTATCTCACCCCCCACCCCCATATTGTAGCAGCCATTTTTCCTGAGAAATGAAAGCCCCTCCCCACAGCAGCAGCCTGGGAAAAGGCAATTACCACATCCTCTAGATCAGGGGTGGGCAAACTTTTTGACTCAAGGGCCACAATGGGTTCTTAAACTGGACCGGAGGGCCGGAACAAAAGCATGGATGGAGTGTTTGTGTGAACTAATATAAATTCAAAGTAAACATCATTACATAAAAGGGTACGGTCTTTTTTTTTTTATTTCAATAGTTTTATTAATTTCAAACATTTTAACAAGAAGAATGTAAACACTAATTATTATAATTTGAAACTTCAAAAAATGGAAGAATCATAGCACAATAACATACCTTATATTGAAGATGGCAAAGGCAAAATAAAATTGCCTAACAAAGGAAAGGTACAAAAAAGCCTTTCAAATTAAACTTAAATATAATAAAATAATTTAAAACTAAAACAAATAGAAAAGAACAAAATGTGTAAACAGTAAATTAAACATTTTCTTTAGTGCAACTTCCAAATTATGCCCGGGACGTAGATGTAGATGGCAATGTAGACTGGGTTGAAAGGTTTTTGGTCTTTAAAACATCAACTTCAGTGGGAACAGTGTTGTTGGTCTCCTTTTTAGCTAATGCTCTGATACTGTGCTCTCCAGGGGCGTGTCTCCCTACATCACCACGATAACGTGTCTACGCATTCCCAGGGTGATGTCGGGGGACGCGTCCGCGGGCATTACAAGGAGCCTCTGGAAGATTGAGAGGTTGTTCCTTCTACTGAATGGGCGGATTCAGAAGAGGGAGCTGTGGCCGTGTTTCCCGACGTTGCCATGTTAACACTGCTGCTGGTGAAGGAGCGGAGGGGAGAGCAAGAGAACCCTCCACTCTTTCGGCTCCGCGGGCCGGATAGAACAGCCAAATGGGCCGGATCCGGCCTGCGGGCCGTAGTTTGCCCACGGCTGCTCTAGATACAGCTCTCCCCACCTTCTAGAATCCTTCTCACCCCACCCTGTATCTTGACCCTGGCTGAGAAGGCAGAAGCAGAGGCCATGCCTGGGCAGTCTCAGGGAGCATTAGTGACTGGCTTTGGGGCAGGGCCACTTACCCCACTTTCCCAGGACCCTGACTGTCACTTCCTCCTCAGGAGAGATCTGATAGAAACTCCCAGCTTCCAGCAGACCCCACTGCCCTGCCTAAGAGGGCCTCTGCCCCTCCAAGGTCAGGGAAATATTCTGGTACAGACTCAAACATGTCACTCTGGGAGAGGGGGACACAACCACCATCTACCCTGGAGTCTGAATGGCACCTCCCTCTCACAGGAGATCCAGTGGTCCTATCATCCTGATTCTGCCAAAAGCCCTTTCAGAAACAGCCTTCTCAGTGACTAAGTTTGACCGCTGGCTGGCAGGCAGAGGCGGGCGGGGGCGGAGGTGGATCCCAGGGTGCCTTGGGATATTTGCTGGCCTTCCCCTGGGCTCTGTGATGCTAAATAGCCACCCTAGGAACGCTGTGTAGTCCTTCCCATGTGCAGGCAAGCACAGTGGAGGCAGCCATAAACTGTGCATCATTTGAAGCTTTGAATGAGGAGGAAACTGGTCTTGCAAGGCGTGTTAGGACATAAAAACTGTGAACAATGCACTGCCCTGGCAGGGGAAGGGTCGTTATCGCTGGCCCCAGGACAGATCATCAGATACGGCCCAGTGACCCCCAACACCTGGGGGCCTTCCTGTAAGGCCAGGAAAGGGGGCGAAATCATATCTGCAAGACAAAGAACCCAGAAGGTTATAAAAAGTGAAGCCCTCTACGTGTTTCTTCACTCTGATTTGGAAATTATTCCCAGAGTCCACTAGTGTTAATAAATGGGGTCCCTTCCTTTCCCTAGGAAGTGTGCCTGGTATTTCTTTGGTCTTCTGCAACATGAATAAGTTGCCAAGAGTCCAATGTGGACAGCTTCTGACATTGGCTAGCACCAAAGTACCTCCCAGGAGGCCAGGAACTGGCATAGAAAGCTATCAGTCTCAGACAACATAAGAGCAGGATCCAAAGAGAGATCCAAGCAGGCACTAAACTCTGCCATGTCAAACTCCACTTTTTTTCTCATTATTTTTTTATTGTTTTATTATTTTTTCTCTTTTTCTTTCATTTCTCTTATTTTTCTCTTTCAGTTGTTTACTCTATTTTTTTCTTTTTCTTCTTTCACTTCTTTTTTCCCCTTTCATAATTCTTTTCCTTTTTTCTACCATTTTCCTTTTTGTATACTTTATTCTTATTTTTCTCTCCCTTATTTCCATTCAGATTATTTTTTCTTCACCTTATTTCTTCTTATTGTTTTTTTTAATTTAATTTAATTTTATTCTTGTTCTCTTTTCTAATTCTCTCTTCTTTGTGATTGATTTTGCTGTTGTTGTTTGGTTCTTCTGTATGTTTTTGCTTGGTTTCTTTTTTAAAATTTTGTTTGTTTGTTTGTTTCTTACTTTTTTTAAAAAAAATTCTTTATTGTTTAAAGTATTACATACAGTGTTACATATGTCATATGTCTCCTTTTTCCCCCATTGATCTCTCCCCAGCTCCACCCCTCCCCCGCCCCCCCAGTTGTTTGGTTTCTTGTTTTGTTTTGTTCTGTCAGAGCCAGTAAACAGCCTGCACAATGTGGTCAGGGTTAAGCCTCACAGTCAGCCAACCTGAGGGAAGATCCCATCAATAAAAGGAACAACAACAATCAAGACCCAATTACAGCCCTGTCCAGTTTGGCTCAGTGGTTAGAGCGTTGGTTCATGGACCAAAGGGTCACTGGTCTGATTCCCAGTCAAGGGCATGTACCTGTGTTACAGGTTCGATCCCCAGCCCCAGCTGGGGCATGTGGGGAGGCAACCAATCAATTGTGTCTCTCTTGCATCAATGTTTCTCTCTCTCTCTTTCTCACTCCCCGCCCCCTCCCGCTCCCTCCCACTCTTTCTAAAAGTCAATGAAAAAATAACCTCAGGTGAGGATTAACAACAACAACAACAACAAAGACCCAATTACATCAGGACAGCTCAAATAAACCACACAAGACACATTCCTAGAGCATCCAGCTCAGGAGATAAAAGAGACTGCACCACTGGGTCCCATAGGACAGTTACTACATAAGGCCATCCCACAAAGACTTGGAATCATAGCAGTTCTGTCTAATAATAGAAACAAATACAAAGAGACAATTAAAATGGGAGGCAAAGAAACAAATCCCAAATTAAAGAAAAGAAGGAATCTCCAGAAAAAGATCCAAATGAAATGGAGGCAAGCCATTTATCAGACATAGAGTTCAAAGTAATGGTTATAAGGATGCTAAAAGGAACTTAGTGAGAACTATAAGGACCTTAATGGTAACTACAAAATACTTAGTGGAAACTACATTCGCATGAAAAATGACATCGAAAACATAAATAAGAACCAATCAGAAATGAAGATTACCATAGCTGACATCAAGAATACACTGAAAAATATGTTAAAGTAGGCTGGATGAAGCAGAGGATAGAATCAGTGATTCAAAAGACAATGTAGGAAAAACACCCAGAGCAACAAAAACAAAAAAGAATTAAAAAAAACAACAACAAGGATAGAGTAAGGGAACTTTGGGACAACATGAAACGTAGCAATACCCACAAATTGGGCTACCATAGGGAGAGGAGTGTGAGCAAAGGAGAAAGAACCTGTTTGAACAAATAATGAAAGGAAACTTCCTAACCTGGAGAAGGAAAATGTCATACAAGTTCATAAAGTCCCAATAAAGATGAAGACAAAGAGACCCACATCAAGATACATCATAATTAAAATGGCAAACTTTAAAGACAAAGAGAGAATTTTAAGGGCAGCAAAAGAAATACAGTCAGTTACCTATAAGTGAGCTCCCATAAAGCTGTCAGCTGATTTTTCAACAGAAACACTATAAGCCAGAAGGGAATGGCATGAAGTATTCAAAGTCATGAAAAGCAAGGATCTGAATCCAAGACTACTCTATCCAGCAAAGCTATCATTCACAATTGAAGGTGAAATAAAAAGCTTCCCAGACACACACATAAAACCACACAAAAAGCTAAAGGACTTTATTACCACCCAACCAGTGTTGCAAGAAATGCTAAAGAGACTGTTGTAAGAAGAAAAAGAGAGAGAAGGGAGGGAACATAGGCATAAAGACTAAAAATGGCAATAAATACAATAAATAAGTACCTATCTATATATATAAAAGCCTAAGTGACCATCCAACCAGGCACTGACCACCAGGGGGCAGACGCTTAATGCAGGAGCTGCCAAGTGACAGCAACTTTGCAGAGTGCCCTCTCGCACTCCGGGACCCCTCGGGGGATGTCGGAGAGCCAGTTTTGGCCGATCCCCGCAGGCCAGGTTGAGGGACCCCCACCAATGCATGAATCCGTGCACTGGACCTCTAGTCAATTATAACCTTATATATATGTGGATTAAGTGCCCCAATCAAAAAACATAGAGTAGCTAAATGGATAAAAAACAAACAAACATGACCCATATACACTGAGTGGCCCGATATTATGATCTCTGAACGCGTAATAATCTGGCCACTCAGTGTATATCCTATATAATAAAAGGCTAATATGCAAATTGTCCCCTCGACCAGGAATTCAACGAGCAGGCAGGCCGGCCAACTGCCCATGTCCCCTCCCCCTGGCCAGGCTGGCTGGACCCCACCCATGCAGGAATTCATGCACTGGGCCTCTAACACACACACACACACACACACACACACACACACACACACACTGAGCAGCCAGATTATTATGCGTTCAGAGATCATAATAATCTGGCTACTCAGTGTATATGCTGTCTACAAGAGACCCACCTCAGAACAAAAGACCCACACAGGATGAAAGTGAAGGGATGGAAAAAATTGTCCAAGCACATGGAAATGAAAAATCAGCAGGGTAGCAATACTTATATCTGACAAAATAGACTCCAAAACAAAGATCATAACAAGAGCCAAAGAAGGTCACTACAAAATACTAAAGGGATTGTTCCAACAAGAGAATATAACCCTGGTAAACATATATCCAACCAATATAGAAGCACCCAAATACATTTAAAAAAAAAACTCTTGGAGGACTTTAAGAGAGAGATTGACATTAATACAGTCATAGTAGGGGATTTTAATACCCCACTGACATTACTGGAGAGATTTTTCAGACAAAAACTCAACCCAAAGTCAGATGAAAAAAAGAAATAATAAAAACTAGAGCAAAACTGAACAAAATAAAGAACAAAAGGACTATACAAAAAATTAATACGAAGTGCTAGTTCTTTGAAAAGATGAATCAAGTTGACAAATCCCTGGCTACACTCACTAAGGAAAAAAAGAGAAAAGACTCAAATAAACAAAATCAGAAATGAAAGAGAGGAAGTTATTACAGACATTATAGATATACAAAGGATCACACTAGAACACGATGAAAGACTATCTGCCACATAATCAAGAATAAATGGATATGTTCCTAGAAATATATAACCTTCCTAAAATGAACATAAAATAAACAGACTGATAAACAGTGAGGAAATTGAAACAACCATCAAAAACCATGCCAAAAATAAAAGTACAGCACCAGATGGCTTCACGAGTACATTCTACCAAATACTCAAAGATTTGATGCCTATTCTTCTGAAAACCTTCCAAAAAATTGAAGAAGAGGCAATACTTCTTATCACATTTTATAAGGCCAACCTAACCCTCATACCAAAACCTGGCAAGAATAACACACAAAAAGAAAACTACAGACCAATATCTCTGACAAATGCAGATGCAAAAATCCTAAACAAAATACTAGGGAATGGAATGCAATAATACATTTTAAAAAATAACACATCATGATTAAGTGGGGTTCATTCTAAGGGCACAAGGATAGCTCAGCATATACAATCAATTGGGGTAACACACCACAGTAACAAAACAAAGGATAAAAAATCATATGATCTTATCAATAGATGCAGAAAAAGCATTCGATATGATACAACATCCAGGTATGATTAAAATACTCAATAAAATGGGTATAGAAGGAAAGTACCTCAACATAATAAAGACCATATATGACAAACCTCCAGCCTATATCATACTCAATGGTGTAAAACTGAAAGTTGAAGGATATAAAATCAATGTAAAAAATCCCCTGCTTTCCTATCTACTAACAATAAAACCTCAAAAAATAAATGAAAATAAAAAGTCCTTTTTGCAATTTCAAGAAGGCAGAGGGAGTTTCTGACTTGATTCCAGCATAGACCAGGCCTCCCCAACCAAAATGAAGGATAAGCACGAGGAACAGACTTGATGGGCAGATGACCTCATGGGAGGCCTGTGAGCCATGCCTGTAGATGGGTCCTAGATGCGGCTAGCAGTTAGAGGCCTTGAGAGCTCAGCCAGTGCATTTGGGCAGCACTAGGTGTTCTGAGGTAGGAGAGAGTGCCATGTGAGAAGCTGGAAGTGTTGAAGGAGTCTGGGGACTAAGAGAGCAAACCAAAATAAGGTTCAACCTAAACTGATTTAGGCTGCTTTTTCCCTCCCCCAATAATCCAAAGTTCACATGAGCTTTTTTGGTTTTATTTTTTTCTCTAGGTACCTTGAATTCACACCAGGTGGCAACTTTCCCTGCACCTCCTCTATCAAGCTGCTTCAACAACACATGTCCACCAGACTTTCAATTCCTTGCTTTACATTCTTTTCTCAACTCCAGTCAGTAGTGCCTCTGTTCCTACTCCATTATTTCAATCTCATTGGCAAAGGTCAACAAAGGCCCTAAGTTGCCCAGCCTTATGGTTAATCTTCCTCCCTAAGTCATCAAAACTATTTTTTAAATCTCTCTTCATATTCTTATTTTGAGCTTAGCTTCATGGTATATCCACTGAGTCCTTTAAGCTTTTGAAAAATATCCCATCACATATACCAGTGTATGGTATGTGAGCCTCCCACCCTGGGGGACTATGAGGAAGGCCATCTGGAAGCGGACTGTGGGACCTTGGGAGCCTGGTGAGTGTGTGAGCCCAGACTGCAAACTGCAGGGAAACAGCCAGCATTTTGATCTCACACAGTTTGCACACAAGTACACCCCACTGCTTGCCCACACCTGCTTGCTTTGTTTTCTGGACTCTATATAGCCATGAACTGGGAAAGTCTGTGATGTGGAAAACTTCACCTGCAGGCCACACTTGTGTCCATATAAGTCTAATAAACCCATGTCTTTCACAGCCAGTCCTCTGGTTTATTTCTTTAAAATCAGCAGGCAAGCCCTAGCCGGTTTTGCTCAGTGGATAGAGCTTAGGCCTGTGGACGTAAGAGTCCCAGGCTTGATTCCTGGTCAGGGCACATGCCCGGGTTGTGGGCTCAATCCCCAGTACGGGGTGTACAGGAGGCAGCCAATCAATGATTCTTATCATTGACCTTTCTCTCTCCCTTGCTCTCTGAAATCATTAAAAAAATAAAAAATAAAATCAGCAAGCAACACACTGCTATTTTTCTCAGACCTCAGCTCTTTGCAGAACAAGTCGCGTAGTCCTGTTGGTGGAGGCAGGGTGGGAGGTGGTGTGCATATAGTGGGGGAAATCCCAGGTGGCAACCCTGATTGACAGTTGGGGACCACCTGGAAAACGCCAATAGGACTGTTTTTGGTCCTGGAATCAGTGGTGTGAAAGCTGCCACTGGCAAATGAAAGGAAAATGAAGACAATGGGTCTTTTGCCTGCCATTGTGGCTCAGTTGGTTGAGCATCATCCCATGAACCAAAATATCACCATTTCAGTTCCTATCAGGGCACATGACTAGTTGCAGGCTCCATCCTCCAGTAGGGGGTGTGCAGGAGTTAGCCAATTGATCTTTCTCTCTCCCTTTCCCTTCCTCTCTCTCTCTCTAAAATCAATAAAAACATATTTTAAAAAGAAAAGAAAATGGGTCTTTTAAGCACTCTAAATTCTTCTGGAGGCTCTGAAGATGCTGTGGTCCCAGGGAGAGTGCAGGAATTGGTGCCTCCCCCAAACTCTGTGTAGGCAGTAGGAGCAGTAGGGGTGACTGCCCCACCTCAAAGTGAGATGGCAAAAACTGACACTTTTAAAACTGAAGTGGTGGAAGTTGTCCAAGCCTAATATCCTCCCTCACCTCTAGCCTTCTTAAAAGTTGGCAAGGACCCTAGGTAATTAAGCAGCGCACTAAAGGAAAGCAATAGTCACCAAGAATTCAAATAGTGGTTTAAGTTTAGCGAATGTCTTTCAAAGTTATTAACTTAGCATACATGTTTGTTTGCCTGGGTTTACAAAACGAAGTTCATGTTATTTATCTCTGTTACAAAATTTGTCAATAAAATGGCTTGGGTAATAATTAACTTTAAAATCTCATACAGTTGGTAAGAACAACTAAATTTGAATCTGTGAATTAATATATTTTGTACTTTATTTGAAGTATGTCTCTTGAAAATGTGAGTCTATTTGCCAATGAAAAACACCTATTTCTAGAAGTTATGAAATGTATTCATAAATTTGTCAATCTAAAAAATGCTAATTACTTGCTTTTAGAAGTCACCACGAGTTAAGTTTTCTAAGAATTAAGAATTCTAATTAAATTTTAAAAAAGTATATGGTTTTGGTAATGGAATGTAAAAGTTATGGTAATATATACATACATATTTTTTTGTCTCAACAGGTGTCACCACCGGCTTTACTTACACAAAGAAAATGTTCAACAACAATAGCTTCATTCCATACCTCCCTGAGTATTTTTAAAACCAAACCCTCAGAGATAGTTAAACTTGGTGCCTGATAACTTGATGACCATCAGAGTCCTGGGAAAGGAGCGAATCAGGCTGCAGGTTTAACTGAGTGAGCCTATCCTGGCACTGAGCCCAAGGGCTGTTAGGAAACTGCCCTAACCCCTGGCTACCTCTCAGAAAGGAACTCTGGAGTTGTGAGCAATGACCCACTGGCCCTGAGAATCCTCAGTGAAAAGCTGACTCCCGGTGGGCCTGACATTCTTCTCATGTCCCAGAAACCACAGGAACAGGACAAGACCTTTGTCTCCCTGCTTCTGTGTTTTCTCCACTCCAGGGCTCCCTGCATGTGTGAAAGAGGACAGGGGCCTGCCTATTTTCTCTGGCAGACACCTGTGCCCATGTAGGCTTGTCCCAGGGCTGTTGGCCCTTGCCCCCGGTGGTTTACTGCATCTCACCATACCCTGACAGTTCTTTTTCTTGATCCATGAAGCCATTCCCTTTTCCATGAAGAATCCTTCTCTCCCTCCTTTTGGTCCAGCAAGCAAGAACTTTCCAAGTCCTGGGTGAAGTAACAAGCCAGTGAGTCTTGACTCTCTCCAGCTCCGACTAAGTTAGTCTCAGGCTGGAACAAAGACAGCCCAGTCAAGAATGGGGTTCCCAGTCTGTGGTGGCCAGAAGCCTGGAGGGACTGAGGAGAAAGTCCAGCTTCCTGGATGTCTGTAGGGGTTGAAGTGGCTGTGAGGGTGCCACGTAATCATCCCCCAAGCCCTGGATCAGATGGTCTAGCTGGGTTGCATCTTTCTTAGACTCTCTGTTGGTCTGACTTGCTATATATGATGAAACACTCCCCTGATCACCACCATCTCTCTTTCCTGACTGCAAGGTGAAGAAGGAAGCAATGCTGGCTGCCGAACACCTGCAGGTGGCGTTCTTTGAGTCAAAGGGCAACAGCTAAAGCCTGGGTCTCCCACTGAAAATGACTGACATTGTTACAGCTTGTTAACAGCTTGTCTGTATGTGTGGAGCGGCATCTATGTCCCTTGCCAGCAATGACAGGACATTGTATGCAAGACAGGGCTGAGAGCCACAACATTGAATGCTGACTGTACCTCCCTTATAATCCAACAGGAGCTGGACTGATAGGACATTATAATGAACTGTTGAAAAATGCCCTGAAGACTGAGGGAGGGTCATTACGAGGACAGACCCCAAGACTCTACTAACAATGAATAAAAAGCCCCAACCAGATCAACCTGCATGTTCTAGATGCTGCCGCAGACATGGGCAAACCCACTGAGAGGGCAAGTTTGAAAAATGGATGGTAAGATAAGACCCACTTGGGGAATGAAGAATAACCTGTTGTTGTCAGCATCCCAGGACATACACCCTGAAGTCAATGTATTACCCTGGCCCTGGAAAACTCAAACTGGTACCCACTGGTGCACTCTCCCGGCCCCATGGGGGGAGGGTCTTGCACAGGGCGTGCTTATACAACCTGCCATACTGGTAAATGGCCACCTACTATTCAAGTAAATAACCCTAGGACACGTATCAGGGTAGGGACCTTCATTATTTCCATCTGGCAGATGCATACTCCTCTCACAGTTAGCATGCTAGGACAGGGGGTGGGGGGCCGGGGGATGTCACCAGTCAAAAGGTATGGTATAGGAGAGCAACAGCTTGTATACTGATTTCCCTCTATTGGTGCTGACAGAACATTTGTCTTATTCTCCCTAGCTCAGTGCAGGCTAGCTGTTTTGTGAGATGCTGATGAAGCGGCTCTCCGATCCACTGTTTCAAACTGTTGGGAGTGTTCGTTGATGCCCCCTCTCTGCTACTGCTGGGCTGCCTTGGAAAACGAAGCCAGTCAACCTAACAAACTGATCCTATCCCAGCATGGTTTGGAAAGTTGTCTTGGGACTGACGATTAGTTTTATATACTCTGATTCTGCTTTGTATAAGTCTGTTGTCATTCCTTTGCTGTATGCTACTAGTATATAGTTGCTATAGAAACAGATGCAAAGTTTCACCCATTCTCCTTCCTCCCCAGGATATATGCTGAAGTTGTAAGGGGGAGATTGTACAGGGGTGAAGAAAGAAGGTACCCGTGTTGGGGTGGAATGTATGGTATGTGAGAACATGGGCCCCTTTCCAAGCTCTGACGCCCCCTCCCAAACTGTGGGAATGTGATGAAGGCTGTCTGTAAGTGGACTGTGAGACCTTGGGAGCCTGGCCATCTCCTCAGTACATCCAGAAAGAAACTGCTTCTAGACTGTAAACAACTACAGACAAACAGTTAGCGTTTTGATCTCACACAGCTTACACACAAGCACACACACACACACACACACACCACCCATATCGTTTGCTTTGTTTTCTGTACTCTATATAACCCTGACCTGGGAAAGCCTGTGCTGTGGAAAACTTCACCACTGGTGGGCACATCCTATCTAATAAAGAGGGAATATGCTAATTGACCATCACTCCATCACAAAGATGGCTGCACCCACAGCTGAGGCCAAGTTCCCATAAGGAGCCTTAACAAACAATCAGTAGGGACCTGAGGCTACGCCCTCCCCCGCTCCCATGGGGCTTGACAGGGGACCTCAAGGTGTGCTTCCTGTCCTGGTGCTGGGCTAGGGGACCTCAGGCTGCTCCCCTTGCCCCAGCGCCAGGCCGGGAGACCTCAGGCCATGCCCCCCACCAGGTGGGGCTTGACAGAGGACTTCAGGCTGCGCCTCCCGCCTTGGCACCAGGCCAGGGGACCTCAGGCTTCGCCCCCTGCCCCAGCACCCAGCCGGGGGACCTCAGGCCATGACCCCCGCCCAGAGGGGCTTGATGGGGGACCTCAAGGTGCCCTTCCCATCCTGGTGCTGGGCTAGGGGACCTCAGGCTGCGCCCCCAACCAGGTGGGACTTGACAGGGGACTTCAGGCCATGCCCCCCACCCTAGCACCAGGCGGGGGGACCTCAGGCTGCACCCCCCGCCCCAGTACTGGGCCAGGGGACCTGAGGCTGCGACCCCCTGCCTGGCAGGGCTTGACGGGGGACCTCAAAGCACACCCCCGCCCCGGTCTGGGCTGGGGGACATCAGGCCATGCCCCCCGTCCTGGCACCGGGCCAAGGGATCTGAGGCTATGTCCCCTGCCCGGTGGGGCTTGACAAGGGTGGGACTGGCCAGGTCTAGATCTAGCCCAATGGGGCGGGGGGCAGCCGGGTCTGTGTCTCACACGATTTTGAGGTGCATGTGGGTGGGCGGGGACTTGACTCTGGGTCCCATGGTACGCCCCAGACTCTGATAAGAGGAAGGTTTTCATATACATTTTACTAATTTTCTTTCATCTCTGACACTTCTATTATAGAGAAAGGGCAAATAGCAATATTAAATTATTTCCTCTAATTAATCCCCTTTTAATGTGCATGAATTTTGTGCACCAGGTCACTAGTCCTATCTAATAAAGAGGGAATATGCTAATTGACCATCACTCCATCACAAAGCTGGCTGCACCCACAGCTGAAGCCAAGTTCCCATAAGAAGCCTTAACGAGCAATCAGCAGGAACCTGAAGCTACGCCCTCCCCTGCCCCCATAGGGCTTGACAGGGGACCTCAGGCCATGCTCTCCGCCCCGGAGCCAGGCCAGGGGACCAGAGGCCATGCCCCCCGCCTGGTGGGGCTTGACAGGGGACCTCAAGGTGCGCTTCCTGTCCTGGTGCTGGGCTAGGGGACCTCAGGCTGCTCCCCCCACCAGGTGGGGCTTGACAGGGGACTTCAGGCCACGCCCCCCACCCCAGCACTGGGCCAGAGGACCTGAGGCTGCGCCCCCCCTGCCTGGCGGGGCTTGACAGGGGACCTCAGGCCATGCTCCCCACCCAGCGGGGCTTGACTGGGGACCTCAAGGTGCACCCCCAGTGCTGGGTCCGGGGAACTCAGGCCATGCCCCTGCCCAGCGGGGCTTGACAAGGGACCTGAGGCGCACCCCCCCTGCTGGTGGGGCTTGATGGGGGTCCTGAGGCTGTGCCCCCCTGCCTGGCGAGGCTTGATGGGGGACCTCAGGCCATGCCCCCCACCCAGCGGGGCTTGACAGGGGATCTCAGGCCATGTCCCCCACCTGGTGGGGCTTGACAGGGGCCCTCAAGGCACGCCCTCCCACCCCGGTCTGGGCTGGGGGACCTCAGGCCATGCCCCCAGTCCTGGCACCGGGCCTGGGGACCTGAGGCTATGTCCCCTGCCCGGAGGGGCTTGACAAGGGTGGGACTGGCCAGGTCTGGATCTAGCCCAATGGGGGCGGGGACCGGACGAATGGGTCTCATGCGATTTTGAGGCACATGTGGGTGGGCGGGACTCTGGTGTGCCCCAGACTCTGACAGGCGGAAGGTTTTCATATACATTTTACTAATTTTCTTTCGTTTCTGACACTTCTATTATAGAGAAAGGGCAAATAACAATATTAAATTATTTCCTCTAATTAATCCCCTTTTAATGTGCACCGGGCCACTAGTAAGTCATAATAAAACTCTCCTTCATGGCCAGCCCTCCAGCTTATTTCTTTGGAATCAGCAAGAAAAAGCTGATGTTATCTTGGACCCTGGCTCTTTACATAACAATCAGGTGTGTATTGAGCCCTGTGAATGCAGTCTCTGCTCTCAGCAAACCAACATTCAGTAAGCTTTCACTCCCAATTACCATCAGCAAGGGGAAGTCAGAACTCCCGAGGTGCCTAAGAGGGAGTTTCAGAACGTGCCCACTACATCCCTTTCAGCCTCACCTTGGAAACTCTGTGGTCTCCTGCTAAGGCTCAGCTCTCTAATCAAGCTGGGCTATTTCCAAGTACTGAGAAACTTCCTGGCCTATACATCTGCTTCAGGTGCTACAAAGATGAGTTCCAGGTTACCTTAGAAAAAAATACTTAAGTCAAAAGCAAGTTGATGAACATGCAATTTGATTAAAATGATCATCTAATTAAAAAGAAAAAGGCAACAATAGCAACAGGTGATTTTAAGAGTTTGGTGTTCTGTAGAGTAGCTTTGTTTTCCTTAAGTGTTTTTCTCCCAGGTCTCCCCACTACAAGGATTTGGAAACACATTCTCCACTTTTGGGTCCCATGAACTTTTAATTCATTTTCCCCATCATTTCTGTGATGTTAAAAATTAAACTTAGCCGAAACCGGTTTGGCTCAGTGGATAGAGCGTCGGCCTGCGGACTGAAAGGTCCCAGGTTCGATTCCGGTCAGGGCACGTACCTTGGTTGCGGGCACATCCCCAGTAAGGGGTGTGCAGGAGGCAGCTGATGGATGTTTCTCTCTCATCGATGTTGCTAACTCTCTATCCCTCTCCCTTCCTCTCTGTAAAAAATCAATAAAATATATAAACAAATAAATAAATAACTTATTTTTTTAAAAAATTAAACTTAAATGCCCCAAACTCTGGTTAGTCCTCAAGTTTGTCTAATTAAAAAACGTAACATTTTCCTTCTATATAGATATTTGAAACAGTATTTCATCCATTCATTTATTCAATAAATATTTCTGAGCTTCTACTGTGTTCCACAATTGTTGTATGCAGAGATGAACAATATCATGTTTGTCATACCCAAATTTGGGTCATTTTTTCTTTGTTTTTATATTTTATTTTTACAAAGACATTACATATGCCTCTAGGTGATACTCTTTTCTCTCTTGATATATGTGTTCAAAGGGAAATTATTAAGCATTTTCACTTCCTTCCACTCCTACCCTATCATGAAATACTGTTTATTCATGAGAAGTTGATCTCTGTCGAACTGTAAGCAATGTGCAGCAATATTCCACAAGAAAGAGTAACATTATTCACCAGGAGTGAGGATGCCTGGAAAGGTTCATCACAAGGCACAGCTGAGTAGGAACAGGCTGAAAGGCCCTATTCGAGTCCCATTACTGGAAGTCAACATCTGAATTTGTGGGTGAAAAATAAGGGCTTACTTTCTCACAGCCATAGCTAAATCTAACTAATACAATACACCACCTGAGAAAATGCCTAAAAAAACACACCTTTAAATATTCTAAAGGTCAGCAAAACAAGAAATGACATGTTAAAGGATTCACAAAATATTCCTATAAACAGAAAGTTGCTCCATGACCAAGAGTAAACATATCTGACAAAGCTATTTAACATTCCTATTAAAGTATTAAAGCCACACTCCATAAATCTGATGAATTTTGCAAACTGATGATTCAGCAAATTGGCTTTGAGCACATTGAGTTTGGTTGAGATAATTTTGTGTAAATTGCCTGTTCATTGAATTGAATTTTCTCACAGTGAATTTTAGCCATTTGCTTGCCTCATCCTCCCTTATCACTACACTTATTTCATTAAAGAGTAACAGTAGTAAAAAGAATAGCTAACATTTATTGAAATTTTGCTTTATGCCACCTCTAAACTAACCACTTCAAAGGGCATATTTTAAAAAATCAGTGTTCCATAGGCCAAAATCCTGTATAAAACCTAATCATCACCATCACTTGATGTAGTGTACCTCGAATCTCACAAAGGACACCTCAAAAAGTCAAATTATGGAGTCATTCATTCAAAGTCCGGTGGCTACGAGGGGCAACAGCGCTCCAAATCTCGCAGCCCCGAAAGCTCGCCACATCTGGCTTATATGCAGAATATCACAAAGGTATCAATTACATCTTTGGATTTGGAATGAGGAACCTGGTTTGCACAAAGCAGTTACAGAAGTGAAATTGAGCAAGTTAGTTATCTATAAAGACTAAATATAGTTTTGGGTCTACGGATCACTGAATCAACAGAAACACATTATCTGGAGCCACTGAGGCAATTTAGGGTAATTGTGCTGTCCTGGTTCCCAGGTATAGAAGAATGTGCTTCGATAACCAGTAAGATCACAATCAATGGGATATTCAAACCACCATCCATGGAGTATTCAATCGATTGGGATAGCATATATAAGTTCAAAAATCAAAATAATTTTTCTATTGTTTTAGCAAGCAAATAAGTACAGAAGCCAAACAGCAGGGTTAAAGTTAAAGTTAAAACTGCAGTTTCTACCTGAGATGATTGCTACCATACTTCACACTGTCATCATTAATCATCATTATTTGAATTTGAACACTTTTAGGCAAGACAAGCACACACTAGTTTTACCACACACACTACCAGATTATCTCTGCCCCTTCATGCATGTGTTGATTTATTGCCCTGAGGATATTTCTCTCTGTCACCTCTGAATGCAAGATCTCATACTTGAAGGTCAAAGTGGTCAGTGTATTAAAACATTAAGTTATGCTGCCTCTAGTAAATCCCTATTGATTTGCTTGTCATCAGACCTACACTGTATCAACCTGACACCTGGACTGCATTGCTGTTGTTCATTTATCTTGTTTATTTCTAGAGCCTTAGCATCGAGCCTGACACTAAACAGATCCTTGGAAATATTTTTTGAATATCTGAAAGAATAACATAACCTTTTCTCCACTCCCATAATTTTCCTTTATCAACCCTTCATCTTCCTTGCTTCCAATTTTACCTCCATCCAATGTACACCAAACATTTTCACTCCACTGATGTAAAAAACAAAAACAAGCCAAAACCGGTTTGGCTCAGTGGATAGAGTGTCAGCCTGCGGACTGAAGGGTCCCAGGTTCGATTCCGGTCAAGGGCATGTACCTTGGTTGCGGGCACATCCCCAGTAGGAGGTGTGCAAGAGGCAACTGATCGATGTTTCTCTCTCATCGATGTTTCTAACTCTCTATCCCTCTTCCTTCCTCTCTGTAAAAAATCAATAAAAAAAAAAAAAAAAAAAACCAAAAACAAAAAAACGTGCCACTGACTCACCTTGGCTAAGGGATCAAATCAAAACTCCTCAGTTTGACAATGAATGCCATTAATGACCAGGATCCTACTACCTGCCTTTTCAGACTCCCCTTCCTTCCCTCAATTTCACATTTTCCCTCTTGCAACAATACATTGCTAATTCTCTGGACACACAATGCTATCCATATTTCCATAAGTTTGTTTAGATCGCTCTCCCCTTCCATGATCCTGGGGAAATGTGGGGTTTTTGCTGTATCAGCACATGCTCATCCCACTCTCCATCATCAGAACTTCCCTAGAGGGACTATTATCTCTGTACCTCATGTTACTGCATTATTTGCATTTTTCTGTTGGGTTGAGGGTAGAGTCTTAAATATTTTTCCCAAATAGATAACCAATCATTCAAAAATAGTTTAATGAATAATCATTCTTTCATCCTTAATTTGAAATGTTAGCTTTATTATAAAATAAATGTCAGGTCTATCCCTGGAGTATCATTTTCCACTGACTTGATTTGTGTGTCAAATACCAGATGCTTTTTATTATAGTTCTTTATAGTGTGTTTTGATACCTTGTAGGCCAATCTTAAAGGGTAGGGGGAGAGTAGACAGTATCTTATTTTTGCTTTATTTTGCACATCCCAAATTGCCCTACAGTTGAACACCTTTTCATGTTTCTTGGCCATTCATGTTTTCTCTTTTAAGGATGTCCAATTCATATCCTTTACTCTGTCTATTATATACACTGAGTGGCCTGATTATTATGACCATCAGTACTTCGTTGGGCCACCTTTGCCTTCAATATTGTGGCAATTGTTCTTGGCATTGACTCCACGAGATGTTGAAAGGTGATGCGAGGAATCTGATACCATGCCTGATGAACAGCACTGTCCAGTTCTATGAGATTTGATGGTTGTGGAACCAGCTGCTTGATGGCTCTTTTAACTTCGTCCCACAAATGCTCAATTGGATTGAGATCTGGTGATTATAGGGGCCACCTAAGCAAGGTAAAGTCTCCCTCATGTTCTTGAAACCACTCCTGCACAATACGAGCACCATGGCATGGCTCATTGTCTTGTTGGAAGAAGCCATCTCCACTGGGATATGCCATCAACATGATAGGATGAACCTGATCAGCAATGATACTTAGGTATGTTGTGCTATTCAGACGTTGTTCCACATGAATTAAAGGGCCAAAATCATGCCAGGAAAACATGCCCCAAACCATAACACTGCCCCCACCAGCTTGAAGGGTTGTACTCATGCATGTGGGGTGCATGTTTTCATGCTGTTTCTGCGAAATTCTCACTCTGCCATCTGCATGATGCAACTGGAAACATGATTCATCGGACCACATGACTTTTTTCCAATGCTCGACTGTCCAATCCTGTGTTCCTGTGCGAATTGGAGACGGTTTATCTTGGTAACTGCAGACAGCAAAGGTGTTCGAACAGGCCAGGCCTTCGGCTTCCATATCCCATACGATGCAGTGTACGGCTAATTTGCCTACAAACGTCAGGTGGTCATAATAATCTGGCCACTCAGTGTATATTGAAGAATTTCTTCTTCCAGGTCTTTCAATTTTATGGTGCATTTCATAAGAATGAAGTTTTAAATTTAGATGATGTTAAATTTTCAATCTTTCCCTCTATGGCTTTTAATTTTAATAACTTGCTCAAAAGTTGTAAAACTCTTCTCCATATTTTCTGCATTATTTTCAATATTTAGGTTATTAATCCATATAGAGGGGAGAGAGCTAAATTATAATGGGGTGAGAGATTAAAGTTATAATGGGGATGGCGATACAGGATACCTGGAGGATAAAAAACTTAGCCACCCCTGTCACTTGTGGAGAAGAAGAGTTAGAAGTTAAATTGAGGCATAGAAGGGTTAGGTAACTAGTCTAAGCTTACACAAAGTAGTGGCAGAGCCACGGCTTAAATCCAGGCAATCTACTCCACCCCTGTTCATAACTGCTGTGCCCTAAGGTTTCAGGAAGAGCATTATTTCTCACAGGGCACGGCCGAGCTGAAGTTCAAATATTAGACTCGTGGTTAGTAGACTTCTACATAAAGCACCACATTATTTCCAACACCTTTATCTTAAACGCGGGAAAGTGACTCTGAGAGAAGGGTCTACCCTGAAAATGAGGTCCAGCCCACCAAGCCAGAATCAAGCAACAATCGCCCTTGGAGTTTCCCACCCCGCAGAATCTGCTCCCTCCCGGGAGGAAGGAGGGAGGGGCTCTGGCCGAGTCCCCGGCCCGGCCCCGCCCCCGCCCCCGCCCCCGCCTCCGCCCCCGCCTCCGCCTCCTCCTCCGCCACCGAGCAAGCGGTACCCTGCGCACTCCCGGGGATGTGCTGCAGCGATGGGGAAGGCGGCAGGCCATGAGGCTTACTTCCAGAGGGGCAGTCTGTTCTGGTTCACGGTCATCACCCTCTCCTTTGGCTATTACACGGTAAAGGCAGCGAGGGGAGCGAATGAGCGCTCCATTGAACGCAGGGCCCGCGCCTGCGGGAGAGGAAGGCGGACGCGCAGGCGCAATTCGGAGCCGCTGCTCTCGGAGCCGCGGGAGAGACTAGCCCAGAACGGGACGCAGGCGCACTGGTCGGCCTGGGCCTCTCGCCGGCGCTCCAGGCCCTGAGACCGACTACTCAGGCTTTCCCGGTATGGGGGCGGGGACGGGGGCGGCTCTCCACACCACGGCTCAGTGTCTACATCTTTCAAGATGGTGGTGGCGAAGTCGGAGGGCGGCAGGGCTGCCACCGCCTACTTCCGCACAGCCAGACCCTTGCCCTCGCTGGTCACAGCCCTCGCGCTGGGATATTTCGCGGTGAGGCGTGGAGGGGCGGAACATCTGTTTGGGGCCCGGCTGGCCCTCATAGGGCGAGGGGCTCTGAGGGAGCGCGGCTCTGCGCCTGCGCGCCGAGCGGTTGCCTAGGTTACTGGAGTAAGCGGAAGTTCTTGGGCTCACAGGTCTGTTTCTACTTATGAGGGTTCCTGCCTTTGCGTCCTCTCCGCTCCAAGGTTAACCACGATTTACCAGAGTCTCCGAACTCACCCAGGAAGCGAAGTTTACAGCCTGCCAAGTCAGAGTGGGGCTTCCGAAGCAGAATGTTGGGGCAGTTAAAATTGCTTAGAAAATAGAGATAAAGCTCTGGCTGATTCGGCTCAGTGCATAGAAGATCCTCGGCCTGTGGATTAAAGGTCCCGGTTCCATTCCGGTCAAGGGCACATGCCCAGGTTGTGGGCTCGATCCCCAGTAGGGGACGTGCAGGAGACAGCCCAACAATGATTCTCTATTATCACTGATGTTTCTCTCTCCCTCTTCCTTCCTCTCTGAAACCAATAAAAACTTATTTTTTAAAAAAGAAAACGGAGATAAAGCTAAAGGACGGGTGAGACTTAATTGGTAAGAATGGATTGAGCCCTAACCGGTTTGGCTCAGCGGATAGAGCGTCGGCCTGCGGACTCAAGGGTCCCGGGTTCGATTCCGGTCAAGGGCATGTACCTTGGTTGCGGGCACATCCCCAGTGGGGAGTGTGCAGGAGGCAGCTGATCGATGTTTCTCTCTCATCGATGTTTCTAACTCTCTATCCCTCTCCCTTCCTCTCTGTAAAAAATCAATAAAATATATTTAAAAAAAAAAAAAAAAAGAATGGATTGAGAGGATGTAAATGTGTAGATGTGGAACCAAGGCAGATGATCGCTGATGAGAAGAGGAGCAACTTTAGTTTGACATTTCGATTATAAAAGATAACGGGGAAAACTTCTGGGAAAGTAGGTTGGGGACTGAGTTGGTATAATTTTGAATGAAGGCAAAACTATTTGGATATTGCCCGGTAGATCCTGGAGATTGGGGATTAAAAGTGTGTCGTGTCCACGGTGTGTGTTGTGAAACCGGACCACCTTTGTCCTGCTTTCCCCATATGTAAAATGGAGGTGTTGAACTGAAAATTTTCAAAGGTGCATTTCTGTTCTATGATTCTGCATCTCTGATTAGTTAGAATATAGATTGAGGAAAACTTTGATGGCCTCAAATTGGGATATTGTCGATAGATGCTGCCCATTCCATCCCCCTTGGTTTGGGAGAATGGAGTGATATTTTATGCTTTATTTAAATTTTAGGTTTGTAACAACATAACAAGAGAGGTAGTATTGCTCTTGGCTGAATATGAATGGAACAATAAATTTTGGACCCATTGGGACTTAATTATTCTCAAAAGCCTAAGGTGACAGAGGTCACAACACAGAGACTGAGGGAAAGTTGGTAAGATTACAAAAACCTTATGTGATTAAGTGGTTGCTGTGAGCATTTCACAAACCTGATCTCACTTATTTTCCAATTCTGTGCAGTGGATCAGTCCCAGTTTTAGACATAGAAAAAGTGAAAGGAAGCGATGGGATTGTAAATTAAATGGAGATCTGTCTCAAGCCATAGTTTCTGCAGCAAAGAAACTAGTCAGGGCACATAAACTCTTAAAATTTGTTAGTAACCTGTATAAAATAATGTTTTAATGGAATTCATTAAGAACAGAAGCCATCCAGCCTGGGCACTGAGTCTGATAACCACATAGTTTCCTCAGAATAAATCTCCCACTAAAACAGTGTTTAGGAAATAGAAGTCAAGAGTGGAACCTCAGATGTCTTAGTTCACAGTTTGTTTGGTCTGTTCTTACTGTATAATCAGGATTATTTCCTAGCCTCTCTCAAAAATAAACATTTGCTGGTTTCAGTAACCTAATAGGTATTCTGTGCCTCTGTTTCTCTTTCAGTGGGTTGTCTTCTGGCCTCAGAGTATTCCTTATCAGAGCCTCGGGCCCCTGGGCCCCTTCACTCAGTACTTGGTGGACCATCATCACGCCCTTCTGCGCAGTGGGTAAGGAGGGCTGCAGAAGTGGGATGCAGACACTGCAGTTCTAGTCCCACTGTAGACCTGGGAGGCCTGCAGTGGCCTTTAGATATCTGGGTGGTGCTAGTTCACAGTAAAGCACTTTTTTTAATAAAGGTTTCTGGGTTAGATTTCATCAGCAGGTAACCATCACCTTAAACCTGGCTGACTTTTGTTCCAGGTACTGGCTTGCCTGGCTGATTCACGTGGGAGAGTCCTTGTATGCCATGGTATTGTGCAAGTAAGTATTTGTAATAGGTATTTGTTGCTTTGCTCTTGGTATCTAATTTGAGAGTAGCCACATTTAAATCATTCATGGACTTGTAGACTGAGAGCATTCTCCGGGTAGAGTTGAATCCCCACACCTAATACTGGGCCTAGCCCAGAGGGAGTACTCAGTAAATATTTAATGAATGAATTAATTTCATTTGTGATAGCTAATCAGTTATTTAGTTGCTTAATTTAGATGATTTTTCTTATGTTTTAAAAAATGTCTGTGTATGGTCCCCTGAAAAAGAGCTTAGTTCCTGACCAGGGCCGATGATTCTCAATCCCAGTTTTACAACTGAGCCACCTGAGGAGCTTTTTCAAAATACACAAGCCTGGTTTCCAGACCCACAAGGTCCTGGCCTGCTTGGCCTTGCTTCAGACATGGGAATGTTATTGTTACAAGCTCCACAAATCATTTTGGGGTGCAATGCAAGCTAAAAGCCCCTTGATTAAACTCCTCTCAGCAGATGCCAGTGTAAGTTAATACTGTGTGAAAGTACTAGAAAAGATTCTCTTTACATTTGTACTTCATGTAGCATATACAGAAAGGATGGTGTAATGAAAAAGGTGGTTATAGTGATGCCAAATTGCTTTGCAGTTGACTTTTTTTCTGGTCAAGATTAACTGTCACTTCTATTATTGCTGTACTAGAGGCCTAATGCACGAAATTCCTGCAAGAATAGGCCTTTCTTCCCCCAGTTGCCGGCACCGGCTTCCCTCTGGCACCCGGGACCTGGGCTTCCCTCGCAGAGGGAGGCCCCACTCACCCACCTCAGCCCACCTGTCGGTGGCCTGGGCCTCCCTCTTTGGGGCAATCGTGGAGCGCCCCCCACCCCCCTCGATTGATCACCCCGCCGGCCTGTGGCCTGGGCCTCCCTCTGCTGGGCAATCATGGGGCGATGGCCGGGCCCCCAACCAATTGCATTGCACTCATCTTGGCTGGCCTGGCGCCAGTGGGTGTCATAGCATGGTCCCGGATGGTCATCCAGAAGATCGTCTGGACGGTCATTCCACTGTTCAGCCATCCGGTCTAATTAGCATATTATGCTTTTATTATTATAGATTATTTCTAAAAGTGGAAAATGTGATACTTTATTACTACTGTGTTTTATTTTATTTTATTAAAATATATTTTGATTTTTTACAGAGAGGAAGGGAGAGGGATAGAGAGTTAGAAACATCGATGAGAGAGAAACATCGATCAGCTGTCTCCTGCACACTCCCCACTGGGTATGTGCCCACAACCAAGGTACATGCCCTTGACTGGAATCGAACCTGGAACCCTTGAGTCCGCAGGCCGTTGCTCTATTCACTGAGCCAAACCGGTCAGGGCTACTACTGTGTTTTAATAATAAAAATAATATTTCTTGAGTACACTTGCTCTGAAGCCATCCCAGAGCTGTTTAACTTATCCAGTCATCAAAATCATGTGAGAAACAGTTCTATGATACAGCTCTAGGCAGTAGCCAGGCTGCTTCTCAGGAAAGAGGGGACCATCCTAACTGCACAAGGAAAGTGAAAATAAATGAACTAACCATTCGAGTTAAGAAGCTGGAATAAATGGCAAAATAAACCCAATGAAAGTAGATAGAAGAGTACATTTTAAAAATGAAAGTAGATAGAAGAGTACATTTTAAAAATGAAAGTAGATAGAAGAGTACATTTAAAAAAAATAGAAGATAATAACTCCATGAAACCATAATATTAAAATTGTTTCTTCTTTTAAGGTCTAAAGGCATCACGAATGGTCGGGCTCAGCTACTCTGGTTCCTGCAGACGTTCCTCTTTGGGATAGCCTCCCTCTCCATCTTGATTGCTTACAGACCAAAACACCAAAAGCAAACTTAAAGGAGATCTCCAAGCCTTTCCCTGCACTGACATCCAGCCTCACTTTTATCTGGGGGTGGTGTGTTTACTCCACCTTTCTGTTTTCTGGAAAGTTACGACCCTCTAGTTATTCATTATTTCATATTCTCTAGTTGGGCTTGAGTAGATAACAGGAAAAGGTTTAACTTTACAATTCTGCAGACTAACCTATTGAGCAGAGTCCTTCTAGCTACCTTCTCGAAGGCCTAGGCTATGTTGGTGCTCTCTCCCTGCCATCTGGTGTAAGCCACGTACTAAATTTGCTGGTTGGTATACCTGTGCTCCCACCTCTTGACTAAAACACCTTACCCGTACCACCTCCATCTTAGCTGATTAGGGGTTGCTTTTTGGTAAGGTAAGATATTTTAGAGCTAATCGATGGAAATCCAACTCAGATTTTGTAAAAGCATGGTCCTCTCCAAGGGAAATAATGACAGTAGCATTAATGGTGCCAGGAACAATATGGTGCATTATTGAATGAAATGGATTAACGAATAAAATGCTGTGAATTGTCTCTCCATTCAAATGCTGTATTTATATGTCAGTTTTGATATGTTGTCACACCTTTCATCCTACCTTTTCTCAAATAGACTCTATTATAGAACTAATAATAGAGTCAGATAGCAGGGGTATTTTTCCCACTGAAAGAAATGCAGAAAGCCCTGGTTGTGGTTCGTATGCTCCTCATTATGCTTAGAGAGCTGCCCACAGCCCACTTAACTTCTCCACACACACTGAGCCACAGGCTGGCATGAGTGTCTCCTTTTATTGCAGGATTATTCTCTAGTTTCCATTAAAACTTAATTTAGCTTATGATACAATCTACACAGCAAGTGAGAGGAGTATTCTGACTTTTTCTTTTTTTCATTTTTGACAGTATTGCAGATGTCTCCCATTTTCTCCCTTTTTGCCCCCTTCATCCAGCCCCCACCGCATACTATTACCTGTGTCCATAGGTTATGTATATATGTTCTTTGGTTAATCTCTTCCCGTCCCTTCCCACTGCCCCCACCCCTGAGATCTGATATTCTGTTCCATTCATCCAAACCTCTGACTATTCTGACTTTTTAAATGCCAAAAGTATAAAATCCTGTAACCTTATTTGGGGCATTATCATGGCTTGTAGCACCAAAGGATCTTAGTGGACAAATGGTGCCCGTCCTTCATTTTACAGACCCATAGATGCATCCCATCCAGGTGAGGTAACCATCACACAGAGAGGCCAGGCTCTCGCTGGGCCTGGTGTTTCTCCCCCTCCCCACAGCACAGGTGCTTAGAAGTAAGTCTGTGAAGCAAAAAATAAACAAACATGGAGACATCTTGGCTTTGAATGACGGTCATAGTGGTGATACAAAGAAACATCTTTATGATGAGTTTTGATGAGAAGAGGCTAGAGGCATTTTGGTGAAAGTGGCAGGATAGTAAGAAGCCAGGCAAATTCCTTGACAAGTGGAATAAAGGAACAAGTGAAATAATTAAACAAGGCCAAACAATTTGAGCAATTTACAGCCAGCTAATGAGTCACAAAGTTTATCTCCCCTAACCAAGGACACTTGGAAGCAAATGGCTGACACATTCCAGACCATCCTGGTCCTGACCCCTTTTTAATAACATTCTTTAAAAATAAAGCTAACCAGTCCAGCTGGTATGGCTCAATGGTTGAACATTGAACTATGAACTAGAAGGTCACGGTTCGATTCCTGATTGCTTTTGGGCTCAACCCCCAGTGTGGGGCATGCAGGAGGCAGCCGATCAATGATTCATCATTGATGTTTCTGTCTTTTCCTTCCTCTCTGAAATCAGTAAAAATACATTAAAAATAAAAACCTCAAGCGGCTAAAGCCACCCAAGCCTGGTATCTCCTCCGCCTCTTCTCCAGCCTCGTAAAAGTTATCAAGGACACTAGCTGATGAAATAGCTCACTTTTGAGCCCACTAAAGAAATACAGTAATCACTAAGAATCCAAATAGGTAATTTAAGTTAATATCTTTTAAAGTTATTAGCATAAAACATGTTTGTTTTGACTGGGTTTACAGATAAACTTCATGTTATCTGTCATACCTCTTTAAAATGTAAGTGGGCGTCGGCCTGTGGACTGGGGGGTCCCGGGTGGTCCCGGGTTCGATTCCAGTCAAGGGCATGTACCTTGGTTGCGGGCACATCCCCAGTAGGGGGTGTGCAGGAGGCAGCTGATCGATGTCTCTCTCTCATCGATGTTTCTAACTCTCTATCCCTCTCCCTTCCTCTGTAAAAAATCAATAAAATATATAAAAAAAATAAAAATAAAATAAAATGTAAGTGTATTTGCCAATGCAAAAAAACAAAAATCCTTTTTCTGAGAGTTATGAAATGTATTAGTAAATTTGCCAAAAAATACTAATTACTTACTTTTTGTTGTCACTAAAAATTAAGGTATCTAAGATTTAAGAATTCTAATTAAGTTAGAAAAAAAACTATATGGCTTTGATAATTAAAAGTGTAAGTTATGGCAATATATTTGTAAGGAAATAGAAAAAAGATAGTTATATCTAACTACAACTAAAAGTAACTAGGAAAGTCGCAGAAGGATTGTGTATATCACAGAACCATTCCAGACCATCCCAGGCCAGACAGGCCTTGGTTTTAGTCCCTCTTTAATGACATTCTTGATTTTTTCTTTTTCAAGAGGAAAGGGAATCAAAGACATTGAAGTAAGAGAGAAACATAGACTGCCTCCCATACACTTCCCTAGTGGGGATCAAACACACAACCTGGATTTGAGCCCTGACTGGGAATCGAACCCTCCACCTTTTGGTGTACAGGATGATGCTGCAACCAGCTAAACCACACTGGCCAGGGCATGACATTCTTTAAAAATTAAACTAACCAGCCTCATCAGTTTGGCTCAGTGGATGGAGCATCGGTCTGTGGACTGAAAGGTCCTGGGTTCAATTACAGTCCAGGGCACAGGCTGGGTTGTGGGCTTGATCCCTAGTGGGGTCATGCAGGAGGCAGCCAGTCAATGATTCTCTCTCATCATTGATGTTTCAATCTCTCTCTACCTCTCCCTTCCTCTCTGAAATCAATAAAAATATATTTTTTAAAAATTGTAATAAAACTAACCAGAAAATAATCCCTGACCCCTCTAGGCACACATTTTGATAAAGTAGCATATTAAAGGACACACCTAAAAAGCTAATTATTCTGTTAAGACCCTCCCCTGAGACCTCCTCTAGGATTCCCACCAGCCAAAGAAAGAAAGCCCTCAAGACAAAGGACCCACAGTGGGCTCTCACTAGAGCACACCCACGCCTTGTATCTCTGCTGTATTTTTTCTAAACTCTATGGGTCCCCATGAGACTTACAACCAGGGGATTAGTGGGCATCGGCAGCTCATCCCGGGCTTACCCCCTGAACCTGTCTCCAATGCCCCCATTTTCTCTGACTCTCTCCTGTTGCTTCCTCTGAAGCCTTTCCTTGTTGCACTCTAATAAACATACTCTCAAAATCACCTGGACTCGTTTTGTAAATCTTTCCTACACGAAGTCAAGAACCCACACACTACCAGCAGGCCCAAGGCAGACCCTCTCTGGGCCCAGACCTTGTCCGGAAACAGAAGCAGTGGTGGAGGCCAAACTAAACTGTTTTCTTACCCACTTCCTCCTCCCACTCCAAAATAATTGTCAAGAGCTTGTATAGTTTGGAAGAACAAGAAAGTATCAATAGAAAAAAAAAAACACACAAAAAAAAACTAATGACCTCACAACTTAAACAGCAACAGGCCAGATTTATAAACTAACACTATTTCCTACATTCACCAAGTTTATTACTCGGCAATCCAAGTCTAAATGTGTTTTATAAATCATGGTTTTAAAATGTGTCTTGGGTTTAAGAGGTTATGTTCCTATTTTAAAGGTTATATATTTTGCTAAAGAGGTCTTTAGCAAAACACCTTGCCATCTGAGAGCCTGTATGTATTTACATGGAGAGTCTGAAAACACACATTAGATAACCCACCATTGAGGTCAGAGTACAGAGAGCAATCATATTTTTATCTTTGCCCCAGCCCTTCCTGGAGCCTCCTTAATTATTTATTTAGATGCTCAAATTTGGCCAGTGGGAGCCCCTTCAAGGTGGTTCTGTGTCCTTTTGAAATGCCCTAATCAGTTTTTGAGTATTTTCAACAAGTTGTCATTTTCCTGCCCTAGTTCTAGAATCAGCCATTTTCCCAAGCAGTTTGGCTTCCTTTTATTGGAGAAAAGTATTTTAAAACAACATCTGGTGTGTCCCTTGTTGTCAATGATGTCATTGTTTTAGAACTATTCAATGGACAGAGCTAAGGATGCACTTTTTTTTTTTTTTTAATCATGAATTGACTAGAGACCCAGTGCATGAAATTCCTGCATGGGTGGGGTCCCTAGGCCTGGCTGGTGATCAGGGCCGATCAGGGCCTTCTGGGAGCTGGCCAGGGCCTTCCTTCTCTCCGAGCTGCCCCCTGGTGGTCAGCACACATCATAGCGAGAGATCAAACTCCCAGTCTCCCAGTCAAACTCCCAAGGGGACAATTTGCATATTAGGCTTTTATATATATAGATACTGACACCTTGTAATTCCAATTCTTCCCACAAGAAAGCATTCTTCCTCTCCTGTGTCTCTTCCCACAGGGAGAACTGTAGTTGGAACAATGTCAGTGTATCACTCAATCCTACAGCAAGCGCAGAATAATTTCCAAATATCTCAGTTTGCCAGCCAATATTACTATGATCTGCAAACTTTCTTTGAAGTTCTTTCAGTTTTTACAATATATGTCATAGGAGTTATAGTTTTTTTTCTTTTTGTGAATATGCTGTTAATTGGTATTAGGTTTTAAGTTCATTTGCTAATTTGTATTCAATTTTAGGGTTTTCTTTTCCTTCCATCCTTGATAATTTTCTTTTATATTATTTAACATGGTTCTTACATCCATCAACAAGGTTCAAAAGGCAACACTATATCAAAAGACATCAGAAAAGTCTATTCCCTCCTCTGTCCTTTCGGCTAATTCACACCCACTGCCTACAGACAACCGAATTTTAAAATCTCCTGCTAACCCAGAAAATCCTCTCCAAATGTAGAAAAGAAAGAACAGTTTTATTATTGAATAAACATTAAACCAGACTGTGATGTGTCACAGGCAATCCGTCTGCTAATGAGATTGCAAAGGCAGAAAGAAATATCACCCTCTATATGGCCAAGCAGATACCAACCATTACATACATGTTCTCAAGATAAATGCTAGAGCCCTGGCTGGTGTGGCTCCATTGACTGAATGTTGCCCTGTGCACCAAGAGATCACTGGTTCAATTCCCGGTCAGGGTACATGGCTGGTGGTGGGCTTGATCCCCAGTAGGGAGTGTGCAAGAGGCACTCGATCAATGTTTCTCTCTTATTAATGTTTTGCTTTCCCTTTCTCTCTCTAAAAGCAATACAAATATATTCTTAAAAAAAAAAAAAGATAAATCGTAGCTAGTCCTCCTGTAGAGTACTTGGTAAGATCATTTTCTGTATATTCTTTCACAGTTGCTCCTAAACTCCCCTGGTAATTGGGTGGCATCTGTATTAATTGCTTCCATCTTTTTGTAGTTACAGCTTCAAGCAAGGCTAAACTCCCACCATGGCAGGGAGACTAGAGAGCTATCTTCCTTGGTATTTACATCTGGAGGAAAACATTCCTGGGTGGCAACACTGTTAAGAGACTTGTTTAGCTTTTATATGTTTTACATGCATATCAAAGGGATAGGGAAAGGACTTATAAATATGGTTTGTTCATAAATACAATTATATTGTTTAATATGTTATATTAGTAGCCCAGTGCACAAAATTTGTGCACATTAAAAGGGGATTAATTAGAGGAAATATTTTAATATTGCTATTTGCCCTTTCTCTATAATAGAAGTGTCAGAAATTAAAGAAAATTATTAAAATGTACATGAAAATCTTCCTTCTGTTAGAGTCTGGGGCACACCTGCGGTGCCTCAAAATCTCTCCGGACCCAGACCCGGCCGGCCCCACCTTTGTCAAGCCCCGCTGGGCAGGAGGCGCAGCCTCAGGTCCCCTGGCTGGGCGCCAGGTGGGGGGCATGCCTTGAGGTCTCCTGTCAAGCCCCACCACAGGGGGTGTGGCCTGAGGTCCCCCGTCAAGCCCCGCCAGGTGGCAGGCGCAGCCTGAGGTTTCCCAGCCTGACACCAGGGTAGGGGGTGTGGCCTGAGGTCCCCTATCAAGTCCTGCCAGGCAGGGGGCGCAGCCTGAGGTTCCCTGTCAAGCCTTGCTGGGTAGGGGGCACAGCCTGAGGTCCCCTGTCAAGCCCCACCGGGCAGGGGTGCAGCCTCAGGTCCCCTGGCCTGGCCCATCACCACACAGCCTCAGGTCCCTGCTGATTGCTCGTTAAGTCTTGTTACGGGAACTCGGCCTCCGTTGTGGGTGCAGCCATTTTGTGTTACAGAAACCCCACCTCCACTGTGGGCACCGTCATCTTTGTGAGGGTGTGACGGTCAATTTGCATATTCCCTCTTTAATAGATAGGATTAGTTATATGTTGCAATATGTTATTAATATATCATCCTATCTAATAAAAAGGTAATATGCAAATTAACCATCACTCCGTCACAAAGATGGCAGTGCCCATAGCCACAAGATGGCGGCACCTAGTCCTCTCAGCCCTGCCGGAGTCCCCCAGTCCCAGGGGGATGGCTGCTGAGAGCAGGCAGCGTGAGCGGCCTCGCAGAATGCTTACTTTGTCACCATGGCAATGAGGCAAGAGTTCTGCGCCTGGCCATGGATGGGCGTCTGGGCCGCAGAGAGCCTCTGGGCAGTGGATGTGGAGCAGCCAGGCCCCACAGAGAGCTATTGGTGCATGGATTCATGCGCAGGGCTACTAGTGTTATACATAATATGTTTATTATATTATATTAACTAGAGGCCCTGTGCATGAATTCACTGGCTAGCAATGAGGGCCGATGGGGGGGTGGGGCTGGTCGGCTGCAGGAAGGGACTGAGGGAGGTTGACCGCCCAGGGGCAGGGACTGCGGGAGGTTGGCCAGCCGCTCTCCCCTCATTTAGGGACGATTGGGGAGGGAGGGGCGGCTGGCTGGGGGAGGTACCATGGGAGGTTGGCCAGCTGGCCCACCCCTGCAATCGGGGCTGATGGGGGGACCGGCAGGCTGGGGGGAGGGACCATGGGAGGTTGGCCAGCCGGGAGGAGGGACCACGGGATGTTGACTGGCTGCCGGAGGTTGGTTATGGGAGTGCACTGACCACCAGGGGCAGGTCCTATGTTGAGCGTCTCATAAATATAATTTCTCAAGGAAATGCTCTAAGAAAAGAGAAGGGGGAAAAGATCTTTCCCTTTTAGCAATAGGGAAAATTCAAGCCTATTTTCATTTACCTTACATAACAAATATCATTCATTTCTACTTTATCTTTCTGTGTGTAATTTTGCAAATAAAAGCAAATACATATGAATATTCTTATTTTGCCTTTTCCCTAGGTGTCAATTCCTGTACTAGATGTCACCGTAGCATAGATTCCCCAGACAAAAATAGGCAGAGGCTGTTTCACCAAACACCTGCCATGGCATTTTGAGTGTTCATCCCTGGGAGAGTGGTATACCAGATTAAGAAATAAATTTTGAAAAACTTTCCACTTTCTAACCCTCTAGAGTCCTCATGTTCTCAAAATAAATGGTAGAGCCCTGGCTAGGTGGCTCAGTTGGTGGGAGCATTATCCCATACACCAAAAGATTGCAGGTTTGATTCCTGATCTGGGCACATTCATAGGCTGCAGGTTTGAAAACCAGTTGGGGCATCTATGAGAGACAGTTGATCGATGTTTTTCTCTCATATCAATGTTTCTCTCTCTTCTTTTTCTCTCTCAAAAATCAATTTTTAAAAAAAGTCCTAGTGGTACATACAAAAAAAAGGAAGGAAAGAAGGGAGGGAGGGAGGGAGAGAGGGAGGGAGGGAGGGAGGGAGGGAGGGAGGAAGGGAGGGAGGGAGGAAGAGGCAGCAGAATGTAATGGAATAGGGTCCTTGGCTTTTGAGTGACAACTCTGTTCAAATTGTTACCCACTATTCACTAGCTATATCACCTTGGGTAAATTTTATCCTCTTTTTGAGTCTCAGTGTCTACTTCCCTCTTGATTTATTTCCTTTTATCATCAGTTTCCTCCTGCCCCCACCCCCAGGCAACGATTCCAATGTGTTTGCTGTGCATGTATTCTTGCAAAATGTACACTGTTGTTTTGTGAGCATGTGTTTTTAATTAACAGTGTTTTAACGTGTTTTAACTAAACTGTGTTGTGATAAGACCCAAGCATGTTGCCATTCAGAGTGGGGCAAAAGTAGGTTTACCATTGTTCCTATGGAAAATAATACAATAATTAATAAATAATTATACAAGAATAAACAAGTGGTAAACCTGCTTTTGCCCCACCCTGTATGTCAACTGCTGCTGAACTTTGACATCTTGAGAACTCCGAGGACAGTGTGAGTTTGGTTACTTCATCTGATTTTCATTTAATTCTTGACAATTTGCCAACAAGAGCTGAGTTGCCCACATTCCATGTTGTTCTCTTGGCGGAGGGAAAAAATCTGTCTCCAAGACAGTGTGAGAGCCAAGTGGGACCCACGAGGTTTGGGAACAAGACAGAGAACAACAGAAAAAAAAAGCCCAGGCTGGCCAAGTAGCACAGCTCATCCTGGATGCCTCCGGAAATCTATCTTCATTTTGCTCGACTTCACCAGAATCGCATTAAGCTACACAGGGTGTGAGATAAAACCACGCTATGGCCACTTGCAATCAGGATGCTGGAAGGGACTGCAGCAATCTTCAGCGAGACCCCCGCACTCGGCACGGGGAGAAACCGAGGGCCTAGGAAGCAAGGTAACCAGTAAGGTCACACAGCCAATTTGGCGGCAGGCCTCGGTCCCTGACTCCTCAATATTTCACCACGCTGCCTGTCAGCAGTGTTGGATGAAACATCCAAAGAGATGTGCTCAACAGCATGCCTCACCTCCCAAATATTTTTCAAATATTATCCAAGAATGACCCATTAAGAGTGAGAATACTTTCCATCGTTGTTAGCTGCCCTAAACCCCTGCATCCTGTTCCTGTTCCTGGCGCCCGCCTCTGATACTGTATCCATAGCAATGGACAAATACCATAAACACTCTGCAGACCCAGGGGTTTCTTGCCATTGGTTAAAGGTGCAGCAATAACATGTTGCACATGCACACAGAATAGAGGTATCTGTAGCATTTATGAAGCTGTGATATCTGCTGTGTTTTCAGAGGATTTCCTAGGAAACTCAAAAGAAATATATTATAAAATTTCAATTTCAATGTGTCACTAATATTGTCCTGGCAGCCTGGTGTGCCGGTTGCAAAACACACTGTTGGCCAGAGGTAGGAATTCCTTACGTAATCTCATCATATCCTTTGAAACTGCAGGAATCCCACAGAATGTCCTCTTTACTAACAGTAATAAGAACAAACACTAACTGAACACACACTGTGTGCCAAGCATTATGCTTGGCCATTTTCCAGTTAGAAAGCTGAGGCCTAATGAAATTGAGTCGCTTGTTAACCATCAGAGCAAGCAGTGGCTGAAGCAGGAGTCAAATCTAGATCCCTGTGACTCTGAAGACCATGTTTGTAACATCTGTGTGCTCATGGCCTATTGGTTGTAAACTACAGGTAGAGCCATAGCATCTAAAATCACTCCCTGGTAGCAATATTTTCACAGTGAAATACATCGCTCTGTGAAATACATATTTAAAATGGACGCCACCATCTAATTCCTTATGTAGAAATTATTCTATTTCAAGCAAGGGATCCAGCTGAAATGTCTATTTGAAATGGTATCTAGTAGGAAAAGACGTTTTCATCGGAACGTGAGTCTGAGCAAGGATTGGCTAGAGCCCCCTGCTCGGGGCCATTGGGAAACGGACACCAAAGAAGCTCAGTCCCTGTGAATGATGGCAGTGACACATCCTGATTTCTCACCACAAGGAGTTAATTGAGGGGGAGCAGGAGGGGCCGCTCAGGAGCACAGAGCCATGATACAAAGGCATGTCAGTGGCAGTGAGGACTGCTGGGGTAGGTGTGGCCAGGCCCCAGCTCTGAGCAGGTACCAAGCCTTTCTTCCATGGTCACTGAGGGGGAGAGAATCCCAAGCAGGTCAACTGTAACTGCTACATCTGGACTAGTGGAGGGGATAGGTAAATGAACATTAGCCTTCAGGGCCTCAGAGACCTGGCAGCTTCAAGCAGAGTCAAGGTAAAGATTAAGATCAAGGTGGGACTAATGGGGGCTGGGCACTCAGAAAGTTACATCCAGCCGAAACCGGTTTGGCTCAGTGGATAGAGCATCAGCCTGTGGACTGAAGGGTCCCAGATTCGATTCCGGTCAAGGGCATGTACCTTGGTTGCCGGCACATCCCCAGTAGGGGGTGTGCAGGAGGCGGCTGATCGATGTTTCTCTCTCATTGATGTTTCTAACTCTCTATCCTTCTCCCTTCCTCTCTGTAAAAAAAATCAATAAAATATATATATATATATATATATTTTTTTTTAAAAAGTTACATCCAGGAAAAGGAGAGGAGCTGAATCAACCCTGTGACCCTGAGGTGGTGCTGGGAGAGGATTGTCCTGCAGAATATAGAAAGAAGAACCTAGACTTCATTGTTCAGCAGTTCTGAAATAGAGGCTCTTATCCTGGGGTCCATGGATGGGTCAGTGAACTTGATATTGTCTAGATTAGAATCCAAAGAGGCCCAGCAAGCAGATAGTTCCCCTTCCTTTTCTCTTTTGGATCTTTTCCCCGTGGTTCTTCTTGAGTGTTTTTCTATATCAACTTTAAAATCAGCTTATCTGATAATAAAAAGATTCCACTTATATTTCATTTGTGGCTTATTTATATTATAGAATGACTAGGGGAAATTGACATCTCCATGATCTTGATTCTTCCTATCCAAGAACATGGTATGTCTTTCCATTTGTTCTAGTCTTCTTTTGTAACTGCAAATAGCATTTCCAAGTTTTCATCATGGAGATTGTATCAGTTAGGTCTTGTTGTATAATAAATCATCCCCAAATGTAATAGTTTTAAACAATAGCCATAATTTAGCTCATGAGACTGCACATTATCAACTCGGGCTGGGCTCAGCTGGGTGGTTTTTCTGCTGATCTTTGCTGATCTCAGATGGACTCACTTGAGAACCTGTTTGGGAGGACTAGAACGACTTAGGAGTCTACATGGTTTCTCATCCTCCAGAAGTTTAGTTTGGGCTTTTTACTCAATGTCTCATACACTGAGATTGTTCAGTAGGTCTTTGAAATTATATGCAAAGTTGCATGTGCTTATGTGTGAGTGTAGGTGCATACTCAGGGCACAAGTCCTCTGTTTTTATCAAATCCTAAAAGGAGTCCATGTTCCAAAAGAGATTAAGAAGCAAAGGCTGTGATCCTCCTGCACCTACTTCAGGAAGCAGAATCAGCTGCTGGCTCTTAACTTGGCCAGTAGTTGACTTTCCTTACTCCTTGGAAACCTTGAACTTCTTCCAAGGGCCTCCGTAGGCCTGTCAGGCACTGCTCACACCCTTTCCACCCTCAGGAAACACCCAACCTGTGAATAAATAAGGCAAGGAAACAGTGACCTCAGGAATGCTGGAAAAGCAGGTCAGAGGCAGGCAAGGGAGTTCACATTTTCCACTGTGACATGGGTGTTATTGTTATTCCTCTTTGCTGGTGAGGAAATTGAAGCTCAGAGGAGGGAAGTGACCTGCCTAAGGCTACCCAGCCAGTAAGGCTAGAATCAGAGTTTGAAGCTTTCCCTTACTGAGGAATTCTAACTGAAATGCTTTGAGTAGTCAGGAGGCAAAACAAGTCCTCAGACAGTTGACATTTTACCCAACTCCAACCTAAAGGAGCAAAATGAGATGCTCCTAGAGAGCCCTGCAAACGAGGTATAATAAATGGCTAGAGGACACGCCAACAGTCTCCCTAACTCCCAAACACACAGAGGATCCTAGAATCGTGGATTAACTGAATTGCCAATGAGCAATGTAAATCTGTGCCAAAATATCTCCAAGCCAAGCAGGTACAAGCCCCTTATGCCATCTTTAAATGTGGATTCATCACTTCAAAGCACACTGTTGGGAAACTGCTATTGCCAAACTCTGGAGCAACCGCAGAACCTACCTCATACAGTGAGTAGCCCTGATTAACCGAGAAATGAAGCACACAGTGCTTTGAACAGTGCTTGACACAAACTCAGAATCGATGAACATGGCCTGTTAGGTCTGTGACTATTGATATTATAATCGTTAAGAATACACCTCTACTTTCCTTCCTCACTTCACTTCTGCCTGGACCCAAAGGATTTTCCCTACTTGTGAGGAGGGACTGCACACAAATGGGTAGATTAAAAAAAAAAACACAAAAAACCCCCCCCACACTTCTTAAATCTCAACATGTCAAGTCCCCCTTCTTTTTATTCCCCCAACAAAGACATTCATACCCACACCCCACTGGTTCGACTTCTCTGACCATAATTTGTGTGGCCCTGGGCCCGGCATTTATGTGGGCAGGAGGAGGCCTGGCCCACAGGGCTGAGGGTCTCCTGGACCCAGTCTTGCTTGAGCCAAGACGGGGACACAAGGAGGCTTTGTGCAGCTCCCACCTCCCGGCACCAAGGCCCTTTCACTCGCTGTCCCTCACGTCCCTGTACCCCCACAGGAAAGGCCAGCCCCTATTTCCTGTTTCCCTGGCTCCTTGCCAGACTCCCCACATTGGTGCCCTCAGCACTGCCAGGCTGGGAGGCCCATGGGCATCCTGTGCCATTGCCTCTGGAGGCATAGGTGCCCTGGGAACACACCCTCACATTTCTACATGGGCACCTCCCAACTTCTCCGACCTCACACTGTGCTCACTGTGGACTCTGACGCTGCCTGACAGGGTGACAGGAGCCTATGGCACTTCATTTATGCAGGAGGCTGTGGGTGGGCTCTCCTAAGTGCTAAGAACTTGCTACTCTGAGCCCACAAATGCCTCATTTGCCCTCTTCTCCTTTCCACATCTCTCTGATTCCCTCACTACCTGGCTACTCCCCTGGGGCCCGAGAGTGAGCAGGCCTGATAATGCTTAAGAGCATGGGTTTTAGAATCAGATCTACCTGCTTCCAATCTTGGATCTGCCACCCTCTGACTTTCATCAAATATATCATATTTGAAAAATGGAGATAAGGATACCTACCTTATAGGTTTAATGGTGCAAGGATTACATGAGCTAACACAAGTACAGCCTTAGTGCAATGCCAGGTTCAAAGAAGTTTAGCAAATAACAGACTAATGATACATAATGATACTTATTGCCATTAATCCCAGCTGGCCATCAACTTGCTTTGAGGCCTGGCATATGGGTGGCATATTTCCCCAGTTCCTGGCACTGGTGTCAGTTTCCATTGGTCATTTCTAGAGAATGTTGGAAGGAGGACATCAGCAAACTGAGTCCTTACTGTCATCTTGCCCAGAAGTGTTCCTTCATGGGTTTAGGATGGTTTCTGTTGCTGTGAGGAAATAAATGATTTCCAAACACTTATTTCGTTCTTTTAGTTCCACTGGATTTTCTAAAAAGCAACAGAATCTTCCACTATTACCAATATTTTGTCTCATTCGGAATTCCTCTTCTTTTAATTTGTGCTTCGTTGATCAGACCATAGTGGTGATGGTGGCATTTTTACCTCATGCCTGGCTTAATAAAAATGCTTTCTCTCCTTCCTCCTTGCGTGCACATGTAAACTATTTGTTTAAGATAAAAATAGTTATCTTGTTAAGGAAATGCCCCTTTATTTCCTTTATTTCTGCCTTTTAGAGTTTGTTGTTGTTTTTAAGTCTGGGGTGGCTGTTTAATTTCAGTATTTATTAAAATGATAAGCTTTTATTTTAGTTTCCTTGACCTCATGATAGACACGACGGCTAGAGATTTTCTGGAACTCCATTTAAGAATGAACAGCTAACCAACAATTTATTTTATGTTCAAATTAGTGGCTAAAGGATGAACTATGCAATAAAGAGCATTAGGATTTTAAATGTCCATTCAGGAAAAAAATTAAGTTTTAATCTTTCCTTACAACCAATACAAATTCTAAATGGATTAGAGATTATGCCTTTAAAAACACACACACAGAAAAAAACCTTTTAAACTATTTGAAGAAAATATTGGAAAATATTTTTATAGTCTTAGTATGAGGAATCATAAACAAGTTGTAAAACTTAGAAGCCATAAAAGAAAATAGAGATATGACTACCTAAATATCTAAATATTCTGTATGATGAAAGACACAACAAAGGAAGTTAAAGACAATGGGAGGATGGAAAAAACATTGCCAACAGACACTGAATTAATATTCAGAATATGTAAAAGAAAGGGGGGAGTAGTATTTGAATTGGCAAATAAAGCTCAACTTCACTCATAATAAATAGCATATAAATAAAAACAACAAGGTAACGTTTTTCATAATCAAATTGCCTATATTTTAAAAGCTATATATCCAGTGTTGGAGAATGTACAAGGCTACTAGATCTACAACTTTAGGTCTCTCCACTACAGAATTCTTTTAGGTAAATAGCACCCCTTGCAGCACAACTCCAACACAGAACAAGATTAATTGGGGACCCCGGAGAGTAGCTCTCAGTGCCAGTCCCTTGCAATGGGCTTAGTGAGAATTTTTGGCATATCCAGCAATATATAAAAAGCCCTCTGACTCAATGATTCCTCTTCCAAGAATCTAGCCTTTCAGAATACATGAGTATGAGACATGTACATAAAGATATACACAAAAATATGTTCCCTGAAGCACAGTGGGGAAAAGAAACAAACTACATGTCCATCAGTAGAGGATTGTCTGGGCAAATAATGGTGCATCCATTCCTGAGATATATTGCAAGTCTTCAAAGGAATGAAGTGGATTTATGTGTACTGACATAGCTGAACACCGATTCTGATTCTATTAGGGCTCCGGACTTGCATTCCTTTAAGCTGTTTAACGAGTCTGTAAGTCATAGATAGGAATGCCAAATAATGCAAGATTTGATGCTATGAGTGGGATTAACATGAATGTGAAAGCAAGTTCCAAAAATACCTATTTTTCAATCCCAGGTACATGCTTGTGTCTGAATATACATTAGGTAGATAGGGAGTGCACACACCAGGAACGGGAAGAGTCCTCCACGCCGAGGGGATGGACTAGAATCACTGTGCAGGGGCGTTAGTGCCAGAGAGGAGTTTCACATTGTCCTCTGCCTGCTGTCCTACTCTGTGACTCACCACAAGAAAGTGTTGCATGTGTGTCAGTTTCATTGCGAATTCAAATATTCAAAGATTCTGGGCCGTTCTTTTGGCAACTTCTCACCTGACTAACCGACCCAGGAATGTCCTACTAACAAGTGTGAGACATTCTTGGCATTCTTGAAAGAAACCCTTCTGAGCAGCTCATCTGGGCATCCTAATCCCTATGAGAGCATCTTAAAAACTAGATCCACGTCTCTGTCCAAGGTCTGCTGCTTCAGAACTGGAATTTCTGTGCCTAAGGCTATGATCTGGGGGAGGAAGTAGGCAGTGAGGACTGCTGGGTAGTGTGGTGACTGGATTGGAGAACTGCAAGACCACGATTGGGAATGAGAAGACAGAGACCAGCCTTGTCTGCAAGGACTCCCATTAACCCTGACGGGGGCCCTGGCTGGACAGATACATTCTCCTGGGCTTGGTGATGAAGGCCCTCCACTGACACCAGGCTACGTGCTCTAGGCTCTGCAGCGCAGATGTCAGGGCTGCTGCAGCTTTGGCTCTCGTTTTCACGAAAACTTGGGTTGTTTTGCATTTGTTTGGGGAGCGGGGGGGGGGGGGGGGGGGGAGGGTATCCCATGAATGAGGCTTTGACTATTGTGTTCTAAACTGAAGGAAGGTGGATTTGAAGTTCACTGAAACAGCCACCCAGCTCTTGCTCTGGGCTTGCTTACATGAAGAAAGACAATTTGGTTCTCAGGAATGCTGTGAATATTATTATCTAAGGCAGTGATTGTCAACCCGTGTGCCATGACACACTGGTGTGCCACGTTATAAAACATGCAATACCTGACTATTTAGACAGGGGCACTGACCTCTTTTCCTTTAGATTGTCAAATAATAAAAATGGCAACAGCCAACACAACAATAGCCATCCCATGTGAATGTATCAAAATTATGCCTATTTTATATACCTATTTATTTATCATCAGATCTGCAAAAAAGTGTAATTTTTGATGTGCCCCAGAATTTTAGTAATTAGTTTACATGTGCCGTGAGATGAAAAGGTTGAAAATCGCTGGTCTAAGGGCTGGCCTGCAGAGACAGCAGGACTGGATTCAAACCCTGAATCCAGCCAGGCGACTGTCGGCAAGGAGATACCAGGTGACTGTCGGCAAGGAGATACCAGCTGGTGACCGTCGGCAATGAGATACCAGCCGGTGACTGTCGGCAAGGAGATACCAGCCGGTGACTGTCGGCAAGGAGATACCAGCCGGTGACTGTCTATAAGGAGATACCAGCCGGTGACTGTCGGCAAGGAGATACCAGCCGGGTGACTGTCTATAAGGAGATACCAGCCGGTGACTGTCTATAAGGAGATACCAGCCGGGTGACTGTCGGCAAGGAAATACCAGCCGGGTGACGGTAAAGTTCTTAACATTTCTGGGTCTCAGTTTCTTGGTTTGAAGAATGGACATAATGATGGGGTTGCAGTGAAGAGCAGAGAAAGGGTATATGGAGAGGTTAGCCGATCAACGCTCAGCTACTGTTTATTAATATTATGGTGGTTACTAGGCCGTTAACTCCTGGAGGGCAGACATACGTGAATGAGAAGTCTTTCATCAAAGTCTACCTTCCACTGAATCAGAATTGGTGTTCAAAAACAGAGCTGAACACCGATTCTGATTCTATTAGGGCTCCGGGCTTTCATTCCTTTAAGCTGTTTAACGAGTCTGTAAGTCATAGATAGGAATGCCAAATAATGCTTGTCCAAATGTATGTAAACTAGTCCTGTTATGGGCTCAGTTAATTCTCCCCCAGGGTGTGGAAGAAGCCAGTTTTATTTATTTGCACATTCATATCCATATTCCAGATCTGTGTCTGTCCTTTGGCTTGGTTGTCACCCCTTACTGATTCCCTCATTCATGACTTAAATAAAATCTTCAGCACATGCTCGTTTTTCACCTCTCATGATTTTAGTGTGTTGTTTTTTTTTGAAAATTATCGTCTAACATTACTATGACTCCTTTAACAGAACAGCACGTCTCTATAGAAGGCAGATGCACTTCTCAAGGCCAGACACTGTCCCATGTAATGAGAGTGAGTAACTTGTTCGTGGGGGACAGAGAGAAGCTCCCACACTGCGTGCAGATCCTGTGCCAGGGCTGTGGGTGACACGGAGGATGAAGGCCCTGCTCTCAGCTTCGGTTGGCCGGCCAGGCTGTATAACGGGCTCATAGCGAATGCGGCCGGGCGCGGGCCCTCGCCCTGACCCGCTCGCCATTCTCCCTCTCCTCTGCGCCCCGGCCCCCCGGAGGAGCGGGGATTCGAGGGCAGCCCCTCGCACGGCAGGCGCCCAGGCTGGCACGTCCGCCCTCCGCCCTCGGGGTCTCTGGGCTCCGCGCGGCCCGCGGGTGCGGAGGGGCCTCTGGAGGGGGCGGGTTCGCTCGAGCCAGAAAGCCCGGAGCCGCCCAGGAATCTTGGCTGGGACTGCGCGCATTTCCTCCCGAGCGAGCGGGCGGCGCGATCCCGCGGAGGCGGCGGGCAGTCGGCACCATGCGGCCCCTGCTGTGCGCTCTGGCCGCGCTCGCCCTGCTCCGCGCCGCGGGCGCCAACGGTGAGTGGGGCCCGGACGGGCGGGGGCCCGGAGAGACGCGCTGGGCGCGAGAGATGGAGGAGGGAGGGACGAGGAAACAGAGCCAGAGGGAGAGAGAGAGATGGAGATGGTGAGAGAAAACGAAGAGAGAAAGATAGGAAAGGGCAGAGAAATAAAGGCAGACGATGAGAGAGAGGACAGAGGGAAGAACAGAGAGAGAAAGGTGGGGACTGAGACAGAGACTTTGGAGATAACGGGTGGGTGTGAACTATGAGCTATGAACGGCGATAGAAAGAAAAAGGAGTTTGAGAGGCAAATGGAACAAGAGGGAAAGAAATAGAGGACATAACATGCCAAGAGAAGTGGGTGGGGGAGAGGAAAAGAGAAAGATTCAAGACCAAAAGGAAGAGAGATTGTGGGGAAACCCCAGGTCTGAAGGAGAGAGGGGAGGTGACAGGGATCACAGGGTGGGCAGCCAGTCTACAGGTGGGGCAGCCCCCCTCACCTGCTCTTACCCAGGTCAACAGAGGCTCACTGGGCCTTGGAAACCCAGCTTCAACACCCATGACCCAGCCGGTCAGGGCAGGGCAGGCGGGCCCAGGAGGAAGGCCCCTGTTTCACCTGTCAGGTGGCTTGAGGGGGCTGGTAGCTGGGGTGAGCAGCCAGTCTCCAGGCTGCAGGAGAGGTCCCTGAGAGCCTGGGGGGCGGGTGCTCTGCTGGCTGGGTGCTTTGTCTTGTGCTGTCCCCTCTGCCCTCGCAGGTGAGGCTCAGGGCAGGTGGCTGCAAGTGCATTTATTTTTGGACACAGACGCTCTGCCTATTGTACAGTATGTTACAGTTTACAAGCCACATTGCCATTTTCTGACATCTCATGAAGGCCTCAGCCAGGGCAGCTGGTGCCCATCCCAGTTGTCCAGGTGAGGGAAAGGCTCATATCTCACCAAGGTGCCAAGGCAGAGCCCTCAGGAAGCACCCCAGCCTCCTGCCCCAGGCCACGCTGCTCCCCCATCAACCTGGAGTCAGTGGGTGTTGAATCACCGACACCAAGTGCCCTGCACCAGGATGGAAGGCTCTAACCCCATTCCCCCCTCGGGGCACAGTGAGCTGTGGGGGTGAGCACCAGAGAAAGAATAGGGCCAGTCCTGATCGGGGGCAGCCCTAGCTGAGTAGCCCTGGGTAAGCCACTCCACCTCTCTGAGGCTGTTGGGGAGGAAAGTACCCACCCCACAGAGTTGTCTGTGGAGATTGAAGTAAAGAGGAGTGCCAGATGTGTCAACACACATTGGCTCCTTCTCCCGTCCCTTCAGCAACCCTCTGAGCCTCAGTTTCTTCACCTGTTAGGAGGACCTCACAGGCTGTGTAAGAGTGGCTCAGCACAGTCCTTCTCCCCACCTCCCCCCAGCCCCCACCTCCTGGAGCTGAGGAGACAAAGCAGGATCTGTGTCCCCACAGGGAGAGGTTGGCCACCTGCCCACTAATGGCTGATGTTCTGTGGCCCCTTTAGCCACAACTGGTATAGACCCTTTAACGTAAAACCGTTTTTAAAACATTATTTTCTTCCTGGTTATGCATGCTCATTGCTACAGATTAAGTAAGAAAAAAGATAGTAATGAAAAAGAATAAAATAAAATAAAGAAAAATATTAAAATTTAAAAATAGAAAGGAGGAAAGTATAAATGCAATTTCACACTGAGTTCACACATTTTTGTGTATAACCTTTCAAACTTCGGACCATGTACCATTGTTTTTCTTAGCTTTTAATTATGGAATTGTTGGATAGAAAGGCATACCTCAGAGATATTGTGGGCTAAGTTCCAGACCACCACAATACAGTGATTATTGCAAAAGAGTGAGTCACATAATTTTTTTTGGTTTCCCAATATATATAAAAATTACGTTTATACTATGACTTAGTCTATTAAATGTGCAATAGCATTATGTCTAAAACCCCAATAATTTAAAAATATTTTATTGCTAAAAAAATGCTAACCATTATCCGAGCTGTCAGCGAGTCATAATCTTTTTGCTGGTGGGGGCTTTTGCCTTCAATCTGCAAAAAAACGCAGTAACTTCGAAGTGAAATAAATTGAGGTATGCCTGTAAAACAGAATCATATAATTAACCCCATGTACCTATCACCCAGCTTCAACAAGTATCAATTCATGGTCAGCCTTGTTTCATCTATTATCCTCATCCTTTCTCTCCTCCCTCAAATTATTTTGAAGAAAATTCCAGACATCATATAGATATATTGTTTTTAATTTTTTAAAAGTATATTTTTATTGATTTCATAGAGGAAGGGAAAGGGAAACAGAAACATCAGTGATGAGAATCATTGATTGGCTGCCTCCTGCACACCCCCAGCCCACAGCCGGGTGTGTGCCCTGACAAGGAATCAAACTGTGACCTCCTGGTTCATTGATCCAAACTCAACCACTGAGCCACACTGGCCAGGTTATTTTTATTTCCAAATATTTCCTGATGTATCTCTAAAAGATAAATAACCTTTTAATAAACATAAGTATGATAGCATTATCAAAACATAAAAATGGACAAAAATCCCTTACTATCATCAAATATCCAATTAGAGTTCAAATGTCTCTGATTATGTCATGTTTTTCCATTTGGTTAGTTTGGTCCAAATAAGGTGCATACATTGCTTTTGGTTGAGATGTCTGATGACTTTCTTTAAATATGTAAGTTCTCTTCTCCTGTTTGGTTGTTGTTGTTTTTTCTTAAAGTTTATTTGTTGAAGAAACTGGGTTGTTTGTCCAGTAGCTTTCCACATATAGATTTTAGCTGCTTGCATCCCCCAGGTGTCATTTAAATGTTCTTTTCACCCCTGTATTGTCTTTAAGCTAGTAGTTAGATCTAGAAGCTTGATCTAATTCCAGTTAGAATTTTTTTCCCCAAGAATACTTTAAGACAGTGTTTTAAAAATACATATATGTTTTTATTTCAGAGAGGAAGAGGGAGAGAGTGATAGAAACACCAGTGATGAGAGAGAATCATCAATCAGGTGCCTCCTGCATGCCTCACACTGGGGATCGAGCCCGAAACCTGGGATAGGTTGACGCTCAATCACTGAACCACGCTGGCCGGGCTAAGACAGTTTTTATTGCTTTCATTTGCATTTCTTTGATTAACTACCAAGATTGGACTTTTTCTTCAAATACATATTGAGCATTTCTACTAAATCATTTTTTACTTTTTCAGTTGTGGTGTTGGGAAAGTTCATATTAGTCTGTAAAAGCTCTTTATGTGTTGAGTGAGACAAACTGTTTTGTGTCACTTGTACAGAATTTTTTTTAGGTTCAGGCTTGGCTGAGTTCCTTTCCTATTTTGCTCTCAGAGGGATCTGAAGTCCCAGAGGCTGCTCCTTTTAGCCAGTATAACCATTGTCACCCATGCCTCAGGGCCCATCGGGGAATCTCTCAGTCTCCACCACCGACCACTCCAGGTCCCTGTGGGCGTCTGTCTTCCCATGGGTCCTGCTTTTTGCAGTGGGTGGAAGAGGAAGATACTGAAGGGCTGTGGTGAGGATCCCAGCATTTCTTCTTACAAAACTAGATGTTGTGGGGAGTGAAGCACTCAAAGAGAATTGGGTCCAAAGCACACATTTGGGCTCTTGTGGGGCTTAAAACAGTTGCAAGGGTGTCAGGTGTATAGGTCTCCCACACCTGTTCAGCCCTTCAGTTTATAGAAGAGGCACCTGAGGCCCCAAGTGCGAGGCCTTTGACTTACACAAGGTCACACCACTGTCAAGGCAGGTTGGATTCAAATCCTGTCCTCACCACTTACTAGCTGTGTAATCTGGGGCATCAACATCTTAGATCTTGGTTTTCTAAACTGTAAAAAAAAAGATGCAAGAGTTCTGAGCTCATGGCTAGAATTAAATGAGATAATGCATTTAAGAACTCACCAAAACCTTGGCACAGAGTAAGTGATCACAAGTCAGGAGTAGCTTCGAGGAGCCTGTCTGGTGTGGCTCAGTGATTGAGCATTGACCTCTTAGTCAGGTGGTCATGGCTCAATTCCCAGTCAGGGCACATGACCGGGTTGCAGGCTTGATCCCCAGTAGGGGGCGTGCGGGAGGCAGCCAATCAATGATTCTCTCTCATCATTGATGTTTCTATCTCTCTCTCCCTCTCCCTTCCTCAGAGTAGCTTTGAGGAAGGCAAAGCGGGGAGGAATGGGGGACATTTGTAATAGTGTCAACAGTAAAAAAAATTAAAAAGAGTAGCTTTGAATATAGAGTATGCTTATGTCTGTTCTAAAGGTGAAGAAACCAAAGATCCAACAATGGGCTTGGCTTAAAGGAGCCCAGAGAGCTGGGTCAGCACTGAGCCCTTTGGTGCTTGTTGGAGAAGCCCCTCCCAAACATCCTTTGGGCCCCTGCTTGGGTTTAGGTCTAGGGCAGATGCCACCCCATCATGAGAAGAGCTGGTTGGAGTGATCTAACCAACAGCACTGACTCCATGTAGAGGGGCAGCCATGGGGGGGCTTTCACTGACCCACTCACTCTTCAGCTCACCTGAGCAATGCCCTGTGTGGCATTTGTACATCACTTGGCAGTTCCAAGGCATCTTCAAGTTCAGGATCCCCTATGATCCACACAGTAATCCTACAAAGTGGAAGAGCAGGGCAGATCCCTTGCAGACAAGGAAGCCAGTGAGAGGCAGAGCACAGTCAGTGAGCAGGAGAGGGGCACTGTGTCTCCAACCCCCAGCCTTGCATTCTTTCCACAGCACGCGGAGAGAGGTTAGATATCCAGGATGGCTTCTTAGACCTTCTCCACATTACGGGGGTTTTGGAATGTTCTAGCACATTATAACATTAAGAAGCACAGTATTCCAAGATAGAAGAAAACTTTGTTTCTGTACAGCCTCAGGGAGCAGAGCTGCCTGCCAGCCTTGACCACAAGCCAGTCTACCTCTGAACTGATACATGAGAAAGAAATTAACACGTGTTTAATTGAGGGGGCTGTTTGTTACAGCAGCCTAGCTTGTATCCTCAGCAAAATACTAACTTAACAAGATAGTGAAGGTATTAGAATGGCATTGCTATGCTCTCAGAGTGGATGGCAAAACTCCAGCCACATCTGGAAAGTGACCAGAGACCAAGGGAGCAGGACATATCTTGCCCAAAATAAAACAAAACTAAACTAAACAAGAGTGTTTCTCAGAGCCTGAGCGCGCGCGCTCTCTCTCTCTCTCTCTCTCTCTCTCTCTCTCTCTCTCTCTCTCTCTCTCTCGGGACCTGAGGGCCCCTCTCCTGTTTCAGCCAGAGCAGTTCCACAGATTGGAGTTCTTCACATAATTAATGTTCTTCTGGCTTTAAAAAATCAAAACCACCGATGGCTTTAAATGAATCACAAATTTTAATACAAATATCAAATGTGACAAGATGCATTATTCTATTATACTTAATGTGGTCCAATAGAATTAAACCCCAGTGACAAGAGCTGCTGGTCCAGCAGAGTGTCTTTGATGATGCAGGAGGCTCCCCAGCACCTGCCAGTGTCACCCATGGCACGGCAGAAATCATCTGTGTCGTGGGCACTTCCTTAGCCTTTGGGTCCCAGATAACAAAGGTCTCCTCTGATTGTAAGTGGAGGGGCCATACTTCCCGCCCCGAGGGGGACCCAGTGGCCAGGCCTCTTTAACGGAGCCGTTAGCCCAGCACCTCCGCCTAGGCTTCTGGCCTGTACTGCAGCGTGTTCTCACCAGTGCACGACATTCTACCCCTGGCCACCGTCCAGGGTGCACAGAGGCCCGAGCAGGAGCCAGGCCAGGGAAAACAACCCGGCGTCCAAGAAGGTCCATTTCCCCACTGGCTGGGGCAAGGCGGGAGGGCAGAGGAAGGAAGGGAAGACAGAACCCCAGCCTTGGCTCCTCCAGGTCCATCATGGCAATCCTTCAGCCTCCCTCACTCCTTCCCTTTCTGGAAGCCCTGTGAAGCAGGCCTGATCATGAGCCCCTTTCTACTGATGAGGTACCCGAGGCTCTAAGGTGTGTGTGTGTGTGTGTGTGTGTGTGTGTGTGTGTGTGTGTGTGTGTATACAAGCTCAAAAAAGAAAAAAAGAAGGCACCCAGGTCTTGCCTTGCTGGAGGGTCTGGTCCAGGAAGCCACTTGGCCTTGACTCCTCCCTGTAGCTAATTTTGTGGCGTCTGGGGAGGTTCTGGAAGACCCAGCAGTGCAAGGATGAGCTGTATCTGGGCGGCAGCGCCTCGGGGCCACCCCACCCGTGTTGCAGGGGCAGCTGCAGAGGGTCAGGGAGGAGGGACGTTTCCCACAGGCCCACAGCAGCGCATGGCTGAGCTGGGCCAAGAACGCGGGGTCCAGTGTGTTTTCTGCCGTCATGCGTTGAGCTCAGTGCCGTGGGACCCCTCTCCGATGAACTGGTCGGGAGGCCTGGCTGACTCATGGCAGCTGGGCGGTGGAGCCCGGGCGAAGATCTGTCCAGATGTGAGAGATTAGTGCTGTGCGCTGTGGAGAGCAGCTCGGACCAGCCTTCTCCCCGGATGGGTTTGGAGCCAAGCGAGATCTCATCACAGACACATAAAGAACAGTGGGTTTTAGGCCAATGGGGGGAGCATGTCCGTGCTGTTCGTGACTTACAGAGCTGGCAGAGCCCTGCTGGCCCCCAGGGTCACAGTGCTTCCTCTTGGCCGAAGCTGGGGGAGGGGAGGGGAAGGGGAAGGTAGGGCCTGGGAGAGGGCAGGCGAGGCTCAGAGGGGAAATTTGGCCAATGAGCCCTGGGCAGACCTGCACAGGGTGGGTGTGGACACAGACCCACGCCGGGTCAGCCACCTCTTCCCCGACAGCCCTCCCTGTGGGAGGATCAGCTCCCTCTGCCCCTCCAAGCCTTTCCTTTCCAGGCTGAGCAGCCCGTTCCTCCAGCTGAGATAAATAAATCCAAATGTGGGTCCCTGCAACCTGGCGAAGCTAGACCTCCCTAGGGCACGCGGCCCGGATGGAGCCCAGCTCTTTAGGCGGGGTCTCAGACCACCCCTCTGTCATCCTGAACATTTCACACCAATGCATGCCCCCACCGTGGCTTCTGTATTTTGCTAAAAACCTATCAGACAACTGGCTTTTCTTATGGAAAATTTCAAACCACACACACACACACACACACACACACACACACACACTCACGTAGAAGAGAGTGGTGAACTCCCATGTCCCCAACCCCCAATTTCAACAATTACTAATCTTGATTGCTCTATACTCCCGCCCATGCCTCCTCCACTCCCAGGCCTGGGTTATTTTGAAATAAATCCAAAACATCATAGCATTTCATCTGTAAATATTTTAATGTAGGTCTCAAAAATCAACCCTTTAAAAAAGTAACCAAAGCTCCATTCTAACACACACACACCCAAAGGCAACAAGAAGCCCATTGTCTTATGAAGAGGCTTTTGTGGGTTCTGAGGAGGGAAAGAGTGGAGTGGGGAATGTAAGACACAAACTGTTCGCCACAAAAGATGCTCAGAGTGGAAGGAAGTTTTGTCCCTGCTGGTGGTCCTGGCCCCCGAGTGGAAGAGCTGGGGTCCAGACGGAGTTGGAACCAGAGAACCTCAGGAGGGCGCTCCAGCAGAGCTCCCAAAGGCCAGCCTGCTGAGGGGGGTCAGGAGAAGGCCAGTGCTTGGGGTCCAGTCATTTGCTGACCTTGTGACCTCGAGCAAGTCACTCAACTTCTCACATTGGAATTCATCACCAGCAAAATGACTTAGCAGCTCCATTCTTAACTCAAGACCTGCCAACTTCTGGGCAATTAAATGTCCCCTTGGGCAACCCAACCCACACCGAGGCCTTGCAGTCCCAGGGGTTTTGCACTGACAGAGATCAGTGCGGTAACCCGTACCCCCTCCGCTTCAGGGTCCCATCCATGGCCACGCCTGCATGTTGTCACTGTGAAACTGCTCCGCCCATACCACCTGTTCCTGTCTCTCCCATCATCGCATCAAGGCCTCCAGTCCCTTAGCCCCTCCATCTCCCAATTGCTCTGCTTGTTGGCCTCTTTTCTTCCCTAACCAGGCCAGACTCCAGAGCTCATTCCCTCCACCCCTCGCTGGTCAAACCCGCACTTCCTTTGCTCTCTTGCCTTTGTTTTCTTTCCGCACGCATCTGCAGACTCCCAGGTTCAGCTCCATCCAGCCACCATCTTTGCTGCTCTGCACCAGCCTGCGGGCCGCTGGGGGAGGGCTGGTGCTTCCAGAGCTGCTCCCTGATGTCAGGCCATCCTGCAGTCCTGCGCTGCCTCCAGTTTTCCTCATCCCCTTCGGGACCCCCTCTTCACGCAAGCCCTCTACCCAGTGGCACACTGTCAGTGCTCTCATGGGGCTTCTATTTTAGTGGCTGTTTAACAGCCCACTCACAGAATTCCTGAACATTCACAGCTGTCTCTCCCCTTCCCTAACCCCACCCGAGTGTTCAGCAAATTATTCTCCTCGTACTTTACAAAGCGAACAGAGGCCATCAGGTGGGAACTCGCTCAACTTTCTGGCCCTCTAAGTAGAACTTTTTCACCCATTTTTGCTGCATCCCCTCTCTCTTCCCTCATGGGTTGCCCCTACCTGTCAGGCTCTAAGCATGGTGTGTTTCTCCAGTGCGGAAAAAAGCGGAAGGAACAACAATAAACTTTCTCTGGACCTTGTGATCTGCTCTCCTTCCTTCAGCCACACTTCCTGAAAACACTTCCCAGGATCTAGGTTCCCCCTCTGACCTCTCCTTCCCTTCTCATCCCACCGCAGCCTAAACTCTGCTCGGCCTCCACCAGCCACTGAAAGAGGTGGGTGGGATTTAGCAGGGCCCCTGCTTGGGTTTAGGTCTAGGGCAGATGCCACCCCATCATGAGAAGAGCTGGTTGGAGTGATCTAACCAACAGCACCGACTCCATGTAGAGGGGAAGCCATGGGGGGGCTTTCACTGACCCACTCACTCTTCAGCTCACCTGAGCAATGCCCTGTGTGGCATTTGTACATCACTTGGCAGTTCCAAGGCTCTGTTTTTCTCCCTGTTGCTCTGTTTTTCTCCCTGTTCCTGCTCGGCCTCTGGCTGCTTTAGGTCTCGCTGGCCGCTTCATCCTCCCTAAAGCTCTTTGCTTCTCTTAGTTTCTGGAACAGTATCCTCCCTCCTGAGTGCCGGGTTCTTCCAGGTTCCAGCCAACTCCAATGGGCCCCAGGCATCTCAGAGCCATCAGCTCTGACACCTGAGCTCAGACCAGGGTTGGTGGTGCCAACAGGAACCAAGGAGGAATCAACGTTGGGGAGAAAAAATGATGAATCAAGGGTTGAACGGGTTGAACCTCAAATCTTCCACTTACCAGCGGTGTGACATTGGACATATCATGTCACCCATCTGTGCATACATTTCCTGTGTGTATGTTAAGGACGATAATAGGTTGTTGTGGAATTGACTGTGTTAGTACATGTGTTTAGCACTGTGTGTGCATGTAAGCACTCATGGATGCCGGCTGTTACTAACTGCTCACCAATGTCAATGCTACTACTCAAACATCTCCACTCATTTTCTTTAAAAAAAAAAAAAAAAATATATATATATATATATATATATATATATATATATATATTGATTTCAGAAATGAAGGGAGACGGAGAGATAGAAACATCAATAATGAGAGAGAATCATTGATTGGCGGCCTCCTACACACCCCACACTGGGGATCGAGCCCACCACCCGGGCATGTGCCATGACCGAAATTGACCATGACCTCATGGTTCATAGGTTAATGCTCAACCACTGAGCCACGCTGGCCGGGCTCTCCACTCATTTTCTTCCTTTCAATTCCTACTACTACTGCCCCCCTGCCTCACTTCTTACCCTGGTTACTGCAAAGACAAATCCCTCCAATCCAGTGTCTGTATTTTAAAAATTCATCTATGGCTATGTGACCCTTCTGTTAAACCCCAAACAAGCACCGTGACTGGTTTGTTAGGGCTTCTGGCTTGGTTTCTGTGACCCACCTCTCCAGTCTCATCTCCCAGCCACCCAGTACTTCGCAGCTGCTCTAACTGCCAGGGCTGTGCACTCAGCTGTGCTATGCACGCTTCCCTGTCTTTGCACACGCCGTTCTCCCTGGTGGACACCTTCCCACCCTTCCTTGTTCAGACAGCGCCTCCTTGAGGAAGCCCACCTGGACTGTAGGTGAGCCCATAGAGACAAGTGAGTGATGGGGGCAGCCCCCCTCTTGCCCTGACCCCCACTGAGGCTGCCTTTGCTTCTCTCTGTGACTGTGTTCAGAGCCCACCCCACTGAACCCAGTGCTTTACAGGAGTCTCAAGTGTTACAGGGAAACGGGCCCACAGTGACAGGACTTGTCTTCCCACAGCCGCTGACCCCTCCATCCCCTCCAGAGGAGACCCAGCTCGGAGCACGGGGTGTGACACACACGTGGCTGTCCTCGGCCGCTTGGATGTCATAGAGGAGGTAATAAGGGTGACCTGGGAGGACATGCACCTTTGGGACCACCTGTGAGGCTGCTGGCTTTATAGGGCTCGGCCAACTTAGCTTTGGAAAACGAGGGAAATCCAGGCCAGTCCTGCTCCCTGCCCTACCTGGGCTGTCAGGCTGACCAGCTGCAGGGGACCCTGCTGCCCCTGGGACCCAGCCAGAAATCTCCGCAGAATCACCAGGTGAAAAGGTAGAGATTTGATCACTGTGTTTTGTTATACAGTCAGTTTGTAACCTGGGGTCCAAAAATTTATGTGGGACAAAAATTATACTTTATTTTCAAAAACCTTAGCATTCACATTTATTATAAACTAAATGCCCAGTGCACGAAATTTGTGCACTTTCGTCCCTCAGCCCGGCCTGCGCCCTCTCACAGTCCTGGAGTCCTCAGGGGATGTCTGACTGCTGGCTTAGGTGGGGAGTGGGCCTAAGCTATCAGTCAGACATCCTTAGTGCTGCTGTGGAGGCAGGAGAGGCTCCCGCCACCGCCGCTGCGCTCGCCAGCCGTGAGTCTGGCTTCTGGCTGAGCGGCACTCCCACTGTGGGAGTGCACTGAGCACCAGGGGGCAGCTCCTGCATTGAATGTCTTCCTCCTGGTGGTCAGTGTGCAACATAGTGACTGGTCGTTCCACCATCGGGCCAAAACTGGCTCTCTGACATCCCCTGAGGGGTCCTGGATTTCGAGAGGGTGCAGGCCAGGCTGAGGGACCCCACTGGTGCACAATCAGGGCTGGGGAAGGGAGCAATGTGGGAGGTTGGCCAGCCGGGGGGGACCCTGGAAGGACTCCAGGGTATGTCAGGCCTGTCTTGCTCAGTCCTGATCGGCTGGACCCCAGCAGCAAGCTAACCTACCGGTTGGAGCGTCTGCCCCCTGGTGGTCAGTGCATGTCATAGCTAGCAGTTGAGCACCCTTAGCATATCATTAGCATATTACATTTTGATTGGTTGAACTGCTGACCGGACACTTAGCATAATAGGCTTTTATTATATAGGATACAACAAACCATCAGTATTAATAGTACTGTGATTTTTGTCATCAATAGAAATCAGGTAATTTCATCCCCTTACAATTGTTTTGAACATCACATCTCAATATATCACTCAGTTTAATCCGTATGTCAAAATTGCAGTAGTTGTTAGACTTTATGGTGGATCATGTTGTTTAGTGAGTTAATAAAAACAAATTTTTACATCAAAAATTTAATTTTGAATACTTGAATAATATGTTAATGAAATTAGTGTCCTTGGAAATACTATATGTTTTATTATTTTTTTCAATTAGATCATTTTTCTAAGATGGAGTCTGTAGGTTTCACCAGACTATTAATGGGATTCATTCATGAAAAAAGTTAACACTGAAGAAAATTTCAAAATCCCAAACTTGTCATTTGGCAGAGTTGCCACCAGGGGGCGAGGCAGCAAAAGGAATGTGAGCTCCCGTGATGAAGTCCTTGAAAGAGAAGTGGAATCCTGGTCACTCCTATGACAGAGAAAAACCCGTGCCAGGAGCAGCCCCAGAGAGGAGGCCCCTAAGATTTTGTCATCTAGGGGACCCGGAGGTGGGCAAGGCAGAGACTGAACAAGAAGGGCCCAGGTCCCCTGGCAGCCAGTTCTCTCCCCACTGCACACCAGAAGCTCCTGACTAAGCAGGACTGGGCACCACTCGTGTCCTCTGCTCCTCTGCCCCACCCCACCCTGTTCCCATCTCTCTTGCTCTCTAGACGGTGGAGAAGACGGTGGAGCACCTGGAGGCCGAAGTGAAAGGCCTGCTGAGCCAGCTGGAGGGGCTGGCCTGGAACCTGCCCCCGGGGCCCTTCAGCCCGACCCCCGACCTCCTGGGAGATGGTGAGCGCCTCAGGTGGCAGAGATGACAGCCCTAGGCCTGGACAAGCAGGGTGGGATGCGTGGTCTGGTGCAGCCTGGACAGGCCAGGCCTCCAGCTCCTCCTCCGGACAGAAGTGGGCAGGCATTTCCCCCAGCTCACGCCAAGTGTTCTCGGCCCCCACCCCGGTGGCTGCAGGCCAGCGTCCCGTCAGGGCTCCTGGGACACACTCCCCCGGTCCTCTCATCTCCCTTCCACGGACCACTCCTGTGCCAACAGGGACCCTTTCAAGAAAGACCGGCGTCCCTCTGACCGGGCAGTGGAGGGATTGCATCTGCTCCCTTCTTGAGCCCTGTGTTCCCCGGCACAGTTCCCAGGACCCGGGGCGGGGCAGGGTGCCTTCAGCACTCCTCACTCTGAGCCACCCTTTCTTCCAGATCGTTAGTGAGTCGGGAGACGGAGTTGCCCAGCAGCTGGAAGTAATACACCTGCCCAACAGCTCTCCTCTGAGCCTTGCATCTGGCCTTCCTTCCTCAGCTTTGTGCAAATAAAAGCTACTCCTTTGACCCCGCTGACAGAGTGGACCCTACAACGGCAGCCCTTCTCCACCTACCCCCACGCCCTGAGGCCCACATCCCCCTGGAGGCTTGGGCCTGGGCACCCCCAGCCCGGCTGTGCTTCAGCCCTCCTTCTTTACAAGGCGGGATTGGTTCACAGAAGTGAGGCACTTGAAGCTGAGAATCCTACGATGATTCAGCCGGAGGGCTCTTTGGGAAGCCTGGCTACTCAAAGTATGGGCTCCCCTGGGAGTTTGTCAGAAATGCAGAATTTGGGGCCCCAATCAAACCTCCTGAATCAGAATTTACATTTTAATGAGATCCACCAGGGGATTTGTGTGCCCATTAAGGTTTTAAAAAAGATTTCTATTGAGGTAAAATTCACATAGCACAAAATTCAAAACTGTAACCATTTTAAACTGTACAAGTTCAGTGGCTTCGCAACGTTGTGTAGTCCTCGCCACTCTGATTCCAGGACATGTCGATCAGCCCAAAAGGAAACCCTGTCCCTATGAAGCATCACTTCCCATTTCCCCTCCCGCCGTCCCTTGGAAACCACTGACATTTCTGTCTCTATGGACTTGCCTGTTCTGGACATTTTAAATAAACGGTCTCATACAATATGTGATCTTTTGTGACTTTTTTTTCACTTTGCATGTTTTCAAGGTTCATCCATGTTGTAACATGTGTCAGTCCTTCGCTCTCTTTTGTGTGGACACATGCTTTCATTTCTATTGGGTCTATTACCAGGGATGGAATTGCTGATTCAAATAGTAACTCCATCTAAGGTTTTGAAGAATCACCAAGCGTTTTCACATCGCAACTGGACCATTTCACATTCCTGCCAGCAATGTTTGTGTAAGAGTTTCAACGCTTCTACATCCTCACCATGTCCTTTTTGTTACAGCCATCATACTAGGGGTGCAGTGGTATTTTGTGATTTTAGGTTGCATTTACCTAATGACTAGTGATGCTGAGCATCTTTTCATGTGTTTGTTGACTATTTTTATGTGTTTTTGTGTTGTTGTTGTGTGATGTGTTTGTGTGTGTGTGTGTGTGTGTGTGTGTGTGTGTGTTTTGCAGCAAAAAGCTTTATTGTTTCATTTGGACCAATTCATGGGAGAGGGTTTCAGGGTGGTTAGAAGAATGGCTAGTAGTTTCAGGGAGAGGCTCAGGGAAAGCCAGACACCAGCGGGATGCAGAGGGGCCCCTCAAAGACCTCTGGGCTCCAAAGGCTCCTAGTTGTGCTTGAGGGTGAGCCTTTCGAAGAGATACTCGCCCAGCGGAGCCTGGGGGCTGGCAGCCTGCGGAGGTGAGCCAGGTGCCGCCCATCTTGTTGATGAGTTTCACCTGCTCACCCAGGCAGTAGTTCTCCAGGAAGTCACGGAGCTGAAGTCTGTGCGGGTAGATCCCGGGCCTGCAGTTCAGGTTCTTCTCCAAGGCCACGGCGGCTTCCTGAGTGTTACCCACTCATGTGGGGAAGGCCCCTGCACGTCCTGGAGGAGAACGCGGCCACCGCGCAGGTTTTGCATCTTTAAGAGCCGCTCAGCGTCCTCGAGCTTCTGTGCCAACCTGGGGAAGAGGTGCCCACGCCCTCCTGAGCCACATCGTCGTGGTCAAAGTAGAAGCCCAGAGAGAGGTAGGTAGGGGGCCCGCAGGTGCAGGCTGGCCAGCGGTTGACCGCAGCCTCCATCGCGGTGGAATAATTCTGACGAATTTGGGAGCTCATGGTTGTTCGGCAAGGAGTTAAGGTAGAAAAAAAAAGCGGTATGTGGTATGTTGGCTGGTCTCGGATGTGGTTCTGAAGGTGGTGACTAAATAAGAGGCAGGAGAGTGGCTGGGGTTTGGAAGAAGGGGCGTCCCTGGGTCTGTTCTGTCCAAACACCGTTGAAGCAAGAGACAGATCCGGGACGCCGAGGGCACTGCCTTCATGTGTGTGATTTTAAATGGCTGTTCAAGTATTTGCCCATTTTAAAAATTGGATTGCCTTTTGTTGTTGTTAGAATTTTTTATGTTGTGGATACTAGGCTTTTATCAGATATGTAATTTGCAAGTATTTTCTCCTAGTCTGTGGATGGTCTTTTTACTTTCTTGATAGTGTTCTTTATCAAAAGTTTTGATTTTGATAAAGTCCAATTTGTTGTTGTTGCTTGTGCTTTTGGTGTCATGTTTAAGAATCCAGTGCCAAATCCAAGGTCACAGATGTTGTTTTCTTCTAAGATTTCTATAGTTTTAGGTCTTACATTTAGTTCTTTGATCTATTTTGAAGTAATTTTTGTATATGATGTGAGGTAGGGACTCAACTTCATTCCTTTGCTTGGGATACCTAGTTGTCCCAGCACTGTTTACTGAAGGTAATATTCTTTCCCCATTGAATGGTTCTGGGACCCTTGTCAAAATCAATTGAGCAGAGATGCTTAGGTTGATTTTTCTATGCTATATCATTGTCTTTGTGCCTATCTTTATGCCAGTATCATACTATATAAATTACTGTAGATTTGCATTAAGTTTTGAAATTAAGATGTATGGGTTCCCTGACTTTGTTGTTCTTTTCCAATACTGTTTTGGCTATTTGGGGACCAGTCCTTTGCAATTCTATAGGAATTTTAGGGTCAGCTTATCATACCTGCAAAAAGGCAATTGGAATTTGATAGGGATTGGACTGAATCTGTAGCTCAACTTGCAGAGTATTGCCATGTCAACAATACTGTCTTCCAATCAATGAGCACAGGATGTTTTATATTTTTGTATTTTTCAGTGTACAAGTCTTACACCACATTGGTTAAATTTATCCTGAAATATTTTATTCTTTTTGATATTATTTTAAATGGGATTGTTTTCATTTCATTTTCAGATTGTTCATTGCTAATGTTTAGAAATACAACAGATTTTCATTATGTTCATCATGTATCTTATTCTGCAACTTTGTTGAATTCCTTTATTAACTCTAATAGTTTTTGTGTGGATATTTTAGGATTTCTATATACACTGAGTGGCCAGATTATTATGATCTCTGAACGCGTAATAATCTGGCCACTCAGTGTATATATATATTAGAGGCCCAGTGCATGAATTCGTGCATGGGTGGGGTCCGGCCAGCCTGGCCAGGGGCAGGGGACATGGGCGGTTGGTCAGCCTGCCTGTTGGGCGAACTCCTGGTCGAGGGGACCATTTGCATATTAGCCTTTTATTATATGGGATATACACTGAGTGGCCAGATTATTATGAGTTCAGAGCTCATAATAATCTGGCCATTCAGTGTATACGATCATGTCATCTGTTACTTTGCAATTTAGATACCTTTTATTTCTTTTTCTTGCCTAATTGCCTGGCTAAAACTTCATTCTTTCATCATGAAGTACGTCAGCTGTTTTTTCACAGATGCCCTTTATTTTGGTTTGATAATTTTCCCTTCTATTCTTAGTTTCTTGGGTTTTTTAATCATTAAGTGTTGTTGGGTTTTCTCAAATGCTTTTTCTGCATGGAGATGATCATGTGGTTTTTATCTCCTGTTAATGTGTATTACATTGATTTTTTGAATATTGGATGATTTTTGCATTCCTTTGATTTGTCCCACTTGGTCATGGTAAATAATTCTTTTAACATGCTGCTAGATGCAGTTTGCTAGTATTTCATTGAGGATTTTTTGCATTTTCTTGTGATGTCTTTGTCTGGCTTTGGTATCAGGGTAACACTGGCCTCAGATTGAATTAGGAAGTGTTACTTCTATATTTTGGAATAGTTTGAGAAAGATTGATGTCACGTCTTTAAACATTTGATAGAATGCATCAGTCTTGATTTTTTTCTTTATTGGGAGTTTTTTTAAAGTACGGATTTCATCTCATTATAAGTCTATTCAGATTTTTTATTTCTTCTTGAGTCAGATTTGAGAATTTGTATGTTCCTAAGAATCTTCTCTTTCCGCTAGGTTACCTAAATGTTGACATACAATTGTTAACAGTATTTTCTTGTAATCCTTTATTTGTATATAGTTGCTAGTAATATCCCTTTCATTTCTGATTTTAGTAATTGAATCCTCTGTCTCTTCTTCATCTAACTAAAGGTTTGTCAATTTCGTTGATCTTTTCAAAGGGCCTTTTTGTTTCATTGATTCTATTGTTTTAGCTTCTACTCTCCATTTTGTTTATCTGCACTCTAATATTTATTTCCTTCCTTTTGGTTGCTTTGGGTTTAGTTTGCTCTTCTTTTTCTAATTCCTTAAAATGGAAATTTAGAGTTTTGGTTTGAGATCTTTTTCTTTTTTTAATGTAGCCATTTACAGCTATTTCCCTCTGAGCACTGCTTCCACTGCATCCCACATTTTGGTATATTGTTTTCATTTTCATTAATCTCAAAGTATTTCCTAATTTCTCTTGTCATTTATTCTTTAACTCATTGGGTTATTTTTTTAAGAGTATGTTCAGTTTCCATATATTTGTAAAATTTCCAGATCTCCTCCTGTTATTACTAATTTCATTCCATGTGGTCATAGAAGATACTCTGTATGGTTTTTATCTTCTAAAATTTATTTACTATTGTGGTCTATCTGGATATTTCACATGTGCACTTGAGAGTGTATATTCCGTTGCTGGGTGCACTGTTCTATATGTCTGTTAGGTCTAGGTAGTTGGTAGTGTTCAAGTTTTCTGTTTCCTTTTTGACCTTGTCTAATTGTTCTATCTAATAGAGAAAGTGGGATGTTGAAGTCTCCACCTGTAATTGTTGATTATTCCCTTTCAAACTTTCTTGGGGCTCTTTACTTTACAAAGGTCAAGAGGCCCAAAGAGGACAAGTGACTTTTCCAGGATCACACAGCCAATCAGTGGCTCAGCTGAAATCAGAACAGGGATGCTCAATTCCCAGGCCAGTGCTCTTTCTACTTCAGGACTGAATCAGCTCCGATTGTTGGGAAGGAACCAGGTTCAGGGTGGACCTCAGGATTAGGCAAAGGAGAGCTTTCCAAGGAGCCAGGGCTGAGGGCAAGAGCCCCTCACAGAGTTGGGGGCCTGACTGGATCCTTTGCTGAGAGGGGGCCCTGTATGTGTCCAGGTGGAGGACTGGGTAATGACCCCCGTCTCTCAGAGCACAGGTGGTACGTGTGGTAAGTGAAAATGTAAGCTGTTACCTGCTTGGGGAAGTGGTTTAGGTTGATTTCTGTTTCTAGGTCTGACTCCACTTCGTATCAGCCAGGGCAGGAAGAAGCTGACAGTAGAAATAGGGTCAAATCTTTGGCTAGGACAGTGGTCGGCAAACCACGGCTCGCGAGTCACATGTGGCTCGCGAGCCGCTGTTTGCTGCTCTGTTGACTAATGAGTTTGCCGACCACTGGACTAGACTAAATGTTACCGTGTAGTTGGAAGCTGTGAGGATTAGGCAATTGTGGCATATTGTGTGCAAAGAGGTAAAGGGTAGTATATGACAGTGGTCGGCAAACAAGCCACTTGCAGCTCACAAGCCGAGGTTTGCCAACCACTGGGCTAGGATTATAACTCCCCATCAAAGTAAGAGAATGGGCATGGTGTGGCCATCCAGCTGTTGCCTGGACCAGGGGTATCTGCAGAAGTTCACCTCTCAGATCCCTCTTCCCAAAGCTGGGAGTGGATATGTTCCATCTCCCATTACCTAACTGGATTCCAAACACCCTGCCACCTGTACCAACACCCTCTGTGTGAACAGGTCCGTTCTCAGGCTCAGTACTTAGATGGACATCAGAATCACAAGGCAAGCAAGTAACAGATGAGTTCCTGGGCCCCATGCTGCTCTGAATCTGAGGGTGGGGCCCAGGGACCTGCATCTGGAACAAGCTCCTCAGATGACCCTGATGCACACTCTGGTGTTTTTACTATCTTTATCTGATTCGGTGTCACAGAAACACACATCTCAGACACATCATCAGTGTTTAAAAAGGCTCACATCTGACAGATAATTCCACACCTCCCTTTGTCTCCGTCGCAGGAACAAAATTGCTTCTGCAGTTTCCTCATACATGAAAGCACTGTCAAGATTATTGTAGTTAAGCCGTGACTCAGTTGGTTGGGCACCGTCCCCTGCACCAAATGGTTGCTGGTTTGCGATTCAGTCAGGGCACGATGTGTCCAGGTTGCGGGCTCGATCCCTGGTAGGGGGCAGGAGGTGGCTGACAGATGTACCCCTCAATCAATGTTTCTCTCTCTAAAAATCAATGAAAATATTTTTTAAAAGACTGGTTAGCCCGGTTGGCATGTCTCAGTGGTTGAGCGTCGATCTATGAACTAGGAGGTCAGGGGTCAATTCCTGGTCAGGGCATATCCCAGGTTGCAGGCTCAATTCCCTGTGGGGTGTGCAGGAGGCAGTCAATCAATGATTCTCTCTCTCTTTCTCTCTCTCTCCCCCTTCCTCTCTGAAATCAATAAAAATACATTTAAAAGGAAAAAAAAAAAGACTGTGATTAAGAAGGTGGCAAGAGCTGGAGTTTTACCTCCCCTTTTGCTTCGTTTTTCATTCTATTTCGAATCTAAAGTGCTCAGAACCAACCTTGGTACAGGCCTCCACTTGGACAATTACAGCTCGATGGAAATATTGAATGGGCTTTGGTGGAGACAGAACTGGATTCTCAAAGTATTATCCATGGGAGTTCATGGTATTTAACAGTGGAGGCTACCTGCTGGGTCCCCTCAACCCCCACTTCTATTGTCTGGGCTACCCAGTTCAATGGCATCCCATTACAGGATATTGACTCCCTGACTCTGCGATAGAACTGCTTATCCTTTTTTTTAACTGTTCCTAGTTTCTTTCCTTGGTATTTTGTCACACTGAGGTTTAAGAACAACCACGTCAGGGCCAATTCCCCATCAATACCAAGTGCGCATTCCAAGGTTCCTTCCGTAAATGTTACAGCCCAGACAAGTGACTCACTTGCCGCACCCTAGTCCCAGTGCTACCCTTAGCACACAGTGTTCCTCCCGGGCCCACCGCTGTTGAGAATTTACTAAGGGCTGAATTCCCTGGAGCCCCATCGTCTATTATGGAAGTGATGTTAGATGTGTGCCATGGACTGGCCTTGACCAACAACCCAAGAGGCTGCAGGAAACCCTGGGTAGTCCTCTCCCAAAATGATGGTCTGTAAGGTCAAATGCCCCCTCCCCATCTTTTTTGTTCTGAGAATAATCACTGTTAACAACAACCTCCCACTGACCTTTGCCCCTGGAGAGATCTATGAGTTCACAGTCCTCTAGCCCAAACTTACTATGGACTGGGTCCCTGGACATGACCAAGAAGGCAGCCAGAGGCACAGGAAGGCAAAGAGAACCAGGACCAGGATGAGCACAGGTGTCCCAAGTGCAAGAACTAGGGTCTCAAACTCAAAGGCCTGTAGGGGCCAAATAGGTAACATGTGATGGTGGAACACATTAGGGAGTGGTGGGGCCTGCAGTGAAATGAAGAGTATATGCCTAAAGGGGGCAACAGCAATTTGGCTCCAGCAGCATCTGCTGTGCAGGAATGCTAAGCCAATACTGCCAGAATTTTTGTTTTTTCAAGAGGAGCCAGAAATGCCCGGGCCGGTATGGTTGTTCCTCCCGTATTCCTGTCAGGGCACATACCCAGGGTTAGGGTTTGATCCCTGGTCAGGGCGTGTGCGGAAGGCAGCAGATGGATTTTTCTGTCTCCCTCCCTCTCAAATCAATTAAAAAAAGAAAAGAAACAGCATCAATTTTCTTCCTTACTTTATTTTAAAAAGTCTAAACTTATTTAAATATGAAATCTTTCCGTTCTTAAATGTTGGTAACAAGTTCAAATACCTAAAAACTCATTGGAGCCCTGGCTGGTTTGGCTCAGTGGATAGAGCATCGGCCTGTGGACTGAAGGGTCCCAGATTCGATTCCAGTCAAGGGCATGTACCTTGGTTGTGGGCACATCCCCAGTAGGAGGTGTGTAGGAGGTAGCTGATTGATGTTTCTCTCTCATCGATGTTTCTAACTCTCTATCCCTCTCCCTTCCTCTCTGTAAAAAATCAATAAAATATATATATTTTTTAAAAATAATAAAAACTCATTGGAGACCAAAGTCAATGCATGTGCAGTTAGACAATGCCTGCTGGGCACCAGGTTGGAACTCTGGTGTAGACAACCGGGCAGGCATGCCACAGAACACCGACAATCACATCAGAGCAGATGGAATCCAGGCACACAGCTCTGAGGCTGCTGGGTCAGCCTGAATTCACGGCAACCTGGGCAATGCCAAGTGGTCCATCCCACCAGGCAGGGCACACCGGCCCTAGGGAAGGAACACCTCAGCCAAGCATACTGCGTCTTGGGCAAGAAGCTCTGGCATGGAAACTGAGGCAGAGCTGGTGTGACAGGAGGGCCTGCCATCGGTGCAGGTGCCCATACCAGTCTCCTCTGGCTGGGGGAGGCAGGTATAGGTAGACCAGGCTCCTGTCCCGCTTGTGGCTGCTCCATGCCCCTTGGGTAATCCCCTCTTCTCACCATGTCCAAGGGGCAGTGAGGAGGTATCCCCAAGCCCTCCTAGTCTCTGGATTCTCTCCTTTCTACACTTTCCACAAAGGAGGTCAGAAAGGGAGTGAATAGAGACCTGTGACCAGCAAGCTCTGGGTTCTGGACATGACAATGACTTCTGGAAACTCTGCCCTTTCTGGACTTGCCCTATCCTACCACCATCAACCAAGGGGCAAGGAGCCTGCCAGGGCCACAGCCAGGACCACCCTCTCAGACGGAAGGGTCCTCAGGGAACCGGTAGTAAGGCCTGCCCAGGAGGCATGCACACCCTCCTTCCAGTGTCCCTCCTTCGGACCTGAGCACACCCCGCCCCACCTTGCTCTCATGTGATCCAAATCTCCGCCCTTCTCAGTGTCTGGGCCCCGCCTGGATTTCCGAAGCATCCTCACAACCTGGGTCCCTGTGCACTATTCATGCCCAGGTCTCCTGAGCACAAGCTTCTATGTAAAGCCACATAATTTCACTGGCTAATAAGGTTGGAACCCCTGGGGACAGGGCAGAATCACAAAGCAGAAGAAAAAAGGCTGGCACCAGAATGTTCCAGAGCGGGCTGGCTTTAATTTAGAAACAGCTTTTGGCCATCAGCATCCAGGTGTAAGGCACATCCTCCATTACAAAGAGCCCTGTAACAGGGCTGGTTCTATTCCCTGGTTTTACATGAAGAAGGAACAGATGACTTTCTGGCCTTTTTTTTTTTTTTTTTTTTCTCTAAAAAGCAGTGAGTTTGGCAATAACAAAGCTCATGACACATTCTCACCAGATTCAAAGATTGCCCTGAAAGGTCCTCCCTTTTCCTCCTCAGTGAGGACATGGCACAGCCCCCCGACCGCTCACACCCGAAATGTGTGGCAGCAGAGTGGACGCACCTGTCTGGCAATGACTATAAAAAAATGCCTCCAAAAAACATTAAAATCATGTGACTAAAATGAAGCCAAGTGTCTCCGCTACAAGCAAAGGGGAATGGCTGCATGAGTCAGAGACAAAACATCTACTTTAGCAGCAAGAGGCTGAGGGGGGGCGGGAGGAAGGAGATGTATCCTGAGCATCCAGGCCAACCAGGCCAACCAGGCCCATGGGCACGGTCAGGAGGGGCGGGTGGGGGGATACGGTCAGGAGGGGTGGGTGGGCACAGTCAGGAGGGGCGGGGGGGTTACGGTCAGGAGGGGCGAGTGGGGGACAGGGCCGAGGCTCTGCGGGTTGTTGGCACTGGGGTTTGGGGGCTATTTTGTGGGTTTGGTAGAAACAGACAGACATTCTTTTGGCCTTTTCCTAGCATCACTGTTGCTGGCAGGTGGACAGAGTGAGCCACCAGTCACCGCTCAGTCGTTGCCACCACAGATCTTCAGCAGAATCTTCCGGTAATCCCCCGAGGTGTCTCCCTGTCACAGAAATGGGTGCATCAGTTGAGAGAGATGTGGCCAGTCCTGGCCTCCTGGCTCCTCGTTTTCTTCTGCCCCAAGTGCCCTTACAGAGCAGCAGGCCCATCCCAGGGAAATGCCCGGTCACGCAGGTCCCAGAGTGGCCAAGACTCCCACACTAGGCAGCTAGGGCCTTGGCAGTGCAGTTTGGCCTTCCCCAGCCCTCTTAAAAAACCAGAAAGCTACAATCACCCCAATATCAAAGTCAGAATCTGAAAAACAAACACACAAATTTTAAACAGTCAGACACACCACCGCCCAGGGCTAACTACTGGTGCCACTTCCCCGCGCATTTTTTGTGGCACCCGGTGGGGATTATACTGTAACAGTAGTGTGTCCCACTTGGGAAATGTGCCGGACTAACAGTGGGGGGCGCTGTATTATCTGGGCACCCAGTTCACACTGCTGTCTCTTCTCCCTGAGCCCACGGGACTTACTTCAAAGTGCAGCCGCTCTTAGCTAATGTCTAATCATTTCCTTCCTTGAAGGCAAGGCCTGTGGGGTCTTGTAGACGCCCACAGCCCGCTGGCACAGAAAATGATACTTTGTGGCTAATTACTAATTTTCTTCTACAGAGAGCATCATCGTTATAGCCAGGGCAATGGAGTTAGCGTCTCCCAGCGACACGCCCAATAGTACATGCTAATGGGTTTGAAATCGGGACTTGGTCATGGTGACTGCAGTTGCAAGGCTCATGCGAGTTCACAATTTACTAGTAACTGTCGGGCCACGCAGCTGCACACGGTGACTGTCAGACACGTACACTCGATATGCTTTACAGGGACCGCCTCGTTCAAGTTCACCACTCCCAGGGGAGCACCGGCACCTTGCCTTGCGATGGGGAATGGGTTTGGAGGGTTAAGGTAGATCACACAGATCTCCAGCGCGCAGAAGAGCCAGGGCTGGGCTCTACGCCGCGGGACTGACCCCGAGCCCTCTGCACCGTCCTCCTTACTGCTGAGGGGTGGAGGTGGCAGCAGGGAGGACCTATTTGGGGGCAACTGGATGAAGAAGTAAAAGCTGAAAAAGTACAAGGTCCACAAACAAGACGCCCAGGCCCTGCAGAGGCCAAGCCGTGGGAGCTGAGGGAAGGTAAAGGAGACAGTGTGGTGGCAGGGTGCCCACAGGCCAGCGGGCGGCCCAGCCACCTCGAGGCCCGTACCGTGATGTCGTGGTACAGCGACTTGCCGTACAGCCGCTTGTACTCCGCTCTGATGTCCAGGAGGTCGATCTCGCTGCGAGACACCATGATGCGAATCAGGGTCCGGTCCTTTGTTCCTGCTCCCTAGAGAGTCCACCAAGGGTGTGAGCAATGGGCCTCACCATCCCACCTTCCCGGGCCCTTGGTGCCCTCCTGCCTGAGGCCCTCAGTCCTCCTGGCTGAGGTGTAGCTCTTCCCATGACTTTTACCAGGAGCGTTGGTCCCAGCCAAGGTGAGGCTGACCCCCCACGCCCTGCCCCTCCACAGGGAAGTTGCATACCCTCATGGCCTTGTTGAGCCTTTCAGCAAAGAAGGCAGGGGTGTTCTTGAGGCATTTCACTGGAAGAGAGAAACACAGCATAACTCACTCTGCAGGAAACAGTCCAGGGGGCCACGTCCTCCCCCTTCTCCTCCAGGTTCAGTTAATCAGCCACAGTCTCAGCTCCAGTTCTTTGGATAAACATGCAGGGCCTGGACAGCAACCCGGCCTCTTTCCTGGCACCAGCAGGGTGAAAGGAGCCGTGTAGGGAAGAACGGGATGGCGACCCCGCGGTGCTGCTCAGGTGGAAGGGGTGAACTGGAGATGCAGAGAACCTTGTGGAGGAAGGATGGCCGAGTGGGATGTCTCCCCGGTGTTCTCAGGCCATGAGGCCTACCATAGGGGACACGCAGGGAAGCAGGAGGGTTCATCACCTCTCCCGTCAGAAAGCTCCAAGAAAAGAAAAGCAAAAGATGGACAAACGTGAGTTTCCCAAGTGGGTTTAAAGAGGGGCCAACCCTGAGGGGCGGGGCCTGGAGCGCTGGCTTCAGAGGGCAGGGCGCGGGCCTGCCAGGAGCACACCATCGCCCGGGAGCTAGGCCAGCTCTCCTCTAGTGAGGCTTGTGTTGCTATTGCAACGTGTTTCCATCACAAACATCTGACAACTGCCTGCAGGGATGTATTTTTAGAGGAAACTTGGCGGGATGTGAGTCATCTCTCCCAGAAGGGCAGCTGGTTGCTCTCCCAAGAATACCCACACTGCACACCCTTTCCAGAGCTGCACTTGAAACAGAAACAAGACACCTCCAGACGGCTGGGGGCGCAACCACGCGGTGATGGGGAGCAGGGCGACCTCCCACGTTTAGCCCGCTGGACTGGGCCATCTTGGGTCCCGTGGTTCTTTCACTGCTCTGCCTGCCCTCGACCAGAGGATGGTGAGTACCCTGAAAGCTTACAGTACATGCCAGTCCTGGCAGACACGCAGGCCCAGGACACCTACCCACGGCCAGCATGCCTTGCTCCAGGTCTCCGGACATCTCCCGGCAGATGCTCTTCTCAATGTCTCGGCCTGTCATTCGCTGATACTCGTTGAAAACTTGTGAGAAGAGAGAAGGAACACATTGTGGGCTGAATTCTGTCATCCTCCCTAAATTCACATGAAGTGCTAGCCCCCAGGACCTCAGAATGCGGCTGTATTTGGAGACAACTAATTGCCTTTAAAGAGGTAATTAAGTCTGCACTGGCCAGGTGGCTCAGTTGGTTAGATTAAAGAGTGACACACACAGCCACCCTCCATGGGGAAGTAGCCCCCCTCATGGCCTTGTTGAGCCTTTCAGCAAAGAAGTCTGGGACCAGGGCTCTGGGGAGAGTCACACCTCCTGAGTTGACCTCTTGCCATCCCAGAACCTCAAACACTTAAAAAAAAAATACATATTTTTATTGACTTCAGAGGACCCCGGCCCGGAATAACTACAAAGCTGAGCCCTGTGGCTTCTGCTCATGTGAACAGGCTTGGGGTTATGTTACTGTCTGCTTGTCTTTTTCTTTTTAAAATATATTTTTATTGATTTCAGAGAGGAAGGGAGAGGGAGAGATAGAAACATCAATGATGAGAAAGAACCATTGATTGGCTGCCTCCTACACGTCCCCTACTGAGGATTGAGCCCAGAACCCTGGCATGTGCCCTGACCAGGAATCAATTGCTCAACCACTGAGCCACACCCGCTGAGCCCATTGGTTGATTCCTGCATGTGCCCTGACTAGGAATCGAACCTGCAACCTTGGGGCATTGGGACAATGCTCTAACTAACTGAACTAACCAGCCAGGGCCAAATCTCTTTTTCTGTTCGAGATCACCTGGCCATAGTCACACAGACCCAGACAGGATGTCGGAATAGATTTGTAATAAACTTTTAAGGTGAAGGGAAATGTCTTGCTCATCGTTAGCCTGAAATCTTGGCTTACCTTGATATTGTATTGTGTGCCCACCACCCAAAGTCAAATCATCTCCTGTCACCATATATTTGGTCCCCTTTACCCGTTACTATGAGGAGGCGAGAGCCCCATGCAGAGAGGAGCTGCTGTTGTACCTTGTCTGCCCTCGTTATCTGGCCCGGGGAGGTCTGGGACTGCCTTACCTGCCACCAGATGGGCCCGGCTCCGGGCGCACAGGATTGCATTGAACTTGGACTCATCTGTTCCGAGGCGGTTCTCCCCAGCTGCGTACAGATCCTGGATAGACAGAGGGGACGATGGCATGCCATGCAGGCTCACTCAACACCAGGTCCAGATCACCCATGAGAGCTGGGCAGAGACTCCAGGCCCCGCAGGCCCAAGGGGAAGAACTGGACACCATCCGCACGTCCCTTCCCTGGCAACACCACGAATTCTGAAGCTGGGAGAACTCGGACCCAGGAGAACAGAGGGAGACGGGAGCCAGGATAGGGCAGGAACTGCTTTAACCCAACCAAGGGAGCAACAGCACCCAGGATAAAAGAACGAGGGGCCTGAGTCCTCACTCGCAGCCAACTTGCCGCGAGGCTCTCGGCAGGCCACTGGCTCTCTCAGAGCCTCGGTTCCTCATCTCTACAATGTGAACACTGGATTAGGTTTGGGGTCACAAACCCAAAAGCCCAAAGGGCCAGCTACGTAACCTGAGGATACAGGGCCAGAGAGAGGTGGGGACCAAGGCTAACCACAGAGGGCGACTACTTCTCAGCACCAGCCGAGCTCCGTGACCGAGCAATGCGGGCTCACTCTGCCAGGCCCACTGCACACGAGCAGCCAGATCCTGATCTAAGTGAAGTTCCCAATCTTTCAGAGGAACATGGAGATGAGTATGGCAATAACTGATAAGTCAGTTACAGACGTGGGATTCATATGCGAGGTGCTTTCCCTGTGGTTGCATATGCCATTATGTTTGCAAACGGGCAGAATTGGGGCTCCAAGACCCCACAGGTCAAGGGGAGGCAGGAACAGGTCCAGACCATGAAGGCAGAGCAGCAGGCACAAGACCTTGAGACTGAGGCCACTTCCGCATCAGCTGGGAAACAGCCCATACAGAAATAGGAAAACAGGAATATTCCCACTGAGGCCAGAACCAGAGGCCGGGAGCTTTGAGATTGTCCGAGTCTAGAGATGGGAATGGGTGTCTCAAGCCAGGGAGATGGTAAGGCAGACCCTCAGAAGGGCATCTGGGACCAGGGGGTCAGTGTGCTCCCTGCAGGAACAGAGCCAGGAGGCTGGGCCCTTGTCCAGGTTCTGCCTCCATGTTTCTCTGGGCACAATGTCAACCTTTCTGAGTCTCAGTCCCCATTTGGAAAGCAAAATGGACCAGATCATAAGAGTGGCTCTCTTCCAACCCTAACAAGAGGACACTCCACAGAGGTGCTCTTCAACTTGACCGCTGGGGGAGACGGGAGACCACGGCAGTGCCCGGAGAAGCCTGCCGAGGTGGCAGGAGCAGTGACGAGGGAGAGGGATGGCCGCTCCGTCCCACCAGGGAGCTGGGCTCTCTCCAGACTCGATGCTCTGAATTCGTTAGTGGGAAACCAAAACTCCTCCAGAGGGGCACTCAGATGCCTGGACCAAGAGAGGGAATGGGGACTTTCCCCCTCTGTCTGCAGTTCACACCAGACTGGGGACAAGGACAGAATCCTAAGGCTGCACAATTAACGTGACAGCTGCTTTCCAGGCCCCAACCTTGAAAAGCTTCACAAGCAAGTGTGGATTTTGCCCATTTGCAAACATCATGGCATATGTAACCAACGGAAGTGCCAGGTCACACGAAGTTCCACCTTCATAACTGCGACCTACCAACCGCTCTGACGGTCCTCGTGGAAGTTCCCTCTACAGGTAGGGAAACGAGCCCCGCGGCAGGGACCTGCTCCAGGCCGCACCGCTGATAAGCAGCAGGGCCTCTGGAAGTCACAGCATCGGGACCCACTTCTGCCGGTTCTCGGTCCATCCTAGACCGCCTCCCTCAGGAAGAAGGAAGTGACCTCCCCCAGCTCAGGAAGCCCAGGCAGGTAGGTGCCTGATCTGGCCACCACACTCACCTGGACATCTCTCTGGACGAGCGACATGTCCACATTTGTGCTTTCATCCCGGTTTCCCTGAAAGGAAACAGGCTGTGTGGTCAAGGCCACTCCCTGGGGATACCCCTCTCTTCCCTCCTATCCCTCCCTGCTCAGGGAGGCCCCTCTCCACTGCGTGAAAAACGTACCTGAGAGAGAGAGATGAGGAGCCGCTGGAAGTGTCCTGATGTGTCGCTTCGAATGGCCTCCTCCAGGGTCTTTCTGAATTCTGCGAGACAGAGAAAGGCCCACCTTGTAGCCCTGTGGACAGAGCTGCCCACTGCAGACACAGTCAACAGTGGGCACTGGCCAGAGAAGGGCCCAGGAGTCCTAGGCTCGAGGAGACAGGTGGCCCAAGTGGCTCTCCAGGGACACACATTGGGAAATCCTGGGGGGGCTGTGAACTCCAGGTTGACCTGGCCGCTTGCCAGGCTTGGCCCAAACCATGCCTAAGAGGTTTCCTCGGCCATCGCTTCCTTTAGTCACCTGTCCTGTGTGCAAACAGCAGGCAGGGTTGGGCCTTAGATCAAAGCCCCATGTGCTGGTTGTGGCAGGGGGTGAGGTGATGAGAATCCAGGAAGGAACAGAGGCCCTGGGAGAGGGTGTGGCCAGGCCCGGAACACACAGGGATGTGGGGAGGGCCTGGGCCTGGGCCTGGGCCTGGGCCTGGGGCAGCCTACCTGCTTGGTAGGCTCTGCTCAGTTCCCGGATGTGCTCGTTGTTGCGGGAGGCGAGGATCTCGATCAGACAGGCTTCGTCCGTGCCAGCCCCCTGCAGAGGGCACCGCAAACCACAGTTTGTTACGCTCCCTCACTGGCACCCAGGAAAGAGCCGGCGCTGTGCCACTGCCCTGCTCCCCAGGTACAAATTCCGGCAACAGAAGTCACAGAGCCCCTGTGCTGCTGTCCCTCTGAGAGCAGCCGCGCCATCCTCCGCAGCCCCAGGTGACAGGGACGTGGCGATGAGGGGACCACACGGAGGATCGTCCCCCTTCTACCCACCGGGAACCTGAGAATCAGAGGTGTAGTGACTTGTCTCAGGCAAAGTGGGTTGAGATGGGGGCTCAGAACTGTGCTATCCCAAGTTCAGCGCATGAATGAGATAAGAAACAACTGAGAGAATGGGTTTAAAGCGAGAGTGGGCATGTGGGAAAACGAGCCTCAGAATGGACTGTAGGCATCAGCAGACGTCCAGGGAAAGGCAGCAACAGTGAGGACGAGGGAGGACGGCAGGGACAGTGAGGGCGGAGGATGGCACCAGCCTGGCTTCTGTCGGTCTGAGTCTCAGCCCTGCTGCTGACTGGTTGTGTAACTGTACACATACCACTCGGCCCCTCTGGGCCCAGCTCACCAGTCCATACAATGGGCAGCCACAGTCCCATTTTACAGGTGCTCAAGGACACACCGCTAGTCAGTGACAGCTGACCCCACACCTGGTTGCTTCCAGCACCCCACAACCACCACCATCTCATGAATGGTTGGGGCAGGGGCTGGGCCAGAGGTCTAGGGGCCACTCCCAGGTGCCCTCCCCAACTGCCTCCTGACCCCTCCATAGAAGAAAGCACGCAGGGTGTTTCGGGGGGGGGGGGGGGAGGAGGCGGGGCTCTCCCTTCCAGCTCCACACCGAGTGCTCTCCCTCTCCTCCTGGGGGCAGGCAAGGTCACTGTGCCTCCCCTCTCTGCTACGGAGGAAATGTTAGATTCCTCCCAAAGCACCCCTCTGTGGGCTGCCCTCCCATCCACAGGGATCCCCACTGTGTGTCTGGGGATTCCCCCGGGGTGTACGGCATGCAGAGAACCCTCCGCTTGGTCACAACTGAGAGGCTGGGCAGATACTAAACCAAAGCAAGCCATTCACAATCTGGACTCAGGAGCCGCTGTGGCTGGATCTCTGGTGGGTAAATGGACAGGGACCCTCGCCAAGCAGACAAGGAGCAAGCAGGAAGCAGACGGAAGCACAGAGTGGACTCAGAAGCAGCGACGAGAGCGCCCACCTGGTGCCTGCAGTGACATCCCTGTCCCATCTGTCCCCAAGCCAGCCTGTTCCTCTCTGTGCTCATAACTGATTCCTCTCTGTTCTGCTTCAAGTGCTCCTGGTGCTTCTGTCATTTGCTAATGAATGAGGATGAGCCCACCTGTGCCTTATACCCCTCTACAGCCCCAGCTCCTGTCATGTCGTTAAGATGGAGACACCTGGATGTTCCCTGACAATGAATGACCCTCCACTTTCCTCTTGGGGAGTCACCTTCCATAGCACTTGGCCTCCAGTCCGAGAAGCTGTCAGAGCCAAAATGACAACAGTAACTAGTGAGCGGGCTAAAACACACCACGTGATCCAGGCCCTGCCCTGGGCTGTGTCCACATGTATGAACACACACATACACACATGCTTACATACCTTGATGGCTTCCTTTATCTCGTACACATCAAAGAGGATTGGGGTCTTCATCAGAGCCAAGATAGTCTTCTCGAAGTTTCCTGACAGTTCAGATTTCAGATCTTTGATCAAATCCTGATTGGATATTCAAACAACAACCCTATTTAGAGACTCCACAGGTGATGGACAGGGACAACTTCACAGATGTGAGGAGGGAGCATTGGCAGAAAAGCCGACTCTCCATCCCCAGCCCGGCCCTGCGGAACCGGAGCTGCATTTGCACCCGTCCCAGGGGGTCCGTGGCACACTGATGCTGGAATTCTAGCCTCCTCAATATTTATCCAGGTTCTACCTTCCTAAGATTCAAAATATGCCCCTTGCATTTGTTCTGTCCTGAAAGCCTTTTCTTTCAAGCTCTTCTACCAGCCGAGCCTCCAGGGTGGCCGTGAAGAGGGCAGGACAGCAGCCAGGTTCCCAGGAGAGGACCAGGCCAGGGGGAAGAAATACCCTGCCTAGGGGCTCAGTGATTGAGGCAGCGCCGGGGCGAGAACCCCGATCTCTGACGCCTGTCATCAAATCTCAGTTCCCTGTGGACTCTGGTTTCTCCCTCAGAGCATCGTTCACCCCTAGAAGATGCCATCAGCCAAGGCCACTGGAATACCCTGATGTGCCTCACTGCCCCAAGGAAGAGCAGGGCTGTGCTGGAGGACACCTCGTTCAGGGGGACCAGCCTCCCTGGACCCTCCTCCCCCGCACCCTCACCTTCCCATAAGCTGTCTTGAAGGACAGGAGGATCTGCTGCCGCTGCTTGTTGGAGCGACTCCCCAGGCAGTCGATGATGGCCTGCTCGTCAGTCCCTGGAGGAAGAAGAGGTGGGAGTGGGCAGGGCTGAGGATCATGGGATGCTCTACAGCTGGAGACTCCCCAGGCGTGGGTCCTCCCCTTCTTCTGGGCACCCCAATGCACCCCCACATCCATCTTCTCTCCACTACCACTAGGGCCAGGCTGCCTCGACCCAGTGACCCCAGCCCACAGAGTCACTAGGTAACTGCCTGGGGTATAGGGCGGGGGTTGAGCATTTGAGCCATTGGGAACGCTCACCAAAGCCTTTCATAGCCTTCCGCAGAACCTCGGCATCTCGCAAGGGGTCAAAGCCAGGAGCATCTGTGATGGTACCTCTCTTCCCAAACTGCTGGGACAAACAGACAGGTAAGATGCTGCATCCCCAGATGCGACTGCCCCACCCGACTCTGGAAATGACCTTTATCTGAAAGTTGGGGTAGCTGAAGGAGCTCACAATTAACAGCACCGAGGAACCCACTGAGAAGTCCTATGTGGCCATTATCTGTCCTGCATCCTGGTACTGACGCTCTGCCTGGTTCGCTCCCGTGGCTAGGAGCCGAGTCCTGATGCTGAAAATCAGCCCTACACCCAGGTCCTCCGGGGCTGGCCTGGGCTCCTGCTGAAGCGGAGGCCTCAGGCGCAGGAGCCACACTGGCTTCTCCTTGATGCCTTACTACCAAAGCATCATCTAATGGAGCCTGGCTGGTCCACGGAGCATCTCTGTGCAAACTAGAAAAAGGTGACTCCTCTGGGGGGATGTAGGTGCCCACCCTTCACGATGGTCCAGCAGCCTGACCACCTCCTGGACCAGCACCAGCTCCTGGCACCTCCTCTAGATTCTACAAGCCTCACTTCTTCCCGACGCTGGCAACCGTGCTCCCATCAAACTTAATTTCCCTGCCTCAGCCATCTCATGGTGGGCTATCTCCTGTGGCTAATGCAGACTGATTTTAACAGTTAAGGAGATAAACTTAGAGATGAGGTGGAAGAGAGGAAGGGAGGGAGGGAGGAGAGCAGGGCAGGGGTGGGGCAAAGTGGGGGGGCAGGGAAGAGAGGGGACCCCTTGTCTGAAAATAGTCATTAAGCACATACCAGTAGCATTGCACTTTGCTGGCTTGGCCATGTAACCATGACAATGAATTCTAGGCTCTGAAAACACAAACTGCTCTCCCAAAGGAGCCAAGAGCAGCTCTGAAGGAAGGGCCAACCATCTTCCCAACACGGAGGTTTTACAAATCCTCTCAAGTGAGCGGGGTGGGGGGTGGGGGCCCATCCAGGAGCTGAAGACTCAGAGCTGTTGGGCATAAAATGTGAGCCCAGGCAGTAAATAAACAACACAGATGCATGAAGAGCACCCGGACATTCACACCAACTCGCACTCAGAACATCTAACCAAACCGGGAGAGACAGTGCAGCTCCCTGCTCTTCAGGAATTCAAACCAGGGCTGGGGAGTCTGAGAAAGTGACACTCTGTTAAAACAAGAAGTAGTTAGAGCCCTAGTCAGTTTGGCTCAGTGGACAGAGCGTCGGCCTGTGGACCAAAGGGTCCCGGGTTCAATTCCGGTCAAGGGCACGTTCCTCGGTTGCAGGCTTCTCCCCAGCACTGGCCCTGGCTGGGGCATGTGCAGGAGGCAACCAATTGATGTGTTGTTTCTCTCACATTGATATTTCTCTGTCTTTCCCTCTCTCTTCTACTCTCTCTAAAATCAATGGGAAAATATCCTCGGGTGAGGGTTAAGACAAGAAGTTATAGCTGGAGGCCTGAGCCCTGGCCTGTCCACCCACACCCTGCCAGGCGTGTTGGGCCTTTGGAGCCAGGCTGGGACTGAGGGTAGCACAGGGCTGGCACTCACCTGAGATGGGGGCACGGCAGGGGTGACGGTCCCGGACCCTTGAAATGCTGGGTAGCTTGGCACCGGCTGCTGGTGCTGCCCAGGAGGTGGCATTGGTGGCTGCCCAGGGTAGGTCATTGGCGGCTGCCCAGGGTAGGCTCCTGGGGGCTGCTGTCCGGGAGGCGGCATGGGCTGGCCTGGCACAGGGGCCCCTGGGTATGATGGGTATGAAGGCATCCCAGATGGCGGGTTTCCTCCAGGGGGCGGGTACATTCCATATGGAGGAACAGGCTGCTGGGTGGAAGAGGGCTGCCCAAAACCCCCAGAGGGCAGAGGAGGGTAACCGCCCCCAGGGGCCCCAGGGCCGCCAGGGTACAGGTTTGGCACGTTGGCTCCTCCGAACGTCCCGGACATGTTGGCCGCCTGAAAGTCCACAAAGCAGAGAAGAGCCTAAGACTAACCCAGGACAACATGCAGACCACATGGAAAACACCCAGGCGAGCAAGTCCAACCCAGTCCCCCTATCGGGGGAGAGGGGGAGCCTTCCCTCCTCCCTTCCCTGCCCTGCGCCTGCAGGCCCCCGGTGCTGCCCTCGGAGCCCGAGCACCTGACACCGTCCCACAGCACCCCGCCTGCACTGCTGACCCCCACCTGCTCTTGTGCCCAAAGCCCCCACACTGGCTCTAGCACCGCATGGTTACCATGGCAACTGCCCATCTCTTCCCAGTGGGTAATAAGTACTCCAGGGCTAAGGCTGTGGTGTGTTTCATCCACATGTCCCAGTACCCAGGATGGGCCTGGCACAAATTAGACTGCCTACTGGTTGCACTATTTACATTGAGCATACATTTACTTAGATTACAAAGTATACAATTTTAAAAGCAAATCAACAAGTAAAAGTAGCATGTCTGCCCATGCTACCAGGAACCTACTCCCAGTCCCAAGCAGAACAGCTACCCACACATGCGTACATACACTCACACTTACACACACACACACGCAAAGATGGACTTTTGTACATGGCACATGCACGCACACACACATACGCACCCTCACCTCCCTGCCGGCCCTATTCTGAGCTCATACAAAAGGCGCTCAACACATTCCAAAAAGGCACCACCCTATCCAACCCCGAAGAGCCAAAAAGGACCTAACAGACTGTGCGCCAATGCATCCCCCTTCCCTGATTTTACAGCTGGGCAGATGTAGAGGCAGAGAGGGACAGTGAGCAGGTGAGAGCCCTGACAAAAACCCCTATGTCCTAAGATGCCCCTCAAGTACACTCAGCATCCACAGGTAACACACACAGCCCCCTTGACATCATGGAAGCCAGCAGCCTTATGCCCTGGCCATGCAGGAGTGGGCCTAGGGCAGCCCAGCAGAAGGGCTGGACTCACCATTCCCGAGAGGTAGTCCTGGTTGTACTGCCCTGCGTAGTTGGCCACGTTATCCAGCCCAATAGGGGGCATGTTGGGCTGGGGGTAGCCAGCACCTCCCCAGGCACCGCCACCTGAAAGCAACACCAAGCCCGTTAGCCCCTGGTCAGCCCCCCAACAGGGAAAGGCAGAGACGGCAAGCTCCCAGGTGGCCCAGGGCAGGCCAAGCAGGGTCTCGGAGACAGCACTACAGACCACACAGAACACACAGGCAAGCAAGTCTAACCCAGTCCCACTGCCGGAGGAAGGGAAGAGGGGGCCTTCCTTTTCATCCAGGGAGGGAAGGGGTTTAGCAACACTCCCAAGCCCTCTATGGGTACTGAGGATGCAGGAGGTCAAGGGCAGGTCTGCCCCCCCCCCCACCTCCACCCCAGGCTCCCCATCGTAGAGTAAGAGTGCAGACGCAAGGACAGGTCATTTTAGGACACTGCACTGAGTCCACGACAGCAGGAGCTCAGGGAGCACTGAGAATCCAGGGAGATGCAAACGCATGGTGGAGCGGGGAGGCTGCCACTGTGACTGTTTGCTATCGCAAGTCTGCAAGAGGCATGGAGGAACAGGTTGGAGGAGGAAAGGAGATGGGCCTGAGTCATGTTAAACACAGACACCGTCCTTGTGGGGACAGAGGGGGACATCAGTAAAAAGCCCAGCTGGACCCAGCAGAACCAGGGACTGTGTCCTGGGGCGGGGCACCCACCACCGAAGTTCCGTTTCCTCTGGGGACAAGGGGCGATAATAACCAGTGTTTGCTTCACATTGCCGTGCTGAGGCTGAGTTAATGCCCATCAGGGCCTAGCTGGGTGCCCAGGGCACTATGTTGCCGCTGTCACTGACAAGCAGCACACAGCTCAGCTGGCGTCATCATGCTGGCTGCTGGCCTGTTAGATGCATTTCTGTTCTCAGCAGCCAACGGGCCCTGGGGCCTCGAGTTTGGCCTTTGCGCTGCAGGGCTCCAGACACTCAGGACAGAGCCTTCCCAAGTCACCTGCCTGCTCTCTTGCTGCTCAGGTGCTCAGACGATAGGATTCCTACTAGGGAGAAGGGACTCAGGCCAGCGCTGGCAAATCAGGACAAGGGTCTGCTCGGAGCGCAATGGCCCAGTCCACCCGATGAGCCAGCGGCTGAGCTGCCTCCCAGCTCTGGGCCTGACCGTCACCAGGCAATGAGGGGGGTGGGTCCAAATGGCCTGCGGGGCCCTCAGAACTCAGACTCCAGAGCCTCAGCTCTAGAGAAATACATGTGCCCAGGGATCTTGTGGGGCGAGGGGCATCGCAGCTCAGACCACCTCAGGATGACCAGTCTGGAATGGTCCCTTCCCCCCCGTGTCCCAGGAGCCCTCATGTGTCCCTCCTACCTGGGGGCCAGGCCAGAGAAGATGACCTCTAGGTGTGCAGAGCAGCCCTGTGGCTGGTGCAGCCGCAGGACACCTGACCCTCAGAGACCGCCTTCACTCCCCCCAACCCCTCCCCGACCCTGCAGGGGGACCCTGAGCCCTGAGCACAGTAGTGACAAGTCACCTGACAGGACACCGTGCCAGAGGCTTTAGCTGGCTCTCTTGTTAGCATCTGGGACAGCCCAGTGGGGGAAGAGATCCGTGAAGCCATTTGCAAAGGAGACAAAGGAGCCAGGAGAAGGCTTTGCCCACCGCTATCAGCTAACAAGTCACGAGACCTGGTCCTGGCCTCCCAGAGGCAGCTTAAAACCCAGGCTCTCCTGGCCTCAGGGTCCCTGCTCTCCTCCAGCCACCACCCCACCTGGCTACACTGTGGGGGACAATCTTATTCCTCCCCTCCCCCCACACACTCTTACCTGGTGCAACTGGGGGGTAGCCGCCTGCAGGCGGGGGGTAGCCAGGGTAGCTCATGGTCAAATCTGAAAGGAAGAAAAAAACCGCTCAGGCTCTGCCGGGAGCTCCCACCAGCCTAACCAGAAACTTTTCAGAACAGTAACAGCCACAAACCAGGCCCCTGCAGGAGAAATTGCATAAGTCTGGACTGTGGCAACCAGTTTACTCTCCTACCTGCCAGGGCCTCCAGCTCAGGCACACCCACACCCATACTACAGGACTTGCCACCCACGAGCAGTGGGCTTCCCTGAAAACCCCTTTCACCTAAGCTTCACTCACACCTCTGTCTCCATCTTCCAGTGCCCTTATCACCATCCATTCAGCAGGGGGCCAGAGCCCATCTCCCTGTGCCCAACCTGCGGACTCGCCCCGCCTGGATTGGCCCCAGGCTACACTCACATTCTGCAACCTCTGGTTCATTCCTCAAGGGAACCTGGCAGGGAATCATTGTTCCAGAAACAAGGAGGGACCTCAGGAGCTCACCTGATCCAGGAGGAGGAATCAGGCAAGTGAGGCAGCACCATGCTGCTCCTAAGATGAGGCCTGGAGCTCAGCAAGGGTAAGCGACTTGCAGATTAGAGGTAAAAGGAGGAAACCGGCCTGGAAGCCAGGCCACTTTGAATACAGCCCCTCTGCCGTGTCCCATGCCAATTCAACTGCCCAGGAACAACGCAGATCTGCCATGATATCAGCCACTCTTGCTAATCAGTGGCTGCTGCGGTTTGCAGAGGCACCCAATGACAGGTGAGGGAGTGTGACGAAACTGGTAGGCCCCCTTAACAATCACACCTGCTGGCCCAGTGAGCTGCTCCTTCCATGCTGGGCCCCACTGGTTCCCAAACTGCAGGGCACCAGAACCACCTGGAGGCTTGTTCAACTCAACAGTGGGCTCTACCTACAGAGTCTGGGTTAGTAGAACCAGAATCTGCATTTCTCACAAGTTCCCAGGTGATGCTGCCTGCTGGTCCAGGGCCCCACTGTGAGATACTGCTACCTACCTATGAGGTTCTAGTTGCTCTTCTTAGCTGTGTTAGAGAACTGGGAATGCAGTTTTCATGGGGGCTGCAAGCCTTTCTTAAAGTACTACCAGTCCCCACAGGGTGGGCCTGGTTCTTAGCCCTTTGGCTGAGGTCGTTTGTTTTGGTCTATGGGCAGAGCGGTGACTGTAGGCAAAGCAATCTTGAGGCCAGACGATGGCTAAGTGACCTTGGAGAGAGCTAGAACTGGCTACCTCCAGCATGGACCATAGACCCTTTTCCTTGTACACTGTGGTCTGATGGTCAAGATGTGAGAGTCAGGACAGCATGAACCCCAATGGGGCTGCCCTAGGCTGGTTCATCTCCCTGTGGCTGGTGAGTGGTCAGCACAAAGCCCTCCAGGTCCTGCTCTCAGCCTGACCCTCTGCCAGAACCTCAGACCTTGCTGGTGTGGAGAGGTCCCGGGGATCTGGGTGATGGGTGAGCCGGGAGTGATGGGAGGCAGAGAGAACAGGCGAGCTGCGGCTGTGTCCTGACATCCTTCTCTCTGGAGACCATCACTATGCAGAAGCTTTGGGCACCAAAGACCACTGTCCACTTCTCGTCTCCTCCCAGAGCAATGAAGCCCAAGGGCCACAGCCACAGAAAGGTGGCAGAAAAAAACACCACAAAAATCAAGAAACTACCCTGTTCCATCCCCCAAAATAAAATTCAGCCAGATCAAAGATTTAAATGTAAGAAGTGGCCCCAAACCCCAAGGAAATAAAATTAATGTTCTGCATGGTAAGAAACAAATAAGGAAAACAACATAAAGACAAGAGAGCCGGGCCAGTGTGGCTCCGGGGCTGGACACCGACCTGACCTATGAACCAGGAAAGTCATGGTTAGATCCCAGGTTGCCAGCTTGATCCCCAGTAGAGGGCGTGCAGGAAGTAGCCAATTAATGATTCTCTCTCATCATTGATGTTTCTAACCCTCTCTCTGAGATCAAAGAAAAAAAAGGAAAAAAAAAAATATATATATATATATATTTTTTAAAGACAAGAGAAATGACAAACTTAAGGAAAATGTTTTATAATAAAAAGACCACTAGAAAAACTCAAATGATGTGAGCAGGCAATTATAGAAAAGGAATTAAAGATTAAAGATGTTCACTCTCACTATATGCTAAGAATCGCCAATGAAAAATACAGCAATGTCAAATTTAAAAATGACACCCTCTTTGACCCAGAAACTGGACTTCTGGAAGTGCACTTTGCAGACACACTGACACCGTGGGAGGGGGCATCCGCACATGGCGACTGCAGCACTAGTTATAACAAACCCCTACATGTGCCCTAAATACAATCCAACGGAGACATACAGTGGATACTCTGTAGCTACTTTTAGAATTAGCCAGCTCTCTATATGGTGATATGAAATGATCACCATTATTAATCAAGGTATAATACTAATATTTTTTTAAAAGAAAACCTAAACATACAAACTTAGTGGTATGTGTATATACACACATGCACAGAGACCATCCCTGGAACAAGAAACAAGAAACTGGGTAACACTGGTTGCCTTCGGAGAAAAAAGCGGAGACAGAAATGAAGCTTACTGTTTATATTTGCATTTTTTGCCACGTAAGTATTGCCTATTAAAAACAACTTTAAAAAGGCCCAATTCAGGTGGGGATTTCTGAGCTCACTGGAGGCTGCAGCTGTTCTTGCAAGATTTGTATAATACACACAGGGTCCATTCAGTCCAAGACAGCTCCTCTCTGAGCCTGGGGTTAGCATAACTAAATAAATATACCAGACTCGGGCCTGGACCCCGGACCGCAGGTCAGCCTCCGCCTGCCTCCAGGGTGCTCGTGGCGAGTCCCCAGCAAGAGCCAGGATCTCCCCTGGCAAGGAGCTCTGTCCTCAGTGGCCGCAGGCTGGATCCAATCCCACGTCCAAGGAGCAGTCCTTCCTCTCTGGATCTCCCTCTCTCCCCCAAGACCTCCAGGCCTCCCCTCCTGAGAACAGCCATTTCCCCACCACCTCCAGCCTGAAGTAGTTTCAGGGCTAGACCCACTCCCTTGTTTTCTCAGAGGCCCCAGGTGTGGGCTGGAGAGTGCAGGGCAGGACCATCCTCTCCCTTCCCCCTCCTACCTCCTGTACTGGCAACACTGGGGTGTTCTGGATAGCCAAGACCTGAGGCAGATTCCTGTTAAATTCCTGCCTTACCTTCTGCCTGAGCTCAGCCTACTGAGATCTCCTGGGATTCTGACCAACCTCAAACATCTCAGTGCTCACTCAGCTTTTTTCACATCCACCGATACAGAAAGGGCCAAGGACAGACTCCATAACTGTCACTCCTGACCACCCCCAGCTACACAACAGCGGTACAGGTATCCACCAGCCAGCGGGCCACCAAACTAACCACAAAACAGCGCACATTTCCCCACGGTTCACAACAGTGTAAGGAGGGTCTCCATCAGATAAGGGTGCTAACACTCTCCCACACCTAGAGCCTCCCAAACTAACCGCCAGAGAAAAGTTGTCCGACCTCGGGGTGCACCACCCTGGCTCCCAGTGCCCGCCCCTCTTCCCTTCCCCACTATGGCATGTCCTGGGAGGCTGCAGGGATCCTCCTGCTGTTCTAATTCAACATTCACACTCTTCCCCACTTTTTTGAAAATTAAGAAATCTGCTCATCCTCTAGTCTTTGGGTAACTTTGGTCTCTGATTCTTCTCAAAAGAAGCCACCACTGGGGCTTGCTCTCTTGGCAAAGTTGTTCCCGGGACCCTAGGGCTCAGAAGGGAGCTCGGCAGGGCTTCCAGGGCCCCCCCCCCTCCCCGCCCCAATGCCGGTCCAACCTCACTGCCCAGGACAGCAGGGAACACAATCTTTACAACCCAGTAGGCCCGCTTTCTCCTTCGCATCCAGGAGCATCCCTTCTGCGCTCCCCAAGGCCTCTCCTATTCCTGTCCTCTCACAGAGGAGAAGGGTGCCTGGGTGGGGATTCTTCCACTGCGGCCGCTCTATGCAGCTCTGGTCACAGACCTCTGACAGGGACTCAGGGCCGGCAGATGGCCTCTCAGGACTTCTCGTTCTTAGAAAGCAGCCTCCAGGGAACGTCAGGCCCCTCCCTGGTACTGCCTCGTGGGGCTGCTGCAGCAAACACCACCCTCCCTTCCTCGAGGGGCCCATCTACCTGCAGCTGCACACTGATTTCATCCAGCTGTGTCCCTCCCCCAGCTGTGGCCCTCCCGCTTCTCAAACTTCAGTCAGCATCGCTTCTTACACCAGATTGCCGGGTCCCTCCCCCAGTGTCTGAATCAGCAGGGCTGGGAGAGGACCCCAAATGCTGCTTGACTATGAACCACACTCTGAGCAGCACTGGTCACCACGCAGGAGAATCACCTGGAGAGCTCGCTAAAAGCTGCAGCTGGCTGGCCCTGTCATTCTGGGCCTTTCAACCTGGATGGGCCCGGGAATCTGAAACTTAAACAAGCACCCCAGCCCCGCCATCACCCCCAGCAATTCTGTGCTCCACACTCTAGGAAACACTCCTTCCAGGTACTTGCACACCGTCTAGCTTTTATTCGCAGCAGTTGCCTGAGGAAAAGCACCAGAGCCCGGGTGACCCTGAATCCCATCAGAACCGAGCCTCGGAGCTAGGGGACTCGGGACCGGAAAAGGACCTGCTCCCTCAGGCTGTGCATGGACACACAAGTGCACCATCAAATCCCAAGGTACTGGGGCCCTGCAGTTTGGGAACCAGTGGGGCCCAGCATGGAAGGAGCAGCTCACCGGGCCAGCAGGTATGATTGTGGGGACAGGGTGGGGATGGGCTGGGGGAGCAACAGGAGATGTGAGAGTCAGGACAGCATGAAGGACAGAGGAAGGGAGGAGTGAAGGCTGCAGGTTCCTTCTCTCAGATCAGGCCCAGCTCTGCAGAAGCAGCCCTGTGAATGGCTGTGCTGGATTTTCCAATTACCCCAAGGAGAAATCACCAACAGGAAACTGGCAATGTTTTCTTTCCATCCTCTGCATGCCTGAGTGCCAACGCCTGGTCCAAGCTCCAGGAATGGGGACAGGCAGGAAGCAGAAGTGGAAGGTTGTGGAGGAGGGGAGGCACCTTTGAAAAGGCCTCTGGAAGAGGAAACTGGCCTGGGAAGAGGGACTGGAGGAGGCAGGGCATTGGCCTGCAGAGGCCCAGCTCTGTGGGCACCCCGGAGCCTGTTGTCAGTGCAGCTGGCCCTCCATATCCGCAGATTCTGCATCCACTCATTCATCCAATCACTGATCAAAAATATTTGAAAAAAAATTCCAGAAAGTAATCCCTAAACAATACAGTATAACAACTCTTTACAGAGCATTTACACTGTGTTAGGTATTATAAGTCACCTAGAGATGATTTAAAGTATTTGGGGGGGTATACACAGGTTATATGCAAATACTAACCCATCTATCTATCTATCTATCTATATATATATATATATATATATATATATATATATATATATATAAAAGCCCAAGTGACCGGTCAGCAGGCCGGTAGGTATGATGCACACTGACCACCAGGGGGCAGACGCTCAACACAGGAGCTGCCAAGCGACAGCAAGTTTGCAGAGTGCCCTCTCGCACTCCGGGACCTTTCGGGGGAAGACGGACTGCGGACTGCTGGTTTCGGCCCGATCCCCACAGGCCAGGCCGAGGGACCCCCACCTTCAGGAAGGACCCCCGCTCATTCTGCAGACACCCTTCAAGCCCCGGCGCCACCCCAGGTGCACAGGGAGGGACTGCAGGAGGTTGGCTCCAGGGCGTGTCCAGTCTGTCTTCCCCAGTCCCACCCCACCGGCCACCTTCTAATTAATTTCCTTTCAATGTGCACGAATCCGTGCACCGAGCCTCTAGTTTTATATAAGGGATTTGAGCATCCTTGGGTTGTGGTGTCCAATCCCTCGCAAATACCAAGTGACAGCTATACTTCCACTCTGGGCCCCGCGCCTGACAGGTATCATGTTCTCTCCTCTCAGCTGCCTTCCCAGACCAGGTCCTTGGAACTGAGAAGGGGGAGGGAGCAAGGCAGGAAGGACCACTTTCACATGCACAGAGATTCATCCGTGAGGTTTCTCTACCAACCCTCCACAGCACAGCTCTCTGGCAGACCCAGCTCATTCCTGTTCATGGGGACAGGCCCCTCTGACACCTGCCCACTAAAGGGGCTTCTGGAATAGCCATCACTTAGCCAAATGCCAAGCCCAATTCGGGATTTCAAAGGAGTGGAAAGCAGACAGCAGAAGAAGAAGGTGAACCCAGATATGGTGCCAATAATATCTGGCTGAAACCCAGGCCAGAATGTGATGGGGCTCAGGTTGTGGTCCTTGTAGACGCCAAGGTCCTTATGACTATGGCAGAAATTTTAAAAAAAATCCCTCCACCCAAGTCTAAGTACAAGGTAGTTCCCTCAAAAAAAAGGGGGAAATTGCGGGCTGTGCTTCTAAGCGCAGCTCAGGCTGGGGAGGCAGGCCTGTGTCCTTGCTTCACCACTTCCACTGGGGAGGCTGCTCCCAATTACACCACCTCCCAATTACACCACCTGCCAGCGGGCTCCTCCAGGACCAGCCTGAGAAACCGGTAGGAGGGACCAGCAGACGTTAATCAAGCACAAGTCCCCGAGATGTCTGAGCCCCCCATGTCGCCCCACTTAGCTCTCAAGTCCCTCCATCTCCTGCAAAGTCCAACCCCAGTGCTGTTTCTCCATGATCACCTCGGCCCACAGGGGAGCCGCACACTCCCAGCCCCACTGCAGTTAACGTCAAACGCAGCTGTGCTGGAAGGGAACTTGGGGAGCCCCCTCTCTGAACCCCTCCCTCGTCCGGGTGGAGAAAGGGGAAGCTGAGTGGTTCATCCCAGCTCATGCAGCCAAGCAGCACCAACACTGGGTCTCAGAATGGCCAACTCCAGATGCTCTGCAGGTCCTTCCACCACCCCAGTTATTCTCTTCCATCTCGAAGCCAGTTCCCCATCTTCACACAACCCACACTCCCCCCTCCCCCACAAGAGCCACCAACATCACAGGGCAGTCACAAGACTTCTCAGCTCTGCTGCGTGTTTCATCCACAGCCCACAGATCTGATACCATCTCCTAGCTCTGCTGGGGAACCTGAGCGACACAAGGACTTTGGAGCCAACATTCTAGCTCTACCTCCTGCTGGCTGTGTGACAGGAAGTCGCTTCACCTCTCCCCAGCCTTTCTCCTTACCTGGAGAAAGGGGAAATGCACCATCTTACTCTGTGGCTGTGAGATTCTGATGCACTGATGCACACAGAGAAAGCTATCTGCCATGTAGCTTATTGGCATATAGTAAGTACTCAGTTCATTTTAACTTACCCCCTACAGACAAAGAAAGTGGTTCTGTGAAAAGCAGCTTCACAGGGTGATCTGATCATAAATTCCTAATGGGGCAGGCCAGGGGGGTAGTCGCACCCCAGGCATATAACTTCTTAGTAAAGGGTTTATTTTTGCCTTAAGCAAGCTTGCCTATTGCTTCTGTGCATCTAGGTTAACACACCTTTGAAATAAGCCCCAAGAAAGCACATAATCTTAATTTATCCTGTAACCCCAGTTGCTTCCTCCCACCTTCAGGTAACCTTCCTTAATAAAAGAAACAGCAAATGTCCTGTTTCAGAAGCATTTTACCTCAGTCTGTTGAGATCTGGCTTCCAGGCTCAAATAAATTTCTATTTAAATTCTCTACAGGCTTGGACTTTTCTTACATCCTAAGAAGCATTATTAGCCTGGCAGCCAGGGTTTGGGTCCCAACCCCAACACCTGCTAAGTGACTTTCACTGACAGCCTCTCTGACCATCCTGAGATGTGCTCTGTTGGAGTTACCAAGGACTGAATGAAGCAAGAACAGGGAAAACCTTTGTAAAGTTCTCATTGTGACCAGCTCACCCAGTGTTGTTCTCTCCCAAGTGGCTAAAGAGGGACAGGCTAGGATGCTCAGTCCACAGGTGTCCGGCTCACACTGGGGGGTCGGGAAAGGGGAGAGGGGAAGACTTTTGAAAGCCCAAGATCAAAGCACCATCATGTTCCTTGATTAGGTCCCTCAAAAACACCCCAACAGACAATCCCCACCAGATCCCCCAGAACCTGTGACTGTTACCTTACGTGAGAAACTTGCAGATGTGATTCTAGCTACCAACCTTGAGATGGGGAGATTATCCAGGTAGGCCCAATCTAATTACAAGAGTCCTTTCCTGGTTATGTTAAGGATGAAAAGAAAAAATAAGGAGAAATTAAGGATGAAAATAAAAAGATAAGCATGAGAGGGACGCCATCCGAGGAGGAAACGGCTGGGGCCACATGCCATGTCTTGAGAGGCGGAAGACAAGGATTCTCATCTAGAGCTTCCAGAAAAGATGTATCCATGCCTATGTGCACTGAGAGACCTGTGAGACACATTAGAAATAAAGTCAGCCCTAGCCGGTTTGGCTCAGTGGACAGAGCATCGGCCTGTGGACTAAAAGGTCGTGGGTTTGATTCTGGTCAAAGGCATGTGCCGGGGTTGCAGGATCGATCTCCACCCAGTAGGCAGGAGGCAGCTGATCAGTGATTCTCTCTCCTCATTGATGTTTCTCCCTCTCTCTCTCCCTTCCTCTCTGAAATCAATAAAAATATATTTTTAAAAAAAGAAAAACAAAGTATTTTTTAAAAAGTCAGTGGTGGTCCATTTCCAAGGCAAGGCATTTAACCCTGAATGGAAAATAACTGGTAGTCTGCTTGCATAGCAGCCTGCGAACGTGACAAAGTTCATGCACTTGGAGAGTCCCCAGAAAACAGCATGTTGTTTGGGAGGAGCCAAGTGACAAAGGAACTTAAGTTGGGAAAGGGAAAGAAAGAATACCCTATCCTATATAATAAAAGCCTAGGTGGCGTCACATGCGACATCATCACAAGATGGCCGCCCTCACATTGTCACAAGATGGCTGCCACAAAGATGGCCATCACAAGATGGCCACCCTCACGTCATCACAATATGGCCACCCTCACATCATCACAAGATGGCTGCCACAAGATGGCCGGCAGGGGAGGGCAGTTGTGGGTGATCAGGCTGGCAGGGGAGGGACCAGGCCTGCAGGGGAGGGCAGTTGGGGGTGACCGGGTTGGCAGGGGAGGGCAGTTGGGGGCAACTGGGCCGGCAGGGGAGGGGAGTTGGGGGGGGACCAGGCCTGCAGGGGAGGGCAGTTGAGGGCGACCGGGTCAGCAGGGGAGGGCGACCGGGCCTGCAGGGGCGGGCAGTTGGGGGGGGACTGGGCCGGCAGGGGAGGGCAGTTGGGGGCGACCGGGCCGGCAGGGGAGGGCGACCGGGCCTGCAGGGGCGGGCAGTTGGGGGGGGACTGGGCCGGCAGGGGAGGGCAGTTGGGGGCGACCGGGCCGGCAGGGGAGGGCAGTTGGGGGCGACCGGGCCTGCAGGGGCGGGCAGTTGGGGGGGACTGGGCCGGCAGGGGAGGGCAGTTGGGGGGACCAGGCCGAGGGCAGTTGGGGGCGACTGGGCCAGCAAGGGAGGGCAGTTGGGGGCGACCGGGCCGGCAGGAGAGGGCAGTTGGGGATGACCGGGCCGGCAGGAAAAGGCAGTTGGGGATGACCGGGCCAGCAGGGGAGGGCAGTTGGGATGACCAGGCCGGCAGGGGAGGGCAGTTGGGGGCAACCGGGCTGGCAGGGGAGGGCAGTTGGGGGCGACCAGGCCAGCACGGGAGGGCAGTTGGGGCAATCGGGTCAGCAGGGGAGCAATTAGGCATTAATGAGGCTGGCAGGGGAGTGGTTAGGGGTGATCAGGCTGGCAGGCAGAGGTGGTTAGAAGCAATCAGGCAGGCAGGCAGGCAGGTGAGTAGTTGGGAGCCAGCAGTCCCAGATTGTGAGAGGGATGTCCGACTGCCCGTTTAGGCCCGATCCTAGAGATCGGGCCTAAACCGGCAGTTGGACACCCCCCGAGGGGTCCCAGATTGAAGAGGGTGTAGGCTGGGCTGAGGGATCCCCCCCACCCCCACCCCCCCAGTGCACGGATTTCGTGTACCGGGCCTCTAGTAATGTATAAAAAAAGCTGAAAAACTGCAACTCTCCAGAGCATTTTCTCAATTCCTTGAGATTTGCTTCCTGGCCATTATCAACAGTTTGGTTCAAATAAATTTATGAATGTTCTCTATAGGTTTGGACATTTCTTAATTTATAACCATCAAAACGTGTAAACAAAACAAATGTCCATCAATAGATGAACAGATAAACAAAATGTGGTATACACATAGAATATTAGTAGCCTTAAATAGGAAGGAAATTCTGATGTGTGCTACAACATGAATGAACCTTGAAGACAATTATACAAAGTGAAATAAGCCAGTGCTAAAGAAAAAGAAACACGGGCCCAAAATGGCATCACTCTTGCTAAAAGCCCTTGATACCAAACCTAGACTTACTACCTGATCTAACTGCAGTTTCATCCTTTCCCACACACAGAATCTTCATCTAACAGTCTGGGATTTCCTGATCACGCACCGGTAAGGTAATCTGTCAGGTAGGCCCTCTCCACTACCCACCCCACAAAAAGAGGCAATCTACATGATCAAAACCCTTCCATTTACCCTAGCCGGTATGGCTCAGCTGGTTGATCATCACCCCATGCACCAAGAGGTCACCCATTCTGTGGTAGAATTAGACAGACATGAGCAGAACAGGGACAATGGGCCAGTTACAGAAGGTCACCAGGGCAAGGTCCCAGAAACCAATCAATGGGAAAAAAACTGGTGGAGCAAATATTGGAGATAAGTATTATCATTCAGTACCTCACCCCTGAGACCCCCTCTCCATCCTAGAATGCCTTGGGTCATGCAGGTGGGATTCTCCTGACCCTTCTCCCCTGGCTCATGGTGAAGCCCTGTGGGAGACCCCCACCCTTAAAGAACAAGGGGGCTGGAGGAAAGCCCCACCTACCTTCCACACAAGGACAGAAGACGACTGGACAGACCCTGACTGGTCAGTGTGAAGAAGAAAGCCGTTAACCCCCTCCAGGGGTTAAAAGGAGCCCTAGCCCACTCCCCGGGCAGCTCTTTGAGTAGCCTGCTCCAATTTCTCTTCGCTTGCTAATAAATCTTCTCTAGCGAGTTTGCCTTAGCTCTGACTTCTTTTCTAGCCACAATTCAAGTACTCAGGTTGCTGAACCCAGGTCTAGTCTGACCCCACCAGTCAGGCACCTGGTGCCGCCATTCCCAGGGCCAACAGTTCAACTGCTGATCAGGGCACATGCCCAGGTTGTGGGCTTGTTCCTCAGTAAGGGGTGTGCAAGAGGCAGCCGATCGATGTCTCTCTCACCCTCTCTCTAAAATCAATAAAAACATACTTTAAAAAACAACAACAAACCTTCCAGTTTTGCCCTGGCCGATGTGGCTCAGCTACTTAGCGTGGCCCTATACATGGAAGTTCTGGGTTCAATTCCAGGTCAGGGGAGGCAATTGTTTGTTTGTTTGTTTTCCTCTCTCCCCCCTCCCCCCCTCTCTCTCTCATCAACGGGGGAAGAGAGATTAAAAAAAACCAAAAACTTCCATTTCCATTCTCTTACTCCAAAGAAAACACATCTTGGAGTGCCCTTCTAGTTGCTAGTGAGAGGTTTGCGACACAGGAGACAAAACACAGAGTCCAGGCGATTAAAAAGGGGGAGGTTTTAATCTTGCGCTCCCGGGGGAAATTTGCTGGTCCGAGGGTGGGCCAGGGAAGTTCGCGCCAAAAAGGGGGCATAGGTACTTCTTTTATACAGCTGTTTAGTTGCGGGGAGGGCGGAGGGCATGAGAGGTGTGGAATTCCGCCTCGGTCCAGGGGTCTAGGAAGGCGCCAGTTATCTCTGTCACCATCTACCTTGCAGATGCAAGCATCTGCTCTGGACTCCTCCCTCCCCACCCCCCCACTCGACCTAACAGCTAGATGAGATGCTGGATTCGTGAATTGCATCAAGTTTATCAAGTTTACTGGGTTAACACTGATTCCACTTATGAGGTACCGAGAGTAGTCAAATGGCTGGGAAGGGGAAACGATGAGTTACTGTTTAATGGGGACAGAGTTCCAGTTACAAGACAAAAAGGGCCTGGAGAAGAAGGGTGGTGCTGACGGCTGCACAACAATGTGAATGTATTCTATGTCACAGAGCTGCACGCTGAACAACGGCTAAAATGGTAAATTTTATGTTATATATATTTTACCGCAAAAAAAAAAGTAGTGCTTTTAAGCCACTAAGTTTGTGGTAATTTGTTAAACAGCAGCAATAGAAAATGAATGCAGACAGTGAGCACTGCTTTCTCCCTCCCTCCAGATCCCTCCACAAGGAAAAGGCCTCTGCCCTCTCTGTATAAGAGCTCTATGCTCTCAGCAAGCTTTCTCTGACAAGGGAATAAACCAAGGCCACACAAAAAACCATCCCAACAGAGAACAAGGGCCCAAGGAACTCACCTCTCCTCAGGGCTGGGAATAAGAGCTCAAAAAAGCTTTGCTCACCAGTACTGTCAGTTAACAGTCACCATGGTGAGACTCTGAATGGGTTCCCTGTGGCCAGAACAGGCACACCCAGCAGGCAATGCAAATGCTTTAGGGAGGGAAAAGGTCCCAGTGTGATCTACCTGAGCAAGCCAACCACGCCCAGTGGGCTAGGCCCCTGGAGAGGTCACTCAGCCCTGGAGATGACTCAGTTCATTCCTACCCACCCCACCTCCACTCATTTCACAAATGGGGAAACTGACCAACAGAGAGGAGGAAGTGACGTGCCAGGTGACACAGCAAGATCCTAATCGGCTGCCCAGGACCCTCACCTCCTGCCCCCAAGCCAAGAGCTCACTGTCCAAAAGGCAGGAGGCCAGCCAATGGCTGGTAAAGACCAGCATCATAGCTACAGTAGACTCATGCAATTCTTCAAGAACTGATATTCTCTGATAACTACATAAACCATAAATTCAGTCTGAAAAAAAGATCTTTTGTGAAAATAATGTGTGATAAAGCAAATGCTATATAAGTATTTGACATGTTTACTTCTGTTATTGTAAAAAATTATTAAAAACAGAGAAGCAAACTTAAAAATATATCTGTAAATTACTCATTAAAAAAGTAATAATAAATAACAGCATCTACCGGGAAGGTCCAGGTTACGTGGGGCCAGGAGCCTGTACAATATTAGGGGCTCTCTTTAAGAAAATGAATACGGAACACTTTTTGGCAAATTTTACAAAAGCACATAATTTTATGAATTCCCTCCCAGGGCGGGGCCTTGGGAGGCCCACAGGCAAGTGCTGTGAGAGGGGTCTGAGCTGGAGCTTAACTTTCCTTAGCTTCACAGTAAGACCACCTGCGGAATAGACTCCAGGGACAGAGGGAGAAAAACAAAGGCTCAGCCTGCACCAGGCTCAGGCTCTTTATCTGGGGAGGGAAACACAATAGCAGTTACAGGAAAACCCCACAAGGACCTCGGCTTAAAAGCCATTCCCAGGGAGAATGGAGATAAGGCTAACAATCAGGAAACCGGATCTTTGGAGCTGGGAGGGGGTGAGAGGAGTGTCTAGAAAACCACTCTCTGCAAACCAAGGCTCTGCTGAGCATGTCACCTATCAAGTGAGTGGGCCTGTGGGAATCCGCGTTGTTAACCCCTGCTGCCCACAACCTGGGCTCTGTGAAGGTTTTGTAAATCACAAACAATTATTTCTCTGTAGGAGGGGTGCTGCAAGAGAGACTCTCTGACTTAATTTTGTTGTAATGGAAAAATAGGAGACGGGCAATATGCTGTGGCTGTAGCAGCTGCCCCATCCCCACCTGGGTTGTGCCTGAAGGCTCCTGTAGTCAATGGAATAGATGTCACCCGGGGCCCTGCCAGCTACATGCATGAGCCATCTCACCTCCATATGACAGTCTGTCATAGGTCCTCTCTCAGAATGAAATGGGGCGATAGGGTGGTAGGTCAGGGTAAGACTAAAAACCTGAAGGCAGCAGAGTTCCCTGGCCTCTACCAGGGAGGTCCTGACCTGCCCAGTGCTTGGGGCCTGTTCAAACAGCTCTGGAAAACCCCAGTCCCTTCACACCCAACCTGGGAGTACCTCTCCACCTCCCAGTGGCTGTGCCACCCCGGCCTTGCCATGCAAATGCAGGAACACTCTCCTTCAAACAGCACTTGCTGAGGGCTGCTCTTCTAATGGTGACAGGTCCCCAGCCAGCCTGGCACGGCTGGAAGCTGAACAGAAACTCCCACCAGAGCTGACAGAACACACTGGAGAAGATTCTTTCAGATCCCAGGTACGGCTGACCCCGTGTAGGCGGGATCCTAAGCTCTGCCAAAAGACTCTGGGCCGAGTGACACCATGCCATGGCAAGAAAACGGACGGTTCCCGGAGATGTATGTGTGACAGAAAGACAGGAAATGCATGTCCATAGCTCAACCAAGCCGATTCCTCAGCACTTTGCATCTTCAGGACTTCCGCTCAAAGTCCCTTGACTTGCTCTGTCCTCCTGTCTCCTTTACACCTTTCTTAAGCCTGCGTCAATCCTGGGATAGTCAGGGCGACTGCAGAGGAGGAATGTGCACTTTGGGTGCCGGCACCCATGAGCGAAGGCTGCCCTGACTGAGCCTCACTCGCTTGGGGCCTAGGGCACTCCTGCCAGGCAGCGGGTGACAAGACATGCTTTTCCCAGTTAATGAGAGAAAACACTGATTCTCCCGCTGCCCGGGAAGGTGGAAAGTGGAGTGGGGAGACATGCAGGGAGTGAGCGAGGTTCCCTGTTTGGGGGTTCCAAATCCACTGTTGTTTCCTTTCACCGCTGACTAGAGATATACAGGGTGTCACCCCAAAATGTATACACACTTTGAATACCTACTAATTCCAATGCGTTTAAGCATGAAAAGAAAGAAACAACAATGGAGCTGTCATCTGTTAAAAGTGCGGGCACAAACCGGCAGTCGGACATTCCCCAAGGGGTCCCGGACTGGAGAGGGTGCAGGCCGGACTGAGGGGCCCCCCTCCCCTCCACCCCACGTGCACGAATTTCATGCACTGGGCCTCTAGTGTTCTAATAACAGCCCTATTCTCCAATACCTACTATGAGCACATATGTTACTTTATTATACACCCCTCATTAATCTTCATAGTGTTCCTACAAGATATTATCACCTCAAGGAAACTAAGGTTCAGAGGTGATTCTTGACAAGCAAGGGTCAGACTTGTGCCCGGCAAGAGTTACTTTTTCCTAGGCCTCCCAATGAGATATAATGTCCAGGACAGGCCTCTCCTTCTCCTGCCACCGCCTGGCACAGGGCTGGGCACAGCGAGGCCCAACACACACCAACGAGACACCAGTGGACCCTGACTCATCTCTTCCACACCCTGGGTGGCACCTGTTCTGAAGGCCTCTTTGGGCAGAGTTTCTGGTACGTAGGCTCTAGGAATTGTGGGGGCAGACAACACATCTAGGACATTTCTCTCTCTCTCTCCCATGCCAAGGCAGGACCTCACGGTGTATGAACATCCTTAACTCTGCTGAGAAGAGGGTAGGTGACCCTACTCTCTGCGCCCCAGTGCCCTGCCCTCTTGGGCTCTGTCTCACCACTGAGGTGTGGGTCACGGGTGCCATTAAGCCACAGAAACAAGCCAGGGAGAGCCCCAGGGCAGCGCTCCACCAACCCTGACTGTATTTCCCACGCAGTGAACAAAAAGCCCACAGAGATGCTGTTAAACATTCAGCTCCCCACCCACACGCCAGGAATTAAGAATAGCTGGAGCCTACGTCAATCATTAGCCAGGCAGTGCCTCAGACCTTGCCCTCCAAGGGCTGGTACCTGGGGCTGCCCAGCCGGGAGAAGGCTGGGCAAAGCAGGCTGGGAGCGTGGCAACGGGGCAATGTCTAGGGTTGACCAAGGGACTGAACTTGAGCAAGCATGTTCTGAAAGATACCTCTTAGAAATAAAACATCAGTCACACAAGAATCGTACAACATTGGAGCTGGAAGGGGCTTCAAGAAATCGTTTGGTTCAACTGGTTCATTTTACTGTGGTGGGAGCCTAGGCCCAGAGCGCAGGCCCAACGTCTCAGGACTGGCTGGGGCAGGAAAGACTCCAGAACCGTGTCTCTCCACTTCCAGGCAGATGCACTATGACCCAGGCTGGCTCCCCTCCACTCAGCACACTTCCTGGGCTCCTTCCTGGCTGGAGAATGGCCTTGGGAAATGTAAAGCCTGCCCTGGGGAGGGCAGGATGAGAAAGTGACTCTGCTGCCTCCCAAATAAACCCACAGAACCAAGCCACACAGAAAGTGCCATCTGCTCCAGGGAAGTCTGTGACATCCTTTCCCCCCCAAGTTCACCTCCTTAAGACTTAGCAGCTGCCGACAGCAGGGTAGGCAGCCACTGGGGTACCAGGAACTGCAGAAACCACTAGCCCCAGCTCAGTTCAGGGTTCAAAGGGCCTCTGCCCCCAAGCTCTCCCAGAAACAGTCCCCTATGTGTAATACCTGAGGTTGAGGGAGCTTTGTGGTGGGAGAAGCACAGCAAGATCCTCTGTACCCCAAGGCTGGGTCGTGGAGCCCCCACCCCATGCTGTGGGGCCTGTAAAAGCAGGAGGTGGCTGCAGTGGCAGAATGTGTGGCAGCCAGACCTGACTAGTGGGAATCAGCACATCAGCAGCTGCCGGTTTCTTCACCAGTCGCAGGACTGGAGGCCGCCAGGGCTCCCACTGCCTGCTGGCTCACCACTGTCAGGAGACACCCACATTCCCACTTCCCAAGCTGAAGAATAGTGGCTTAGCCCAGTGGTCAGCAAACTGCGGCTCGCAAGCCACATGTGGCTTGTGAGCCACGGTTTGCCGCTCTGTTGACTAATGAGTTTGCCGACCACTGCGTAAGGCATTTTACCCTTACCCAGAAGTTTTGACTTCAGATTAAAGACATTAGTACATTATTAAAATGTTTTTAAGTGTTTTTCCCTAAGGCAGTGGTCGGCAAACTCATTAGTCAACAGAGCAGCAAACCGCGGCTCGCGAGCCGCAGTTTGCCGACCACTGGCTTAGCTGATGGCAACACTGACAAGCACAGTAGTAGCTTCAAATTAAGGACAGCAGTGGGTGGTGCTCCACAAACTCCTGATTGTCCCTTTAAACCATCTGTCCCCCCTTCCTTCTACACAGAACACTAGCTGTACTGGGGCACGTTGCAGCCCCAAATAAGGAGTATGTGTGGAAGTCTCCCTGGCAGCCAGGCAGGCCTGTCAGGTAGATGCAAAGGTCAGCTGTCCTGGGCCAGGCAGGTAAGGGAAGTGCTGCAAATGAGGAAGAGCAGGGCAACCCAACGTCTGGTCTCCAGACTGGTGGGATCAGCACAACTTGGGCACCTGTTAGAAAGGATATTCTCAGGCCCCACCTCAGACATCCCACCTCAGAACCTTTGGGAGTGGGGTCCAGGAATCTGTGTTTTAATAAACCTTCCAGGTTGTTCTTATATGTGCTCAAGTTTGAAAATCATAGCCCTACAGGATGCTGGGAGCAACTTTACATATGGAGTGTGGTGCCAGCACAACCTCACGGAACAGACACTAACCCTCCAACTTCTGAAGAGAGAGAGATAAGCAACTCTCTTAATTCATAACCAAACCTGAATCCTAATACAGGCAGGTGGGGAAGAAGAATGATGAGAAACCTAACCAAGATAGCAGCAATCAGGAAAGAAATAACATCCAAGTATAATAAATGATCAACAGAAAACAAGATGCAAGGGATAAAATCAAGAATATCGGTTATGTGAACAGTCTGAATTCTCTACCGAAGACACAGGCCACCACATTCAGTTTCTTGTTATCATCATTGTCTTCTGCATTCCTTTCTCCCTCCCCTGCACCAGTCATGTGCTGGTTATAAGAAAAACATTCTTTTTTAAAATAACATTCTGCCAACCCTTCTCCCTCCCCATCTGAGTCATGTGCTGATTACAAGAGAAACATTTTATTTGTTACTGAGGAAGAAAAGTTAAAAATTAAGGTTGGCAGAGCCAGCACACCTAGTGGACAGCTTCAGACCACATCGAAGCACCACTACCCAACCACCTCCACAAGCAACACACTCAAGGGGCGGACTCAGTAAGCACCAGAACCCAGCTGTCCTCCACAGTGGTCACAGCCAGTCCTGGCAGCTGATCACCCTGGGGGTAAATTCCTCCCAATGACATGCCAACAGCAATCAAGGCTCAACTACAATATGAAGGTGTTATGTACATAGCCCACACAGGGGGCACACCTCGAGTGCTCAGCTTGAGTGATTAGAGAGGCTGTGCCACTGGACCCTACAGAACACCGACTACATAAGGCCACTCTACCAAGCCTGTGATATGTACCAGCTTTACCTAATACATACTAGTAGAAACAAACACAGGGAGGCTAACAAAATGAGGAGACAAAGAAACATATTCCAAATGAAAGAACAGAAGAAAACTCCAGAAAAAGAACTAAACAAAACAGAGACAAGCAATGCACTAGATGTAGAGTTCAAAACACTGGTTGTAAGGATGTTCAGTGAACTTAGGGGAAGAGTAGGTGAACTTAGTAAGAACTTCAACAAAGAGATAGGAAACGTTAAAAAAAAAGTCAGAAATGGAGAATACATTAACTGAAATGAAGAATACATGAAAGGGAATTAACAGTGGAGTAGATGAAACAGAGGATCAAATCAGAGATTGGTAAGATAGGGAAGTAGGAAAAAAAATCAGAACAACAAAAAGAGAAAAGAATCTACAAAAATGAGGATAGTGTAAGGAGCCTCTGGGACAATTTCAAGCATGCCAACACTGGCATCATGGGGGTGTGAGAAAGACAAGAGAAAGAGCAAGAAGTTGAAATCCCATTTGAAAAAATGACAGAAAACTCCCCTAACTTGGTGAAGGAAATAGACATACAAGTCTGGAATATGCAGATTCCCAAACAAGATGGACCCAAAGAGGCCCACACCAAGACACATAATTTAAAAAAAAAAAAAAAAAGCCGAAGGTTAAGGACAAAGAATCTTAAAAGCACCACGAGAAATGCAGTTAGTTACCTACGAGGGAGCACCCATAAGACTGTCAGCTGATTTCTCAACAGTAACTTGCAAGCCAGAAGGGACTGGCAAAAAATACTACAAGTGATGAAAATCAAGGACCTACAACCAAGATTAATTTACCCAGCAAAACTATCTACACTAATAATAGACTAATATGTAATTTGACCATGCCTCCACAATGCCCACAGCCAATCAGGAGCGAGTATGCAAATTAACCCAACACAGATGGCTGGCCTGTGGGTGTCGTGGAGGTATGCAGGCGCCGAGTGGCCGGGGGCAGGGCGGGATGCTGCACCGTTGCCGTAGCGACACGGCAGGCATTCCCACCCCCCTGGCAGAGCGGCTGGGGGCAGGGTGGGCATCCCTGGGACCCCGCCCACTTTGAGTTTGTGGCCAGCGCACGTGCACACTTGGTGTTGAGTGGCCAAGGTCCCAGGGACACCACTGGAGTGTCCAGTCCTGTCAGCCCGGCCTGGGGGCAGCTGAAGTTCGCAGTCCTTTTCGTTTATGCAGCCCCTGGACTGGAAGCAAAAACCAAGAGCATGGGAAGCACCAGGAATGCTGGGAATCGTAGTTCTGGTGGCAGACGCGTTGTGGGATCTCCTAGACACTAGAACAAAGTTAGCCTAGAGCAAGTTACTGTTGCGGGTGGGGGATGGAGGGAAAACAAAGGTGAGAGACATAAGTAAAAAAAAAAAAAAAAAAAAAAAAAGACCTCTATTATTCTGTGAGCACCAAACCAAACTGGGTTGGGGTCTCAGACAATTCCCTCATATGATAGCAAAGACAGACAGAAACTCCCAGGTTGGAGAGGGCTCCCCTGAGGGCTCCCAGATTGGAGAGGGTGCAGGTCAGGCTAAGGGACCCACCCCCCATGCACGAATCTTCATGCACCGGGCCCTTAGTCATTTAGAATTGAAGAACAGATAAAGAGCATCCCAGACAAGAAAAACCTAAAGGAATTCATCACCACCACCAAACCAGTATTAAATTTTAAAGGGTCTTCTTTAAGAAGAAGAAAAAAAGATAAAAAATGTGACCAACAAAATGGCAATAAATACATATCTAGCAACAATTGAATCTAAAAAAAAAAATAAATGAAAAAGCAGAACAGAAACTGACTCAGAAACAGAGAACATTTCGATGGTTGCCAAATGGGAGGCGGGTTGAGAGGATGGGTGAAAAAGGTGAAAGGATTAAGAAGTACAAATTGGTTGCTACACAATAGTCATGGGGCTATAAAGTACAGCATAGGGAATATAGTTAGTGGCGACCCAGACTGACTGCCAGAGGGGGCTGTGGATCAGGCCCAGAGAGAGGCCCGAAGAGAGAGACAGGGTCTGATCCACAGCCTCCATGGCAACTGTTGATCAGCTGTTGCCTCTCTCTTTCTCTCTGGGCTTTGCCAGCAGTCCCACCTCTGTTTCTCTTCGCACCTCTGTTTCTCTCCGGGCCTCTGTGGAGGCTGCTGATCAGCCCCACCTCTCTGATCAGGCCCGGAGATAGGCCCGGAGATGCTGATTGGCATAGAAACTGATCAATCAGAACCAAATCTGGGTAAACTGCGAGTAGCCAATGGCTGCCTAGGAGGCAGAACTTTTGATGCTGACTGGCATAGAAACCAATCAATCAGAACCAAATTGGCCGGCAGGGGAGGGCAGTTGGGGGCGAGATCAGGCCGGCAGGGGAGGGCAGTTGGAGGCAACCAGGCCGGCAGGGGAGGGCAGTTGGGGGCTAGATCAGGCCAGCAGGGGAGGGCAGTTAGGGGTGATCAAGTAGGCAGAGGCAGTTGGGGGTGAGATCAGGCCAGTAGGGGAGGGCAGCTGGGGGTGAGATCAGGCCGGCAGGGGAGGGCAGTTAGGGGTGATCAGGCAGGCAGGCAGAGGCAGTTAGGGACAATCATGCAGGCAGACAGAGAGGTTAGGGGCGATCAGGCAAGCAGGCAGAGGGGTTAGGGGCAATCAGGCACGCAGGCAGCAGGCAGGTGAGCAGTTAGGAGCCAGCAATCCCAGATTACAAGAGGGATATCCGATTGGAGAGAGTGCAGGCTGGGCTGAAGGACCCCCCTCCGTGCACAAATTTTGTGCACCGAGCCACTAGTCTATAATAATAAAAGCGTAATATGCTAATTAGACTGGACAACCTTCTGGATGAAGCCCAGGCTGCAAGGGAAGCCCAGTCCCGGGTGCCTGCCAGCAGCCAGAGGGAAGCCCAGGTCCCGGGTACCAGAAGGAAGCCGGTGCTGACAGCCGGAGGAAGGAAGGCCTACTCTTGCATAAATTTCATGCACCGGGCCTCTGGTATTGTAATAACTATGTATGCTGTCAGATGCATGCGAGATTTATCAGGATGATCACTTAGTAAGTTATGTAATGTCTAATCACCAGGGTGTATACCTGAAACTAATGTAATAATGTATGCCAACTACAATTGAAAAATAAAATTGCTTTTAAAAATTTAATTTGAGCCCTGCTGGTTTGGTTCAGTGGATAGAGTGTTGGCTGTGAACCAAAGGGTCCTGGGTTCGATTCCAGTCAAGGGCAAGTACCTTGGTTGCAGGCTCCTCCGTGGTCAGGGGTCATGCAGAAGGCAACCAATCGATGTGTTTCTCTCACATTGATGTTTCTCTCTGTCTTTCCCTCTCTATCCCATTCTCCCTAAAAATCAATGGAAAAATATCCTTGGGCGAGGATTAACCAAAAAAAAAATAAAAAATTAAGTTGAAGGGTTGGGCAAAAACATATTAGATAAACAGAGAAAAACTAGAAGTGAAAATATTAACATTAAAAATATGTTGAAGACTTTTCAATAATCCTGCCTCAGCAAGCTGAGGGTTTTTCCAGCCATTTTTCAGCCATTTGCCTTCATCTTGAAAAACAGAACTTGGAAAATTACTCACTAGGAAATTACTCACATGGCACAACAAGGCTTAGCTATTCCAGTCCCTTTAAATAGTGTATGTGACTTAATACACACCACAGAAAAGAACATAAGACTTGGAGGTCCAAGTCTTTACATATGACATTTGGCCCTGGGGTCCTTGTTGTGTACTAACTTTTTTGTCTTATCCCTTGGGGAACAGAGAAAGTCCATCTTGCTGCCACAAATGAGGAAGGATACACACAATTGCAATCAGAGCAATTGGACCATCTCATTGAACCTAAAAAAAAGCAGGTGGGAACCAGAAGAGAGAAGAGAGGACAAAGGCCTGACCCTGGGGTTTGCCCACAAATCTCATTTTATCCATCCCTCCAAATCTGGTTTTCAGTGCAGGAGGGGGAGCTCATGATAATGGAGAGCTGAGAAGAAGGTGGGGGGGACACCCGATTACTACCTACTCCACAGCCTGAATTGAAAATAAAGGGGCATGGATGATCCCCCTCTGCCCAACACTGACACCTGCCTCTAAATTTCTGAGCCTCTCGCTGTTTTATAAAATGCACTTATTTATTAACTTTAGGACTGTATAAAAAGAGGGATTCCTCTTTTTATATAGATCCTTAGCAATATGTTCTCCTAAGCACAGATAATATGGAATTAATGGCCAAAGGTCAAAAGCATTAAATAAGCAACAAATGACACAGGGTGCAATGCACAAAGATAAGCTTGATAAAACTGCACACATCAAACATGAAGGCTGAATTCATAAAGCTAGAACAAATACAAGCAGAGCTTGACTTAAAAAAAAGATTACAGTGAGACTTTTTGATATACTTCTCAGAATCAGACAGATCAATAAACAAGGATAGAGGAGGACAAGCTCAAGTTAACAGAAAAATCTCAAGTGGTCTCCTACAGAGAATAGTCTTCTCTCATGTCCATGAACCTTTTAATATTAATCATGTAGTTGGTCATAAAGAAAATCTTAGTATAGCCCAATAAAAGAGATTTTGCTGATCCCATTCACTAATCATCCTATATAATAAAAGGGTAATATGCAAATTGACCCTAATGGTGGAACGACCAGAACAACCACTCAGCCAGTCACTATGAGGTACACAGACCACAGACCACTTCTCAGTCTCTTCCCCCGGCCGTCAGGCTCCGATCACCTGATGGTGAATGGGGAACCGGAGGTGGGTGGCGGAGAGGGGTGGGTCCGGCTGCAGGAAGATGGCCCTGATCGCAGGCCAGGCCTAGGGACCATACCCGTGCACAATTTTCGTGTGCTGAGCGGGCCTCTAGTAACCCAAAAAATGTAGCAGCCCACAATAAAATATGAACATACCCCACCCCCCAGAAAACTAGTCAGAAATTCAGAACCCCATCTTATAAATTACCTTGGATCAAAACTTATCTACACAATGACTAGAAAGCCATGGAAAGATGAGCTTTTCATGCAAAAGCCCATTAGCTACAGCTGCATTCAAAAGAAAATGTGGAGCTTTATAAATTAAAAGACTAAAAATAAATGAACCAACTTATATAGTAAAAGTAGAGCAACAAAATATGCCAAAAGTAAGAAGGAATGAAGAAAGATAAAGGTTGAACTTAACGACCAAAAATAAAATAGAAAGGATACAAAAAATCCCGGGTGTCTGCTGGCGGCCAGAGGGAAGCCCAAGTCCCAGGTGCCAGATGGAAGCCAGTGCCAGCAGCCAGGGGGAAGGAAGCCCTACTTTTACACAAATTTCATGCATCGGGCCTCTAGTGTGCATCAGGCCAGCGGAGGAGGGCAGTTGGGGGTGATCAGGCCGGCAGGGGAGGACAGTTAGGGGCAATCAGGCTGGCAGGGGAGGGCAGTTGGGGCAACCAGGCCAGCAGGCCAGCAGGGGAGGGCAGTTGGGAGTGATCAGGCCAGCAGGGGAGGGCAGTTGGGGGTAACCAGGTCGGCAGGGGAGCAGTTAGGTGTCGATCAGGCTGGCAGGGGAGTAGTTAGGGGGTGATCAGGCTGGCAGGCAGAAGTGGTTAGGGACAATCAGGCAGGCAGGCAAGCGGTTGGGAGCCAGCAGTTCTGGATTGTGAGAGGGATGTCCCAGATTGGAGAGGATGCAGGCTGGGCTAAGGGACAACGCCCCCCCCATGCACGAATTTCATGCACCGGGCCTCTAGTCTATAATAATAAAAGGGTAATATGCAAATTGGTCAGGATGCCCTCACGGTAATGACTGAACAGCAGGCTGCGTGGGGCGACAAGGCCGGCAGGGGGGTTAGTGAGGGACAACCAAACGACTGCACAGCAGGCTGTGTGGGGCAACCAGGCTGGCAGGGGGGGCAGTGAGGGGTGACCAGGCTGGCAGTGGGGGCAGTGAGGGGCGGCCAGGCCAGCAGGGGGGCAGTTGGGCAGTTGGGGGCAACCAGGCCGGCAGGGGGGGCAGTTAGGGGTGACTAGGCCAGCGGGGGGGGGGGGCAGTTAGGGGCAACCAGGCCGGCAGGGGGCGGGGGAGACAGTTGGAGGCAACCAGGCCAGCAGGGGGGAGCAGTTGGGGACAACCAGGCTGGCAGGCAGGTGAGCAAGTAGGAGCCAGTGGTCCCAGATTGTGAGAGGGATGTCCAACTGCCGGTTTAGGCCCGATCCCCGGGATTGAGCCTAAACCGGCAGTCGGACATCCCTTGAGGGGTCCCAGATTGGAGAGGGTGCAGGCTGAGCTGAGGGAACCCCCCTCCTGTGCACAAATTTCATGCACTGGGCCTCTAGTACACACGTACACACACACAAGCCAGTTAGAATTCCATTCACAATATCTAATGAAGACTTATTACAAGGTCTATAATCTGTCCCTGACTTGAAAAGTTAATATCATAAAAATGTCTACTCTTCCTTATAAATACTAAATACATTCAATGACATTTCAATTAGGATCCTATAGGTTTGAAAAACTGTTCCAGGTTTTAAAAAGAGCCTCCTTGTATGCATATATGCACGCAGACAGTGGGGTGGAGAGGGCCTGGGGAGGGGGACGGGGGCAGGATGGAGGGGGCCAATGGGGGAAAAAGGGGACATATGTAATAATTTCAACAATAAAGAATTATTTTTTAAAAAAGAGTAATGGTCTCAATACCCTTCAATAAGGGAAAAGCTTAGTAAATTATGGTACATCTGAACATTGAATATAGACCTGCTACTGGCGTGGAAGAACAGCAACCTGAAGTCACTGGCCATGATAAATTAATCAAAAGCACAAGCTGGAGTGCAGTATATACATGAATCCATTTGGTGAAACAGGCAGTTTTACAGCTGCCTGTGTCTGTGACAGGGAGAGAGAGGGGATCCTTGACTGCAGGCCATTCACACTAACATCTCAGGTGAAATGGGAGGAGAATGGGCTGAGGAACAAAAACAAACACCCCTCAAGGTGTCCTCCAGCCTCACCCAATCTTTCTCCTCCCCTTCAAAGCCCACATCTTCAAAGCTTGTCTATAGTTAGTAACCCCAGATCATCACCTCGGGCTACTCCCCTACCCATTCATTCCCTGAGCCTTCTGCTACTATCATCCCACAAAACAGCCCCAGCTCAAGTGACTAGTCTCCTCCACATCACTTCCCACAGCAGCCATGGCCACTGCCGGAGGTTTCTGTGTGGGATACTGTCCGGGTTTTCTTTCCTGCTCTTGAACTGCTCTTTTTCTGGCTCCTTTACAGGCTCATCTTCCTTTACTCAGCTGTTCTAGGTTGGAGTTCCTCAATCTCACCATGTCTTCAACGTAAGTTACAACCAAGACAAAAATGTCCCTCTAACCCAGACTCCTTCTGAGCCCCAGACCCATCTGCCTACTTGGTATCTCAAACACAACATGTCCAAAGCTGAATTCATGATCTTCCCCATTCTCCAGACTAGTTCCCATCCAGTGTCTTCTTATGTCCTATGTCTCAGGGGAGTGCAGGGAACAACCCAGGCTGGGTGGGGCTGGCCTCTGCTTTGGTACACACAGCTTGGGGCTAGGCAAACAGTGGGTACTCATAATAAGGAGTTCGACAGAAACATGCCTTGTCACCCACTTCCTAAAAATAGCCGTGACCTTTTAGGTGGACACATCAGGCTCCCATCTACTATCACCAACCCCCACCCCACAAACACACCCTTTTCCCCACGATGCCACTCCCCCAGGCTTAATCAGCCATACACTCCCTCCACCTCCCTGTTAACAGCCTCTGAATTTCTCTCTCCCCTCACTCTGATTGCTCTCATCTTGTTAGGGGCAAAAATAGAATATTGGGAACTAGCTATGGTTATGGGAAATATAATCATGCTCTGTTAACTCTGATTGCCTTGTTCTGGTTAAAGGACATTCTAACCTGGCTGGGAGTTGTATGCCCCAGGGACCTGGGTGTCAACCTTGGACCTGGAAGTCAACCTTGGAATGGGGTCCATTCTCATTCAAGAACTGCCTTAAATTATCATGGAAAGATTAATTACTGTTGCCCAAATAATGGAGTCCCTATTTCCCATTTTGCATACCCATTATTCCTTTTGCCTACTTCTCCATGTAATCTTTGTCCTACCCAATATAAGCAGTTGGTTTATGGGGGGTGCAGAGCAGATTTTTGTGGATGACCTGCTGCTCTCCCATACTGCCAGCATTATTGGAATAAACACTCATATATGATTCAACCCTGTTTCTACTTAATTGCCTCAAGTAGTGACAGGCAGCCTTGTCCGGTTTCAATTCCTCCCTTCTGTTCTGCTAAGGCAGTAGGACCTTCAGGAGCACAAGCACCTGGCAGAGGTGAGCGTGCCACTCCCAGCTTCAAGGTTCCTTGCAGTAACACACCCAAGGTATCACCATCCCCTAACTGAGCTCAAACCCCTTTTGCAAACATCTCACTGGATTCTGCAAACAACCATTTGAGGCAGGCATTCTACCATCCAGAACACAGAGTCTGTGTGGTTACATGGCTTATGCCTGGTCATCTAACACGAATGAGCTGTCTCCTGACTCCTTGGTTGCCCTCACCCATTAAGTTCTCACATCAGTGTAGCATGGTCAGCTGTGATTTGAGTCACAGTTCTGGCTTTACTGTTAAGATCCTCACACCATGTGGCCTTTAATTTTGGGGTTAGGGTCAGTAGACTGAATGAATGGCTTCAGTAGTTATTAGATACTAATGGCCCAATGCACAAATGAAGATTCGTGCAAGAATGGGCCTTCATTCCCCTGGCTGCCGGCATCGGCCCTCGCTCTGGCCGGAGCAGCCTTTCCCCTCTGGCCCAGAGCCGCCTTTCTGCCTTCCCATGCTGCCCAGAGGCCCCGAGCAGCTGGGGTGGTGTGCAATGCCTGTATCCAGCCCTGTGCACAGTCACTAGGTGCCTGGGTATGCAAATTAACCCATCATCTTTGTTGGGTTAATTTGCATACTCACTCCTGATTGGCTGGTGGGCATAGCGAAGGTATGGTCAATTAGCATGTTACTCTTTTATTAGGTAAATAGGTAGAGAATGCCATTGAATTTCAGCAACTCCTTTTAAAAATGCAAATTCCCACCAAGGAAACTTTTGTTTCTTCCTTTCACCTAAGTCACAGTGGTCGGCAAACTGGCTCGCGAGCCACAGTTTGCTGCTCTGATGACTGATGAGTTTGCCGACCACTGGGATAGGGGCTTAATCACAAGGAACAACAATAGCCTGTAATTATTGGAATCGAGAGTCTAGGTCAGTGGTCAGCAAACTCATCAGTCAACAGAGCAGCAAACCATGGCTCGCGAGACGCATGTGGCTCGCAAGCCACAGTTTGCAGACCACTGACCTAAGAGATGTCCTATGCAGGCAGCATTCAAATTCCTGATGTTCCAGGGAAATGAGATCAGAGGTGTTGTAGAGGAAAATCCAGAGAAACCTGAGTCTATTTGGCTATGACTGTGACACACACCCACATACAGATTCTCCCCCAAGTGTCCCTTGGAACCAAGTGCCAGGAACTGCTTCAGGCTTACGGGGAGATGATGGCAGCTAAGAGGGAGGAAGGAGGGAGAGCTCTAGGAAGGCCCAAGGGCCTCTGAACAAATTTCGTTTCTACATTCACCACCTTACCACACTGGCTTTCTCTCTCTCTCTCTTTATTCTGCAGTGAATTCTCAAGAAGAACCCACACTAACTTATTCTGGCTGTTTTCCCACCTTTATTCCGAACTACCCAGCCTCCTCCAAATCACATGACCAAGGCACACTCATCAATCTTGGCCTTCTAGGAACAGCAATCCAGGATGGGCCCTATCTGTTACCCTTGCTCTGGCCACATAAAGGAACTCAAAGGCCTTCCTACTTGGCCTCTCGGGCAGCTCCTACTGCCACCACTCAGTCTGGACTCATTTTCATCTCCAGGTCTAATTTTGTAACAGCAGGGAAACCTTGCTTCCCTGGCCTGCCTCTTTCACTCAACTGACATCCACTGAGCATGCACATTAGGAAGGCCCATCCTGGTACAGTGCGGCTCAGAGATTTGTAAGAAACAGCCCTCAACCTCCAGAGACAGAGGACAGGGCAGAGGTGAGACACGTGGCCATATAAATACTACAAAAGGCCAGTATAAGAAGTGGGTCAGTGCCAAAGGAGTGGAGGAGAGCTTTGTGGACTCGGAGGGTATCTTGTCCCTTTTTGGTGGGAGCAGGCACCCGGATGGCTCCCAGGAAGGTGCTGAATAATGGGGCAGGAATGGGGGAAGGAGGGCATAACAGCATGAGCTAAGGCAGAGGGACAGGTCAGAAGAGCCGTTCAACTTGGCTGGACCTTCAACTGCATGAAGGGAGTGATAGCTATTACTACTGCATTATCACTGACACATACAGATGATTACTTATGCACAAGGCCCTGTTGTAAGCTGTATGTCCAATCTAGGTGACATCCACCTGGGACAGACAGGTATGGTATAAGAGTCACCACCTATTCAGGTCAGTGCCTGAGCTGTATGGTTGTTAAATATATTAATTCATTTAATCCTCACAGGCACCCTGTGAGGTAGGTATTGTTATCACCCCCATTTTAAAGATGAGGAAATCCATGTCTGAAGACTAGTTAAGAGACAAGATTAGGGAGGGATGCAGGAGCCTGAGGTGAGGTATCAATACCAGGGCAACAAACTACCCTGGCACCTCACCTAACCACTCTAATCAGGGAACACCTTACAGCACAGAAAGTGCCTGGAGGAAAGGGTTCCCATTAATCCTCCTGGAATTCCCAATAACTGACTGAAGCAAGAAAGGAATGAAGGGACTTACTGAGAGCCAGTTAGGGGTGAGCTACTCCTGGACTCAGACTGGCACTGCCCTGCAAGTTTTTGCTCCTGTTGTGTGGGCAGGGCAGAGGCTCACCCCTCACAGCGCCACCCCATGCCTAGGTCAGGGCAGGAGGGGCAAAGTGAAGGGCCTGGAGAGAGAGCAGAGTGGCTAGCTACCTCAATACCCAGGCTCAGTCCTCAACACCCATCTCTACACAAAGCCACTGGTTAGATGGGCGGGGACAGAAATGGCCCAGGCACACTGCTTCCTGCTTGAGCTAGTACCGCCTGGCTTACCGTCGGCTCTCCCACGTCTCTAGGTGAAGAACTTTATTCTCTACGACAGACGCAGTTTCTACCTTGTGAAGCCTTCAGGGGCTGAGTTGAGGCCCGCAAGGGATAAAAGTCCAAGAATCCCTCCCTGAAACTGTCGCCAAGGTTGGAGAAGGTGGAAAGGCGGAGGAGGTGAACACAGGTGAACACAGCACCCGGGATGAAACCCCGTTCTTTCAAATAAAGCGCCTTACAAATAAACTCCAGCAGCAGAGAAACTCCCAGGAATTCGTGTCCTCCCGGTTCCGGGAGAAAGTTCCTTAAGGCAGCCTCCCCCACCAGCTCGCCCGGTGCAGCCTTTCCCGGAAGGGCGCACGCACACTCAGAACCCAGCTGGGTCAGAGGGGACGGACGAGCGGCCACCCTCACCCCGGCCCGTCGCCCCTGGTCCAGGATCACCCGGTCCCACGCCGGCCCAGGCCTTTCAGCCCCGACCCCGACGGCGCAGCGCAGTCACGAGCCCGGGCCCTGGGGGCCACTGGGAGGAGAGTCCCCGCAGCTGACCAAGCCGAGGCAGCCAGTCCGGGACCAGCCGGACACTGCCCCCACCCCCACGAGGTGCAACGAGGGTCCCCCGCAGGGCCAGCCGAAACCCTTACTCACCTGGCCACCGGCCACCGGGTGCGGAGCCGCGAGGGGTGAGGGGGGCGCGGCAGTAGCGGCGATCTAGGCGGGCGACCCGGCGCGGCGCTTGGGTAGGTGTGAGCTGATCCTGGGTCCACTCTGGCTCTCGGGGTTCTCCGCCCCGCGGGCACCGCAGCCGCAGGGCGGGGCGGAGGAGGGGCCAACTCAGCGGAAAACTCCGGGTCGCTGCGGTCCGCGCCCCGAGGCGGGGCCGCTTGTTTAGGGGCGGGGCCAGGGTTGAGGGGCGTGGTCTGTGTGCAGCCCCGCCCCCAGGCGTGAGCCATCTGGGCCCCCTGGGGGGAGGGGCCTCCTGGAGCGGGAGGAAGGAAGGCGTGGCCTCCGGCTCCCCGGAGAGGGAGGACTGCTTCCTGGCGCCGAGTTCTCCAACAGAGCTGGGTCCCGCCCTGCGCCGCCCTCCCGGGGTGGGGATTCCCCAAGTCCCCTCCAGGCCAGTGTGCAACTGTTAGTGACTCTCTAGGGCCGTAGTCGGCAACATGCGGCTCTTTGGCCCCTTGAGTGTGGCTCTTCCACAAAATACCATGGCCTGGGCGAGTCTATTTTGAAGAAGTGGCGTTAGAAGTTTAAGTTTAAAAAATTAGGCTCTCAAAAGAAATTTCAATTGTTGTACTGTTGATATTTGGCTCTGTTGACTAATGAGTTTGCTGACCACTGGGCTAGGGTGACTGTCTACTGTAGTGAGGGCGCACAGTAGTGCGGAAATGGAAGGGTGCGGGGAAACCTGACCGACTACCTCAGCCCGGTGACCGGGTCAACCTAAGAAGGAATGGGGCTTCGCTCTGGCTGCCCCAGGGGAAGGCGAGAGCTAACGCCCTAGTCCGGGCCCTAAATCCCTCCCGCAGGGATCGCTGGGAGGAGGGGCGGGGGGGGGGGGGGGCGGGTTCACGGGATGGGAGGCGCAGAATCGGAGCAAAAAGCGCTCCTCCACCGGAGGGGCCGTGAGGACGAGGACTGGCTGCGCTCCTGCAGCTCCGGAATGGGCGGCACAGATTTTCACCTACAGTTCCTGCGCTGGCCGCATCCTCCTAGGAGAGCGTGTAAATGGCTTGAGGTTCAGAAACAAAACTTGCTGGCTACTATAGTTACAAACCTTGTGTAAAAGATGATGTGATTGTAGCTCTGAAGAAATCAAACGGTGATGCCATTTTGAAATGCGAATCCCTTGCTCTTCGCGTGCAGTATCTCCAGTTGCAGGATGCACAGATTGTGCCTTCAGAGCTGCAGAGTCTGATTTCAGAACTCCGGCAAAACAGTGGGAAAGAGGAAAAAGACTGCCCGGAACACAGATGGCTTAGAAGTCCCATAAGCCACAGGGAAAATAGATGGTGACAAAGGAATAGATCTACTTCCTATTAAAGATAGTAAATAGAAAAATGGAGGAAAATAAGAGAATTGAAAGGTTCTACAACTGCCTACAACATGCTTTGGAAAGAGAAACTTACATCTGAAAGAGAAAATTAATGAGAAAAATAATTCATATTCTTGTTAGGGGCATAAATAAAATACATATTGGGGACTAGCGTGGTTATAAGAAATATTAGGTTTTGCAGACGCCGCCGCCCCGAAGCCACTTGTCAGCCTTCGTGAACCCCACCGTGTTCTTTAACATCAACGGCGATCCCCTGGGCCGCGTCTCCTTCCAGCTGTTTGCAAAGTCCCAAAGACAGCAGAAAACTTCCATGCTCTGAGCACTGGGGAAAAAGGATTTGGTTTTAAAGGTTCCTGCTTTCACATAATTATTCCGGGATTTATGTGCCAGGGTGGTGACTTCACACGCCCAATTGGCACAGGCGGCGAGTCCATCCATGGGGAGAAATTTGAGGATGAGAACTTCATCCTGAAACATACAGGCCCTGGCATCTTGCCCATGGCAATGCTGGACCTAACACAAACGGCTCCCAGTGTTTCATCTGCGCTGCCAAGCTTGAGTGGGTGGGTGGCAAGCATGTGGTCTTCGCCAGGTGACAGAAGACATGCATATTGTGACAGCCATGGAGCACTTTGGGTCCAGGAATGGCAAGGCCAGCAAGACGATCACCATTGCTGACTGTGGACATCTCTAATAAATTTGACTTGTGTTTTATCCTAACCACCAGACCATTCCTTCTGTAGCTCAGGGGAGCACCCCGATTTGCTTGGAATGTTCTATAATCTTTGTGCTCTTGCCAGTTTATTTGGTTCCATAATTTCCTTACCCATTCTCAGTCTAGCTGGATTGCAGAGTTAAATTTATGAGTATGAAATAAAAACTAAACAGTTAAAAAAAGAAATATTAAACATGCTCTATTAACCATGGTTGTTTTGTTCTGATGAAAGAAAGCACATTTTAACGCGGCTGGGAGTTGTACAACCTCAGGACCTGGAAGTCAACCTTGGAATGCCGTCTATTATCCTATTATCATGGAAAGCTTAACCACCCTATTGCTTAAACAGTGGCCTCCCACCCTCAAGCCTGTGACCTGTAAGCATCATACCCATTTTTATTCCTTTTGTCTACTTCATGTCATCTTTGTCCTACCCAATATAAGCAGCTGGTTTATGGGGGGTGGTGCAGAGCAAATTTTCGTGGATGAACTGCTGCTCTCCCATACTGCCAGCAGTATTGGAATAAATGCTCATATATGACTCAACCCCGTCTCTGCTTAATTGGCTCAAGTAGTGACAGGCAGCCCAGACCTATTGGTTGTCCAGTTTTATCCTCATAAGTAAAAAAATGAGAAACAGCACATGGCAAATGTACTACTGAGAAAATGATAAAGAGCTTGAAAATGATGATCCAGGAATGGGTGTTACTATCGTCCTGAAGATTACTAAGATTTGGTTCTAAAATGTCTTTGGGTGCCCTGGCCAGTGTGGTTCAGTTGGCTGAGCGTTGTCCCATGCACCAAGAGGTCGCTTGTTTGTTTCCCAGTACAGTATCCTGCTGGATCCCCAGTAGGGGGCAGTGCAGGAAGCAGCCCATCAATGACATTTTTCTCTCCCTCTAAAAGAAAATAAAAAACATTTTTAAAAAATAAAGTGTCTTCGGTACAATAATATTTCTATTAATGATTATTTTAGTTTGTTGAGACATCAGAAAAGCAAGACTTAAATTTTCTCTATATTTTATAGGCACCCATCTTATAAACATAGATGCCTTTTAAAAATAGCTGTGTATGTTTCCTCATTAAGTACCGTATTTTTCCCTGTATAAGATGCTATTTTTTTCTAAAATCATTTGACGGAAAATGGAGGGGCGTCTTCTACACAGAAGTCAGCCGAGGAGGGAGCCACGTGGGTGCATAGCTGCCCATACCTCATCGACAGGCTTCCTCCAATCATGAGCTTTATTGTTACTGATGCCCTGCCTGCCAGTCACCCCACAGATGTCCCTGATCACTGGCCAGGCCTAGGGTCCCTACCCTATATATTGGGAACAGTCTCTTAGATTTAAAAATTAAAACCTGGCAAGGCTACTCTAACACTAAAAAAACAGGATGATGCAGCGATGACATACATGGACTCTGGCTTGCACATTTTGTGGTCAGCCCTAATTCTGACACTTATAACTGTGTGGCAAAGCCAATTACTTAACTCCTCTCTGCTTCAGTTTTTCTACCCATAAGATGGGGAAAATGGTACTACTGCCTCAAAGGGATCATGTTATGTACTACTTTTTATAATCAGGGCAAAAAAATGTAGCTGCCCATACAACAACAAGATGTCTTTCACCTGTATGAAAAGTATGGTCACTGGTGCATGCGGAGTCCTGGATTGCGAGAGGGATGTCTGACTGCCGGTTTAGGCCCAACATCCCCAGAGAGGTCCCAGATTGCGAGAGGACACAGGCCGGGCTGAGGGACGGTCTCTTTCCCCTCCCCCCCTCCCCCCGTGCAAGAATTTTGTGCACTGGGTCTCTAGTATTCTTAAAATACCTAATTGGTAGTCCTTAAAACCATGAAAGTCATAAAAAAATAAGGAAAGTCTGAGACATAGCTCTGTCTCAGCCAAGAGAAAACCAAGGAGATGTGAAAATGAAATGTAATGTGCTATACTGGATGGGCTCCTGGAAAAAGGACATTTTGTCCTAAAAAAAAAAAAATGTTTTTAAACTGAGATTCACTCTTCAGTCACCCAATCCACTTTTTAGGTGTGCACTTCCAGATCTTTCTGCAGCATATTTTCTATGTATATACAGGGTGTCCCCAAAAATGTATACACACTTTAACAGCTGATAGCTCAATTTTGGAAATGAAATGTATTTTAATAAATATTGCCTTTATAATTACTCAAAGTGTGTATATTCAGTTTGTTGGGACACCCTATATATGTGTGTGTTCATATTCACATAGATATATTATTTACAGAGCGGCCTTGCAGTATTTTTCTGCAACGTGCTTTTTACATTGTATCTTGGAGGGTCTTTCCATGCAAGCAGAGCTGGATCAACTTGTTTCTTCCTAGTGACTGCACAGTATGCGTCATCATGTGTGTCACCATTCTTTATCACCTAGTCCCTACGGGAGGACATTCGAGTTGTTGGCTATTTGGGGCTCTTACCAGCAGTGCTGCAGGTCCCATTTGCCCTTATACAGCTGGCTGAGTGGGGAAAGACTGGACGCGGCCGGCTGAAGGGGAAGGCTCTGGCTTCTGCTTTGCCCTGGCAGGGGTGCAGGTACTGGGGAGCCGCGCCCTCTGGGCAGCTAGCCAGAGCCCGAGACGAGCCCTGGGGACCCAGTCATCTTCCACAGCCTCTCCAACAACCCCTCCTCCCCCAAGGCGTGGCTCCTGTTCCGGCCTGGACTACATTTTTTGGAGATGAGTGGGCGAGTGAGGGCTAAACTGAGGCCAAAGTTTCTAGAACAACTTAGAGAACACAGCAGTCATTGCGGGGGGTGGGATGGGGCGGGGGGTAGGTGCAGTAACCGGGTAGGTATAGTAGCTGGCCAGACTAGCAGGGCCTGTGCGAGGCCTCCATCTAACCATCCAACCCACAGTATTAGAGGGAACATTTGTCAGCCCCGCCCCCCACTCTCCCCGTGCACTCTGGCAGAGGGAGAGGGGAGGATTGGTCTGTGAAGGCCGCCTGGCGCCCACCCAGCCCCTCTGCCTGGACATCCTATGCCACCCACCCCACAGCTCCACCGCTGTCGCAACCACTAAAGCGAGCTTCTCTGAATGACTTAATTTTTACATCTGAGTGAGTGGTTCTTGACCAGGTCATTTAGGGTGGAATTCCTTCTGCATGTAGCACACACTTTCCTGCCTCAGAACCGAGCTCTAAGGGTCAGAGGATTAATAGTGTGGGGGCTAAAAAAAAGATACTTTCCCTCCCACTTTGTATGTTCTGGCTGGGCTAATCAAATTAACAGATATTAACAGGAGAAAATCAAACAGGCTCCTGGGGAATTCACATAGGCATGGAAATTCCAAAGACAGCGAGGCACCTTGGGAAAGGTCATTTTGGATAAAGGAGAATGCAGGGGGACGGGGTGTTTAGATTTCAGAAGTGAGAATGGGTGATTTGCAGGTAGTTGCAGATGCCTCTCTCACATCAATGTTTCTCTCTTTGTCTCTCCCCCTCCTTTCCACTCTCTCTAAAAATCAAAGGGAAAATATCCTCCGGTGAGGATTAACAATAAAAATAAAATTAGCCCTGGCTGGTTTGGCTCAGTGGATAGAGCGCCAGTCTGTGGACCAAAGGGTCCCAGGTTCGATTCTGGTCGGGGGCATGTACCTTGGTTTGAGGCTCCTCCCTGGACTGGACCTGGTTGGGGCACGTGCAGGAGGTGGCCAATCAATGTGTTTCTCTCACATCGATGTTTCTCTCTCTTTCCCTCTCTCTTCCACTCTCCCTAAAAATTAATGGAAAAATATCCTTGGTTGAGGATTAACCACAACAAACAAACACACAAAAATTAAATGAGGCTCAAAGAAATGATTGAACAGGCTCTCCCTTTTTATTTTTTTTAGACAAACGAATTTGTGGGAACCTGACAGGACATAGAATGTGCTCATTAGAAAGGAATCTAAGCAAGGTTTGGATATTTATTAGTGAGGAATTTAAACAAAGTTTGGTTTGGGGTAGTAATAAATATCCAAACCTTGCTAGTAGATGTATATAAGACTATAATTGTCCTTATAAATCCTGCTTTAGCTACATATCACAAATTTTAATATGCCACGCTTTTGTTATCTCTCATTCATAAATACTTTGGGGATTTTTTTTTTGTTCAGATTTCATCCTTAACTCATGAATTATTTAGAAATGTGTTTTTCTTTTTTGTTTTAAAAATTATGGCTTTAAATTTTTTTGTCAGAAATTTCTAACTTTAATGCTTGAAATTGAGAAAATGTGATATTTTTAGAATTTATTGAGATGTTTTTGTGGCCTATATACAGAACTGTTTTTAATGTCACAATTTTTGTGTATGTATATTCACGCTTTATATGCACATGTTTCTCTCTCTAC